>NC_080064.1:162576995-163776995 GCF_949987535.1 Balaenoptera acutorostrata
CTAAGAATATTTTCTTAACTGTCTTGGTGCCTCCCTTTGAAAAACAAAGCCAAAGTATCCACATAGAGCATGCAGTGAGGTGGCTCTGAGTAAGGCCCAGCAGTGTTTGCTCTCTGCAGATATCTCAAGTGGGAGTCATGGAGACCAGGTTTATCTGATGGCCTCATATCTATCCCCCAGGACTCAGGGTAGCCATCACATGGATATTGGAGTAAAGGCCACGAATGCACTTATTACACTGTATTCATCTTCTCTGGTGGATCTGGTGTCTGAGTTGAAAGAGTTCTAAAGAGATGGGAGACCACATGTCCTGGTTGCCAGGATGGAGGATTTCCAGTAAATCTGGGACGGTCTCCCAGTTATCTGGGATAGTGGCCACCTTACTAAAGATCATTTCTTTTTCCTACTGGTGATGCCCACAAAAGGAGACCAGATAAGAAGAGGTGAGACAGCACAACCTTTTTTAAAGCAGTGCCTGAACCAGAATCACCTGGAGGGCTCATTAAAAGCAGGTTACTGGGCCCCACCACCAGAGTTTCCCATTCAGTTCGTCTGAGTAGGACCCAAGAACTTGCATTTCTAACAAGTCCCCAGGTGGCACTGATGCTGCCGGTCTGGGACTCTATTTAAGAGCCTCTGCTCTAAAACACTGGAGTCTTAGCTACACATTGGAATCACCTGAGGATTTTATAAACCATACTGGTGGTTGGGTCTCACTCCCAGATGTTCTGATTTAATTACTGTGGGGATTTCTAATCCTCCCAGGTGATTCTAATATGCAACAAAGTTTGAGACCACTGCTCTAAAAGGCTCTGCTACCCCTGAAGTGCTCTGACCTGAATTCATTTCCTGACGTTCCTTCGACATTCAACACATATTTGTAGAGCAACTACCATGTACCATGCACTGTGTCAGAGGCTGGTTGATGAAACAGACATAATCCATCCTTCCAGGAGCTTACTATTTAGGGGGAAACATAGCATAAACAAGTAAATAAAAATATTATACAATTAAAAATAAATTGGAGAATCAGAGCAGGGAGTTAGGTGTAAGAGAGAATAAGGGCATGCCGGGGGAGCGATCTGGGACAGAGAAGTCATTGAGGATGTCTCAAAGATGATGTTGAAGCTAAATCTTGAAAAATTGGGAGCCAGCCACGCTGAGTGTGGGGAGAGGATGCTGGTCACCAGAGTCAAGGTGGCTGAGCTTGCATCTCCATTGTGCCCTGTGTGGGCCAATACACCGGATATTAAGTAACACACATCAGTTTAACACCTCCCACCTCTTCTCAGAGCTGACTTGGGCTGGAGGCTGTTCTAATGAGGGGCTGGCTTTGCAGTTCCCTGCTAGATGAGCTGGAGGTTCCAGGGCTGCTGGCCAAGCAGGGAAGTCCAAAGCCAGGCCCTGTGGCCCAGGGACTCGGGAGTCCCAGGTGCATGGCCATCTGCAGGGGCCCTTTGCATTATGTGGAGATTTTTAATCTATTGCCCAGATGGAGGGTTGGATTACATGGTCCGGGAAGGTAACCAGAGACCCGAGGAGGGAGGGTGGCAGTGGGGACAATCTTTGGAAAACCCTGTCCTGAGTGAGCAGGTGCTGATGTCTTCAGGGCAGGAGAAGGGGACCATCTCTTGATGCACACATAAACTCTTTGTCACTGGAAAATAATTGCAGAATACATTTGAGCTGAAACTAAACCCTTCTAAAGAGTAAATGAATATGCCTCATGCAGCCTTGCATAGCCAAGAACTTTCACCTTGTCCTAAACTGCATACAAAGAAGGAGAGAAGGCAGGCCTTGCTTCACAGTTCTATAGTCAGGGAAACAGAGACTCAGAGGAGAGGGGACTGCCTTAGGCTTCACAGATGGGGAGATGGGATGGATGCCCAAGCTCCCATTTGCCATCCTACCCTAGCCCCCAGTATTCTGCCAACCCTGGGGCTAGCTCTGGGAGTAAGGACTTTGTGCCAGGGGTGCAGCTTGTCTGGGGCCTAAGGAAAGCAGAATAGGGGTGAGATGAGCGAAAATGGGCCTGATAAATGGGTCCCAATCATGTACTCAATAAGCATTTACTGAGGGTACCGGGCTAGGTGCCGGGAACAGGAGAGATCCCACCCCAGGCAAGAGAAAGAGATAGAGTCACTACTTGGGCACAAGGACAATATTTTACTTATCTCTGTATTATTAATGCCTGTCACATAGTAGACCCTCAATACATGGTTATTGAAAGAAATGATAAAGACTTATTGAATTCACTGAAGTAGCCCTGGCTGTCAGTAGGCAGGGCTGTTTTTCAAACAGTAAAGTGTTTCCTTGACAGAGGGCACTGCATAGGAGATCCCTGGGAAGAAAGGCACCAAGTAGAATGGGTGAGATGATGAAGAGTTGGCGAGAAAAATAATGAGGTGAGATGATATCACTTACATGTGGAATCTATGAAACTGATACAAATGAACTTATTTACAAAACAGAAATAGACTCACAGACATAGAAAACTGACTTATGGTTACCAAAGAGGAAAGGGGCGGGGGAGGGATAAATTAGGAGTTTGGGATTAACATATACACACTACTATATATAAAACAGACAACCAACAAGGACCTACTGTATGGCACAGGGAACTATACTCAATATCTTGTAATAACCTATAAGGAAAAAGAATCTGAAAAAGAGTATATATATCTGAATCACATTGCTGTACACCTGAAACTAACACAACATTGTAAATTAACTATACTTCAATTTAAAAAACAAACAAATGAGCCACACACACACACAATCTATTTTGTGACTCCAGGCAAGTTCTGTTCATTAAATAAATAAGTTTTTTTAAAAAAATGATGTGAGAATCAAAGCAAACAGAATGAGGAAAAAGAAAGAAATGTAGAAACTTGGTGGAGAAAATCTAGAGAAGAAAAGAAGTGGAATCAGACATACTACATGTTCTGGGGTCAACAGGATTTCAGGGATATAAAAGCCTAAACACTATATTAGGTAGATGGAAGAGAGGAGCTGGGCACCCATAAGTGTGTGAAAGACTCATCTACCATAGCCGGAAATAAATAATGTCTAAAATTGAAAAATCAAGACAAAGTTCTAGATGTTTATCTTTCAGATATATGAAGGGCAAAGAATTCAAAGTGGCTGCCCTTGAAGGAAAGGACAGGAGATGCTCTAAAGATTTCCTCCATCCCTAGGTTAGTCCACCAGCCCTAACACTCTCCTCTGCTCATACCCAGGCGTCAATCAGATCTGAACCCCTGGCAACCAACCCCATCCAAACAGAAAGAAGAGTCTCAGACAAGAGCTGTAAAGTGGAGAAAAAGGACAGGCCTTTGAATAGAGGGGGATCTTGAGGTGTCCCAGGCAGCTGCAAGGCTAACTTCCAAAGTCAAGATCTTTTAAAATGGTATTTGATTTTCTGGGTTGAAAGGGAAACTTCAACCAAATAAAAAATACCTTCCTTGGGCAACAGCTGAAATAATGGAGGAAACCACAGGAGGGAGGACAGGTCAGGGTAGGATCAAAGCTAGTCTTCTGGTTGCTCCTTGCTCAGATGGCCCAGTTTGCCCCACACTGATTGAGCTTCACACAGCTTGAAGACAAGGGGAAGAGGACCTTAACAGAGAAATCACAAAATAGATGCAAAGAACAGAATGCCAGGGCTGGTCTGGTCTCAGCGACCATCTAGTCTGACTCTCTCTTTGCCTGAAATGGGGGGTGGTGAAGTTCAGTGCAGCTGGACACAGAGGCAGACAGGGAAGAGTCTGACTCTTGCTACTTCTCTTTTCTCTCACTACACCACTAGGGAGAGAGGCAACATAAGCAGAACTCATTCTGTACAATGAACACTGGTTGGAAAGCAGGAGACCTAGATTTCAGCCCCCAAGCTAGTGAAAACCAGTTGTTTAAACTTGGGGAAAATCACTTAACCGTGAGCCTGAATTGTCTCATTTGTGGGCTAGATGACATTCCATGAGGTTCTGGTTTCACCCCTAGAAAGCTGAGTTCCAAGCTTGGAGAGAGATATTTTATCCTCATGTCATGCCCAGAAGGTTTAATTCCATGTCTAGAAGACCAAAGAATACACATAGAAGCCCAGATTCCACAATCAGAGAGCCAGGTTCTATGCCTGGAGAGGTAGGATCTACATCAGGACACATTTTCCAAGGCTAAAGTCAGATTCTTTAGGCCAAGTTCCATGTCTATAGGGCCAGGATTCACTTGGAGGACCAGATTATATGCATGATCAGGCAGAATTCACACCTATGAGAGCTAAATCAATGCCTCAAAGTCCAGATTTCATAGATAAAGTGCCTGGGAGACCAGGTCCCATGAATGTAGAACCAACTTCTATGACTCAAATACTAGGTTCCATGTCTGGAGTTTCAGGTTCCTTACTTATTAGGCCATTTTCCATGACTGGATATTGATTTCCACACATAGAGCTCGTAGATTAAGATTTTACACATGGAGTACCAAGTTCCATGCTGGTAGGGGAAGGTTTGATTTTCTTGGGGAGAAACTTTCTATTATTGAAATTCCAGGTTTCAAGTCTAGAGTTACAGATCCCACACTTGTAAGGACATGCTCCATACATGGAGGTTGAGTTTCTATACATGGGGTACCAGTTTCCATGTTTGTAGGACCAGGTTCAATTCTTGGAGAATGCCAGGTTCCATGCTTATAGGGATGGCTAGCATATGGAGGACCCAACTGAATGCCTATAAAGGTAGAATTCACACGTAGAATACCAAAATAATGCCTGAAAGTCCAGATTTCATACATGGAGAGCCAGGTCCCACGCTGGTCATGCCATCTTCCATGATTAGTGTTTGAGATTCTATACATGTAATGCCAAATTCCTTGATTTATGGCCAGGTTCCATGCTTGAGTATTGAGGTAGCCCCCTCAGACAGAAGTGGAAAGGCCTACCATTGGGGGTAGGGAAGCCACTGCCACTGGAGATGAGGAGACCTCTTCCACTGGCAAACAAAAACAAAAACAAAAACCTCAGAATTTAGGGGCTCAATGTCCCCAGCTTCATAAGGGTCTTTCTGTAAGTTTCTATTCCAAATTATACAACCCCACATCTTCCCAACCCATGCCTTCACTTTAACAGTAGATACCCTGCAAGACTGGGAGTTCAACTTGTACTATAATTCAGCCAGTCCCAGGATGAAGTTTCATGTTTTCAGCAATTTCAGCCTTGTGGCTACAGGAGATAAGGATCTCTTTCAGAGCACATATTGAAGCTCTTAGGTCATTTATATGGTGTTTGAGCTGGGAATTGGAATCTGTGAGCTCATCTTTTCTTTCACTACTCTGTGCAGCAACATTAAGAGCGTCAACCAATGTCATTATATTCATTAGTTTTCCAAAAATGTTCAAAAATATTATAAACACCACATCAACAAAAGAAAAGACAAAAACCACATGATCATCTCAATAGATGCAGAAAAAGCATTTGATAAAATTCAACATCCATTCATGAGAAAAAAAAAAAAAAAACTCTCACCAAAGTGGATATAGAGAGAACACATCTCAACATAACAAAAGCCATTTATGACAAACCCACAGCCAACCTAATACTCAACAGTGAAAAGTTAAAAGCCTTCCCATCTAAATTCTGGAATGAGATGAGGATGCCCACTCTCACCATTTCTATTCAATACAGTATTGGAAGTCCTAGCCACAACAATCAGACAAGAAAAAGAAATAAAAGGTATCCAAACTGGAAGAGAAGAGGTAAAGTTGTCATTATATGCAGATAACATGATACTCTTTATATAAAACCCTAAAGACTACATAAAAACTATTAGAACTGATAAATGAATTCAGCAAGGTAGCAGGATACAAGATTAACATATAGAAATCTGTTGCATTTCTTTACACTAACAATGAAATATCAGAAAGAGAAAAAAAAATTTAATCCCATTTAAAATCACATCAAAAAAGATAAAATACCTAGAAATAAACCTAATCAAGGAGGTGAAAGACTTACACGCTGAGAACATTGGTAAAGGAAATTGAAGGTGATTCAAAGAAATAGAAAGCTAGTGCATGCTCTTGGATTGGAAGAATTAATATTGTTAAGATCTACAAAGCAATCTACAGATTTAATGTGATCCCTATCAAATTATCCATGACATTTTTCACAGAACTAGAACAAATAATCCTCAGACTTATATGGGACCACAAAAGACCCAGAATTGCCAAAGCAATCCTGAGGAAAAAGACCAAAGCTGGAGACATAACCCTCACAGATTTCAGACAATACTACAAAGCTACAGTAATCAAAACAGCATGGTATTGGCACAAAAGCAGACATATAGATCAGTGGAGCAGAATGGAGAGCCCAGAAATAAACCCACACACAGTCAATTAATCTTCAACAAAGGAGGCAAGAATATACAGTGGGGTAAAGACAGTCTCTTCAGCAAGTGGTGTGGGGAAAGCTGAACAGCCACATGTAAGTCAATGAAGTTAGAACACTCCCTCACACCATACACAAAAATAAACTCAAAATGGCTTAAAGATTTAAATATAAGACATGACACTATAAAATTCCTAGAAGATAACATAGGCAAAACATTCTCTGACATAAACTGTAGCAATATTTTCTTAGGTCAGTCTCCCAAGGCAAAAGAAATAAAAGCAAAAATAAACAAATGGGACTTAATTAAACTTATAAGCTTTTGCACAGCAAAAGAAACCATAAACAAAATGAAAAGACAACATACCTAATGGGAGAAAATATTTGCAAATGATGTGACCAACAAGGGATTAATTTCCAAAATATACAAACAGCTCATACAACTCAATAAAAATACAAAAAAAAAACCAGTCAAAAAATGGGCAGCGGGGCTTCCCTGGTGGCGCAGTGGTTGAGAATCTGCCTGCCAATGCAGGAGACACGGGTTCGAGCCCTGGTCTGGGAAGATCCCACATGCCGCGGAGCAACTAGGCCCGTGAGCCACAACTACTGAGCCTGCGCGTCTGGAGCCCGTGCTCCGCAAAAGAGAGGCCGCGACAGTGAGAGGCCCGCGCACCGCAATGAAGAGTGGCCCCCGCTTGCCGCAACTAGAGAAAGCCCTCGCACAGAAACGAAGACCGAACACAGCCAAAAATAAATAAATAAATAAATAAATAAATAAAAATTAAAAAAAAAAAATGGGCAGAAGACCTAAATAGACCAATAGGTCTCCAAAGAAGACCTACAGATGGCCAACAGGCACATGAAAAGATGTTCCACATTGCTAAATATTAGAGAACTGCAAATCAAAACTACAATGAGGTAGTTCCTCACACTGATCAGAATGGCCATCATCAAAAAGTCTACAAATAATAAATGCTGGGAAGGATGCAGGGAAAAGGAAACCCTCCTACACTATTGGTGGGAATGAAAATTGGTGCAGCCACTGTGGAGAACAGTTTGGAGGTTCCTTAAAAAACTAAAAATAAAGTTACCATATTATCCAGGAATCCCACTCCTGGACATGTATTCAGAAAAAATGAAAACTCTAATTTGAAAAGATACATACACCCCAATGTTCATAGACCCCAATTTACAGTAGCCAAGACTTGGAGGCAAACTAAGTATCCATCAACAGATGAATGGATAAAAAAGATGTGATATATATATAAAATGAAATATTACTCAGCCATAAAAAAGAATGAAATATTGCCATTTGCAGCAACATGGATGGATCTAGAGATTATCATACTAACTAAGTGAAGTAAGTCAGACAGAGAAAGACAAATATATGATATCACTTATATGTGGAATCTAAAAAAAATGATACAAATGAACTTATTTACAAAACAGAAATAGACTCACAGAAAACAACCTATGGTTACCAAAAGGGAAAGGGGAGGGATAAATTAGGAATATGGGATTAACAGATACACACTACTATATATAAGATAAACAACAAGGACCTACTGTATAACACAGGGAACTATATTCAATATCTTGTAATAACCTGTAATGGAGAAGAATCTGAAAAAGGAGATATATATATATATATATATATATATATATATATATATATATATATATATACACATACATATACACGCACACACATATGTATAACTGAATCACTTTGTTGTACACCTGAAATTAACACAATATTGTAAATAAATTATACTTCAATAAAAAAACAATAAGAATGAAAAAAGTATCATATATAGAGTCATCCAGCTCCTTGCTTCATATAAGTGGTTAATTACATATTCATTGCAGATATTTTGCATATCTCTATAAACAGTTCACACTGTGGACTATCAGTACTCTATTTACTACAGGAAATAGTCATTAGTGTTTTAAATCTAATCAGATTAGAGAGTCAATTCCAGAAATCCCAGAACCAATTCAGAAAACTCATCCTTAAAATTCTGTTTTTCTAGAACACACTTGGTTCCAAAATCTGTATTAGTCAGGGTTCTCCAGAGAAACAGAACCAGAAAACAGAATCCTATCAGATATACATATATATGATAGATATATATGAGGAGATTTATTATGAGGAATTGGCTGATGCAGTTATGGAGGTTGAGAAGTCCCATGATCTGCCATCTGCAATTTAGAGACCCAAGAAAGTCAGTGGTATAATTCAGTCTGAGTCTGAAGGCCCGAGAAACAAGAAGCCAATGGCATAAATCCCAATCTGAGGACAGGAGAAGAGATGAGAACTCCCAGTACAAGTAGTGAGTTGGGGGTAAAGGGGTGACTTCCTCCTTCCTCCGCTTTTTGTTATATTCAGGCCCTCAATGGATTGGATGATGCCCACCCACGTTAGGGAGGGCAATCTGTTTTACTAAATTCATGGATTCAAATGATAATCTCATCTGGAAACACCCTCACAGATACACTCAGAAATAATGTTTAATCTGGGCACCCCGTGGCCAGACAAAGTAACATATAAAATTAACCATCACAGGTTCCATACACATTGTGCCAAATTCAGTGCTCGTAGTGCAGGTTCCACGCTCAGAGACTGAGATTCCATACTTGCCAAGTTAAGATTCAAGGCCTAGATGGTCAGGTTCAATACCTGGTGGGCTAGATGACATTCAAGTTCTAACTAAATGCCACAGAAGGCCAGGTTATAAGCTAGGAGGGAAAGATATCACACAGTTTAGTAATTCATGGCATGCCTGAAGGCCTAATTCCATGTCTACATGGCCTGAATGCACACATAGGAGCACTGGTTCTGTACCTAGTGTGCCAGGTTACATGCCTGGTAGGCCAGTTTTTATGCATGGAGAATGAAACTTCATGACTGAAATGCCAGGTTCCATATCTGGAGTTCCAGCCTCCAGACATGTATGGACATGTTCCATGTTTGGACATTGAAATTTCATACATGGAGTGCGAGGTTCCACACCTGCAGAGCTGATCTCCATGCTTGAAGGTTGAGAGTCCACATATGGAATGCCAGGTTCCAGTTTTGTGAATGGAGGGTCAAATAATTACTTTGAGATTTGCTTTTCCACCGTCAGAAATCCAGTTTTTTCACATTTTAGGCCAAGTTACTTACTTGGAGAACCAGATTCTACTTCTACAGATCAGTTCTTATGAATGTAAGACCTTATATCCTACCTAAAATTCTAGGTTCCATACTTGGAATTCAAGATTTCATGCCAAGGTGACTAAGTTCCACGCTCAGTGTGCCAGATGACATGCCTTGAGGTTCAGGTTCCAACCTAGAAGGCCAGGTTCCAAACTTGGAAAGAGAGATTTCACACAGGTTTCCATGAAATGACTGTAAGGCCTAATTCCATGCCTAAAGCATCAGGATCCACATATAAAAGTAGAGGTTCCAACCCTAGAGTGCCAGATCTTATGACTAGACAGGCAGGCTCACACCTGGAAGAGTCTTCATGGATGGGATGCAGAATGCATGTTGGAGGGCCAGGTTCCATGTTTGAAGGGCACATTCTATACCAGGAGGGCAATTATTCATGCTTAGATGTCTAGGTTCCATGCCAGTAGGATTGGGTCTTAAGGACCACCACAATATATGACTGGAAACGCACACTTCACCTCTAGAACACATAAATTAATACTTGAAATTCCAGATTTCATACATGGAGTGCTATGTCCCATGCTTTGGGAGCCAATTCCATGCTTAGAGATTGAGATTCCTCTCATGGAATGTCAAGTTCCACAATTACAGCACCAGGTTCCATTTTGGGATATTCTGATTCTGTACACAGAGTGCCAACTTCCATGCCTGCGTGACCAAGTTCCACATCTTAGGCAGCCAACTCCTATGACTGAAACACCAGATTAAATGTCTGCAGTGCCAGGTTCCACACTTATTAAGCCACATTCCATACTGGAAGACTGAGATCCCACCCATTGTGTGCTATTCCATTCCTGTAAGTTTAGATTCCATGCTTAGTGATAGAGATTCCTATGTGGGGTGCCAGGATCTGTGTTTGTAGGGCCAGGATCCATTCTGGAAAGTGAGATTCCATACATGCAGCACCAGATTCCATGCTTGGTAGGGCCAGCTTCCATGCTTGGATATTGGGATCCCGTATTAGTCATATTTTATGCCTGGAGAGGCAGGATTCACAACTGGAGAGATATTCCATGTTTGGGGAGTTGAATTCCATAGTTGGAAAGCCATGTTCCATGTTTGAAGGGACACATTTTATACCTGTTTTACAAGTTTTCATGCTTAGAGAACTAGGTTCTATGCTGGGAGGTCCAAGTCCCTTTCCTGTTCAGTGGATTATCATGTGGAGGATCAGATTATTTGCTTGGAAAGGTAAAATTAACACCTAGAAGACCTAAATCAATGCCTGCAAGTCCGTATTTCATATAGGAGTGTCAAGTTCTATGCTTGGAGATTGAGATTCCATACATGGATTTTCAGTTTCCAGCCTTGGAGAACAGTTTCCATGTCTTAGATTTTTAAGAGAATCAATTCCTGATTTCCTAAACTCTTAGATTTTTAAGAGAATCAATTCCTGATTTCCTAAATTCTAAAAGTACTCTTTCTTAAAATTAATCTGCCTTATAGCATGTCTGAAGTCAAGGTGTCATACTGGCCCACATTTTCCATCTCCTCTTTCAGAATTGCTATTCTCCATTTTATTAAAAATGAATGAATGAATGAATGACTAGTACTCTTACTGCACTTAATTATGGTGCATTGTACCGGGCTGAAATAACCTCCAGGGTGGTGATGGGCAATTCGATATTTTGTAGTTAGGGAAGCCTTCTTTATTCAAGACATTGTAATCCTACACTAGGGCTGTGTGTCTTTTTCTATCTTACCCATATTTCTGATAAGGGTGAAATACAGTATAGGAACAAGGTGGTTTGGGATGTCCTGAATTCATGTATATCACAGGGTGAAGTGGCAGGAGTGATGGCAAATTTTGTTCAGTGATCTTCCATCCCCTGGTTATTGTCGAAGAAAGCACTATTATTATGGAAGAGTTCTGTGAGATCAAAGCAGAGAGGATCAAGATATTAAGCTTAGCAGAGCCATTTCATCTAGGCAACAAACTCATGGCAAAGCAAGACTATGCCTTATTCACCTTCCCTCCTTCCCTCTCTCCTTTCCTTCCTCCATCCTTTCTTCCCTTCCTTCTTTTCATTCTTCTGTCTTCCTATGCAGCTTAGAATTAAGATATCAAAATTTGTAAAATTTATGTTGGGGAATAGCGGTATGCTACAAAACTTCACCTACATTCACTCACATCTCAGTTGAGAATTTTGCATTATTTCAAAGAGAAGATGAGAAGTCTCATGTTTATTTCCAACAGATCAACATTAGATCTTCAAGCTAGGAAAAGATATTAAAAGTAAGTAGAGCCACTCCATATTTCCTTAAACATTCATTCAAACTTGTAGAAGAAACATTTCATTCATTTTGGCCAAAAGATTATTGATATCATAAACCCATATTCAGTTTTTACTGGGGAGCAATCTCCTGCTGTTCCTCATTAACCACTATTCCTCTGGTTTAGTCATTCGTGTTATGCACTTACTAGATTTAGATTAACTTAATGGAAATATATTGTCAACCCAACTGTAAATAATGCACTTAAAATCATAATTACTATATCTTTTGTAAGCACCGCACTTACCAGTAGCTCAATCCCTTCTTTTCCTTTTGCTATTTATTTCCACAAGGTAGTTTAAGCTGCGGTCTCAATGGAACATTTACCTATGTAGAACAAAATGTTCTAAAATGCAATGAACTATGTAATGACCTGAACACTTTAGAAAACCAGCTTCATTAAATTTATTTTGGAAGTACATAAATTAAAATGTTTAAAGGTCATTATATTAAAGGATATTAGGTCATTTGCATAATAAAGTATGTAATAACAATATGATTTTAAATACAAATATTTTGTTTAAATCAGCACATGATCAAGGACTGCATTATAATATTCGTTTTACTATAATCTTTACTATAACATTGAGATAATTTTCTGCTTTTCCCCATTAACAAATAATGCAGGCTCCTTGATTTACCTTAAATTAATAGCATGAAAAAGAATGATTAGTTAACAAATAAGTCTTAAAAAGACATGTTCTATAGTGTTTGGTTTGGGGTTTGCATTCTAAAACAGACATTGAAGTTCAAGGCTTGATGTTTTATTCTTTCATTTGGCCTTTGAGAAATGGATTTACTTTTACAGAATTTTTTTTCAAAACAAACAACTTTTTACTGAAGTATAGTTGATTTACAATATTGTGTTAGTTTCAGGTGTACAGCAAAGTGATTCAGGTATATATATATATATTCAAGATTTTGGATTTTTTTTTAGATTCCACATATAAGTGATATCATATATTTGTCTTTCACTGTCTGACTTACTTCGCTTAGTATGATAATCTCTAGGTCCAACCATGTTGCTGCAAATGGCATTATTTCATTCTTTTTTATAGCTGAGTAATATTCCATTGTGTATATATACCACATCTTCTTTGTCCATTCATCTGTCAATGGACATTTATGCTGCTTCCATGTCTTGGCTATTATAGAGTGCTGCTATGAATATTGGGGTGCATGTATCTTTTCAAATTAGAGTTTTCGTCTTTTTCAACTATATTCCCAGGAGTAGGATTGCTGGATCATACGGTAATTCTTTTTCAGCTTTTACAGAAACCTCCATACTGTTCTCCATAGTGGCTGCACCAATTTACATTCCTACCAACAGTGGCGGAGGATTTCCTTTTCTCTACATCCTTTCCAGCATTTATTATTTGTGGTCTTTTAGATGATGGCCATTCTGACCAGTGTGAGGTGATACCTCATTGTAGCTTTGATTTGCATTTCTCTAATAATTAACAATGTTGAGCATCTTTTCATGTGTCTGTTGGCTATCTGTAGGTCTTCTTTGGAGAAATGCCTATGTAGGTCCCCATTTTTTGACTGGGGTTTTTTTTTTTTTTTTTTTGACATTGATATTTACAGAATTTTTAAAAGTGAAGTAGTTGCCAATCCCACTTTAAGGATGGAAGGCCCTGTGACAACATGATAAATCTCTCAGGCGTCATGAGCCACTAGATTAGGAAACATTACTTTACTCTTCTCTGGGAAGACTTGAATCTCAACTTCCTGCGGCTTCCTGAATCAGCTTGTGACACAATCACAACTGGAATGAAAATAACTAATCCCAGACTTGCCCTGCTGCCTGAGGTCCAGCTACTCAGTCAACCCATACCTCATCTTTGCCTGCTTGGTGTTGAAACCACATTACGTGCTTGAGCTGGTCACTGAATACATGCGTGGGGCCATTTTGAGTGGCAGGATTCCAACTTTCCAAAACAAAACAGAACAAAACATTAACTGACCCAAACCAAGAAATCAGAGGACTCTTCAGAGCCAGAAATCCACAGTGGCTCCAGAGCACCCACAGTGTGGAACTGGAACCCTAGACCTCTGTGCTGCAGGGTCAAGGGCAGAGGGGCTCAGGTGGACCCTATAACAGCCTATTCCATTTGGCTTTTCACTTACTGGGAATGAAGACTCTCTACACCCACAACATGCTATTTGCCAAAAAGTGCTTATAAATAGCAGCCTGAAACCTTTTATCTTATTTGTTCATTTAGAAACAAAACAGTCAGAACCTTATCTTTACTTAATGCATGAGGTATTCCGGTTGTAACCAGTGACCTTTTAGTTAAAGAAAGTGATAGCAGCTTTTGCTTTCAACCAACCCATAAAATGGAGACGAGGGCATAGATTAAATACTAAACTAGGGACCTAATCCCTTAACAGCCCTGTAAGAGTCAGAAGTGAAGGCTCCTTCTACTGAGTAGACACCTCTTTGGGGTGATGGATGGATACATGTTAGCAAGGATCCCACCTTATCTACCACTTCTCCTCAAGAAGTCTCCAACCCAGAGCAGCCAGTGCCTGTGGTGTAGATGGTGCCCAGGGAGGCTGAGAGCACGTCACTGGCTTCACTCACCAAGTCGGGTCCCCAGTGTGGGGCCATCTGCCATGTGGTGGGACATGGACCCCATGTCCCCATCATGCCCTAAGTCTGCCACATTCAGAGCCCATCAGCAGCTCTAAGACACGCAAGGGATATCTGCCCCTCCTCCCCCTTCTAGCAATATAGTTGGGGAGATTGCAAGGTACCAAATAATTGTCCTTCCAAAATTTACACTCACTGGGACCCCCCAGGCCAGGAGAGATGCCAGTTACACCTGGCCACTCCACCCACGGCCTTGCTTCTTGTTATTATCACCCATCTGCACTTTTGCTTAGATGCTTTAACAGTTGCCTTCCTCCATTCAGGCCTCAGACCCCTTTGAGAATCCAATGAAAACTCTGACCCCTCTCAGCTAAAAATCACACGGACACAATAAGCACACCATTTTACATGTAATATACAACCCTGTGAAGCTCATCTATAGCCTTCGGCTCTCATTCTAATCCTTTCTAGACTGTTCTCCATATTGCTGCCAGGACAAACTTGAAAAAAAAAGTGGGCTTCTAAGTACCATCAGGAAACACTCCAAGCTCCCTAGCATGATGCTGACCCCTTCCACACACTTCTCACATCCCCTCGACCCACTATTTTACTCCAGCCTTTGCTGCAGCAACTAGCTGTATGCAAGTGTGACCCTACCCCAGCCCTCCTCAGCTGTCCATCCCTCGCTTCTGTCCCAGGCCTTCTCCAACAATGTTGTCGTGTGGGATAACTGGGAACCTGCCCAACTACCCTGTGTGTGTGAGACTGGAAGCACGAGGGAATTATCACCCCCGGGACAACAACTCTTGTCCAATGAGGGCCAGGAACTGGTAGATAAACACCCCCTCTTTCAGTTCTCAGGCAGACAACTCTGATCCTTGTGGGATCAAGGCCCAGTGGCTTTCAGAGGAGGCCAACTCCATACGTACCCTCAGATTGATTTTCCCTCCTTTCCTGTTTTACCTTTTCCGTTTCTCACTCCAGTTCCTTGGGAACATCACAAGATAGACCACCTAAACACCAACCCTTTTTCAGGCTCTGCTCTTGGGAAGAACCCAGGCCCAGAGATGGCATGTAAGGTCCTTCATGCTGTGGCCCTTGACCACCTTTCAAATCTCATCTTCCGCGGCTCCAACCATCACACGGTAATTGCGCATCCTCCCATCCTGTTGGGCTTTCTACACCTCAGCTGAGATGTACCACTGCTCCTCCTCGGGATGAATTATTCCTTGTCCTTCAGGTTATAGCTTCTGTCACCTCTTCCAGGAAACGTCCACGAGCCTCTCCCCAGTTTGTGTTACCTGCCCTTCCTTTAGGGTGCTGTAAATATCCACGCAGTGCTGTAAATATCCATCTGCCCATCTACTTCTCTCACTGGACTGGGAGCTCCGGAGACAGAGCCAGTGGGTTTTCTCTGTTTATCCTTCTCAAGCCTAGAACAGTGTCTGGGACTCAGAATTGGAACTGAGTAATTATTTGTTGGCTGACAGATTGAAAGAATGATGTATGAGATTTCTGACATGAGCTTGGGGCAGGCAATATTAGGGTCTTTATGATATCTGGGCCCGAATGAATCCAAGAGGAACGTCCAGGCAGGTTGCATGCCCCTGGGGACTGCAGAGATGGGTCCCAGTCTGACTGGCCCGTGTGCAGAGCAGGCCTCTTTTACAGGACAGCTGGTAGAAACCTGGTCTGGGTATTTTTCCCTAGTGGGCCTCCTGGGACTTTGCATGTCCTATTGTGTGAAGCTGATCTCAACACAGAGTCTGTCCATGCTGTGTCCTTTCCAGGTCCTGCTTCATGAAAAAATTCAAGAAGTCACTTCTTCAGGTTTTCCTTAACAGGAGCCCATTTGGGAGCCAACTTCGAAAAGTTGCAAAGGTGCAGGACATTTGGCTTCCTTACCATTTATTTGCTGGATGCCTTTGGGCGAGTTCCCTGAACTCTCCGGGCTTCAGTGTCCCCATGTGCATGTAAGCCAAATGTTCCCAGGCCTCCCACGCCCATGGACACCAGTGAGGCCACGTTAACATCAGTGCTAGATTGTGTTGACCACCTGGCCTCCAGCAGCACAGCTGCATGATCTTAGGCTGTTCCATCTCCCCTGTTATTTCTGAGGCTGATAGGAAGTCTCTCACATGTGCTCATGTTCTGCTGACAAGCTATTTGTGGAGGATCCCTGGCCACTGTCTCTGCTACCATGCCTGAGATCTGATTTAAATAACAAAAAGTTTATGCGGAACTTTTCTATTGACAGAGCTTCAGTCAGATCACTCTTATGATGTATTTTCAAGGGATAAGAACTTTTAGGTAGAAAACATAAAAACCTAGACATAAAGAAGAGGCCTAAATATACAAGCACAGCATATTCAGACGAGGGCTTTTGAACAAGACCTCATCTTTTCCAAAGTTGTTTCTGGCTTAAGGACAGCAGGTGGCAGCAGAATCAAGCTTTTTCACAGCAAGAAGCTTCTGGAGCTTCAGATGGTTCTCAGAGGAGGAGAGAAGCAGCTTTTAGTAAAAACCTTTCATCTAAAAATCTAAACTCAGCAGAAGAACAAAAACAAAACAGTGAGGAACCAGCGTCATTAGCCTCAGCCACTAAAGATCAGGGTGTCGTTCCTTGACTGCCATCCACACAGCCACATCTTGTCCTTCCAAGGAATCCTGAGATTGCCATGGACAGTGGCCTGGAAAGGAACCTGGGGTCTGTTTCTCCTTGAATAGGGTTCCTGTCCTGATGGTGCCCTTGTCAGATGTTAAAGCTGGTTCACCAGGAAACAGGCTCTGGTCAGGGCTGGGCTCCCTGGAGAGGTCAGAACAAATTTATGCATGAAAAAGGGGTTTTTTAAAAAGGAGATCTTGGATGTAATTAAAAGAAATGCATTACTGCTATGTGCTATAACACAGATGAACCTC
Organism: Balaenoptera acutorostrata; assembly: GCF_949987535.1. Lineage (NCBI taxonomy): Eukaryota > Metazoa > Chordata > Mammalia > Artiodactyla > Balaenopteridae > Balaenoptera > Balaenoptera acutorostrata. Next base: position 162,594,378 of record NC_080064.1, read on the forward strand.
AAAAACATCATGCTAAGTGAAAGAAGACAGTCACGAATGCATGATACCATTTATAGGAAATGTCCAGAATAGGCAAATCGAGAGACAGAAAATAGATTAGTGGTTGTCTAGGGCTGGGGAGGTGGTGATTGAGGAGTGACTGTTAATGGGTACAAGGTTTCTTTTGGGGTGACAAAAATGTTCCAAAATTAGATTCTGGTGATGGTTGCATAGCTCTAGAGATATACTAAAAACTACTGAATTGTGCACTTTAAATGGGTGAACTTTATGGTATGTAAATTATCTCAAAACTGTTTTCAAAAGAGAGAAAGGGGAAAGTATACTTCGATCACTAATATATTTCGAGTGAAAATAAACCTCAAGTAACTATTCTGAGCAGAGAGACCAAGACAGACGCAGACGGGGAGAGAAAAAGACTCTGCAGCTGCCACAGAAAAGAATTGGAGGTTGGTTAGAAATATGACTCTGGTTCATTGGTGGATTTTACTTTTCGTTTAGATGCTGATGTGATAATGGTACAATATGCTTCCTGCTTCGGCAACACACTTTCTGTTCCTAAGGACTGCAAATACTTCCTCACCTTAAAGAGTGACTGGACGACGGGGGTGGCCATCTCACTGTTTTAAAGGATGAAGCTCTTCCTGGAATAGGCCAGCAGAAATAGCAAAACTCTGAAGTCACACAGGCCTGCTTTCAACTCCCAGATCCTCCTCTTATTAGCTATGAGGTGTCGGTTCTTTTCCATATCCACATCTCAAGGTTGAGTAAGAATGATTTAACACGAAATATGAAAGTGCCTAGCCTATAATAAACATAGAATTTATGTTATTTTCCTAGAATGTCCAGCCTCACTTGCAAGAAGACTTTTTCTCTTAAAACCAAGCTGTGTCATGCTTTCCTGTTGCTCCTATGGCTCTAAGTCTCTGAAGGTCTTCTCTACTGCCCCCCAGTACCCCCCCCAAGTCCATTTTCCATCGACAACCTTATTATCACTTTTTACAGCAATGGAAAGTCCCTGAGAATGGAAAATTAGTCAATGACAATATTGTATTGGGAAGCATCTGAGTAGGAGGGAACCCCTGTCCCTGCTTACCTAAAACACAAGGCTAGTCAGTAATATATGTCTATAATATAACCCTGGATACCAATGGTGCAATGAAAACTCTGCTCCCACCAGAACAATAGTGTTTATATTAGAGAATTTGAGGTGTGATAATCAGAAGCATTTCTAGAAACTACGGAATATTGGGATAAAATGTCAACACTTTACTCAAGATTGTACTTAAAATCCATGCAAGTTTTTAACTCCATAGGCATCCTAGTAGCTTTGGGGGAAAATTATACTCTGTTCATAGTGTAATGGATGAGAAAATGGGCTAAGGAGGCTGCCTTGTTTCAAAGCTTGGCTCTGCCTCCTGTGAAACCAGGGCAACTATTTATCCTCTCGGTGCTTGTTTCCTCACACATCAATTGAGGGAATAATAGTATCTATTTTATAAGGCTATATAAGGATTCTGTACGTCAACGTAACATGCTTAGAACAGTGCTTGGCACGTAGTAAGCATCAATAAATCCATTAATTCAACAAATGTTTATTGGGACTTCCCTGGCAATCCAGTGGTTAAGACTCCATGCTCTCACTGCCAGGGCCCGGGTTCAATCCCTGGTCAGGGAACTAAGATCCCACAAGCTGCACGGTGTGGCAAAAAATAAATAAATTAAATTTAAAAACAAAACTACCCCACAAATGTTTATTGAATATAGTTGTGGCTCAATATGTGACACTGTTTTATGTTGGGAATACTAAAGTCAATAAAACAGAATAAGTCCCTGCCCTCATGGAGCTTACTTCCTGGTGGGAAGAGGCAAACAACAACAAAAAGTACGTACATACACACATATGAATTGTGTCCTCCTACCGCATTCCTCTCCCCCAAGTCATATGTTGAAGCCCTAACCCTCCCCCCCACCCCACCGCCCGCCCCGCAAGGCAATGGTATTTGGAGGTAGAGCCTTTGGGATGTAATTAGGGTTAGATGAGGTCATGAAAGTGGGGCTTTCATGATGGGATCAGTGACATTATGAAAAGAGAGACACCAGAGCACTCTCTGCCATGTGAGGACACAGTGAGAAGGTGGCCATATACAAGCCAGGAAGAGAGCCCTCACCAGGAATCAAATCTGCCAGCACCTTGATCTTGGACTTCAAGCCTCCAGAACTGTGAGAAAGAAATGTCTGTTATTCAACCACCTAATTCATGTTATTTTGTTATAGCAGCCTCAGGAGACTAAAACAGGTTTGTTTGTAAATACATATTTGAAATAGGAATCTTGAATAGGCACAGAGCTGGTTTTACCGATGGAAAGAGCCTTATACTAAACTATGGTGGGGAGCTTGCATTCCCATTTTAGCAATGGTACCCACTCTCCACAGAGTAGCCATGGAAAAGTCACTTGATGACTCTTATCTTAGATGTCTGCATCTATTAGATGATGAACTAGATGATCCCTGAAATGTTTGGTTCTGCCCATCTTATGGTTGGAATAGCAATTCACCTTCTGGGTAATTTACACACATAAGTGTGCTAATACTTAGGGTGGCAGAGAGGGTGATTTAGAGTAGACACTGATTATCTCGATTGTACTTTTCAAATGGAAGATTAATTAAATCCTAAATTTGGATTTGGCTTCCTAGTTAGCAATGTTTCCTTCCTGGAAAAGAAATAGCGCGTGTCAGAGAGAGCAGCTCCTTTGGATAGTATTTTTCCTTCTCCCCTGGTTTCTTGTGAGCTCTGACTGCGCAGTTCTCTGGGAGCCTCTTCCTTCCCAGATAACAGCTAAGACAACAGAGCTTATGGTTTTCCTGAGGTTCTTTTGATAAATGGCTAACATCTGATTGATCCATTCTCATTTCACCCGTTACTTGTACAGGAAAACTGTAGAGAGTGTAACAGCACAAGAGAATAATTTTTAAATTTTTCAGACATTTTGTAAGATTTGATTTTTCTGCTTCTCTCACCTCTGAATGATTTCACTGGGGTATCTTGGATGTAAAAGATTTCTTCAAGTTCTTTTGCTCTTGGATCCTCCAATTCTCTGAGCAGGTGACAGCCTCTAGAAATGCATCTAAGGGGCCTCCCTGGTGGAGCAGTGGTTAAGAATCTGCCTGCCAATGCAGGGGACATGGGTTCAAGCCCTGGTCTGGGAAGATCTCACATGCTGTGGAGCAACTAAGCCCGTGCGCCCCAACTACTGAGCCTGCGCTCTAGAGCCCGTGCTCTGCAACAAGAGAAGCCACCACAGTGAGAAGCTCGTGCACCCCAACGAAGAGTAGCCCCCGCTTGCTGCAACTAGAGAAAGCCCGCGCGCAGCAACGAAGACCCAATGCAGCCAAAAATAATAAATAAAAAAAAAATACATCTAAGGAAAGATCATATCACTTCCATCTTTTGACCCCTTGGCACCTTCCACTACCAAATACACTAAAGAAAACAAGCGTCTTCTCCTGTTAGCTCTGGTGCAGTGGAATTGAGGAACAACCACAAAGAAATCAGAGTACATCCTATAACGGAGCTGTCAGGCAGCTTGTGACGGCAGAAATATTGTTGTTCCTGGTGATGAGACTAGAAGGATCTTCATAAAACCAGCGGATGTATCATTTTCACTTCTGAAAGTCCATTTTATAATAGATTGTTTCTCAAAACGGAAAAAATTGAGATTTTTGAAATATTTTTTAAAATGCTCAATTTCACTCTTAAGATAAAAACAAATAAAAATTACAAGAGGATGCTTAGCAGATTGGCAAAAATTTTAAATAACCTCCTCTCTTGGCATTTTCATGTAAAGGTATTAGGAGTATAATTTGCTGATCAGAAGACAACTTGACAATATCTATCAAATTTTGTAGTGCACAAAGATTAGAGTAGTAATTACTTAGATCCAGTAATTTCACTTCTAGGAATTTATCCCACAGATCTTCCAGACATGTGCTCAAAGATGTAAGTATAAAGATAATTATTGCAGAATTATTTGTGAGAGAAAAAAAAAAAGAAAGAAAGAAACTTAGAGGTCCATGAAGAAGACTGGGTAAATAAATTAGTAAGCTAGAGTATATCCATATAATGGGATACTATTAAAGAATAATCTTCATGATGTACTGCTAGGGGAGAAAAGGGTACAGAAACATGTAGGTAATCCCATTTGTTTAATATTCAGAAACTAGTGACACAGGTGGCATCTGGAGAGGGAAATTAGAAAACAGTTTTTCTTTTATACCCTTATTTTTTTTTTATTTTTATTTTTTTAAGGATTTTCTTTTTAATTAATTAATTTATTTTTATTTTTGTCTGTATTGGGTCTTCGGTTCGTGCGAGGGCTTTCTCCAGTTGCGGCAAGCGGGGGCCACTCTTCATCGCGGTGCGGGGACCGCTCTTCATCGCGGTGCGCGGGCCTTTCTCCATCGCGGCCCCTCCCGTTGCGGGGCACAGGCTCCAGACGCGCAGGCTCAGCAATTGTGGCTCACGGGCCCAGCCGCTCCGCGGCATGTGGGATCTTCCCAGACCAGGGCTCGAACCCGTGTCCCCTGCACTAGCAGGCAGACTCCCAACCACTGCGCCACCAGGGAAGCCCTATACCCTTATTTTTCATTGTATACGTTTTTTTAACATTTAGATTTTGTACCATTTGTGTGTATATTTTAAAAAGTAATTAAAATTTCAACACCCACAATAGTGACACACAAAAAAATCTATGGGAAATAGCTTACACACATTGAATTTTGCTGTATGTCAGGCACTGATTTTCTAAACACTTTACATGTATTATTTGATTGAATTCAACCAGGACCTTGTAAGGTGGGTACTATTATTATCGCCATTTCAGAGTGGGAAAATTGTGGTAAAGAAAGACTGAATAGGATTCACACCTAATCAGTGACAGAGCTGAGATTTGAACCCAGGCACCTTTGTTCTAAGACCAGAGTCTTAGCCACCATGTTCTACTGCTCCTATGCAGTCTCAGACTTCCATGACGAACTCTTAATTATAATGTAGCCAACACAAAACTTAGAAAACAAACTCAGATGTGCAAGGACGTTTATACTTTCTTTGAGTCAACTTAAAACGGATTCTGAGTCCCCATCCAGCTTTATTGGAAGAAAATATAATCTTAGTCATTATTGGGGCTCCCCTCTCCAAGGGTTGTGCAAGGTCCTGGGGTCTTGCCTGGTAGAGACCCTGACAGTTTTCAGCCAACCCTGGTCACCGCGGAGATGTCCACTGACCCAGTTCAAGACTCTCTAGCCACAGCATGTAGTCTTACCCACTCCCACTTCTACATTTCAAGCTTCTTCATATCCTTGGGAGGTTTTCTCCTTCCCTTTTCCTGCTGCCTTCAAAGGCATGGAGAATACTCTCTTCAATGAACTCAGGTTTTATCTAAAGACAGTGAGATCATTCTGCAAAAAATCTCTAAGGTGAGAAACTACTGAGGGCCTATCTAACTTGCTTAGATCAAAGTGGAAGAGAAAATATAGGAAGAAGACAGAGAAATTCATATTTCAATAAATTATCCTGCCACAGAATCATAGCCATGGAAAACAGGATAATTTTGGATTTGGAATTTACCTCCATCATTTCGTCTGCAAGTGTTTGGACTTGTGTGGTTCTGGAATGATGACTATAATATATAAACAAAACCATGTCTTCCACTGGTAGATATGGATTGAGACACAAGACATTTAACCCCTGCAATTTGAATGCAAAGGCATATAGAGTATGCTTTGCAAAATGGACAAAAATCTGATGGGGGACTGAGGATAGTCCTCTTTTACACCTTAAAAGTCCTCAAATAAATATCAGTCAAGTTCCTGGCCCCTGCTCAGCTAACCAACAACCCATAAGTGCAGAAAAAAAGACAAGATTGGAATCTAAGGAAGGAAGTGTTAATCCAAGGGCCTGGAATCAAAGAGAACATATTCAAATAGAAACCAGGTTGATACCAGAACTTTAGGAGGGTTATCGCAGGCAGGAAAAAGATGCATGATCTAAGCATAGGATTTTTGGACTACAGGAGCCTGGGTAAGAGGTCTGCCCCAAATTCCATCTGCCACCAATGAAAGCAGAAAGGAAATGTGTGAAGTGAGCCAAGCCATGGGGAAAGAGTCCAAGTCGGGTGTGCCTCCTGTGTGTTTAGTAATCGTGTCCAGCTCAGCAAAGCTGAGTTTCTTTCTTCTCTGGACTACTACCCATTTTAATGAGCAAGGAACATTTGATCTGAAGCAGTTTCAGAAACCCAAATTTCCCCCAGCCTTTGTCTAAGTTTTGTAAGGAAAAGGAATAGCTGCAAATTTGCTTGTGAGCGCTCCCGGTCAGCTAATTCCTGGTCCTTTGCTCCACCTAGTGGATTTCCATGCTGGAGAGACTCTGAAAAGAAACCAGAAGAGAAAGGTATACTTTTGCTGATCAATCTGGACTTCAGTCATTTTCTTTAAAGACAATACCCTGTTCCACCCCAATCTGTCTTTGTTCAGATTGAGTGAGCTCTTTCATTTATTTCCATTAAAGCCAAATGTGTAACTGTGAGTCAGCAGAATCTAATGCATTCCTTTTCTCTGTTCTTAATATATAAATAGCATTATATGATCAGGAGACTCATATCAGCACAGAAAAGCATATTCCACTCATAATTATATCCTTTGATGGCCAAACTCAATCAAACCTTGACAGGGTCATTTAATTAAATAATGGCCTGCCTACTTGTTAACCCCCAGGAGGCTTCTTTGAGCAATAATTGGTTAGTCATAGGACCTTTTCAGGAAGTTTCATATGCAATTAAAAAAAAAGATGAAAACATTACAAAGTACAGCAAAGCTAAGAATTTCAGGTACAAAGGGATTCAGAGCCGATTCTTACACAAAATCAATATGTGGAGATAAAGATTAGTATCAGTGTGGGTTTAAGCCATTAGCGTATACAAAATAAATTCAACAATCTATATTTATTTGCTAGCTGATTGTGCCCCTGTCGGTCATCAGCCTTAAAATCAATCAAATAATTATTCTTTATCCCTTATACTAGTTGATATTTAATTGCTGTTATAGGTTGAATTGTGTTCCCCAAATATTTATATGTTGAAGTCCTAATCCCCAGCATCTCAGAATGTGACCTTATTTGGAGAAAGGGTCTGCAAAGAGGTCATCAAATTAAAATGAGGCCATTAGGGTGGGCCCTAATCCAATATGACTGGTGTCCTTATAAAAAGGGGAAATTTGGAGATAGATATATGTAAAGGAAGAACACCATGTGAAGATAAAGATGGCCATCTACAAGCCAAGGAGAGAGGCCGGGAACAGACCCTTCTCTCAGAGCCCTCAGAAGCAACCAACCCTCCCAGCATCTTGATTTCTGACTTCTAGCCTCCAGAACTGTGAGATAATAAATGTATGTTGTTTTAGCCACCCACTTGTGGTACTTTGTTATGGCAGCCCTAGCAAACTAACACAATTTCCTCTGGCAAATGAATAAGAATCTCTGCAAAAATGAAATTAATCCATAGAATGCTAGAGTTGGAAGGGAATCTCAGAAAACAGCTTGCTCGATCCCCTTATTTTGAAATAAGATGCCTAAGGTCACACAGCAAGTTGGTGACTTTGTCACCCTCTTAGCTCAGCCTTTGGTCCTTCTATGTCTCTCCTAATCTGCTGGATATTTCAAAGATGGCAGCAAAATCAGCCTATGATGGTGATTAGATCCAAGACTTTGTTGAAAAGAATTTCCTTGGGGACAATATGCAAGCATAGACCCTTTCTAAGTATTTGCTAATGAAAGCACGTGCTAAATAGGAGAATTAATTGCTGGTTACATGCCAGCCAGAAGATTGATACGCGGTGGAACAGTGAGACAGGTAACTTGACCTCTGGCTGGACTGATAGGATCCATCATCCCTCCAGACAGGCACTTGGTTGCGGTAAAGGTCTAGCTCTGGCTGGAGGGTTGCCCCCATCCCACAGAGGATGATTCACCAGAGTGACTTAATCAACTATCAATCAGTCAGAAGCTCAGTTTCATGTGAGTGGGGTTGGGGCTGGGGAAACAGAGTTTGGCTTCATGGTGGGTGTGGAGACTTGTTATAATAGTAAGCACGCTCTTGATTAAAGTACATGACACAAGTAATTGCCAGAGATCCCAAACCAGCTATCACCTAGGATTATGGAGATCTGATCTAATATGAGACAGAAAGCCCAGTTTCGACTCCGCAGCAGAAACCTTTGAAAAGTGTCCAGGAGTAATTGGCATTTAGTCAATGCAATCATTATCCCAGCACATGGCTCCTGCAGCTTCAGGCCCCCTTGCAACCACTGAACTGCAAAAGGGAGAATATATCTGTTTAATTTCACCACCAACAACATTTGATTTACAGTCCCAGATGAGGTCCAAGTGGAAATATATATCACATTTTTATATTTGCGAAACACAGTAAGAATTCAGTCTTGTATCAATGGTATGGCATAAACAGTGATGGGCATTTTCCCCTTACAGAGGCCTGATCAGCATTAATTTTGATAGACAGGAGAGTAAAACTACAGCAGGCTGCTAAGCATTTGTTTTTCATTTAATCTTCTCTAAACCTTCCATGAAACATGGGGAAGAATATGACTGCTCTTCTCTCCCCGAGATATGGAAGGAGTGTATGCTACTTATAATTAGGAGACAAATAAATATTGACTTTGCTTTTGGTTTCGCTTCATAAAGTGTTATCATTGGGCATCAAGTTAGGTATTTAAAGGAGAACATACTTCTCTTGAAGGGCAGACACTATTTTTAGACCTATATCCCCTCTCCTTTTCCTGGCAGGAGTTCTTAGTTCACTTTCACCCACCCTGTAAAGGGCAACTAGAAAAAAAAGAGAAGGCCCAACTTTCCCTCTCAGCATTTCACAAGTTTTTCCTGTAGGATCCATAAGAGGAAGTGGGGAGGGAAAAAGAAGTATTCTTGAATTTAAGGACCTATAAAATGTTTTCTTCGATTGATGGTTAAAATTTTCAGTGTTTTTTGAAGGGTCCTCTCAAATTACCCACTTCAGAATGACCTAAAGAGCTTGTCAACAACTTAGATTACCAGGTCTCCTTATGTGTTCTGCATCAGAATTGATGATGGTAGGGCTCCGGAATCTACATGGTTAATGAGTATCTCCAGAGACCCCAATATACACTAAAAATGGATTCTACTCACCTTCCCTGTGTCTCAACATTGCTGTTCCAAGTTTCAGTCTCTTCTCTGTCTACACTTACTCCCTCCATAGCATCAAGTCTCATGCCTTTAAATGTTTTTATAGGTAAATAGCTCTCAAATTTATATCTGCAGCCCACACCTCTTCCCCAAACACCAGAAGCCTATATCTAACTGCCTGATTGATATCTAATAGTCATATTAAAAATCAAACTCTAGTTTTCTCTCTGAATTTGTTCTTCCTCATCTCAGTAATTGAGATCACAAAACCTTGGAGTCATTCTTGATTCCGTCCTTCATATCTTCCTCACTTTCTCTCATACTCACTTCCAGTCCATCAGAGTCCTGTGAGCTCTTTCAAATATGTCCCAAATCTTCCTCTATTCCATGGGCTACTACAGCAGCCTGCTGTTTGGTCTCTCTGCTTGCTTTCTGTATCAGTCAGAGTTCAGTTGCAGATAACAGAAGCCATTCTAGTTATCTGAAGCAGAAAGGGATTTAATAAAGTTGTAGTAGATTCATGCTACAAAAATCCTTCCCATCCCACATACCTTTCTGCAATGTGACTTTGCCACAACTCCCAAAAAGAAATGGAGTCTGTATTTCTTTTCCCTTAAATCTGGGCTAGCCCTCTGATTAACTTTGACCAATAAAATGAGGCAGCACTGATGTTGTGTGACCCCCACACCTAACCATAAGAGGCTTTTGCAGCTTCCATTTTCACCCTCTTGGAAGGCAGCCTTCATATAAAGCAGCTTAGGCTAAATTACTGAATGATGAGAGTCCACATGAAGAGAGAGGGCTGAGACTTTTAGGCATCCCTGCCAAGATCCCAGACATATAAAGGAGGCCATCTAGGACCTTCCAGCCTAGCAGAGCTGACAGCTAAATACCACTGCATATGTGAGCCCAGGTGATATCAGCAGAAGAAGCACCCAACCAACTTATGTTTGGAGGGTGTTCATTACACAGCAAAGGTAACTGAAATGTCAGTGAAGTTAGGGCTTGCAAAACCTTTTAAGGGCTGTAGGGGCATGCTTTAGGCTAGGCCTCTAGGAATGACTCCCAGAATAATACTGCAGAACTGGCCTGCCAAGGGAACTACTACTTCTGCCATAATCTAAGGGTCAGGAAGCCGCCAACCACTTTCTAGTTACAGAAACACATCACCTTAGCCATGATCTGGGCATCAGGAACTTATTACAAGATCTGCTGGCTGCAGATCTACCACAGTCATTTTACATTAGCAAAATGAATGATTAATGTGCCTTTTCCCCACTTAAGTAAGTTCTGAATTCAAGACGTGTGCAAGTACAGGTATGAAATTAAACACAGAATCCATTTGGTATTCTAGACTACTTCGTGTGATTTACAAAAATTTTTTAATAATAAATCTTTAAGGGCTTCCCTGGTGGCGCAGTGGTTGAGAATCTGCCTGCCAATGCAGGGGACACGGGTTCGAGCCCTGGTCTGGGAAGATCCCACATGCTGCGGAGCAACTAGGCCCGTGAGCCACAACTACTGAGCCTGCGCATCTGGAGCCTGTGCTCCGCAACAAGAGAGGCCGCGATGGTGAGAGGCCCGCGCACCGCGATGAAGAGTGGCCCCCACTTGCCACAACTAGAGAAAGCCCTTGCACAGAAACGAAGACCCAACACAGCCAAAAATAAAAAATAAATAAATAAATAAATCTTTAAGAAAGACCTCTCTAACAAGTTTAGAGAAACAGAAAAGAAAAAAAAGACTTGTGCAAGTGCATATGACTGGCAAAAAGTAAATTATGTTTCAATTTCTAGCTGCAAAAGAGTCTGGGCAATGTAATTTTTAGCTTTTTAGCCTATGTGCTGCTGAAAGGCACAAAAGGAAGAATTTTTAAAAATGTTTTGTTCACTGTTATAGCACCTAGTATAATGCCTGCACATAAGTGATGGTCATTAAATATTTGTTAAATGATTGAACTAAAATTTGATAAAGGAGGGGCATGATTGAGAGATGATTGTCTCTAGTTAGCCTAGAGTATGACATTCTGTATGCCTAAACCCCTGTTTCTGTCATTCCTTTTCCTGAATATATCCTGGAGTATCGAGAAAGACTTATAATTCAAGATTTTTTTTCAATCTAGTATTTGCCATCTTTACTATCACTGTACAACCATCTTGAGTCAAACACACTGGGTTTTTTCGTGTGTAATAAATTTTCATTAAAAAGGTGAATTTGGGAGGATGGAAAGAAGTTTTTGAAGGGCGAGCTCTTTAGTCTTTCCTGCTTCCCATGGCTTTGGCCACCATCTCTCTTTGAGGGCTTGTTCTTCAGGATACTGACAGCTTGATTTCTCTGGGTAACATCATGCAAAGGAAATTAGCTCAGTATGTCTTCTACTGAATTCCATCTGTAGTTCAATGTTTTAATGTATTTATGAACAAGGCTACAGAGCAATTTTGATAAGACAGTGTTCCAGTCTCTGAGAATATTTTTCCCCAAAAAATATTTTTAAAAATACCACTGAACAGCCTGGAAATCCACCCCCGCATGAGCAATCTCCAGCAATCTCCAGAAAACTTTTCAGGTGTCACAGCCATAATAGCAGGTGGTTCCTTTGGGTATAAAAATTATGGCAAGGATAAGAGACAAAAAGCAAACTGTTTTGATATTCTGGGTACAGCTTTCCCCAAGTGAATCATTCCCATATGCCTACTCTTACCATGGGCCCCTTTCCAGAGGAAGTGGGTTGTGTGAATGGAGGTGTAGAGATGCATTCTGGTGGGCAAGCTTCGATGGTGCCCATATTTGGCAGATCCAATTAATCTTTAGATATTTGTCAACCCACTCTTCTACGAGTCTCAAAACGCAAAATTTGATTATGGATTTAATACCTGTTTTCACTCCTCTCATAATAAATACTTAATCTTGTTATGAAGATTCAGTAGTGCTCATTTGAGGCAAGACAGCTTCTGAAATTCCATAGAAATAGATTTTAAATACAAGCTTGTAAGGAAGGCTGAGACTAGAGCAGTTCGCAAAAGGTTGTCATTTAATTCACTTTTCTATTATGAAATATTTGAGACATACAAAAAGTTTAAAGAACAGGTATTTACTCTCTAGTGAAATTTTGTTGCTTGTAAGATAAAAATCTGGACTAGTAAAAAAGACTTTGTTTCCAGATAGAAATGCAGCAAAGCTGGAAATTAAGAGTTTTGCATAGATTTATTTTTTCCTTTCTCTCTAGTTATAAGATTAGCATTTTTATCATTTACAGGCACACCAAGTCTCCCTTACTGAAAAGGGAGATGCTGTTGTCACCATCTTAATTTAAATAAAAAATCTACCAAGGGAAAGATGTGTACAGGAAGATCCCTGATGGAAAACTTGACTTTATTTGGATAGAAGACAACCACTTTGAAAAATAAAAAGGAAACATAGTCATTAAGCTAATTAATTCTGGCTTTTCCAAATCTTAGAGTGGTGTCATTTACTAGCTGTGTGATAATTGGGTAAGTTTTTTAATGTCTCTGTACCTTGTTTCCTGAACTGTATGGTGAGGATAACAATAGGATCCACCTCTTAAGGGTTGTTAAGTGTCAAACGCTTAGAACAGTGCCTGGAGTACAGTAAGTAAGTCCTTCATAAATGTTAGTTCACTTTCTTCTTCTTCCTCAACAAAACGTTAGCTCCACATGAGAGCAGGGACTTTGCCTGATTTTGCTCTGGATCCTCAGCTTCTATTTTGCCCACAGTAGACATTCAACAAATATTTGTTGAATAGATTAATTAATGAAAGTAGCTAGGTTTTGAGGCTAAAAGTGAAAGAGAATTTGTCCTAAGTTTTATAGCTAGTGAGGGAAAAACAGACCTCAGGTTTAAGATAGGTTAGGGAGGTAGGAAAAAACCCCTAAACTAAGATGAGAAGACCAAGATTTAAGTTCAAATTCTTCTAACTCTCTGGGTGCTGATACCAAGGTTTTCTTTCTCTATTTGTAAAATGTAACTCCCAAGGTTATTCTGAGGATTAAATTAAAGTGTGTATGAATGCTCCCAATAAAATATATAGGGATATACAACACATGGTATTATTAATTTTTATCTCAGTAAGTTTATCCATTGGATGACAATCAAATGATTCTATGAGAGTCTTGGAAGAAAGAATCTTTAGCTAAAGATTTAAGTACTAAAAATATTCAACCCCAGAGGTACCACAGACATAGACTAATTTTTTCCATCTGTGCAGTTTAGGGTAGATTTGGCATACACTCAATACCAGGCAAGAAAGAAACTGGTTTAGGCTGCTTTTAAAGTTTTAAAAAAAGGCAGAAAAAGAAACTATTTCCTCTTATAAGCATGAATGTTAGAATAGAGAAAGCCTTCATCAAGTAATTCACCACTGAAGCAAGCATATTTAATCCATATCCTCTCCTACCTTTTCCCACTCCCCATTTCTGTTCTAATTATTAGTCATTTTATATATCATGATTTATGTATTATGGTGGCTTCCCCCTCACCAAAGAAAAGTAAAATAGGTTATTCTTTATCAGTCACATGTGACTCAGAGGTCAAAAGAGCAGTTCTTTGCCGGGTAAACTTCCTAGATTAGCAGTATTTAAAGACCTGGTTTTCAGAGCCAGGGATTACTCAGAATATTATGGCTTTAAGATTATGCCCCACCCAAGATGCCTCACCAGAGCCTGAGTCTGAGGCTGAGAAACTGACTTGAGGAAAAAGATAAAAGAGCAAAAAAAGCCATAGTGGGTGAGCTGATGACTCACCACCCCTTCCTTGAACTTCAGGAATGACAAGATGGAAGAGGGGAAGAAAGGCAGTGCCCCACTGCAGACCAGATGTTTCAAGAAAGACAAGAAATTCAGGGAACTTAAAAACTTATATATGTTCTTAGGGTAAAGGCAACAAATATAATTTCCATGGTCAAGTTGTTGAGTGCATCAAAGAAAGGAAACTAGGAACACTAAATTACTTTTTACCATCAGCACTATCACCCTAAATCTGATCATTTTATTCCCCTGATTAAAAACCTCAATAACTCTACATTGCTACTGGATCAAGTCTAAACTTACGATGGCATAGAATAGTCTTCATAACGTGATCCCAACTTTCCTTAGCACCTTCATCTTCTAATTAATTCTCATTACATATCGTGGAAGGTATAGGGGACCACTAATAATTTACCAAATAAACCAGATACTTTTAAACTCCAGTCCACTTGTTTACACTATTCTCTCTGCTCAGAACTCTCATCCCAGCTGGCAAGCCCCTAACGGACTTCAAAGCCTGTCTCAAGTATGATTTCTTCTCTGTAGCTTTCTTAACTTCTGTTCTCTCCTACTACTCAGAATGATTGTTCTTTTGTCTATCGAGTCATTGAACTGGAAGCATCCCACTCATTAAGTAGACTCACAGGGTTCTATCCTCTCCCAAACTTACTGAATACTCTATATGGGCAATCGTGAGCCTGTCATTGTGCAATTCTTGGCACACCATAGGAGCATAATATAGTTTTGTTGAATTGAGTCAAATATTAGAAGACCAAAGCATAAATAGATTTTCTAGGCCTGGGAATTATGTTAGGACTAGAAAGTGTATGCTAAATCCACATATGAGATTTTGCCTTTGCTCTTACCAGAGAGCGTGTAATTTACTTTTATTTAAAAAACAGCGTCATGAATGTATTTCTCTAGATAAAACATTATTAATCCATTTTTGGCTTAGAACTGGCCTTCCCATAACCCGGTTAGCCAAAAGGTAGCTGAGTCATTTGAAATACTCTCCAGCTGGGGTGGGATCACATTTGGGGTTTGCTTCAATCAGTGAACCCCTGTCTCGCTTTGCTCTTCAAAGAGCTCCTCCGTCAACCATAGCGTTTGAAGGCCTGAGCAGAACGGAAACCAGATGAACTGTGTTGAATTCCAAACTTGCCACATTGTCTACTCTAGCATTAAACTCTTCTTCTCCAACTGAACAAGTTAACTGAAGAAGTATATAATGTAGTATCAATTTATTTTTTATCTTATCTATTATGCCACCTTGTTCCAGAGTCTTTAAGAGTTTAAAGAAAAAGAAAACCCAAATCCAAACCAAACTGTTCCACACTCATCCCTTTGGTTCTTTTGGGTACCTTCTGTCAGTGCTGATAGTCAGGGTGAAAGACTTTTGGAAAAGTTTTCCAGTACTAGTAACAGCATTTCCTGAAGCATCTTTTATCTTCCATCTTTATGCAGCAAATGATCCTGTCAGTGCCCACAGGTCAGTTTTACCCTAAGATCCAGTGAGTTTGTTTAACCTTAAAATCAGTCACTGAGGCCCTCACCTAGACCACGTAACAAGGTAGTTGTTACCCAGCATGTGTCCCAGCTAAATAAAATCATAGCTGATTCATGTCTGAAGGTGCTCAGGGGGTACAGCATAATGATTAAGAACAGGAGCTCTGGAGTCAGTCTGTCTGTCTGAGTTTGAATCAGGCCACGCCTCTGACTGGTTATGTGACTTTAGACAAGCTTCTTAACCTCTTTATGCCTCACCTGTCTTATCAGTAAAAAAGAAATAATAATGATACCTACCTCTCATGGGTTCCTTGGGTGGAATAAGTGAATTAAATGTGTAAAGCACTTACTGGTACATGGTAAGCATGCAATAAATGTTACCTATGTTAATAGGTAATGTTATTCTATACTTTTATGTTTCTAGGTAAGAAAAGTGGGTACAATAAGAAATATTTTTCTCTATATTTTTAGGTAAGAAAAGTGGCTAAAATTAAAAATTAAAGGAAGGCTGATCATTTTTAGAACAAAACTTTATTTACAAAACTGTAACTTGCTCTGTTTTGGTATTACTATTGACAAAATGCCTTTGGTTAAAATACTAGTTAAGGTGATACATTGATTTTTAGCTTTTCATAAAACAAGAATCCAACACTATCCCAGCTTCTTATTCCTGTGTGGCTCTGAATGCAGATAAACAAAACAAAACAAAGCAAAACAAAATTTAAAAAACCTTCTTTATAATGTACAATGGCTTAAGCAAACCACTTCTTTAATTTTTTTCTATTTAAGGGTTAGGACTGAGACTACTCATCTAAAATTTGCTATTCACAGAGAAAGCCCTAGAGAATGGGAAAACTTAAAGATGGAGGTTATCTGGCTTTCATAATACAATATCCATATGACTTTAGAAGAATGTAAATAAATAATATTAGTAAACAGTATATATTGATAATTTCCTGGCAAATTCATTTATCTAAAATCATGCTGAGGAATCAAGAGGATTTCCCCATACATTCACAAAGTCATGTTCCATATTAACATAGTTATCACCAATATAACATATGATAACCAGTACCCATGGAAACCTAACAGCCTATTTTTAAAAAGTCCCTGTTAAGCTTTTTTTTTTTTTTTTATAGAATTTACTCTTTTTTTTTTTTTTTTTTTTTTATTTATTTATTTTTGGCTGTGCTGGGTCTTCGGTTCGTGCGAGGGCTTTCTCTAGTTGCGGCAAGTGGGGGCCACTCTTCATCGCGGTGCGGGGACCGCTCTTCATCGCGGTGCGCGGGCCTTTCACTATCGCGGCCCCTCCCGTTGCGGGGCACAGGCTCCAGACGCGCAGGCTCAGCAGCTGTGGCTCACGGGCCCAGCTGCTCCGTGGCATGTGGGATCTTCCCAGACCAGGGCTCGAACCCGTGTCTCCTGCATTAGCAGGCAGATTCTCAACCACTGCGCCACCAGGGAAGCCCCCCTGTTAAGCTTTAATTCCCAGCTGTGCTTCACACATATATACGTGCTTATAGGCATGGTTATATGCATAGATTTATGCATGGATATAAGCATGGTGATATATGTGTGGATACTAATGCCCCTTATTCGAATGTAAAATTAATAGCATCTGGCATCTAGTTGTAAGAAAACCGTCCCCAGATTGGGAGATAGTTGAGTGACACATGAAAGATTCTTCTACTAACTGAATTTAAGAGTACACCTATACTGGGAAGAGGGATGGAGAGAGGAAGGGTAGAAGTAGAAGCAGAAGTAGAAGAAAAGGACTACATTGGTTCAGTAAACTCAGGTAATTAATTTGAGACAGAAAATAAATAAATCAACAAATGCCCCATTTTTGTTTTCCAAAAAAATAAATCACTGGCAAATCCTTACTAACAATTTTTGAATTGGTCCATTAATATATTTTTTACATAGGAAAAAGTTTAAATATTATATCTATTATAATTCTATTCATCTAATACACTCCTCTGCTGAGATATCTGACATGTCTTCATCTGTACTCTCTTCTACCTCTGGCAAGTTGCCCCAAAGTAGGAAGTTTACACCTGAAAAGAAAAGCTCATAAAATTATTTGGTGCTGACTACTGTTACAACTCAGAACACGATATATAAAACCTTATATGTTAACATTCTTATATTAAATCACAGTGTTGCTACCAAATGTAAAATAGATAGCTAGTGGGAAGCAGCCGCATAGCACAGGGAGATCAGCTCGGTGCTTTGTGACCACCTGGAGGGGTGGGATGGGGAGGGTGGGAGGGAGGGAGATGCAAGAGGGAAGAGAAATGGGAACATATTGTATATGTATAACTGATTCACTTTGTTATAAAGCAGATGCTAACACACTATTGTAAGGCAATTATACTTCAATAAAGATGTTTGAAAAAAAAAATCACAGTGTTAGCAGGTAAGAGAAAAGCTATTAAAGAATGAACCACAAATAACATGATCGATACCTAGATATTAAAATTATCCAACATCTAGAATATAATCATTCTTTAAACACTTTTAATTAAGGGCTTGAACTCTAGAATCTTGGAATTCAAAAAGATCTCAGGAGTCCATTTCCTCAAACCTTGCCTCCAGCTACATTATGCCATAATCACTCTACACTGAGAATTTTCAAATCTATTTTAATGATTTTTAAGAATGGAGATCTCACAACATCTTTTTAGATTACATTTCTCTTGGAGGGTGCATGGGAAAGGCCTGAATAAGTCTCCTCATCTCCTCAACAAGTATGGAAGTCACTGGTGCCTTTCTTCTGGTTAAAAAAAGCAGGGTTTTGGAGCCAGTTATAATATGAACAGTAATCCTTGATATACATGGGTTTTAGGCTAGAGGCTGTCAAGGTAAAACTATAAACTTTAGGACCAGGTTGTAGCTGTCAGTACAATAAGCAAAATGACAGTCTAAAGCCTCATTATGAAAGAACAGTCAAATATCATATTAAAGAATCCAGCACTGGTATACGATACAAGACCACATATATGGTAGAGGATAATGAGATGGTTTATTATGGGCACGTACTATAACTTGAAAGCACTAAATTGAAAAAAAATACCATTATTAATTGACCTCTTGGAGAGCCAATAAGAAAGCAAATCTCAAGCTGTCCAGTTGTCAGTGTGGGCACAGGGAAGACTCAGCAACTCTGGGTATCCACTCCACACATACTAAGATAGTGGTCACATGGTGGAATAGAATGAGCCAGGGTTTGGAGATTTGGTTTGAATCCAGTTTCCACCACTAACAGTACACCATGGATGTTTTTACTACTTTTACTACAAATGTATATAACCACAGGCAATATATATTATTGTTTTGTGTATATAAATTTTTTATAGTATGCTATTATATGTATCTCTTCTAATTTGCTTTTTTCATTCAACATTATGTTTTTGAGATTTGCCTGTCCATATGTGTAGATTTAGCTCATCTCTTATGTCGGTTGGGCATTCCATTGTGTGAATTAAAAACAAAAAAATATGTATATCTTAAGTATGGCCCATCACTCATCCTTTCCTCTAACTGCCTATTTTGCACAGGTGCCCAAGGAGACATGTATAAGGATGCACACTGTTGCATTATTAAAATAGCAGAAACAATGAACTGTCTCTCTTGGGTGAGATACGGGGGTTTAATCAGGCAAGAAATTAGCATCTATTTGATGCATATTGATGTCTATCATATTATTTTCTGTAATTTTTTTGTATGTTTGAATTGTTTTCAATAAAAAACACTTCTTTTCCCCGGAGAATGGATGATGTTCTGCTTTTGAAGAGATGACAGGATAGTAAGGAATCACTAGGCAGAAACCTAAGGGAGAATTAGAACCCTTAAAGGTGAATGGAGAGCTGAAGACAACTTTCCTTTGAGGGCATTTGCCAGTCCCATGGAATCTGAACTGAGGTTTCCCAAGCCTCCACAGGAGAGTCTCAGGAAATCAGGTCTACACGTGAAGGCTAACCTAGAACATAGTCTTCCTGGGGCCCTTTCAGTCTAAACATTCTAGAATTTTATAAAGCTTGTGTACGTATTCCTTTGATGCTGCTGATTCAGGTGATTCAAGTAAAGTTCCAATGCCATGAGAAATCCTGTTTTATACGAAGCATCTGGAAAAATCTTCCTTCAAATCATAATATTAGGGTTACAAAGGAGAAGTTTGATATTCTTGGAGTCGATACTCAGAGACATGAGTGGCTCGGCACAATTGGTTCAAAGGAGAAAAAATAAACTAAGAGATGGGATCTGACAGAAGCAGCACCTTCCTTTCTCTGTTAAGAAGGGAGGAAGGAAATCCTGCGATACATCTGTTTCTCATGGATTAGATTCAGTGCAAATGGAAGAATGCTGGGCTTTTATCTTTGAAAAATTGACCAATATTAAAAAGTAAATCAAAATTGAAAAACCTCCACCCTGTGTTTTGAATTCTATGAAGCAGGAAAAATAGTATCAAAGCAGAAACTTCCTTTAATGTGTCCCATGAGCAACACAAATATAAAACCGGAGGCCTAAATTAGGAAGCTATATCTCACTTAGGGGGGTTCAGATAAGTCCTTGCTCAAAAATGGCCTTCTTAACATACTAGAGTCTTAAATTAAGGCCTCCAAATGATGGGTTGAAAGCCACAACTGAACGCCAGGTGATTAAGAAAAAAAGTTAGAGTCTATAAAAACCCAAGCATAATTGGAGAGTTTAAAGACACTGACAACCTAGCTTACAACTCATGATCTCTTAGTCTGTGAAGGCAAATCATACTTCAAAAAAAGAAGTATATTTTAAGTTCTGAAGAAGACTAAGACATACATTTAAAAACCTGAGAATGTTAGTGCCAACTTGGATTGTCAAGTTCTTTAAACTTGTTCTGTATACTAAAGTTCTGTAAACTTTAGTTCCCTAAAAAAGTCCCACTAAAAGTCAACTTCGTATTAAAGTCAACTTCGTATTCTGTGTAAGCAGATATTAGACATTGAGAACATGTATCCTATAACAAAACTGAAAGGCTCCAGACAATATAAAATATATTATGTAAATATCTTTTAAGAATAGGTTGTGTATTTCTCTACTAAATAATCAGTAAAACATATTGGTATTAAATATTTCCCTTGTCTGAAATTTCATCATAATTTATCAATATAGATGTCAAAATGGCTATTTTTATCCTGAAACAACATTACCAAATACAGAGGTTACCTAGTTTTCCTTCCTCCCAGCTCCCCATGACCCTAGCCTCCCCTCCTCCCTTTTCTTAGACACACACACACACACACACACAGACCCATACACACAATTGACTATCAAATCTAAATTCTTCCAAAATTCTCTGGAGCCATATTATATATCAAGGCAGAAATTTAGAGCAATTAAAATATTAATTTTAAAAGGCCAAGAAATCCAGCCAAGTTTGAGGCTCCTAAATATGATGATGGAAATAGAAATGCAATGAATTTTGGCTAGTAGTTTCTGTAAGTAAATGTTTGGGATAAAAGGATTGAAGTTTCACTCTAGTGGATCCAACCCAGGTGAGAAAGTCTCAGAGGGGATCCTGAAATGATCTATGGAGAGGTTCACTCAAGTCTTGGTAGACAAAAGTTAGAGGAATGTCTGAGTCTGTTGTTTCTTACCAGTAGAGTCTAGTCTGTTAATACCATAAACTGCCTGGCTGTGAAACATCCGAAAGTGTCCATTGTTGCAGGAAAGAAGGCAGGAACAACATGGAACAATCACATGATAACCTACAATGTTCCCACTAAAAAGAGAAAGTAAATATTATTAGATACAAGGTAATATCTGACCATGTAAGCATTTTTATGTGCTAATGTAAACAGACAGACCATATAAAGATCTCATTTTCTCCTAACACCCTCCATTGCTGGGATCTTTGGGATGGGAGTTACTCTGATAATGGTTACAGTTCTACTGCCAAGTGGGAAAACAGTCTTTAAGTGAAATAAGAGTAACATATTCTGTTTCTTTGCTAGTATTGTTTATGCATTCCGCCTTCAGAAGCTAGTTTCTAAATGCCATAAGGTTGTGGTTTGTCCAAAATTGATGGGCTGTATAGACAAAATACATTAAATAAACTCAGACCTGTGGATAAAAGGTTTTTGCTCTCCCCAGGACTGTGGCAAGTTGGGTTCTTATATGTTGCAGGTCCATGCCAGCACCTAAAAACTGTTTCAACAGATGGAGGAGTAGGAAGACAGCATGAGCCCATGAAAACCGAACACAAGCTGGCTGATCTAATTTTAGTCTCAGTGTTTTTGAAGGAATTCAGAAATGAAGCAAATCCATAGCTTCTAGAGAAAGTTGCAAAAGTTTTTACTGTCTCCAGGGTTATCCTTCTGATTAGAAATAACTCACTCTTCCATAGGTTTTTTTCCTATCTGGTCACTATTAAATAGAATGAATATACAGGGAACATTTTAGCTAGAAGTTTTTTTGTTTTTGTTTTTAATGACCACATGAACTGCTTACACCTTGAGTTGTAAAAATTCCTATTATAGCTTGTTCCTCCCCTTTGAGATGTGAGTCAGTCATTTTTGTGAGGCCCTACAAAAAATACTATAAAAGGTACCAGCCCACCTAAAACATGTCTTCTAATCATAATCGGCTTGAAAGGCAAACAAAAGAAAACAAAAGATGTTCTTGGATTAGGACTGACAGTTATTTATAAGGCTATATTGCAAGAATAAATTCTACGGCTTTAATTACCACCTGTATTCATCCATTCATTCACTCATTCAGCTAATGTTTACAGAGCATCTGTTATATGTCAGGTACTGTTCTAGGTGCTAGGAGTAAAGTCCTTGTTCTCACGGAGCTTTCTACTAGGGACACTTCAGATGATTCTGCTCCCTTGTTAAAACTCCTTCAATAGCTGTCCACTGGCCAAAATTGAAAACCCAAAGACCCTTCCTACCAAGGTTTAGATCTGTGCTACCCAAAACATGGCTATTGAGTACTTGAAATTTGGCTAGCCTGAATTGAAATGTGCTGAAAGTATAAAAATACACTAGATTTCAAAGACTAAGAATAAAAAATAAGAATGTAAAATATTTCATTAATAATTTTTTATGTTGGTTATATGTTGAAATGACAATTTTTTGAATCTATTAGATTAAGTAAAATATACAATTAAAATTAATTTCACCTGTTTCTTTTCACTTTGTAAAATGTAGTTACTCGCAATTTTTAAATTACATATGTGGCTTGCACATATCTATTGGATGGCGCTGCTCTAGACTGTCTGGGTTCTGACTGCATCGTTAATCTACCCATACTACTCTCACCTGATGTTCACAATCTCTCAGCCACACTGGCCATTGTCTTTTCTATTCCTTGAACATGTTCTTCTTTGCCTTGGGTTCTCTGCCCTGGCTGTTCCCTCTGCCTAGAACATTCTTCCTCTGGCTCCTCCCTATCTCATCTTTTAGGATTCAACTCCAGTGTTACCTTCTCATGAGGAGGCTTCCCTGACCATGCTATCTAAAATAGCTCTTATCACTCTCTCAAGCTCTATTATTCTCTGTCATTTATTATTATTATTTCCTTTGGAGTACTTCCCACCCTATTTAAGATCTTATTTATTTAAATATCTTACTGATCGATTGTCTTCCTACTGGAATATAATGTCCAAAGGCCTATGACTTTGTCTTCTTTATTGCCAGATTTCCAGCCTCTATAACAATGACTCGCACATGGTAGGACCTCTGAGTTGTACTTTATAGTTTACTAAGCCTTTTAACATTCATAATTCACTTGATCTTTACAACAACTCTGTAACGTAAACACAAAAGATATTTTAATTTCTATCTTAAGAAGATACCTATCTATCTTAAGAAGATACCTGTCTTCTTAAGATATAAATTAAATAAGGAAACAGAGGTTCAGAGGTTTAGAGATTTAAGAAGTTTAGTCAAGATAACAAGAGAATAAGGGTAGGGCCAGGGCTCAAGCCTGATTTTTATGACTGTAAATCCAAGCGTTTTTTTTTTTTTTCCCTCTAAACTACATTGCCATTTTCTGAAAGTTAAAGCAGATATTTGCTAATGCACTTTGAAAAATTGTAAAATCACATACAAAGGTAAAGTGTCATAAGACCCTTTTGAAAAACAGTTCTAAGTAACAAATGGCTTTTCAATGGTTCACTGCATGGGTGATAACCAGTGCTCAATGCAGCCCACTGAACCTTTCTCTGTGCTTCGGTGTCAACATCCATCTCCCAAACCCAGGGCTATTTGGAATATTGCCACACATTACCATTTTAGACATGCGATGTCCTTCAGTTTACATTTGCAAATTTCAGTGAAATAGCATCTTCCAATGAAGTCCACTGCACTGGAGAGGGAAAAGTGTAGAGATAGTCAAATGTACTGTTAAAAAAATGTTGTGCAAAACACATAACATAAAATTTACTAATTTAACCATTTTTAAGTGGACAGTTCATAAGTGTTAAGTGTATTCATATTTTTTGTGCAACAAATCTACAGCCTTTTTCATCTTGCAAAACTGAAAGTCTATACCCATTAAATAACAACTCCCCATTTCCCTCTTCCCCCAGCCCCTGGCAACCACCACTACTTTCTGTTTCTATGAATCTGACTACTTTAGATACCACAGATAAGTGGAATAATATAGTATTTGTCTTTTTGTGACTGGCTTATTTCACTTAGCATAATGTCCTCAAGGTCCATCCATGTTATAGCATGTGACAGGCAGGATATCATTCCCTTTTAAGGCTGGATAATATTTCATTACATGCATGTACCACATTTTGTTTATTCATTCATTTGTTGAGAGACATTTGGGCTGCTTCTACCTCTTGATTATTGTGAATAATGCTGCTAAGAACATGGGTGTGCAAATATTTCTTCTAGATCTTGCATTAAATTCTTTTGGATATATACCCAAAAGTGGTATTGCTGGATCATATGGTAATTCTATTTTCAATTTTTTTGAGGAATCGCCACGCTATTTTCCATAGTAGCAGTACCATTTTACATTCCCACAACAGTGCACAGGGTTCCATTTTTTCATACCCTTGCCACAAAATGTACTTTTGATTGTAATTTAGCATGAATTTTGTAGGCTCAAAGAGCTGCAAGAGACTCTAAGAGAAACTGTAAGAAAACGATAGTGTATTTTGCAAGGGTAAGTTAATATTTGTGAGCTCACTATAAATATGACAAACCTTCTATTCAAAAAATCTTATGTGTTCATTGATTTGTATACATCTTAGCACATTAATCCATCACTATTATAACCCCTACATGGAAGAGAAGACAAGAGGAAAGACCTGATTGTACTCCAGACTCTGGTCTAACCTTTAACAATTCACATATCTGAGCTCTCCTTATGACTATTTTATACTTACCATAGCTATTGTAAAGACGAATGGGTTAATATTTAAAATTGTTGTTTCTGTATGTGCTACTAAAAAGAAAAGGCACTAGACAATAAATCACAGAAACTTTGCAGTAGTAGGTTCTAGATTTACTGTCTAGTGCTTTTTCTTTTTGCAACACATACACACGCACAGAGGTACTTATAATAACCCATTTATCTTTGCAATAAATGAGGGCCTTTGGCTTTGCCATTAGGCATGACTACACTTAATCCAATGAAGATAAGATTTCAAGGGAGGAAGAGTCCACAGCTCTGAGTATATTTAATTTTTTAAAAAGTTTCTATCATTATCATGAAATTCATTTTAAAGTATTCTGATTATTAGTGTGCCTTCTCTGGCTCTGTGTCCAAAGAACAGCTGTCCATGTGCATTTTGGATAATTTCTCTTTCACTTTAATGATAAAGTTTCAATGAACAGCAAAATCTTGAAAATCATGTAAAGGCACATATATGTTGACTATAGAAAGAGAAAGTACCTTTTAGAGCTAGAAAAAGGTATATTTGAGTCAAATAAAATGGCTATTTTTCCAAATAGGAAGCAAATTCTTAAGGACTCTACACCTAAAAGTGGGTAGTGACTGAAAACAGAATTTAAAAGGATTTGAGTATGCAAACCAATGCATAATATCTAAAATAAGCTTTATGGGTGCTCCCTTGTTAAAACTCCTTCAATAGCTTTCCACTGACCAAAAATGAAAACCCAAAGACCTGTGCTATCCAAAACATGGTTATTGAGTACTTGAAATTTGGCTAGCCTGAATTGAAATGTGCTATTTGAGGGATAAGTCCTGTTTCATCCCATAAAAATCTATATGTCTCTCTCATTCAGAAAGAGAGAGAGAGGGAGATTATAAGAAAAGAATACTGAATTAGGTGGACAATGGATCTGAATCAGCATGCCAATTGCAAAAAATGGTAGAAAGCTAGGGAATGTTTTTTTGGAGTAAGACCTTAGTAACAAAAAATCAAAAACTTAAATGACCTCTCTTCTCCAACAGTACAGAAAATCTTGCTTGAATCACCTACCATCTCAGTCATGGAATTGATCCAGTGCGAGGATGGTTGGGCAGGGCACAGTAGCCAGGGATTCAACTGAAAGGACCACATGACTATAACTGAACTAGAAGCATTACATCAGGACTGACCACTCTGGCTAAACCACAGACTTTGTCCAGACAGTCTGCCCCCTTAGTTAAACTCCAGGGGGATCATCAGACTGTTGGAAGTGGCTGGAACACCAAAATGATAACCTCCTTGTTGACTCCCAGAGGTTCAAACCATACACTTTTCCCATCTAGTTAAAGGCTACCGTTGCCCGCCACTAGCATGACTTACTTGGTAGGAGGGATGTCTGTAGAGAAAAGGTCTATTTCAGTGTCAGCCAGCAAAACAGCCTTCATTCCCCTAGAGCTGAGCACTTGTTTACAGAATTTGCAACACAGGATGGACACGCGCCGGTCATTGAAACTACAGCTGCTCGTAGACACGGCGTCCGGGGAAGGATGAGGTGAGGGACTTTGAAAATAGAGCAATACCCTCCCTAGTTTGATTCTCCCAAGCTAAAAATCAAATTGCGATGCCTCGATCTTTTCTAAGCCCGAAAATTGAGAAGGAAATGAGTTCTTTTCTGTTTTCCCGTGGGAGGGTAAAAGTAGTATTTATTGAGTAGAAACAGGGGAGAAGCAGCAGCCTTGGCTTTCTCTTTAACTTTCGGGGAAGGGAGAGGAGTTTGAAGTGGGGAGGAGGCAGGCTGCAAGGTGCCTCGGGAACTTCTCTAGTTTTCCCTTTCTCCAGTCTGAAGGATCCTCTACTCTTTAGCTCCTGCTCCTTTTGCAATTCCCTTAGCTTCTCCCGTACAGGCTCTTTTATCTAAAGCTTCCCCCTTAAGCCCCTCCCTCGGAGCGCTCCAATTTCTCTCACGGATCGCTGGCTAAGCGTCCCTACCCACGCGTCCTCTTTGGAAATCTTTCTCCTCTCCCCAGGATTCAGAAATCCACTCAGCTTTTCCCACCGGGCAATCCCGGGTGCTCCTTAATCCTCCCGCGACCCTCCTCCGCTCTGCTCTTTCGCGGGCCGCCCGCTTCACTTCTCTCCTGGCAGTCCCCAGCCCTCAGCGTGCGGGCTCTCGCGTCGTTCCTCTAGCGACTCCCTCCCCTCAGCTTTCCTTCGTGCCCCCCAACGTCCCCTCAAATCTTTCCCGAGCGGCCGCTCCAGAGCTCGCGGTGGTGTTGGTGGGGCGGGGCAGAGGTCGCTTTGGGGGCTCCGTCGGCGTTGGTGTCTCTGCCACTGAACACGTCGCTTTTTGCTCCCTCTTCCCCTCTCTGCCTTTCCAACAGGCTGTCAGTTTGAATTGCCAGCGCTGCGCACCGATTGGGAGAACTAGAGTTCGCCCACGTCCCGCATTGGAAGGCTCGGGAGCCTGCCCCTGACGAGATCTTAGTGGCCAGGAGCTCTACGCCCCGCCCCAGTAACGGTGCCTAGATAAATTCGGCTTGCTGGTTGGCTGAGCTTGGCCCCTCCTCCGATCTCATTGGTCGGCTCCGGGAGGTTTGGGCGAACCCTACTCCCGCTCCAGTGAAAGAGGCAAGGCACGCCCTTCGCACTTCTCATTGGAAGACGTTCTACAGTCCCCGCCGTTCTCTACTCTTTATTGGCTAAAATTCTCCGCAACGCCCCTCCTCACTACCCCGGTCCAATTGGTCGTGCCTTCTCTCAGAAGTATGTGTTTGGCTGTTGGTTCTATCTTAATCCCGCCCATCAGTTCTACTTTGGGGTTCGGCAACCCGAGGAGGAGCTTACTCTGTGACCACGCCTCGGTAGTGCTAGTCACACCTCCAAGTTTCGCCAGCCCCTCCTCCTCATTCCTAGCCTCTTGGGATCACCTATTCCTATTGGCTACAGGCCCCATCGGTCGATAGAAAGCGGGCGGTGATTGGCAAGGGGGTGGGCTCTGCTTCCCGGCAGGGTCCTGCGGAGTTGGCGGAGGCTCCTCAGGGGACTGGGGGACCGATCTGCGTAGACGCGGGTGGCGGGGAAGAGAGGGGAGGAGAGCTCTGAGTGGGAAGCGGAGCCGGGGGCCCGGGACCCGTCGCGTCAGAGCCAGGTAAAGGCTCCTTCCCTCTCGCCTTTCTTCTTCCCCGCCGCGGAGCTGGAGCGCTGACTGAACAAATCCGGGCAGAGGCGGGAAGGAGAGGGCGCGGATGCTGCTTTCGGCGTCGCCTTAGCGTTGCCGCCCGAAATCCCTCAGACCGCCTCCCTCCTGACCCACTCCCAATCTCCCAGTACAGCCCAAATACTTCTTTAGGACTGCATCTCCGCCCTTTACCGTACTGCCTGGGACTCTGCCTTGGCTCACATGCCGCCGCGCAGTCCGCACCCAGCCCCCTCCCCAGGTCCTCTGCACACTGGCAGCCTTGGTCCACCTTTGGGCAACCGTCGTTGGCATCACCCGTAACCATCGGCTGCTCTCTTCCTCTGTCTCCAAGTCCTGGCAGACAGGCGGGTTACAGCCCTGGACCCAGAAGGAGGGGTGTTCCGCACTGCTTCCGGGGCTCTTCCCCTGCCCCTGCCCCCGGCCCGCCCGGAATGGCTCCTCTTCACGCACTCCCGTTCCCAGACCTATATCTGGGTCCCCAAAGTTGCTAATATCCTAGTACTCCATGTAACATCGCGGCCCACGATAGTCTCCTAACTTCCCCGTCACCCCCAAGGTAATCCTCCCTTTGCCCTCTCCTCGCCTATCAAGGGTGTGCAGAAGCTCCAGTTATCCTCGATTCCCGTGCAGCCTCAGGACCCCACCTCTCACCCCCCTCCCCGCTTCCTGCCTGTCTGAACCACCACGCCGCTTCTTCTGCTCCCTGTTCCTCCCTCGGTGCGGCCCTTTCTCCAGGCGCGGGAAGTGGGAGACTCCCGGCGCGGAAAGGGAAAGGGGCGGCCAAGGAGGGAGGGTCGCCGCTGCGGCGCGTCCGGGAGCGAGACGCCCGGCTCTGCACTCCCGTCCCAGTCCCTCCCACCTCCTGGGCCTGGGTCGGAGCGGGATCTCCTCGGGTACCTCCTGGTGCGAGGAGCTGGGACTGCGACCCTCAACGACCTTCCCCCAACCCCCAGGCGGGGATTGGGTGCGGTAGCTGGGATCTCTGGGCTTGGGTGACCAATTGGGGATGGCCTGAGAGGCGGTGGCTGCCTTCCTCCCCCCCCCCGCCCCCCCCCCCCCCCCCCCGCCTTCCCGGTTTTCCCGACTCCGACCCTCGCCTCTAACCCGTTTCCTGCTTCTGCCGACCACATTGTTTTCCTGGATGTGTCCCGTGCCGAGCAGGCTTTTTCCTGAAGATCACTCCCCCCTCACCCCCCAACATTTTGCTGCCAAGAGAAGCTAGTAACCAAAAACAAAACAACTGGGAGGAGGGGCGGAGGGGAAGAAAAGTTGTGCCCGGGTGGCTTGTCCCTCCCCGGCTTTGATCCCCTTTTAAGTCAAGGGAGTTGCCCCAGCCGGGGGTCGGGGGCCGTATCGTAGGCAGGGCCGGGAGGGTTCCCTCCGGTAGCCGCTGCCCAGCGCTGGCAAGGTTCGGGAGGTCGCCGAGGTGCCGCAGTCCCTGCCCGGAGCCCCGCGTTCCCGCCGCTAGTCCCCACCCCAAGCCCTCGAAGGCGGCTGCTCCAAAGTGTTTTCTTTCAGCCTTAAAACAAAATCCGGAGGGAGCTTCCTTCCTCCCCACCTCGCTGCGCCGGGCTCTGCGGGCCGGGCGGCGTTTGGCTGAGATGAATGGGCCCAGGCCAGCCTGGAAACGGCTTCCCTCACCCCACCCCCGCATCGATTAGGATCTGCGCTGGGGCTGATCGCCCCCTCCTCTTTTCCCTGCATTTACAGGCAAGTGAACCGGAGCAAACGACTTCCGATCCAGTCTGCGCTGCTGCGGCTGCCGTTTGGGATTTGATTTGCAGCATCTTCGAGGCTGTGCAACAAAAAACCGCGAAGCACTCCCAGCCCTCCCCCGGCACCCCGATACGCACCCACTCCCTCCCGGGGACCCAGCTGGGCGAGTCCACATCCCCGCGCTCCCCACACCATGTTGTGCGGAAGGACTTCCACTCCCCGCCTGTGTCGTTGATGTCAGACCCCAGGCCAGCCTCCGGGCGCTGCAGTTCTCCCGGCTAATGCTAAGGCTGCGGCTTGGGCTCTAGCACAGGAACCAACCGCCGCCGCGCCGGCCCCAGCGCCCACCGTCTGCATGTGTCCGCCGTAGCCGCCTGCCCAGCCCGCAGCCCGCGCTCCCCGGAGCGCTGGAGACCACCGCGGGGGGCCCCTTCTGCCCTTGGGAGAAGCGATCTTGGAGGTATTGATTTCGGTGGTTGGATTTTTCCCGTGGATTTATCAATTCACAATTCGAATTTGGAAGAAAGAAGGAAAACATGACGTCTCCAGCCAAATTCAAAAAGGATAAGGAGATTATAGCAGAGTACGATACTCAGGTCAAAGGTAAGGGCTTTGAAAAATAGCATAATGCATATTCTCTGTAGACCACTGAGACATGGATTTCCACCCTGATTTGCAAGATGTTCATTTCTTTGGGTGGAGCAGGTGGGGGCAGGCTGACCCCAGAGGTGGTTTCATATGTGGGTCTGAGCCTCCGAGGGGTTGGCCATGCCAGGGGCCACAGGCTCTGGAAAGGAATTTTCGGAGTGGGCTTTAGATTTGTCTGTAGGGCTGGCCATTATTTTGGCAGTCCTTTTCCCCAGGCTAAATAGGATGGGGGGAGGGGCAGGAGGTTCTTGGAGAGAGAAAGGCGGCAATTTGCCTCTGGGTGTCTGGGTCAGATTTCCTTGAAGGACAACTGAAATCTGACAGGTGTTTGGGAATTTATTTCAGAGGTTGAAGAGGAGTCCAGGCAGAGAAAGGCAACCTTGAGAAGGTGTACCATTTGGAGAGCCCTGGGAGAGGCGGGGTTTTTTTCTGATGCACTAAATCAAAACATGACATTTGCTATGGCATCAGGCACAGAAAGTCTGTGGCCACCTTGGGTGCACCTTGTACCTACCTGGTCTCTGGTTGTCTGCATTCAGAGATCAGAGAACAGAAAGAATAAGGTCACTCACACCCGGTCTCCGCCCTCACCTAAACCTGAGTGGAGTTGGGTTGTTGCTGGGTGGTGCTGAGTCTGGAGAATGGGAAGACATAATTGTTTAACCCTTCTGTGTTGTCCTCTGCTCCAGAATACATGCTTTTAAAGGCCTGCTTACCTCTCTGCAAAAATATGAGGGGTAAAGCAAAATGTGGACCTAGAGAAATCAAGTGACCTGCCAGCACATCTAGTCTACTGCCTGACTTGGCGCATGAATCAAAACCCCTTCCCAGATAGCCTTTTTTAACCAGCAATTCCCATAGAAGGGGTTCCCGCCTGTTAAAGAGCCCCAGCATATGGTTATGCAAGGCACCGTCCCTTCTTGGCCAGTCACTGGAAAGAGCCATGTGGCTCTAGCCCACTGAGACTTCAGCTGGGTAGTGGGAGAGGTGGGTGGCCTTGAATGTTACACCACATGGTTGGAGCTCTGGGTTTTCCTTTGTTTCAGAGTACAGAGGGAGGGGCCCCTCCTTCTTTCCCTGCACCAATGTGAGAAGACCTTTTCCTATCCTAGAGGACTTGGGAAGGGCCATGCCTCCCCTCTAATGATTGCGGGTGGGGGGGGGGTGTGTGAGTAGGGCTAGAGTTTGAAATGGGAAGCTGCTTTATCTCTTGGAAGGTTGGAAGGTAGTTTGAAGTCCCCACTGTGCCTGTAGGATCTTTTTAATGTCATCAGCTTGGTCAATGCTGGAGGTGCCCTGAAGGCCCCTCAGGCTCCTGGGCTGCAAATATTGGTGGGTTTATTGCAGAGATGGGGGAGTTGACTGATGGATAGCTTCAGTTGAACTGGGATTGGGAGAGGTGTGGTTGTGAGGTATAACTGAGGTCTTGGCCTCTTGTCACTGTTCATAATCTGGGCCTCTTTTTGTAAACAATAAGCCACTGGCCTCGGTGTCCTGTCCAGATGCACTGCAGTTTGCTGCTGGAATCCCCCCTGCAGTTTTAACCAGATATGTCATTCTTTTTTTTTTTTTTTAATACATCCTATTCTTAACTGTTGCCATAGGGAGCGTTAATAACTTTGACTTTCCCAGATTTCTCTCCAGAAGCACGCCATTTGACTAAGGTGCAAAGTGACTTTGCATGTTTATTTTTTGGAAGGTTCGGGACTGATAGGTGTTAATAGAACTGTATCTGCTGATTCTGTATTGGTGAAGGATTTCTCACAAGTGTCTCAATTAAATACTTTGTGTATTTACAAACATTACTCATTGAGATGATGTAATGCAGTTGACTATTTGGGGTTTCTCTTCACCCTTGCCACAAGCAGGGGACTCTTTTGATTTGCACTGATATTTTTTCATTAACACTATTCAGGATCGTAGAATTTTATAGGTGGACGAGCATGATGTCTTACTCAGAGAAGGTGCCCAATGAATGCTTAAGAGACTGATTTGAATGGTTTAGTCCCTCATTTACAGCTGAGGGGAGTATAGAGAAATAAAGAGGCTTGTCCAAGGTCACACAGCTAGGTGGTGGTAGATCTGAAACTAGAAGCAGGTTACTGACTCCCAATTCTCTGTTCTATTCTATTCATATTTATTATGATACATCATTTGACCAGAGTAGGGAAAAAAAAACTCAAGAAGCCAAAGTCTGACAATGGATACTAGTAGTAATAGTGATAATAATAGATTACATTTTGGGTGGTCATTATGTTCCATCCTGTCCCAAGTGCTTTATAAGAATTGTCTCATTTAATCTTCACTTAAAACGTGGAGGTGAATATTACTTCATCCTCTATTCACTGCATGAAGAAACTGAGGCTTAGAGAGGATAAAGAAGCCCTCCCAAGGTCACACAGCCAAACCACAGCAGGTGGACTCCACTTCTTTATTCATCAACTAGTTACTGAGTGCCTTCAATGGGTTCTGGGGACTGATGATGTAGCAGTGAACAAGAAAAAGTCCTCTCCCTCATGAAGCTTGCAATCTAGAGTCTGTGTTCTCCATGGAAGATCATAGAACTTGGAGACAAAGGACCCAGGTTCTCGATTGGCTCTGCTCCCCTGCTAGCTGGAAGCCCTTGGTCAGATTTATGATGTTTCAGCTTTTTATGTGTTGTGTGGGACTCATAGTGCTGCCAGTCTTACCTCTCTTATAGATGCCAAGATAAAAGAGAAAATTGCTTTTTTGGTCTGGTGGTTAAGAGCGCAAGTTTTTGAGTCAAAGAGATCCAGGTTTAAATCTCAGCGCTGTCACTCGCTTGCCTCGCTCCTTGGGCAGGTTACCTGACTTGTCCAAGCCTCGGGATCCTAACCTGGAAAATAGGCAACATAATATGTGTTTCCTACGGTCATTGTGAGGATTCAATGAGACAGTATATCAAAATCATTTAGCACAGTATCTGGCACTTGTAAATGCTCAATAATAGTAAGGTCTGCTGAAATGGGATGACCATTAAGGCCACATTGCCTTTTCACTCCCAAAGTGCCAGTTATAATGATAGGAAACAAGTCTAGGATGAAACTTGAGTTCTAGTTTAAGTTCCTCCAGTAGTAGTGAAAGGTATCTTGGTTTAGTCACTTAAACCCTCTAGAACTCAGTTTCCCATTCCGTAAAATGAACAGGTAAACTGTCTAATTGTTGGCCGCTGTTGTTCTGTGTCTCTGACCAGAGTCCTGGGTCTTGCTTTTCAGTCAGAATGGTTTGAATCAAGGGGACCCTTAATGGACTTTGGGGGACGCTGTCTATCCTGTGGTTTTGGGTCCCTTTAAACCACCTGCCTGCGTGTGCCCTGAGGGACTTCTGAGACTGCAGCCCCAACCCTACCCCAGTGTGGTTTTATGAGGGGCGTGACTCCTTAGTCTGCCTTGGAGCCGACTTCTTAAAAACCATCATTGTTTCTGGTTTGTGGGTGTTCAGATTCCTTTGAAAGTTCATGCCTTTCAATCTCTGACTCGAAAGCAATAATACTCTTCGTATTTGTACATGGGCTCAATTTACAAAGTGCTTCATATACATTCATCTCTGCAAATTCTTGACAGATTCATGGTCAGATTCATCGTCATAACCTGAGGCCTTTTGGCCTCTAGTTAGTTAGCTTCTTTTGGGATTGGAGCAGCAAAAGGTGGTAAGGTGCAGGGCATAACCATCACAAGAGGTGATAATCTAGCTGGCATTTGGATGAGTTCACATCACAGCAAACCCTCCCAGCTATTGTCCTGTCTTTGTTCAAGGCTACCTTTCCTGTACCCTCTCCACACCTTGAGTTTTTACTGTCCCCCAGAAAACTTGAGATTGACAGTTAATGCAAATATTCTAGGAGGAATCATCTGAAACAGAGTGGCACTGTGTGCTGAGCCGTCAAATTCTCTTTCTTGAGAACATTAGGGGTCTTGTCTTTTTTTTTTTTAATGTCTTAGAAGAACAGTGTGTGAGCACCACAGAGCTGAGAAGTGAAATTTTGTAATTTCCATCTGGAGCATTTTGATAGAAAAGCCTTTGCCTGGAACAGTTTAACCCTTTCAGGACCCTTTCAGAGCAGGAGATGAAATTTAAAACTTCAGACATATTGTGTGTGCACACACACTTGGGAATGCGGATTGCTGATATTTAAACAAGCTTGTTCCCCGGGGAGGTGTGAGCGGTTCTTCACTCCTGCCAGCAAAGGTCTTCTCAGAAGCTTCTTTCCTCCCAGCCCCCATTCCTCAAGGGAGCTTTAAATATAATCAGTTTGTGAAAAGCTGCAGTAAAACATCTCATTGGAATCCCCGAGCAGATGCTATCATCTTCCTGCGAGATGATTGAAGGCACCTCTTCCTTTGCTCAGGGAAAATAGGACTCTAAGTAAGGTGAGCTCCTGGAAGAAAATGAAGCTCTTGGAAAAATTAAAGTACTGTACTCTGTATCTCCAAGTTAAAAGGCCCTGGAGGAAGGTGGTGGGCAAGGAGCTGGGGATGCTGTGCGCTGTGCAAAGTAGCAATGGTTAGAAACAAGGTTTGTGAGGAGTCCTTAACTTTTCCAATTTCAGGCATTCTCTTGGGGAATGGGAACAGAAATTTCCTTTGGAGAAGCCCATCTGGTAATTATGCACCGCACAGGTTGACAGCCCAGACAAGCCCTAATCATTTCTCTGTTTTGAAGTTTACAGGGTCTGACCTGGCCCTGATATGTAGGGTCCACACCCTTTTAAAATCAGCAGGTGCTCAGCCCCTGACTCCTAAACTCCCACTGTTCACTCTAGATAAACGTGGGCTGCTGGTGGCACCTGTAGGGTTCTCCTTCCAGAAGAGAGGTTTTCTTCATGGGAATTGTGATTACTTTAGATCCTAGACCTCTGAGGGCTTTGTTAGGAAAATATGATGTCATGTTGTAGGGAAAAAGAAGTTGATATCTCTACTGGTAATACAATTCAAGTGAATAGTTTTAACTGGTCAGCTACAGAATTGGACTTTTGGGGAATCTGGGAGAGTTACCTTCAAAGTTGTTTGATTTAAAAATAAGTAATGAGAGCACTTTAAAATGTCTTTGAAAATTACAAAATAACACCTTTACTGATTTTACAATAATGTGTAGGAACTCTCATCTCTCTCTCTCTTTAATTGTGGTAAAATACACATAACATAAAATTTATCATCTTAATCATTCTTAAGTGTACAGTTCAGTGGCATTAATTACATTCACATTGTTGTGTAACCATGACCACCATCATTCCACAGAACTCTTCATTTTGCAGAGTTGAAACTCTGTACCCATTAAACAATAGCTGCCCCCTGCCCCCATTTGACAACTCTAGGTACCTCATATAAGTGGAATCATACAGTAGTTGTCCTTTTGTGACTGGCTATTTCACTTAGCATAATGTCTTAAACGTTCATCCAGGATGTAGCATGTGTCAGAATTTCCTTCCTTTTTAAGGACATTATATGTATAATCCACGTTTTGTTTATCCATTCATCCATCCATGGACACTTGGGTTGTTTCTACCTTTTGGTTATTGCAAGTAATGCTGCCATGAACATAGGTATATTCCTATTTTTTTAAAATGTCCTCTACACCAAAGTTTTACAGGCCTGTGTATACATTTCTATATAATCACCTGTCCTCATTAAATTTTTAGAATTAACCTTTAAATATACATATTTTCATATTATGAGTATATATTTATGTTGGTAGTATAAGCATTGTATATTAATTTTATACCTTTTAATAATTACATGAATGACTAAACTGTTATTGTATTTTTAACAGCTTTACTGAGGTTTAACTGACATATAATAAACCTCACATGTTTGAGGTATACATTTGATAAGTTTTGGCATGTTGTCTACCTGTGAAAACATCACAATCAAGATAAGTGAAAAACCATCACAAAGTTTCTTCATCATAATGTGTTAATAAATGAGTAAGATAATACTGCATTATAGAAATGACATTAGGTTAAAAACAAATAAGTATAAGCCAGATATTACCAAGTTTTAAATAATGATCCAAGCCACCCAGATTGGTCCCTGGAAAATTTATTTAACCTTAGTAAATAAAAATAAACAATCTCCCAGGGAAGTTGTGTTAATAATTGTGTCTCAGCTAGTACCATGTTTAGGAGAGAGGGTACAGGATAGGGGAAGAAAGAAAAGAAAAAAATCTTGGATACGTTATAAGTTGAAGAGTGACAGTATCTATTTTCCTATAGTCCTTGCTTGAACTAGTCCCCTGGGCCTCAGGCCTCTTCTGAAACTGGTCACAAGTGAGCCAGATGCCAAGGGGAGGGGCTGGGGGCTCCCATGGGAGATCTGCTCAGAGTGTTATGAATATGGCTTCTTTCCTCTAATGATTGATTCTCTATCGTCTGTTGAATAGAGACCAACTTTCCAAGGTGAATATTACTTGGTCTTCAATCTGGCTGCAACCTATCATGTCAACCATACTTTTTCATTTTACTTTAAAAGGACTGGAGGCCTATCTGCACTATTTGACATTCTTTATTTTTTATTTTTTTTGGTCACACCACGTGGCTTGCGGGATCTTAGTTCCCCAATTAGGGATTGAACCCGGGCCCTCAGCAGTGAAAGTGTGGAGTCCTAACCACTGGACCACCAGGGAATTCCCTATTTGCCATTCTTTAGACGCATATACTGTTAACTAATATTTTGCTGTTTGTTTGGGGCTTAATGTACTAGGCATTATGCTAAATACTCTACATAAATTATTTCATAATTCTTACACCAGTTCTAGGAGGAATATATTGTTATTATCCCATTTTGCTGATGAAGAAAGTGAGGTGTAGGAGATTCAGCGACTCACCCAGAGGCTGCAGCTAGTGAATGAACAGGAATTAGAACCTCGGCCATCACCAGAGTCTAAGTTCTGAGCACTGTTCATGAAATCCCTCTTTCTCCCTGCCCAGCCCCACATCTCCACCTACTGAGATCTCACCCTTCTAGTAAAGCTCAACTTTTCTGGGATGCCTTCCTTGGTCACACTGATCAGAAATGACCCTTCTCTCTAGTTCATTCACATAGCGCTATGGCATTGATCTTGTACTGCCTTAGGTTTTAAATATTTGTCTTTTAGTCTTCTCTCTACTGCTAGACTTCTGGTAGGAATGGTTTGAGGTTGTGTAGTGCAGTGCAGTGCACTGCAAAGAGTGTAGGCTTTGGAAGTAGCCCTCAGTTGGAATCTTGTCAATATCACCTCCTTGCTGTATATCCTTGCTCACTCAACTTCTCTTCTGTGACACAGAGATAAGACCAACCTTGCCAGTTTATTGTGAATGTGTGTAAAATGCTAGCTCCATGTATGGCAAGTATTAAATGCTAAATAAGTAACTCTTACTACGGGGGGGCCCCTTCAGATAGTAAACATGTCTAGAATAGTGTTGTAGCCTAAATGGTGGCTCTTAGTAAATATATACTGGCTGTAATGATGAATGCATAAATGAATGACCTGGACTACTACAAATAATTTTTTTAGAAGTAGTTTCTTAATTTGATCTTGATAATATATCTTGCATAATACCACCAAAGTGATTTTTTAAAAAACCAAACTTATCGTTCTGCTAAGGTCATAGCATAGACTGTTTACATCCATCACTTCCCAATTACCTTGATCACATTTTTTACCACTAGAAGGCTAAACTGCCTCTCGTTCCCTTACTGCATTATCTTATTTCATGCTTCATGCTTTATCCATGCTGTGTCTTCTGTTTGGAATGGGTCCTTTTCCTTGAACCTGGAAAACTTATCCTTTAAAACCCAGCTCAGATGTCACCACCTCCAGGAAGTCTTCCCTGCTTATCCCTACTCTCTGCATAGTGACCTTGTGCAAGATCCCAAGCAGGATTCCTTAGCATCTCTGCACAGGGTTAATCAGCCCACCCTCAGCATCTCCTCAGCAGTGTCTTTGTGCTTATTTGTATATTGCACTCATCATATTACATTGTAATCTCTTCATTTACACCTCATTATTTATAAGTAGCTGAGTACCTGGGGGATGGAATTGTCTTTTATTCATTTCCATGCGTCCAGCTTCTGGCATGGAAATGAATAAATACTTATAAATTGAATGTGAACCTTTTCTGAGTTGAGGTTGGATTTGACAATGCCAGGATGCCTGGCTTCTGCATTTCTCCTCCTACTCCAATAACAAGACTTCTCCTTATGTTAATGTTATTTGAAATTCAAAGTAGATTAAGCATTGTGAATATTATCATCATACAGGGACAAGTACAAACTATGTCGCGCTGTGGAGGTTCCCCAATGGTGTTAAGTTTTTCCTTATTTACTACCCCCTCTGCCCCTTTAGAATCATTGCCCTAGAGCTATACTTGAGTTCTTCAATCATGTCTTTCCTTAAAATTCAAGGAAAATATTAACTCTGAAATTCGAAAGAGTTTAAAACAAAAGTAAGGTTTTTCTGTAATTGAAGCAAAACACATTCTACATTTGTCCAGGATTTATTCATCATTTAAAACAGATATTCCAGGTCTAAATTTGAGAAAGTTTAGGTCTGTTTTGACCAGGAGTTAAAACAGAGTTGACCTGAAGAAGAACTGCTGGGATACTTTTTCGAGGCATGGTTTTGGAGAGAGCTATTGCCTTATTAGAAGCAGCTACATGGTCTATGGTAAAAGGGGAAGAAAGGTCCAAAGTGCCCAACAGAAAAACTCTCCCCGCTGGTTTTTCTAGTCATTTGGTATTAAGTAGCCTTGACTTTATTTATACATTGTGAACGAAGGGTTCTGAACTTGAAATATACATTCATGAGGAAGGAAGAGCAGCTGGGAAGTGCACCTCCTCCATTTCTATGAGTATTTTAGGATGCCATCTGTTAGGGAGAAGGCAGAGCCTTTTTTTTTTTTTAACCTTTTCTTCTAAAAATGCACTAATCAGTGGGCAGGTGACCCAAAAGGCGTCATGAAAGTTGGGACCTTGTCTTTGCTGCCTGAGCCCAGATTCTGCCTTTCGAATCATAGTAGGGTCTGAGTGCTCACCCTGGAGAAGGTGACCTCACCAGCCATGGGCTCCACAGGAAGACAAAGCACAGAAAACAAAGGTATCCAGGAGCGTGAGCTGGCCAAGACGTGATATGCCTGGAGCTTTAAGAAATACATCCTGTTTCTGGGACTTCCCTGGTGGCGCAGTGGGTAAGAAATACATCCTGTTTCTGAAGAGTTGGCACCAATTTCTCCAAACGTTGAAACCCCTTGGAGATCTGCTCCTTTTTCCCACTAGTCTTTTTCTTGTGTTTATTTATTTATTTTAGGGGGGTGAGGGTAATTGGGCCAGATCTTGTCAGATGAGTAAACTGCTCTTTGGGAAAGCATCTTGACTGAGATATCTATTTTGGAGCAATACTTCTTTGGGTCCATAACAAACTGAACTACAGGGCAGCATGGTTCCCTGGGAAAGAGTGCTGGATTTGGAGTCAGAAAGCCTTGGTTCTAGTTTGGCTTTGCCATTTACAACTGTGATTTTGGGGGTAACTCACCTCAGGTCTCAAAATTCCTTGTTTGTTTCCTCATCTGTAAAATCGGGACAACAATTCTTGGCCCTGGCTAATGGTGATGGTGATTATGATGAAGATGGCTAGCATTTAGTGAGTACTTCTTATGTCTAAATTGTGTTTGAAGTGCTTTACGTGTAGTCTTAACTCATGAATCTCCCAACAGCCCTATGAGGTAGCTACTATTATTATCCCCAGTTGACAGATGAGAAACAGGGAGGTTAAATAACTTACTCCAAAGCACACAGCTAGTAAGTGATGAAGGCAGAGTGGGAAACCAGGCCCACTCAACATTGTTGTGAGGCTCCAATGAAATAATTCATTTGAAATGCCTTTGAAACTGTGAAATGCTGTGGACATTTAGTTGATTGTTCTCATTTCCTAGTATCTTGATGCGAAAAGGAGTTCTAAATGCAGTGTTCTAAATGTCTTCCTAGTATGTACCTATTTGATCTGCCTATGCCTTGGTTTTCTCATCTAGGAAAGTGGGGTTAAATTAGAAAATTTCTAAGGCCCGCCGCAGCTTTCATGGTCCATTAGTTTTGCTTATTTAAGATATTGAAGGTAACAGTTTTGCCCCTGTTTCGCAGGCACACTTGTAAGTACAAAACCCGTTGTATTGTCTGAATGACACTCTCCCCAGCCCCAGGGCTTGCCATGTCTGTGTGGCTGCTGCACACATGGAGCGTGGACCCCTGTGGTGGCACAGTGGCAGCTGCTCTGGAGGGCATCTGAAGTGACACTTGGTTAGGTGTCACTATCTGATAGAAAGGTGAGCCTCACAGCTGGGGAAATTGAGGTGAGGGATAGTTACTTGATTGACCTAGAGGTGGACTTGTGACTGGGTTACTAGGGACAATAAATGCTTTAATCAGGATAAATATATTAAACCTAGGACTTCCAGTAAGCTCAGAGACTTACAGAGTGAGAAAATTCTCCCCTGATACTGGTGTATATGGTTTTCCTCATCAATGGTCATGGGCCAGAGGTGGAACTTGTGTTAACGCTGGGTATTATAGAAATTTATGTTGTGTGCAGAACTTGAGTTTAAAAGAAAAAGAAAATGGAAGTTGGGTGATTGTCTTAAATTAAAATTATGGAATAAGGAAGTAGGAGGTTTTTAATCCCTGACATCTGGTCTGGGACAAACTGGGCGGAGGTGGCATGGATGTGGAACTGGGTAGGGTTAATCTAGACATCTGGGCTGTGGGGTAAGTGACTTCAGGCTCTCCCAGGATGTAGGATGGCCTCTTGCCTCTTATATTCCTCTCCATGTGTTAGGCCCTTTGTCAACTAAGGGATTTCTTTGTGGATTGTGATGAGGTATGCTGTAATATGGAGTGGAAGTGTTCCACGTTTGTGTTTGTTTTCTTTCCACCTAATGAATAGGCTAAGTAACAGTCTGTCGTTTTAAAATGAGTACCATTAATAATGATGACAGCTCATATTTTTATCAGTACAGCATTTAAAAAATATCATTCACAGGGAGGGAAGGAGGGCTGTAGGGCCATGGAGGACTAGCTATGTCATGTTGGACAAGTCCTTCCACTTTTGGGATTCTCAGCTAGAAAGTAGAAAGATGGATTACTAGTTCCTTGCTTCGTCATTTTTAGGACATACGATCCAAAATGGTTATCTTCAAGTGAGTTGACACATAGAGTTTACATGTTCATAATTGTCCTAAGAGAAGGTTAGAAACCATAGAACAGATACTGTAGGTTCTTCCTACTCATCTCTCCTACTCCTGGTTTAAGATTTCATCTTTTTTTAAATTTTATTTAATTTATTGGAGTATAATTGATTCACAATGTTGTGTTAGTTTCAGGTGTACAGCAAAGTGATTCAGTTATACATATATATATATATTCATTCTTTTTCAGATTCTTTTCTCATATAGGTTATTACAGAATACTGAGTAGAGTTCCCTGTGCTATACAGTAGGTCCTTGTTGATTATCTATTTTATATATAGTACTGTGTATATGTTAATCCCAAACTCCTAATTTATTCCTCCCTACCACGTTTCCCCTTTGGTAACCATAAGTTTGTTTTCGAAATCTGTGAGTCTGTTGCTGTTTTGTAAATAAGTTCATTTATATCATTTTTAAATATTAGATTCCACATGTTTAAGTTTTCATCTTTAAATGACATTAGTAAGCTTTGTGTTTTAGATGTCCTTGGAGTCAGTTGTGCTGTATCTCTTGATCTCTCTTATTTATTCAGTGATTTGTGGTGATGTAAGTTATCTCAACGCTTTGCTGTCAGCAGTTTTAAACAAACATTGAAGCATTGTGGGTAGATGATATCTGTTGATTTGATTAATGAGGTTCTTGATCTGGATATTTTAAGACCAGTGACAATACAATTTTAAAACACCTAGTACCCTTTAAAACTACAGTAGTGTTCCCACTGCCAAAGCCTGAAATCGATCGATACCAGTTAGTTCTTTCTGACAGTACATGTGTGCATGTGAGCTTTCTTTCCCTCTTGGGCCAGGGAGCAGGGCTGCCAGTCCAGAAATGCTAGCTCTTCCGGATTCAGCAGCAAAAAGAGTTCATCATTATCCAGGCAGAAACAAACCTCCCAAGTTTTTAACCTTCTGTTACCTAAAGTCTTCTCCTTGTTCCTCACAGAAGATGAGGCACTCCTGAGCACAGGTGTGCGCGTGCACATATACGCGCACACACACACTCTCTTACAAAACTTAATGTAAAACGATCTCATGTTTATGAGAGCTGGAATTACTTGTGTTGTGCAGGCTCAGTGGGCATGATGTGAAAGCAGGGCTATTTGGCCTGTGGAGATTGCAGATAAGACCATGATATGTAATTGAATAAGAATTTGAAAAATTATCCGATAACATTAGGAGCAGCAAAGCACTCGCTTGTGCTTTTTTTTTTTTTTTTTTTTTTTAAATGCTCGAGAACTATTTGGAGGAGGAGTAAGGAGCTGCTAGCATTGTTTTCAGGGTGTGGGAACCCCCTCCCCACCCCATGAGCCAAATCTGTTTGCCCAGACAGAGTGTGAGGTCTCTGAGAGATCCCAACAGATCATTTAGTATATTCTTCTGCCCCCGGCAATTCTTCAGTCTAATCATGTCAGGAAAAGGGCTGTCAGCTAACCTTTAAAATCTTTTCCAGAAGAGTACACTGTAGCCTACCTTTCCATCTTGTTCCAGTGACCCAAACTATAAATGGTCAATTCTTTCATTTGTGGAGCTTGAAACAGGATAAAAAAGGAGGCCTGATGAACTGAACTTATGTTTTTGCTACTGCCGCCACTCCCTCTGTACAGACCTTTGCTTCATCTGGGTTCTCAGTGGCTCAGGGAAGGAGGAGGTAATTGATGAAACTTTCAAGGCATTGCCTCATGGCTGCTGGGATGTTCTTCCCAGTATCCTCCCTTCCCCACTGCCACCAGTTTTGGTTCATCTGGTATTGAACGAGGAAATCATGAGCTAATTTCAATCCAGCACCCATTTATTGAACACCTACTATGTGCTTGTTATGTGCTGGGTTGTGGGCATCTAGAGGTACATAACAAGGTTTTGGTTTTCAAGGAGCAACAGCCTATTAAAAGGAATGGACAGGTTACACAAATACAGTGACAGGGCCACAGTGGAGGGATATAGAAGGCCCAGAAGGGAGAGAATAGTCTGACAATGATTAACATTGATGAGGCTGGTGGAGGAGGAGGATAGTGATTGCCTCTTGGTATTAATAGAGTACTCGACAGTCTGAGAAGTGTCTTTCCATACTTTATCTCATTTAACCTATGACTGGCACGACAACAGGGCAGTGTGATTTCAGGCAGTTTTGGTCTTTGTTTTCTGGGCTTTTTGGAAATCTTTTATTTTGAAATAATTACACATTCACATGCAATCGTCAGAAGTAATACAGAGAGCTTGCACATACCCTTTACTTAGTTTCCCCCAATGGTTAACATCATGCAAAACTATAGTACAGTGTCACAACCAGGACTTTGACATTGATACAAACTGCTGAACGGTGCCGTCACTAAAGGGGTCCCTCATGTCGACGTGTTATACTCCTGTCTCCCCCTTCACCTCATCTCACCTCCCTTAGTCCTTATTCCTTAACTCCTGGAAACACTAATCTGTTCCCCATGGCTATAATCTTGTCATTTCAAGACTATTATATACATGGCATCATATAGTATCCAGCCTTTTAGGATTGGCTTTTTTTCACTCAGCATAATTATCTGGTGATCCCTCCAGGTTGTTTTGTGTATCACTAGATGATTCCTTTTTATTGCTGAATAGCGTTCCATTGTATGGATGTACCACAGTTTGTTAACCATTTACCCATTGAAGGACAGCTGGGTTGTTTCCAGTTTTTGGCTGTTAAGAATAAAGCTGCTGTGAACATTCATGTACAGATTTTTGTGTGAACAGGTGTTTTTTAAAAAATGGAGGTAATTTTTTTTAAATGGGAAGATTGTAGATTAGAAGGTGGAAAATCTAGGTTTTGTTATTCACTAGGAAGTGATGTATATATTTTCCTAAAACTGATCATTTAACTTCTTGAGTCTCAATTTCCTCATCAATAAAATGGCATAATATATGTTCTGCCTACATGCTAGAGTTGTTGTATAGATAAACTGAGATAATATATGGTAACAAACATTATAAACTCTAATAAAATATAAACATTTCTCAGTGGGACAAGATACCACCTCTCTGTGTTTTCTGGGAGAACTGAGCTGGAAACGTACCCAGAGCAGTTCTTGAATTGCAGTCTAGAAACAGCTCTTTTAGGTGGCCTTTCTTTTTCTTAATATTGATGTGTGGGTGTTTCTTATATATTCTGGTTACTTATCTTTTGTTGGTGATATGGGTTGCAAATACTTTCTCCCACAGTTGGCTTAACTTTTCACTTTTTATTGGATTCTTTGATGTATAGGAAATTTTAAATTTTAATATACTCAAATCTGTCTAGCTTTTCCTTTATCGTTTGAGCTTATTTTAGAATGCACATACACACAACCT
This sequence comes from Balaenoptera acutorostrata, assembly GCF_949987535.1. Taxonomy (NCBI): domain Eukaryota; kingdom Metazoa; phylum Chordata; class Mammalia; order Artiodactyla; family Balaenopteridae; genus Balaenoptera; species Balaenoptera acutorostrata. The sequence goes on from NC_080064.1 coordinate 162,639,365, forward strand.
TTCCTATTCTGAAATCATAAGGATATTCTCCTATGTGTTCTTTTAAATGTTTTTAAGTTTTGCTTCTCACAAATCTGACTTGAATAAATGTGGAATTTATTGTTGTGAATGGTGTGAGGTAGGGCTCTAACTTTATTTTATATTCCGTATGGCTAACCATTTGTTCTGATTCCATTTGTTGAAAGGGGCCATCTTTTCCCCCATTGATTTGTAATGTCATATTTGGACATGTATTGAATTTCCACATATTTCTGGGCAAGATGAGCTTGCCTTCATGCTGTAGTGGTGTTAACACTGTTGCCATCTGGAATGTGCGACAGGGGTGTTGACGAAGAGTTGCATGTCTCCCTCCTGAGGTAGGCAGCAGTAAGCTGTCACCATGGCTCCAACCAGAACAGCTCTGCTTTTATGTTTGCTATATTGGGTGTCCACCTCAGATTTTATTTGATGATATTCTTACACTTAAAATCTTTTTTGGAAAGGTTTTAAAACTATAGTAGTAGCAAATTATGTGTTGGAAAATGTTTCAGAGATAACCAGGGGTCTTCTCTCTTGTTTTGGGTTGGATTTCAAGGGTAAGCCATGCAGAAGTCAGGACCTAGCGGTGAGGGGAGAATGTGCCAAATAAATACATGACTTTGTGATTGTCAGTAACCCTGAACATATCACTTATGCCACCAGTAATTAATATATAGGTTCCACGAGAGATTTAGAGCTGTCTAGAATTTAGTGGGTATCCTCTACAATCGCATAAACCAGTGGAGAATAATTGCCAACGTATACAAAAAGTAATAAAAAAAAAATTTAACCAACAGCAATACAAGAAATGACATCAGCCAGTGGATGACTGAAAATGAGTAGTGTTGATAAGAACTTGAGGAATTCAGAGATGGGAGAGGTGTGGGCCAGAATGAATAAGACCTTGACTTACGGAGTAGGATTTGGCTAACTGGAGGGTAGGAGGAAAGAACAGAGGCCGTGTGTGCACTTCCCTTGGTGGTGTTCCCACAGCCCCCACCATGCTCACCCCTCCGGCATCACTTCCTACACCGTAATACAATGATGGTTCTATCCACCCTCACCCCACCCCGTGCCCCTTCCCGCAGATACACTCTCCCTACCAGAAAGGCGCTTGTGAGCTCTTTGAGGGTGGGCAGCCTTTCATCTTCACATTCCCAGCATCCAGCAGCATGTTGGCATGTGGTAGGCACCCAAAAAATGTTTGCTGAGTGAGTGAGTGAGTAGACCCTGGCTAGAGCAGAGGAGTTAAGAGACAGGGGAGTAGGATTGGGCTGGATGGATTTTGATGATCTTGAAGATCAGCCAGAGTCTGACTCTGTGCTGCCGTGGTCAGAACAATAGAGGCCATCTGGGTTAAAGAGTGGGGCCATGCAGTCCTGTTTCAGAGACACTCTGGTTGCTGTGGACTGGGAAGGGAGACTCGCTCCTGCCTACACAGTGTACACCAGTCTGTGCCTGGCCCGGAAGTGGGCGCTGTGAATATGTTGTTAAATATGACCAATTCTTATTGCCACCGATGAGGGGAGTGTGATTCTCCATTTACTGAACTATCAACTTGTGCTCAGACAGATGATCTAAGGTGACAGGTGACCTGGGGTGGGGTGGTGACTGAGGCCCAGGTCTGTTGGGCTCCAAAGCCTGCTTGTTCTTTTACCCTTAGTACCATGTTTGTCCACATTATAGTCAGAGACACTACTAAGGTAGGAAAATGGGCTGCAGAGATAGGAACCAGGGCTGAGGTAAGAGTCAGGAATGCCTGAGGTTTCTAGCTTGGGAGACAGAGAGGACAATGGTGGCGATGGCAGAAATAGTCACGGGGAGGTCGGGGCGCTGCGCTTGCCGAGAGAGTGAGCAGGGAGCGTTATTCTAGACATCCTGAGTTTGAGGTGACAGTTCCATTCAAGCAGGAATTGCATCAGGCAAGTGACAGTGCCATCCCTTCCCCACTCCTGCCACCCCACTCATTAAATCTGTCATTTTCCTTTCTTCTAAATTGAGAATGTTGCAGAGAAACCGTGAAATAGATGACACCTCACTCCCATGCCAAATACCTGACCTCATTTGCAGCTTCTTTACATTTCAGTTTGAGAAATGTTCTCCCTTGAAGGGGGACTTACTGTTTGTGTTTAGGAATTAGTAGCATTTTCTTTCCCCAGTCCCTGTAGGGGATGAGCACAGCTAAACAAGGAAAGGAAAACCTAGCTGCCCTGTTCTCCTCTTCTCCTCTGATAAACCTCTCTCCGGCCCGAGATTCGGTTAGAGGCCTCTTTTGAGGGTCAACCTGTGAATTAAAGAAAAGACAAGTCAAACCCCACCACCACCCTCCACCACCGGAGCTCTCAGGGTTGACAAGGAGCTGGCAAAGGAACAAGTTATTTTAAAAGCATCCGAAGGGAGTGTGGGAGAGGCTGAGTTCAGCGCTACTTGACTGGGTGATGCCTGGGCTGTTTCAAGGTGTGGGAGCAGAAGTGGCTAATTGTCCTAATTTGAATAACTTTGGGATGGTGAGATAGAGGGCTTGATTGGAGATTGTGATGTGGAATTTGTTGACAGAGGAGATCAGACTAAAGCTATTTATGGGAAAACATATTTTCGATATTGGCAGTTGGACCGAGTGGATTCCATCATCACCTCCAAAGGCTTTGAATTTTTAGTGTTATTTCTGTTTTGAGCAGAATGGCCTGTGATTGCTTCTCATCCAATGTGCTGGATACAAGGAGACTGTAGGAATTATTATAATCTCCTTTTTAAAAAAAATTTCTGAGTAACAAAGATTATCCACAGTTGGCTTGGGAATTTTAAGCAACCAGATTTTAAGCAATTTGGTAGGAAAAAAACCACCCAAATGGTGGTTTGAAGGCTTGCACACCAATCCTAGCTTTGACCCTTAACTACATTAACTACACAGCCCTGGGTAAAGGCCTAACCTCTCCTGGCCTCAGCTTCTTCCGATATAAGATGACCATGTAATAAGCATACCTAGGGGTTGCTGTGTTGATTAAATAATATAATGCTTGTGCATCTGCTTTGTAAATTACACAGTCCAAACAAGTATACATTAAGATTTTATTTGCTGTGACAGAAAATGGTGGATGGTCTCCTGGTGTTTGTTTTAAGGAGACTTGACCTGTGTAACATTGACTCAGGATGTTTGTTAAAGTGAATCACCCGTTGCCTTCTGGGCCATACTTGAAGTGACATGCCGTGTTATGGTGAACCTCTTTTGTACCGCCCCAAGTTTAGGTTTGCTCTTACACAATTTGGGTGAAATTTATGTGCACACCCATTCTTCCCCAATAAGAACAAAACAACAACTTGGGCAGGGCAGACATCAAGATAGTGACTTAGCAGGCAAATATGTGATTAATAATGTAGATTTGGCCTAATATTAGTGTGGGCCTCTGTATACAGATGGGTAAATGATAAACAGCAAGTCTGCCAAGTAGAGCGTGTTGGGGAACCTATTGGCTTCTGTCTATGCTTGAGTATACTATGCTGATGCTGTACTTGATGTTTAACTAAATACATTCATACCAGTTGCATTACTTTGCACTTATTTATTTGTACATCTTTCTCACCTATTAAACTGTGAGCTCCTTGAAGGCAGGGACTGTCCCTGTTTATGTTTGTTTTTCTGGCATCTAGTGTAGCGCTTTGGCACACAGTAAATGTTTATTGTTTTACTGGATGAATGAATGAATGAAACTCTTAGCACTTTTATTGAGTTAAAAGGATTTTTGTGGAAGGTGTAGATGTGTGATTATTCGTGTTGTCATCTGCTAATTTTATAGATGTCTCAACTGGAGACCCTCACTGTGGAGGAGAGACCCATATTTATGCAAAGCTGGGTTGTGGCAGTTGCCGCCTCCTGCTTCGTCTGCCTGCAGCCAAGCTGCCTTGGCCTGATGGTGCCGTGGTGAGCACTGACTCTACACTGGCCTGTGGTCTCTTAATAGAATAATGGCCTCCCTCAGCCCCTATCCCCTTTGCCTTCTGTCTGCCTCAGGCAGTCTTCCTCATGCACATGGTTGTCTTCATCACACTTGTTCCTTCCCTTCTCTTTTCCAGTGCTTATCCATTATCAAGGAAATCTTTCCAAACCTTTCTTGCCGATGGTGTATTCTTCTTCATGAGTTAGAGCCCAAACTGAACACCCGCCTCCAACATACCTTAATCATGGCAGATGAACCGGAAAAGCACTAGTGATGAACCTGAAAGGAGAAAAGCCCCTCCACAAGGCTCACAGTGAAATGAAAGCAATAAAGCACCAGTGCTGTCAATGTTGAAAGCTTCTAAAAGTGCCCCTACGCCTCCTTTGGAATCCCTAAAAGTTTCCATTTACCTCCTCATCTTTCTCAAATGAAATTTCTTCTTTCTTAGGCATCAGTCTAAAAACAGCAGAGCAAACAAAACCCTCCACAACCTATTTCTTATTCTGTTTTGCACCAGTGGAAAGAGAAAGGGATTTGGAGTCGGCAGGCCAGTGTTAGAGTCCAATTGCCACTTAGTAGCTCTGTGACTTTGAAGAAGTTTCTAGGCTTTCTGTTCCTCCATTTCCTCAACTGTTGACAACATCGCCATGTTCTACCAAATATCACCTATCCACAGAGTCATGGTGAAGTTTATGTGTATGAAAAACTCTTTGTAGCTAACAAAGCACCATATACATGTCAGGTATTTCTATTGTTACACTGGTTTTTCTATATCATGTTTCATTTGCACATACTGGATATTTCAGTTACGCTGTGGGCTGAGTCAGTTTTCTACCAGCCTGAGAACTGAAACTCTGTCGCATGCCTTTTATGGGGAAATGTGTTTGCACTTCAAACACAAACTTACAAATAATCTTGTTATGCAACATACTCTTGGTAAATTAATTGAGAGCTGTCTCTACATTGTTAGGTGTGGATGATAGGAACTCTATTTTATACTTCTTTTGTACCTGCCCCTGATGTTTTGCATAGTGCTGGGCATTTAAGATATACTATTGTTGATAGTTTGAAAAGTAATCTTTTTTTTTTTAACTTAAAAAAAATTTATTTATTTATTTGGCTGTGTTGGGTCTTTGTTGCTGCGCGCGGGCTTTCTCTAGTTGCAGAGAGTGGGGGCTACTCTTCGTGCGGTGCGCGGGCTTCGCACGGGCTCTAGGCATGTGGGCTTCAGTAGTTGTGGCGCACGGGCTTAGTTGCTCTGCAGCATGTGGGATCTTCCCGGACCAGAGATCGAACCCGCGTCCTCTGCATTGGCAGGCAGATTCTTAACCACTGCGCCACCAGGGAAGTCCTGAAAAGCAATCTTAATCATGACCTAGAATCATTCTTATTTAGCAGCAATCTCAGTGTCTTGACTTAATATAAAACTAATTTATTTTGGAGCCAAGAATGGGAAATTGGAGGACCTTCTTCTGTATCTATTTTGGTCTTGCAAACTCCAAAGTTGGATACATTTGAGTAAAGAAAATCAAATCTACTTGCAAAAACATTGTCCAAAAGAATGACATGTGTCTGCCAGTTCCTTAGTATGATTTTTTTTTTCTTTTTTTTTTAAGATGACACTCTTTCTTAACTAGCCAAGGGAACCATTTCCCAACTTCTTATCTTGTTGGGGATGTTTCTGAAAAATATACCAAGTGTGAGAACCTGTAAGCATGGAGTTTACTAATCTGCTTAAAACCAGTTTTCCTGCAATTAGGTGCTCTTTAATGTCAACCATTGTACTTTTGTCTATAGGAAACAACTCAAGTTTAGTCCTGTCCTGCTCAAGTTTAGTCTACAGTACAGTTGGACTGGGCTGTAACTCAAGCAGTTGCTTAAGTCCAACTGTAAGCAGTTGAGGGGTAGGGTTGAAAAAGAAAGGCTATTGAATACTCTGCTCAAGAGAGTTTAAAGAAAAGAATAGAATACTTTTTTAAGGGAGGGTATGGGGTGGGGGTGGCGGTGGGGCTGCTTCTGAGTGGAGGCAGAAGCCTGGACCTTAGCATCTTGCAGTCTTAGTTCTGTTTCGGAAGCTTCCTCAATTTGTGCCAAAGTTGTGTAATGACGTTCACTACTGTTGAAGGTCTTCTTGGTTTGATTTGGTTTCACCGTTCTGAGGTTCCCTTTGTCTTATCTTGTGAGCATATCTCAGCGAATACTTAAATCATTAATGACTCTTTTGGCCATTTTCATTATCTGCCAAGCTGAAACTTGGGTGTGGTGGAAACCTGTGCAGGCCTGCTTGGCTGGGCTGCACCTGAGCACTTGAGCAGTTCCTCGCATCTTAGCTGTCAAAAGGCCACTGAATAAACAGCCTGATTTTAATAGGAGACCCGATCACTGCAGATCCTTGAAAAGGAGACAGAAGGCTAGTCAAGGGTGGCTCTCTTCAACCTGAAGGACTCTACAGCAATTAACACCTTGCCTCTCTTTTTATTTATTTATTTTTATTTTTGGATGTGCTGGGTCTTCGGTTCGTGCGAGGGCTTTCTCCAGTTGCGGCAAGTGGGGGCCACTCTTCATCGCGGTGCGGGGACCGCTCTTCATCGCGGTGCGCGGGCCTTTCACTATCGCGGCCCCTCCCGTTGCGGGGCACAGGCTCCAGACGCGCAGGCTCAGTAATTTTGGCTCACGGGCCCAGCCGCTCCGCGGCATGTGGGATCCTCCGAGACCAGGGCTCGAACCCGTGTCTCCTGCATTAGCAGGCAGATTCTCAACCACTGCGCCATCAGGGAAGCCCCTTGCCTCTCTTTTTTAGGCAATATCTTTTTTTTTTTTTTTCCCTCAGAGACTGTATTTGGGTTTGGTGTTTTTTTCTTTCAGGATTTCTATAGCTTCTTTCTTTCAGAGACTCAAAGTGCTTTTAGTTCTGTCATCTCATTTATTCTCTGTAGGAGCAGGAATTAGGTGTTGATGGAGGTGAAGTGGTGCATCACTTACTGGGCTGTGGAGTCCGTGTTCCACGGGCAGTTACAATAGGAGTTCTTCTCGTTACTTGTTGCCCAATTATATATATATATATATATATATATATATATATATATATACACACACACACACACACACACACACACACATATACATCTTACCTTATTTCAAACAAAATGGATGACAGTGTCACAGTTTAGTGTCTCCTAAAAGAGAATTTTACATCTTAGTAATTTTCTGTATTTTAAATATCTAACTTATGCCTCATAAGGAGAAAGAAGAAAGGAAGAAAGAAAAAAAGAAAGGGAGAAAGAGAGAAAGAAAGAAAGGAAAGACTTTTCTGCTTTTGACATGAGTTGTTGAACTTATTTGTCCCTTGGTAAGCTGATCAGTTGCCACTTGGATTGAGAGAAAGATGTTCAATCAATCAAAGTGTTTCTGCTACATTGGCATGCTTTGTAATGGAAATGAAAATGACAGCATGTTTTTGTCAGTTTAAATGAATAGGTTTCCTTTAGATTGATGCTAGAGTTGGTATTAGAGGTAACTCTCAGCCTATGAACGCTGATGATTAATTACGGAAATGCCTGATGGAGGCACTTGATTTTACCTCAGCGTCTTATTTCCGTTGGTGAAGTGTGTGCCGGCGTTGGCATTTCTTGTGAGTGCGGGAGTGAACCAGGACACCGTCTCTGTGGGGCCTCCCAGAGAGCCTTACCCTGTCTTTAAAGATTTCAATTCAACTTGTTTAAAAGATATTCATTCATTCATTCATTCATTTTTTCATTCATGCACTCAACATGCGGTGATGCATGTTCACTATGTACCAGGCTGTGGTCTGGTGCTAGAGACAGTTACCAACAAGACAGAGCAACTGTCTGCTTTCATGGAGCTGTAATCTTAGTGGGAGAAATGTACAGTAAAAACATAAGTGGATCAATTAATAGGGTAATGAAAGGTAGTTGAGTATTCTGAAGGAAATAGAGGAATCAGGTGGTGCAGGAGTTCCCTAGTGGCCTAGTGGTTAGGATTCCGGGCTTTCACTGCTGTGGCCCGGGTTCAATCCCTGGTCGGGGAACTGAGATCCTGCAAGCTGTGTGGTGTGGCCAAAAAATAAAAATAAAAAGAGATCAGGTGGTGGATTCAAGAGTGGCTGGCAGGGACCAGTGTGGGGGGAGCTTACTTAACCCATGTGTGGTCAGGGAAGGCCTCTTGGAGGTGACTCCTGAAGATCTGGGGGCAAGGGAGCAGCAGGTGCTGAGGTCTGAAGGTGCTCGTTTGAGGAACAGAAGGAAGGTCTGTGCAGCCAGAGGTAGAGAGCAGATGGGAGACGGATGTGGAGTGAGGTGGACTAGGCAGGCAGGGTCAGACCACACGGCCTGGAGAGCACGGTCAGGACTATGCATTGATTCCGGTGGGTGCAGTGGGAGGCCACTGGAGGGCAGCTGCAGGGGAGTGGAATGTCTGATTTATTTATTTATTTTTAAGATCACGCTGCTTGCTGAGTGGAAAACAGACATTAGCTGGTAAAAAGTGGAAGCAAGGGTATTAGTTGGAGTGTTGGCAGTAATCAAGTGAGAGATTTTGGTGGCTTTGACTAGGTGAAAAGTAGACAACTGTGAGACTTGTTTTCTCTCTCCACCAGGTGAAACTAGAATGAATGGTATTCTTTTTTTTTTAATGTGTATATATATATATTCTTAAAAAAATTTTTTTCCATTATAGTTTATTATAAGATATTGAATATATCTTATGCTATACAGTGCTGTACATTTACTATGCTTGTATATACTTGTGCTATACATTTACTGTGCTTGTTGTTTATCTATTTTATATATGGTAGTGTGCATCTGTTAACCCATATTCCCAATTTATCCCTCCCCTTCCCGCTTCCCGTTTGGTAACCGTAAGTTTGTTTTCTATGTCTATGAGTCCGTTTCTGTTTTGTAAATAAGTTCGTTTGTACTATTTTTTAGATTCCACAAATAAGTGATATCATATGGTATTTGTCTTTCTCTTTCTGACTTACTTTATTTAATATGATAACCTGTAGGTCCATCCATGTTGCTGCAAATGACATTATTTCATTCTTTTTTTATGGCTGAGTAATAATCCATTGTGTATATATACCACACCTTCTTTATCCCAGAATGAATGGTATTCTCAAGATGGATTTAAAAGGAGCATTTGCAAGGATGAGTGGCAGGACTGTATGTGGAGCTCTGATTCCATTTATGCAGGGTGGATAACACACCTTTCTACAGGACAGCATTGCCATTTACAGCCCAGGCTCTGTAGAATGATATGGCAGGCCTGCAGATAAGACCTACAACTCTGCAGGCCCACTTGAACTTCTTTGTAAACCCACTTGAACTTATCTGGAACAGTTTCAAGCTTTAGTTCTCTGTTTGCCTGAGGCTGGGCAGAAAACCAGCTATTGGGTGTGATTCGGGGGCTGTTGTCAAGGTCCCCTGTGGGGGGATGGGATGAAGACGTCTCTTCCACTATTAGCTTTACCTGTTTACAATGGTCTCTTCCCTCACATTACTCAAAAGTGCTATTTGTGTATTTATACTTGAGTGTGAGATTGCATTTGTTTCCTATGAGAGGTTTTGATAAGGGTCTAAGCCTACTAGATGCCAAATTAGGGAAGGAGAGCATCTCAGGGGAAAGTGCCCATGTACACGTGGCCAGAACTAGAAGGTTGCGGCACCTGCAATTGAACCTACTTAACAATTTTGCTTAGGGAATTCCCTGGTGGTCCAGTGGTTAGGACTCAGAGCTTTCACTGTCTGAGGGCGTGGGTTCAATCCCTGGTCAAGGAACTAAGATCCCGCAAGCCATATGGCACGGCCAAAAACAAAACAAAAAACCAGTTTTGCTTAGCCTTGAACTCTTGCCCTCTCAGAGAATTAGTTTTCTAATTTTGATAATGAAGAAGTTGGATTCGATGATCTCAGTCCCTTTTAGCTAATTTTAGCAGGGGGGTTTGTACCTAACCGCCCAGGCTTCTGAGTTTTTCCCCTTTAGTCCTTTTGTGAGAAGATCCTGCATTTTCTTTCCTTTTCCTCTGCCTGAAAGGGTGCTCTGTGGCCACGGGTAAATGCCAACTCACTAGTTTCCCCAGGAAGGGGAGGGTGCACACTTCCAGAATGGTATCTGCCATGGTGTCTGCATTCTGGTCAGATGGCCATGCTCAGTAGCTGTGCTCCATGTTGGGAGCTTATCTGTGGGAACCAGAAAGGCCCACACGCCCATAGTAAGTGACCTTTACATAGTGAAGAAGTGGGTGAGCAGAAAGAATACTCAGGTCAAGGTTTTCCGGAGGGAAGATTTTTGAACCATCAGCTATTAATTAGAACAGAATTTCCCTCCGCACCTGAAGATCATCAGGAAATATATATAGCAAGGAGGTCCCAAGTGCCGGGGAACAAACATAATTACAGTTACCTCATAACGGCTTAGCATTTCGTGCCTTTTGAAATTGGTTCACATATATAATGTCATGTGACCTTAAAATCCTGTGAGGTAAGCAGGGCAGAAATTATTAACCTCATTTAACAGATGGGAAGAGTGAAGCATTAGGTAGGTAAGTGACTTGTCCAAGGTCCCACATTTAATACAGGTGAATTAGAATTTAGAATGCAGAATTTTCTTTTTAAAACAACTTTATTGAGGTGTGATTTATATACTAGAAAATGCACCCACTTAAAACCTAGAGTTCAGTGAATTTTGACAAGTGTACACACTTGTGTAACCGCAGTTGTAACATGCTGAGCATTTCTATATCCCCTCAAATTCTCTCCTGTTCCTTTTGCATTAATTAATCCCCCCTCCAAGATCTTTTGATGTCTAATCCAGTGCTCTCTTCATTGCCCCATACTCCGATTTGACAGCCTTTTTAGCTCTATCCTGCTGCAGAGAATACAGGCTGGTAGCCAGCCAGCCTCATCGCGTTGAGTTATGAGAGTGAATGGGAAGCCAGTAGGTTGGTTACTCCAGTGTTGGTTCCTCCTTCCCAGGCTACAGAAAGGTCGTGTGGGTTCCCCTCTCAGGAGAGCTTGAAGAACAGGACACCCACTCACCTGCCTGTACTGGCTTCCCTGTAGTCTGCAGAGGGGAGCTGGAGGTGATGGGGTGTTGGAGGAGACGACCTCTAGGGGATGCCTGACTCCCGGATCGTCTGCTCAGTCTCCTCCATGGAAACCAGCTCTCTGCTGCTTAGTTGCAGTTCCCTAAGGCCTTAAGCAATCCGAATTCCATATCTGATGAATGAATCCCCAAAGGTGTTGAAGATCCCAGCTCTGAAAAATGAGCAAACCCTGAATTTCATAGTTATGTAGGGCGGGTCTGGGAGAGAACTCTCCCTTTGCACCTGAGCTAGGTTCCAAGGAGAGACACTTCCTGATATGCTGTTCCCAAGTCCCAGATTTTGACCAAAATGTCTGGCACATTCCAGAGGGTTCGGATGTCTGGCCAGGTTGCTGTGTAGCATCCAGTAAAGGAAGAGAAGGGGCCTGCCCCTTTTCATAGCCGGCATTGCCCCCAGACCAGCAAGATAGAAGATGGTGTCCTACCTAGCTGAAACCCTAGAGTGGCCACAGGGGGTGACCCAGAATGCAGTCTCTGCTTTTCTAAGGTGACATTGCTCCCATTTCACCACCCAGTTTGGGGGACAGCCCTTGTGCTATTAGCAATGATGATAATCCCTTCCTTTAATTTGTTTTGGGCTGCGTGAGTTTATAGGGCCCTTTTCTATCCATTATCTCCTTGTTCTTCTCAATAAGTCTAGTCCCTTCTGTGAGGGTAAAAGCCCTGTCTCATCTGACTAGGACAGCTGCAAGGACAGAACAGACTCAGATTTCTCCTCTGCAAAAGGCTCATCTTAAAATCTAGGACCCTACGGTATTGATTTTCTTCTAGTTATCTTTGCAAATTTCTCTGGCTTTGCTGAAGGGGGAAAAAGTCACCAGGCTGCATGCTTGAGCTTCAGGTTTCTCCTTAGCTGGTAACCCCCGCCAGAAAAAAATTCTTCTTTAAAGAATTGAGCCTCAGGCACTGGTTTTTGCCTTGTATGCCCTTAAATGTCTAGCTCTCAACAGCTGGTGACCATCCCTCGCCTCCGTCTTTAGTTTGCTGTTGACCTCAGCTCGGTGAGTCCCTGGTGTTGACTCCTTGACCTCGCTGCCCTCCTGCAGGGGCCTCTTGTACCATATGGACTTAGAAAACAGTGGGCTTCCTGTGTTTTGTCTACCAGCAAAGCTGGGTACCTAAAGGCCCCTGTGACAAGGCCATGTGGCTGACTCCAGTGTGCTGTGAGAAGACAGTGTTAGAACAAAGACTTAGCTGAGAGCCCCAAATGTGTACATTTGACGTGGTTGCACAGAGATTGGGTCAAAGGTCAGCTCACGTCTGCAGAGGGAGGGACAACTCCAATTTTGCAGAGGTGACAGGCCGTAGTGATGCTGTTTCTTGCATCTCCCATTGGAGTTAGCATTCTAAAGGTCCACGAAGGTTTCATTCCTTTTCATGCCCCAAGAGAGCTTTCCATAGCAATGAAAGAAATGCAGGAAATGGGTAGGATTTCAGATGGCCAAAGAGGGTTGCCAAGAAAAGAAAAGAGTGTCTTTTAAAGGAAAAATTTTTGGAGATGCTCTGTGGGTGCTGCTGGTCACCTGGGGAGATGTTGGATTTATTTGACAATTCCCATCTTCCACTTAGGCTTCATGTATACACTTGTTTGGGAACTAGGGAGGGGAATAATACCCTCCCTAAGGATCTGTGGCTGAGTGCATTGTCCCCAGGACCAAACGGAGCTGCCGCAGCTGAGAAACAAATTGGCTCAGCTCTCCCCAAAGAGCTCAGAGCTGTGTGGTTATTTCCTGTCTTTTTCCCCTTGTATTTTCCTCTTTGCAGTTTGAATCTTCCCTTTCCACAGGAAGTCTCAGCTGCCTAACCCCCAGCTTTCCCCAGGCCCAGATGGACTGCTGCCTCTCTCCTTTTTCCCTCATCAACCTAATCACTTCTTCGTAGACTCTCTTGGAGGAAAGAAGGGTTTTGTTCACCCGCCTCTTGGAAGGGCTGCACCCTACCAAGACAGATGGCGGCCTAGCCTATTTTTATCTGTCTCCAGGGAAGAAGATTCCACAGCCTATTTTGAAACCTGTTCCACTGATTGACAGCTCTCAAATTAGGAATTTCTTGCTGATATCTGACTTAAAATTCGACAGCTGTCATTGAAACTCATTTCCTTTTCTTCCTTTGGAAGGAGAGAGATCCTCGAGGTCATTGGGGCTGACCCCTAATGAAGGAAATGAGACCCACAGATTTCCTGACTCCAGATTGAAATGGAAAATAATTCCTCATCCTCTCATTGAGGATCCCATCAGTTTGGGGATATGCCTTTGAAAGCACACGTTTGGGTGCCATTGTGTGAGAATCAATTAATTTTCTGGGGGAAAACATGTGATTCTGGAGTGGGAATGGAAGATGTAAAATGCAAGGCATTAACTGCCTTACTCTGTTTCTAGTGAGAAAGTTAAATGATGCTTATAGAATTACCTTGCCTCTGTTGGCAGAGAAAATAAAAATAAACTCAGCTTTCAATATACAAAGGCTTCCCCAGTTCGTTTCCCTCCTCTCGTACCAATCCCGTGTCTTTAAAGAAGAAAAAAAGGGTTGGTATTTTTCTCTCCTCCATCAATGGGATCCTCCATACGTTAAATATGTCTTTTAAAAATATTGTCAGGAGACTGAAACTCTGCTGAAGGCTCCCTTTTGCCTCGGCTTTCTGCTCCTGCAGACTTCTTTTGACATGAGGCCCCGTGCTGCTTTCCCTTGACAGATTGCATCTTGATGGCATAAAGCTCTGGTGGAAAGCTAATGATGTCGGTTCAGTTTCAGTGGCTGGAATCTTGTTATGTGGGATAGAAATCCAGCGTTCTATGCAAATTAACAGAAATGTATTAGACTGACTATCAAGGGGTCCTGGGAAGGGATCTCACTCCTCCTTGATAGTTAGTACTTGTGTCTTTTCTCAATAAAACATCACCTGAGACATTTTTTCTTGCAGAGATGGCATCACGTGCCAAGATCTGTGACCAAAGCTGAGGTGGCATCTGGGGCATCCTTCATCTCTTGGTCCATGCTTCAGGCTATGAGTAGTCAGTGTGCAGCTCATGCTTACAAGGGTTAGCATCTCAGTCTCTGGAAATTTGGCTAAAATTCCATGCACTTTGTCTGTTTGAGAGACGTTTAATGGGTCTATTTTATAAAATCCCAGGTCAACCTTCTATGCTATCCAGTTACACTGGACCGAGGGAATATAAACTCATTTTGCTATTGGCCTAAGAGAAACAGGCAGGTGTAGTGGGGACACCTTCTTATCTGGGCAACTGGACCAGTAGTTGGTCAGTCAGTCCCAAAAGTCAGTTACAGCAGAGAATCTTTTTTTTTTTTTTTTTTTAAACATCTTTATTGGAGTATAATTGCTTTACAATGGTGTGTTAGTTTCTGCTTTATAACAAAGTGAATCAGTTATACATATACATATGTTCCCATATCCCCTCCCTCTTGCATCTCCCTCCCTCCCACCCTCCCCATCCCACCCCTCCAGGTGGTCACAAAGCACCGAGCTGATCTCCCTGTGCTATGCGGCCAGCAGAGAATCTTAAAAAAAAAAGATACCGTCCCTAAGCATTTTATTTAAACTTCAAAATAAATAAAGGTACATATATTCACAAATCTTTTGATGTGGACCAGGGCTTTTTCTTAGAGTGAGGTTCTCCAGAGTAGAGTTCTGTTGACTTTCTTTCATAAACTGCACACTTAACACATTGTGATTTCCAGTTTGTCTCTTTAAGTAAAGTGAGTTCTTTAATACACTTGAGAAATAAAATGCATAATGTTTCTAGATTTTTTTAGTTCCACCAATACAATTTTTTACCGTTGTCTTGCCCACACCTAATTCATCGGCAATTTTTTTTAGCAACTTGCCTTTATCAAGTTTTTCCAAAGCATTCAATTTATTTTTCATAGAAACACCTTTTTTTACTCATATTTAATCACTTTATATAATACAAAATTAAAATAATATCTGTTATGAACAGACTACTGACCCTGGGGAAGCACCCAGCCTGGCTGATGGGGCAGAAGGGAGAAGATACACAAGAAAAAGGCCTACTACTTAAAACCCAGCCAATGTAGTGTAGAGAACAGTTGAAGTATGTCACATAAGCTGGCAAGTTGGTTAAGAGAGCATCGTCTGTATGTATCTCCTTTTTGCATCCATTGCTTGATATATGCAATTTTATCTTAGCACCTGTAATCGTAATTCCTCTATTAGACTATAAGCTTAGGGAGGACAGGGCCCATGTCTTATTTATCTGTATATCTCTCGTTGCCTAATATAATGCCTGGCCCATAGTAGATGCTTAAAAGTGTAAATTGTCTTATTGATTCTCCATGTGTGTGTGTATGTGTATATACACACACATATTTAGTGTAGTGCTGTACACATAGTTGGTGCCAGACAGCTCTTTCTCAATAAATGGATCTATATGTGTATCGCTGCACATAATGTACTCAAAATTCAAATAAGAACCTTTAGAATGTCTATTGTTCAGATTTTTTTTCGCACTTGTTCCTTCTGTTTGCAGGAGAGACTGAAATTGACTGTGGAGCGTTTACCCTCGGGTTAGAATGACATGTCTTTTAGGAAGGTATTTTCTTTCTTTCTTTTTTTTTTTTTTTAATTAATATATTAATTTATTTTTTGGCTGTGTTGGGTCTTCATTGCGGCGTGCGGGCTTCAGTAGTTGCGGTGCATGGGCTCCATAGTTGTGGCACGCGGGCTGTGGAGCGCAGGCTCGGTAGTTGTGGTGCACAGGCTTAGTTGCTCTGCGACACATGGGATCTTCCTGGACCAGAGCTCGAACCCATGTCCCCTGCATTGCGGCGGATTCTTAACCGCCTCGCCACCAGGGAAGTCCCTAGGAAGGTATTTTCTTAATAATAGCTATGCTTCATTCTTAGAATAATAAAAATAATATCAATAATAATTAGTATTTACTGAGTACTTACTATGTGTCAGGCACTGTGCTAAATGTATATTATCTCAGTTAATCGCCACAACCCTGAAAGGAGACACAACAAAGAATGTTGTGTTATTATTCCTACTTACAGATGAGGAACGTTTGGAAGGCCTAATCTTGGAACAGTTGAGTGATGAGTACAGTTTGTTTTCAGAGTGCTGCTTCTTATTTTAGGGGTTTGGTTCCTCTAAGTGGGGTGAAAGGAGCCCTTGAATCTAAAGAGAAGGCCTAGAGGGAGAAACTGTACTTGCTTTTGGCTTTCTGGGATCCAGGGTAGGCACTCTCTGGACTCCAGAGAATAAAAAGGATCCTTGTGACTGCGTGTTGCTCAGAGTGTTTGAACGGCTCCTGGCAGGTGGTAAGGAAAAGCCAAGGTGGCACTGAGAACAAGCTACTGCAGGACATTGGATCCTGCCTGTCACTTCCCTCCCAGGCCTTTCACTTGTCGGCGGGCTCTTCTGAACTCCTTCTGCTCCGCTGGTCTGGATGTGTGGGAACAAGCTGCTTGCAGGTGCCAATACAAACAGCAGTGTGGGTCCCGGAAGCCTGGGCTGGGAGCTGGGCAGAGGGTGGAGAGGCTCAATTTTGGAGCAGTGATGATGGAATTAATTTTCCCAGCTGTTGGCATGAGATTGCTTCTGAGCTGAATTTAAGAGAGAGGTAGGATCTTTGGTCTATCTACACTTTTGGGACCCAGCAGATATCACAGACCTCGTCTTCACAAATGACAGAAGTGCTAGTCCGTGGGCCTGTTGGTCAGGAGGGTGAGAACATCAACAGCAGAAACAAACACACAAAACGCCCATGGATTGGCAAACAGAATTTCTTCTCAAGGCTACGTCTGAATGTTGGACTCGTCCCTTTTTTGTAGGTTGGAAGGAGACAGCATTCAGAGACCACCTTCTCTAGTCCTCCTTTTCAAAGGAAAAGCTGTAACTGATTTTGTGGTTGACTTTAAATTAATATAAAGACACCTTGGCCCGGAACTTAAATGAAAGGATTCTTGATGTACTTTTCAGCCAAAGGGCTTTTATGCTGCTGTATGGCCATTTTTTTCTACTTGTCTGCAGAAATTACAATTTTTGACAGTTGTCTTGACAAGAGTGTAGATTTTAATTGAGGAGGGTGATTTCATTTATTAGCAAGGTTGATTTCATGTTAGAATGAATTCTCTAGATCCTTCTTGGATTACTTTATGTTCCTTGACAAGAAAGACGTTGACTACCTTGAGTTTTATTCTGAGCTGAATAAAGTTGTCCACCTCAGGAATTCTAGAGTAGGGAGAGAATTTTGTGTGATCTGGGTCCTGTCTCTGGAAAGTGCCGTGCCCATCATGGTGAAAGGCTTCTGCAGTTTGGCCTTAAACCCGCGAAGCTAGTTCTCTGAAACGCCAGCATCCTAGCCGTGCATGCAAGCAGAAATTGTTCATGCCTAGGCCATATTTGGATGTCACTCTTCTTCAGTTTCATATCCAGTTTCCGCTTTCCTGAGACAGAATGAAGTCAAATAGCCCTCACAAAACCACTGGCCTTAAAAGCTCCCCCAAACATAATCCTTACAAGAGCCTTGAGAGGTGGGTATCGTTATCCCCATTTTACAGAGAGGAAGCTGAGACTCAGAGAAATTAAGTAACATGCCCAAGGTCATGTAGATCCTAGGAACTGAGATCTAGGATTCCAAAGTCTGACTCAAAGTCTATGCTTTTCCCACAGGGCTTCTGAACTTGACCTCAACCCTTTGCCGTTTATGTTGCCTTTTGCACTCCTTGGAAACAAATGAACTAAAATGGGTGTGAGGGAGAAAAAGAGAAACCTAACTGTGAGCGTTCAGATAGGTGCTTGTGGGGGACCCTTACTGTCAGATAGGAGCAGCCAGCCCTGTCATTTTCGTTTATGTGGACAGACTTCTTTCTCCTCTGATGGCCACTGGGTAGAAATAAGGATGCTGCACAGAGGAGAGGAGCTAAATGTAGCTTCCTGTGATTTACATAATAAAATTAGAATCTCCCCAATGGCCCTTTCCTGTCTGCTGGTGGCCATGATGGACTGCACCACCCTGGGGACAGCTTCACTTAAGGGCCTCCCTGGGGTCATCAGGCCCACAAAGGGTCTTGGGATCAAATGTGCAGTTAAATTGATGAGATCAATTCATTAGTATAAAGACTTCCTCTACTTCCAAAGCAGTGCGGTGCTCAGGCCAGTCTCTCTCCTTTCGAAGTAAAATATATAGATAAAAGATTTCATATTGGGAAGAGCTCTGTGCTGCCCTTTTTTCAGAGCTTTGATTATTTGAAGCGAGGGAAAGACTTCCTGAGCCTACATCAAAATATTCAACTTTGAAAGATGAATTGTTTTGAGGTTAGTTTGCTACCTGCTGTTTCTTTTAGAAATGATTTTTCTATAGGTTTAAAAGGTGACCCAAGTGACTTTTTTAAGTCTGGGAGGAGTTTTACAGACATTTTGTGTGTGTGTGTATGTATGTGTGTGTGTGTTTGTGTGTGTATGTGTGTTTTACCTCCTTCAACTCTGACTGCCTGGCAGTCAGTCTAATGTCTTCCCTCATCTTGATCCTTTAATTACCTATTTTGGTGCACATATGAATTAGATTTTTTTTTTTCTGAACTCATAAAAGGCATTCTAGCCCCCAGAGGAAATAAAACTCCCCCTCCCACCCCAGTGAATACTCTTTTCCTAAAGACAAATAGAAAGTGGTTTGGGTTTGTCTTTGCTTTAGTTCATAAAACATCTTTCACTTCCTTTGTTGCTGATAGTCTTGAACTTATAAAGTAAGGAAAATAAATTGAAATCAAAAGATATTAAATTGAGAGAGAAAATGATGCTGCCACACTCCCAGCTAGAGGCAGGCTTTTTAATCCATAATTTCAGACTTATTTGATTATAAAGTATAGTGACCCCTCTATTTTTTTTTTCTTCTGGTTTTCTTTCTAGTTCTATAATCAGGAGTCTGCTATTCTCTTTCTAGTGCTATAATTAGTAGTCTGGTCTAAGACATAAGAACCTTAAAGTTCTTAACAGAAACACTGCTTACTCGCCTCATTTTATAGAGGCCACTCAGCCTCTATGAGTCATTCAGTTATTCAACAAACATCATTGAGTGCTGACTATGTGTAAGAACTGTGCTAGATGCCAGGGGTCAAAGACAAAGAGAACATGCTTCCTGCCTCCGAGTGCATCATCTGATCGTGAAGCCCACATACAAACAACCAGGCAAATTCAATGTGAGAAATGTTGTAATCGAGCTACACTCACAGTTCTGATTTTGTACTTGTCTGTAGAGTAGCAGTTTCTATCCTGTTTTCCATTTACCTGATTACTTGCTTGTTCCTCTGTGAGCTCTTGAGGTCCAGGAATGGATATGGATGTGGATATGAATATGGATATGGAACCGATAAGGGAAAGGAGGTCTGTTACCAATGCCAGGCCTGTCTTACAAGGGGTCCCGTAGCTTTTAACCTTCCTGCAAAATGTTTTAATTCCTAAAGACTGATAGGAAATGGTCTTGGGTGGAGCCACCTGGGAAATAATGGATTTTGCATTCTTGCTTATTGCAAAATGTCCGATTTGCTTTTTAGGATTCTCTTAGGTTAAATCATATGAAATCATCATTTTGTAGGTAATTTCACATGGTCCAACCTAATAAAAAGAGGCCAATTTTACAGCCTTCTGGTCTTCTTTAGGTTTAAGACAGGCACAGAGGTGAGGTTCTGGGCAGGTATAGTGCATCCTAAACACTGCCACCAGTTTCCCAGCTCGGAGTATGAGTCTCTATTTGGAGCTTCAGAGAGGGAGGGAGCTTGTGCCCCAACTGTTCCTGTGACACTCAGCTCTGGAGTGGAATTCCTCCGGGGAGTGCCTTTTTGTAGACTGGACAGGGAATAAAACTGCTGCTCTGTGCCCTTCTTAAAGTATTTTTGTTTACCTTGGAGAACGTACAAGTACAGGGTTTCATGCATATATAAGAGAAAACAGCAAGTGAAAAGGATGTGTACACAGTGGCATGAATGGGGAGCTATTCTTAGCTGGGACTCTAACCTAGAGAAGAACAGGAAACACGATGCTTCTGAATGTGGACTCCGGCTGCCCCAGGCTAGAGCCAAGGGGCTTCGAGTCATAGAGAAACTCATGGTAGCTGCTAGTGTCCTCCAGACCTTCCTCTTTTGGTAAAAAATTTTATAGTCGTGTGTCTCACACTGAGATGGAGGAGGGGATGGCTTTCTCTTTTAACGGATCTGGAGAGAAAGTAGAGAAAGGCTTGGGAAGTGGGCCTCCTACGTGTACTACTTCTTCCATAGGAACGATCCACATCTATGTGGTAGATGGAGTAGCTTCTCTCACTCTGAGTGGTTTCGCTTCTGAGAAAGAGAGGGTTGCCTTGGCTGCCTGGATTAAACCTTCTTCAGAAACTTGTGTTCTTTGGTTTGTTGTTCAATCTCTCACGTTGGGGTCAAACCTGATTTGCCTTTGTAAGACCAAGACTAGAAATGCCTGATGTATGTTATAGCCACAGTGGATGCCAGCCATTTTCTTGTCACCCAGTGACTGCTAATTGATTTGAACATATCAGGGTCTGGAAGCTGGACCAGTCACCCAGCTTCCCTATCTGAGGGTGTGATTGATAGGAGGAATGTCTCCAGGTAGCATTTTCCTGGATTAGGATAGTGATGGTGTTAGCCAGGATCTGTGTTGTCAGTGTCATTACCACTGAATGATCTTTATTATGAACGTTCTTAGACCGGGTGTGGGAAGGTGATATACATCCAGCCCCCACCCTGTATGCTTATTGTCTAACATTGACAATAGCTCCAAGTCAACATTTACAAGAGCATGTCTTTAGTCAGAACCCTATATGAGATGGGATTTCTTCAAGGAGGGGCTGAAATTGTGGCATTACAATTTACAAACTCTCTAAAAGGGATAGGGCCTGTATAGAAACCATTCCACTTCCTCATTTCTCTAAATGGAAAAAAAATCTCATTTCCTTTCTTTCTTTCTTACTCAGAACACTAAGTCCATTCAGCTACCCCAATAGTTATTATAGGCAGGTCACCCCTCTTAGAAGAAAGAAAAATTTTTCTTCCTTTAGAGTGGTACATGGGAACCTCAGAGTGGCCTTTTACCTCTTTCCTGATTTGATTAAGATTTGTGTGAAATGAGTGTAGGGAAAACACTGGCTATAGACCTGACAACTGGTTCACAGCATGTTCCTGTTTGTGGTAAGTCTGTGCTTTGACTATGTGAGGTCCCCATATTTTCCAGTTGTCACACTATATCAATGCTACAAGTTAGCCTCCTTAGGTAAGACAAGTGCCAGTTAGCATCACCTGATGGGGAGGAGGAGGGGAGAGAACAGAATTGTAAGCTTCTCCATTAAAGTGGTGAACATGTCAGTGCCAGGCCTTGGAGACCTGGCTTGAAAAAGCGTGGAGGTCACTGCCAGGAGCCCCTGTGGATCCGTAGACCTCGCCACCTTAGTGCTGAGTTTGATGAGTCACACAGCCTTCAGGTAAAGTCATTCCCAAGGGATTGCGAGAATGTGCCCCTCTTGGTTTGGATTGTGTCACATTTACTTTTTCTGGCTTATATCTGCTACTGAATTTTTTTGCATCATTTCTTCCCCGCAACTGCTGTTGATAATTTACGTGACACCAAAAAATCCGGGGAAGGTAGCTTTCTCTAAGAGCTGTGGAAGCCAAAGGGCAGAGAATTGATCTTGCCCCTGATCCAACAAATCGCGATCAGTTCTGCTGAACTTGGTCAGGCCTGGTCACTTAGGGTGTGTTCTGGGAAATGTGAGGTCTGACATGAGATATGTACAAGGGAGGCTGGACAGGGAAATGGCTTCACAAAATAAAATAAAATATTCATATTGATGTGATCCCAAAGAACTTGCCTTTTGGTTTCGTGATGGCAAGGTGCTGGATCAGTCTTCTGCGTGGATCACAATATGTGAAGCCAGCTGAAGTGAAGGGGTGTCTAGACAGGAGAAATGATGAGTTGAAGTTTTATCAGAGGCTGAAGATCTTCTGTTGTTCTCTAGCAAAAGTTCCTCTGATGTGGAATTTCTCTGTTTTGTCTAGCTAATTGGAATTATAGTCTGGTTTCTGTCCCTAAAGACACTGATGTTGGGCTTGGATTGCCTGATTCTCTTTGCTCATATCAAATTGATGACATCAGTAGTAAGGCATGAGATCTAATGTCTAAACATCAGTTTGGTTTTGGATGATAGGTTCCTTGGGTTCTTAAGTTAGCAGAGAGAAACCAAGAGAGGCAGTATGGTGTAACTAGAATCAAACAAAACCCCAAACAACCAGCTTTAGTGTCAGAGAGACCTGGATTCGGGTCCTGACTGTACCATGCATAAGCTGTGTCACTTTGAGCACATCATTTAATCTCCTAGAACCTTAGTCTTCTCATTGTAAAATCTGAGCAGAATAACTGCCTACCTTGCGGGGAGGTTGTGAGGTTAGAAGGTGGAATGCCCAGGAAGGGCCTGGCACGTGGAGGCACACATCAGCTTCAGCTGTTTCTGTTACTAGCAGTGGACTTAGCAATGTACGCATCTGTCCCTCCGTGCTTCCCACTTTTCCATTTGTAAAATGAACTTGACATTTCCTACTCAGTGGTTGACAGGGAGCCAAGTGAGATATCTGAGCTGGTGAGGATGGATCCTGGGTCCAAAATTGGGGTTCTACAAGTTGCGCTGTCTGTATAAGTTGTAGAACTATATTAAAAATATACCCTGCTTGTTTCCTCTTCTCGGTCTCCCATTCAGAGCAGGGCTCGCTGGCTTTGTGCTTGAAATAGTCCTCAGATGGTGACGTGAATAGGAGATGAACACAATCCTTGTGAATCCGTTTGCCTTGTGCTTGGGAATTCTAAGACCACAATCCCCGGAATAGAAAGCCTCTAACCTGACATCCCACCAGAGCCACGTGTGCCTGCTAATGGATTTCTTTGGGAAGCTGGGACAAAGGGCTGGGTCTGCTTCTGTCGTTGAGTAGGCCAGGTAGGGGGCAGTCCATAAAAAGCCAGTCTCCTAACTGTCTGCAGTTTATGAGTCTGGCTTACCTGGGGACGTCCCACATTATGATCCAATTAAAGTTCAGCCTGTTTACTCTGCTCCAGTTGAGGGGTTATAGGAGAATAAAGGCAGATAAGATATTTATGGGTGAACCGTTTCCTGTTTCTTTTTTTTTTTCTCTAGATCTGTGATTAAAGGGTTAATAGCACTTGTTATTTATTGAGCAGAGCCCTGGGAGGGAGGAGGGCTTTGGCACTTATTTTGCTCCTTCTAAGAGCCCAGGGCTGTGTCAGCAGCATTTCGCATCTTACTTCATTTATTCCTCATTATTTTTAGCCCCGTAATACAGAGGGTCAGGACTTGCCCAGGGGTCATGGTCATGGGCCTTCTACTATTTCATACCTTGCATGCCATCTCTCCTAATAGATAGGCAACAATGTGGTCATGTCTGGAAGATCCTGGTGATTTAAAAGCATCACTGAATGTTCATTAAACATCTGAATGTAGTTATTATATATGTGAGACTGGGTTCACCGTAGAGCTCCTGACATTATCTGCAGAGAGGCTGGCCCTGACCCTGAGTTTGGCATTTTATGCAGTATTTTGGTTGCCCGACTCTGGAGCCGTGGTGCTGGGCGCCTCCATAGTGTGGGGGTGTTTCTAAGAGCAGCCTGAGCCCTTAATTATCTTACTAAAGACATTGCCCTCTGCTCGTGGAGTGTCTTTCTCTGGGAACTCTGGAGCTCCCAGAGACAAGATCTCAGCTTCATAACATCCCTGTCGAAACGGGGGGATCTGAAATCATTTGCTCTCCTTTACAGCAAGTGGGAGATTCAGGCACAGATGGGAGACAGAGGCACAGAAGTTAAATAATTAGTCCAAGGTCACATCAAATGATTTCCAACTCAGCTGACAAATCCATCTAGGACTTGGTGTCCCAAATGTTGCAGCTTCCCTTACAGTGTAATCTGGTCTCCACCACTTTGCGTGGCTTATCTTTCTTCTCCTTTTTCTCATTTGGTAAATAAGATGTTTCTTACACCTACTTCCTGATTAACGATGGGTTTTTTTAAATTTAGCCCTTCAAGATGATCAATGACTTTACCTAGAAAACTGCTGCCAGAATGTGGTTTATAAAAACATACCTTTGTTGTGATTTCTCCGTGATGCTGAATTTTCTGCCCCTATATTTTGCACGCTGTCAGTTTCTGTGGGTTAAGAACCTTGGGACTCTCAAGGGTAACCTTGACAGAGAAGCTGCCGTAGTTGGGAATTGTCACGTTTTTCAGAGCAGTGCTGTTGGTGGTGGGGGGTTTCTAGAAATTCCTGTCCTCAGCTTCGCAGAGGAAGGGCAGCACGTTCAATGTTAGCCTTGTCCTGTAGGAAGAGTACAGATTTGGCTTGTGTTATTTCTTGTTTCTTGTAATAATGTTGTTATTTATAATGATACCTTTCTAGTTACCCTCATGACTCAGTATTCATTAAAACGTATGAGATTACTCATGAAATGTTTCTCCCTGTATTTTAGATGGGAGCTGTGAGGTGGTGTGATTACATTTGGCCTCTTAAGAAAATGGCCGAGTTGTTCAGATTCTCAGCTACATTATGTGACGTTTTTTGTCAGCTTCACTACTTACCACTGAAGAGTTATAAACGGGAACTTTTTACAAAAAGAGATAGATTCACCCAGGGGAGGGGATCCATTGTTAGTAAAATAGGTCTAATGCCAAATGCT
This sequence comes from Balaenoptera acutorostrata, assembly GCF_949987535.1. NCBI lineage: Eukaryota > Metazoa > Chordata > Mammalia > Artiodactyla > Balaenopteridae > Balaenoptera > Balaenoptera acutorostrata. Next base: position 162,664,156 of record NC_080064.1, read on the forward strand.
TTTTGTTTCCTGAAGACCTATCCAACTGCAGATCTTGTGGCTTCATAATATATTCAGTTCACAGTTGCTCATTCAACATTTTCTGTATACCCATTCTGTGTCAGGTACCACGTTGGACATTGAATGACAGAGATGAACAAACTCCTAAATCTTAAGATCTCACGGTAGATGTTGGAATTTAGTGTCATTTAGCTTCCTTAGATTCTGCAGTAGTTCCAAAATTTCCCAAGACCCTGTCCCCCAGTGTCCTGTTTACTTCAGAGTGTGTCATTCTCTGCTGTCCTCCATTCCCCCACCCCCCCCACCCCCAACTGCTGCTACCCTGGGCCTAGCTGCCATCACCTCTCACCTGGACTATCTCAGCAGCCTCCTAACTGGTCTCCCTGCCTCCACTCTTGCCTCTTTCAGTCAACTCTCAACACAACAACTACAGCAATCTTTTAAAAATGGAATTCAGATCATGTTACTCCTTTGTTCAAACCCACCAGTGGTTTTTCCAGTCTGTGCATGGTTGGGCCCCCACTATCTGCTTGACCTTGCCTTCTGCTGTTCTCCCCCTCGGACTCCTCTTCATCAATATTGGGTTCATGGTGTTTGCTTTAACATGTCAGCCATCCTGGGCATATTCCTGTCTTAAGGCTCTGCTCTTCTCTCTGCCTGCAACATTCTTCCCCTGGGATCTGCATAGCTCATTGCCTTAGATCTCTGCTCAAAAGTTACCTTATCAGCAGGTCCTTCCTGACCACTCTCTATAAAAGGTACCCCCACCTTGTACTTCCCATTTGATTAGTGTCTGATTCCTCTTTCCCCTCACTAGAATATGAACTCCATGAGGGAAGGAATTTTGCCTGTTTTGTTCATGGCTATAGCCCTAATACCTAGAAGATGCTCAGTGACTACCTGTTGGCCAGACTTCCCTGGTGGCGCAGTGGTTAAGAATCCGCCTGCCAATGCAGGGGACATGGGTTCGAGCCCTGGTCCGGGAAGATCCCACATGCTGTGGAGCAACTAAGCCAGTGTGCCACAACTACTGAACCCGCGTGCCACAATTACTGAAGCCCGTGCGCCTAGAGCCTGCGCTCTGCAACAAGAGAAGCCACCGCAATAAGAAACCCGCGCACTGCAACAAAGAGTAGTCCCGGCTCGCCACAACTAGAGAGAAAGCCCACACGCAGCAACAAAGACCCAACGCAGCCAAAATAAATAAATAAACAAATAAATAAATGTATTTATTTAAAAACACGAAAATACTTGTTGGCTGAATGAACGAATCAGCCTATTGCTGAATCACTCAGTGAATGTCCTCTGTAGAAGGGGCTCTTAGACCAGTGGTGCACATCTCTCGGGTGGCTGGTGTGGGGATGACGTGGTTAGATTGGCTCTGCCTGTGTGGAATAGAGTTTTTCTTAGCATCATCCCAACTGGCTCCTATTGGGTTGAAGCCTACAGTTTTAGCCTTATTAGTATCACTTTTTAGTCGTAAAGTCAGAGGATGTTAAGATTGGAAGGGATCTGGGACACCATTAGGTCTACTTCTCTCTTACTGATGTGAGAATAAGAGTCTAAAGAAAGTGGGTGAGTTACCCAGAGTCTTAAAGCTGGTTAGGGTTAACCTGAAATTAGGCCTCTGACATCTGGTTCCATAGTCTTCACTGCATCTAGTCTCCTCTGGCTGAGAGAGTTCACAGGCTTTCAGATTTGACAATTTCTCTCCAGACTCCAAACAGGAGCTTTTATCTGGACGTTCTGGGTGAGTGTAGATGGATGACGACCCTGTAATATGTGGAAAAATCCCAAAGACTGACCAGTGTGAACGGGAACTACCCCAGGTGTGCCAGGAGCACCACAGGCAGGCTCGCTCTTCCGTTGGCAGGAGCTGCGTAGGGTGGAAAGGAAACCAAAATCAAGATCCCTTGCCGCTCCAGTTATTTTATTACATGTCACAGTCAGAATGTGTCTTCCATTTAAATTCAGAGTTTTTGATGAATGGCCAGACCAGCTGCAAGCCCTTTAGGCCAGAAACCTTGATCTCGCCAACTGTTCATTTTCTCGATGGACTTCCTTATTTCAGGCGTTTGTGTCTAGCCAGCCTATTGTGGACTTGTCAGAGGGGTGTAGAGCCCTCTTTTTGCGACAGTCAGTTCCCCCCATGCAGCATGTGTCCTAAAGCTGGCCTGCCTCCATCCTCTTTTTAAGTGCGTGTGTGTGGTCTTTTGTTAAGCAGGGTGAAGTGAGAGAGGACCCTCAAAGAGAGAAAAACTCCTTCAGCATTTGCTAGAACATGTTTGTGAGCTGACCGAGCTGTAATTGGGATGGCAGAAAAAAGGCTTAAATTTATTAATTTCTTGTCAGCTGTTTTGTCATATAAGGTGCCCCAATTTTAGAAGGCACTTTGATCATACATGAAGAATGTGTTGTATTAATTCTACTCTCGGTGGCCTCTTTGACCATACCTATCAAACATGCAAAAAGCCCATGTTTTTGCTGCTTCTAGTTTTGCTCAAGCAAAGGCTCTAGACTTTCTTAATTTATTTCAGCATATTTCCAGTTTAGATATGAAACGTACTCTGGGGATGCTGACTTCCAGGTAGCCATTTTGGGGGTCAAAGGAAGTTAAGTATCCTGAGTACAGTAGCCATATTAGCTAAAAAAGCTTCATTTTGGTTTGGTTGCAAATTTTATTTTAGCTTAGTTTTCTTACTTTAGGTGGGCAAAATAATAAAGGGCAGAAAGTTTAGAGCTGTGCCCTAAGACACTCAGCAAAACAATAAGACCTAGAATTAGGAATCAGGAGTGACTCTATTTACAGATTATTTCTTTTCAGGCCGGGCTAGTGGAGTTTCTGAGCACCACTGAATTCTCCCTTCTACATCTTCAGATTTTGTAATCGGACCCCTTTGGGGTCCGATCCGGGTCACTGTCACTCATGGGAGCCCTTGATCTGGACAAGATGGACCTTGAGTAGTTGAGTTCACACAACTAGGGCAGTGAGAGGGTCTCTCCTCTTGATTATTGTACATTTTCTTACCAAAGAGCTAGAGGAGCAATCTCAAGGTCAGGCGAACTCACCCTGATGTCTTGGGTTGTTTGGGATTATGCTGGATTCTCACTTGGGTTCTGTCATCAAATACAGAATGCTCTGATCCTTAGGGGCAGAGGTAACTATTCAGCCTGTGGGTTCAATAACCAGGAAATGGAATTCTTACCCATTCTTGTTTTTTGTGCTAGAAGTTATTACTTTGAGATTTGAACCTGTCTCTTTTTTTCTCTCTCTCTCTCTCTCTCTTTTTTTTCCAGTAGCAGTTTGAAATTGGCTGTTCATTCAGACAAAAGCAAAAGGATATTTACCCAGCCTGGGAAATAAATGTGAACCTACATAGTCTTTTCCCAGCTTTTTTTTGCTCTTTTGGTAGCATGTTAATTGTATTTTCTCTAGTAACCTTCCCCCTCCCACCCCCCGTTCTTTTGGCAGCCATTATTACTTGAATTGGAAGAGCAGGTGAAGACCTGTTTTTAGGACTGTCTGGAAGAGTACAGTACAGAGGACAGTCTCCGCTAATGGTAACCAGAGCCAGGGGGCTGGGGGCAGCCTGAGCTGGAATCAGTCAAATTAGCACAGCACTGACTCTGAGTGGCAGGAATACAAGTGACCACAGAGTGTTAAACACATCTGGAAGAGGAGTCTGACATCATCCCCGGCATCTGTGGGGAATACGCACAGCCTGTAGACCCATTCCTCTTTGACCCTATAAAGATTCTTTAAAAAGTAATGCCCCTGAGTGGTTTTCTGGCCAGCTCGCCTGCTCATTTATCTTGGAGGAGATGGAAGGAGACAACCTGCCTGTGAGGCTCCTCGGGCCCCAGAGGCAGATGGATTCCGCATTTGAAAGTGCTGAAGCTAAGAGACCGGGTCTTAGGGGGCCCTGAAGGGTCTGCTTTTCCTCTACTCATTGTCCCTACAAAACTTTTCCTGGCAGCCGGCATTGCTGTTTAGACGGTTTGTTCTCTGCTTGCTGTTTAAGTTGTTTGGCAGTGGTGTGTCAGGATGCGGGTTTTCTGAATGCTTTCCCAGCTGGTTACTTGAGTGGGGGTTAGGGCGGGGCGTTCGGAGCTGCTGAGGCCAGTCTTCTGTCTGGACACTCTTAGCTGGACCAGTGGGAGAACGTCATCTTCATTCTGCTGCCTCTGGTGCTGTTGTGCGTGGCTCTTGAGATGCGGATAGGGTGAGTTGGGGGAGTGATAGGTCTTTTTTTGTTTCTTTTTTGTTGGTGAAGGAGTCCAGACTACAGGAGTCAATGTGACTTTTACCATTATTCTATGCATAATTCTCTGCTAGCCGTTGCCCCCTTCCTCAGCCTGTAATTTCCCCAGCTCCTCTTGGTTGAATTTATTTAAGGGCTCCATTTTCAAAAGCAGGTTCCTTTTTAGTTCCTGAGCCAATTATGACTGAAAAGTAAGTTCTATAAGCAGCCTCAGATCCACCACCTGGTAAACCGTGCTGCCAACTAGACCTGGGATCTGGGATTCTAGATCAAGGGCTGGGTACCATGACGCCCCTGTAACTCCCCACATCCCTCTAGTTGGCTCAGCCCATTAGGGCTAAAATTGTCACTCGTATCCTGGTCTCTCTTAGAGGCAGAGGCCTTGCCTAAACCCCAAGCTGCTTGACTCAAGTTCTGAATTGCTCTTTTTTTGGTGGTGGTGGTGGTGGCGGGGAGAGGGTTCAAATATACACACAAGAAATTTAATGAATCTCCATTTACCCAGCACCCAGATAAAACAGTTATCCCCATTTTGCCAAATTGGTTTCATCTTCCCCAGACCCCTTAAACATTTACTGTTATACAGGAAAGGCTAAATAATTACGTAACTCCCCACCCCATCTACCTTTTAAAATCGCTTTTCAGAATAATGAGTTAGTGACCTAGTAATTTCCAGTGGTGACCAACAATCTTTTTTGTTTTTTTAAAATATTATTATGAACTTACAGATTTATTATGTTATCAATGTGCTTCAACCCATTGCATTCATTACTCATTAATTGTTTTGGATGCTCACGTTGTCTCATCTTAGGTCAGTGGACATCCCTTCAAGTTCATCCCATGTTCTTTTGACATGACCCCATTGAACTTTGATAGCTTCCTTGCTTTCTGGCATAAGATGTTCCAGGCTGTATATCCTGCACCAGATGTGGAATCAGCCATTTCTCCTGGGGGCCTTGATTTCTTTTGGTAGAGAACACAGTCTGGGCTCTAGGACTAAATTACTTTTGTCAACTGTCAACCCTCTCCTCGGGGACTACAGCCTGCTCCCCTGCTCGTAGCCAGTGTGAGCTTCTTACTGGGAATCAACAGATTGATAGTCACCCACTGTGGAGTTCTGCCTCACTCTGGTAAGGATTGATCTCTGAGAATCTGGTGTTCTATCCCCTGGTTCTGACACTTTTGCTTCAATCACCCTGAATTTGGCTAGTGCTATGTATGCTGTGCCTTGGACTGCCAAGCTGTTCTCACCGGGGCCAACATCCCAGTCTAGAATAGTTGCCCCAGCCCATGCCTAATACCCTGTAAGCAAGATTCTATCTGGGCTCAGCTTAACTTCTGCCCCTGTGGGCCTTGTGTTCCACCCATTCCCAGCGTTCCATTCATCTGAAACTCTCTCTTCCCTCATCAAAATCTTATCGGGTCTTTAAAGATTTACTGCTGCTTCTTGGGTGCTGAAGAACCAGCTCAGGTGTTCCTGTTTCAGTTTGAGACCCTATAGGTCTGTCTCATGAGGTAAGTGTCAACCCGGCTGGGATTAGGCAGAGTGGGGGCGGAGGTTAGAGGGTGCTGTTGGCACAGCACGTACCTGGCTGACTTATTCTCGACTTTTTCTTTACTCTTGTAATCCATGCATTTCAGCACCTTCTGAGTGGTGTTTGGTAGGTTGTCCTGTTGATTTTCAGCCAGGGAGTAGGATGTTCTGGCTCTGTACCATTGGCAAAGGGATTTGAGGATAGGTAATGGGCTACAGTTTTGTTAAATGGAACAGTATGAGGAGATGGCCTTGTAAAGAGGCTGGGCAGCGGGGCCCATTTGAATGGTTGGTTCTTGGCTCCCATACTGGCAGATCCTTGACAGGAATTTTGAATGGTTCCAAATCTAACAGATCACTTGTACTTAACTTCAGAGGAAAGTCAATTAGCTTTCCTCAGGGTTGACTGTGTACCTTGAATGCAGTTTTGTGAATCTCTGGAGGTTCTGTGTATAAGGTTTACTCGTTCTGTTATTTTAGTTTCGCTTGTTTACATGGAGACCGTAAATGTTGAAGAGAAGCAGACATTAGGATTGAGAAACCCAGGAGCCTTGTTCCCTCCCATCCCCTACTTGGGTTCTGCAACGGGACCCATTGGTGAGTAGTAAGGAGCTAGGCTCAAAATGAAGTAAGCCCAGATCTAGCTCTGCTTCGTGCTTGCTCCAGTCCTCAGTCAAATTTACTTCAAGCAACTCAGAGTAGCATGGGGAGTGGTCATTCAGGACTGCAGTAACTTGCACTTCATTATATCTGGTGGGAGACTCAGTAATTTATAGCCTATCATTTCTGGAGTCTGGAGATGGCTTTGCTGAAGCAGATTCTATTACATTAGAAGAGAACCTAGCTGGCTGCGTCTAAGACCCGAAGCTTTTAGATGCTAAGTAAGGAGGCCATATGAAGGGAACAGAATGACTCTGGAACTCAATCCCCCACCTGAGAAAGAGAGTAATAACATTCTGGGTTGGCCTCTTTTCATTTCCCTTTGATTTTGAGTAATAAATTCCCTCCCTACTTCCCAGCTGAACAATTTGGGAGCCTGTATTCCCTAGAAAGACTCTGTTCTCACACCCATCAGATTGCATTAGGTGAAAACTCCTTGGCCTTAATGAATGTTGAAGGATTTAAAAGGGCTAATGGAAATTCTTCTAGAAGTAGCAATTTCCATTCTATTGGTAAGACAGTTCTGCAGAAATTCCCCAAACGTGTTGGGTTATTTTATAAAGTAAAACAGCCAGCATTGGGTTTTCTTTGCTAATAGATGACAGAGAGAATGTGGACATTTGGAATTCATGGAGACTCCCTGAGTTGCATTTTAGCTCAGGTGTTATGTCATCTTTCCTAACCCTTTTACCAGAGCTGCTCACAGGAAAACAGCATAGATAGATTTGCTTTACTTCTCTCTTTGCCTCCTCCTACCATTCTTTTAGAAAACGGTGAGTGGCTGCCTGCCAGGTAGAATCTGGATGACAAAATCCAAAGCTAGATTCAGAATTGTAAGCATAACCCCTGCCCAGGTTGCTTACAAAGGAAGAAAAGGAAGAGTTTTGTACAAAATCTTGCTTCATTGGCTTTAAATATGGTATTTATTGAGTTATCACGTTTTAATTTAGCCTTGTACTAGTTGCTATGCGCCTTTGATTGATCAATTTCATTCTACATTTACGGAGCACCTACAGAGTTCCTGGCACTCTGCTGGGGCACCTGAAATGAAAAGATGAACAAGACATGGTCCTTGCCACCTGGAGCTCACAGTCTAATGGGAAAGCATCAGAAGGTACGAGAAGAGCTATAGTAGTCTTGCCACATACTTTACATGTGTATCCTAAAGCCAGTTGGGAACCATGGGATTATTTTAAGCAGGGGAGTGACATGATTCAGTTTATATTTTAGAAAGATCACTAGTGGCAGTGAGGATAAAGTGATTTAGAGGGGGTGAGGCTGGAGGCAATAACAGTTCAGACAATAGATGTTTATCGAGCCCCTGCTTAGTCCTCGGTGTAGTTCTAGGTGCTGGGAACCTAGGGGTGAACAAATCAGACAGTCTCTGCCCTCAGGGAGCCTATATTCTAGTGGTGGTGTGAGGTCGTGTAGACAGACAATATGCATGATATTTTTCAGATGGTGATAAGTAATTTGAAGAAAATGAATAGAAAATAAATAAATGGAAGTTAGAATGAGCATCAGGGTAGGTGCTGACCTATTGGGGTAGTTAGTGAGAGCCTCTCTGAGGAGGTGACATTGGAGCTGAGGCAGCTACAGGAAGATGTGGGGAAGAGTGGTCCTGATGGGATGAACAGCAAGGGCAGGGACCCTGAGATGGGAACATATTGGCACAGTGTTTGAGGGCCATAAAGAAGATCTGGGGGGCTGGAGCATAGAAGGAAGGGCAAGTGGTACTGAGGTGAGGTTGGAGGGCCTTGTGGGCCATGGGAAGGAATTCGGATTCATTCCAGTGGAGTGAGAAGCACTACAATTAATTAAGTCAGAGATTGGCAAACTATGGCCCATGGGTCAAATCTGGCCTGCTGCCTGTTTTCGTAAATTAAGCATATTGGAACACAATCACGGCCATTGGTTTACAAATTGCCTATGGCTGTTTTTACATTACAAGAGCAGAGCTGAGTAGTTGTGACAGAGAACATATGGCCCAGAAGCCTTAAATATTTACTAACTGGCTCTTTATAGAAAAAGTTTGCTGACCTCTGAATTAAATGCTCTATTTAAGTCTTGAGAAGACACTCTGGGTGCTATGTAGAGAATGAGTGGTAGGAGAAAGAGTATATCTGAATAGTTCAGATAAGAAATTACTGGATGTTGAACACCAGAAGGCAGAGGTCATTCTGCTTTTATTCTGTTTAAAAGCACCTAGCTCTTATCTATCCTCTCTAAATATTGTTGATTGAATGATGAGGTACAGATTAAGGCAGTGACAGTGCAAATAAAAAGGAAGCAAGGCTTTGAGAGATATTTAGGAGGTTAAAAAATCAGTACAGCTCCTTGCTGATGAGTGGATAGAAGTAGGGGCAAGGCAGAAGGAGTGTAGGATACCCTTCAGCTTTCTGGGTTAGGTATCTTGGTGCATGGCACTGCCATTAACTGAGGCGGGGAGAGTGGAGCTAGAAAGGGCATATGTTGCCAGGGAGAAGGACATGGGGCACCCAGGACGTCCAGGTAGAGATGTCCAAAAGATAGTTGAAAGAGGTCTGGAGCTCAGTGGCATGAGACTCAACTGGTGGTGACAGGCATGTTGGAGTCATTAGCTAATGCAGGCTCTCCCAAGAAGAGGAGGGCAGAACTAGAGCTCATGGCATTTATTTCCTCTGCAGACTTGGATCTAGAGAGGAGGCAAAGCTACACTAGCTGTCTGGACGGTTTGCATCCGTTCGTCTGGTCGTCTCGTGACTACAGGATATTTTTTCTGTGGAGACTGGCAGGCTCCCATGAGGGCTTGCCTTACTCACTCTCCTGGGTGCCAACCTCTTTCCCTTAAGTGGGGTGACTGGGGCAGCTCTGGGGGCTCTTCCTTCCCAGACTCCCTGCTAACACGGGAACATCTGTGGCCTTTTAACTCTGCAGTTGATTCGTGTCTGCATTTATCTTGTTGAGGATCTGGATAGGTAGGAAGGTCTTAGCTGGCCTAGGAGTTTTGTTAAAGCAAGAACTGTCTGACACCAGGGTTAGACAATTGTTTGAATTTTATTCATTTTGGTGCCAATCCTCGTAACCCACAAAGCTAGATAAACCCCTGACGTGCCCCTCTATTTCTCCCTTCTTTCTACTTGTTTGGGGGCAGGGAAACCACAGAAGCGATTTATGAAAAAGCACTTGTATTGAAAGTGGCCTTAAGATAGTTGTAATCCTAGACTTGGATGTAAATCTCCCCTCTTCACAAAAGTCCATTATGAAAACCCAAGAATAAAATCACAATTGTGAAAAGAGGAAGGCCACTCTCTACCCGGTTCTCCCCACACCCCCGTTTTTAGCGTAGTGTCACGTTTCTGTTGTTTTTGCACATTTTAGAAGGCTGAGTTAACCCAGTCTTAAGTATAGTGTTCAAATTTTTATGGGCCCTCATGTTTTATCGGTTTCTCCTTCCCTAAGGAGACAGTCAAGTAATAGTCTTGTTACTCCTCTCACCTAAGTTATTACTGCCCTGAGGTTAGTGACTCCGAGCAGGCCCAGGTAAGAAGTCTGAAGCCTGGTTATTTGACCCCAAAGTGGAGGAAACAGAGCCTTCTAACCCTTACTACCAAATTAATAGGTAGTAAATATAAATTAAAGACATGGAAAATTATTTTTAAATGTATATGTTGAGAAAAATCACTTCCATCTCAGCTCTGGTCTGCCCAATAGACCCCCCTGCCCCTTATACATGCCACTCAGTAGTTTCTTATATATCAGTATAGTATTTCTTTATGTAAATACAAGCAAATAGGAGTATATATCCTTATTTTCCTCCTATTCTTTTGTACAAAAGGCAAGTTATTATTTTATTTTATTTTATTTTTTTGTTCTTTGTTGTCGAATTTTTTTTTTATTGAAGTATAGTTGATTTACAATGTTGTGTTAATTTCTGCTGTACAGCAAGGTGACTCAGTTATACCTATATATATATATATATATATATATATATATATATATATATATATATACATTCTTTTTCATATTCTTTTCCATTATGGTTTATCCCAGGACATTGAATATAGTTCCCTGTGCTATACAGTAGGACCTTGTTGTCCATCCTTTCTATATGTAATAGTTTGCATTTACTAACCCCAAACTCCCATTCCATCCCTCCCCTCGCTTTGGCAACCAAAAGTCTGTTCTCTATGTCTGTGTGTCTGTTTCTGCTTCGTAGATAGGTTCATTTGTGTCATATTTTAGATTCCACATATGAGTGATATCATATGGTATTTGTCTTTCTCTTTCTGACTTACTTCACTTAGTATGATAATCTCTAGTTGCATCCATGTTGCTGCAAATGGCATTATTTCATTCTTTTTAATGGCTGAGTAATATTCCATTTATATATGTACCACATCTTCTTTATCCATTCATCTGTCAAGGGACATTTAGGTTGTTTCCATGTCCTGACTACTGTGAATAGTGCTGCTATGAACATAGGGGTGCATGTATCTTTTTGAATTAGAGTTTTGTCCAGATATGTGCCTAGGGGTGGGATTGCTGGATCATATAGTAATTCTATTTTCAGTTTTCTGAAGAACCTTCATACTGTTTTCCATAGTGGCTGCATCAGTTTACATTCCCACCAACAGTAGGAGGGTTCCTTTTTCTCCAAACCTTCTCCAACATTTGTTATTTGTAGATTTTTTCATGATGAAGGCAGCATGTTTATAATTCGTTCTGTAACTTGCTTTCTGTCCTTAACAGTATGTCTCGGGGATCTTTCCATGTTGGTACAGAAGGAGCTTCCTCATTCTTTTCTCAGAGCTGCATAGTATTCCACTGTGTGGATGGCTGCCTCCTAGTTTACTGAACCAGTCCCTTAGAAATGGATGCTTGCATTGTTTCCAGTGTGTGCTCTTACAAGCACTACCTCAGTGAACAAAGGCAGCCTTTTAAAGGATTACACAGCACTGCATGTGCTACTTAAAATGAGATTTTTATTTCTCATTCTTAGAATGCCGGTTGGTTTTATTGGTTGATAAATTCCCAATTACTGGTATTCATGAGTGAGACATTGATGATGGGACCGACATCCCTTCCTAACCCTAAAATCATTAGTATGACTGCTCCATGGAGGCATACTGCTTTATCTCAGGTTTATTTTAATAATAAAACCTTGGGAAATTTTAATAATGAAACCTACTTAAGGCCTTTTGCTCAAGAAGTCTGAATCACTGATCAGTGCAATTACTGCTGTGGCGGTAGAGCAATTTAACAGGATAATAGCGAATAAGATAAATTACTCTTCGGATTTTTAATGGATTGATATGCAGAAGTATGCAAGGGAAGATGGGGTGGGGGAGGAGCACTTTCTGAATTTCAGTACATCGCTTTACAAAATAGGGAACTGGGCCATTGTCCCATTGCCCCGGATCCCCGGCGGCGCGCGGGTGCGCAGCTAAGCAGCGGGTAGCCCCCGGCGGGGGGGGGGGGCGGCCCCTGCCCATCACAGAGCCCGGAGCCAGTGTTGCTTTTCTCTGCGGGCGACTTCGAACTGCCTGGATTTTTAACCCGATAAACTGATAAAGGACTAACATGTCTGGAGTCTTCCAAAGACAGAAAGAAAATCACTTTCTTGTCGCAACAGTAAGATTTTGTTACGAAATGCAAAAGTAAAGGTTAAAGCCTGGGAGATAACCGGTCGCATATGGGGGGAGGGGGGAGGAGGTGGTAAAAACTGTGGCTGTCGCGTCCCAACTATCTCGGTTCGAATCCCGGGTTTGCCATTTGAGAGCCTACTCTGTGCTAGGCGGTCGGAATACCGCGCTGAACAAGATTATCTAGGTTGTGGCTTTCTTGGGGGAACTATCATTAGCTCGGTTCCCTTGGTATGCTTCTAAACTCTGCCAGTTTAGTCCGAGGCCGTGACTCCACTGCAGCCAGCGCCGCCGCCGCCGCGCGCAGTTCAATACCCGCCGGAGGTGGGCCAAAGGGTGCTAGAGCGCGGGGGAGGAGCGGAGCCCGGCGCGTCCCGGGAGAACCGCCACCGCCCCCAGGAGTCCGCTGGAGCGCGGATCCCCCTGCAGGGGAGGAGAAGAGCGGCGGGCGGGGCGCGGCGGCGGGCGCGCACCATGCAGTCCTGTGAACAAACACTGGCAGCGATGGGGGAAAATAAGTGTCCCTGGACTTTGGACTAGATTACAGCCAGATATTCCAAAAGCATCGAGACACTGCTCTCTGCGGCCTCTGAAAACAAATGAGACCCATAACACCCTTGCATAAGCTTTTAAAACATGGATCAGTGTAGCAAAAGGAAAGCTGTTCCCCCCCCACCTCAATATATTTTTCTCTTCCTCTTCTGAGAAAGCCTATATAGTGATGAGCACACACTTTACTGTTAGAGAATTCTGTTTGCTTTTCTAATCTGTTGAACCATTCCCTCATTTATATATGAAAGCCTATGTATTGATGAATACACACGTACACACACCACGCATACATACTTTACTGTTAAAAATTCTGTTTGCTTTCCTAATCTATTTAACCATTCATTCAAGAAGAGTGTGAGGCCATTACTGGGGAAGGGGGTGACAGTGCATTGGCTAGCAGAATACCAGTGACCAGGACTGAGTGGGGACTAAATTTAAGAAGTTAAAATGGCAAAAACAATTAAAATTTGAGGATGTCTCCCTAGAAAAACAGCAAGTGTAGGGATTTGCGCTTCATTTATACCAAAGTTGGAAAAGTCAGATTTAAGCCCAGGTCAGTTTTTACATTATGGATATTAAGTAAACAAGTGTATAGTTTCCATAGTGTATTTAAGCACTTTGCTGGTGGAAAGAAGCCTGGTGTTATAGTTTTCATGGACTTTCAGAAGCTATTCACGTTTATAAAAATGCACTGCTCTTACACACTCATCCTCTGAATCAAAATTTCAGTATATTCGACAAAACCTTGTACACAGAGTTACAGAACTTTTTGCACATCTAATTCCTCTACTTGTTCAGAAGCTTCTTAGAACTTTGAAATAGATCCCCTGCCTGAGGGCCAGTTCCTCTCTTGTTTTTCAAATGAGGAACTTTTCTGATCACCTTGACCTCTTCCCTCAGTTAACATGTCTTCCCAGAAAGTACATAGATTATTCTGCTGCCTTAGGTCATTGTGCCTAATTTGGGTTTTTCCTCTTCCTTTTATTTTTTATTTTTATTTTTTTGTGGAGGAGTGTAAAGATGATGCAGAATGTATCTAAAAGTTGTGGGATGATGTGGTTGAAGTGATTTAATTCTTCCTGTTAAAACAACTATTTTTCATTTTGGCAACATACCAAACCTAAAAAGAGCAACCAATTTACTTTAAAAAAAAAAAAGACAGTTAAGACAAAGGATACTAAGCCAAGGAGAGGCAATACAGGTAATGCATTTGGAGGTCTAGGTCCAGGCCAACTCTCAGAGCTGCCTCTGTTTTCAGCCTCTGTTCTCACCGCTGCTCTCCCCCTCCCTTCCCTCAAAGATGAAGCCCACCTGCTTCCCTCAAGTCTTACCTCAGCCACCCCTCCCGCTACCCAGGGCAGAGAAGCCCATCTATTTATGGTCGCCCCCTATTTCCATCTCATATGCTGTTTTCTTCTGATTTTTATTTTTATTAGGCAAACAATCCACACTCATGAAAACAATTATAAAATGGAAGGTTGTGGGGTGGTTTAGCAGCTTCTTCACAGCCAGCTCTGTGATTTTAGTGAGGATTTAAGGCCCAGTTTAGTTTCACATGTACAGCTTTTGGGCTGTCCCTTTCATGGTTCAATTGTAAGCAACGTCTCCCATCACAGATTAGGGGGTAAAGATTTAGAAGGAACTAATATGTGACCTCTCAGTAAATCAGTTGATAAGACTTAGGAAGTCATTTTAATTTCTATTATTAACCTCACACTTTGAAGTTGTCTAAATTGGCTGAAAATAAGTATTCTTGGTGCCTTATTGGTTTATCCTTGCAAACCTTTGTCTTGTTTTCTCGTAGTCGTTTCCAGTGATAAGCCTGTGTGTGTGTTGTGTGTAATTGTGAGCAATGTACAAGCTTAAATAACGTGCTGACACCACTGTTTCCAAGTTGGTATTCATTAGGCCGTTTCCTCCTGGGCTAGGGCTGCACTAATCCTGACACCGGCTGCCAGGAGAAAACCTCATGGATCCCACACCGCACCTTAATAACAGCATCCGTGACCTGCAGTCTCAAGTACAGAATGGGAACCCCAGAGCTAGGAAATGTAGTTGTATATTTTAATGAACTGCTACCCCTGCTAAAGAGGCTTCTTTCACTTTTGTGCTCTACAGAAAGACCAAGGGGGGTAGGAGGGACAAAGCTTTGAATAACTGCTTTCTAACACCGAATGTGGCCAACAGGACAGAGAACATCACAAATCTAGGCAGGTGTGAGGTACAGTGGCTGAGGATTTCCTGCTCCCCCTGCATGCCCTTTCTTGCCTCCAAAGTCCGATCAAGTGATCCTGGGAAAGAAATACGCCTGGGTTGAGGAGGGTGGTTTTGAAAGAAAAAGCTACCAAGACATTAAAGCAGGGTGAATGAAGGGTAGGCAGGATGAAAGTAACTAAGTAACCTGGCTCAGAACTCTCAAAAGCTTCTAGCAGCTTGATGACAATTACAGGATTTATTGCAGTCTGTGGTACATCATTTGAAGACAATATTACTTCATGTTGTTACAAACTGTATGTATAATGTGTATGTGTTGTGGGTGTGTATATAAATAATATATATTATATATATGAGAGATTTAGTGACTTTTGATACGGGTTTGGTGCAGGTGAATTTATTACTGAGCCAAGTGAGGCACATACTGAGTCAGTAGTTCGAGTCCAGGGCATTCAGTACTTTTTCTGATTTCCATGTGTGTATAGTGCCTGTCCCATGCGGTATTGTCAGTGTCATGTCAAATCCAGAACTCACAAAGCAGAGCCAGCGATATTTTCTTTGTAGACAATCAACTAGAATCTATAAAATTATTCCTGGCAGATGATTATAATTCCAGATCGCTAACACTAGCAAAAGGAAACCCAGAGCATCTTGATAAGAAGTTTTCTGTTTTTGTTTTGTTCCTGGAAGTCAGTAGAATAGCAGTTATATGTGGTTGTATTAGTGTCAAGATACTTAATTGGCTGACCTTATTATTTCAGAAAAAAAAATTGTATGTATTATATTTGTGGGAAGTTAAAATAATGCTTTGAGATTTTTATCAAATATGGAGAGTAGTTATTTATGAAAAACAAAGAAATGTCTATTTTTGTTTCTTTGTTCCCAATTACTGTAGATAAATTTTAAAGTGCATTAAAGCAATGGTAAAGCAAATAAGATGCTGTACAAGTATTTTTCTCATGCTTTCATGGAGAGACACTGTTTTCTAAGAGTATCTGAAGGAGGTATGTGCATTCTAAATTCATGATCAGATTTCTCGGATGTACTTTGAATGTAAGCGGCAACGTTTTTATTGATAATAAAATCAAAGAAATTCCAATCACCAGAAGGAGAACTAATGAAAACATGTTTTACCTGAATATACTTCATAGGTTTCTCCTGCTGATCCTGTGATTGTTTCATGATTCACTTGAAGAAATGAAGGAAAATACACATAAGAACAGAGACATTACCTGAGATTGTGTTCTATTTTATCAACCCTCCATCTATACTCTGTACTGAAGCAATTTGGATAGAAGTGTTGCTGTTGTTGTGTGTGTCTGGTTTGCAGTCAGAAACTCCCAAAACTTCATCATTCAGCAGTTAGATCCACAACTTTGTATTAAGGTCTAAATACAAGTCAGGGAACCCAGATAAGATAAGAGGATATATGGTTCTCCCTCTGTATTTGTGGGTAATTGGTTCCAGTCGTCTCCCTCCCCCCCGTGCCACCCCATACCAAAATCCATGGATGCTCAAGTCCCTTATATAAAACGGTGCAGTATTTACATATAACCTACGCACAATCCTCCCATCTTCCCCCGCACCCTTTTATACTTTAAGTCATGTCTAGATTACTTATAACACCAAGTACAAATCCTAAGTAAGTAGTTGTAAATATAATGCAAATGGTTGGTGGTGTGCAGCAAATTCAAGTTTTGCTTTCTGTAACTTTCTGAAATTTTTTTCCCTAAATATTTTCAGTCCACGGTTGGTTGAATCCACTGATGCAGAACCTGTGGATACGGAGGGCCAACTGTAAATTGATTTAGAGTTGGCACTTCCCTGACAATCTGGACAGATGCTTAGTAAACCTGAGATAATTAATTTAGCATCAAAGTGAGTACTATGAGCATTATTAGATTGGTACATGTTAGGGCATTTGGGAGAACAGAAAATACAGCGGTTGAGCTGGATCCTGGTGCAAGAGCCGCTGTGCCTGACCCGTACAGGCCTCTAGTGGGCACGTCTTCCCAATGCTTTCTCATTGTTCATTCCCCCCAGTGGAAAAGGGGGGCACTGTTGGACTTAGGAAGTTGGAGAAATAGGTAATAATGCTTCTTTTAGTGATTTAGTTACAGAGCTCTTACGTGCAACAGAATGAGAGGAAGTAGAATGGTTCTGTGCATAGATTTGGGAGCTAGACTGATTAGGGATTCAACTCCCAGCTCCATCATTCATGGGCTGTTGATCCTGAACAAATTACTTAAGCTCTTAGTACTTCATTTGTGTACTGCATCTTAGTACTTTCTCATCTGTGAAAGGGGGATAATGATAGTACTTATAGTTTAGGGTTGAGAGGATCTAAAAGATTCAATCAGGTTAAGGTAAGTAAAACAAGGAGGAAGCAGCCATTCAGGCATGGAATGGAAAGGGAATTGAAAGACTAGTTTTCAAATTTGTGTCTGCATAAGAATCATTTGGGGTTCCTATTAGAAATGTAGATTCCCAGGCTTCAGCTCCAGGAATTGAGATTAATTTGGGATCCAAGAATTAGGTCTTTTTGTTCTGTTTTAGTAAACTTTTAGAATTATTTTAGGTTTACAGAAAAGTTGCAAAGATATATCCATTTTGCCCTAATATTAACATATTATCATAGCACATTTGTTAAACTAAGAAGTCAACATTAACGCACTACTGTTAACTCCAGACTTCATTTGGATTTCACCAGATTTTCCACTGATGTTCTTTATCTGTTCTAGGATTCCACATTGCATTTAGAGAAGCTTCATTTCTTACAGGGACTTTCAGCCCATGAGAGGCAGGTGGTCTGGAGACCACATCTTGAGAAACACTAGGACATGTCAAGGGCTGAGGAAGGTCAAATTGCCCCATCCTCACCACCATCCTGGTGGTGGGGGTGTTGGATATAGAAATTTGAAGAGTTGGGATGGAATCCTCTCCCTTAGATGAGAGGGGTTACCTTAAGAAGTGAGGCATCTGTTCCTAATGCCAGATGAAATGAGTTTTGGAGTTTGGAAGGTGGGGTTGCTGCCTAGCCTGAGGAGATACATCTAGGGTTGTGGGCAGATCAGGGGAGTGAGTGCAGCAAATTGGGAACAACTACTTTGTGGGAACACAGGAGGGCTCAAGTAGTTGATTAAAGGGGATTACAAGGGGCCAGTTAGCCCGTGAGCCATATAAATCCTGTATTTCCTGGAACCTGGTGATAGTGTTTTAGAAATGGCTCACAGTAGTAACCAACATCAAGCACTGCCACATTGGACACGGGCAGAGAGTCAAAGGGTGAAGCTGAGATGACCTTGTTGAGAGAGGGCAGTGGGAGGTGGACAAAACACTGACGCCCTGCGTTTGGAAGAGTCGGTTCCCACAGTGAGGAGATCAAGGGCCACCATCTGGGGAGCTAGAAGTAAAGGTCAGTAGAATTGAGAACGGTAAGATGAAGGAATAGACGTTGTAAGAAAAAGCTGGCAGAGTAATTTGAGGTCTTGAAGTAGAGATCGACATATTCTTGAGGACCTTAGGTCCTGAGGCTGTCACTGACTTTCTCTAATCACATTCAAATTATTTAGCTGCCCTCACAGCAGTTAAGTAATCACCTAACCTGTTCCTTTTTTTTTTTTTTTTTTTAAAGAACATTAACCTCTTCATTTGACTCTGGATTTCTCTTAATTTCTATACTACTTCACTTTCCTGGTTCTTTCTGCATGTTAGAGATCCTAAACCATAAACTGGTATTCATAACATTTCTTTCACATGAAGTACATGTTATCTCATCTGCCAAACCCATTTAAAATGGACTAGTGGAAATTGCCTCAGAAGCCAAACAGATTGCACCTGTGTACAAGGGACCAGGTGTCTCTGAAGGGCTCCTAGATCTTTTGTATTCTTGCTGGCACGGTGTCAGGCTGGCCAGGCTGGTGAGTGGCTAACAGTTAAGATTTTAGGTGATCTAATCCTTAACTTGATAGATGCTGGGTGTAATCTACAGATTCTGCATAGAAATTAGCACTTACCCCTGGCAGAGCCCCTACCAGCTGTCAAGTGCTTTACCAAATAGCTCTATACTCAAGAATGCGGCTTCTGGGTGAGGGAACAGTCGTAGTCATTTTACATGTGGTTAGAGAGAAGTCTTGGGTGATGAAAGATTTTAGCTAACCTACACGCTATAGGTAAACATTTCCAAAAACATTGCATAAGCTGAATACAGAGTGAATTGTTTTCCAGTAAATACTGGCTTCAGCATTTTTCAAAAATCAAGGAATGGTATATTTTATAGAATGGGAAAACTAAGAAATGAAATTTGACCTGTTGTAAAACTAGGATTTAGTGCTGTTGAATTTCAATAATGGGCATACAGGGTACATTAGGAGTAAATGTGAAAGAATAGGGTCATGATGGAATCTGATACAGGGTGGAAGAAATTTCTCTTAACCAGAAACACTGGGCCCTAAGAAGTTGTCTTAGGGTCAACCACATGAATTTAACATACAAAAATGGCAATTTAATTTGGTTCAAACATACATTTCAAACTTTTGTCTTTTCCTTGTAAAGAATCAAGTTCAGTTCACGGTATACCAGAGTTAAAATTGCACAGATGTCAGTATTCCAATAGAGAAAAACAATTTTTTTTAAAAAGCGAAAAAGTAAAATTTGAGTTCAGGTAGTCAGATATTCTTTTATAGTCTTACTACTTTAGGGAACAAACCCTTCCTCGGTATAAAAATCTGGAAAAAAATGCCATAGTTGCCACCCTCTTAATAACTAGTTTCCATGCCCCATATTTGTTGGAGAACCTACTTTGTGATGTTTAAATTTTTACCTTAAGTTGCCTCAATTTCCCATTTATTAAAATGGCTGTATTGCCTCTAGAATTAAAGCTGAAGGGGAAAAGCAATTTTTAGCGATTCCCCTTATTCTACCAACTTGTTCTTGAAGCTACAGTCATGCCCAATGTTCCTACCCCCAATTTTTTTTTTTTTAAACCTTCGACCACTCGAGATATGTCAGCGTTTCTGCTTAGTAACTGGCATATTACTACGCGGTGCAAACTATTGATATAAACAGTGACTTGTGATAGATTTTTTTCCCCTTCTGTACTAAATCAGATCATTTCTCCTCATCAGCAACTTAACAAGAACAAAGTTAAAGATGTGACCTCAGGAAGGGAACTAAGGTGGATGAAATACGACGGCAATACTATCAGGACTGATGGAATATTGCTCAAGTGCAGTGGCTAGGGTCTAAAAGAAACTTCTTTAGAGAGCTGGTGTATTTCCAACTGCATGTGAAGTGAAATAGCAGGTTAACGTCAAATTCCGGGGCTTGTGTAAAAGTCACCCTCTTAACAGCAACCACAATGCTACTGCTTCCTGTTCTTCCATTTTCTTTCCTGTTCAATTGCTTGAAACCCTCAAACAACAAGTTCTGATTCTACAGTATTCCTGTAATTCCTTTCTCTGTGTATTTACCTACTTTTATCTTTCAATGTGCATTTCCATCTTGGCACCATAACAAACAATTCAAAAATGCCATCTAATGCATTATGCCACTGAGCACTGTAGCCAGTGATTTTAAGTGTACTAGATTATCTTCAGGTTGAAAAGAGCGTAAGCTGGAGAAATAAATGTCTACATCTTAGCTAAAGGCAGGGGTCAAAACAACTTATGAATGGTTAGTTTGAAAATGCTTTAAGGCCCGACTATCAGAGCTGACTGAAAACATTTGAGTTAGGCAGAGTTGTAATGTTATGTGAATAGTGAGAAGTGTTACAAACACAGTAGCCATATATTTTAATTACAATAGAGTTTATTAGCTTTTCTTTTAATATAAACATGAGGAAGAAAAACCACATAAGTTGTAGCATTCTTTTCAAAATAAAACTGCAATCAGTACTTGAATTTCCAAGCTCCAAACTCCATAAACAATATTTTTTGAGGTGGTAGATTGTAGTATTTTATATACCATAATTTATCATTTATGTCTCTGTCCCTTAAAAATGATGGAACCTGCAGCACTCAGTATAATGTGAAGCCTTGCGATAAAGAGAGAAAGTACTTCTGGCCCAGAAATGCTTTGTTTACAGGCAAAATTCCTAGGATTACATTTGAGAAGGTAGGAGGAGAAAGATTTCACATAGTTGAGAACACTTTTTTTTTTTTTTTTTTTTTTAATATTTCAAGTTTAGGTGACATCGTTACCAATCTCCAAAAAGACTGATTACTGGACCTCCCTGCCTTTTAAAGCCTGAGGTAAGGGTTCCTAAGGTTTATATGTTTCCTCTTAAATAGAACTTGAAGTGAGACACCTACAGCCAGGTTAACACACAGGATAGAAAAGCTGTTTCGTATCACTTACTCTCCTGTCCCTACTATTAGGGTCCAGTTCCTTTCAATTTATTACATGTGAATTAACACTGTTGTTCATAATTCCTTTACCAAATCTAGAAAAAAGAAACTTAGGTGATCAAGCAGGTAAGCAGCCCAGCCTTGCAAAGGACTATTTTAAAAAGAGGAGGGGAGGTATCCCCTCAAGTCTTAGTGCAATTTTAAGCTTTGATACTTGTAGAAGTATAAATGCCACAAACTTACAAAACATCATTTGAAAGTTTTATCGAATTTCTTCTAAACTCATTTAGTTTTGTAAATTTTAAACGTTAAGCGTTTATTGTTTTATTTTTTATTTTTTACAATTTATGTATTTATTTATTTATGGCTGTGTTGGGTCTTCGTTTCTGTGCGAGGGCTTTCTCTAGTTGTGGCAAGTGGGGGCCACTCTTCATCGCGGTGCGCGGGCCTCTCATTATCGCGGCCTCTCTTGTTGCGGAGCACAGGCTCCAGACGCGCAGGCTCAGTAATTGTGGCTCACGGGCCTTCCCAAGCCAGGGCTCGAACCTGTGTCCCCAACAAGAGAGCCTGAGACAGTGAGAGGCCCGCGCACCGCGATGAAGAGTGGCCCCCGCTTGCCACAACTAGAGAAAGCCCTCACACAGAAACGACCCAACACGCCATTAAATAAATTCATTAATTTAAAAAAATAAAAAATAAAAAAATAAAAGCTTAATGTTTAAAATGTACAAAAGTAAATGAGTTTAGAAGAAATTCGATTAAAGTTTCAAGTGATGTTTTGCCAGTCTAGCATTTATACTTCTGCGACAGTGTTCTGGTGTATCCAAGCACACTATATTAAAGCTTAAAATTGTTGTAAGACTTTTGGGACACCTTCTATTTCATCACCGGCTTGTTAATTACTGGACCACCATGTTGGCTGGAATTATGAAAATATCCTTTAATACAAGTATAGAACAAAGAGGAAAATCATCACAAAATCAGAAGCACCATTATAGTTAACAAGAAATGCAGCACGGACCCAATAGAAGGAAATAACCTACTTTCTCTGTTTATGATCGCAAGCATGCTAATATGCTAATAAGTACTGCCTGCAAAGAATTTGGATGACATGTGTTATTCAGCAGCTTTTTGGTTTAAATTGATTGCCAATAATGACTAGCAGCTTCAATGATATAGTAGGGAGGAAGAACCCTGCAAAACCTAACGATGCTACAACAGTCTGTTCCGAAGTTTGGCTTTATGAGTTGTTAGGAGTCCCATGTTTTTTTTTGTTTTCTTTTTTTTGTTTTTTTTTTGTTTTTTTCTTTTTTTTTGTTTTTTTGTTTTTTGTTTTTTTTTCTTTTGTTTTTCTCTTGTTTTTTTTGTTTCTTTTGTTTTTCTCTTGTTTTTTTCTTTCTTTTGTTTTTCTCTTTTTGTTTTTCTTTTGTTTTCTTTTTTTGTTTTTCTTTTGTTTTTTCTTTTTTTGTTTTTCTTTTGTTTTCTTTTTTTGTTTTTTTGTTTTCTTTGTTTTTTCTTTTTTTGTTTCTCTTGGTTTTTTTTCTTTTGTTTTTTTCTTTTTTCTTTTGTTTTTTTCTTTTGTTTTTCTTTTTTTGTTTTTTGTTTTTCTCTTTTTTTGTTTTTCTTTTGTTTTTTTCTTTCTTTTGTTTTTCTTTTGTTTTTTTCTTTCTTTTGTTTTTCTCTTTTGTTTTTCTTTTGTTTTCTTTTTTGTTTTTCTTTTGTTTTTTCTTTTTTTGTTTTTCTTTTGTTCTTCTTTTTTTGTTTTTCTTTTGTTTTTCTCTTTTTTGTTTTTCTTTTGTTTTTTCTTTCTTTTGTTTTTCTTTTGTTTTTTTCTTTCTTTTGTTTTTCTCTTTTTTGTTTTTCTTTTGTTTTCTTTTTTTGTTTTTCTTTTGTTTTTTCTTTTTTTTGTTTTTCTTTTGTTTTCTTTTTTTGTTTTTTTTTGTTTTTTTGGTTTTTTGTTTTTTTTGTTTTTTTCTTTTTTTTGTTTTTTTCTTTTTTTTGTTTTTTTTCTTTTTTTTGTTTTTTATGTTTTCGTTTTTTTCTTTTTTTGTTCTTTTTTTTGTTTTTTTTTGTTTTTTTCCACACACACACACTGTATTTTATTTTTACAAGAGATAGATAGACTGACACCAAGCATTGTACATGGATGACCACAACAAAAGCAACAATGATTGCAATTACCAAACATGAAACACACTTATACTATGTCATAATATTGACATTCAGTCCAGTAATCCTCCACTGTAACAGCTCCTTTGCAGTGAAAATTGATTTGTATATTCTTTTCCTCTGAGTCCTTGTGGGATTTTTATAAAAAAACAAACAAAACAACTAATACTAAACTTTCATTGGGTTATTTGTATGGAAATATGTTAATATAAATGTTTCAGACATTACATGAAATTTTTTTTTTTGTTTTTTTGTTTTTTTTTGTTTTTTTTGTTTTTTTCTTTTTTTTGTTTTTTTTGTTTTTTTTCTTTTTTTGTTTTTTTATGTTTTTTTCTTTTTTTGTTTTTTTTTTGTTTTTTTCTTTTTTTGTTTTTTTTTGTTTTTTTTTGTTTTTTTTGTTTTTTTTTTCTTTTTTTTGTTTTTTTTTTCTTTTTTTTGTTTTTTTTTTTTGGAGTCCCATTTTTTGATGGTAATACTGCACTGATTCTAAAGGAATATGCAGCAGTATGGGACAGTGAGGCAAGAAAAACATAGAAGTTATATAGTTAGTGTCTTTAAAGTCTAAAAATTTAAGCTATTAATTAAAAAACCTCACATAGTTCTCAGCTATCACATATCTGTGTGTAGATTGGGAGCAGATATCTGTGCATGGATTGGGAGCTTTTAGCTTTGGAGTGGTTTTTGTAACTCTGTTTACAATAAAAAGGACAGAAGAGCGTGTTACATTGACGAGGTCCCGTTCTTTCCTATGAGCATAATCTTCGCTTGTCCATGAGTCTCTTGAATTCAATGTCTTTCTTTAAGGTGAAAATACTAACTTTGCTGGTTTCTGAGCAGGAGAGGTGCTATTTCTCCAGTCCTTGTTTCGAGGGGTTTATGATGTTACAACCCCTCACTTCTCCCTTAAGAGAGGATGGCATTGGAGCGCCGAATACCAATGAAATTATCAGCGCTGAAAGACCTTCTCATAGCAGCTCTACACACGTCTTTGTATTCGTCGTCACACAATCTGGAAATGGCCTAGGAAAGTCAATCAGGTAGAACATAGGTATAATTAGGGGGAAAAAAAAATGTTCGGACCTTAAAAAAACAAAAAAAGCATCATTGATAAGCCACACATCTACATTCGTTTAGATAGTTCATAGTTACTGCTACTTTGGATAGCTGATATCTACACTAACTGACAATTCCCTAAGGTAATAACCTTTAAGGGCTATGATTAGATTGCTGGGGCAAGGGGTAACTTGCCCTAATAACTTAGAGTTACTTAAAAATTGGGTTCCTAATGATAGGCTCCTAATAGCAATATCATCTGTTACCTACACACGTGATCCTTAAACGTAATGGACATACACTTGGGCAAAATCAGTGTTTACTCAGCTATTCAACTTCTATTCAGTTTTCATTAGTTATTACATACTCTAAGAAAATTTTAATCAGGTAGGTATGTGCTGAAGGTAGGAGAGGTCTAATGACAAGCGCTGAAAGGTGCTATTTCACTTGCACATAAATTATGGTAGAAAAACATCTTATTCTAAAGTACCACCAAGGTACCACAGAAAGTATCAATTTTAAATGTGTTCATTTCAGTTGTGAATTTTGCTGTATACCCACCAAAAATCATAAGCCATAAGTATTACTTTGTTCCATGTACGTTACCATTTATATTAAAAACTCATGTACTTTCTACAGCCAGTATCTGAATCCACATTATACCTTCCAAGTATAGGTCTCTCAGGTTAGCCACGGATGCTTTGTCTAATAAACTCATGGGACTGAACTGTGATACACATACACACACACACACACACACACACACACACACACAAACTGCAAGCTGAGTAAAAAACAGTTAAGAGGGAATTCCCTGGTGGCGCAGTGGTTAAGAATCCGCCTGCCAATGCAGGGGACACGGGTTTGAGCCCTGGTCCGGGAAGATCCCACATGCCGAGGAGCAACTAAGCCCGTGCGCCACAACTACTGACCCTGCGCTCTAGAGCCCGTGCTCTGCAACAAGGGCAGCCACTGCAATGAGAAGCCTGCGCACCGCAATGAAGAGCAGCCCCCGCCCACCGCAGCTAGAGAAAGCCCGCGTGCAGCAGCGAAGACCCAATGCAGCCATAAATAAATAAATACATTTATTTATTTATTAAAAATATCAAGACAGTAGAAATAGTCCAAAACATCAATTATTAAAAAAAAAAAAGACAGTTAAGAGTGGTAAGTAGATTATGTAGGTACATATGATTAGGGATACAATTTTAAGAAATTATTCATGTATGGTTATATGTAAGTGTAGAGGTTCAAATGGAAAACCATTAAGAACAGATTAAATATGATTTAAAGTATTCTGAATTATGGTTACAGAAGAGACAATTTTTTTTTTAATAATGTGGGATCCCTGTATAAACCATAAAAGACACAGGAAATATGATGCCAACGGGTCAATAAGCTCTTCAAACTGTTAACAGCTTTCCATTTTCCTAATCACTGCTTAATATAATTTAGCTACAGATGTGGCTTCGGTGGCTGACAGAAAACCCCAGTTAGTGATTTCACAGCCTTACCTTTAAGTTCTGTGCTCTTTCTTTGCTAAGAGGAGTGAATAGAACATTCAGGTTGTTGTCATCTGCTAAGGAGCGAAGGTCAAAGTAGTGTTTGACATACACACTGAAAGGAACAATAATATCCACATGAAGTAGCTCCAGGACGTGCCTTTCCATCTCATTCCTGGGGGAGGAGGAGAAGACAAAACCAACACAGGACAATTTTAGTCAACTGGGCTATCTTCAAAAATACCATTCTGAGCTACTAGGATGGCTCTAAATACTGTTTTGAAACAAATAATGGCTACCCAGCTGGATTAATACCCTAATGTTCAAACAAGGTACAGCTATTTGTGGTCCTTTCTGCGTCCCAGCACTTTGAGTCTGGGACAAGGGGGAAGAGGTTATGGCCCTCTTATGCACTCATGCTGCTGACTCAGGGGCTCATTCTTCAGAGTTCCATTAGTGCAGCTGTACGATTCATGCTCCACACTCACTCACAA
Source organism: Balaenoptera acutorostrata (assembly GCF_949987535.1). Lineage (NCBI taxonomy): Eukaryota > Metazoa > Chordata > Mammalia > Artiodactyla > Balaenopteridae > Balaenoptera > Balaenoptera acutorostrata. The sequence continues at coordinate 162,690,567 of NC_080064.1, forward strand.
GGCCCCGCTATAGTGATCAGATGAAAGGAATGATGGATGCTGTTTATTAGCTCTGAAGAACCTGCAGACATTTGCACCGGGCTGAGGACAGGAAGGGGCTCACTGAGGTGGAGACGAGCCAACACAAGGCGTGGGCACATCACCACGGCAACAAATGGATCCCTCGAGAGCCACTGCTGTTATCTCTGAGGGGGGAAAACTCTTGAGGCAACAAGGATTCATCTCAAGTAAATAAATAAATAAGCTACATTCGATGGGAAAGGGAATCCCCCCACCCCCACCCCGTGCATGGGGCTGTGTCAAAGGGCATAATCCAAGTTTCTGTTCACCTTAAAACCTTACTAGGGTGAGTTGTCGTCACCATGACAGGACAGGATGCACTTTTTAAGCTTAGGAAGGCAGTAAGATTATGTCTCAGCTAGACTAAACCCACTTTACGATACGACCTCTGATAGAGCAGTTGTTTCCCCCGGTGTTAGGAGAGCAGCCCAGAATGTTCAGACCTACCGCCCCTTGCCAGGACAGACTGCACACGCCCACAGAGGGCGAATTCAATGAAGTGGGAAAGTAGAGTGCTGGGAGCAGGCTTCTGCTATATGACCATATCCAGCCATTTGCTTGCCAAATGTTTAAGTAAATAAATATAAAATTAGAGTAAATCTTACCACTTTCCACAGCAATCACTTTAGAGAGTTGATTATATAAAAATGATAAATACCCAAACAAACATGCAAGTGGCTTATTTTACAATACATTTGGTTTCTTGGTTGTAAAGTGTTAATATTTTATCCATTGGATAAATCAACAAATGCTCCTTGTTCTCCTGTATGGAGAGCAGAGTATGAGCAGAAATGAGGTTTCTCATTTGTTGAACTTTAAACCTAACTGAACCTACTTCCAAAATTAATTTCCTGTTCATACGGCCAGAAGTCTATAGAAATGTAAATCAGATAATGTTTTGATAATCAGCTAATCAGGACTTAATTTACTACAGGAATAAATGCACTTCACTATCCCTTTTATATTTTCTCCACTAATACATTTTAATTGTGTGGAAATACAGTACTTCATAGGATTAACATGTCTATTAATAGAGCTTTAATCACTGAAGAAAAGCATTATGCCTACAGAATATGCATCTTCTGTGTTTTTTGCTGTTTTTAAATGGCTAGGTGGCTGAAGAGCCTACCACTTACAGGCGCAGCAAACTGTCTGAACAGCAGCTGCTCAGTTTAACTTACTCTTTTGAAGGGAAATATATATTTAACAAGACACAGAGATGTTAGAAAGTTTTAAGGAAAAGCTGATAGACAGCAATTTTTCAATTCAGACTCAAAATGAGACCATTACAAATAGTAGTCAACAGCAGAGGGATGAAACAAATGTGTATTAAACACTTTGTTGTAATGCTTTCCAACTCCCAAAGATCATAAACAAAAGCAGCCTATTATAAACATAACTCCTGGTGATTCTCCGTTCTACACAGAAAAGCGTTGTTTAGAATTAGTTTCTTCATAGCCGGACAGTGCCGCCAATGCTCCTGGGCTCAATGTCTGTGAACACCCACACGTTTCCCTGCATGTTCTCGGATGTTGCACCTGGAACCAGAGCCCCAGTCAGCTCAGTTGCAGATTCTGGGAAAATTTCAGCTGCCATCATGGCAGGGATGGTGTTCACGATTACAAATTTTCCTTCCTTCAAGGGACCAGTTTAAAGACTGATGATAGTGTTGGTCAACGTCACTTTAGTTTCTGCAACTTCCAAAAGTACTTCTATTCATTTCAAATTCATTATCTGCTGTTACACTGTTCGCTAAGATTGCTACCAGCAATATCACCATGACCACCTGGTTTACATGATCACCAAAGTGGGCATTTTCACCAAAAGCCACTTTGACAGCTACTGACAGTCACTGGTCCCTTCTCTTAGTCACAACTTTCCTCGCTTCAGCTGTAAATATGCACTTTGGTAATTGTGAATTATCTCGAGTAAGGGGCAAAGGTAACAAAAACAAACTCTTGCCCCTGCCTGCCATCTTGATCGGCCTCTGCTGTCCAATATAATCAAGAGGTGTCCTTTCCCATTTTCCTGAAGGCCACCCACAAAGACAGGTTCACTGTCAAGCGGGCACTTCGAGAGTCTGCTGGAATTACCTCTCTGGCTCATCCTGCTTCCCACCCTTGGGGCCCTTCACCAGAGCCAGATTGGAAGCCTGGCGTTTCATGCCAATGTGAGCGTGCCATCTGTGAGGAGAACCTGCCTAGTTAACTCAAGGCCCCACAAAGTGCCGCTGTGTTTGCTGAGTGCCCTGGGTGAGGCCCCAGGGATGCTTCCCGGACTACCTGAGAGGTAGGTGTTTCCTAACTCGGCAGACTTTAGGGGAGGAGACAGGAACACAGGGATCTGAAACCTTTATATGTGGCTACCTGTACATCATAGTTTCTGTAACAACAGAACCTCAGATCAAAAGGAGAAAAAGACCAGCAAAAGCAAATACACAATGTGTGACTCAGGTTGAAATTATAACCTGTCAGTAGTCTAGAGGCCCTAAGACCTTAACAGTGGCCACTTGCTTCAAAGACCAGGCATGTGCCCCTTAAAAATGGACTGGACCTGGTAGACAGCTTTAAGAAAGCTGTCAAGTTACTGACTGTACCATGTTGTTCTGGTAGTGAGCTTGTAAAATGTTTGGCAAAAACCACCAGAAAAATAATTTCAATTTATCGAGCAGAATATTACAACAATAACACATCAAGACCTACCAATTAATGAGGGGAAATACAAATTGTTATACTACAGCTAGATAGAAAGAAGTCTGTAATTTTATGTCTATTTCAGCTCTCTGCACAAGGTAACCTTTCTTAAAATGTAACATTTCTTAAAAATGTAAACTTTATGAGAGCAAATGAGGTATTGGAAAATGGTTAGAAAGTTCACGGTAACCTTACAAACTCACATGTCCTCAACTGTAATGTCCTTGAGGATCTGACAGTAGTCCACATTCCATACAGCCTGATTGTCCCAAAAGTTGGAGGCAAGAAGAATGGCTCCCAAAACAATTCTTTTCCAGTTAGTGGGGCAAATGTCGATCTCAGCATAAGTTAAAAGCCTTTCTAAGTAAACCTGCAAAAGTAGAGCACTGATCTTTGATTTTAGTTCAGTTTAAGTGCTGTGATAAGAATTGTTAGGAATGCCAGATTTCATCTCTTTTGGACACCCCTTTTATTCCTAGGTTCTACAAAGACTTTGCTCAGCCAAGCCAAGGCCAGAGGCCAGGTCACAGTTGTAAGTCAGATATTTCTGTTAGTCTGATATTTCTACTCTGCCCGTGTGAATTTCCAACCCAATTTTGGTCACAGGAATGAAAGGACATCTCAGCAAAGGGCATTCTAAAGACACGCATTGTGTTATTACCTTCCCACTTGTCAAGGGCAGCACATACAGCCCAGTGTCGACTTCAGCTGTTCAGTAAATGCTTGAGTGCCTATCACGTGCAATGTTAACTACAAGACTGGTGGTGGTTGCATGGCGATTTTACATAACGCTTGAGTGTGTAAAATTCTGGTAAGACTGAGCACACCTCTACCTTCTCTTCAGAGTCCCCAGTCCTTCTGTGGCATGAACTTGAAGATAAAAACTGGTGGTCAAGAGAGCCTCCCAGTGGCTGCTGCGTGGCATAGCAGGACAGGCAGTCCAAAGGGGCTTGACAGCTAGCTGGCAAGTATTCCCATATTTTAGTGCCTTTTTAAGGAACACACATGCATACAAAGGGTAGTCCTTTTCATATCCCCAATTTTTCACATCTCCATTATCATTTCATTATTCATTTCTGTCTTACATAATCTGCAGCTTAGTCAATTCTTTTGGTTTTAAGGTGGGAAGACCTGCCTGTGTCTGTATCCCTGGGGCTCCTCTAAACCTGCCGGTTTGTGAGATGATTTCATGGTTTCTTTTACATGTATCAAATGTCTACCCTACAAAGAACTGGATGGAGTTAACAGCTGAGCAAAGATGAGAGAGGTAAGCTGTGATTTGTTGTTACCTCTGTAGAAGAGTGTATATGCCATTTGACAAAAAGAAAAATGTCCAGTTTTAAAGAGTCTGTTTACTCTCTGATGGGTTATCAGATTGACAGCTCAGATTCGCCCATGCCCTCCAAACTCTACTGTGTTTTCAAACACGGGTATTGAGATTATATGTTCTTAGTGAAATTCGGCTCCCATTGCCCAAAGAACTCAGCACTCTCTAGTACCCTAAGAACGACTCTCCCCGCAAGGTTCAACTCTTTACTTTATGGGACTAATCAGAGGCACTGAAACGACACTGGCAATCTCTCAACTTCCTCTCACCTTTGTACTGGCAAACTTGGTACACGTGCTGATATTCATTTATCCCACTTGCCCTCCTGTCTCGGAGGAAGCGAGATTTCTTTCTTTTCACTGAAGCTAACTCTCCTATGAATGCAGTTGATCCCACCTCACTTCTGCAGAGCACTGTGCCCACAGTTAGTCTCTTTTTGAACAACTTCTCCCTCTCTGTCAGAGGCTTCCTCCAGTGTGAATGCTTCCATGTCCCCAGCCTGTCCCCCACTGCCCCTCGACGGCGTCCTCAGGGCTGAGGCCAGCTCCTCATCTCCCATCCTCTCCTTAACCCACTTCAGTCAGCCTCCTGCTGCTACCACTCTACAGAGACTACTCTTGCCGTGGTCACCGGTGCCTTCACACAAACCACCCAGAGCTCTTTGTCCCAGAGCTCCACTCCCCAGGCCTTCCCCTCAGAAATGAAAGAGCACTGCCACACGCCCAGTCGCTGAGACCAAACACCTGCACTTGAGTGTATCCTGCTCCAATCTGTTAGAACTTCTTGTTATCTCTACCTTCACTGGTACCCTGACCGCTTTTCTGTCTGTCACTTCTGACTTGTATCGCTGCCACTGCCTAACCTCTCTGCCTCCCAACAGACTACAGTCTGTTCTCCCCAAAGCAGCCAGGAGAGCCTCTTAAATTAAGAGTACTTTATGCGCCTGCTCCAGATCTGCCAGAGGTTTCCCATCAAACAAATACCTTCTTCCCGTGGCCTGCAAGTTACGAGGCCCTGTGCGGTACGGCCTTGTCCTTCCGTGACCTCATCACCTATGCTCTTTCCCTCATTCCCCGCTCGGATCACAATGGCCACCTTGCTTTTCCTTGAACACACAGAACAAGTTCCTGTCTCAGAGCCTTGCACTTGTCCCCTCTGCCCGTAATGCCAGCGTACCTGATCTTCCTCAGTTCAGCCACGTCCTGGGTTCAAACATTACCTCTTTAAAGAGGCTCTTCCTGAGCTTTCTAGTAAGCCCCTCTAATCACTTTATCCCTTTACCTTGCTTTCTCTTCATGGTTTTTACCACTACTTGAAATAGTCATCTTTTAAAAAACACTCATTAAAAAAAAAACACTTATACTTTGCTATACACCTGAAACTAGCACAACACTGTAAATCAACTGTACTCCGATAAAAAAAAAAAAAAAAAAAAAATTTACGTCTTCCACACTTGCTCCATAAAGGCAAGAACTTTATTTATCCAACTTGTTCTCTCCTCCACCCCCCACATGTAGAAAAGTGACACAGAGTAGGTATTCAGTGACATGGTATTTATGACATGAGCAACTTCTTGGTAGCATTTAGCGTTTGGACCATACTCTCCTTCTTGAACCTCTCCTGGTGTCTCTTAGGGTTCTCTGCTGGGTTTCCTACCACTGTAGCCACTCCTCTGGGGATCTGTCCCTTAAGTGCTGACAGTCCCTACAGATCTATCTTCTACCCACTTTTTATTTTACATACTTTCTCTGCATTTGAACAGCTACACTTAATTCCCTCCCTCTAGCTCAGATTCATGCTCCAATCCCATATATTCAAATGATTACTAGACACTGCCATTCTGCTGTCTCGCAGGTACATCAAGCTTAACTTGTCTACAAAGAAATGCCCCTCTTCCAACCCCAACACTCTCCTTCCTGCATTTCCTAGCTCTCCATATGCAAGCACCATTCCTGCCTCTCTCAAGCATGTGCTAAGCACTCCAAGTGGCCTGTAGCTCCAAGAAAAGGCCTGTGTCTGATCCAGTACCCACTGAGGGGTCTCTTTTCAAAAGGACAAGCCTCCTGTCCTAAATTCTGCCTTGATAGGAGCAGGCAGTGAGTGGCCTAAGTATTCCTTCCCTGCAGACCACGCAGCTGACTTTCCCCCCTACAGGTTTGCTATAGGGAGGAGTAAAACAATCCCAACTACCTCTCACTTGAATATGATTTATTATTCAAATGATAAAATCTTACCACAGGAATTAGGAATGGATGACAAAAAGGTCCTTACACAGCTGTAGCTTAGCAGGCTAACTAGAGTAAAGCCTTCTGAAGTCCTACTGGCACCCTAGTCCTGGGCAACTTCACATGCAGGCAATAAGAGGACAGCAGGGATGGTTAACACCATTATCCATTATCCAAGGAACAGAGAACTGAGGGCAGTAGTTCTCAATCAGGACACACATCAGAACTGCCTAGGCAGTACAGTCTGGGACTCAGCTTCAAACTACCCGGAACCTATTTCTGCCTGTGGACCAGAGCGTTCAGTTATTGCCCCGCCCTACCACCACAACATGCGTCGTCTGTGTGTGCGTGTGTGCACTGTGCGTGCATGTGTCCCCTCAGGTGTGGAAGGAGAAACCAGAAATCTCTCCTGCTGCCTTTAATAGCAATTGTTTTGTGATGAGAAAAGCAATGGCAACATTTTAAATCATAATGATTATTGAAGCTCAAATGTGTATACTTTACTTTCTTTTGATAGGTTTCTCTTAATAAAGTTCTAATGATCATTTCAGGAACCTACTTTCATTTGGGAAAAACAGGACCATACCATGTGTACAAGACAGAAATTTCTACAGATGCTTTACGAAAGAAAAAATATCTTACCAAAGTTATTACTGCACTTTCAGCAGTTAGCTGTGTGGCACTACAAAGAGCATGAACAAATCTGTAAATGAATTTGTGTTCAGGATCATGCTCGAAGTATTTCTCTGGAACCTTTTCTCGCTGAAAGGAGAAAAAATGCAATTTATGTATCCATGGAAGAAAAATACTTAAAAGTACCCTTAAGATAGCAGTCTTCACACTTGGGCCCACGTGCCCCTTAAAATAATTTTGGTTGGGTGACATGTCTTGTAGTCTTTTAAATATAAACAATGGGATCCTAAAATACCACAGTGATCCAGTACTCACCACCATTCATTAAAGAAAAATACAGGCACAACCGCAGAAAATTTATGTATTTCCACGTTCCTCCCCACAGAATTCGAACCAAATGTAAACTATTGGGTTGGCCAAAAAGTTCATTTGGTTTTAAGTAAAAATAAAAGACACAGTTTTCATTTTCACCAAGCATTTTATTGAACAATATATTCACTAACCAAACAAACTTTTTGGCCAACCCAATATTTTTAGGCTCAAAAGTCTTGCTGATCACCATATGTCATACTTTTCTGTAATCAACTTTGAAAACACATTTCCAGTGTCCTGTAACCATAAGGCTCGAAGAATGTGCTGTCCTGTACAGCAGTCGCCAGCCACGTGTGGCTACAGAGCACCCGAAGAAGTGAATTTTAAAACTTTGTCATTTTAATTCGTTTAAAATTTAAACAGTTTTCTAATTTTCTTCTTAGAGGCCTTATCATATTAGGTTTATTTACAAATATTTATATTGTTTGATGCTATGGAAAATCATCCTTTAAAAAGATACATTTTCTGTTACTTGGGTATGTTTACTTACCTGCTCACTATTCATACAAAGTGCAACTCGGTTCATATCCATCAACCCCTTATACAACACGCCTTCGGGAAAATGACTAGACACAACATGGCGTGGGGAAGAAGACTTAAAGGAAGATGAATTTGACTTCGAGCTGGAGGAAGTAATTTTCTTCTAGTACTTAATTTCAAAGCAAATCAGCATGAAATAAACACAACTGTATAAGAGAAAAATACCACTTCAATAAAACTGACACTTACTGTGAGTGGATGTAATCTCTCATCAAAAATATCCAAGGATCTATCTGCATCTCTATAAAATAAGAATGTGCATTTAAAAAATTAATTCAGGAGTTACTATCTTAGTAAAATATCTGCTAGGAGTAGAGAGAGGGGTAGAGGAAGCTTAACCTTCAACAAAGCAAACAGTTTTATAAATTCTTCTCCTGGATTCCACCCTTAGAAAGGTTTCCTGACCTATTTTTACTCAGCACATCAAGTTCCGTGAAATCTTTTCTACAACAACCAGCCAGAGTTGCCTCTATAAGCACTGACCCTCCCTAACAGGCAATGCTAGTAAACCAATATATTTTCACTCCTCTAACCTCACACTGGAATATGCAAGAACATTTTATAAAGCAGTGGTGGTGGGCAATAAATTCTTCTAACTTCAATCAATGTGAATATGAGATTCATGGTTTTTTCCCGTTTTTTTCTCTTTAGTTCTTTATATTCTTATTGCGTATTTCTTCTTGTCTCTTTTAAATAGTTTGAGTTAAAAATGTAATTGTCTTTTTATTTTAAAAGAAACCAGGCTTTTTAATTTAAATTTTCACCACACTAATACACTGCGCTCATTTGAACAGCGGTTCTCTAAATGTGGTCTGCAGGCCTCTGGGATTCTCCCCTATCCCCTCCTTCAGGAGGCCCAAGAGGTCAAAACTGCTTTTATAAGAATACTAAGACACTACCTGCCCTTCACATTGTGTGACATTTGCTATGGATGTATAAAAGCAAAAGTGGGTAAAACTGCTGGTTTCTGAGCATGAATCAAGGCAGTGGTACCAAACTGAATTAGAAGTCATTCAATTATTCACTGCCACTTGCAGTTAAAAATCTGCTTTAAGGGCTTCCCTGGTGGCGCAGTGGTTGAGAATCTGCCTGCCAATGCAGGGGACACGGGTTCGAGCCCTGATCTGAGCCGCGGAGCGGCTGGGCCCGTGAGCCATGATTACTGAGCCTGCGCGTCTGGAGCCTGTGCTCCGCAACAAGAGAGGCCGCGACTGTGAGAGGCCCGCGCACTGCGATGAAGAGTGGTCCCCACTTGCCACAACTAGAGAAAGCCCTCGCACAGAAACGAAGACCCAACACAGCCAAAAATAAATAAATTAATTTAAAAAAAAAAATCTGCTTTAAGAACATCCTTGATAAAAGAGTAAAAATTAATAGTGTTCTTAAACCTTGGTCCTTCTTTTTAATATTCTGAATAAGTGGAAAGTATGCATTAAGCACTTTTACATACTGAAATATGGCTGGGTTAAGGAAAAGCACTTGTGACTTGGCGGTAAGTCATTTTTTTCATAGAACACCATCTTTATTTGAAACACTTTTTTCATCGAACACCATCGTTATTTGAATGTACAACTGACACAGTCATTCTTTCAAAAATGAACAAAGTGAGCCTGTCACTTCAAGGAAAATCACTCTAAAGTTATTTGTTGCCAATGATAAAATTCAAGCCATCAAGCTAAAAATATCAGGATTTTTGGAAAACTTCTACCTTCTATTGTGAACTTGACAACTTCTCAACACTTAAAAGACTTTTCTGGTAAGACTGGTGGTGATACTAACAAAAGTGAGTTTTTGACACTGTCTAAAGAAATGTGAACCAATACTTTCCAAATGACCAATGTATAATATTATAAAGTCAGGTACAGGTAAAAAGATCTACTCAGTATGCATGACAGATCAATGGGTATTAATTTAACATAGTATTTATTACAAGTTCATTGATATGATTTAGAATTCCATTTTAACTAATTTAAGAAACTAGCACATGCAGACTTTTGGTACAGTATCAAAGAATATACCAAATTATCTGAAGGCTGTAAAAATACATCTTTTTCCAACTATATATCTGCAAGCGGCTGGATCTTCTTCATATTGTTTCTTCAAAACAAATGACTGAAGACAGAATAGATATGAGAATCAGCTGTCTTCTATTAAGGAGATACTTTTCTCTCAATATTTTTTGTTGTGGAAAATAGTTATTTTTCATTAAAAAAAAATGACTTATGTTAAACACTGGGGTTCCCAATCAGGGGTGATTTCGTCCCCCAGGGGACTTCTGGCCATGGCTGGAGACAGTTTTGGTTGTCGTAATGTGGAGGGAAGAAGGTGCTACTGGCATCTAGTGAGTAGAGGCCAAGGGTGCTGCTATATATCCTATAACACACAGGACGACACCCCACAACAAAGCATTATCTAGCTCAAAATTTCAATAGTGCTAAGGCAAACCCTGTTTTAACATACAATGGATTTAATTTTTTAAATTCTCAATTTCAATGTCTAATACAGTAAATTATCAATATAACCCATATAAACAAATACTCTTTGGGATGCTCAGTAACCTAAGAATTAAGGGTCCTAAGATAAAAATAAATGATTCACTTCTATACTGTAATAAAAGCACTCGAATAATAAAAGCTTATGCCAGTAACATCTATAGTTATTACCTAACACTAAACTTGATACCTTGTAAATTAATTAGCTGGAATAACAAGATAGGTTTTAAAAGAGCTCACCTGTTCTTTATGTGGTAATATATTGCTAAGGTCAAACTGTGGAGGAAAAAAAATACATTGTAATAACTGATTTTTATCATATCAGGCCTGAAGACATTTTTAAAAAGGGGTTAGCAAGGAGGGAAGACCTTCCAGAGGCCCAGTGGCCCCGAAATCCTCGAATTCAGAACAGTACCACATGGGTGCTTTCCCCCTTGTTTTAGGTTCTTCAGCTTTTAGCAAAATTAGGAGACCCAAAATGCTAGATATGCTGTTAGAAGGCATGTTTTGGTTGATTATTATAATATATAAATTATTACATATTTCCCCTGTCATTTGTCCTTCTACCCACAAAACCTTCTGTCCTGTACAAGTTATATCTATCTATACACATGCTTAAATTTAAGCCATATAGTAGTTTGTGTGTGGGTGTGTGTGTGTGTGTGTGGTTTTTTTGTTAGCCCCTGCATTTCAGTTGATTTAGTTCGCTATCCACCTACCCATCCGTTTTCCATTATTTCCCTAAAAGTAAATAATAAAAGTGCTCTATACCAAAATGATTTAAAATCACTTTTACATAATTATTAGAAAATTTAATAGCAAAATTTTATAGCCACAAAACTGATGATAGGTCTAGCTATCCTGAAATAAGCAGTGCTAATAATACAGCATAATACTACACAGTGGGCTTCCCTGGTGGCGCAGTGGTTGAGAATCTGCCTGCTAATGCAGGGGACACGGGTTCGAGCCCTGGTCTGGGAAGATCCCACATGCCGCGGAGCAGCTGGGCCCGTGAGCCACAGCTGCTGAGCCTGCGCGTCTGGAGCCTGTGCCCCGCAACGGGAGGGGCCGCGATAGTGAAAGGCCCGCGCACCGCGATGAAGAGCGGTCCCCGCACCGCAATGAAGAGTGGCCCCCGCTTGCCGCAACTGGAGAAAGCCCTCGCACGAACCGAAGACCCAACACAGCCAAAATAAATAAATAAATAAATAAATAAAGTAGGGGGGAAAAAAATTAAAAAAAAAAATACTACACAGTATACCATTAATGACAGGTATTTCCAAATTATTTTAAATAAAGTATTAACGAACAGATAGATACAAGTCCTTAGGTAGTCTTTTTTAAGTTACTATAGTCCTAAGTTATTCACAGCTGTTGTATATTAGGCAACAAAGGGGTTCTCTGGTTAAGTTATATGCTCCCCTTTGTTCTCAGTGTCTAAAATGAAACTCAAAATAATTGAGGGAAGGCAAATCTGAATTTTATAATAGGTCTATAGAATCTTAGCACTTGTATAAAGGCCTGTAACACCGTTAGCATCAAAGATGGATACTTCTATAGTGCTTCAAAGTTTCATCTTCAAATTGATTTTAAAATCACAGCATTAGAAGTTTTATGATGGAAAGGACCACTGAACCGTAGATGACATTTAATTAAACAACCCATTTTACAGATAAGGGAACCAAGGTTTAAAACTGACTTACCTAAGGTCCCACTAATTATCAGAAGCAGTTCTCTTTCTCCTGCCCTCTAACCAAATAGTGGCTCCCAAGCTCAGCTGCACACTGGGATCATCTGAGAAGCTTTAAAAACTGCCTGGCTTCTGCTTCAAGATGTTCTGATTTAACCGGCACTGGGTATGACTTGGGCATCAGGACTGTTTTTAAAGATCCCCAGATGACTGCAGCGTGCAGCAAAGTTTAGGGATGAATGAGTTAGGGTTAAGATCGGAGAATCACTCGGGATGCTTTTGTCCATATAATCATGCTTCACATCATTCCCCATCTTGTCAAAAGGTGTGTGTGCGTGGGTGAGAGAGAGACAGACAGACAGACAGACAGACAGACACACAGACACTGTGTCTTGGAGGCGGGGGCAGGCGGGTGGACTTTGTGCATCCAGAAACATATATCTTGAAAAGTTGCATAAGTGATTCTAATAAGGCTCACCTACCCCACTGAGAACAACTACCCCACTGAAAACTAACCCCATGATAAACATTTTCAAAATCATTCCTAAAAGCCAATTGGCCCTATTAATTTTCTCAGTAAACCTTTATTTCACCAATAATGAATGTGATGAATGATCATTTTTAAAACTTCATGAGAGCAAATTAAAATTTACTGTACTTCCAAAAATTAGACTAGGTCGGGAAAAAAAAGGATGAAACCTACTTGTCTGAGCAAGGTTAATCTTTTTTTTTTTTTCTTTAATTTTATTTAATTTTACTTATTTTTGGCTGCATGGGGTCTTTGTTACTGCGCGCGGGCTTTCTCTAGTTGCCAAGAGCGGGGGCTGCTCTTTGTCGTGGTGCGCGGCCTTCTCACTGTGGTGGCTTCTCTTGTTGCACAGCACGGGCTCTAGGTGCGTGGGCTTCAGTAGTTGTGGCACACGGGCTCAGCAGCTGTGGCTCGCGGGCTCTACGGCACAGGCTCAGTAGTTGTGGCGCACGGGTTTAATTGCTCTGCGGCATGTGGGATCTTCCCAGACCAGGGCTCGAACCTGTGTCCCCTGCGTTGGCAGGCAGATTCTTAACCACTACACCACCAGGGAAGTCCCTGAGCAAGGTTAACCTTCAAAGTACTTTTGAATTATATACTGGACATCAGACTCTTTTGAATTCAAAAGAAGCTGCGACTCTAGCCAAAGTAGAGTGGTTTTTGTACCCACAGATTCAGTGTCTTGGCTGAATAAAAACATTCAGTGATGATGTGATAAGTGCCCAAACTCAGGACTTTAGAGATGGGGCTCAGTTTTTGCTGAAACATGATTTGACTGCAACTATTATTGTAAGCAAGAGAGGAAAGTTACATTATTATGACTGTGAACTTGCTGTCTTTAATTAAAGTAGAAGTTACTGATAATTTAAATAGCTAAAAAAAAAGCTGGCACATTAAAAACCAATTAAAAATATAATTAGCTTATAAAATTAAGACAACAAATAAAATTAAGGATAAGGACATTAATATTTTCAAATAGCATTTCCCAAACTGTGTTCTGGAAAATCAACATTCATATCCTAAGGAGATGTTAATGTTTCGTGGACAACCGCGAGGGAGGAGGCAAGAAGCTCTGCATCCCGTTTGGTTTTTTTCTCTTAAATAAGCTTGAAAGGTTCATCATTAGGGTGTTTTGAAAGTGCATCTCCAATTGTGGACTATGAGGTGCTCCCAGAAATTAAAGAATAGTTTCCATCATCATGACACTGTTCGTGTCTCCTTAAGTATAAGCCTGACCACAGCCATGTTTCCGAAACCTCACCTCTTTTATTGTTCTCTGCTGTGATTGATACAGTGTGTTGGAGATATATTTATATATATAAACAAAAATTAAATGTGTCTATTAAGTTAAAACCTCAGTTGAACAAATTTCATCTACAAAGAAATTAAGCTTGAGTGTGTATTTCTTAAGACTGGTTTGATATATTCTCCCCCTCTTTGGGGGACAGCAAGGAGAAGTAAAATTTCATACAGAAATAGTGCAGGGAAAAAAAAAATGCACAGTGGGATAAATCCGACAAAATCCAATTAAATTTAAATGCAGAGTCGCTTTGGTGCCAGTAGGGGACAAGCTGTTCCTTCTTCTAAGGGTAGCTTCCAAAGTAGTATACATTGTTTGAGGACTACAACTCATAAAGAAATAATTTTTTCTAGAAATAGCCAATAAAAAGTACCTCTCTTTCTCATTATGTTCAACAATGGCTTAACAACAGAAATGCGTCAAATAAAGATTTATACTTTTTCTGGGATTTCTTATTTGCTAACTGGCTTTCCCTTCTATCATGCGCTCTAAGATTAAAATGGAAACTGAAAATTCATATTTAGGTCCTTGAAATCAATCTATAGTTGACACCAGTTTTTTAACCTGATCACTGAAAAGGACAATTCAAATGAATGAAATTATGTATGGCTAGGATGCTTTTAGCGATAAGGGGGTCTGTCACTCAGCCCTTGGCAACCTACTTGTACTCACCATTTTACTGTGGTTCTAAGATTAGGCTGGCTGACTGTGCTGTCATCTAGAAATATTGTTGAGCATGAGCTATACTTTTTAGTAAGCTGCCCTGGAGATACCTGAAGGGGAAGGGAAATGGAAGAAAATGTCACAGTAAGTTAAACCTATAAAGTGTGTTTTTTTCCTTGGTTAAAATGTCAAACGATAAAACATTAAGATTTTTCTTACACTCCATGAACTGCCTGAGTGTGATATCATGTGCAGCTCTATGGGAAACCTCTATACTCTGACTTCCACAGACGAGCTTTGAGAAATGGGTTATAAAATGCTGCCTTGATATAGTACCTATAATCAAACCTGGCAAGCGCCTATTATAAATTACCTTTATAATAATGTAAAAAGTTTAGAATAAGATTTCAGGGTTTTTTCCTTAAGCAATGAAATGCAGCTGAGATTTCCTATTTCTATTCATTTACTACAATAAAACGTAATGCTTTATGTAATACCGATGTAGGAGCATTTCACTGCAGTAAACGAACACCAATAATAAATGTATTAGTTCAGGAGACAGTGTGACGAAACAAACGTTTTCGAATCAGAGGCTGGGCATGCCAGGGCTGCTCTATCACTAAAAAGCTGAGGGCCATAAGTCTCTCTGGGCCTCAACTTCCTTATCTGGAGGACAAAAAGGTACTGCTTAAAGATTCTCTCGCATCCAAAAAAAAACGGATAAAACAACTCTGAGAATTTAACTTCTCACTTCATGTTTAAGTAAGACTGCCATGACATTACTCAAGTGAGAACCTCAGAGAATACTTGCCATTCATTTCAAAATTGTACTAATTCTGTTCTACGTGTTATTTGACACTCCTGCCTCACCCATGCTGCTCTCTGCCTGCAGTGCCTTTTTCTTCCTCCTGTCCCAGCAAGCTTGACCCCATCTTCCTCTAGGATCCCTCTGCCGGCAGGCACACCACAACACTTCTCGCTTTCTGCACACTCACACGTCTAATTTACCAACTGTTCCATGGTCTCAGCTGCTTGCATAGTACCACCCTCTTAAGTAAACAAGCTTCTCCAGGTTAGGAAGATTCTTCTCCTACCTCCAGCTACTGAGCACAGAATCTGGGACAAATTAGGATTCAACAAGTGTTTGAGAAATTATTTAAGATCAGTTACAACTGGAGGTAAATCTTACTAAAGATACAAATTCGTGAGAATTTATCTACAGTGGTGTTGGATAGGTGACAAAGAACTTTTTGAGACCCTCTAGAGAATGAACTATCTTTAAAACACTTTAGAAGTATCCATTTATTTGTGAAGAGCCCATGAACACGGCAATAGTCAAATACTAAAATGGCCTAAACTATGTTAGGACAACTCTCTTCCTTAAAGTAAGGCCAATAACCAAATCCCAATCACTGAAAGCCACTGGAAGGAAGAGTAGCATTCTTTAATACCACAGAATACAAACAATTTTAAAGCTGGGTTTTGTTTTTGGTTTTTGTTTGTTTACTAATTCAGATGAGCCTTCCTTCCTCCTATTAATATAAAACAGTTTTCACCATGCTGTCACACTCTCCCATCAATGTCCTCCACAAATACATGAAAGGTGAGGCAGGGAGAAAATCTAGTTGATGCTTTTTAAAATACAGAGCATTTAAGTAAAAATTGCCAGTATCCAATAATCAGAAATATCCAAATGGCATATATAAAACACCATTTTGCTTGTTTCAGATGCTTTATGCAAAGCCACTTATTCCTTATTAACAAAAAGTTCTAGATGTAACATATTTGAAAAGTATCACTATTTGGAAGACTAATTTCTCCTTCAAGCTAGAAATGTTTTAAACTAAAACTCTGATATGGTCCTTAAGCTATTTGGTTAATGTGTAATTTTAGAATCTCAAAAAACAGATACAGCATGAAAAATGAAAATTCACTCATTCAAATACTTTGATTCTAAACGAAGCAGGTTATCTTTTAAGGTCACTACTATTAGGGTATAATATGACATACACTACACGTAATAAAAGTCAATTCTGACCAAAAATCTATATATATGAGGGGAATAAAAATAGTAAGGAAATGTACCAAAATATAGACTAGTTGGTAGAGCTTTGGGTGCTATTTATCCTGTTTTCCTCTATTAAAAACTTTTTTTTCTATTATGAATGTATATTGATTTGTCTTTGGAAATAGTACTGCTAAAACATTTAAAATTTTTAATTAGATGTGGTCTATAGTCCTATGGGGGCTCATTTAATGTATCAGCAACTTACAGTCTACTGGCTCGATCCTACAAAAGAAACACTTCCACAGGCCTGCTCCTGAAACTATTCAAACTTTCCAGCATCTAGTGTTCACTAAAGGATGGCAGAATTGAAGCCTCTGAGCAAAGCCTAGATATGTTAGCTGCCAGCAGATTACTTTCCTCTCATCTTGCTTGAAAATTTAAGATAACTGTCCTTTATGATTAAAGCCTTACCATTGCTGGCTCACAACCTCAATAAACTGCACTGACACACATAAGGGTATAAAATGCAAATACAAAAAAAAAAAAAACAAGTAGCAAAAAACACTACTGACAGTTTAATGTTCATAGGTATTATTTCAATTGGTCACTGAAGAAGAGTATTTATCTTCATTCAGCACTAAGGACAAAATACATGGACTTTTACAATCTTTATAAGGGGAAAGGTTGCTTAGTAGACTTCAGGTTTAATGGTGAAGACTAGAAAATAATCATACCTAGGAGGTTAGTAAGTAACAACCCTCAAAGCTTATCATTAAAGGTCAAGTACCTGTTGAAATCCTGCCCCCACCCAATGACTCTTCCCACTGTGCCCACTGCCTCTGATTTTAACCCATTAAAAGAATAAAGCTGGAGAGAGCGAGAGTACGAAGTGCGGCAACCCGAGTCATGGCAGGACAGGCATTTAGAAAGTTTCTTCCCCTCTTTGACCGAGTATTAGTTGAAAGAAGTGCACCCGAAGTTGTACCCAAAGGAGGCATTATGCTTCCAGAAAAATCGCAAGGAAAAGTATTGCAAGCAATGGTAGTAGCTGTTGGATCAGGCTCTAAAGGAAAGGGTGGAGAGATTCAACCAGTTAGTGTGAAAGTTGGAGATAAAGTTCTTCTCCCAGAATATGGAGGCACCAAAGTAGTTCTAGATGACAAGGATTCTTTCTTATTTAGAGATGGTGACATTCTTGGAAAATATGTCGACGAAAATAAGTCACTATTGAAATGGCATCACGTGAAGCTGCCCGTTCCCCCAATGGCATCACGTGAAGCTGCCACTGAAGTTCTGAAATCTTTCATCCTGTAAATAATTTCCGTGTTTCTTTTATAAGAAAGTAATGATATCCAAACTAATGATATTCAGTGTCTCTGAAATTTAGTTTTCTCTGTATTGATTTAAACATTCCCAAATAAAAGTATATAAATGAAAAAAAAAAAAAAGAGAATAAAGCTGAAGTTCACTTTTTTCTTCCCCCTTTTCACAAGTTTTGGATACGTTTATTAAGAATCAATGACTTTAACTGAAAAGTCTGTAATACTCCATCTATGTTGCACATTAATGGACAATATGGTAGGGTGAGTGGTTTGAATAGAATTCATACTCCAGGCCTTAGTAGAAAAGTATAATATTCTAATTATAGGTATAATCCAAAATATTGTCTGAATTAATATCGTTAATTATATTGAATTAAACTTCAAACTCAGAACCTATATTCAAAGAATAAATCTAAGTTTGAGTAGACTGACCACAAATCTATTTCCTCTCCCCCTTCTTTCAGATATCATCTCAGTAGAATTAAAGGCATTTTTTAAAAAAGCTATACATAAGACAGGATAAACAGCAGATGATTTTTAATGTTTGAAAGGTGAAAAGACTAGATAAAGGAGTGGTAACTGACATGGCAGAACAGAGGAAGCACAACCTTGGTACCTACAGAGAGTGACTAGGACAGGAACAAGAAAACCAGTTTGTCTTACGGAACCCAAGGCAGGCTCAGAGTTCAGAGGCGTGGTCCCCAAATCCTTGCAGTGAGGCCCATCAGTTAACGAGTTGTCCAAGTGATGCTTCCAATTAGATCTTAACAGACAGCCAAGGACCATCACTCGTTTGAGGGAAGCCCCCAACAAGTAAGAGATCAAAACAGGAAGAAGGAATGGGACTTCCCTGGTGGCGCAGTGGTTAAGAATCCGCCTGCCAATGCAGGGGACACGGGTTCGAGCCCTGGCCCAGAAAGATCCCACATACCACAGAGCAACTGAGCCCATGCGCCACAACTACTGAGCCTGCGCTCTAGAGCCCATGAGCCACAACTACTGAAGCCCACACGCCCTAGAGCCTGTGCTCCGCACCAAGAGAAGCCACTGCAATGAGAAGCCCACGCACCCAACAAAGAGTAGGCCCAGCTCACCGCAACCAGAGAAAGCCCACGTGCAGAAACCAAGACCCAATGCAGCCAAAAAATAAATAAATAAAATAAAATATAAGGATGCTTTTAAAAAAAACAAAACAAAACAGGAAGAAGGAATTGATGGGAGTGATAAAAACTCAGGAGCAAATGAAAACTTGAAATTGCATCAGTGAAAAAAAGAATGACAGGATATAAGAGAACTCTATAAATTGAAAATAAGGTAGACAAAACAATATATTCAATAGAAGGATTAGAGCACAGTCAAGGAAATCTCCAGGAAGCAGGACAAAAAGACAAAATGCAAAGCAGGAGGGGAAAAAAGTTACCGATCTGGTAAGTCTAAGACTTCCAACATCCGAATAATAGGAACCTGGAAGAAAAAAACAGAATATCAAAGAAACACACAAAAAAGGTCTATACCAAACCAAATTATGAAATTTCAAAATCCCAGGGAGAGGGAAGGTACTAAAAGGTTCCCGAGAAGGAAGGGATGGGGGGAAATGACTAAAATCGGTAATGTACAATGTACCATACAATGTCAACAGGTTTAAGAGCAACAGTGTAAATGAGAAGATGAGAGGGAAGTGTCTTTAGAACTGCAAAAATTAGTTTCAACTGAGAATTCTATACTTTCTCAAATAGAAGGAGTTTCAGAGAGGCTAGATCTCTATAAACTTTCTGCCCATGTGCCCTTTTCCCACGAAAATGTGCTCCAGTAAAACAAGGAAGTATAACAAGACAAGAGGGAAACAGAATCTAGGACATAGGGGATCCAACATAAGAGAGCAGAGATATGTGAGATCCCAGATGACTTCACACAGATATCCCAGGAAAAGAGGCATAGAGCAGGCCTAGGGGAACACTAGTCTATATGGGAGTAGGAAGACAAAAGATCGGGGAAAAGTGTCTCCAAGAAAAAAATGGAACAGATGTGGCTTAGTAGACGGAAAATATTTTTGATAGGCATGTGACAAATGTTCAAACATTTGGGGAAAAAAATAGCTGTTAGAAAACAGGCAAGTGAATATAGTCAGGAAATTAATTCCACAGAAAAAATGAAGAATGTGAAAGCAGGGAGACCGGGCAGGGAGCTACTTACTGCATGTGGCTGTGTGAGATCACGTTGGCTAGGAAAAGGGGGTTGGGTTATCCTAGAGAAGTGCAGAAGGGCTCCAATTTCATTAATATTGAAGAAGAAGAATGAAGGGTGTGCAAGGAGGAGGCACAGTCAGAGAACTATATGGCTCAGCAGTGCACAATATTTGCAGAGTCGTAGTAATGTAAACATTGATTCTGATGTAATAAAAACTGATACATGTTGAGGGAACACAGGGAGGGAAATAACGTCATGGTGGACCGAAGAAGCTAAGCTTTCACCTGCTATGACAAGAAGTCAATGGACAGTGCTAAAAATTAACTTACCTGTTATACTTTTATTACTTTGGTTAAAAAATAAGATCAAAAAAATAAGGCAAAAGAATTTAAGGCAGATCTTTATACTACAACCGTATTAGTGAAATTTAACTGAAATGTCAGAACCCTTAAAAAATGGGCACTACTAAGTCAAAGACTTTCCTGAATACATTTGATAATTAGGAAAATAGAGATTTAGAAAATCTACCAAAAAGAGGTCCATGCTAACAGTATTGGATCCATCATATTTTTAGGAATCATGGCAGACATATTTTTAATTCAAACTATTAATTTCTTAACTTTTCAACTGTTTACTTACATGGTTTAAAGGGTTGCTCTTCGTCTTTTCCCGCACTAAGAATAAAAAAAATTAACTGATGAATTCTGATACAAATGCCATAGAAAAATAAAAGTAGTCACTAATTATTTGACGGATTACCAATAACACAATGAGATAAAATTCCATTCTATTTTTTAAAATAATTTCCAACAAAATATATAATTTAAATCACCCAGCAAGATGAGTCCTATAAATAAAATCTAAAAACTTAGTTTCACTTTTTTGACCTAATAGATATTCTGTATTAGGTACAAATGAAAGACTCCCCATTTACAAAAGAAAAGGACAAAGCAAATTAGGCCAGGTGAGAAACTTAGCTAATAAAAAAATTTACCTGCTGCATAGCTGAACTACTAGCCAGGAGTATTTTCTAATTCTTCATTTACACACAGCTTACTTTAATTACCACCATCTACAGATGACAACTCTAAGAACCAGTTTCTGGCCAGGCACTCATCTCCGAACGCACCAGTATCTCTGGAAGCATCCTGAACCACTTAATGGTAACCTACTCAAATACCTTACTGAAAAAATACACAACTGGAAAGTAACCTATGTTAAACGTAAATTTTAAAATGAGTGTGCTGACCTAAATGAACATATCTACAGCACACAAAACTGTTTTGCTCCAACAAAGGCCAGAAGAATAAAAGCCTGAAGAGGGTCTTAGGCCACACTCTTGCTCACATTGCCTCCTTTAACTCCAGACAGGCATCACAGGCACGGATTCCTTAAGGCTGAAGAGAGAGACAGGCATGGGACAGCTTTTCTTTTACTGTCTCCAGAGCCCCTCTACATGTGAGCAGCTCATGGCTCTGGAAGAAACTGAGAAATAGAGCAATCCTAACCAGAAATGAGTGGCTCAAGTACACACACTAGAAAAATGCAAGTTAGAAACCCCAGGAGCTTCCAGGTTGGTGAACACGTAGTACCCTTGCAGGGGGCATCAAAGCTCTGTGCCCTGTCCCCATGCCTGGCCCTATGCATCTCTTCCATCTGGCTGTTCCTGAGTTATATCCTTTTATAAAAACCAGTGATCTAACGGAAAAAAACAAAAAGCAAAACAACAACAACAAAAAACCAAACCTCCGTTTTTTATTGTGCTGCTTCACTTTAAATATTATGGAATGTTCACTTCTTGTATTCCTGCTCTCGTAATCAACTGAAAAACTTGGTCACGTATGGCTCTTTAGCAAATAAACTAGGATTTAACATAACATTAAGGAAGACAGGCAGGCAAGCAGGAGTGCAAAAAATTCTACGGTTCTGATTCTCATCTTAAAACAAGGAGGACACAGGAAATTTATCTGAGTTTCACATGCTGAGGATAATCTTCTGGAAAACCCCATATGGCATGTTGCTCTTATTACCCTGGCACAGCACTACATTAGGATGAGAAAGTTTTGAATAGCTTAAAAGTTCTGAGTAGCAGAAATCTGGATGTGAGATAGGCTCGTCTGGTTGAACACTGTGTAAAACAGGGCCAGAATCACAAGGCTCAATTCCCATATATAACAACTGATTTTTCTGATTTGATCAAATGAAAACCTAACTGTGACCTAAACCCTATCATTTGTCTTTAACATATGTGCTCTTCGGAGCAAGGGGAAAAGGACAAAGTAGCATGCAGAAATAGACCACATCTAAATCATGTGGCCAGTTGACTATGTTGATAAAGAGGTGGCAAAATGTATAAACAGATAGTCTAAGTGTTCTCCTCCCTAAAACACTGACAACTAAAGGAAACTGTATCATCAACATATTAAAATAAGACAAGTGAATACATAAAAAAAGTGAAACATTTAAACCACTGTAAGAGTTTTTCTAAATACCTCCTATAATACACAAAACAAAAACAGTTTTCACTCTTTTTCTCAGGGAAAAAAAAGCATTGCCTTACCCTCTGTTTGAGATTTGCTCAGACAAACTGTGCTTGACCTTGGGTGGTCAGAAGGGTTTGGTTCCAAAGCTAAGTCTGTATAGGAAGAAGAGAAAAAGGTGTGGTGATTTAGTTGAGTAGAAAAATACATGATTTTAAAGATAGCTACACATTGATTGAAACCACTTTTAATAGTCTTGAGAAGAGCTTTTAGTAATGACAAAAAGGCAATTTTAGTAAAGGCACAATATAAAAATCCTATTGGGAAACAGCAAAATTGTAGAAACTCTCCATACATGTGGAATAAAACCATGGCTATGTCTTAGACTTCTTTAACTTGCACCTAAATCATCTATGCCATTTTTAGATGAATCATATATGTGACTCCCCTCCTATTTATCAATTAAAAATTCAGTCACCCTCTTTTAAAGCTGATATTACTAGCACATTCCAGGAACAGTCTCAAGAAGCAAGTTATGCTGTGGCCAACTACTGTCAGATACCAGCTCAATATATCAAATATGCCAAAACGAAGTGAGTTGCTTTTGGCAAATGTTCTTCAGACAATCAAATGGCTAATTCTAACTCCATTCAACAAATGAACTCATCTAATTGGCTGTGGTTTATCTGGGGGCTATTCATCATGGCAGATTTAAGAGGACTACATAAAAGTTCAATGTTCTAATCTATAGGAACACTTCCATGATAGTGATTTTTAACTTTGCCCTCTATTTCCAAAGCTAAACTCACTTCTTCATTCCACGCTGCGTGATTAATTTGGGGCTTCAATAAGAGTACTTTCTGGAGCAGATCATAGGGCTACTAGAAAAAAATTTTGGCCACACCTACACGAAAAGGTGGGTCTGCCTGTAGCCCACCTTGCACCAAGGTGGGATAGCGTCTTCTATTTAGGCAGAAATACAAAACAAGCACAAGCTACCACACAGGATAGTAAGGTTGTTGTTTAAAACAAACAAACAAACATAAAAGCCCTATGACACTTCCTCAGCAAAGTCCATCTCAAACCATTTAACCAATCTTTTAAGAAACTGGACCAAGATTCAGATAAAGAGTAATGGTTAAGGCAATTATTTCCCAAACCACATAATAACTGATCTGTTTTTGAAAGATGGCTTTGATGGTCAAAGTGAAATACAAATATATCCCTGCCTCTGAGAGAATCCAAAGAATACACACATTGATATATTAAAAACTAATTAGTCTAGTAGTGAATTCTGTCTAACCCAGCATTCCACAAATGTATCTACCTAGAATCCCCTTTTCCCACCCAGAAAGAATTTTGCACGAACAGTAATTTTGGACTTCCCGTTTTAACAGGAATCTGAGCCATCCATTTTAATGTCATTGCCAGCACTAGTAATTTACAGAGCTAAACCAACTGCTTTGTTCTTCATGAAAATTCCTTCACTGAATTTGAAGTTTATCAAGCTGCTTTTGGAGAAAATATTCTATTCAACATTTTTATGTAAAAGACCCATAGAATTATTTTAAAGTTTTTTTCTCCTACATATTTGAAAAACTAAGACAATGGGAAAATAAATTATTTCAGCTGTACACAAAATGGCAGGCAGAGACTTTCACAGCTGCCTCTAACCTATAGCTTCCGAAAGAATTCATGACTACTTACCTATACCAAAAAGAAAGTAAATAGACTACATTTGAATCTAAAAAATAAGCAGAAATGTTTGCAAAGTAGCTGTATTATTTATCAGTGTCTATGGCATGGTAAAACTTAACAATTTTCAATGGAATTCCAGGAAAATTAAGTGCCAGAATCAAAGAGAAGCAAGCTTTAACACACACACACACACACACACACACACACACACACACACACACACACACACACACACCGCCAAACCAAGATGTGCTACTACAGATCTAAATACAAAAATCAAGAAGGCTGGGATAAAAGAAATGACAACATGCAAAAAAAAAAAGTAAACTTAGCCCAAGTGACCAGAAAAAAGCTGGCACTCTCCCTACTCTATCCTAGGGGGTTCAAAGGTAGGCACAGGACCCAGGACCGGCCAATCAATCACAGCTGTCCTGGGACTTCCCAAGAAAAGAGAAAGGCAGAACTGTACTCTAGGATCCTTAGCTAGTCTTGAGCTGCTGGACACTCCCCTTGCTATCATGAGGGGAAAGGCTTTTCAGGAGACATCAACAGAGGAGAGCAGAACTGAGGAGATCATTTAACTCCTGGGTCAAGTAGTGCTTAACTCTGTGATGTTCTTTTAACTTGCAGCTGAAGGAGACCTGGTTAATCAGCAGTACTGATGATCACACTAAAGGTGGGGAAAGGTAAAAGTCACTTGCTCATTCCTTTAACAAATATCATGAACAAAAATCTGCATGAGACAAAACGATGCTCTGTTTAAAAATTACACACAACCATTCACAATCATTAACACACAATGATTCACAACCGTTACTTTTAGTTGCTTTTCTTATACGTTAAAAAAAGCTCTAATTAGTGTACAATTTATGTCTTCTTGTTACTAACAAGCGCTCTCCACCCCACTGTTGCATATTTATTGTCTAATGAATACACACTGGCCCGTCAAGTGTTATTCCTATACTGGACTTAGCCAATCCCCTATTGCTGGGGATTGGTGCTTACAAAGTTCTATTCTTAAAATATTAGGAGGAAAATCTTCATGTACATAGTTTTTTAAAATAATGGTTTTATCTCCTTAGCAAAGATCTTCGGAAGTGGAATGACTAAGCCAAAAGGTTAGATCACTTTCACGGCTCCATGTACAATGCTAAATTGCTTCCTAAAGAAGGTGGGGGGCACATTAGGGTATAATGCTACCAATCATCACATTTTGAGTTCCTACCCTTGCTTTGGATACTTGAAAAAAAAAAAATTCCTACTGATATGAATGAGGAACCTCACTGTAGATCTAATTTGTATTTCTTTTGATTACACAGTTTGACCATTTTCCCACAGTTATCAGTGTCATTTCCACTTTGGTGAGTTGGCCTATCATTTGAATGTACTGTAAACACCAGGGCCCTACTGCTGTCAGTTTGCATGAGGTTTTCAGAAAATATTAATCTTTTGTTTATAGCCTATATAACTAACAATTTTCTATATAACTTGCACTTTTTGCTACTGAAAAATACCACATCACTATCTTATAGAATGGACATGTGAGCCATTAGACAGTAAACTCATACATACACACAATATTTCTGCACTTCCCATTAACTATCTTCCCAAGAGCCTAAGGAGACTATGATAAAACCTACCACACTCTTCACTATCACAAAGGTAAGACTGCCGACTATTAAGCAAAGCTTTACCACCCACCATCCCTCTCATCCCTCTCCCCACCACATGCACACACAGTAATTTAGAGACTTCAGGAAATTACTGTGCATTCAGGAAATTACATGGATTCTTCTGAAAGTTATTTCTTTAGAAACCTCTAAGAATGTTTTACCCAGGAGAAATATTCTTGAGCTCATGATTAGGGGTTATGATTAAAACTGTATTTTAAGACCCATCATTTTTGTATTATCAATTTAAATTGCAACTTATTTGACAGCATGATAGGTCGATGTAGAAAAAGTATGATTAAAAAAAAATGAAACTCGGTCTTAATGTAAACATTCCTCAGAGGAAACCTGTAAAACACCACCGACACTGAATACTGTTTTTCCTCCAATCTAAGATTCTACCAGTTGTTAAGATCCATCTCAATTGCAGTTGTTAAAAGTGTGAAAACATAGGCAACTTAGAACAAATGAAATGCATTACTGAAGGCTAAAAGTGTTAAAACTATGCTATCAAACTGTCGATAAATGATTTTTCCTTGTTAAAATATTAGAGGGAGAGGGAAGTGACCAAGAAAGCATCTGACAGAAGCAGCATATTTCAGAAAGCGATTAATATCAACATATTGATTTCAATAGATTCCAAAGAAACAGGCGACGTCAGCAGTTTCTGGGCAACTGCTGAGCACCAGTTTACTTAACGGTAACCACTGCGTTTACTGACCTGCCCGAGCATCCCTACAGTGCACAGTGTAGTAGCTTTATGGCTCATGATACAAACATTACAATCTTTACAATTACCATGTAAACTGATGATTTCATCTCTTTGAGTCCACACTTGCCACCGCAGTCAGGGAGTTCCTGCCAGCCAGCCCTGAGCTGGGCTGCCTCACCAGCGGGTACACAGCAGGCTCCTGCACCTGCCAGGCTACTGCTCACCCAAGCCTTGATCCTGCTTTCCTAGCTTCTGACAATCCTGGCTTCCAAACTTCCCAGCTCTGGTTTCCAACTGCTTCTGTACCTGCCTCTACCCTGGTTCTCAGTTTTGCCTTATTTTAATCCTCAATCAGTGTTACAGTGATCATGACTGAGAGGTGACACATAGGTAAGTACACCTGGCTTTATATATTTCTAAAGAGTACTTTACTCAGTTTCTTGGACTTTTAAGAACCTTTCTGGGTTGCAAGTTACCTTCATTTCATTTCACGTTATGCAGTGTTACTGTTTTAACTCTTAAGTTTTATTACTTTCATACACTAAACCAACAACAACAAAAAAGGGTGAGAAAAAAGGTAGTATTCCAAAGAAGCTCACATAATGTCAACAATAAATTCTGTTCCTATATGCCATGCATTTGGAATTTACAGTCCTACTCTCTATCAATACTCATTTTTAAAACCTTGGACAACTCAATTTATACCTAAGAGAAGAATTCCTACACTACCTAACTCAGAACATGGTGAGAATCAAATGAAATGCAAGAGCAATCTATATACTACAGCCTATTTTAGACCCTTATTAATATCGCTTTTTTGTTCAAGCCACTGTTGGCTCTCACCTGAGCCACCGCACCAGCCTCCTAACTGGTCTCCCTCTCTGCTTCCTTCCACCCTTACAGTCTATTCTCACACAGTAGCTGGTCTGATCTCCCTCCACCCTCTCTACCCCCCTTCCCTTTTTCTAAGAATTAACATCATTCCCCTGCATAGAATCCTTCAATGGTTTCCCATGACAATTAGACTAAAATTCATATTTTTCTGTCAAGGCCCACTAGGCATACAAGGTCTTAATCCCCCATATTCCTCCTGGCATTCATTCACTCAGCTGCAGCCACCCATCTTTCTGTCCTTGGCACGCATCAAGCATATTCCCTTCTTAGGAACTGCACAGAAGCCTCTTCTCCCACAGCCTCACATGGCTCTCTTAGGACTGCTCATGGGTCGCTTAAGGAGAGAAGCTGTCTTTAACCACCCCTTGTAAAACTGTCCTCCTCCCCAGCCCATTACACCTTCATTTTCTTTCTTAGTGTTCTCACCTGATGTTATTCTTGTGTCGTCAGCCCCCAGGCACCTCTAGAAAGTAAGGACCTGAGTTAGGATACGGGTTTTGTCTTGTCTAACCACTGTTTGTCCTGCCTCTGGAATGGTGCCTAATAATCATGTTTCAGTGTACCCAAAACCAGTTAAGTTTCTCCCAATTTTCCCACATCATCTAAGATTTCTTCTAATGCTGTCTTTTGATGTGTTTGTCACCTAAGACCAGAGTTAATTTCAGATCTCTTAGAGTAGTAGTTTAGTTACTCAGAATCAAAGACACAAGACAGGTTACCAAGAACCACGAAAACCTAAAAGAGGAAATCTAATGTTCAGTGAAAAATCAATGGTAACTTTAATTTGGGAAAAGAACATTTAATGTTAAAATACCTTTACTACAAAATGACTCACCCTATGAATTTAATGAAGTCGTAAGACAAAGTGTACAATCAGAATGCTATAGGGAAGTATCAATACAATGCATCAGTTTTTATCTGTGTCCCCTGAATAAAGCATTATAATGGGATTATAAAAGATGCTCAACCATAAAGGCTGGGTAAATGAATTATGCTCCAATCATTCGATGGCACAGTAAACAGTTGGTAAAAGGCAGGCTGTAGAGCTATGCGCAGTTGCATGGAAATACATCACCCTGGAGCACTCTCTAGGTGTCAGCACAGTTCCAGGAGCTTCATGTCGTTACTTTTCTTTATAACAAAAAGTTACAAAGTGGCACAGAAAGAACAATCCCATCTTTGTAAAATAAACACAATGTTATGTTTATATGCATACAAAAGGTTCAGGAAGAATCAACACCAAAATAGTAATAAAAATTCTGGATATTCTGAGTGTGAGTGAAGGACTTTTCTGTGTTTTCTAAATCTTTTACATCAAATGTTTATTAATACTGTCACCAAAAAAAGGAAAGATCTGTCGCTCAGAGGTTTTTCCACATCATATTGCCAATTCCTTCCCTACCCACTCTTCAGGGGGATGGGAGGTAGGGGTCACTTGAGAGAGCACCTTTCACCAGAAAATTAGCAAAGCTCCTAAGGTCAGAACATAAAGGCTGTATGAAAAGTTGATGAATAAAAATAAAATCAGATAATAGGACCGTAGCATCTTATTTTCTATTATGACACTACCATCAGTTATATTAGATATACTGTTAAAGACAAAGTAGTAAACAATTCTTTTGAGTCTATCTGAAATCTATACTACGTTCTTAGGAGTTACTTTTTTGAGATGGCTTGAAGAAATCATGTTCTTCTCCAATGTTTCTGAAGAACAAGACAGAGCATCATTTATGTACGATTTTCTCTAAGTAACCAAATAATTCTTCACTGTAGAAAAGCCAAAATGTTTTATATCTGAGTAGGTATTTCTCAGTTTCCAGGGAAACTGATACAAAATTGTCTGAAATAAAGACATTAAGAGCAAACTTCCAATGTGCCTGTGCTTTATATTTGGTGTTCTGACCTTGTTTCTATGGAAACTTAATTAATAGGCAAATGCTGAAATTGAGGTTTCTCTTATCACTTTATTGAATGCCCCCCCAAAAAGACAAATTGAAATGAAATTTTAACAATCATGTTAAACATAAAAAGGTAAATTCTGTACTCATGAACTCTATTTTTCCAGTTCCTGATTTAGCACTCCTTCCTTATCATACATAGTCGTATGCTAAATGCTTAGTACCTTACCTGCCCGCTTACCAGCTTCCCCTAATGTCCCTCTGTCCAGGGCATTCTCGGCTTCAATTGGATTTCACCAGAACAAACTCTTTAAATTATATCAACGTGTTTACCTGACTGATAAATTTAGGCTATTTCATGACTTCTACTTTTATTCATATCCATTGCAATGTATGTACAGACAGAGAATGGAGAGGTAAATGTTGCTTCTGAGTTGTGTACAATAAACTGGAATGGCAATAATCAAAACTGGAGTATGCTGAGATAGGCCTAACTTATGGATAAATTATAAAATATAAGGTGCACTCTAAACAGTTTCTTAAGCATCCCAAGAACTGAATTTGGCATATCTACCACCTCCCAAGTCTGTCTCTTTTGTTCAGTAGCTGTGTTACACAGTCATTTCAGATCTCTAAGTCTTGGCTTCTTCATCGGCAACAGAGGGAGAATATATACGGGCCTTATTTGTAGATGGAAGGGCCAAGTGAAATACACAAGAAAATGCATTGTAAATCTTAAAAGAATTCTATAAAGGTCCAATTTTCGTCTCTCATCCTACATTAGCCAACTACTAACTGTTTTTAAAAATCATTTAGAGGCTTACCTTATAGCAACAAGCAGAGCAGTTTTCACAAGTACTTACATGCTTTGTGTTTAAAGCTACAATTAATTCACATAATTTGTTCATTCTTTCACAATATCTAACTATTCTGAAAAGGGAGTACTCTCCACTTACAAAGCCACGTCCATCATAAGGGTGAATCCACAGGCTTAATTATTCTAACTTTTAAAGAAATTAAATAAACCCAACTAAAATTTAAATAGAAGAGCTGTAAGACATTTCGTCTATGAAATAATGAAATAATCTCTGGCATTTAAATGAAACAAATGGGCCAGTGGGGCTTTAACATCTTTATGATACAATGTTTTATACTTCAAAGAACAGTCTTTATTAAAGTGCCACTATGCTACCCAGAAATTTTTTTTTTTAACCTAGAGTCATCCCTTTCCAAAATTCTAGAGGCAAAAATCAAACATTTCCTCTCTTCTCTCTCTCCTCTCCTCCCCGACAACACCCACCCCCAGCCACTTAGCCTTCAGAACTTTTACCTGAACATTCTTAAAGTTAAATAGTATTCTACTGGGGGGGGGGGCGGAGGAGGGAGCCATGGAGACATTTTTCTGCAGGATGGATGTGGTATGTTAACTCCCAAACCTTTATATTACAAATGACAATCTGAAGTTGTTTTTTCTCCTTTGAAACTTCTGTCCAGCAGTCTCAGGAACCACCTCACCGCTCCCTTAGAACAGGCAACGTGCAAAAGAAGTCGGTTAAGGCTGTGCAGCTGAAGACATACTTGTGTCAAAGTGGGAATTTAAAAGTAATCAGAACTCCATGGGGTCTCCTTTGGTAAAAAAAAAAAACCCAACAACTATTCTCTGCAGCCGTGGCAGTAACGTTTCACACCGTTCACAGTTATTTTAAGCCCCTCTCCCACCATTTTCTTTCCTATCGTGTTCAAATTATAGTTAGAAGAGATAAAGTAGCTTCTATCAGGGCGACTGAAAACATTAAAATCCAAAGAATTTTAGTTAAGAACACCATACTGACTCTGTCCATCTCTATTTTGAATTTAAATGACAAATCCTCTAATGTTTGTCTTAATTGTCTCGAGTATCAACTACCTTAACGAATAGAAGTCTATCATCAGGCCCTTACCTAGTTCCTTCGCTTAGGTACCATCTGGATAGGGAGACGGGATGGATACGCCGAAGTTAGAGTATTTAAGTTTTCATTAAGAAAAGAGAGAATACACCAGAAAGTCTCTGCTAAGTCCCACGAGATGTTAAATAGAACCACGAACAGGAAGGGCCGCGGATTAGAGGGTCTCAGGCCGGGCTGGGAAATGGGAACGGGGGAAAGAATTGGGCATTCGGGTAGGGAAGAGGGAAGGAGACTGGCCGGACGCGACTGGTAAAGAATAAGGGGTGGGGATGCCAAGCAGAGCCAGCCTTCGTCCCCGGTGCCCAGCCCTGGGAGAGCCAACTCCGGGCAAGAAGGAGCCCTAGGCGGCGTCTCCCTCCCGGGGGACCCTGGGGGCGGCGGAGGCCAGAGGTAAGCCCGAGAGCAGACGGCGCCGACCCCGCGAGGGGCGAGGCGCGCCCGCCGCTTCTTACCTTCGGGCATCTCCCGGTCGCTGATGTGCTGCAGGTGGTGGCCTTCGCCACCTGCGAAATCCAACTCGGCGGGTTCCACGGTAGCCGCCGCCGGAGCTACTGCCACCGCGTTCCCGGCCGCCGCCTTGTAGACCTCAAACTCGTAGTCCGGCTTCGCTGACCCCCTGCGCCGGCCCACCTTGGGGCTGGCATTGGGGCACAGGCAACAAGACAGCGAGTTCCCCATGGGGCGCCTTCACTCCTCGCCGCCGCCGCCTCCGCTCGTCCCCCGACTCCGCTGAGCTCAGAAGCCGCCCCCTCCCCCAACAATGGCGCGGCGGGCACTGGCAGCCCCGGGCTATGCCGGGGCTGTGCCGCACATGCAGACGCGACTTCGCCCGCCGCTCTCCTGTCCGCCCAGCCGCCGGGCCCCGGGCAGGGGCCCGGCCCCGGCCGCACCCCCGCCGCCGCCGCCTCCCCGGAGCCAACTAGTCTGTGAGGGCGGTGACCAGACCGGCTTATTTAAAAGGGGTGGGAACCAGACAAGCGCTGAGACGCGCAACCACTGCAGGGAGAGAGCGCAGCCGGAGCTCCTCCTCCTTCCGCCGCCGCCTCCCAACTGAAAGTAGCTGGCTCGGCTGGCCCTTGCCTACCGGAATGTGTCCTTCGGTCACCTGGTTACGACGGACCAATCACGACCAGAGTTCCCTCAGAGCGCAGGCATGTGACTCACAATGCCCCGCCCCCGCCCGCGGCTGCCCCGCCCCCCAAGCGGCGCGCCCCGGACTCTGGTTTCCATTCATCTCTCGCGCTCCGAGCTTTCCGGTCCTGTGGGAAGCGCCGCGTTTGTTTTTTTTTTGGTTTTGTTTTTTTTTGTTTTTTTTTGTTTTTTTATACTGCAGGTTCTTATTAGGCATCAGTTTTATACACATCAGTGTATACATGTCAATCCCAATCACCCAATTCAGCACACCACCATCCCCACCTCACCGCAGTTTTCCCCCCTTGGTGTCCATATGTCCATTCTCTACATCTGAGTCTCAACTTCTGCCCTGCAAACTGGCTCATCTGTACCATTTTTCTAGGTTCCACATACATGCATTAATATACGATATTTGTTTTTCTCTTTCTGACTTACTTCACTCTGTATGACAGTCTCTAGATCCATCCACGTCTCAACAAATGACTCAATTTTGTTCCTTTTTATGGCTGAGTAATATTCCATTGTATATATGTACCACATCTTCTTTATCCATTCGTCTGTTGATGGGCATTTAGGTTGCTTCCATGACCTGGCTATTGTAAATAGTGCTGCAATGAACATTCGGGTGCATGTGTCCTTTTGAATTACGGTTTTCTCTGGGTATATGCCCAGTAGTGGGATTGCTGGGTCATATGGTAATTCTATTTTTAGTTTTTTAAGGAACCTCCATATTGTTCTCCATAGTGGCTGTATCAATTTACATTCCCACCAACAGTGCAAGAGGGTTCCCTTTTCTCCACACCCTCTCCAGCATTTGTTGTTTGTAGATTTTCTGATGATGCCCATTCTAACAGGAGTGAGGTGATACCTCATTGTAGTTTTGATTTGCATTTCTCTAATAATTAGTGATGTTGAGCATCTTTTCATGTGCTTCGTGGCCGTCTGTATGTCTTCTTTGGAGAAATGTCTATTTAGGTCTTCTGCCCATTTTTGGATTGGGGTGTTTGTTTCTTTGATATTGAGCTGAATGAGCTGTTTATATATTTTGGAGATTAATCCTTTGTCCGTTGATTCATTTGCAAATATTTTCTCCCATTCTGAGGGTTGTCTTTTTGTCTTGTTTATGGTTTCCTTTGCTGTGCAAAAGCTTTGAACTTTCATTAGGTCCCACTTGTTTATTTTTGTTTTTATTTCCATTACTCTAGGAGGTGGATCAAAAAAGATCTTGCTGTGATTTATGTCAAAGAGTGTTCTTCCTATGTTTTCCTCTAAGAGTTTTATAGTGTCCAGTCTTATATTTAGGTCTCTAATCCATTTTGAGTTTATTTTTGTGTATGGTGTTAGGGAGTATTCTAATTTCATTCTTTTACATGGAGCTGTCCAGTTTTCCCAGCACCACTTATTGAAGAGACTGTCTTTTCTCCATTGTATATCTTTGCCTCCTTTGTCATAGATTAGTTGACCATAGGTGCGTGGGTTAATCTCTGGGCTTTCTATCTTGTTCCATTGATCTATGTTTCTGTTTTTGTGCCAGTACCATATTGTCTTGATTACTGTAGCTTTGTAGTATAGTCTGAAGTCAGGGAGTCTGATTCCTCCAGCTCCATTTTTTTGCCTCAAGACTGCTTTGGCTATTCGGGGTCTTTTGTGTCTCCATACAAATTTTAAGATGATTTGTTCTAGCTCCGTAAAAAATGCCATTGGTAATTTGATAGGGATTGCATTGAATCTGTAGATTGCTTTGGGTAGTATACTCATTTTCACAATGTTGATTCTTCCAATCCAAGAACATGGTATATCTCTCCATCTGTTGGTATCATCTTTAATTTCTTTCATCAGTGTCTTATAGATTTCTGCATACAGGTCTTTTGTCTCCCTAGGTAGGTTTATTCCTAGGTATTTTATTCTTTTTGTTGCAATGGTAAATGGGAGTGTTTCCATAATTTCTCTTTCAGATTTTTCATCATTAGTGTATAGGAATGCAAGAGATTTCTGTGCATTAATTTTGTAACCTGCAACTTTACCATATTCATTAATTAGCTCTAGCAGTTTTCTGGTGGCAGTTTTAGGATTCTCTATGTATAGTATCATGTCATCCGCAAACAGTGACAGTTTTACTTCTTCTTTTCCAATTTGTATTCCTTTTATTTCTTTTTCTTCTCTGATTGCCTTGGCTAGGACTTCCAGAACTATGTTGAATAATAGTGGTGAGAGTGGACGTCCTTGTCTCGTTCCTGATCTTAGAGGAAATGCTTTCAGTTTTTCACCATTGAGAATGATGTTTGCTGTGGGTTTGTCATATATGGCCTTTATTATGTTGAGGTAGGTTCCCTCTATGCCCACTTTCTGGAGAGTTTTTATCAGAAATGGGTGTTGAATTTTGTCAAAAGCTTTTTCTGCATCTATTGAGATGATCATATGGTTTTTATTCTTCAATTTGTTAATATGGTGTATCACATTGATTGATTTGCGTATATTGAAGAATCCTTGCATCCCTGGGATAAATCCCACTTGATCGTGATGTATGATCCTTTTAATGTGTTGTTGGATTCTGTTTGCTAGTATTTTGTTGAGGATTTTTGCATCTATATTCATCAGTGATATTGGTCTGTAATTTTCTTTTTTTGTAGTGTCTTTGTCTGGTTTTGGTATCAGGGTGATGGTGGCCTCATAGAATGAGTTTGGGAGTGTTCCTTCTTCTGCAATTTTTTGGAAGAGTTTGAGAAGGATGGGTGTTAGCTCTTCTCTAAATGTTTGATAGAATTCACCTGTGAAGCCATCTGGTCCTGGACTTTTGTTTGTTGGAAGATTTTTAATCACAGTTTCAATTTCATTACTTGTGATTGGTCTGTTCATATTTTCTGTTTCTTCCTGATTCAGTCTTGGAAGGTTATACCTTTCTAAGAATTTGTCCATTTCTTCCAGGTTGTCCATTTTATTGGCATAAAGTTGCTTGTAGTAGTCTCTTAGGATGTTTTGTATTTCTGCGGTGTGTGTTGTAACTTCTCCTTTTTCGTTTCTGATTTTATTGATTTGAGTCCTCTCCCTCTTTTTCTTGATGAGTCTGGCTAATGGCTTATCAATTTTGTTTATCTTCTCAAAGAACCAACTTTTAGTTTTATTGATCTTTGCTATTGTTTTCTTTGTTTCTATTTCATTTATTTCTGCTCTGATCTTTATGATTTCTTTCCTTCTGCTAACTTTGGGTTTTGTTTGTTCTTCTTTCTCTAGTTTCTTTAGGTGTAAGGTTAGATTGTTTACTTGAGATTTTTCTTGTTTCTTTAGGTAGGCTTGTATAGCTATAAACTTCCCTCTTAGAACCGCTTTTGCTGCATCCCATAGGTTTTGGGTCGTCGTGTTTTCATTGTCATTTGTCTCTAGGTATTTTTTTTATTTCCTGTTTGATTTCTTCAGTGATCTCTTGGTTATTTAGTAACGTATTGTTTAGCCTCCATGTGTTTGTCTTTTTTACGTTTTTTTCCCTGTAATTCATTTCTAATCTCATAGCGTTGTGGTCAGAAAAGATGCTTGATATGATTTCAATTTTCTTAAATTTACTGAGGCTTGATTTGTGACCCAAGATGTGATCTATCCTGGAGAATGTTCCGTGCGCACTTGAGAAGAACGTGTAATCTGCCGTTTTTGGATGGAATGTCCTATATATATCAATTAAATCTATCTGGTCTATTGTGTCATTTAAAGCTTCTGTTTCCTTATTTATTTTCATTTTGGATGATCTGTCCATTGGTGTAAGTGAGGTGTTAAAGTCCCCCACTATGATTGTGTTACTGTCGATTTCCTCTTTTATAGCTGTTAGCAGTTGCCTTATGTATTGAGGTGCTCCTATGTTGGGTGCATATATATTTATAATTGTTATATCTTCTTCTTGGATTGATCCCTTGATCATTATGTAGTGTCCTTCCTTGTCTCTTGTAACATTCTTTATTTTAAAGTCTATTTTATCTGATATGAGTATAGCTACTCCAGCTTTCTTTTGATTTCCATTTGCATGGAATATCTTTTTCCATCCCCTCACTTTCAGTCTGTATGTGTCCCTAGGTCTGAAGTGGGTCTCTTGTAGACAGCATATATATGGGTCTTGTTTTTGTATCCATTCAGCCAGTCTATGTCTTTTGGTTGGGGCATTTAATCCATTCACGTTTAAGGTAATTATCGATATGTATGTTCCTATGACCATTTTCTTAATTGTTTTGGGTTTGTTTTTGTAGGTCCTTTTCTTCTCTTGTGTTTCCCACTTAGAGAAGTTCCTTTAGCATTTGTTGTAGAGCTGGTTTGGTGGTGCTGAATTCTCTTAGCTTTTGCTTGTCTGTAAAGCTTTTGATTTCTCCATCGAATCTAAATGAGATCCTTGCCGGGTAGAGTAATCTTGGTTGTAGGTTCTTCCCTTTCATCACTTTAAGTATATCATGCCACTCCCTTCTGGCTTGCAGAGTTTCTGCTGAGAAATCAGCTGTTAACCTTATGGGAGTTCCCTTGTATGTTATTTGTCGTTTTTCCCTTGCTGCTTTCAGTAATTTTTCTTTGTCTTTAATTTTTGCCACTTTGATTACTATGTGTCTTGGCGTGTTTCTCCTTGGGTTTATTCTGTATGGGACTCTCTGCGCTTCCTGGACTTGGGTGGCTATTTCCTTTCCCATGTTAGGGAAGTTTTCGACTATAATCTCTTCAAATATTTTCTCTGGTCCTTTCTCTCTCTCTTCTCCTTCTGGGATCCCTATAATGCGAATGTTGTTGCGTTTAATGTTGTCCCAGAGGTCTCTTAGGCTGTCTTCATTTCTTTTCATTCTTTTTTCTTTAGTCTGTTCCACAGCAGTGAATTCCACCATTCTGTCTTCCAGGTCACTTATCCGTTCTTCTGCCTCAGTTATTCTGCTATTGATTCCTTCTAGTGTAGTTTTCATTTCAGTTATTGTATTGGTCATCTCTGTTTGTTTGTTCTTTAATTCTTCTAGGTCTTTGTTAATCATTTCTTGCATCTTCTCAATCTTTGCCTCCACTCTTATTCCGAGGTCCTGGATCATCTTCACTATCATTATTCTGAATTCTTTTTCTGGAAGGTTGCCTATCTCCACTTCATTTAGTTGTTTTTCTGGGGTTTTTTCTTGTTCCTTCATCTGGTACATAGCCCTCTGCCTTTTCATCTTCTCTGTCTTTCTGTAACTGTGGTTTTTGGTCCACAGGCTGCAGGATTGTAGTTTTTCTTGCTTCTGTTCTCTGCCCTCTGGTGGTTGAGGCTATCTAAGAGGCTTGATGGGAGGCTCTGGTGGTGGGTAGAGCTGACTGTTGCTGTGGTGGTCAGAGCTCAGTAAAAACGCCGCGTTTGTTAATCGAAGCCGTCCTGAGTCAGTGGGCTCTGTAGAAAGCCCCTGTTCGTAAAATGCCAGTTCAGTTAGCAACTCGGTTTCACCGGGTCGACAGTTGACTCATTTGATGTATCGCTCAACGAACTTAGTTTCACCCCAATTTTTGACCGTTTTTTATAACTGAATGCTCCTCCTATCTTGCCTTCCAAAGAGTGTTAGTTTCCGCCTACAGTTTAACCATAGCAACCCCCGGGGCCCTGGTCCTACTCTCAATAAAGAGCTGTGGCTGTGTCTTGAATGAGACTCGAGGACACATCACCCCTCCACTTCCTCATCAGTAAATTAGGTACCGAACTCCTCCCTCCCACCTCTGAGGCGCTGGGATTCAGCAACTCGCTTTTCTCGCCTGTTTCTCTCTTCCACGGCAGGAGTTTCCAGGTTTCCCTACTTTAGCCAACAACAACGCATAAAGCACGATTTTCTCATACAAACTTGAGAGTCACAAAGTGAAGTACCACGGTCTTGATTTGATGAAGATGATAACGATAGTTAACATTTGGCAAACACTATGCGCCCGCCCCCGTTCCAAGTGAGGTACTCATTTAACCCTCGGGAACAAAATCCTCAGAAACCTTCATTTTACAGATTTTACAGAAGCTAAGTAACGTTCCCAAGGTCACATGATTGCTCAGGGGTGTGGCCAGGATTTGATCCCTGATTGTGTGGATCCCCAAAGGCACCTTATTGTGATCATCAGAAAATAAAGGTAGAAGTCAAATTTGGTTGGAAGTGGCATAGTGTATCAGGATTTTCTTTTTTTAAGGAGGAGCAATTTTTTGATGTGGATTTTAAAATACTTTCCCTTCATTCAACATTGATTAGTCCCTCCTACATGCCAGGCACCCGTGTGTGAAAAATAGTCCTGCCCTCAGTGACCTCAGGCACGGTGAGAAAACAAAGGCTTAGAAAGCCCAATAGTCTGAGGTCACACTGCTGCAAAGTACTTAAACCTGAAATTCAAACCTAGATCTATTAACCCCAAGTAGATGCTGGGGTAAAGAGCTTGGTTTTCTTCCCAGAAACATGAGAGCCATTGAATGTTGTGAAGTTAAGGAGTCACTATCAGGTGGTTTGTAGTGAGGTCACGCTTGAGAATAAGTAGGACTGATGGAAGCAACAAAACCCATTAAGAGACTTTATATTCATCTAAGAGAGGAGTGAGGGTTCAAACTAAAGGCAGTGGCAGAGATTGGAGTGGAGGGAAAGGATCTGAGGTCATTTGGGAGGTAGAATAGAAGGGCTCAGTGACTAGATATGGAGCGGGAAGGGGAAAAGAGAAGCAAAAATGGCTGCTAGGGTTCTGGCTTAGGGAACTATGTAGAGTGTGGTTACTTTTTCTTAGATAGTGCAGGAAAAGGAAGAGGTTTGGGAAGGAAGATCATTTTGGCTTCTGTTAAGCGGAACATGGAAATGGAGCTCTCTGGTTGAAAGTAAGCCTCTGCAGACTAAGTCCATTTTGTGATATCCCAACTTATGTTTTCAAAAATAACACATTAAATCAATTTAAAAATGTGATTGGGGAAATTCCCTAATGTTGACAGCTAAGAATATCACATTTTTCATGGAGCAACTTGGAATCTATGGTTTTAGTAAATGAGGCATCCTATGTAAAATAAAACTGGTAAATGAGAGCTCTACCCACCACCAGAGCCTCTCATCAAGCCTCTTAGATAGCCTCAACCAGCAGAGGGCAGACAGCAGAAGCAAGAAAAACTACAATCCTGCAGCCTGTGGACCAAGAAACACAGTTAGAGAAAGACAGAGAAGATGAAAAGGCAGAGGGCTATGTACCAGATGAAGGAACAAGAAAAAACCCCAGAAAAACAACTAAATGAAATGGAGATAGGCAACTGCCGTAGACCGGCTGCAGAAAGCTAGAAGTTCCTGGCGGTGAGGGGTAAGGAACTGAAAAGCACCAGTATGGGGTCAGAAGGGCCAAGACAACTGATGGTTGCAAGGCAAGTTTATTCAAAGAGCATGAATGTATATATAGGTTTAGTACGGAACGAATATCAGACAATACATCAGTAAACCTTGTATTTCCACACAATTCTGTCGCCACTATCTATGCGCCACGATCTATGCGCCACTATCTATGCACCACTATCTATGCACCACTATCTATGCGTCAGCATGCCTTATGGGCCATTCTTTGGAGATACAGACTTCCCCCTCAGGGCAGCACGTCCTTCTTCTGGGGAACAACCAGGGGCTCTTAGATGCAGAGCAGGCACCTGGAGCGAAACTGGCCGCAAGCCATTTTCCTTTTTTACGCTCAATACCGCAGCGTCAGGAGTGCATACCAAGAGAGAGACAAGCAGTTCTCCGGAAAGCAGAAAGCTGAATAAGCTTACAGCTTGGGGGCCACCACAACAAATGACACTCATAGTTGGCTCTTTCTGCATGTTTCTGACCCTCTGTTCTGGGGCAGCTCACTCTGGTGGGTCCTTCAGGGGAGGAGCTTGCCATGTGGTCACAGTCTTCGGCGTTGGGCTGAGAACTCTTAGACAGTAGAGCCCGTGGTGTCTGATTAGCTCTGCCCAGCCTCATGAGGAGAAGGGCCTGGCCTGCGTCTCCTGATGTTCCAAAGATGGCTCTCCTGAGGACAAAGCAGGACGGGCTGGAGGGCAGATGCCACTGGTAGAAAGAGCTGTGGCCAGAAGGGGTTTTGCATAGTAATCCAGTACTTGGTCCATTTTCATTCTCCTGCCGTTCAGAGGCCTGGCCCCCGGGTCTGCTTTCACTGTGCTGTTAGTGTCACAGAAACAATACTTTGAGTAAGGAAGAGAGAGCTACAAAGGCACAAAGATCTTTCATATTTGCTTTACACATGCCCTCCCCTGAGCTACCTGCAGACAGGTTTAATATGGGGATCTCTCAGAGCAGGTGCAATAGCAGACAAGGATAGATGGGGAAAGAGAGGGAGGGAGGGAGGAGGGGAGGGAGGAGGGGAGGGAGGGAAGGAGAGGAATGAAAAGTCCCGCTTCTGAGAAAAGAGTTCTTTACAGCCAGATCAAACACAAAACTAGAGGAGCAGCAAACAGGACGATTTTTATTCTCATTCAACTCTCACAGGAGATAGGAACGCACATGCTAAAACAGCATTTGCCGGTGTAAGAGCTCACAGTTTTCCACAAAGTCTTTACCCGACAGGATTGTGCAGTTGAGTTGATCTACAAGTGGTTCATAAAGAGCTCCCCCCTCACCCCGCCACACACACGGAAAAGCCAAGTTTCATAACGCCATGACCCTGATCCCTGAAAAGCCCCCTGGAGGCTGACCGTCAGGCCTCCTGCCTGAAGGTGGTTCATCCCAGGGCGGCTGCAGGCTGCACGCGGGCTCAGTGTGCTCTGGCCACAGGCGGCTGTCCAAGCCCATGCAGCTGCTCTCCTCCCCGCCCAGGTGGGGGGACCCTCCAGGCCACCTGGGGTAGCGCTCCCTCTTGGGGACCCTAAGCATCCAACAGAACTGGAGGGGCCTGTGCTGGGCAACCAGCTGGCTGGAGGGAGGGCATAGCTGGTGTTCTGTCATGGTCTTCCTTGGCCCTTTGTTCTCCCAGCTCAAAGCTTTCGTGATGGAGAAGCCGTCCCCATCTTTAGGGGGAGATCTGGTCATTAGAGCCCGGGAGGAGGAAGCCCTTCGCTTCCTGCGGACCTTGCAGCTTTGATGTCACTTAGGTTTCTGTTGAACACCTGGATTTGGATGCAGTTGGAGGAGTGCACTTAGGGATTGGAAGTCATCCAGGAATTTCAAGCAATCAGATGCACCCGGAATGTCAGTAGTTTAAATCAAGGTTTGACAAATTACAGCTCATGGGCTAATCCAGCCCTCGTCCTATTTTTATACGGCCAGCAAGCTAAGAGTGGTTTCTATATTTTTAAAAAGTTGTAAAACAAACAAACAAGAATATGCAAGAGAGACATATATGACCTGCATAGCCTAAAATACTTACTATGTGTCCTTATGTGATTTACAGAATCAGCTTGCCAGCCCCTGGTAAATGAAGGAGCTAGAGATGATAAAACGTCTAAAGTTCACGAGGAAAGGTAAAGACAGTGAATCCCTGGTGGCAAGCATTCACCTTCACTGGAGAATGACACTAGCTGAGCAGGCGCGTGGCTCCCCGCTCACCTGACGGTGCCCGGCCTGCTTATTATAGGGCGACGAGGGCGAAGTTTCCTAGATGGAAACTGCACAACACGGAGGGATGTGATGGATAGTTTTATGTCGACTTGGCTGGGGCATGGTACCCAGATATTTGGTCAGTCGTAGTTGGATGTTGCTGTGATGTCATATTTCAGATGAGATTAACATTTAAACCAGGAGACTTTGAGAAAAGCAGATTGCCCGCCATAATCTGGTTGCATCTCATCCAATTAGTTGAAGGCCTTAAGAGAAAAAAGATTGACCAGCCCCCCCACCCCCCGGGGGAAAAGGGAATTCTGCAGCAGACGGTGTTTGGATGGTCTTTCAGCATCTCCAGCCCACCAACCCACCCTGCTGATTTTAGGCTGCCTAGCCTCTGCCATCACATGAATCAATTCCTTAAAATAACTCTCTCTCTCTCTCTGTCTCACACAAACACGCACACACATACACGCACATACCTACTCGTGTGTGTGTGTGTGTGTGTGTGTGTATTCTATTTCTCTGGAGAACCCTGACTACTACCAGGGGGCTGACCTATATACAAATCTTGATAAAAAACGCTCTCTGGTTACAAGCAAGGCCTCGGTGAGACTTGTTCCCATGGTACAAGTCCATCGAGGTCAATAAACAGCCCCAAATGTCTGCAAGTCAAACTAGACTCTGCTTTTTCTGTGTTTCCTAAGACTCCGCATGGGGCTGAAGACACACAGAAGTCAGGCTCCTGGCGGCCGCAACACTCTCTGCCCAGGGCTCCCCCCGCCCCGTTCTTTGGACACATCGCCAAGGCTCTGGAAGAGTACTCAGGGCAGGGCTCATATATGAGGGTCCCAAGGCTGGCGGCGGCCCTCTGGCTCTGATCACCAACTTTCCTCCCACTTAGGAGGTAGTGCAGTGATGGAGACAAAACAGGGCTGGGCTGTCCTAGCTCAGGAGCCCGAAAGGAGACTCTGAGGCCGAGCTTAGCAAGCAGGAGTTTTCCTGGGCAGTGCTCTTGGGGCCAACACCTTTGCTGGGCGAGTGCGGGAAGCAGGGCTGGGCGGAGGGAGCAGGTGAGCCTCGATGCCACCCCGCAGAGGCATCCGGCAATCCTGCGGGGAGCTGTGCCGCTGGGAAGCCCTTCAGAGTTGTTCCCGTTACAGAGAGGGGGTCAGGCCTTCCTACCCACTCAGTGACCACTCGTCTCTCTCCCCAGCGAGGCTGCCCAGGAAGAGGATGTGGTCTTGGCTGCAGGCAATTCCCAGAGAGGACTGAGCTGTGAGCCAGAAGGTGTTGGGAGAACGGGAGACTCTGTCCTGGAGGGGAGTCTGAAGGAGGCAGCCGGCATTCACTACAGTGAGCTCAGCAAATAGCTTCCCAGTGGAGCCACCTTCCTTATCTGCAGCTCCACTTTCCCTGGGCTTCACCAACCTATGCAGACAGATGGG
This sequence comes from Balaenoptera acutorostrata, assembly GCF_949987535.1. Taxonomy (NCBI): domain Eukaryota; kingdom Metazoa; phylum Chordata; class Mammalia; order Artiodactyla; family Balaenopteridae; genus Balaenoptera; species Balaenoptera acutorostrata. The sequence continues at coordinate 162,733,997 of NC_080064.1, forward strand.
GTCCTAGCAGCGGAAACAGCCTGAATTTGCAGCACCTCCCTCAAATGAACGTAACTCAGATGCCTCCAGGTCTTACCCGCTGGCGTCTGTCAATGTCACATCTGTAGCACTGACCAAACCCACCATTTGTTTGATGAGCAGAGATTCCAGTGTTTGGGGCGGCAGATGAACTCTCCAGTCATTCCCTCTAGAAGCCCCTGGCAGAGTGGGCAGGGGAGAAGGTTTCACATACGATAGAACCACTGCCTCTATCTCCGGTCCAACCCTCCTTCTGTTCTGTGCAGTCTCTTACTGAGCTGCCCATGGGCTTCTAGCCATGCCTACTCATGCCCAATGCCTGGGCCACTTCTGACCATCTCACCCTCTTCCACCCCACCTCTGGCCAGCAGGAAATTTCCATCCTTGCCCTTCTCCTGACCAGCTGCTTCAGAAGGGTTGCTGGGTTTCAAGTGACAGCTCTCCCATTGATGTCCCAGCCGGTCACCTTCCTGGATCACAGGGTCTTGGGGGGGGGGGGGGCGGGGGGCGTGGTCAGGCCAGCCTCAGGTCATATCTGGAATGTGTACACACATCTCAGGCCCTGCTGCCAAAGCTGATCCACGCTGCTGGACCTTTGCTACGGCCACTGTGACTTCCTCACCGAAGGCTCACTCCATCTTCCAAGTCACCCAACTTTGGGGAACCCATTCCATCAGATCGTTCTCTATGTCTGAACCCTGATTATGAGCTGGCTTTAAGTTTTTCCCACTAGACTCTTAGGATGTGTCTGAACATTTATTTTTCTGTCCAGAACTTTCCAAGAGAGTCGAGAAGCTTCCTCTCATTTCTTGACAATTGAAAAGTACCCACTCATGGCAAGCAGGGGAACTCTGAGGGGTTTTGCTATTTAATTCCAGAACCATACTAAGAGAATCATGACAACGTAGCCCAAAATGACAGCACACAAGACAACTGGTGTCCTTTCAAGGTCTGTTTGACAAAGGGATAGAAGAAATGCTTTGGAAATGCACATTTAAAAGTGTCCCACCTAGGGACTTCCCTGGCGGTCCAATGGTTATGACTCCATGCTTCCACTGCAGGGGGCACAGTTTCTATCCCTGGTCAGGGAACTAAGATCCCACATCCCATATGCCGCGTGGCGTGGCCAAAAAAAAAAAAGTGTCCCACCTACACTTGGATGATGGCCCAGCTCCACTGGTCACCCTCAGCATGATCTAGACTGGGATGACCACAGCTGTGTGGGTCAGAAGAGCTGGATTCTTACTCTGGCTTATCCTTTCTTTGCTGTGTGCACCTGTCCTACCTGGGCCTCAACTTTCTCATTTGTAAAATGGAGATACGGCAGCCTTGACTACCAGAGTGTAACCTTGGATGTCAAGTGAGGTGATGTCTGTGAAGAAATTTGTCAGGTATGAGTTACACAGATGTGGAGACCAAGATGGCTGTGAAACTCACTGCCTTCATCAAGAATGCCTGGGCCGAGGAGCCGGAACTGTCCCATCCTTCACCATTTGGGCCTCGCTATAATTCTGCCCACACTCGGCCCCTACACCATGTACAATGTCTTGGTCAACCAGGCCACACCCTACAGCCACCCAGAGCTCCTCCGAGATGATGGGAACGTGCTCAGTTACCCCCAGGACACCAAGGCCCAGCTTGGAGTGGAAGGAGGAAGTGTGAGCACCCCGTCCTCAGTGGCCCCCAATAAAAATGTGAAAACGGAATAAATAAATAAATTACACACAGAAAACAAACTAGTGAATATAACAAAAAAGAAACAGACTCACAGATACAGAGAAGAAACTAGTGGTTATTGGTGGGGAGAGGCAAGGGGGGGAGGGACAAGATAGGGGTAGGGGATTATGAGGTACAAACTACTGTGTATAAAGTAAGTAAGCTACAAAGATATATTGCGCAACACAGGGAATATAGCCAATATTTTATAATAACTATAAATGGACTATAACGTTTAAAAATTGTGAATCGCTTTGTTATATACCTGAAACTTACATAATACTGTACATCATACCTCAATTAAAAAAACAGGGGCTTCCCTGGTGGCGCAGGGGTTGAGAGTCTGCCTGCCAATGCAGGGGACATGGGTTTGAGCCCTGGTCTGGGAAGATCCCACATGCCGCGGAGCAACTAGGCCCGTGAGCCACAACTACTGAGCCTGCACGTCTGGAGCTTGTGCTCCGCAACAAGAGAGGCCGCGATAGTGAGAGGCCCGCGCACCGCGATGAAGAGTGGCCCCCGCTTGCCACAACTAGAGAAAGCCCTCGCACAGAAACAAAGACCCAACATAGCAATCAATCAATCAATCAATAAATCTTTAAAAAAAACAGAAAAGAGAATGTAAGTTCAATGACGATAAGGACATTTTACCCTTTACATATCTTTGTATTCTTTGAGCCTGGTAACTACCCTGCACATAGTAGAAACTCAAATACATTCATTGAGTGAAAGAAAGAAAGAAATTACACAAAGGTGGGGTCCACTTTCCAGCTTCGTGGTCTAGCAGCTGCAGCCACACTGGGAGGTCACTACCACACGCTGTTTATTCTCTATTCCTGAGTCCACACGTGTGGCCCTCAGCCAGAGGCAGGATGTGTACGAGCTGTATCGACACAGCCCCTCCCCGATAGGTTCCCAGATGCCCTGGTCGGGGCTGGGAGAAGACGTAGGTTTTGAAAAATCGCCTCAATAAGTTCCACCATGACCCCCCACCTCCCAAGTTAAGCCCCCCAGGCTCAACTCCTTCAAAGAACCCACTGAGGATCAAAGGCCCTGGAATTCCCGACACCTTTAGCTCATTCAGAGCAAGAAGTTCACCAGACCTTCTTGAACTGTAAGCGATGTCAGACACAGCACCCTCCCCTGTGTTTTCCTAATGTGGGTCCTCACTCCCCAGCTCATTCGCTGGCTGCCTGGCCCATCTGGAGAGGTCTGGGGTGCAGCAAATGGTTTCCAAATGTCTGAATTTAATGAGACACATCTTTTCTAAAGCCATTCTAGAAAGAGATAGTGGCTTCCAGTGGGAGGTAAAGAGACCCCCTGGAAGCCATTAATCTTCCCACGTCTTAGGGCATGCTAGGCAAGCAGTTTGGAAGGAGGTCAAACCCAACTGAGGACCCAGGGAGGCTCACTTTGGGGTGAGCCTGGCAAGTCGACTCTCTAAGAATGTGTACCTCAGCTGCCACCAAGGCCACTGCTGGATCCCAGCTTGGGAGGGGAGAGGAGACAGGGATAAGAGTGGTGACACTCTCTCAGCGTGTTCTGCACCCCAGGCCCAGCCCTGTCCAAGCTCCACCTCATCCAGTCCTCACAACAACCCGATGAGGTAGGTTCTTTTTTTTTTTTTTTTTTTAATTTATTTATTTATTATTTATTTTTGGCTGTGTTAGGTCTTTGTTGCTGCACGCGGGCTTTCTTTAGATGTGGCAAGCGGGGGCTACTCTTCATTGTGGTGCGCAGGCTTCTCATTGTGGTGTCTTCTCTTGTTGCAGAGCACGGGCTCTAGGCAAGTGGGCTCACTAGTTGTGGCTCGCGGGCTCAGTAGTTGTGATGCACGGGCTTAGTTGCTCCGCGGCATATGAGATCTTCCCGGACCAGGGCTCGAACCCGTGTCCCCTGCATTGGCACGCAGATCCTTAACCTCTGCGCCACCAGGGAAGTCCCCCAATGAGGTAGATTCTTTATTAGCCCACTTTACAGATTGGGAAGCCAAGGCTCAGGGGAGGTAACTGAAGCCAATAGCCAACAAGTGTCAGGACTAGGATTTGACCCTTGCTGTCCAACCACTATGTTATGCCCCCAGAGTGAGGTGGAGGCATTGTTTCTCAGAGGAAAACTGAATGATCCCCCAGATGAGAACTCAGAAAAAGGCCTTCCTTTAGGCTTAGCAGGCGTGGGGTGAGTGGCATGGGAGTGGGCTGGGGATGTGGGGAGGAATGGGAGCACCCAGACCTGAGACAGCCCTTGGCACCTGCCTGGGCTTTCCATTTGGTGGTGAAGTCTCTGCTGCCATCCCCAGAGCTGCCCAGCCTCCCTTTCCTTGGCCTCTTCCTGTCCATCTTTTCCTCAGGGTGGGGGGTGCCCCACAGTTCAGAGCACAGCCGAGCTGGTCCTCTGGCCTCGGCATCCCATCTGTTCTGCTCTCCTCCTTTCTCCAGGAGGAGGAAATGCCCATTTTACCTGAACACACTTGGGCATTGAGCCTCTTAGGAGCTGTCTGCGGGAGCTGCAACCTGAAACGTGAAGCATGGGAAAGGCTGGTCCCCCACCCTGCCTCACACAGCTGCAAGTCAGTAGGAGGCCTGCTTGAGACAAGCAGCACTTTGTCATTTATTTTTCCTTTCCTCTTTTTTTTAAACACTTATATTCCATAATAGCTGGTATTCCTCAGTGTTTACTCTCATCATTATAAAGCCCTTATTCCTTAAATGTTTGCTTAACATTTTTTGCAGAGCAAAGGAGAAAGCTCCATGGGCCTCTGCAAACAGCTGCTTCCCAAAGACAAGGGAGGAAAATACCCAAAGCAATGATGAGGTAAAAGGGTCCGTGAGCCCTGGGAGGTTCTCCTGGCAGTCCGAGGGCTGCGGCTCATTGCCAAGGCCATCATATGGCTGCCTTTAGAGCCCACTCACTGACCAGTCTCTGGGGCCCATGAAGGCCACGGAGGTTATGACAAAAAAGTCATCTCGGAACTTCCCTGGAGGTCTGGTGGTTAAGACTCCACGCTTCTGGACTTCCCTGGTGGTGCAGTGGTTAAGAATCCACCTGTGAATGCAGGGAACACGGGTTTGATCCCTGGTCCAGGAAGATCCCACATGCTGTGGAGCAGCTAAGCCCATGCACCACAACTACTGAGCCCGCGAGCCACAACTACTGAGCCCGTGTGCCACAACTACTGAAGCCCCTGCACCTAGACCCCGTGCTCCGCAACAAGAAAAGCCACTGCAATGAGAAGCCCGCGCACCGCAACGAAGAGTAGCCCCCACGCACCGCAACTAGAGAAAGCCCGCGCACAGCAACAAAGACCCAACGCAGTCAAATTAATTAATTAATTATTTTTAAAAAAGGACTCCGTGCTTCCACTGCAGGGGGCACGGGCTTGATCCCTGGTTGGGGAACTAAGATCTCGCATGTTATGTGGCGTGGCCAAAAGAGAAAAAAGAAAAAGAAAAAAGAAAAGGGGAGAAAACAGTTTCCAATTTATTAAAAAAAAAAGAAAAAAAGAAAAAGAAAAAAGGTCATCTCACCTTCCACCCAGAAGCATTCAGTGGGGTGTCCCCACAGTGCTAGAACAGTTCAAATGATCCACACCCCAGTGGGGCCTCTGAGTTCAGGCCCCAGCAGGGTAGAAGTTTCTTTGGGGAGCTCTGAGACCAGGATTGGCTCCAGAATAGCCAGATAGCACCCCCAGCCAGGCATCTCCAGCGACTTCTTGGCAGGTCAACGTCATGGTCTCTCCTGTGGCCCCTTCTCCTTGAATTAACGCCTTAAATTTTCAAAATGCCTTGTGATTTTCAAAACACTTTCACACACATTTTTTATTTGATCCTCACATTACCCTGGAGGAAGGCACCTGGCAGATGAGTAACTGAAGCATTGGAAGCTTAATGGCTTGCCTAAGGTCACTTCGTGTTATGGACTGAATGTCTGTGTCCCCTTCCCTCAAATTCATATGAGGAAGCCCTACCCTCCAATGTTAGGTATTTGGACATGGGTCTTTGGAAGTTATTACATTTAGATGAGCTCATGAGGGTGGGGTCCTCATGATGCGATTCGTGCCCTTATAAGAAAAGGTACCACAGAGCTTGTTTTCACTTTCTCCCACCATGTTCATGCTCACACACACAGGGAAGAGGTCATATGAGCACACAGCAGGATGGCGGCCATCTGCAACCCAAGGAGAGAGCTCTCACCAGAAGCTGACCATACTGGCACCTTGATTTTGGACTTCCAGCCTCCAGACTGTGAGAAATAAATGTCTGCTGTTTAAGCCATCCAGCCCATGGCATTTTGCTACAGCAGCCCGAGCAAGGAATACATACACTTGGCTTCTAAGATCCTGTTGGAACACCAAGGTCTATGGCCTCAGCACCTCTCAGTGAATGGTCCCATTCTCCAGCTCCTAACCCCAGAAAACTGGATGCCATCCTGATTCCTCCCCTCCAGTCACCTCCAACCCACCATTCTACCCTAAATATCTCTGCAGCCCAACCCTGACACTCTGTCCCTATAGCCACTGCCTCCATTCAGGTCTTTATTTCTCACTTGGATGAATGTAATGCCCTCCTCCCCATTCTCCACCTGGCATGCAGAACACACACACCTGGTTATGATTCTCCCCCAAGTCACCTTTTAGTGATCCCCCACGGCCTTCAGGGTCAAGCCCAAGCCCCTGGCACCTTCAGGGCCCTCATGGGTCACCTGATTCCTTCTGAGCAGGCATGCTGCTCCCAGGGCTGGGCATGGCACCTAGCTCCAGCCCACCACCCCTCAAAACCCTGCTGGATGACTCCTAGCCACCCCTCAAGATTAAACTCAGCCTCACCTCTTCTGGGAAGCCTTCCCAGAGTCCCCCAGTCTCAGTCAGGGGCTCCCAAAGCCCCAGGTGCCTCCTCTTATCATGAAGCTGCTCCTCCTGGGATATTCCTGTGTGCCGATCCTCTTTCCCTCCCACTGGACTCTGAGTTCCATGGGACACAGGACTGAGGTCTAACCTCCATATTACCTGGCTCTGGCTTAGGATACAGTTTTTGAGGGACTGAATAGGTCCAAGGACTTCAGTTGGATTCCTGAGATGCAGACTCTGTTTAGGATAGGATTTTAGAATTCCTTCTCCAAGTCTGTTATCTTCACTCTGTCTGGCTCTAAACCTGGCTTCTTTGAATAAGTGCCCATGCTGATTCCAGCCAGACTTCCCAGCTCCCAACTGCCTCATTGTCACCTCCACCCACACCCACCCACCTCCAGGGGTGAAACGGTACACAAAGGCAGAACCAGGTGCCACCTGAGAAACAGTCCTGAAGATACGTCCCAGGCATCTGCTAGTTAAAGGACATCCAGCCTCCTGGAGGAGGGGACAGAGACAAGGGATAAAATACAACTGTTTTGCCTGTTTGGGGGTTGGTGGGGGTGGGTAGTGTATACTTGCTTCTGTGGTGACTGTATGCGGGTAAATGGACAAGGTCTGTCATCTGTTTAGGGACCTGTTTTGTATTCTCCCAACCCTACACCCATTTTTCTTTTCTTTTTTGAATGTACTTTTTTTTTTTTTTTTAAACCAAGGTTGTAGAATTCCAAATTTTTTTTCAACCTTGGAACCTGAAGTAGAATGTCCTCAAGTGGACGGATTTTAGTCCTTAGAGAGTCAGTGTGTGTGTTGCTGCTTATTTAAATACAGTTCAGTTGGAGCCCCAAGAGTGCCAAGGTCCTCCCTATGCCTTCCAGATGCCCTTCTTCTTCCTAAAACCAGGAGAGGTGAGCACCTGAGCAGGGAATCTCAGGTGACTTAATTTAGTTCACCAGTGCCTACTCTGAAGTGCTGGGTGTCCGTTCTTGAAGAAACAAACTCACTGGAAGGGCATGTTTTCTTATTATATACTAATAACTTCTTATACTAATTTGTACCAGAAGTTCCTTGATTGTGACTTATGCCAAGTAATTATGAAGTTTTTTTTTTTTTTTCTCAGTATTGCATGAAGGCTACCAAGTTGGAACAGGCAAGTCCTGGATGTGAAAGCTTTAATTTATCTACCTCATTCATGTGTTATTTTTGTAGCTATAGTCTCTATTTTCTTATTTGATGACTGCTGAAGTATTCCTAGGCCCTGTCATAAACCTAAGAGTTAACGTATTGGTGGGAGCCGCTGGAAGTTCAAGATGTTGTTGTGATTCTTTTTTTCTTAATTCCCCTTTTGTATATGTGATATTAAACAGACGATGAGGCGTTACTCTTGAGGATTTAACAAGGAAGGAGAAAGAAAGACCCACATTTCTGGGTGAAGTCTTTGCCCCTCTATGTGGAGAAGTCGATTGCGACTGTTCTCAAGTCTGTCTCTCGGTAATTGCACCTGACTTTAGGACCCCCCCAAAAATTTTTTTTGCTTTGCCAAGTTGTGCCTTTCCTTCTGGAATTGTAAGTGAACACAATAATAGTGCCTGTTTACACTGTGAAGTGGATATTGTTACAGAAAACACACCAGAGGCTTTCTCACTTGTTAAGCTAATAATGCCTTCTGAATGTATGATCTACGGAGAAACCCCTGTAGTTTTTACCTGCTGATGCTGTCTGTTGGAGAATAAATTTTGGATGGTTCTTTTTTTCACACAAAAGAAAAAAAAAAAAAAAAAAAAGGCTCAGGCCCCTTGGTCCTAGGGGCCTGAGCTGACCCCTAGGACCAAGGAAGTGGTGCAGGTGGCCGTGTCAGAGGCTGTGAGCCCTACTTGTGGTTCTACTCTACTCCGCGGAGTCGAGGCTGGGAAGCATCTGTGTAGGCGGGGTCTCCCTTTCCCAGTCTCCCGAGCATCTTGGAGGGGCCTGTGGCTGGCTTCTCACCTACAGAATGTGGTCGAAGTGGGGTTCATGGCTTCCAGGCCCAGCCCCTACCAGCCTCCTGCGGGACCCTCCACTTCCTTGGGGCTTCCTGGGAGCTGTCCTTGCAGGATGGCAGCGTTACCCTCAGCCCAGGCCCTGAATGGGACTCGACTCCCCTCCCGCCACTGCCAGCTGCACTTCATGTGAGCAAAACAGAAACTCCTTTTGCATTAAGCCCCCGAGATCTGGGGCTTATCTGCCATTCACGCAGTGGGAAAGCCAGAGCCAGGCAGAGAAAAGGGCTCGTGGGATCAGCCAGAGCTCCTGGAAGGAATCAGAGTCTGCATAAGAGCCAGTGGGTGGGTGACTCTGGGGTGGGCATACCTGGTCCAGGTCCTGCCTCTACCGTTTACCGGAAGGATGTGCTTGGGCCAGTCGCTTGCCCTCTCTGGGCCTCAGTTTTCCTCTGTAACATGGGGATTAGTCTTAGTACACACCTCAGAAGGTTGTTCCAGAGGATGCTGTTGGAGACTCACCCTGCCCCTCCTTCCCAAGCTGGGCTGCTATCAGCTTCCAGCTGTACCCTTCTCTGTCCCCCTTCAGCCACCTCCTCACCCGGAGATTCCTTCGAGGTTATACCCCTACTCCCCACCCGGGGTCGGGGAGAGTCAATCTGAAAAACATTGAGGAGAACAAAGCCCTTGCCTTCAAGCAGCAACTCTGTGATGTCAGAGCTTCTGTGGTATCAGGCTGCGGTTACACTCCAGCAAGACCGCCCCCCGGTTTCCCCTCTTCCCCTGCCCCATCCTTGCTTCCCTCACATCTACGATAGTGCCCACTCATTAAGTCACCTGCCTAAGAATCCTCATCTCAAATCTGCGTCTGGTCAACCCTCTCTAAAACAGTTGTGAGATTATGCGGGTCAGACAGTGCCTGGCATATGGCAGGATCTTACGAGAAGGGAGCGAGCGTGATTACTATTCCTGCCAGAGCCAGTGCTGGTAGGGCCAGCCCACGGCTGCAGAGCCACGGCCTCAGGCTATGACGGCACTAAAATGCACCGCCTGCCCTGCGCTGAGCTCACCCCACCAGGCCCAGAGGAGGTAATTCAAGCAGAGAAGCTGAGTTTGTACACAGCTCACAGCCCCCAGTGCGAGGGGTCGGTGAAATACTACCCATGGCAGCTCTCTTGTGAATATAGAGCTCTGATTGTTCCAAGCAACCAGAACATTCCTTTGTAATAAATAAGCTGTCAGCAAGAAGGAACAGAAAGTCTGGAAACCTGGATGACCGGGGACAAAGCTGATCTTATGAATAGGCAATCAAGTATGATTTGAGAGACGCCAAAAATCTCAACTTTCTAAACTCACAGCTTGTCCCAAAGCCCCTGCCCTCCCCAACCAAGGTTCCTGAAATGCCCCCATTCAAAATGCATTCCTTAGAGTTTTGAGCACAGGTTTAGAGTCAAATGGACTTTGGGGGTCTGTGACCCACAAGAGAAGAAGTGTCAAATTCAAGCCTACGTCTTAAGCAGAGCACGACTGGGTATCAGAAGTCTCCAGGTGGTGCCGGGCGGCCGGTGCCTCCTCCAGGTGCGCACCACACTTCAGTGGCTTTGTTCCATGAAAACGATCAACTGCCAAGTTCACAGACACAGAAAATAGAATGGTGGCTGCAGGGACTGGGGGAGGGGAGAGTGAGGCGTCGTTTAATGGGTACAGGGTTTCAGTGTGGGACGTGAAAGAGTTCTGCGGATGGATGGTGGTGATAGTTGTACAACAATGTGAATGCATTTAATGCCACTGAACTGTACCCTTAAAAATGGTTAAGATAATAAATTTTAGGTTATGTACGTTTTTCCACAATAAAAAACGAAAACAAAAAACCACTACACTCAGCCAAAGACAAAGGTAGCTTTGATGCTCACTGTGCCGGAAAGGTTGAAGGGCCCTGGCCCCAAGCTCCCAAAGGCCTTGAGAGGCAGCACCTGAACCAGGTGCTGGGCCAGGCCTGCCTCCCCAGGGCGTGTGCAGTGCAGGGTGGGGGGCCGGGACAGAGCAACAAGTGGGGAGGGGAACACAAGCCCTGCGCTCCCGGAGAGCATCGGGAAACCCTTCCACACCTCCCACGTTTCAGATGAAACAAGGCAGATGGGCGGCGGGGTGAAAAGGAGAGGCTCTGGGGGCTCGGCTTCCTGATTCTCTGCAAGGACCACTGAGCGTAGCGCCCGTGGGTAGGTCCCGGCCAGGCGGGCTCTGATAGTCAATCAATGAACAAGCATTTCCGGGGCTGCACCAGGGCACTGGGGATGCAAGGATGAGTGAGAGCCTCTGTCCTGCCCTGGATCCCAGCGGGAAGCCCGAGAGGTGAACGGGCAGGTTCAGCCCTGTGTGGTGGGGATTCGGGTGAGGGAGCCATTCAGGGTAGGGGTGTGTTGAAGGAGTTGGGGAGAGCATTTGAAGGGAATTGGGGGCCAGGGAGTAGGCTCCCAGGTCAGGGAGGAAATCCATGCAGACCTCTCACGTTCTCTCCACCCCGCTCCTCATTTGTCTGGGGTCCTGCTGACAGACTACAAGCTAAGGGAAAGACAGACTGAGGCCTTGATGGTCCACATGGTTGCCCCCTTAAGAATTCGCCACATTATTACTAAGACCGACCTGGCAAGAAAATGAAAGCTCTCTCGGGGCCAGGTGGGCATGGGGGACAAATTCCCCATACAACGAAAAACGTGTCCTGGGTGCCCTCCACCCTCACCCCCCCTCCGCCATGACAGAGGGACAGAGGGTGGCCGTGAATGATGCCGAGCAGTGTGCCTTTGTTTCTGCGGCATGTGGTTTCCAGGGAGACCAGGGTCACTGCCTACGGGTAAACACCCACCCACACAGCTTGAGAACGGGATGTATCCTCTGAGCCCTCCTGCGATGGAGGCCTCAACTACTTATATCCATAATTGTGTCCCCATGGGGATTTCAAGTGATGCTCTGACCCAGACATCCAAAGGATAGCAATGGACGCTTCTGGAGACGAGAAGCCTCCTGCCCTGCATCACGTCCTAGGCCCTGCTCTCTCTGTCTGTCTGTCTCTCTCAACCATCTCTCGGCTGGTTCTGAAGTTAGGCAGGGAAGAGAGAAGGGTTACACCCTGACGCCCTGGAACCTTCCTCACGGCTCCTGTTGTGTATCTTCCTTTCCCAGGGGGGTCCTGGTGTGTGACTTTCAGGACCACGGGGGAAGGATGTGATCTCTCCTTCTGAAACTGCTGACTTTAGCCTGACTCCTCTGGCTATGAGTCCAACCCTAGGGAAGGTGGGGGGAAGGGGAGCGGGGGTGGAGAAATGAGGGGCGAGGCGGTTGTCGTGCATTTATTGCACATCTGTGAGCACTGCACACGCTCCTTCATCCTCACGCCACCCTGGAGGCTGGGGGTGTGCACCCTTGTTACTGACTGCAAGGAAACCCACACGCAGGGCATCCCTTGACCACATCCTCACCGCTGGGAAGTCGGGGGCAGGGCCCTGCTCAGGTCTGGCTGAGTTCAAAGCTCTTAACTCGCTAAAATATACTGTCCCCTTAGACGGGGAAGGACCTTCTGTGAACACCTAGCAGAAACCAAATTCAAATAGTTTTGGGGGTGTTTTGTTTTTCAGTAAACATAACACCCCGCTGCCTTGTGGAGACCAGACAGACGCCCCTCCGGGTCTCCCAGTCCAGTAGACACGCTAGCCTGTGTGTCCTCTCTCTGTCTCTCTGTCTCTTTCTCTCCCTGTCTCTCTCTCTGTGTGCCTCCTTCTCCCTGTATCACTCTGTCTCTGTCTTTCTCTATTTCCATCCCTCCCTCCCTTCCCTATTCACCCTCATCAAGTTTGATTCCCCCAGTAGACAGCTTTCCAGCTGTAATAATATAGTCCATCTTCTGGAGCTTAAGGCACTTTTACATATTATCTCATTTGTCTTCACAGCATCTCTGTAAGGTGAAGGCTTGACAGAAATAGTGAAACAAGAAACGAGAGCTATAAAAGAACTTACACAGTGTTCTGTACCAAAGCAGGGAGGTGCTGGGGGTCCATGAGAATACCCATTGGGCCTGGCATATGAGGCTTCATCGCCACCTGCATCGAACTCCTCCAACAAGCCAGGAAGTGGGTCATTTTAAGAACAGAAGATGTGCTATGGAATCAACGTGAAGGAAGGAATTAGCTCCGCCTGGAGCATACTCTCTGAAATGACCATGTGACATTTGTGCTCAGCCTTCAAGGATGGGTAGGATTTTTCTAGGTCAACTACAGGAAGAACAAGAATGATCTGGAACAGAGAGGTGCCAGTGTCCTGGCTCGTTTGGGCTTGTGGGACTGGATAACCAGGTACCTGATGTGGGCAGTGGAATAAAGATGAGATTCCAGAGGCCACGGTGATTTTTCCTTGGGCCAATGCTGTGAGTGTACCAAGGGGTTTAGGACACAGTCCTGCCCACTTGGAGCTTATAACCTAATTGGGGAAATAAGATCAGTAGGCATTGAACCATTGAAGCCATTGCCTTAGAGGATGCAGCTCTAAGTCCAATTGAAATAACATTCCAAAGAAAGGAAAGATCACGTATGGGCAAGGTAAGTCCAAGAAGTCATCACAGGAGAGGGAGGAGGTGAACTGGGGGGAAAGGGAAGTATTTAGGGAGGCAAAGAGGAGAGGGACCTGTGGGGAAGCCAGAGGGAAGGTCGGGGTGGGAGCCCGTTAGGCCTCTGTCCTCTCAGCGTCACATTTGTCCCCAGACCACCCCCCTTTCCCATCACCCTGCCCCGCATGATCCTGACTTGATCCACGGGTTGATACTTCGGGGGGAAATATAATGGGTCATTATATCGCTCTCTTTTTTACGTGAAAAGTTTACCACAGCTCCTTTTTTGGTGGAAAGTAAGTAAATCAAGGGGCAAGGGGTATCCAGTTCCCTGAGGGGGAGGATGGAAATGTTGTCAGCCCCTGAACTGGATTTTCTGCCTGCCTAGTCCTTTCCATTGGCAAATTCATGTCCCAGCTTTGTTTCTCATGCCTGGAACCTCTAGAGAGACACTGGCTGGCCCAAGGGACTCTAGGAAGATTGAAGCATATTGGTCCTCAACAATCAGTTTTTGAACGAATGAGTGAGTGAATGAATGAATGAATGAGAACCCGAACTCCCTTTCCTTTCCCTTCCATCACCCATCACAGGCAGCTCACCAGGGTCCTGTGTCTGATATTTGTCATTCCTTGGTATCTGCGGGGGACTGGTTCCAGGAACCCCACAGATACCAAAATCCACGGATGCTCAAGTCCCTTATATAAAATGGTGTGGTATTTGCATAAAACCTACACATCCTCCTGCATACTTTAAATCATCTCTAGATTACTTATAATACCTACTACAACATAAATGCTACATAAATAGATGATCCAAGCAGCAAATTCAAGTTTTGCTTTTTGGAACTTTCTGGTATAAACACATTATCCCATTTAACCCCGTAACAACCCTATGAGGTAGCCATTTCAAAGATAAGGAAACCAAGAAAGCTAAGTGATGCAGCAAGTTCACACAGCAACTGAATGAATGAAGGAGAAGATGAATGGACACTAAGAAAGCAGGTGGGATCTTAGTTTCCTGACCAGGAATCGAACCCACGGCCCTTGCATAGGAAGCTTGGAGTCTTAACCACTGGACCACCAGGGAAGTCCCATCACATTTCTTTAAATAAATAAATAAATACTAATATAAAAGAAAAAGAAAAAAAAACCTTACCTAACATAATAGGATAACATACATAAATTGCCCAATTGTCCAAAACAGTCTTACTCAAAAAATACTAGCTTCCTTCCCTATCTATAAAATAGAACTATTTTATAGATGCAGTCTTGCCTGCCTCTCCCTACCTTACAGGGGTTGGGTGCCAGTGAGACGAGGTATCAAATATGAAGACATTCTGTGACCTATATCTCTATGGGACACAGCTTTCCCCCATCATTCTCCTGGGGAAAGTGCGACGTTGATTTCCCAGCACTCGCTGGCCTCCCGTGGCATGTGTCAATGACTTAGGACCCAGCATGATGATTTTGCCAGTTGGCTCCAAAGCAGACAGGTCAGTGAGGTCTCTGACATCTTACACTCTCATCTGCCTGATGGTAAGTGAGCTGCCTCTAGCTCCAAGTAAAGCTCAGGAGAGGGGACGGACCACCTCCGTGCCCTTCGGGGAAGGACTAGGCCCCGGGAAGGCAGCCCAGAAGACCAGATGTCAGAGTGCAGAGTCCATGAACCAGACGGGTGCAGAAGGGAAAGCCTCTCTAAAGACCAGCGCCCCTACCAGAGACGGCTGGAGGCTGAGCTTCCCAGCAGCCCGCGGTGGAAGGGAGGCTCTGAGCAGAGCATGCGTCTCACCCGGTGCTGCGGCCCCTGGGGAAGCTGGGGTCCAGGGACAGGTCCTGGGAGGCTGATGAACACCTAAGATGGCCCAGGTGTGAAGACAGGGCCACGCTTGGGGGCTGTTGAACAGGATGGTGGACGGGGTGGGTGGCTGGATGGGAAGGAGACTGGGCCCAAAGTGCAGAGCAGGAACCAGAAAGCCAGAGGGCGTAAGGCCAGAGGCGGAGCAAGCTCAGAGATCTGCACCCACCTCCTGACCTTCCTGATCCTCTTTCTGACAGCCAGCCCCACAACCAGACAAAGGCACTCACCCTCCCCTCTTAGCCCCATTTCCACATTAGAAAGCCCGAAAAAACATCAATTATCTGCTTCCGTTTTAGAAAGTCTTTAAATAATTAACGATTATGGGATGGCTTTGAACTCCTAAGATAGGAGCTGCTATGGTAATATTATTATTGTTTTGAAAAATAATATGTCTCCAATCACTAGCTGTTGCTAAAGGGTCTGTTATCTTACCCTTGGGGGTAGCTGTTTGCAAGCTGATTAATTAGAACTCCATTTTTCAGACTTTTTAATTTAGATGTTAATAAATTCAATACTTTTATCCATTTGTTGTCCCAAATAAGATCCTTTGGGAATAACTTCTCATTTACGATAGTGACCTGGGCAAGACGGCTCATAAAACTGTATTAAGAATGCCTGGGGCTTCCCTGGTGGCGCAGTGGTTGGGAGTCTGCCTGCCGGTGCAGGGGACGCGGGTTCGGGCCCTGGTCTGGGAGGATCCCACATGCCGCGGAGCGACTACGCCCGTGAGCCACAATTGCTGAGCCTGCGCGTCTGGAGCCTGTGCTCCGCAGCAAGAGAGGTCGCTACGGTGAGAGACCCGCGCACCGTGATGAGGGGTGGCCCCCGCTTGCCGCGGCTGGGGAAAGCCCTCGCACAGAGGCGAGGACTCAACACAGCCATAAATGAATAATAAATAAATAAATGAATAAATAAAAAAAAAAATTAAAAAAAAAAAAGAATGCCTTCAAGAAACGATGAAAATTGCATTATGAATATACAGTCCTCTTGCAGGCCTCCAAATTACTAGACCCAAGACACAGCCCAAACTCCACCATTAAGTTGAATTAATATTCCTGTAAGAACCGTAATCCTTACACAGTCTGATTTTCTGTTTAATTTCTCAACCCAAGCATACTGACTTTTCCATTTAATTGACTTTGCCTCAATCTTTACCCAAAGGAAAAATAAGATACAGAAGCAGAGAGAAAATGACTTCGATTGCGTCTCTCTGCCCTTCCGCTCAGAGGCTGCCCCACTCCACGCTCTGGGCTGAAAGGCAGCCCACCTGGAAGGAGAGACACGGCCCTCGTCCATCAGGGGACCTGGGGACCTGCACAGGGGGGCAGGGAAGAGCCCATGTGACATTGGGCACCCTTTCTCAAGATGAAGGTGCCTGGAGATGGCACCCAGGACAAGGGGTGGTCAGAGATTTGGGGGAAGAGAGGGCTTCTGCCCATCCAGGAGGGCCAGCTCCCAGCCCTGATGGAAACGACAACCAGCAGCCTCTCTGGGTCTCGGGGCTCTGTCTTGGGGCTGCACAGCAACACAGAACTGCTCTAGATATTTACCGCAGGGTGTAACCTTTCTCAAAAAGCCCCGCTGAAGAGAACCCCACCCGTCCTCTGGGCATCACGGTCCAGCCCCAAACTCTGCAGGGGGCCACAGCCTGGTCCCTGCACTCCCCGTCTCTCCCACCCTCCCCTCTTCTCTGCCCTGCTCCTCCTTTCTGTCACCTGGCCTCTGCTTCCCTTTCCTCCCTCACCTGCTCCCACTCACCCTGCGGGCTCTCCTCGAAGTCTTGTTTCACACTCCCAGTAGACCGTCATCGCCGAAACAATAGTAAAGATTCACCCATCACCCCTCAGTTACTTCAGGGTGATCAGAGGCAGTGGAACGACCCCCAAACCACATCTGGAATGTGGGAGGATGGCTTCATAAGCTGTAGTCCCAGCCGCGCCTCTGTTAGCTGCTATTCGAACGAACCTCGTTCCGCGAGCGCGGTCCCTGGCGTGAGGTGGGCGCTGTGTGGGAATGAGCAGGGTTGCGGTGACACACGCCTGTCCCCCCATGGAGTGCCACAGTGGCGGGCAGGTCTGGAGACGGCTCTGCCCGGCTAAGCCTTTCCTCACGGCTAGCTTCACTGGGGAGGCAAAAATGGCACCAACAGACCCGGGACGGGTGGATGGAAACATTTCCCTTCAGGAGGGAGCAGCCTGGGCTTCCCTGGTGGCGCAGTGGTTGAGAATCTGCCTGCTAATGCAGGGGACACGGGTTCGAGCCCTGGTCCGGGAAGATCCCACATGCCGCAGAGCAACTAGGCCCGTGAGCCACAACTACTGAGCCTGCGTGTCTGGAGCCTGTGCTCCGCAACAAGAGAGGCCGCGATAGTGAGAGGCCCGCGCACCGCGATGTAGAGTGGCCCCCGCTCGCCACAACTAGAGAAAGCCCTAGCACAGAAACGAAGACCCAACACAGCCAAAACTAAATAAATAAAGTAGTTATTAATTTAAAAAAAAAAAAAAAAAGAGGGAGCAGCCTAATCGGACCATATGCTGGGAAGAGAGGTGAGAAAAGAAATCCCCCTGGATCCAAACACAGAACAAGCAGTCGGTGTGCGTGGAACAGGCAGCTCTGAACCCCAGTCACGGGGTAGCTTCCCTCCCGCTGTGTGTGCAGGGCCTGCTTCCTCGTGTCTGGGTGAACCGGTAACACCTATGTCCCACGGCCACCCCCTTACAGCGCCCCCATCATGTCACACCGGGGGCCCAGCCTCTGTGCTCACCTGCCTCCCGTCTCCCTTCTGTTACCGACCCAGGTCCTTGGACTCTTCAATCACTAGAAATCGGTAAGAGTCCAGATAAGAAATCCAGGTAAGGCGGTACTGGGAGCAAAAACAAGTAACAGGTGCCCTCGCCCGCTCCCTGAGGAGGGTGCCAGCTGGCTCCTTAGACGGAGTTACGACAGATGCAGGTCCCTGGGTTGGGCAGGAGGCGGAGCTTAGGTGGCCTGCCCACCCCCTTGGCGGCACTGTGTGCAGGGACCATGCACAGTCCCCTGCTTTCGCTCCTGGCACTCAGAAGTGACAGTTGGTTTGTGGCCTTTTTGTATCTTATTGCTTATTGTTGCCCCAACTGCGCATACCTGCAGTTACTTTTAGTTTCTTTGTATTTTGTTGCTGGAGGAGACGTTTGTCCAGGTGCAAGCACTCTGGTAAAGGGTCCCAGGTCTCAGGGCCCAGGGCCTGTCTCCCTTCCACTCCCACAACGTTCTCAACTGTATCCACAGAATCTGACCCAGGGTGGGAAGAGTTCATTTATGTTTTTCCCCCCGTCACCAAAGCAGAGAGGAGCCTGGTTGCACCAAGGTGAGAGGAGGTACAGCAAGGGGTTAAGCCTGAAACCTGGCCCTGCCACCTTCCAGCCATGTGACAATGGGTGAGATACTCACCTCCTCTATACCTCAGTGTTCCCCTCTATAAAATGGGGCTAAAAACAATGGATTGCGTTTGTATAGATTAAATGGCTTAATATGTATAAATTGCTTAGAACATTGTCTGCACACAGCAAGTTCCATGTAGGTGTTTGCAATTATTGTTAATAAGATGTTTAACCCCTTGAGGGTAGGGACTGTACTACTTTATCCCCAGATGTACTGCATCCCCAGATCTCCATCCAGTTTGTGGAACATAACAGCAAAATCATCTGGCGGAAAGGCATGGGAGAGAAACGAAGTTAGACTCAAGTCCCAGCTGTGTGATCTTGGATGAGTTATACGTTACAATGACATTCATTTTCGTGAAAAGCTTGCAAGTCTGATACGAGGATTGGAATGATGTTCATAAAACCCTTATTAGCATAGTGCCTGGTGCTTCAGGACACTGGATAAATTGGTGGCCGTAATCTTTGTTATTATTGTTGAATAAATGAGCACAGAGTGAGCTGCAGTCCCTCCAAGGATGGAATTACATCAGTAAATCTTCAGGAAACCTGCATCCCCATGGGCGGGTCCAGCTATATAAATTGTGGGGTCCAGTGCAAAATGTAAAGGTAGGGCGCCTTGTCCAAAAATGATTCAGTATTTCAAGATGGCGACAGCAGAGCATTGCACCAAATATGGACCCTCCTTAGGGCACAGGAGTCATGCCCATGGGACCTGACCAGGACTAGTTTCAGCCCAAGGGACCAAGGCCCTCTTATTTTGTAATCAAGAGTCTCGGCCCAGAGAATTCGGGGGCCTCATGTCACTTCTCTTTTGGATCACTCAGCAGGGCGAGGCTGAGAGCTCAGAGCTCCCAAGGCCAGGCCAACTGTCCTCAATAACTATCAGTTCCCAGCAGGGGCCCGAGCACTCCCTCCTGCAGCTGAGACCTCAGATCGCAAAAAGTGAATGACTCAAGGCCATCCCTTATCTTTGATTAAGTGTGGACAAAAAAATGTACATGGTACCTGCAGCGGATTGAATTACTGGCCCTAATCTCTCACCGCCCCTGCCCGCCCCCCCCCACCTCCCCCCGCCTCCCCCCACAATCCCCGCCAGCGTATTGACCTCCACAGTAAGCTGGGTGCACCTCACTGCCCCTTGACTTTCGGCACGTCCATGTTACTTGCTTTGGTCAATGGGAACAGCTGGGCTTGCCCTCTGGCACACCTGCCTGTCACCATGGGAAGAACACAGCCTGCGTGGCCCCCCTCTCAAGGAAGAGGAGAGACACGTAAAGCAGACCTGGACCCACCTCGCAGTCTGCAGTCAAGCCCAGCTAAACGCACCCGAGATCAGCTGAACCCATCCAACCTGTAGACCCATAAGCGAGAAATATATACTCCTTGTTTTGGGCCAGTAAGCTTGGGGTATTTTGTTAAACAGAGTCACTGTGGCAATAGCTGGTTGATATATAGTACCTTGCAACCCAAAGAAACTGTCACTCATCCCCCAGACACTTATTGAATGGCTATAATGTACCAGGCACAACTTCTGGGGGTTTGAAAATGAAACACACACACACACATACACACACACACGCACACATACACACACACATACACACATCCTCCACCCACAGTCAAGTAACCATTTAGAGGAGAGAGCAAATCTGTGTAACCATTACATGGAGTGAGCAACTCTATTTTTATCTCCCAGTTTTATGCAAACGTATTCCTGGAAGCCCATTTTCCCATGGCAGGCCCCATGGCTCTCCTGGTCACTCCTGCATAATACAAGAGTTCTCCAGTCCTCACAATCACAAGTCTTGGTTTAATAATTAAAATTCCAGCCCAGAGGAATAGTCAAGACTCCACTCTTGATCCAAGCTGGAGACCCCTCCCTCCACTCCCAGATCTCACGCCTTGGAGGCAGCGAGGCTGGCTGGGTGGATGTGGTCACGGTCTTCTCTAGCCCCCCAACCATGGGCTTCTACTCCTCCTGTCCAGCTTTAGACCCACTGGAACTGGACTGAGGTGGGGGAAAGAGAAACAAGGAGCGGAGAGCAGAAAGTTCTCCCGTGACTGGCACTGCTGGGTGATCTAGCACCAACTTCCTCTTACGTGCGGGAAGATTCTTGTCTCATGTGCGTTTATGAGGGCACATCTGGAGACACCCTCAAAACTGGGGCTCTCTGGCCATCAGTTCCCTTGACCTGTGTCAAAGTACCTCTATTCATGTTGGTTCCTTACTCTTTCCTCAGCCTCTAAGCTATCAGTGATCCCTCCAGCTCCTTTCAGCTGTATCTCTCTGACCCTTCAGGTGACCCTCTAGGACAGGTCCTAAGATGGCCCACACTAACCCTCTCTCACACATGGTCCAAGGTGGTCCATGGGCATCACCCTGCACCCTTTGACCTGACAGATGCCAGGAGAGCAGGCCAATCCCAGTGTGGCAGAAACTTCTGCCTTGCTCCTCCCCTTATTTTTATGTAGCAAAAGCAAGTATACAAAAGTACCTTCCCAGGAGTGCAGAAAGGCTACTGATCTGATCTTATATGCTAAACTTAAGTTTTAAAAAGTGTGTGTGTCTATGTGTGTGTGTGTGTGTGTGTGTGTGTGAGAGAGAGAGAGAGAGAGAGAGAGAGATTCCACAAACTGAGAGCAGCATAAAGAGAGCAAAGGCTTGGATTTTAGTATATTTTAAAAAAAGATTTCACTTTAGTTTTAACAGAAGCATTTAAAAAAAAAAAAGCAATTTTGAAGTGAAGATTAAGACAGGTGAAATTTCAGTTCTGATTTGGCTTTAATTCCAGCTCTGACCCCGGTTATGAGGACTAGGTCATGGTATCAAAAACACATTTTTACTTTTATCAAGGCAGAAATGAGACTTTAATCTTTATATTCTCTTTGGCTTTACCCCCTCCCCATCCCACGCTCCATGTTGCTGCCGTGCCCAGTCTCCCTGAACCCGGGTATATAGACCAGCACGCTGGTATCACAGCATCTTTTACTTCTACCTCCAAACACTGCATGGCACGCTTACTGTTATGAAATTTAAAAGCATTTCAGTGAATTCGTGTTTTGCTAATCCCTCTCTGAAAAGCCAAGATACTCCTTGCAATTATTTAAAGCACCCTCCGGGTATCACGGAAACCAGAGCTGTGAATCATCACTGCAAAGTAACCTCCTCTGGCATTTGCTGGGGAGAGAGAATAACGTCAGCCCCTACCAATTCTAAGCCTCAGCTTAAGACTGAACACATAATCGTATAGCAATTGTTTCCACCACTGGAAATGCTGTTACTCATAGTTATTTAAAGTTACTGTCTTCACAAAGGTCACCAGAGCCCCTTTACTGTGACAAGTTCCTCTGTAAGCTGACATTTCTACTTAGATACACAACTGGACCCACAAATTTATCACTGACTTTTCCTCACCAGAGAGCCGCAGAAGGAGTTGGTTGACTTCTCTTGATCGTTATTATGGAACGTCTGTACGATAACAAAATATGGGCTTAACAAATTTCTTAATTCAGGGAGAACTTGGGCAGAATTCTCTGAAATAATGGGCGGTTTGGAGTCAGAGTGACATAGCCTTTTATGCTGTTGCGATTCATAACGCTATCATTTTTATTTTGAAATAATTCTTTCAAAGGTAGTCAACTGGGGGACTAAACTATCCTGATTCTATTCCAGGAAGCAATGTTGAGTGCGGGCTTTGAAGGCTCTGGATACATTTGTGAACTTGTGCAAGTGTTTTTACCTCTCTCTGCCCCAGATCTCCCTATCTTTGAATTAAGGATAATAATATCTGATTCCTGGGTTAGAACGATGGGTCTCAACCGGGGAAGACGGGCATGATTTTGCCCCCCAAGAGGACATCTGGCGATGTGTGAAGACATTTTTGTTTGTTACAACTCAAGGATGCTAATAGGTAGAAACCAAGGATGTTGGTAAATACCCTACAAGGAATAGGACAGGCCCCATAACAAAAGATTATCTGGTTCCAAACATCAATTGCGTCAAGACTGAGAAACCCTGGGTTAGAATAATGCTATTTTAAATCTGTGAATATGTATGTCTGTGTACGTGTGTGTGTGGATAAATGTAAATGATATAATATATATTGATTATTTTTAAAAGTTAATCTGTGGACACTTCAACAAATCTTAGTTTTGTTTCTTTCTAAAACCCTTCATAACACTTTCCTTCCAAAAAAGTTTTCATACACTGTTTAGGCAAATTCTGGCTGTTTCCACCGCTACAACTTCCAATGTCTTACCGTCTTTTAGCATATTCTATTTCTATTTTTTTTGCTTTTTCTAAAAACCTTATAGATATGATTACAATCCAAATGCAAATCAGCTATCCACACAATCAAATTCTCATCTTTCTTTTAGACGTAGTGACCCTTGTGGAGGTATCTCTTAAAGAATACACTCCAGCTCACCTATTTAACTAGTTTTGACTTAATTTGGGGTGCTTTATTAGCAAACAGTGTAAGACAAAGTAGCTGGTATAATACAGAGTGATGTTTAAATTAGTTTACAATTTGCTTGGCCTCATCTAGAACTGCAGTGAACAAAGCCATTCAGAAATGTCAGCTGTGTTCCCAAGCACTGTAACAAATTGTCGCCTGAACGCTGCACACCTAATGACTTCAAATTAGCTTCACTGCGATATCGCCTGACAGTTCGTTACGACTGTTAGCAACATAGCTGGCGTATCATGACCAATAAATTGGTTTCAGTGTGGGCTGGGAAAGGGACTGCCATCAATTTGATTAAAGAAATTACTGTAGCATTCAAGGCATAAAGACAAACTAGTTTAAGGAGACAGAAATAAGTTCACTGTACCAAAGAAACACGGCTCATTGTCCAAAAATTTGTTTGTGAACTATTTGAAGATCAAAGCTCAAACAAACAATAATTCAAGTAGACTACTACAATTCTTAAACCTTGTGATCAGGTATATGTTCACTGATCTAAGGACAGGTCTGGAGAGAAAAATAATTGGATACTTTAAAATACTACTTTTGGGACTTCCCTGGGGGTGCAGTGGATAAGACTCTGCACTCCCGATGCAGGGGGCCCGGGTTCGATCCCTGGTCAGGGAACTAGATCCCAAACGCATGCTGCAACTAAGAGTTCGCATGCCACAACTAAGGAGCCCGCCTGCCACAACTAAGACCCAGCGCAATCAAATAAATAAATAAATAAATATTAAAAAATAAAAACCTGAAATACTACTTTTAAGGCACCATATGAGAATATTTACAATGTCAATTGAACATTTATTTTCATAATTTATGTATAAATTCATGGTAAATATCTAATTGTAAACCAAAGCAATATGCAAATACGAAAAACAATTCAGTATAAATCGCCACTACGAACAACAAAATAAGTGATTTTTAAAAGGAAAAAAGGTATCTAGACTACTCCTGACAAAAACTTTTTTTTATTACGATATTATAGCTTTATTTAGAGTTTAGGAAGCTAAGATAGAGTAAGTTCAGGAAGTTGTCCCATTGGCAGGCCAGGCAGGACTTATACCCAGGCTGTCTGCCTTAAAGCCCCCAATTCATAAACATTTATTTAAAGTGAAAAGAAAAAAACAGAAGTATTTCCTTAGGAGAAAACTCGGACTTTTTAAAAGAATAAGGAAATATTTTAACAAGTTATATTCTCTTTATCTTAGGTTGGCAATAGTACCTTCATATGCGAAAAAATAATTAACAAGCATTCAAGATGGTACAGTTATAAAAATGGCATATGATTCTATTAGGACCAAGAAAGCACTAAATTAAGTATGACAAAAACAAATGTAAAGGTTTAAAAAAATCCTAATGAACGGGAATTCCCCGGTGGCCCAGTGGTTGAGACTCTGCGCTTTCACTGCCGATGGTTCGGGTTCAATCCCTGGTTGGGGAACTAAGTTCTCACAAGCCGTGCAGTGTGGCCAAGAACAATCAATTAATTAAAAAAATACAAATAAAAAAAGTAAATTAAAATAAATAAATAAAATTTAAAAATCCTAATGAGAAAATTGTGAATTTGCCTAAATCAACATATAAAGCCTAGGGAATTAATGGCAAACTTTTCTTTTTCATTTCAGAAAAGGTACCTGGAATATGCTTCGCCCATCCAATGATAACCACCAATTCTCGATCGGCCAAGTCGCACAGTGTAGTGAGGGCTTTGATGTCACTGTCGGGAACAGTAGGGTCAGGCATGGCATAGATCTTCTCCGGTTCAGCCACCAATAAATGTGAGACAATCTTGTTATCTGCAGAATCAGACCAGAGCACAACAAGATCACTAGTAGTATCATCCCTCTTTCGCACGTTCTAAACTAGGTGGTATTTTGAGCAAAAACAAAAAACAAAACAAAAAAAATCCCTCAAACACCTATAATCAACCCCAAATATTCCATTTACGGTTCAACATATATATACTAAACAGTGTTCTGGAAAACCCATAGCAGTTGTAATAGTTCTTTGTTTCTTCTTGGCTTTATCTGCCTTTGCTGGAATGAAGCATCTGTCCTGCAATGAAATTTTTTATAGCAAACAGATAAGAGAAGTTAGATGCTTTCTGGGTCTGCTCTTTGATTCTTAGGTGGGATCTGGGGAAGCAGACTAAATAGCATACAACAGCTTTAAAATAAATATCCATATAAACCATTGAAATATAGAACATAATGTAGGAGGCAAAGAACTCCTACTGCCCATAGACATAATGGGCATGAAAGTCATTAACTGTCCTAATTCCTTTAAAGAGGAGCAAAGGTCAGAGCCCTTCTGCCGGGGTGAATTACTGACTGTATAACTCTGTCTCAGTGGGATGCATTCAATATGAATGTCTTGCCTTTCTCCCCCTCCCCACATACCCAGCCCATCTTCCAAATATAGCCAATGTCAGTTTCCAGAAAAATACTCCAACTTAAATGTGACCGTATTTCCACTTTGGAGCATCTAATACTTTAATCCTCTATTTTCATCTGTTGTCTTTAGCTCATTCTCTGGCTCAGATTTATCTGTCTGAAATTTGTGATATATGTTTTTAAAATCCTTCATAAAATAAACACTAGAGACAAATGGAAAGCATCACATCAAATGTGTTTTATCGCTCAGGGCCATGTGAGAGTTTATGGAAGGGGTTATAAAGCCTTGCTAACGGAATGATTTTTCTTGTTGGCCCCATTTTCAATTTCTACATGTAGCTTTAGATTTGATACTTTCTTCTAAGTGAGGAAATACAAATAGGTAAGAATAAACTCAGATATTTCAACGTCTGTGTCCTATTACTCTAGAAAACTAGGGTATTAAATGGGATCTTTGTGAGCCAAGTCAAAGGTTCCTCTACGTTTACTAGACCATTTGCCTTTCCCTATACATTTTTAACTTTTTTAACTTAAAATGAAAAGACTTCATATACCTTAGAATTGAAAACATAGTTCTTTTTTTGTCTGCTGTAACAACATATCAAGGATACTTATCCAAGCTATAATTAGTAATTTTTTGATAGAGTTTAAAATTTTTACTACTATGACTGCCACATGACTTCTGTTCACTTCAAATTATCAACAGATAACCATTCAATGGCAGTAATATTCAATTATTATCAAATTAAAAATACAGATTTGGGAGGAAGTATTCCCAAATATCATATTTTCTAGAAAAGAAATTAAAATCAAATAGAGATTCTTTTTTTTTTTAATTTGTAGGATCTGAAGAGAATGACATTTGTTTCTCGTATATGCTATCGAAACAACACCCTGTTTTTTAGCTACGCTTGGAAAAGTTTCCACTTTCATTGCTCTGACAATGCAGCAAAACCTGTCAGCAACTACTAGATCCTCAGGATTAGAAGAAAATGCAGTAATAAAGGGTACAAAAATGTAACGGAAGGAAATCGTGATTCGAGTTCTTTTAGTACAGGGAAAATGCAACCTGTTTTACCCAAGCCACTGGATACTTGACTGGAGGGGGTCAGAGAAATTTGGTGGAAGCTTAGAAATTCCTATCATTCAGAAAATGGAATAGCCGGCAGCACTGTTTCTAGGTGAATCTTATTTAATGTTTCCCTAATTAGAATCAATAGAACCCAATTTTCATTCTTGGGCTTTTGTAGTACACAAACAATCAGTCAGGCTCCAGAAATCTCCCCCAGACACTTTCTGAGCAAAGCCCATGCCTAGTCTCTGACAGGATCTGAAAATTAAGTTTTATAAATGTTTGTTACCAAAATACACTAATTGGATAGACTAAGGAAAATTAACACAGAGGCCTTAAGATAATGAGTAATGATTTATTAGGAGTCCTCTTTTATCTCAGACAAATGGAGCTCATTGAAATTGCTGTAATCTTCTTAAAGGTACTTGACAAGCCTCTTCCCCTTTTCTCAGGTTTCCGCCGAAAACCATAGATGTTTCTTTATCCATCCTGTGGACTTACGAATGGGCTGGTGCTCATTTTTCTCTCGGTAGAGGATATCATCAATGGTGTCAGTCGACTTCGTATAAAATGAATGAGAAATGGCCAGTCTGGATATTAGTGAATCCAGGAAAACGAAACCTCTAATGAAATTAAACATGAGTGTTTATTGCATTTTACTGTATTATCAGAAAGTCTTTTTATTCTAATGTGCAAAATCTGCTTAATGCAGTCCTAGATTGTATTTGCAGAATGCCAAACAGCTTATGCAGGCTGAGGAGAAGATGCCAGATTGGACAATTGAAGGTATAATCAACATAATGTTTTTTGGAAAGGCAAAAGGAAACCATGCCATATGTTCACTTAAGCTTTAATTTTATGTAAAACTGGTTGTTTTTTCCTTTGACATAGCTAAAATGTCCTTTCATTTACAGTTCAGGGTCTGTTTTACGTATTTAACAGATGCCCATATGCTCACACGGATGATGCATAACAGCGACCCCTCCTGGAGAATCTGAATGAGAAGAGGACATTTTTTCTCTTCCCTTGAAAGCAGATCAGAAATTACCCATGTCTTTTCTAGAACTGCTATAGCTGCAACTTCCTCTGGTGAGGGCTGGTTGTGTCTTCTGAGACAGAGACAGCTAAATGTGAGAATTGTTTCCACCAAAGCACTTTCAGTGCCTCGTATAAACTCTATGCATAAACATCCTAAAATGTTAGCCCTTTTGCACTACAGCCATGAACTGATTTTTCAGAAACTGGAACACAGTTAACTGCCTCAGTCTATATTCTAGCTCTTTTTAGCTAATGACAAAGAGAATGGGGTTTGCATTTTAGCTACATACCTACCATCGTTTCAAATTGCAACCGGGCATTATCAAACCATGGGCTTTTAAAAAAACACTTCATAATGCCCATAAGGGCATCTGAAATGGAACTACCAACCTATGCTTGTTATCAGTAGGGCCCCTCCTTGTTTTAATCTATTGCTAGCGAGTGCGTTAACCTTCTATAGCTCTAAATTAATGAGGCTCCTAATGTATTTTCATTGGGAGGTTGAACAAACTCATTTAGCTAGTGAAAACTACAAAAATCACTTTCTTGTGAAATCTGAAACTAACAGCTCCAATGAACTAATGATCATGGTACGATCCATTTTATGTACCTCTGAAAATAACCTGTAAATGTAAAATTCGCACTATATAAGCTATGCCTTGGTATGCTTACGCTTCCACAAAATGACTAGGTGAAAAAAGGTAGAGGGGGAGAAAACCATAGGAAAAAAAGTTAATTAGCTGAGTTGTTGTTGCCCTGCAAAGGAAATCCTTGGGAATAAAGCCACATCTCCCCACCCCCGCCAACAAAGAGAAGTCTCGTTGGAGTCAGTAGGGATGGGCACGCCAAAACTGATGTACCTAGAGCCAGCTGGGAGGATGTCATGTGCTGGAAAGCCAGACATGTCTGCTGTACTTACATGGCTTTTTGGCTGGCTGAACCAACTGAGGGTTCAGGTACGGGCTGTTCTCCGCATCTATTCTGCGCTTGTACTTCTGCCGACCTCCACGTACTCTGTCAAGACGCACTCCTGTGGGGAAAGACAGGCACTTCCTTACTGTTGAGGTAACTATCTTTGAGACCAATCAAATACATACAGAGTATCATCCAAGGGTGCTAGGTAAACAGAGAGTAGACTGCAGAAGGGTCCAGTGGAAGTAGAGGAATGTAAAAAAGTGATGGCTAAACCAAGACTGCCACAGGTTGGAAACCAAACCTGGCAGAGATGACCAAGCTGAAAGACATTTATGCAAGGCCATCAGAGTCACCTACATACCAAAGGAAAGGTAGCTTTCCTTGAGAATTAATACAAAGAAACTGGAATTTGGTGCTAACACAGTTTCTCAAATTAAAGACATTGGCAATGTGTATCCTCTTCATCAGTCACCCCTGAAAGCTCAATGTGTGGGCTTGAGTAGATCAGTAGACCCAGAGCTGTTCAATCCACCCCGGTCTATCAGAGGACTCCACGTGGACCTGTGGAACTGAATTGAGTTGAAAACCCCTACATGTTGTAGAGAGCTGGAACCCCACTACACAAGATGAGACGCAAGGATCGTTCCCTGTTCTAAGTCAACATGTCTCAGAAGGAGCATGTTCCTTACATTCTGGCACACGTTTGTATTTTCCTTCAAATGAAAGAAAACTGAGAGCAGGTCTGGACTGAACGCAGGTCAGAAGGAGGAGATTCCTGAAAGAATTCAGGAGGCTAGGATGGCGAAGGAGGGATTTGTTAGGAGGGCAGAGATGAAGCGTGAAGCTAGAAAGTAGGCAAAAGTAGACTGGCATTTAGTAATACTTTTTCCTCATGAGTGATGGACTGGGTCAAGATTCAGGGAGGTTTTGCTGGCAGTGGATCTATAACATTAAGGAAAGGGGCAAAAGGGAAAGAAAGGGATTAAAAAGAAAGAAATGTTTCATTTACATGGGGCAGTGGGGAGGGTGCTTGTTAATAACGTGGTTTCCGGTCTGTAATTGTAAAGTTTAGGACAGAAACTTATAAATCTTTATCAAATAAAGAGAAGATTACTTGGGAGTAAGAGAGAGATGAGATTCGCTTTGTGGTCTTATATTGTACCTTAATTGATAAGACAGTATTAACATTGTCCATTAATAAATTCACAACCAAGTAATTCATTGTACATATTTTGGTATTTCTCAAACTGTTCAGAAGATAGATTTGGTTTAACAGTATCCTCAGTATTGTTATTTTACTGAAGGCCCTCTCAGAGCCTTTAACATGCAACTAACTCTCAAATAAAACTCTCAGAGGGAGATACAGCCTATGCAATGTTTTGCAAACCAATTTAACCAAGGATCCTGTTTTGGGAACATTTGTTAATATCACGTGGAACAGGTGAGTTGTGGTGTAACTGAATTATACGAAACAGTTTGGGAAAGGCTGATATATTTCTATGTGAATCCTGAAGGTGAATATATACTCATATGTTAAAGATGACTATCAATCCATGACCTAAAGAAAAACATAACTTTTCATATTATCTTAATACTACTACTTTAAGAGTTGATTTCCTTTTAGTGATACACACAAACATACACTTGGTTCTAGATAAACCCTGAAATGTCAAACTGAAACATCAGAGCAGAGTTTAAGTGATATCAGGAGACAACTTCAAGAGCAAGTAAGTAGGTTTAGACAAACAAATATCAAAAAACAAAGAGCTTAGGTACAGTCTCTAAGTATTCAATGAAAATAGAGTGCTTGTGAGTCATGAAGAAACATTTCTTGACTGCTGCTTTTAGAGCAATTTTGCGCCTAGAGTTCCATTCCTTCATTTATCTAATTTCTAATGTTCTATTTTTATTGTGTCTATATTTAATTTACTAAAGTTTAACACCTTCCCCCTTTTCCCCCCCTTTAGTCATGTTTTGTCTTTTTTCATTTCTTTCTTTCTCCAAGATATTTTTCCAGTTTATATAATGTGGTCGCATTTTGTCTGTTCATCTGAGATCCATTCAAATTTGTTTCATCATAAGAATTTAAAATTTTTCATTATAAGAGTTTAGAAAATTAAAAGCATATATAACTAAAAGTGGTATCATAACACGTTTGGCATCCAGCTCCAACGCAATGTGAACATTAATGTGATATGATTAGTGGTGTGAAGAGAAGGCAGGATGAAACAAACAGAGAGAGAGAAAGACAATGACAGACGAAGGCTAAAAAAAGGAGGAAACATTTAAAAATAACTCTGAAATTGTTAGAACCAAGAAAGCCTGACATACACACACTACTATATATAAAACAGATAATCAACAAGGACCTACTGTACAGCACAGGAAACTCTACTCAGTACTTTGTAATGATCTGTATGAGAAAAGAATCTAAAAAAGAGTGGATATATGTATATGCATAACTGACTTACTTTGCTGTACCACAGAACTAATTCAACACTGTAAATCAACTATACTCCAATAAAAATTTTAAAAATTAAAAAAAAAAAAAAAAAAACCAAGAAAGCTCACAGAATGCATCTCAATTAGGTTTGTAGACTCCAAAATTTGCTTTTGGTGTCTGTCAGGGCATGAGTTCACCATGAGCAATATAGCCTCGCATGCCCAAATACTGAACAATACACTACGTATTTTCCAACACAGGAGTCAGAGCTGGTGAGTTTCTGACAATGGATTTCGTCCATCCTGAAGGCCTAAGGAAGAGGATCGTGGCTGAAAGATTGGATTCAAGGTCTTGGCTGGAAACAATTCTGACACAGTTGTATCACACTAAAGCCACCAATCAGCTTAGCCAACTAGCCCAAGTTTATGGGAGAAGTGCAACACTGAAAACTAGTTATTAAACATCATGAAGAAAAAAATACCTATACTTGATTGACAGAATTTTTATTATGCATTATGGGATATTTTTTGTATTTGTAGGAATAGATCCTTTAAATACTGTGAAATAATTTTATTACTGTGCATTTCATTTCAACTTTGAACAATGAATTACTGAAATATTCATATTATTTTTACGTGCTCCTCCAAAATCTAAAGGAGTGTTCTCACTCTTACGTTCATTCTCGCTTTCTCTTTCTCCTTTTCCCTCTTCTTCTCGCTTTCTTCCCTCCCCCTCACCTCCTTTCAGTGTGTGGGTAGATAAACTACTATCTATCCATCCATCCATCCATACCATCTACATATCTATCCAGTTTCTAAATATTCAAGTACTTTTTTACCAAAGCCATCATTTAACGCTTTCTTTACTTCCTAAAATAAAGATCAGTTGGACAAAGCATTCTTTTATGATTTATAACTTTATGTATATGGTATTCAGTAGATGACTGTAGAGGGAAAAAATTAGATATTAATACTACATAATTAATAATTAATACAATTATGTAGCAAAAGTTGATGGGCAGTCAATATACAGAAAAATTGTTCCTGCCAAGTTTAGATAACAATTAACGGTAAAAATTTCCAGAGTCGATGTATTTTAAAAGATCATAATAACTTTTATGTGAAATTTTTATTCCCATTTTAGGGGGTTAAAAGTAGGCAAATATCAACAATTTCAAGTAAAAAATATTTATACTGCTTTTAATCTCTTTTCAAAATCTGGAAAATCTTCTTTTTATGCATCTTCTAGTGATATGATGATAATGATAATGATTTAGTTTAGCTGACTTCATACTCAGTGAAATGTCTAAACTCAAATCCTAGTAACACACCTGCAACTACTTCTACATCATACTAAAATTATTCATCAATTTATTCAGTTCTGTTGGAGAAAAAACATAGTTAGTAAAACCAGTTTTTTTTTCCCCCAAGGACAATCATATAACACGGAAATACACAAGTGACATAGGTCTCAAAGTTAAATCAGCCCAAACTATGTGTTCAAACATGTGGACCCAGCTTCTTTATTTGTGCATCTTTGAAAATAAACAGATGTATTCATCTGAGTCATAATAATATATGCACTGAAACTTTAATAATTGTATTTTAAAGAGTCTGATAAAACAATACTATACAGATATCATTAAGAAGTCTATTTTCACATATATACACTACTATGTATAAAATGGATAACTAATGAGAACCTACTCTATAGCACAGGGAACTCTACTTGGTGCTCTGTGGTGACCTAAATGGGAAGGAAATCCAAAAAAGAGGGGATATATGTATATGTATGGCTGATTCCCTTTGCTGTACAGCAGAAACTGACACAGCAGTGTAAAGCAGTTATACGCCAATAAATAAATAAATAAGTCTATTTTCAGTATATTTCTAGTTTTAAAGTTTTTCCAGAAAAATGTTTCCAACTGTAATAATATGATAATTTATTCCTAAATATTATATGAAGAACATGGAAAAAAGCAAGGCATAGTTTGCAAATCAGAATGGTTTCTTTCTGGCTCTTTCATTAACAAGCTCTGTAAATTTTGTTGAGTTCCTTAACCTGTTTGCTTTTCCAAATATAAGATGGATATTAAGACAATAACCTCCCTGGTGTTTTGCTTTAATGATCCAATTATATTAATATAAGGTACTAATATATTTGGATATTATACTAATATACTAATATACTTGGATATTATACAAATGCATTATTAAATATCTTATAAACCTTAAAATCCCAAGGAAATTGCCATTATATCATTATTTTGTTGAAATATTACTATATTATTTATTGAAATATATTTTGCATCGTGATCATTTATTGAAAATCTACCCCCATGGAGTGTGACAGTCTACCCTGCCTCAATTCTGTAGGTAAACACATTTGAGGTATGATTGAATGGTAAGATAATACAAAGGATAAAACCGAAATAATGACATTATTTGATGTCTAAGTGATTACAGAAATATTTGGTATCCCATTCTATTTGCTGCTCATCCCTGTCACTAATAATATCATTTAGAGTTTATTTTAGAACAGATACAGAAACTAACCCAAAGTCTATGAAAAAGAAAAATGCTATCTCTGAGTTTAGCTAGAAACACACAATACAAAGTTAAGTAGAGAATTGATAATTATCCAATTAACCTAATACATTTCATTTAAAAGTCTCTATTTTCAGCAGAAACAAACAAAAAACAACAACAGTATTTACCATCAGGACCTGGAAAATCCAGATTTGCCATAAACAAACATCAATCTAATCCAAATATTTCCACTTACAATGGCAAAGCCTGTCTCTCTACATCTTTACAATCTTAAATACAAACAATTTCTGTTTGGACTCCACTTGTAAACCATTTTTGAAAAAGTTTAAAAAGAAGATTTCTCCCAGTAAATAAGATACCCACAATGTTCAATGTTTGACAGGATTTGAAGTTAATTAAGGCAACTGGATTTTCTATTCATGTGGAGACTGCCATTACCCCTTTCGTTTTTTAAATAAAAAATTTTAATAGTTGACATTACCTACCAAACAGAACGTTTCACATCGCTTTTTCTATCAAATACTGCATGTGCCTACATTGCCACAAGGGAATCACAAATCTCATAAGTTGTCAGAATTTACAAAATTGAGGAAGCAGGAATAGGGCAAGAAGGAAAAAAACAAAACAACAAAAACCGCTATGAGGCACATAAATGCCAAAAGAAGTAAAACAGTTCAGCACAAGGCCTTCTTAGGTCAGCTAATTTTAAGTCTACATTTTATGCCCAAATGCAAATTTTTACAATATTATATAGTCCAAAGACAAAAGTATTTTTCACATTTTTAATAGCACAAAGTCATTTCATAGGATAATAAAAGATCTCCCCTTCAGAGAATTACACAAGGCCATCCTAGCCTACTTCGCTATATTAAAGACAAGCCTTTTTATAACGTTGTTCTTAAACAAAGGTTTGCTAAAAACGTTAATTACATAGACCCCTGGAATACTTAAGAAAGATGCAAATAGTCATATTAAAGTAATGATAACTTTTTAAAAGATAGTGAAATAATATTTTAAAAGATTAGTGACTTTAATGACTACTAAGTAAATGGTTGGATTATTTAAATGTTATCCAACACGACTTGTAATTGAGGATGAGGAGCATCCTGGGAAAGTAAAACTTATGCCGCAAGAAGGTGAAGAGGGTGGGAACGTTGTCCTCCACGATGTCTCTGGTACTGCGGTTCCCTTTGCTGCGGAAGGGAATCCGGCTCTTTCCGTTCAGGAAAAGAAGTACCTAGAAACGCCCTTGAATTTGCCCGAGATTTCTGTGAGGGAACCATCATAAACAGAGGGTGGAGAAAATCCCTTTGAGGGGCTGTAGGAAAGGAAGCAAAGGCAGATCGGCAGAATCAAGACACAGCGGCGAGAATTTTAGTGGCAGCCTGTGATGGGATTCTTCCTCGTAACAGCATCCTTACAGAGAGTACCAGCTTTACCTACAGTATTTGTGCATATTTATAGGTACCCCAGTAAAGGGATGAGTGAAAATTATTTGTACATTGACGCAAATACTCCAGGGAGAATCTAACCATATTAAATTCTGGAGGATCATGAGAGACAATAAAACACACCAAGCCCTAGTTATCTTCTCTTACTATTATTGCCCTTTCTCAAAATAGACAGTGATACTGTTCAACATGGCTTCATGATTTCGTTCCTTTCTTCCTATCTCAGCAAACTTTTGACTCCTGATATCTGCATCTCCTGAACAAGCAATGTCTTCATTGATAGTGGAATGACTTAATCTCTGTATGAAGTGTCTTGGAATCAACCAAAACACCCATTGGTTATTGAGAGCTGCTTCTATTCCAGGCAATGGGTTAATTGTTTTACGTACATGAACACATTTAACACTTACAGCAATCCTATGAAGCAGGTGCTATTATTATCCCATTTTACAAATGAGAAAACTGGAACTGGGAAGAGGCTGAGCCAGGAGTGGCAGCTGGAGACCACGGCTGCAGAGCCCACGTTCTCAAGCACTAGGTTTATACTGCTTCTCTGTCATCAAATTCTATTTTTGGGAAAGAGCATGTGGTATAGACTCCAAAAGCAGAAGCACGGGCAGATAAAACCCAATTACTGTGGTAAACAATACTCGCACCCTGATAGGGGGTGCATGCAAAGAGCAAGGCAGAATGATGAACTAGCACGAGGAGAGAGGAATACTTTTACTCCGCTGAAGGGCTAGGCATTTTGCATCTATGACTCTATAAAGCGTCTCCACTTAGAAGAAGTTTATAGCTATGAGACTGTGGGCAAACCAAAAATGATAAAAAAGATTCAGTCAGTCTGCTTTTCTCTTGAGGCAGGGACCCAGAGATATTCATTTCCTCGCTCCCTGTTCCTCTTTAAAATGCCACTGAAAGAAAACAAGGACTGTTTTGCCAGGGCCATGGAGGCAAAGCAACATTCTGGCTGAGTTTTACAGTTTAGAAGGAGACCCCGATGGCGGCTTTTCAGTTAGACACCTTGACGAATGGTTACATTTACTTCTGCTGAAATAGCATGACAACAATTCAGGAACTTTGGAAATAGCTTGGTTGCATGTGGAAGCACTGTAAGATCTGCTGAAATAAAAGGGAAAAATCACACAGGGAGAGAAAATGCATATCCATTAGGCGGGCTTTTTTTTTTTTTTTTTTTAACTGAGTCCTCAGTCACTAAAAGAGATAAAAGCCAGGACTCACATTAAAGCTTCCTTGCTCTACAGATGAATTAACAATTAGCAAAGGGAAGTCTTTCATTTTGGTCTCTTGGTAGCTATCTGGACTATTAAACATGTGAGGCTTGCACAGGAAATTAAAAAGGCTTCCCTCTGTTTCAGATTCAAGCTGCATCCAAAATATATTTGTAGGTTTCTGTGCACAGGACATAGCCACAAAGAAGTCCCTCCTTCTTTTTTTTCAAGGTGTGATTCACTGCTCTTGGCTGGTTCTGAGGCATATGTGCTAAATTTATAATCTGGCTGAGAGCCGAAATCAAAATCATAGAAATCTGAAAAAGACATAGTTTACAAAATATTTTGCAGGGAAAATATTATTCCACCAGGGGTCCAGTTGCTTCATCTGAAGCATGGAGCCCTAATCTATGACACATACAAGTACCAATTAGGTCATCTGCAACAGGTGACAAGTTTTAATTGAATGTCTTCTGTCTGCAATTCTGACAAAAGGTGAATAGAAATAAATGGGTCTTGGCAAGACGGCTCTGAGCCTTACAATACCCAATATCTCATTATTTTTAAACAGCTATCTATAAACTGATGCTGACAAGCCTTGAACCTTTTATTTCTGCTCAAGATGAGGTGGCTGTGAAGGGGGAAAAAAAAAAAAGGAAAGAAAAAGGGGCATCCAGAACATTACATTAAACATGCAATACCTACCATTATCACTTCCCCAATGTAATTAAAGGAAATCTCCTATTCAAAAGGCACTATTTCTTACTTTGCTTGATGTCAGAGAGAAAGAGAAAGAGAGCGAGCGAGCGAGTTTGCTTGGCCTGTATTTGCTAAACATAGAGACTGCCTTTAAAGAAAAAAAAGAAAATCTTCCCTTTCTTTCTCTTTTGCCTGTTAAAAATTTCATAAACTATTGAAAGAGATACTGCGGTGACTTAAACCTATCTGAACTCTATTTTGTCTGGTTACTATTTAATACTGGTGACTCTTCCCTTTATCCTTTTCGAAATTGCCTTCTCATGTGAATAAAGTCGTGAATTAGTGGGTAAAGACATGAAATGTGGTTGCACATCACCATCAGGAAAAGTGATTCTACTAATTCACAATTAAATGTGACACTGGCAGCAATAAGTTTAACACAATAATAACAGTAATAACGGTGCATAGCACCCCATGGGGATGCTCTGTAAACAGAAGCACAAATATTATTTATGCAAAATTCAATGCCCTGTAAAAATGAATTAAAAATGAAATCAACCAGGCTGGTTTATAAGTTGTGGGTTGAAAGTCATAGTCACTGTGTTTCATCCAATGGAGAGGAATACAGTGGAGTCTAGTGAACAAAAAAACCACACGTGGATTTCAAAGAGAATATAAGTTGTGGGAGAAAAAAAAAAAGGAAATAGGTGACAGAGAAAGATGGTGGTGAGTCTGGAGGTCATTTGGTTTTAGCATGTGTGATTCTAGATCACGTGGGCAACCAAAGTAGAGTTCAGCTCAAAAGAGAAGCTTAGGGGCTTCCCTGGTGGCGCAGTGGTTGAGAATCTGCCTGCCAATGCAGGGGACACGGGTTTGAGCCCTGGTCTGGGAAGATCCCACATGCTGCGGAGCAACTAGGCCCGTGAGCCACAACTACTGAGCCTGCGCGTCTGGAGCCTGTGCTCCACAACAAGAGAGGCCACGATAGTGAGAGGCCCGCGCACCGTGATGAAGAGTGGCCCCCACTTGCCACAACTAGAGAAAGCCCTCACACAGAAACGAAGACCCAACACAGCCATAAATAAAAAAAAAAAAAAAAAAAAGAGAAGCTTATGGTCACTTTAGTAGGGGAAAACTTTAAGCCCTGGCCAATTTGTTAGGAACTCAGCACAGTTAATAAAAATGCATTACCAGACTCAAGCAGAAATTCCAAGAGCCAATTTCTAAGATACCAAAGTGACACATGGTGTTTAATGAATATTTTTCTGGTGATTATGATTTTGCAAAGTTGAGACTGGAAATAAAGTAAATCTAGCAGAAAGAACATATGTCTGGGTCATGTGAAAAAAAGAATTGTACCAAAAACACAAAATACATAGGAAAAAAAAAATCAGTTCAATAGAGATCAAATGTTAACATAACATTAATGTATACACGCCCAAATCTCATATCAGTGAGAAATTTTCTTGTGACACTGTGACGTTTATTTCTTATTTCTTGTGACACCGGCAGCAATAAGTTTAATACAATAATAATAGTAATAACAATGCACAGCACTCCATGGGGATTCTCTGTGTAAACAGAAGCACAAAGAATATTTATGCAAAATTCAATGCCCTGTAAAAATGAATTAAATATGAAATTAAGCTGGTATTCAAGTAGCTGGAATGAGAGCCATAGTCACTGCATTACATTCAATGGAGAGGAACACAGTGGAGTCCAGTGGCCTCCCTGTAAGGTTTTAGTGGAGTAAACAAGAAATGCCATGGACTGAATGTTTGTGTTCTCCCAAAATTCATATGTTGAAACTGAATCCCCAATGGGATAGTATTTGGAGGTGAGGCCTTGGGGGTGATTAGGTTATGAAGGTGCAGCCCTCATGATGGGCTTAGTGCCCTTATAAAGGAGCTCCCAGAGAGCTCCCAGGCCCTTCCCAGCACGTGAGGACAACAAGAAGCCTATCTATCAACCAGGAAACCCTCACTGAACACTGAATCTGCCAGTGCCTTGATCTTGGACTTCTCAGCCTCTAGAAACCTGAGAAATAAATTTCTCTTCTTTATAAGCCACCCAGTCTATGGTATTCCGTTATAGTAGCCCAAATGGAATATAACAAGAAGAAATGAAGGAACATTAAAAAAAAAAAAGACTCAGCCATAAAAAAGAATGAAATAAGGCCATGTGCAGCAACATGGATGGACCTAGAGATGATCATACTAAATGAAGTAAGTCAGAAAGAGAACGACAAATACCATATGATATCACTTACATGTGGAATCTAAAATACAACACAAATGAACATATCTACGAAACAAAAACAGACTCACAGACATAGAGAACAGACTTGTGGCTGTCAAGGGGGAGGATGGCAGGAGGGAAGCATTGGGAGTTTGGGATGAGCAGATGAAAACTACTGTATGCAGGATGGATAAACAACAAGGTCCTACTGTACAGCACAGGGAACTATATTCAATATCCTGTGATAAATCATGTTAGAAAAGAATATGAAAAAGAATATGTATATATGTATAACTGAATCATTTTGCTGTACAGCAGAAATTAATACGACATTGTAAATCAGCTATACTTCAATAAAATTTTTTTAAAAAGGAGGAAGTTTAGAGAGATACTCTACAATGGGTTGATTCAAGGTCTAATATGAAATAAAGAAAATACAATGGTTTCCACCCCCTTCTCATCCAAATCTATATACCATCGCTAACCTCCATTCATCTGCCAACTGTGCTGCTAAGTATTTGTGAGGAAAGTTAATGGAGAAAAAGGAAAGGAAACCAAGAGAGAGCATGAGAGCCTGGTCTAAGCCTTGTAGAAATGCAGACATGGAGAACACGCATGGCGGATTCAGAACGCACTGCCAGCTGCCTCGAGTCCACAAGAGCACATTTTCAAGCCAATTAAAATCCAGTTTTCCTCCCCCAAAGTTGACAAATCAGACTGTTGGGGAATTTAAGACCTCGTGAGAAAAACTAGGGTAGAATAATCATGAGTGGCAGTGATCATAAAAAAGCACTTACACATAAATGATATATTCACTAAAATTAAAGACAAATATGAAAAGACTATCAATGACAGACACACTAATTAAGTCATGTTTCCTGTGCAATTAATTTCCATTTATCATCCTTTGATCTCTTGAATATTTCTAGGATCTTCCTTCTAGCTGGTTTCAGCAAGATGACTGTAAATTCAGTTTGAGTTGCTGTAGATAATAGGCATATGAAAAGACTTTTTTAGAAACATCTGGTTTTTAAACCAAACGTTTAATGACACTCTTATGTTACTACTCTGAGCATCTTGGTTTTAATACGGTGCTACTCCAGGTTCATGTTTAATTGATATATAATGTTGAAGATTTGGTGGAGAGTTATACATAAGTAAATGTAAACATATCAAGATTTTCAGTCAAGGAAAATAACAATTAGGAAAGTGCTTATTCTGAGGCCAAAAAAGAAAATTGTACATTTAAGTGCTGTGGCAAGGTGAGGTCCATAGGCTGTACTTTTATTCTTAAATTAGGATGTGTGAAGAGTGTGTAAAAAAGAAAACACCAATGACATTTCTAGATGCCAAATAGAGTGGGTCTTAGCTGAGGAAAGCCTGTATCTGTACCAGGTCATAAATTTCCTGAAAGACTTCCCTGTGTGTAGCTGTTACAGGAGGGGCTCGCTGGGAGGTACTGCCAGGATGCTCACAATGGTCCACAAGGCCAGGAAGAATCTTGAAATCCTAAAGGCGCCAAGAAAAG
Organism: Balaenoptera acutorostrata; assembly: GCF_949987535.1. Lineage (NCBI taxonomy): Eukaryota > Metazoa > Chordata > Mammalia > Artiodactyla > Balaenopteridae > Balaenoptera > Balaenoptera acutorostrata. The sequence continues at coordinate 162,774,459 of NC_080064.1, forward strand.
AAAAACACGCTTTTCCAGCCACAAGGCGGCTCAAGGCTAGATGTTGGGAGTAAGTCTCTAAGTGTCACTGCCTCATAGAGAAGGAGGCAGAATTTCCCACGAAAATCTCCTTGCAGTATTCCAAACCACATTTTCTTACTCCTTCCTGCCAACAGGCTTGCTCTCTATTTTTAAAACGTAATCTGGGTTAGGGACCTCCCTGGTGGCGCAGTGGTTAAGAATCCGCCTGCCAATGCAGGGAACACGGGTTCGAGCCCTGGTCCGGGAAAATCCCACATGCTGCGGAGCAACAAAGCCCGTGCGCCACAACTACTGAGCCTGTGCTCTAGAGCCCGTGTGCCACAACTACTGAAGCCCGCGCACCTAGAGCCCGTGTTCCGCAGCAAGAGAAGCCACCGCAATGAGAAGCCCACGCACCGCAACGAAGAGTAGCCCCGCTCGCCGCAACTAGAGAAAAGCCTGCGCACAGCAACGAAGACCCAATGCAGCCAAAAAAAAAAAAAAAAAAAAAAAAAATATATATATATATATATATAAAAACATAATCTGGGTTAAACTCAAACTTCCAAATATTTTATTTATTATGTATATTCATAATTCCACCACAAAAGTTGAGGGTTGAGGGCATGGTGAGAAATGACACTCTAACGGAAATAGCTTCAAAGGATCAAAATACAGCCAGATGATTTTGACGTATATTTTAATTGCATGTTGCTTTGTCATGGCCCATGCAGTATACGTCACATGCCTGCCACATAGTAGATACTCAAAAATATTGAGTAAGTGAATAAATCAATTTACAACATGCTTTATAGCCATGTACTAATCAGGTTTTTTTTTGTTTTCATTTGTTTGTTTTTCTTTTGATATTTCTAAATCTAGAATGTATACACAGAAGGATATGGACCTCTTGTCAATTCTCTCAGTAATTCTTGCTTATCGTGTCTTTCTTAATGTACTAGTATATTGTAACTTTAGAAAGGTATAGAGAGCTTGAAGGTGACAAAACAGCATGAAGCACTGAAAAAAAAGAGCGTTGCTGAAAGGTAGGACATACGAATTTAATTTTTCAATATTCATCCTGGTAGTGTAAGAGGAAACAGCATTTGATTTGCTGGGAAAACCTCAAACAGATATTAAGAAAAATTTACTAATCAGAATTATATTTAGATACTAATTATTGAGCAAGCAAGACCAAGGTCCCTATACTTGGGAAATTTGATAAATGGAGAAAACCATTCTCTTTCCTAGACACTTTGATTACTCTTCTGCCTGGAAGCAGATGAATGAGTTTGATCACGTGTTAAGCTCTCTTCCAGTTCTAAGATTCTATGAATGAAATGGTGTACTTAAAAAGATGGAATTGACCCACAGATTCAGAGTACAACAACTGCCTTGGCAGTGGGAAACATCAACATACTTCATATCTTAAATCAGGAAGACCAAAGCCAAATGGATAGCATTAATGAACCAGAAGAGCAGAAAGCTTTCTGGCACAGGCCTCAGCCTTTCTCTCACACTGACCTTGGCCAAATGCATTTCCTTTTGTTCTTGACAACAATACAGCAAATAAAGTGCCCATGTTTGAAAAACGCTTCTAACTTATTACTGCATTAGGAAAAGATCAATGCCTGTTGCAGATGGCTGTGGAGACTGAAGGATGGAAAATTAGGAACAGCTTTAGATTTGTGGGCAGTTTACAACACAGAGACTAGATTATGCTAAGGAGAGGAGAATATGACCTAATAATGGAGATTTTGAAAACAAGCAATGAGTAGCTAATACCTATGCTGTTACTTAACTGAATTTCATCTGGAGTTTCAAAATAAAAAGGCTAAATAGGATCAGATTTCAGTAAATATACCACAAAATAATGTTTCATCTCAACATCTATAGTCACCCTTTTTTTCAGAAATTACAGTATATATATAATGTAAATATGCACACATATACATAAACACATAGATATAGAACTAGATAAACACACACAAATTCTAAACCAATGATACATTTTTCAGTTTCTGTATTTTCCTGATAATGATTTGTCTGGCCAAATGATTCTGTAAGAATTATTTATTTGCAAGATTTTTCCATCCAAAGAAAACCCATGTTACATGAGTTTATACTGATATTTATATCAGGAGTTGCAAATTCAAACAACTACTGCAATGTCAAGTGAATAAGTGAAATGGACTGTGTGTTTAAAAAGTTGGTAGCTATTTAGAAATTATCCTTTTATTTTATTTAGGCCTTCATTATATAAGAGCATAACCTAATTGCATAATTGCTTAAGTTGTTCTATACGCTATACTTTGAAATTCTATTTTAAAAATGCTATTATCCACAGACATAGAAAACAAACTTATGGTTGCCAAAGGGGAAAGGAGGTGGAGGGATAGATTAGGAGTTTGGGATTGACATACACGCACTACTGTATATAAAATAAATAACCAACAAGGACCTACTGTACAGCACAGGGAACTATATTCAATATCCTGTGATAAATCATGTTAGAAAAGAATATGAAAAAGAATATGTATATATGTATAACTGAATCATTTTGCTGTACAGCAGAAATTAATACGACATTGTAAATCAGCTATACTTCAATAAAATTTTTTTAAAAAGGAGGAAGTTTAGAGAGATACTCTACAATGGGTTGATTCAAGGTCTAATATGAAATAAAGAAAATACAATGGTTTCCACCCCCTTCTCATCCAAATCTATATACCATCGCTAACCTCCATTCATCTGCCAACTGTGCTGCTAAGTATTTGTGAGGAAAGTTAATGGAGAAAAAGGAAAGGAAACCAAGAGAGAGCATGAGAGCCTGGTCTAAGCCTTGTAGAAATGCAGACATGGAGAACACGCATGGCGGATTCAGAACGCACTGCCAGCTGCCTCGAGTCCACAAGAGCACATTTTCAAGCCAATTAAAATCCAGTTTTCCTCCCCCAAAGTTGACAAATCAGACTGTTGGGGAATTTAAGACCTCGTGAGAAAAACTAGGGTAGAATAATCATGAGTGGCAGTGATCATAAAAAAGCACTTACACATAAATGATATATTCACTAAAATTAAAGACAAATATGAAAAGACTATCAATGACAGACACACTAATTAAGTCATGTTTCCTGTGCAATTAATTTCCATTTATCATCCTTTGATCTCTTGAATATTTCTAGGATCTTCCTTCTAGCTGGTTTCAGCAAGATGACTGTAAATTCAGTTTGAGTTGCTGTAGATAATAGGCATATGAAAAGACTTTTTTAGAAACATCTGGTTTTTAAACCAAACGTTTAATGACACTCTTATGTTACTACTCTGAGCATCTTGGTTTTAATACGGTGCTACTCCAGGTTCATGTTTAATTGATATATAATGTTGAAGATTTGGTGGAGAGTTATACATAAGTAAATGTAAACATATCAAGATTTTCAGTCAAGGAAAATAACAATTAGGAAAGTGCTTATTCTGAGGCCAAAAAAGAAAATTGTACATTTAAGTGCTGTGGCAAGGTGAGGTCCATAGGCTGTACTTTTATTCTTAAATTAGGATGTGTGAAGAGTGTGTAAAAAAGAAAACACCAATGACATTTCTAGATGCCAAATAGAGTGGGTCTTAGCTGAGGAAAGCCTGTATCTGTACCAGGTCATAAATTTCCTGAAAGACTTCCCTGTGTGTAGCTGTTACAGGAGGGGCTCGCTGGGAGGTACTGCCAGGATGCTCACAATGGTCCACAAGGCCAGGAAGAATCTTGAAATCCTAAAGGCGCCAAGAAAAGAAAAACACGCTTTTCCAGCCACAAGGCGGCTCAAGGCTAGATGTTGGGAGTAAGTCTCTAAGTGTCACTGCCTCATAGAGAAGGAGGCAGAATTTCCCACGAAAATCTCCTTGCAGTATTCCAAACCACATTTTCTTACTCCTTCCTGCCAACAGGCTTGCTCTCTATTTTTAAAACGTAATCTGGGTTAGGGACCTCCCTGGTGGCGCAGTGGTTAAGAATCCGCCTGCCAATGCAGGGAACACGGGTTCGAGCCCTGGTCCGGGAAAATCCCACATGCTGCGGAGCAACAAAGCCCGTGCGCCACAACTACTGAGCCTGTGCTCTAGAGCCCGTGTGCCACAACTACTGAAGCCCGCGCACCTAGAGCCCGTGTTCCGCAGCAAGAGAAGCCACCGCAATGAGAAGCCCACGCACCGCAACGAAGAGTAGCCCCGCTCGCCGCAACTAGAGAAAAGCCTGCGCACAGCAACGAAGACCCAATGCAGCCAAAAAAAAAAAAAAAAAAAAATATATATATATATATATAAAAACATAATCTGGGTTAAACTCAAACTTCCAAATATTTTATTTATTATGTATATTCATAATTCCACCACAAAAGTTGAGGGTTGAGGGCATGGTGAGAAATGACACTCTAACGGAAATAGCTTCAAAGGATCAAAATACAGCCAGATGATTTTGACGTATATTTTAATTGCATGTTGCTTTGTCATGGCCCATGCAGTATACGTCACATGCCTGCCACATAGTAGATACTCAAAAATATTGAGTAAGTGAATAAATCAATTTACAACATGCTTTATAGCCATGTACTAATCAGGTTTTTTTTTGTTTTCATTTGTTTGTTTTTCTTTTGATATTTCTAAATCTAGAATGTATACACAGAAGGATATGGACCTCTTGTCAATTCTCTCAGTAATTCTTGCTTATCGTGTCTTTCTTAATGTACTAGTATATTGTAACTTTAGAAAGGTATAGAGAGCTTGAAGGTGACAAAACAGCATGAAGCACTGAAAAAAAAGAGCGTTGCTGAAAGGTAGGACATACGAATTTAATTTTTCAATATTCATCCTGGTAGTGTAAGAGGAAACAGCATTTGATTTGCTGGGAAAACCTCAAATAGATATTAAGAAAAATTTACTAATCAGAATTATATTTAGATACTAATTATTGAGCAAGCAAGACCAAGGTCCCTATACTTGGGAAATTTGATAAATGGAGAAAACCATTCTCTTTCCTAGACACTTTGATTACTCTTCTGCCTGGAAGCAGATGAATGAGTTTGATCACGTGTTAAGCTCTCTTCCAGTTCTAAGATTCTATGAATGAAATGGTGTACTTAAAAAGATGGAATTGACCCACAGATTCAGAGTACAACAACTGCCTTGGCAGTGGGAAACATCAACATACTTCATATCTTAAATCAGGAAGACCAAAGCCAAATGGATAGCATTAATGAACCAGAAGAGCAGAAAGCTTTCTGGCACAGGCCTCAGCCTTTCTCTCACACTGACCTTGGCCAAATGCATTTCCTTTTGTTCTTGACAACAATACAGCAAATAAAGTGCCCATGTTTGAAAAACGCTTCTAACTTATTACTGCATTAGGAAAAGATCAATGCCTGTTGCAGATGGCTGTGGAGACTGAAGGATGGAAAATTAGGAACAGCTTTAGATTTGTGGGCAGTTTACAACACAGAGACTAGATTATGCTAAGGAGAGGAGAATATGACCTAATAATGGAGATTTTGAAAACAAGCAATGAGTAGCTAATACCTATGCTGTTACTTAACTGAATTTCATCTGGAGTTTCAAAATAAAAAGGCTAAATAGGATCAGATTTCAGTAAATATACCACAAAATAATGTTTCATCTCAACATCTATAGTCACCCTTTTTTTCAGAAATTACAGTATATATATAATGTAAATATGCACACATATACATAAACACATAGATATAGAACTAGATAAACACACACAAATTCTAAACCAATGATACATTTTTCAGTTTCTGTATTTTCCTGATAATGATTTGTCTGGCCAAATGATTCTGTAAGAATTATTTATTTGCAAGATTTTTCCATCCAAAGAAAACCCATGTTACATGAGTTTATACTGATATTTATATCAGGAGTTGCAAATTCAAACAACTACTGCAATGTCAAGTGAATAAGTGAAATGGACTGTGTGTTTAAAAAGTTGGTAGCTATTTAGAAATTATCCTTTTATTTTATTTAGGCCTTCATTATATAAGAGCATAACCTAATTGCATAATTGCTTAAGTTGTTCTATACGCTATACTTTGAAATTCTATTTTAAAAATGCTATTATCCACAGACATAGAAAACAAACTTATGGTTGCCAAAGGGGAAAGGAGGTGGAGGGATAGATTAGGAGTTTGGGATTGACATACACGCACTACTGTATATAAAATAAATAACCAACAAGGACCTACTGTATAGCACAGGGAACTCTACTCAGTATTTTGTGATAACCTGTAAGGGAAAATAATCTGAAAAAGAATATTTATAAACGTATGTGTATAACTGAATCAGTTTGCTATACACCTGAAACTAACATAACATTGTAAACCAATTACACTTCAATAAAAAAATAAAATTAAAAAATGCTATTTAGTAGGGTTTTAGGTAAAATAATGTATAAAAATATTAGGATTCTCATTAGAAATCATTTCAAACAAGAGTAAAAAATGAATCATCGATGCCCACACATAGCACCTGTCAGTTAAGAATGTTGACATGTTTTGATCCACACAAGCCCTCTTAAAGAATCTTGCTTAAATAAGCACAAGTCTCCATTGTGTTTTACAGTAAATGGCAGCAGAGGCTTTCTTGAAATTCATCCATTATGTTTACTAAATATCTTGACTTTTTGAAGGAACATCTTTCTGCCTAGTGAAATCTGTTGGAACCTGCAAAGTCAATTCTTGTAATACAATTGTTGTGTCTTGATTGTCACTAAGATTACACCAAATTAACCATCACTGGGAATTAGCTGACAAAGAACCACTCTTTTGTTGGCCTAGACCCTTCCTCCCCCAGCTTTTTGCGTTATATGGAAGAGAAGGTCTTTGACATGGCAAAAGAGTAAGATGTTGCTGAATGCTTTTTGGAACCGTCCTAGGAGGAATTTGGTTTTAACAGCGTTTTCTTTGGGTTGGTAGGCCATGGAGTACAATGGACCAGAAGATGCTGTTGATGGCCGGAGGCGGTGGGTGTGGCTGGGAGATGGCCAAGACAGTGTTACTATCAAAGATATTATGAGAAAAGAAAGGGAAAGAAATTGAACTTGAGAAGACTCTTGAGTGTTTTAAAAATAAAACCTATACGTTTAAAAGAAGGTGGTCAGGGGACTTCCCTAGTGGTCCAGTGGTTAAGACTTCGCCTTCCAATGCAGGCGGTGCGGGTTCCATCCCTGGTAGGGGAGCTAAGATCCCACATGCCTCGCAGCCAAAAAACCAAAGCATAAAACAGAAGCAATAGGATAACAAGTTCAATAAAGACTTTAAAAATGGTCCACATCAAAAAAAAAAAAAAATTAAAAAAAAATAAATACAAGAAGGTGGTAACAATCACGTTTCCATTAACTGTTTAAGAACATGCAAGCACATTATGGAACTTTCCATGAGCCAAATAACATAGTACATGGGGCAAAAAAGTGAGTCTTTACACAGGCCATGACATACACTGGACAGCCAACAGTAACATACCATTAAAGCCAGAATCAGTAAAAATATAAACCTATTCATGATAGGGGAAAGTCAAATCTGTATACCTGCTGAACTAAATGGTTATATCATAATTCCTACAATACCATACCACTCGAACAACGGGGGCCTCTGACAGAGAGGTAAGGGCTTCTTCTAACTCTGTGTATTTCAGAAACTCACTTTTACAAGCTTCTTATCTCTGCTGCCAACAAGAGAACTGGATAGGAATCCCCTGGAAGCTGTCATCCCAGTGACCTAATCAGTCAAGAAAGTTGCTGTTGGGCAGCAATGACCTCCCACCCTGCCCACTATCCACAGGGGCTTCCTGCTAAGCCCTCAGGGTCCCTACTGGCCAAGGAAATGGAAGACCTTGAAACTGAAGCCAAGTCATGACATGGCAGGTCAAGAAAGCACAGCAATAATAAAGAATATCCTTTAATGTCATAATAACATTTCCATCACAATGCTGAGACTGGAAAAAAGTACAATACTTAGATTTAAAAGAAAGTTTTAGATAGTCATATATCTTGGTTTACTCATGCCTTTAGCCATGTCCTAAGGGAGATAGTCAACACAGTCAAGAATTTATGTGATTTTGGGGGAGGAAACATAGAAAAGTCACTCTTCTCATCATTCTTCCTTACTTCTCTCATCTGGCCACCCAATTTAATTTTATATGTGTATTCATACACACACATACACATATATACACATGTATGTATTATGTAGATATGTATAGGACCGATCAGAACTTTCTAAAATAAATGATATATTTTGCAAATCAAGGTACTTTGTTGTTAAAACATATTATAAATGGGAGAAACATAAATGCATTAGTAAGCTCTTCTGAGCATTTTTTTTTTTTTTTTGCTGTGTGGCATGTGGGATCTTAGTTCCCCGACCAGGGATCGAACTCGTGCCCCCTGCATTGGAAGCATGGAGTCTTAACCACTGGACCACCAGGGAAGTCCCTCTTCTGAGCATTTCTTGCCTGGCCACTACTGGAATTATTCCACAGATTTCAAATAATTTTCCAGCCATGATAAAAAATTTGCATATTTTTAAAATGCTTACATTACTTCATGTACTTTACTCGCTACTTATAAAATCAAGGAAAATAACAAAAGTACTGTTTAGTATTAAGATGGGAAAAAAATAGAGCTCAGCTCAGTAATTCTTGGCACATCTTCCATAATATGATGTGCTTTTTAACTGCTGAGGGTATGATTCAAGAATATCAGCATTTAATGGAGTGGTTTTAAGACCAGGTGTATGCTGAATACTTGAAAGACCTCAAGGTACCAAACATACTCAGTAAATGTTCATTGTTAACAAGAATGAAACTAAAAATAACTGCAATTATTTTAATTATTGTTCTAATAAAATGACAGTTCATTCATCTATTAACACGTATTCAGTCAAAAATTGAGATAAATTTAAAAAGTTAAACAGGATACAGAAGGGGTCTGGTACCAAGGTAAAAAGAAATCATCTACAGAAAATACTGCTTGGTATTTTCTATGTGTCCCTGGTGCTTATTATGGATTTTTTTTTCAAGATTGAGATACACTTAAAGAAAATGGGGAAATTAAAAATATGGCATGGACTCTGTAAATCTAAACTGCCACATTTAGTAAACTGCTAATGTGTACTGAATTTTCATGTGAAGTTTTTAGCATAGGATTACACCAAACATTGTACTGTCTCTAAATTTGAATCATATGTTGCCTATTTAAGAGAACATGGTGGACAAGTCTGGATTTAGAATATAAAATTATAAAATTTCTCTTGAAATCAAGGACTTAAGCACAGAATAAAGGAGTAAATACATCCTAAGATAGTCCCCGAAAAAATGCGGGAGGAAATCTGATCTTTGAGAAAAAATACTTTCAAAAGTGGGATGTTAACAATTTCAAATAATGTCAAAATAAATGTTTGTAAACAGTTATTCATAATCTTAAAAGTATCACCATAACATGTTGCTACTAGATAATGCAACATAAATAGAAATAGAGGACCAATTATATAAATTTTATCAATCCAGTGACTGAATCCAATGAACACACATAAAAATAAAGCTATTTTATATTTTAAAAATTATTTTACTTTTTCAAGAAATTCCAGTAAGTAACAATATTCTACTTTTCATATAATGAAATGTGAATATATACAAAGGATAATTCAGAACCACAGTAATAATTCCTTACACTGAAAATTCAAATCTTTACAACTTTCCCACTTTCCTATATGGCATAAGTATAGTTTCTGAAGCTACCTGGGTTTCAGCTTCTTTAGCAAAACAAGCTTTAGCACAATCTTTCAAGATTCTGGAATAAAAATTGCTTTTAAAACATTTGAAAAGAAGAACTTTGAAAGATATTTTTGTCATGGATGAAATAGCTGTGGTTTTGAAAACCAATAATCAATGTTTTCTTTTAAAGCAAAATAATGGCAAAGTTAAAAGGTACATTAACTTTGGCCATTAGAGGGATGTGTTAATTATTTTTAAAATATAATACCTAATAATGATACAACTATTAAGTCAAATCATAAAGCACTCTCCGTCAACTTCTAATTGTCCAAGGAAGCTAATAGCCTAAGTAACTTTTGGGTTTCCAAAACCTTCCTTTATTAGCACTTTTGTAACACTTGAGACATTTTATCCTACTTACAACTTCTACATCTGCTGTCCAAACAATGCCCATATGATGATTGAAAGTTTAACAAATAGTATAATATTATTGATATTTCAATATGGATTAGGTATTATAAATCTCATATAGATAGCAAACTGGCAATGGAAGTAAAATAACTATATATTTAATGTAAACAATTCAGACATGCATTCCATGGAATTCTGAGCAAGAAAATCATTTTTGAAAAATTATAATTAATTCCACAATCTATAATTTTGCTTCAAATCAATGCTTTGGATCAAACTGAAACTACATTCAGGAACTCTAATGCATTTAGTAATAGACAGACAATCTACACCTCAGTTGCAGTGTCCCCACTCTGAAATTTTAAAAGAAAGCAGTAGCAATTTTACTGTAATCTGATAAAGAAGCATTTGGACCTTTGGGGAAGGAGTTAATGAATTATAGATCTGAAACCAAGTTCCATGGATTCACTGTGGACTTTTATTCTAATAGTTAAAGTACATGTCTATCAAATTGCTTATGAGGACAAATTTATGGAAAATAAGCAAGAGTAGAGCTTTGTTCTTATTAAGAAACATGAATATGTATGTAATTTTCGCCAGACTAAATTAACCCAAAAATGAATGAATAAAAAAAAAATAAGGACAATAATTGTCACCAGAGAAGGCTTGCTTCCCTTCCTGCTCTTACAAAAGCATTTATGTTTAGAGTTTCAAAAAAGAACTCATATTTTTCGAATAAAACTATTTGGAAAGAGACAAAAGAAAAGGAATCTGCGAGGAAACCTTTACAGAGCAAGAAACATGCACAGTGTTACCCCCTTAGTAATAAACCTTTTTGAAGCAGGGGTAGCCTGTAGGCTTGTTATGAACGTAATACATGATAATTAGTGTTCGTGCAAGCAGTATACTATTGCTGAGGTGTGTCGATTTCCTAAGCATGACTCTATTTACAAAGGTTACATTGAGCCATTAAGCCAAATTTTACATTAAACATCTTTTGAAACTTCAGGAACTCTGAATAGAGTAAAATCCCATTTTAGCAGCAACAGTACCAATATGAAATGAGTATGAAATATATCATAGATAGTTGTGCAAATCCCTCCCCGTCTTTGTGGGCATGTTTACAGGTGTTCTCCCTGGCGAATGCTCAATTACCAATTCATCTGAACCAATATCAATACATAAATGGATTATACCTGTGATTTTACCTTTATTTTCAATCTAATGGTTTAATTTGATGTCCGCTAATCATTAGGGATTTTAGAATGTAAAATCAGTACAATTTGACTTTAGCAAACTTGCAAATTATACTATTCTTCTCTTTCTCATCTTCTCGGGCTACTGTTTCTTCTATAACCTTTTAATATGTGAAGACCTGAGAGCGAGGAACTAATATATCAAACAACAACAACAAAATCCAGGCAATCTGGTTCATTTCTATTAATAAATTTATTACTATGATTTAACTCTGGCATTGCCTTATATAAAATAGAAATAAATAGCTATTATTTTAATACCTTTATGTTCCAGACATTTCAAATATATCAATCAACTCTACCTCAAAGACTCTGGAATACAGTAAGTAAAAACACCCAAGTGAATTAATGTCTACAAAGCACTTTCACGTAGATCATCTCATTTAACTCATAACTCAGTGTTGTAAACATACGATTAATATTATTATTAATAATAATATTTCAGGCTCAGAGGAGATAAGCAACTTGTGATCAAGATCTTGGACCTATTTTTCTAATTCCAAGTGTTCTTTATACTCTTGTATATATATCTCCATTTTCCACAACTCTAGCAAATTTATAAAAAATAAGAAGAAATAGAAAAAAGAAAATAATAATAGCAGATAATTTACTCATTGATCTCCCCACCCCTTTGCCCCCCAAACAAGCACTTTGAGTATCTCCTGGGCCCTTCTCTGAGAACTTGCAGTCGATGGGAACAAAGTGAAGGGCAGGAATCTATCTACAGGACATGAAGTGTGTTATCACCAAGGTTCACGACTGAGGTTGTGGCAGGGAAAGAGAAGACAGAATCAAAGGAAGAGCCAAAATTTAGATCCTAAAGGAAAGGAAAACACTGCTCTTGGCCAAAATGGGGAAGCCGGAAGAGGGAATCAGTTTCTAAACAAAGATAAGAAGTATGGTGTCATACTTGTCAAGTTTCAGATGATTTGGGGAAATCCAAGGTACATCACACGGAACCCCAAACTGAAGTGCAAGTGAGAACGCAGACCTGGTGCTGTAAACTTGAGCCACAATGCAGACACGTGAAAATATAAATGTAGATTTGTTTTTCAGAAAGTACAGAATGGAAGGGCTAGGACCTATCTTGGAAACTTCTCATAAATATAGTAGAGAAACAGTAAGTGAAACCAGAGAAGGAAACAAAGAATGGGTGATTTCAAAAGCAGGAGGGGTAAAATTGGTGACAACTGTACCATGTTAACCAAGGGAGAGCAAACCATTTAAGAAGTGTGATTTGTAAAAGTTTAGCAAAAAGAGTGGAGATGGTAAAATTGAAGACATTATATAATATCAACTTAAGGAACACATGGCAACATAACTATAAGTTATGATAAAATTGAGTATCTTAAAAACAGTGTGAATGTATATACTCTTCTAGATATTTTTTAATCAACCCTGATGAAAATATATGCAGTATCACAGATTCTTATCTAAACCAAAATCCTCCTAAAGGTAATCATTATTAATAGTATGATTAATATATAATTATATTATAATGCATCATATCAAATGGGAAACTATTATATCCTATCATACTGCTCTATTTGCGTCTGTGTGTGGGTGTGTTTAAAGGTGATGTTTAGTGTTTGGGTTGTAGCATATCTTTGCATTTTCTTTAACACACTGTAAAAAAAAAAAGGAGTAGCTCAGAGTCAAAGGAGTAAATACCAACACAGTTAAACTATAGGAATTTTAACAGTCTTACATCTTGTAGAAAAGCCACAAAGCTCCATGCTAGCAACACTTCTAAAGTCCGCAGTATGGGACTGGATTAATTTTGCTCTTTCTGTTATTTTTTATTAAATCTCAAAAACCCCAATTTCATATGAAATTTCACTCTAGAGTACTTTGATGTACTCTGAAAGTTATGAACTTAAAGAACTGTAAAATCCACACTGATTCGGATGTTGTTTATGTTAAGGATGGGCAAAAGAATTTCGATAAACACATAAAAAGGAGTTCAAACTGGCTTCTTTCCTCTCTGGAGTAAGGAAATAAGAAGACTCCTGCAATCTTACACCACGTTAAACTGTGTTTCACTTACAAAGATCATCGATATGTTTTCTGGGCTGAAGATTCTGTTACAGACTTTTGGAGAAAATGAAAGCAGAGGGCAGTAGATTGGTTCTAATGATGCAAATCCAAGATTGAATAGTATTCTGCGATTTCAAGTCTTTAAACAGATACAGTATTGTCTGATCCCTCAATAGGGAGCATGGAAGAGTAATAGGAAAACTAGAAACCCAACTTCATTTTACCCACGAGAGTACAGGTCACAGACAGCGTCTCCATCAGACTCATATTCAGTAACTAGGGATGGGCTGACAGCATACGTTCATTCTATTGTCTCTTAAAGCTTATGATGCTTTATTGACACACTACTCTTTAAGGCTTAAGCTTTACTGACACATGACCACTACTATGTGGTAAAGTGATATTCCTTTTATACAAACACTCAAACAACAACTGTGGTACCACAGAAAGATATTGTGTCTTTGTCCCCATTCCTGACACACAGCTCCTAAAATCTCTGGAACTGTCTGAGTGATAAATAAGGGTGACAGGAGCCTCTTTGGTTCTAATGGGGCAACTCTTCATGACCCCTAGATTGCTTCAGGATGGGGGCGTGTTGGTCAGAAAGACCAAACCTCGATTAGAAGCTTGGAACTTTCAACCACACCCCCTACACACAACCTCCAGGTAGGGGAGGGCGGCTAGAGATAGAATTCATTGCCAGCGGCCCGTAATTCAATCAGTCATGCTTATTTAATGGAGATCTCCATAAAATACCCTAAACAATGGGACAGAGTTTGGAGAGCTTCCAACCTGGTGAACATCAAGGTGCTGGGAGGACAGAGCACCCAGAGAGGGCATGGAAGTTCTGAAACCCTGCCCATCCCTTGCCCTATGTATATTTCCATTTGCTGTTCCTCAGTGTATCCTTTATAAGAACCTAAAAATAGTAAGTGAAGTTCCGTCCTGAGTTCCATGAGCCATTCCAGCAAATTAGTGAACCTGAGGAGGGTCATGGGAATCATGGGAATCTGTGTGCTGCTTTTTGGCTTATGAAGCACTACACCTACCTTACCTCACCTGATTCTCATATCCACTCTGAGAGACAGGTATTGTGGTTTCCCATTTTACAAATGAGGAAACTGAGGCAGATTCAATCCATTACAAGGTTTGTGAATTCCAGTGACACTCCTACCTCAGTACCACACGGCTGCCTTCCTTACATACAAGGGACTGTCTGCATTCCAGCATTATTAAAAAAAAGAAGAAGAAATCAATTAGACAAAGAGCTGCCACTGAAATAAGTTGGTATTGTTCAGATTGCTCAGTCTGAATGAATAACAGTCACTATGCCATCTCAATTAACGTAGGCAAGGCTGCAGTCATCTATCTTCTTTTCCATTGTTGCTTAGCTTTTTGACTAAAATGGTCAGTCCTCTATTGTTAACTGTGATTGTTTTTAAAGAAGTGAAAAGAAAAAAAAAAAAAAGAAAATGAACAAAATCAATTATAGTTGTGGGTGAATTCCATATACATGAGGCCCAACTTTACAGTTTCAATTAAATGGAAATACAGGCCCATTGTTTTAAAAGCATTAAAAGACAATTCTAACACTGACACTGGCCCTCACCCACACCCCAACCTTGTCTTCTTAAACTAGAACACCTATGACAACCAAGCCCAACACTGCCTAGAAGACTGGATACTGATAATGGCCAACTGTAAATAACTATCTGCATTTTAATTATTCCTCTAAAAAGTCAACTAAGTACAAGTCAACCACTTTGTACATTTCTATAAAGTATGGAAATTATCTAGTTTAAAGCAACTTGATAGAGTTCACAGATGTGAAATCGAAAGTAACTATGTATAAGTCTGAGTAAATTCCCAGTGAATAATTCAAAGATTTATTCTACTCACACTGACTGAATCTCAATAGGAGTTCGAATCCTGAAACACAAGGGAAACCTCTTAAAATTGGTGTAAGGAAGCACTTCATGGGAGTGGCATTGTGACTTTAAAGTTATGGAACTGGATCCAATCCCAGCTCCATCACTTCCCAGATGTGTGATCTTCATCTCTTTTGGGGCCTTATCTAGCTCATTTGTAAAATGGGGATAAAGCCAGTATGTATCTCCCAGACACATGATGACACAATGAGATGATGAGTCTCTGGTAGAAGACACGTCAGCCATTGTTAGTACTCACATGTGCATTACAAATACACTTTACTATCCTTCAGACTTTTAGTTTTTCAACTTTTAGCTAGAAATTAATGCCTTTTAGGGACAATAATATTACTTATACATTTTTGAATACTCTTTTAAGTAGGAATATTTTGAGGATAGCAAAATGTCCACGAAAATCTACTTGCTCAATGGTTCCATCAGTCCTATTATGCGGCCAGCCGTCCAGTCAAGAGGGAAGACCTTGGGCAAACTGTCTTCCATCACGCCCGCCTTTCAAGACTGGTCCTCTCCCTCCATCACACCAGCTGACCAGAGCGTTCAGTATCCTGGAACCAACTAATGAAATCTGATCACTCAGTTCACAAGAAAGTGAAGTGGAAAAAAATGACTGGTTTTAGCTTGAATCACAGCTCTACCACTTTCTTGTTGTGTGATCTTTGCGCAATTCATGAACACCTTTTAGTATCTTTTTTTCCTCTCCTGTAGAGTTAAGAGTGAGGAATTAGAAAAACAGCATCTCTAAAAAGCCTAGCACAGTACCGGGCACATAGTAGGTGCTCAGTAAATATTCTTTCTCTATGGCCTTCATCTAACTCTTTCCCAGGAAGAATGAACATAGCATGTAAAGGAAACAATTGCAAGGCAAAAAAAAATGAGTCTTTATTGGTGGAATTTCAGGACTCAGTAGTATCTTGGTAGAGAAGCTATTTTGAGACCTGGGGCATTTTTAGCATCTGTCACATCACAATAGGCAACCACTTAATCTGAGCTGCAGAGAGTAGACTATGGCTAGAGGTGATGTTTCCATAAACTCCTCTAGGAAAAATCCTGCAAGTACTTGTGTGAGAGTGAGAAATCTATCTCCCCTCTTTCTAAGAAAGATGAGAGGGACATTGTTTTCTAGGCAAATGTTTGAAAAGAGAAAACTAGTATGATTAGAACAAAACAGTATGTAGCACAGTAAACAATGTTTAATGATAGAAAACATGGCTTTTTTTCCAAGGTTGATATTATTACTTGGGAAGGCTTACTTGATGTCTAAAATTCTCATGGCACTCAGCTCTCATTACTTTAGGAACTCAGGTTAGCTCAAAAATGACAGGGCCATGATACCTATAGAAAGAGGAAACTCCAATTCGGCACAATTGCTAGTCTAACATAAGCAATCATAATTGGCCTTATTTATTTTTTCACCTGATAAAATACATTCTGAAAATCTGTGGAGAAGCATGTATAGTAAGCACCTGTTTATTTCAGAAAACTAAATTTCAAATAATTTAAAAAACAAACTGCTAGTATCAAATGTCAAATGTCAAATGCATAAAATGTCAATTTCTTGGGAAGGGTGCAGCACAGATTTCATTTCTGTTATGCTTTTAGTACCTTTCCTCTATTTCTGGAGACAAATAAATTTTGAGAGAGCCTAATTAGCTGTCTGTTCAGGTACAACTCAGTGAAAAAGCAGACGGCATTCCTGGCCGTTTTTCCCCCAACTTCAAATTTCTTAGAATGCTGAATTTCTGCTTAAACTGCCTCAAAGCCCTTGAGATCAAGTGACGATTTTATTTTCTGCAACACCAGATTATGAAAACAATTATACAAAGCATCAATAGCATTTCTTCTCCACATAATTTTGGTAGAAACATGGGAGGACATTAAAAAAAAATCTGTAACAAGTTAAGTGTTTTAGTAGTGTAGGGGAAAGACAAGGGTTTGTTGCCATGTTTCATAGGCATTATTTTGACGCACGCCGCCCAAAGCCAATTCAAAGAGCAATCAGGGATTACCCGCAGCTCCGTTTTCTCTGGAGAAGAACACACGTTCTTACATTGCTTCCAACCTTTACAAGCCCCATCCCTGGGGTCAACTGACTCACGGAGAAAGTCAGATGAGGAACAACATAAAACACGATTACTGCTCTAGTTTTCCCTAAATGCTCTAGGTAGCCGTCACTTTACCCTGTGTACACCGCATTCCACTACTGCCCAAAGTAATAAAGACTTCTGTCACCGTGAGAGCTTTTCATCTTCAGAGCTCCTTTCTCCTCTCCTGATAAGACTGCCAACTCCACTCTCAGTAAATGAGCTCATGTGAACACTTTATTTTCAGTGCGTGAAAACAAGGGCCACTGCCCAGATTCAGAGATGGAGGGGGTGGTGCTCGGTCTTCAAAGTCAGATGAGGATGTTTGAAAGGGATTGAAACTGACCTAGGCAGCCTCCCTTGGAATAAGGAAGTTAAAGCTGAGCCATTATGTTCCTCCACTAGCCTCGCTTCTATTTTACAATGAAGTAAGATTTGGGCGGGAAGGGAGGGAGGGGGACAGAGCAGCTACCTCGAAACCGATTTCTGTTTGTGAACATTAAACATTTGCATTCACTTTGGCCAACACCACTAGCCAATATCAATGCCTCCGCAAGTATATGTGAGCTGAACGTGTGGCACAGATGGCTAAACCGTCACAATGCAGTCAATTCCGAAATAAGTGAATCGCAGCTTAGGCTTCCTCGTCCAAACAGTAACTAAATTTAATTTTTTTGCAATCAGTGGCATATGTTTGCATCTGTGTACAATGTGACTTGGGCCAAATCTGATATGGCCATGGCATCCTGAGTACTAAGGCTATATAATTCCTAGGGTTAAACGTATTGCAAATACCAGAGGGGTACATGTTAACTAATTAAGAATATACATGGCTTTTTTGGTCCCTTGGATATCTACCATGTTTGTATAAAGGTAAGAGCTGCTGACCAGCGGGAAGATCTTCACTGATGTATTTCTAAAATGTTTAAACTTACCCCATCTAAGAATAATAATAATATTTCTAAAACTTTTAAACTTGCCCCATCTAAGAATAATATGTGGAACACATTTAATTTCCTATTTTTTCTAAAAGGGATTGGCTTTATCTGTCTGCCTCATTATATTCACCCAATCCAATGTATTCAAATACGTAAAAAGTACTTATTATGTGCCAGGCTCTGAGGCAGGTATACAGATAAATAATTACAGCTGTGTAATGTTTGTTTTCTAATAAAAGCATGAGCTAGACCCTAGAAGGAACATAAAGAAGAAAAGTTCTCTGGGGAAGTCAAGGAAGGTACTTGCGCATAACTACATGCGTCCCACAAATAGGTAATATGGCATTCATGGAAGCGCCAATAAAAATCTCTTGAGTCACATGAATGGGAACTTCTCTCCATAGAACATGCAACTGAAAGCCCTAAAATAAATTGTTCATATTGAAAACCCACAGTATAAAACCTGAAGACAACAATTAGAAGCAACCACGAGCAATGAATTCTCCAGTGACCGGCATCTCGTTTAAATGGTGAATTGAGGTGGCTGGGTGTCTAGCCAAATCATTTTCACTTTCTTCATTTTCTTGGGTAGGGTGTTTTGCTCAACATCTGTGCCCCACAGTAAGCTAGCGAAATAGGCTTTCTTCCTCAATGGCCAAAATCTGATCCAGGTTCCAATGGAAAAAAAGAGGCCTCATACGGTCCGGGGCCTGGATCTCCTTCCAAGCTAGACCCTTAAAGCCCCTATCACTTTCCTGTAATTCACTGAGTGGATCAGTCAAAAAGAACTAATTCAATGACTACTGTGTGCAAAGAAGAACTCATGGCATGTAAACTTTCTGACACAAAGTTTCTAAGCTATAGTTAAAAGAGACAAAATATAATAATAATATGACAACAATTAAAATAGAGGAAATAATATGACAACAATTAAAAAGCCAACAAATATGACAACAATTAAAAAGCCAAAAAATAGTCAATGCTGAAAATAATATGTTATAAGCTAAATCCTTGAGTGCTATGGAGATTTGGGAATTTAGGAGAGAGTGATGAATATAGTGATATGGGGTTAAGAAAGGAAGACTAGGGCTTCCCTGGTGGCGCAGTGGTTGAGAATCTGCCTGCCGGTGCAGGGGACACAGGTTCGAGCCCTGGTCTGGGAAGATCCCACATGCCGCGGAGCAACTAGGCCCGTGAGCCACAACTACTGAGCCTGCGCGTCTGGAGCCTGTGCTCCGCAAGAAAAGAGGCCGCGACAGTGAGAGGCCCGCGCACCGCGATGAAGAGTGGCCCCTGCTTGCCGCAACTAGAGAAAGCCCTTGCACAGAAACGAAGACCCAACACAGCCAAAAAAAAAAAAAAGTAAATAAATAAATAAATAAATAAAATTTAAAAAAAAAGAAAAGAAAGGAAGACTACCCGAAGGAGACTGATTCTGAACCAGGTCATGAAGGAAGCGTTGGGGAACTAAACATATTATGTTTATTATAATGGTTCCCAGTGACTTCTTTCTGATTGATTTTATAAGAAAACCACAATCAAAGGTTTTTAATATCGAAAAGAAAAATAAGAGATAAAGTATATGCAAGCTAGTATTGGTTCATTAGTCATTTTTAAAGAAAGAAAGAGCACATTAGAACTTACATGGTCTTAACATCTCACAACAAGAAAGAGAACTTTACATGGTGTACTTTCCTTACAATTTCTTAAAACTTTGCTATTTACAAATTCTAATATAATTAATGGGGAGTGTTTATAATGCTTAATGCTGAAAATCCTCTGATCTAACTCATTTTTAAAATGAATTATTGCACTTAACAAGGAAACAAAAAATCCTTTCGATTTTTCCCCACATGCTACAGTTCTCCAAGTATTCCATATTTTCAGCTATTATCCCTTTCTAAAGAGCCCACTTAATAATGTTCACTCTAACAACCTCATTTATTTTCCAGAAAATTAACTCAGTTTCAACCCTGATTAATGATTTCATCTAAATGAATCAAATTAAAAATTGAAAATTATATTTCAAAAGCCAAAGAAAAAAAAAATTGACCATTTCCAGTTAACAAATGATCCTTTCAAATATTAAAAGATGACCATGAAGAGTGCGTGATAGTAATGAAATCTGGCTCGGGTCTGCTGCTTATCTGGAGTTCATAGAGGAGGAGAATTAAAGGAAAAAAAAGAAAGAAGAAGAAAGAAAAGGGAAAGGTACCCTACGCATTTTTAACACTGAAATCCCTTGGGAATCCAAACTGACTTCTGCTTAGGCTTTGCCTGTAATCAGTGTACCAAAATTATATGAGCATTTCCCTCTTAATTAAAACTGGTTGGGCTGAAGATGCCCCTCAAGCAGAAGGGGGATTAGGAAGTCACACACACACTAATAGTCCCTGCTAACAAAACCTAACTCGTGAAAGAACGCTTCATGCTACACTGTCTTCTCTATGAGGCAGAAGAAGCCCATAAGGAAAACAAGCAACTAATTAGGGAGAAACTTCTCCGTTATTTTAAAAAAACTACCTTGGGCCAGGGATTAAGGAGGAGGGAATAAATGGGTGAAACACAGAAGTTTTTAGGGCAGTGAAACTATTCTGTGTGATCCTGGAATGGTAGATAAACCCAGAGAACACTAAGCATGAACCCCAATGTCAATATGAACTTTGGGTGATCGTGATGTGTCAGTGTGTGTCAGTGTAGGTCTATCGTAACAAATATATAACTCCTGTGCCAGGTGTTGATAGTGGGGGAGGGAATATATGGGAACTCTGTGCCTTCCACTCAATTTTGCTGTGAACCTCAAACTACTTTAAAAAAAATAATGTCTATTTAAAAAAAAAAAAGAAAAGATAGAATTCTCTCCACAAAATCTACTTTTGGGGTCTATGGGATTACTGACTTTACCCCAAGTCCTGTGAAAGAACTTTAGAATAAAGGATCATGTCACTTTCAGCTAGATTTCCTTATTTAATTCAATTGTTTAAATGTATGCACATCGAGAGTAACCAACACAGAACGAACGGCCTTCAAGCAGGTGTCAGAAAACAGAACGGAGGCGTTCTGCTTGTACACAGGATGCATCCTGTTTCTTTGACGGATATATTCACTTCAAGCTCTCCCTTCGGAGCGCAGACTGTTAAAGACAGAATAGCCTCTCAAATGATGAGGGAGAAAAAGCTGCTTCTGCGTCCCTCCCCAATTCTCCGCTGGGAGTTGACTCGCGGAGGTCGTTAAGGGCTTCGCAGAGGCCTCCCAAGCCGGCCAGCGGAGGCGGGAGAAGGGAGGCGGGATGAGGGATGAGGGATGAGGGATGAGGGATGCGGGATGCGGGTCGAGGGACACGGCGGCTGCAGATGCGGGCGGGGGATGCTCGGCTCCGACTGCCAGCTCGGCCTCCCGCCCCCCCTCGCGGCCCCCCGGCCCCCCGCAGGCTGTCGGCCCGCCCCAGATGGGCGCGGGGCCAGGGGCTCTGCTGGGTGGAGGGGCCGCCCTGGGAAGGAGCCCTGGCCGGCAGCCCGCGCACCCCGCCGCCGCCCTGGGGCCTCCCCTCCGCACACGTGCGTCCGTCCGGGGCGCCTCGGAGCCACCGCATCGGGAGCCAACCTTAGAGGCAAAACACAAACGCAGAACAGGGAAGGAGAGGATCTCCCAGAAAACTGGAGACCAAAACTATACGGAACACATCTCGAGTGTTATGGGGAAACAAGGGGATCTGTGACTGAAAACATTTACTAAACAGTATTCATTCTCATGACCTGTTTGGGTTCGGACAGAGAAACACGACTTCAAATGGAATAAGCAAGGATGGACTTTTATTTAGGGCAAGAATGTGGTGGGTTTGGGAGTTACAGGTTTACTGCAAGTTAGCACTTCGCAGCCGCTTTCTCTTCAGTGGCTTGTTTCCCATGTCCCTTGTCATAGCTGTTGTGCCCACACCCCCCGTGCCCCCAGGTTGGAAAATTATTTCATTAATCACCACAACAGGAGGCAGATATTACTACCTACAATTTAGAAGGGAAAATAAAGACACAGAAAGAAGTGACTTGCGTCATGACCCACCCCCCCAAAAAAAAGTATCGTGTTATATGGCCCCTTAACTATTATGAATCTGCCAGACTTTCTGTAGCAGACTTCATAAAATTCTAGAAAATTTTTCAGTACCCCGCATAATTTTAAAAACTGAAATCTATTCAAAGCCCTTACAACTGAAACGGGCCCTTGGGAGATTACTAAAATGCCTTCATTTAACAAAGAAATAAATGAAGGCTCAAAATGGGTGAATGACTTGCCTAAGGTCACACAGCTAGTAAGTAAACATAAGATAAACATGTATGAAAATGTCTGAATCAGTCCTAGTCTTTTTGCGTTCTGCTTAAACTCCTGGTGCTTTCAAATAGAGTAATTGTTTAACACACAGTGAAGGCTATCATCTGCGTTAGCACAGAAAGTGCTGGCTTGAATGAGCCTTTGACATCTGTAGGGATTTCATAATGATTAGTGGAAAGGATGAGGAGGGCCTGGCTATGCCTGGCTATGCCAAGAGGAATGTGATTCCTTTTCCATTACATTTTCCCGAGGAGTCTAAACGTTCTCAGACCCTACCTAGCTTGTCGTGAGCCTGCCAAGGCTTGTGACTATTCTAGGTACATACCAGCTTTTGTGATGAAACATAATGCAAAAAATAAAATTTGGCTTGTGAAAGCAAATATTCTTCAACACCAAATATAATCTTTGCACTTTTCAAACAAGAAGGCTGGGATAAGAAAATCAGAGCTAGGGCCAACTATAACAGGTGCTAATAAAATTTTTCCATGAACCATTGTGTCCGACTAATCCCTACCCTGACCTGGAACACTTTGGCCATTTTAATGCCAGGCCTCTCTGGGTTATCTATTCCAGGTTAAACGTTCCCAAGTGGATTGCTGATTCAGTGCAATGGAGAGAAGTTCTGCAGGGATTATTCTAAAACTGTGCAAGAATTTCTCTGACAGTCTAGATGAACCAAGTTTTCAAAATGATGATCCAATGAATTACCTAGCTGAGTAACATCTTCCCAGCTTAACAGGACACTGAAATGATTTCCTCATGTTCAAGGTTCAGGAAATAAATGTAAACTTGCTGTAAATTTAAATTTGTCTTTAGTAACTGATCAATAATCTGACATTGTTTTCATTGTATACATGAAGAAAATGAAGACAAAATAATTTTTCAGCTGTATCATAATGGTGTTAAACTACATCTATATAGCACGAAAGAAAACAATAGGTGGAGATAATCTTTAATTTGGTTGCTACAGATAGCAAAATCTGATAATAAAGATTTCAAAGCATTATATTTTTGAATTACTGAATTTAGCCACTATCTATATTAATCAGAATAAGCACATTAATGTCTTGCTTTTATATTTGATATCACTTAAAATCCCATTTTAATCATTGTGTATACTGAATGACATTTTTAAAGGAAATTAATCTATGTAGTTCTTAAATATCATTTAATTTTCATTAATAGTTCCTCTTGTTCATTTTTCACACTAAACTCCTCTGCTTACTTTAACATGTAACTCAAAGCCCACATTCTACACAAACTTTTTCAAAATGTATCTTATTCATCCATTCTCCAAAAGACTGACACAATCCATGAATCGACCCTAATTTTCACTGAAGTAGTTTGCAAATATTTGTTATAACTTTATTTACCTATCTGCTTTATCTGGTTTGACTACTTGCCGGATGAAGATAGATTTCTATTTAATCCTCACCATAAAAAGACACTATTGAATGCTAAGGAGCCTGTGAATACTCCACAAAAGATCACCGGCTGCAAATCAGTTTAAGTCACAGACATATAAGAAATGAAACGCAAGCACAGTGATTCAGCGATCTCAGTCATTTTCAAACGATTCTATAAAACGCTGAGATTTCCAATAAAGAAAACAGAAAATTCTTTAATTTATGCCATAACATTCTGGTTACAAATTCTACCACCCAGTGAGGAAATGAGGATGTGACATTAAGAGAAATAATGCATATAAAGGAGGAAATTGTTGTTCTACTTTTGTCAGAGTCCAGATGGGAAGACAGAAACCATACTAGGCATTTCAACAGGGAGAATTTAATATGAGAAACTGGTTCAAAGGGTGTTGGAGAACTGCAAGAGCAAAAATAGGGCAGAGATCCTAACTGCAGGAAGCTTCTGGAAACTGTGGGAGCACAAGGAAGATTCAGTACTATCAGAATCTGGAAGCCCAGCAAAGAGGTCCCCACTGGACTAAGACTCAGACCTCTGAGCTTATGCTAATGGGGCTTGAGCGGGAGTGCCAGAAAGAGCTAGAAACGGAGCCAACTGTCAATGCCAGGGCAAAGGGTCTTTGATGGGATGGCACTGTCAGGAAAAAGTCAACAGGAAGCAAACATAAAGATCCAATTTCTTCTCTCTCCTCCTGCCTAGAATCCCAGCCACCGCATCACACACACAAAAAAGAGTGGGCTTAGAGCTGAGAGACAATAGCTTGATAAAGGGCACTAGGCTTAAGCAGGCTTTCATAACTGGATCATCAACCTCATCTCTAAGAAACAGTAAGCTTTCTATAGAAGTGCATCCTGGGGCATTAGAAAGGGATCGGGTCACTTGCATGAGCCAATAATCCGTTTCTAATACCTAGCGTTCACCCGCTAACTTCCGCATTTACATTGTTTTCCATGACCTGTATCACCTAAAATATTTAGCTGTTGCTCCTTGATCTAAACCATTACTCTTGACCTTTTCACTTTAAAAAGGCAAATTATATCGCTGTTTGTCACCAAAGACACAGTAGTGTTTCTGTGCAGGATAACTACATCTTTGGAATATACTGAAACCCTACCCCTGTGGCCTTAGGGCTGCTTTGGCTTGTTACCAGGAGGACAGGTGGATGGAAGGGCGGGGGGAGATGCCTGTATGTGAGGGGCGGATGCATATGTGTGTACAAGGAGGCCGCTATTGTAAAGAGAAGCACGGCACAAAACTAGGCCAAAAAAAACGTAACCAAGAAACAAAGCTCAAACAGGAACTTGATAAAGAAGTTACTTGTTCTTTTCTTCTTCTTCTTCTTTTTCTTTTTTTTCCCATTAACGTTTTTGGTCAGATCCTTAATGTTATATGAAAACAGAACTATTGCCTGTGAACCAATTTACTAAACAAATAGCAGCTGTAGTAAAACATCTGTTTGGGAAAGAGGAAATATAAACTCATAAAATCAAATGAAGGCAATGCGATTCGTACTTTCACAAATATGTGAATGTTGGACATATGGTGCAGTTTGCAAAAGATTATCAATCATTCTATTAAAAAACAAAGTGCAAAACAGGTATTACTGTGATTTCCACACAACATAATAGCCAGTATCTGAATAAGATTTTAGAAAATGGTATATGAATAATTCTCAGGAATGAGAGGCACCATTCCCATCTCCCTTGCAAAAGAAGTGTTTAAAATGAAAGATAGCATTATATCTAAAAACATTTCTATATATCTATACTGTCACCAAAAGTGGAAAGATTGGTATAATATAAGTAACATAATAAGTAACGTAATATGAAGACTAAATAAAATAATAATAACAATAGGAACGAAAAATCGTATGTGGAACTTGGGAAAGGCATTTGCTAGATTATGCACAGACTTGCCCTCTAGTTCATTAGGGTCAAAGCGATTTGCTTTCTGAGATCAATCATTAGAGGACCTCTACTAAAAATTTCAATGAAACTATGAAAAAGAAAAGTAAGGGAAAGACTGGGTTTCATCCTTATGTACCCAGCCTGGAAGAAAAGCACAAATCAATAAAGAGAGCTTAGATTAAAAAAATGAAACAAAACAAAACACAAAAACATCTTCTGAAGAAGTTGCTGTTATTTTCATAGGAAGGGAAAAGCTGATCTTCTGGTTTGTTTGTACCGCTTTGCTGCCCCTGCTCTCCTTCCTTCTCTTTGATTCACAGAGTTTAAGTTAAAACCAAAGAAAGACATAATACATCCGAAACCAAAATCACATCACTAGTGTATAGCAGATCTGAGAGTGGTAATAAATGTCAGAGCTGTAAAAGCAAAGGCAAGCAGCTAGGTTCCTTTTTTTTTTCTTCCTTTCTTTCCATACTTAAAAGTGAAATACCTAGCTGTTATCTTGGTGCCTGCAGAGCCTCCCCATTGTAGATTCAATAATACAAGAGGCTTCTTATCAGCAGCTGGGGTGACTGATTGGAGCTGTGATATGTTTAGACAATGCACTGTATTTAACTGAATTTACAGATGCCCCAACTCAGGCGTGGTAGTAAACGCCAGAGACTAATAGGAAATTAAACATGTACAATGGACTAACTCCATTTGCTCTCACAGTGTAATGTGTTTAGTTAACTTACTCATAGTCACACTTTATCTTTTTCTCTATGGATTCCCTGGGATATGTTTCAAATTGGCCAGAGGTTAAATCTTCTTTTCAATTTTTTTGTTACCATTTTATTGCCGCTTTCCCTTATTATGGGGCCCTCTTTCTCTTGCAGAGATAAGCTAAACAAGATGACCCTCAGTCCTCCCCCACCGACCCAATTATCAGATAGTCAGCAAGGAATGCCAGGCTACAGGATTCCATAATATTAATATTAATATAACATGAGAGGAACAAAAATCAGTCACTTATTTGAAAGCAATGGTGTATTTAACTCATTTGAAATTTAAATGTGAATTTTAATGTACCTGGTATGTAACACATACATACAGAGTGGGAGCAGCATGCCCAGGCCATTCGGAGAATTGTTTTAACTCTTCATTGTTTCATAGATTTGCTCACAAAGACAGCTGCAAGTAGACATGTGTCTACGTGCACGCACAGCCCAACTGTTGAGGGGGAAGGAAGAGTTGTCACAGTGCTCTAGTACTTTCCATCTGGTTAACAGAGAAAGAGGATTTATCGTTAGATAAATCCACAGATGGTTCTGTAGATCTTCTTTGAAAGAGGTTGTTCAGAGAGAACCCTCTCGTTATACGAGAGCCACTGAATCCATAATGGTTTTGTTGTCCTTAGGAAACCGTAAAGAATTTCTACATTCATGAAAGCATGTTACCTAGAGAGCATAAAGGAAATCTCTAGTCTATTCTGATCACATGTGGACTCCTGAGAGGGTTCAAGATAGTCCCATCTCAACGCTGACCACATCCCCACCTGCCCATGACCCTGACCTTGAGAAAAGTGGAGTTACATACTGAAAAAACTGGCGACAAAGGTTGACATGAGGCTACATCATGGTGACCTCTGATTCACTTGTTTATATTTATTATGCGGACAAGCAAAAACATTTTTTTGCATCAGTCTTTCTTACAAAGCCAAGAAGTAAGGAAATCTAGAGCAAACACGATGGTCTGGAAAGGTGGACAGAGTGGATGGTTTCCTGGCAATTTACATGCTTCAAAATCTAAAGAATGAAACTGGACAGAAAGAAGGTACAACATAAACCCTATGTGTACATATTCACACCTACTTCTGAAAGACCAACCCCTGGACCCTACCACTGAGCAGCCCCATTCTGATATACAGGAGACCCAAGCCAGTGACCGTGGCCTTCATTTTACATCATCTTCTCCATTCTCTATTTCCGCAATAGCCCTTATTACTGAGTGCACAAACTATTTTATCAGAATCTTGCATCTAATGAGACGTATAAATATTTAAACAAAATGGAAAAGAAACATGTGACTATGATGATCAAATGCTAAGTGCCTGAATATCAGAGTCCTTTCAATCAATTTTTAAATCGGCTTTTTTTAAAGCAAGGATGGAACCAGATGAAGACACTAAAACCACACATATCCACACAAAACCACTATAACCCCGGCTTATAGAATTAATCATCCCAAAGCATTACTACCCCCATGCCCAGATCCAAACTTAGCTCTGTGGAAAGAGCAAAATGGCATGGAGTACTAATGTCATTTGAAAATCAAGTAATAATCAAATAACCATTACTCAGTAAAACAGACTTCATAGTATTATGAACTGAGCAGTCCAATAAATGTTACTTCTCTTAATCAGTTCTGATTGGTAGTTGCTATAGGAGACACAGACAAATCTTTGACCAATCTTTAATTAGTATCACTGATGAAATATTTATTCTTTTAATTTGAATTTAGAGACCCAATAAAGCCATGTTTGCATCTTTTATCAACTTAAATATTATCCTCCTTTATTGCTTTTGTCATGACTGCAGATTCTGAAAATGTTCTCCCGAAACAATGCATATTTCACATATGCATAGTTGCCCTGGTCTCATTGTTTTTAGGGCAAATATTTAATATAGGCATTCAGGTCATAAATTCATTTCAGTCCTCTTTCTGAGGGGATCATGCAGTAGATTTCCTCTAAGTGTCAAGAGAGAAAAGGAAGATATTTTTAGACATCCGAAGACCTTCTTAGGGAATCATAGATTCACCAAATCGTACCTAATCCTCCCTGGAGTTCCGGGGGTTCAATTCACAGAAACGGTGGGGCTGGACAACATTACCGGGCCCTTGTGTCTAGGGCCCAGACACTGAACTCAGAAGCCAGTGTTCTATATTTGGTTCTACAACCGATGGGCTGCCACCTTTAGCTTAACCCGTCTCCCAACCACAGACACAGTTACACAGTTCCCAAGTCTGATGGTTCAATGGGGATTGGAGCTCATTTAAAATAGCAGAAATCACCAAGCATATTATTAAAATCTAATGAAGCAATCAGATTGCACCTTGTTCCAAGAACACCTTTACCAATTTCCTCTAGTCCACAAAACACCTCTGAAATTAGTAATATCCAGAATACTCTAGGAAACAAAACAAAACAAAACACAGGAGGGACTGTATCTTCTGAGAGTTACACAAACAAATAACATAGATGTCCTCTGTATTGCTCAGAGGAATTTGCAGGACTGGAATATCTCCCCTAGTTATTGGTTTTGAATTTTCTTTCACCTTCTCTCTTGCATTCTAGAATCTCCAATGAAAGCTACCTCTTTGTGACAAATCTATTACAAATGGGTGTTTGTAATGTGTAGAACATCAGATGTTCAAACAAGCTGTGCTTTTTCATCTATTACATGTACTTGATAGCACCATCTACTCTGCTACCTAGAAGTTTCAGGTACACTTACTCCTGAGATTATTATGCATGAGATTATCAACTTTTTCTCAGAAACTGGGTCATACTAGCTTTTGTTTGCTATTGTATATTTAAAACCCAGCACAATGCCTGGCACATAAACATCAAATGAGGAGAACACAGATCTTTTCTCAAGGAAGCCAACACTTAGTGTGTACTTGTCTCTAGGGAACCTTTGATGGCGTCTACCTGGGAGACTGCGCTTCGTCCTTGACACAGCTTCTGCTGCAGAGTCCTGACCTCCAGGTGGGTGCAGACTCTGATACTCCTACATTCTTACTTCTATCCAGAAACCACAAAAACAACAACTGAGGTTTTCATGTTTCCGCAAGATCTGTTTTGTGAAAAAATGCCGAGTAGGATCCCTAACGCTTTTAATCAGGTTCAATAAAACAGAATACTCTGGGATTCAGGACATAATCTTCACTGAAATCCATTTTAGAAGTAACAAGCCTACTTTTTTCTTAAAATAATCTGCCATGAAAAGATAGGAGACACAAATATAAAAATAACCTTATTATTGATACACTAGCTAACGTGTATGTTGTGTATGCTGCCATTTCCTGTCAAAATCTTCATTAGTCGCTAATACTGTCAAACAAAATCTGGGCCCACAATTCTATTTGGTGGTGGCTGTCAGGTTATATTTTGCACATTTCAGTATTATTTAAAAGTACTTTTCCATATTTAGTATATGATGGCTTACTGTACCTTTCCACCGGCATTTATCACCTCTCAAGATTGATCAGTCTCCACGAAAGTGAAGTTCACTGTCACAGAAGGGCCTAGCCCTCATTTATTTCCCTGTACAGTATTTGGTACAGAGCGGAATGTACAATAGTAGATGTGCCTTCAATGTAAAGGTCACACACTTAGAAATAGAAATATAAGTTATTAAAATAGACTTATAATCTTTAAAAACATCAAGTGCCCTTAAAGTCTACATAATTGTACAAAATTCAATGTGTATATTTTCTTTTGCTCCAGGTTCCAAAATGATCCTAAAGATGCTGCCGTCTCCCAAACCAGAATTCCAGTTGTTGGCAGGATTCACCATTGAGTTTAGAAAACTACAGGCTTACAGATCCCCATCAACCAACTTTATCCTTGCCTAATTTACCCATCTCTGTAGTAAGTTAAGTCAATGTAGCTTATGGGGCCTTGAAGGCATTTAAAGGATATTTAGAGGAGTATTTTTTTTTTCTTCATTTGATTTAGCTACAGCACGATAAGACCATGTTAATTTGTTTTTCTTCTGCATCTCCTTACTAATGATTAGGACAGGCTCTAAACATGAATGCTGGAGAGAGAGGTGTGCTGTAAGTGCCTAAAGCGGTGAATTTGGTTCCCACCACCCCATGTTCAGCTCTGCCACTTACTATCTATGTGACTTTGGGCAGGATACCCAAACACTCTATCTCTAAGGATATGAGGATAATAAGTGCTGCTGAAATACACACACACACACACACACACACAATCTGTTTACAGTACTGAGTACTTATCAGGTGCAAAGCATTGTCTTAAGATCTTTACATTTACTAACTTATTCCTTACACCAATCCTATGAGGAAAAAAGCAAAGGCAACAGAGCACATAGTGGCTAAGTAAATGCCCAGGTTTTCTCAAACAAAAGTGGTAGAACTGGGATCTAGCTGTTTTACTGCCTCTGAGGGATATAACTAAGATTATAAAAAGCATCTAGGACCAAGTTTGGCACACAGTAGGTCCTTAATATAAATGGTAGGGTCTTCTTTCTCTCTGTCTCTCTCTTCCTTGTGTTTCCTTGTCACAGAAATCAATCGCCAGATTGTCTTAGACGAGCCTGAAGGATAAATTCAACTGGTATAAAGAGCCTAGCCTAGTCACTAGAGATAAAATCTCATGAGTATATATAAATATTAAGCCTACTAACAAATATAATGCACCTATAAACACACACACACACACACACACACACACACACACACACACGCACACAATTCAAGTTAAGCCTCCAAAGAAACTTCCTGGAATAACCCTTGCCAATGAGTTTATCATCAATACTGATGGAAAATGGACTCAGGTCACAAACACTATGCTGGGTTTAGGGGCAGGAAGAGAGGAGGTCAGACAAGAATAAAACTTATTGCCTGCCTTCAAGGGCCCAGAATCCACTGGGGGACTCTTTTTAATAACTCACTGTAATATATTTTGTACTACACTAGAGGTATGTAAAAAAAAAAAAAAAACCTATGGGAATGTAGAGCAAGAAACAATTAATTCTGCCAGAGGATTCAGGAAGTCTTCACAAAATGGAAGTGATTTCTTTGAGACGTGTTGAATTTCTCTAGGCAAAGACACAGGTGAGAAGGGCACTCCAGGTTGAGAGAATGACTAAGCAGAGACACGGAGGCATGGAGAGCCTGCGACGTGCCAGCAGTCGTGAGAAGAGCGGGGTGGCTAAAACATACCGCAGCTGAAGGAGGCCAGGGAGGTCAACTGGGTTCTAAGTGTGAATGGCCGCTTAGACAACTGGTAGGGGGTTTGGACTTTATCCTGTGCAGTGCGAAAGTCCGGAACAGAAGGCACCGTAGACACATCGACCAATGGAGAGTGCTTCATAGCCTGGGTGATAAAGGAAAACAATCTATACTAAAGTAGCAGCAAGGGGAGACTTCCCTGGTGGTCCAGTGGTTAAGACTCTGCGCTTCCACTGCAGGGGGCAGGGGTTTGATCCTCGGTCAGGGAACTAAGATCCCTCATGCCCCATGGCTCAGACAAAAAAATAAAAAAATACAGTGGCAAGGGGGGATGAGTAGAAAGAGATGCAGTCAAAGGATCTTCTGTAGGTAGAATCCACTAGGCTTAGTAACTGAAGAGATGGAGGGGTTAGAAAAAGACGAATGCCAGGAGGTGTCTGATGACAGTAGTCTATAAACTTGATGCTCTGAATATTTACTCTTGCTTGAAAAGAAAGGAAGGGAGAAGGAAGGAAGGGAAGAAGGAAAGTAGGAAGGACTTGCCTTTGAGGAACTGATGCAATTCTAAGGTGCTGTAAAATGGAAGCAGAAGAGTAGACATCCTGAGTTACAGTAAAGGGCACCTAAGGGCACTTGTTGGTGGCCCTACATCACTTCCCAAAATACATACACAATGTAACACAACACCCTTTATCTTCTTTTCTCCATTCCTCTTTCTTCTACCTCCTTCTTCTCCTTCCCTCTTTCCCTTCCCTCTTCTGTGTAGTCTGTCCTAGGCCCAAATACATCAGCAGAGCTTAGCTCTACAAGGTGGGAAGAATCCATAATACTCTGCTCTCTCGTTTCCCTCACACTAACATTAGTGTCACAACCACAATTTACTTGACACTCCTCAGAATCCCATTATAAAAATTCAGGTTCTTCCAAAACTGCTTTGTGGGACTTATTGAACCTAAAAGCTCAGCTATGTTTACCCCTGAGCCTGCGGCCTCAAAGTGGAATAACTTAATAAATGGACGCGGCAGAGACACCTTTATGCTTCCTATGCAAATACTGCTTAGAAAAGCCATTAATGGGAATTATGGAAGGAGAAAGCCAACTAAATACATGGGCCAGAATAAGCAGGATGACTCAGTTGGCCTTCAGGGCCCTTCTCCTCTGCTGGTAATTTTATTAGAACCATTGCCAGTGAAGAAATTTGGAGCTTTTCGAATTGAACTGTAAATTGTTCCTGCTTTCCATGGGATCCTAAAGCAATTTCAGGGGGAATTTTTCTTTGGTTTGTGGATTGATTCCCTGTGGACTGGGGGAAGTCTTTTGGAAATTTCTGGGTTACTCCTGGGGATTTTTCCCAAAATGGATTCTTCTTTAGAAATAGTTTGGTTATTAATTTTTAAAAATATTGGAAACTTTTTGTATAAAAATGTGTAGCATGTCCCCAAGTTTCTGTTTACAGGAGTCATAAAAACACTATTATAATGGTAATATCTTATAATGGTGGAAACGTTTATACTCATGGTTATAAAACCCTGTATTACTGCTTTGATCTCTGCAGTAAGAAGTTATTGTTTTAAAAACAAGACACTGCATGTGTTTTTGACAATTCTTCATTACCCAATTTATTTTTGGCAGAAGTGCTATAAAGTGTTTCCTTTTTATTTATAAAAATATATTATTTGTGATTCTGGGAAAAAGACTATGAAATGACATGGAAAGCACCTTAAAATGTTTGTCTGTGAGACCACTTAAAGGCTCATAAAAACTATTTTGATGTAACGTTTATTGTGTTCTATCATCACGTCATTCATTTTATTTAAAAGTGCATGCCTCTTTCCACATCCCAATTTTAACAAAATCATCTTTTACTGTTCACATCATGCTCAGAAAACTTCAGGTGGCATTAATAATGCCGCCCATTCACACCTGAAACTAACACAATATTGTAAATCAACTGTGGTTTAATAAAAATAATAAAATAAAATAATGCTGACCGTTCACAGTGGCAATATAAAAAAACTCCTTTAACCTTCTCCTCTGTTGTTTCTCTTGCAGCCAAAGTTCCAACACTAACAACAACAAAATGTTGTTTAAAAGATGATAGATATGGGGAATGACACTCGATACTTTGTAATAACCTATAAGAGAATCTGAAAAAGAATATATATACACACACATATATATGTAAAATTGAATCACTTTGCTATACGCCCGAAACTAACACGACATGGTAAATCAACTATACTTCGATTAAAAAATAAATTTAAAAAAAAGATGACAGATATGAATGGGAGAATTGTTTTTCGTTTTCTAAGAACGATATCTCATTACACTCATAAGCTTTCATTTCATTGTTAGCCTCTTAACCCAAATAGGTTTCCTTTTGCTATTTTCCCTGCTCTGTCACAAGTTTCCCAAGAGAGTCTTTTCTTGGTTTGCAACTCTTGTACAGTAAAATATCACTTCTGGTGTCTCCACAGGGCCACAATGTCCAGGCTACACGAAATTTGAAGTCCTTTCTCCCTGACTCCACACCCTGCTTTACAAAAACACACCATTTGCAGATCAAAGAGAGACGATTTATGCTTTCATCCAGCTGACGGACGATTAAATTAAAACAGATCAGCAGTGCAGTGCACGGGCAGGTGGCTCCCACCACCACTGTCGGCCTCAGAGCGATTAAATTGTGGCGGAGATGGAGGGTCTTCCGCTCCCATTCCCGCACTTACAGATCAAACGGTGACAAATGAGATGTTACCGCTCTTGTAAAGCAGGGCGACAATCTGTCAAAATCCAACATAATTTGCGACCCTCTGTGACATCCTCTTTCTCTCTTTTTTTTTTTTTTTTGACATTTGAATACAGTGATTGTACTTGAGTCAAGTCCATTTAAGTGAATATAGTCAATTCTATCTAAAGGAATACAGCCTGTTAGCGCCAACATGGTAGCTGAATATGTATCTGGTGAGTACTCCAGCGACCCTTTGTGTTAAGTGCATACCATTAACAATGAATTCTGATTTTTTCCAAGTTATATAATTTGATGTCTTGACAGTCCAGACACTTAAAGCACTACTATTTGTTTTAAATGGCTTTATTTTATTGTTTAAATGTCAGTATCAAAATAAAGTAATGCATACAGCCTTGTCAGTTCTAGTACAGGGGGAAGTATTCCCGTTGAGGAGAGTCTTGAAAGAGTTTGTTCTAAAAATGGACTCAAAAGTCAATTGCGGGCTTCCCTGGTGGCGCAGTGGTTGAGAATCTGCCTGCTAATGCAGGGGACACGGGTTCGAGCCCTGGTCTGGGAAGATCCCACATGCCGTGGAGCAACTGGGCCCGTGAGCCACAATTACTGAGCCTGCGCGTCTGGAGCCTGTTCTCCGCGACAAGAGAGGCTGCGATAGTGAGAGGCCCGCGCACCGCGATGAAGAGTGGCCCCCGCTTGCCGCAACTGGAGAAAGCCCTCGCACAGAAACGAAGACCCAACACAGCCATAAATAAATAAATACATAAAAGTTAGCTTAAAAAAAAAAAAGTTAGCTTAAAAAAAAAAAAAAAAAAAAAAAAAGTCAATTGCAATGTCTCTTGGCTGAATCCTTAAATGACTCATGAAACATATTTATACCACATTTTCTGTTTAGCTGGTGCATTTAATAAGGCACTGAAGCATAAACAGCAAAGGGAGCATAGCATCTTAACTTACTGAAGTTGACATCATTGCCAGGTTAAAAAAAAAAAAATTACTGACTATGGAAAATGACTGAGGGATGTTTGATAGAACCCACAGCCCAGATAAATGAACAGACCTCTCCGTGGGCTTTAATTGTAACATCTGCTGAATTATTATAGGTGGCTTAGTCTTAAAGGAAGAAAATAAAAGATTCAAGGCACTGATGGAGGATAGTTTCCAATATTTTTAACTACTAGAATGACAGGGAGAATTGATTCTCTCACCCCTCTACTCCATTCAGACCTGTTTGGGGTTTACGAGCCTGTCACATTTCGGAAAAGCCGTTGACTTTCTACGTCAAAGTGGCTAAAGACTTTTCCCAAAAGACTTCTGTTGACCACAAACTTTTAGGCAGGGTAATGCCAACCTTCAGGGAAATCACTCTGAAATAACTTTGTTTACAAAGAATAAAAGTATATCTAGACTCTTTGAGCACTTTTTTTTTAGGGTTATACTTTAAGGTTCTCGGGCATAAAATGTTTTTCTGCTGTGTAGCTCACTCTGTGATCTGCCAAAGTGGGTGGGCTCAAGTTATTCTGCTCATCCTGGTTTATTTCCTTACCTCTGGACTTGTTTGCCCACATTTTAAAGTAACTGTCCAGCTTGATTACAAGCCCTGTTGATGACTTGGCTTCAGAAACCCAGCTGGCTAAAGAGTAGACCCCAGTTTATGGGATTTCAGAGTAATGAGCTGAGACAGAAACTTCACCTCCATTTTTGGCACACGGCATTGTGATATACACTAATCTACCCTTATTATGATGGACCTTTATATCCTCTCTAGGTTTTAATGCCTGTCATCACTCTATTGTTACCCAGATGAGGAAAGGGAGAATATGAGCCTCAAGACCTACAGACCTTGTCTATTAAAGCCAGGGTCTCAAGCTAGTCTGAACACATAAGAAGAGCCATGGATTTACTTTCTACAGCCAGGAAAAGGCATTTCACCCCCGAAAAGGGATCCAGCGTCTATGGCCAGCAGCTCTACTGTGTCAGGAGTTACTAGAGGGTCGCTGCAGTGGATGATCACAGAAGAAAGTCTACAGTAAGTCCCCTACACACGAACCTTCAAGTTGCGAACTTTCAAAGATGTGAACGTGCATTCGCATGTCTAATCACGTATGGCGTGAGTGAAACTGCAGCTTGCCCTCTGTCTCCTATCGTTGACGATCCTTCAGCTCTACCATCTCCCACCTTCTCTCCCTCCTCCAGTCAGTAACTCTTCTTGCCTGTTCACTCGATGCCAGCCCCTATATGCCAGCTGTTGTATCAATACTGTGTTATTGTACTTTTCAAGGTACTGTACTGTACTGTAAGATTAAAAATGTTTTCTTTATTTCTTGTGTTTGTTTGTCTTTTATGTATTATTTGTGTGAAAAGTATTATAAACCTATTACAGTAAGGTACTATACAGCCAATTGTGATAGTTGGGTACCTAGGCTAACTTTGTTGGACTTATGAACAAATTGGACTTACAAACGCGCTCTAGGAAAGGAACTCGTTCATATGTAGGGGACTTACTGTATTGGGGTTTGGCTCCACTACTGTGTGTCTGTAGATTTCTAGACTGTAACTCCCACAGAGTTACCCTAACCTGCTGTGTGAGTGGCTTTTGTTATCACTGAAAGCCTACCAACAGGTTGGTAGTTAATATCGTGCTTAGTGAAATAAGCCAGACAGAGAAAGACAAACACTATCATGTCACTTATACGTGGGATCTAAAAAAACAATACAAATGAATGTATATGCAAAACAGAAACAGACTCACAGATAGAATAACCCAGTCGTTATGAAAGAGGAGAGGGAAGGGGGAGGGGCAAATTAGGGGTATGGGATGAAGAGATACAAACTACTGTGTATAAAATAGTTAAGTGACAAGGATATACTGTATAGCACAGGGAATTATAGCCATTATGTTGTAAAAACTTTTAATGGAGTATAATCTGTAAAAATACCAAATCACCATAGTGTACACATGAAACTAACATAATATTGTAAATCACCTATACTTCAGTTTTTATAAAAGTATGTTCTTCTCTGAACCAGTTGGAAAATGGGTATAAAAAAATAGAAAATGCAGGTTTGCCAAATGTCCTCTTCACAGTAATCCTTCCCAAGTCAAAAAATGCCACGTGAAAAATTTTAGAAAGATTGACTTTTATTTTCCCCTTCATCCCATCTAGCACTTTCTCCATATTGTTTATAAATGCAAATAGGTTAGAATTGTACCTATTGTGATTGACAAACAGCAGTCATTGGGGTGGCCAACTGGCCTGCATTTGTTAACAGATTACTTCTACTCCTGTGAGTTCTGTCTGGCTCCTGGGTCTGCAAAGGCCTTTGCTGATTTTATAACCTGCCACAAAGCAACGAGCTGATCTCTATTCCTCACTTTCCTCTCTCTTCTCTCACTTTCCTGCTTTTGATGTAGATTCTCTATTAGACACAGGGGATATAAAGCAGGTTTTCACCTTTGCCTGGAAGTAAGCACAAGGGGAGGAAAGAGGAAGGTGGCAGAAATATTCTGAACTTTAAAATCTTCCCTCTACCTCCAAGATGAGGATAAATGTCCCCCAAAGATTCCCTGAGATACACGCACAGACAGCTCTCCCCCCACAGGGATCTCCTGGCACCTCAGGGCTTTTTTGTTTTTTTTTCTTTTTCTTCTTTTGATGGAATATAAGACTCTCAGTGTATGTAGAGATCTTTTCAAGCAAGACTACTGTTCTGTATCTGTCAAATGACATCTTTATAAGATAAAACTCATCTGATCTGTTTCTTTTCAACGTCTTCAATGTTTGCTATAATATGTTAATTATATGTGAACTTTCCTACCTCTAACAATTTCTCAGACTTTCCTTAGCTAAAGCTCGCATCTTCCCGTGTAACTTTTCCAGCAACAGAACACAAGTGCATCTGAGTGGCTGATGTTGACCAAACTGGAGACCACTTGAGAATGTCACTAAAAGAACAGTGGCTGAAGCTTATAAATAGGTGACACTATTGATAAAGCATCAACAAAATGCTTCATGCTGTGAAACATAAAGCCCAAGCAGTCATATTGTTAAAAACCTGTTCCTGTGTCTAATGTCTACATAAATAGCATGAACGCAATCTCATGAGCTGCTTTGTTTGGTCTCAAGCTAATGACAGGCGCAGGAGAGGAAACTTTTCCTACTAATTGCTGGTCTGCTTTAAAAACAACAACAACAAAACAAAAAAAACAAAAAAAACTTCCGGGGTGTAGGAGACTTACAATGTGAGCAAACATAATATCACAGAGCGGAATTCAAAAGAATGCCAATTATTTGAACATTCAGCAATGATCACATATTGTGGTCCTTAAGTTTAGACCAATAACATTTTGATAACAAAAATGCTCAACTCTTGGCCTTAACCTCACCCGGCACTTGTTGCTACTGAAAGATTAAGGTTATCTCTCTATGTAAGTAACGCACATTTATGTCCAAAATTATACTATAAAGCAGGAGACT
Organism: Balaenoptera acutorostrata; assembly: GCF_949987535.1. Lineage (NCBI taxonomy): Eukaryota > Metazoa > Chordata > Mammalia > Artiodactyla > Balaenopteridae > Balaenoptera > Balaenoptera acutorostrata. The sequence continues at coordinate 162,813,745 of NC_080064.1, forward strand.
TCTTGGCTAGAATAAAATGGTTTTTAACATCAATTTATTAGTACTCTGAAAATGCAGGTCCCTTTCCCTCAGCTGAATGACTAATGCATTACAAGATTCTGTGATACCCAAACCATTGACTGTCAGAAAGATTTAAGTTCAAATCAACATGCATTTATTCTTTGGTACAGCAATATGGAAGGCTGATGGCATGAATATTTTACAGTAATGTTTCAATATTAAAATCCCCATATTGAGATTCTGGAGTAGCATACAAATTATATTTAACTATCAAAAAATTCATTGAAGTACTTATTAGAGTATCAGTAATAATAGTCATTAAAATTTTATGATCACTTAAAAAAGAGCACTAAATAAAGACAGTTTAGCAAATGCCCTATTTACATATTTTAACAAGACTTACATAGTAATATCAAAATCACATTGAATGTGAGAGTAAAATTAAACTTGCCCTCAAAAGAACAGATACATTATGGATCTACCCTGATAAATTTGCTTGTTTTCCCAATAGTGGGGTGAGTTGCACTCATTCATTCACTCTGCCTTTTTGGACCAGCTGGGATATTACACAAAATATGACCAAGGGTCAGGGGTTCAATCTATGAATTAAGGACAGAATTAACTAAAGAGGCTGTATAGGAATTGAGTCTGCAACCTTAGCCTCCTTTAGCACCAAGTCTGATTTTGCTCGGCTAAACACTTACACATGGACATCACCTGATTTACATATATGTAAGTAAAGAATATGTATATAACTTCTCCCACATATATATGTATATATATAGGTGGCTCACTTTCATTTAAAACCTTTTAGAATATTTATGCAAGTTCAAGTCCTTAAGCATTTTGATATATAAAATATGAAGCTGATTTTTCACAGCATTTTAGAAAGCTGATGAAAATCATTTTCAAAACTATGGGCCCTCACACTTTGCACCTCGATCCAGTGTAGACCATAAAACTAAAATATTAGTGGGATTTGCTTTCTTTACCTTACATGTGTAAGGTTAAGTGTGATCACTGTAAATTCAACGCACTTGAGTAAACAGTAGGCCAGCAGAAATTCTCAAGGAGAGATATATGTAGGTACTCAGGAAAGATGGGTGGCCTGGGGTCAACAACCAAGTCTGCTGAGAGTAGCCGTGCCATTGACACAGGTCACTTTGGTTTCCTTGGGACGAGTGATTTACTGGCAAACACATTCAGTAGAACCCGTTAGGATCTATCAGAATTTGAGGCTCATGGTGGCCAATTCATTTGACAAGACATGCAGCACCACAAAATCCAATGAGGAATAAATAGGCCACGCCATATATGAGTCCTTAGCTATTTTCCTTGTTTTCCTGTCTAGTGACTTTACAAAATGTCTAACACTATCAAATCAGAAAAGTGAAAGACTTCCTAATATCATACCGTTCTGATTGTGTGTGTGTGTATACACATGCTCATGTGTATGAGAGAGGAAGATAATTATAGAAATTATAGATTCTTATAATCAGAAATTTATAGAAAATATGAAATACAAAATGTCAAGTGATGCATTCTGAAGTATTATCTAAAGAAAAAAAGAAAAAATATCAGAACTTTTTGGGACCGCCTTCATTCTATGGTGGTAACAAATTCATCAAAAAGCCCATGATCACCATTGTTCCTGTTTCCCTTCTTCAAAGAAATAGGAATTAAGGTCTCTCACTGTCATTGGCTGCCAAATAAGTTTCATGCACCTTATATGGCAGCTATATTAGCTTTAGAGGTAGGACATTAACTTTTTCCTGCAAGAGTCTAGCTAATGCCAAGCAGGAGTTCTGTATTCTGAAAGGCATGACTGGTGACAGAGGACAAAAGACCACAAACAATAATTTGCAATGTATTTGGGCCCTTCTTCTGAAGTATCTTCAGCTTCCCAATGATCTTTTTTGAGCTTAATATCAAAATTCAATTACATCTTTCACGACACAGAGTGGTTTGTTTAGTTGAAGAGTTAAAAGATACCCAGAATGACCTGATAACTGAATAATCCACAGAGAACACCCAATACATGTGGCTAGCAGAGAGTCAAATTTAACTCACAATATCTAGTCAGTAAAATACCTAAAAATGTTTTTAAACTGAAAAGCTCATTCAATTTGAATTAGAGAAACCCTGAATACGTAACACTGACTCAAGAAGATCCAAAGCATACAACCTTCTTCATTTCATGGTCCTTCCCAACGTTTCAAAAATTAAAGAATAAGCCCTTTTGATATTGAAAAAGCTCTTCATACATGTAGAATTGGTTTTTTTCATATAATTAGGAATGCTCTACTCTATAGTAACAGATGGTAGAATATAGTCTTTAAAAGCCTGGGCTGGGAAGTCAATTTCTGGTTTGAATCCCAGCCCTGTAATGTACCCATGTGATTCTGAACAATTTACTTAATATCTTTGTTCCCCAATTTTCTCATCTACAAAATGGGTTAAAAATAGCACCTAATCCTTAGTGTAATTTTGAGGATGAAATGACTTAATATACATAAAGCTCTAATTGTAAACCATCACTATTTAATACATTTTAGATCAGCCCATCACAGAGCCAATTTGCCAGTTTAAATGCTATGCTGCCCCCAGAAAGTCCTACTCAGTCTTTTATATTCATTCATTCAATTGTTCTTATTCTCAAAGAGTTTGGACAAGGACACACCACCAAGCTAATGTCGAACCAAGAAAAAGAACTAATGAGGCCTACTCTTGACAGTAAGTGTGTACTTTGGTGGGGTGGAGTAATTACTTAAATAATATAAGTCAATCCTTCCTTCACTAATTCTAATTCATTCACATTACACTCTGGCACAAAGTGAATAAGGAGTTTAATCACTTATATGTGACCTAGGAAAATGTTGACAGTGTTTGACCTCAAGGACAAAAAATATAAATATTTACAAGAATGTACACTTTTATAAGATAGTTATCTCCTCTCATCCATGGTCCTTTGATCTGTGACTATAGTTACCATTTGGAACATCTACTGAAATATCCTCCATTTTCAGAAAATAGTTCAAGGCAGAGCAGTATTTTGAATGATGCAGAAAAGAGGACTGATCTTTAAACACGTTTGGCTCACCAATCTGAAATCTGCTATTCCTTGAGATAGTATCAATATTGACATAAAGTTTGGACACCAGATGTCAAGATGCAGGGTGTTTTCCAATGAAGACTCCCATCTTATTTTGCTTTTACATCAGCCAATGAATATGGATTAGACTGGAAGCAGCCCTGGATATGTATCCACAGCAGAAACTCACTGTAAGTGGCATATAAGTGAGATTTATGTATAAAATTTTGCATACTTATTCTAGTCTAAAGCATTCAAAGCACTAACCTTGACCTACCCTATCCAGTTGGGCAAAAATCCAATGTATTATTCGATTTCAATAATTTTCTTTTCTTTAAGTTTCATTGGAAAAGTATGCCTGCCTACCTCATATAGTATACTAAAAGATACATCCTAGTGATATGTGCTTAAAAGGCTTGACAAAGAGGTACAATATTGAGGGCCACATACAGTAATTATTCCATACATCCAATCAAATATACCATTGGTTGCAGCCTTGTGTGTTGTTACCAGGTGAGGGGAAAGGAGATGCAGAAGGACCTTAGCCCACACGTCCAGGTAATGTCATGATAAAGCCACGCCCCTTAGAAAAAAGGCTTCCCTCAGATAGTTCTCATCTCTAGTCAACACCTGAAGTTCTCAACAATGCCATTCCCTCATTGTCCTCTTGAGGAAGCAGAATGTCTCATTATTAATCAAGCCATTTGGGGCCAGGTCACCAACCACAGAAGACAAAATTTCACTCTCCCAAGTCATCTTGGCTCTGTTGTTCAGAAATAGAGATTGATGGCACACAAGGATTAATCAATTGCAGTGGACGGCTCCACTGATTTTTCTGATGAAGTGATTATTACTCCTTCCAATAATATTCCCAAATCCCGTCAGGCTCTGAGGGGGGTGAACTCTGCCTCTGAAATGCTTCTCAAGTCCATCTCTTTCTAGGCCTACTGCCATCACTCTCGTGTGGATCCTCACTGTTCGACCCTTGAAAAATCCACAGTGATGTGCTGACTAGATTCCATGCCTTCCCTCCATCCACGCTTCTCCCTTAAACACATCACTTCTCTTAAGGCACAGAAGCCTTAATTGATGTCGACTGTCTACAGGATACAGTGCACGTATTTGGCCTGGAATTCTAGCAACACCTTCCACGATCTGGGCCTTATCAACTCCATCCTCATCTCCAAATTCTGCCTTTCCCAAAACTTGATTTGAGCCAGAATGATACTTACCGTACCCTGAAAATCACTTAGACCTGTGACTTAAGTGACACCTGTATATAACTGGCCACAGTTACTCTTCTGTGGAAGGTCTTTCCTCTTGACTTCTGAAGTTCTAAGAATTAACATTTCTTTAAGAATGGGAGAAAGTCCACTTCTAAAAGATTTCTTAAAACACTCTGGTCATCTTTAATTAGTTAGGAACTCAACTCTGATAACTAGTGTCTGGCTTATTTATACAGGACCTCTTCTATGCTCCTGAGAATTGTTATATTTCCTTTTAGGTGTTCTTTGATCCTTCTCAACTAGATCAACAGCCCTTTAGGGGCACAGACCCTATACCTGAAATTCCCTGAACATATTAAAGTGATCTATACATAATGGAAAATTTGTTCACTATGATATTAAGAGAAATGTGTGTTTCTCCCTTCTATTAAATAGCTCTGATGGAACACAAAGAAAAAATATGTATATTTATAATATACAATTATATATAAATATAATATAAATGTAAGAAATTATATAATACATAGTTTTATTTATAAAATATATAAATATATTTATATATTTACATATATTATTCCCATAAAATAGTGCACACAATCATTTCCTTAGTAGGCCATGCTTTTTATTGGTGTTTGCATCTTGTAAGCTCAATTTATAAGGTCAGACTTTTCCTGAAGAAGAAATTTAGATGCATATGAATCACTCTGATTACAGGTTTCTCTTTTTCAATATGCTCTACATTGATTTGAGCCTTTTGAAGTCTCAAAATAAATAAATTACTAGTATATTTGAAAGGAATTTCCATATTTCTAGATGAGATTGGCACTTTTAAAGATATGTAAACTAATCTAAATCCCTCCTGTAGAAGATAGCATTTTAACAATATTATTCTTTTTTTTTTCCTAGGAGTTCAAAACATTAACTTTCATAGTCACAGTTCAATGCAACTTATGACTAAACTTGACATCCATCAAAATCAATTAACTCTACCTTTTAAGAACAGGGAACAGGGCAGATTTTGTTTGCAGCATTATATAGATTAACATTACCCACATAGATGATATCATTATTATCTAGCTAAATTCCTACATCCTATGAGCAATACATCCATACAATGAGGCCAGAAAGTACTAATGTAAAAGATTCCCTGCCCCTGTTCTTCTGACAGAGCAGGAAAGGTGCCAGGGACAAAGCTCTGCTATTGAGTGTCTAAGGAAATTGAAGAGTTACTTTACCAACTTTGGAAGGTACAGGGAAGGAAGCAAGACATCTGAAAACTAGTCAGATGCTTACAAATCCTTACAAGGATAACCTTACAAGGGTCACTAGACCGTATAGTTCTGAAAAGGTACCCATGTCTCATTAACAGACAGAAAGATGCTAAAGTTAATAGTAACTCAATATGACAAATATATTGAGGATCTGCTAGGATCTCTGCATGCTGGGATGGCCATAAATAACTTTTGTGTGCATGTATAGCAAAATGCACAGAAACACAAACAAATATGTAACAAAGGCAGTATATAACAAAGGCAGGTCTACATAGAGAGTATACATTTATTGTGCTCAAGGGTGTATATCCACGTGGTCAAATGTACTGTTCTAGCAGGAGCATCATTTATAAATCAAACTCTACTAGCCAAGTCCATATTCCCAGACTACTATTATTTGCAAAAGATCTGAAACACTCTCCCTTTCCCCAAAATACGCGAGGTCAATATAGTTTCCACTAAGACCTAGAAAACAGCCCAGAGAGATATAAAAACCCCATGAGTGACCACCAAAGGCCAGCCTTGGTCTCTTTCTCCCATAAATCATAGGCAATAGGGTGCTAAGCACTAACAATCTAAAGAGGAATAAATTCCTAGAACCATGAATAGAAACTTGCCTTTGCTCATTTCTAGCAATACTGTGAGTTTCTGTTCCTGTGTTCACTTATCGTTGCAAAGATGAAAAAGTATTCAGATACTTAACAGTGTCTAATAATAGGAGACAGTTTAGAACAGAAATAATTCCAGACCTCTAAGAAACCTGTCAAAATTTCCCAGAAGTAAGAAACAATGACTTACAGTAGACTCTGGCCATGACCCTGGGGTCTAAGTGCTAACTCTAAAAAAGTGCCATGAGATATTTGATGGCAGGTGATCAAGACATTATTTTTCGCCCTATCTGGAGCAGATAATATACTCTGAAATGAATATTCGGCATACCCGCCTTCAATACCACGTGGAAATTCACACAGAGACACAAGAAAAAAATGACATTCTTTTTCAAGGCTCTACTTGAATCCATACAAGACCCAACCTTCATCTTTAGGCTACTGTTCTCAAGTTAATAACTCGGTCCCTGAAATTCTTACCCAGACTCCAGCCTTGTGGTTTTAACTGCTGTGAGTCATTTTGATTTGGATACCCCAATATTACCTGAAACCCAGCATATCTGAACTCAACTCATGCTGAATCCATGTTCAGTACTTATGAGAGGGCTCGGATCACAGGTCAGAGAAAGCACCCAACAAATATGCGTTTGGTGGATTATTTCTTCTCATACCAGTTTCCATTCCACATGTCCCAATTCCGTTTTTTGCCACCCACTGGTTTCCTACTTTGCTTCTGTGAAATAACTGAGTCTTACTGAGTTGTTCCCCACCTTCCCCCCGCCCAACTCTCATTCAAACACTCACCAAATCCCTCCATCCTTTCTTCACAAACTCTGTCAGAACTGCCTCTCTGCACACACTACAACCCTCAACCAGACGCTGTGCACCTTATACCTGGGCCGATGGAACTGTCTCCCAGCCTAGCACAATTGACATCTGTCTCTTTCCCCTCTCATCTGATCTGACTACTTCTACAGGATTAGAATTCATAAAAATAATAGCTTTGGTCCTTTTTTAGGAACACATACTGGCTCCCCGCTGTTTGTTAACATTAATTCTAAACTACCTCAGCTGTCTCTCAACGTCTCTCTAAACCGAGCCCACCCTACCTATCAATCCTTATCACATAGAGAATGTCCCCACAGCATCCTTTGGTCACTTTGGTCCTAACTACACTTAGGCAAACTCTGTACTGTGGTTTTATAGGCAAAAAAAAAAAAAAAAAAAAAAATCTATATTAACATTTGTTCTCTATATGAGGTTCATACTTACCATACCATCTTGCTTCTGATTTTTTCACCTGAGAACATCATGCTTCCCTAAACAAAATTCTGGGTTGCTAGAGATGGTAATATCAGAGGCAATATTCTCTAACGATTAAGATCTGAACTCTGGAGTGGACTTCTCAGGTTCAAATCCCCGCTCCTGTAATTAAAAGTTACGTGACCTCCGGGAAAGCCTTTTAACTTCTGTATCTCAGTATTCTCATGTGTGAAATGAAGACAATAACACCTACTTTATAAGGTTGTTGCAAGAATCAAATGAGCATACACACACACACACACATACACACACACACGTACACACACACATACACACACACACATACACACACACACGTACACACAGACACACACATACACACACACATACATACACACAAACATACATACAGAGTGCTCAGAAGAGTACATGAATGACATGGTTAATAACTCAATTATTTTTTGTTATTATTACATTTCTTGTAGCCACTATTCTACCTTCCCCTCCCTTCCTCCCTTAATGTCAAGATGGGGGGACATCTGTCCATGCTCCTTACTTCTGTTTCATCCATTCCATGCAATCCTCAAAGTGCCACTACCTGATTCCTGCCCACACCATTCTAATAAAACTGCTCTTGCCCAGTTCAGCTTTGACCTCTTTGTTATCAAGCCCAAAAGTACTTTTCAGTTCTTTTAATTGAACATTCAATGGCTTTTCACTTTTTTTGACCACTCCCTCCTTAAGCCTCCACTTCCTTGGCCTCTGTGATGCCACATTCTCCTGGATTTCCCTCCCACCTCTCTGATCTTCTTAATTTCCTATAGATTCCCCTTCCCCTCTCCTTGACTTAGTATCAGCAACCCCAGGATTCTGTCCTGAACTCACTCTTCTGTTTTAAAGAAATTTCCCCACAGCTTCCATTATCATCTGTACCCTGACAGCTCCCAGAATCTCATCTTCAGCCCAGATGAAGATCCATTCTGCCTCCTGGATGTCTTTGCTCATCCATCCCACCTCAAATCAGCATGGCAAAAGCTATATGCATCCCTCTCCCACTTCATCCCCAAGTACTGCTCCTCATCTTGGGTTCTCTAGTGCAGCACCACTGACCCAGTGGCCTAAGTCAGAGATGCCTGTGTAGGTCCCTGCCTGGCATCCCTCTCATCACGTTCTGTCCACTGCGTTACCTTCCTCCTCCAGATTCTGTTCTCTTCTCTCCCAACAGGACTGATCTCTGATTTCACTCTGTCATTGTTTCTACCCGGGATTACTGCAGCAGATTCCTAACTAATATCTTTGCAACTGGCCTTGCCCTTGGCCACACTATATATAGTTCGACGATCTTTCTAAAACTGGAAATCTAATCATATCAGCCCCCAGGTTAAACCCTTCACTTTGTTTCCCTACTGTCTGGATAAAATGGAAACTCTTTAGAGACAATCTTTCTTTATTTTTAATTAAAAAAAATTTTTTTTATTTTTTGAGGATTTTCTTTTCTTATTGACATATAGTTGCTGTACAATATTATATAAGTTACAGGTATATAATATAATTATTCGCAAATTTTAAAGGTTATACTCCAATTATGGTTATCATAAAATATTGGCTATATTCCCCATGTTGCACAATATACCACTGAAGCTTATTTTATACCTAATAGTTTGCACCTCTTACTCCCCTACCCCTCTTTTGCCCCTCCTGCCTTCTGTCTCCCCACTGGTAGCCATTAGTTTGTTCTCTATAGCTGTAAGTCTGCTTCTTTTTGGTTATATTCACTAGTTTGTTGTATTTTTGAGATTCCACACACAAGTGCTATCATACAGTATTTGTCTTTCTCTGTCTGACTCATTTCACTTAGCATAATGCCCTCCAAGTCCATCCATGTTGCTGCAAATGGCAAAATTTTGTCCTTTTTTTAATGGCTGAGTGGTATTCCATTGTATATAGGTACCATATCTTCTTTATCCATTCATCTGTTGATGGACACTTAGGTTGCTTCCCTATCTTGGCAATTAAAAATAAGGCTGCTATGTACACGGGGGTGTACATATCTTTTTGAATTAGTGTTTTTTTAGGGATATACTCTTTAGGGTCAATCTTCAGCAGGACCCAGCTTGTCTTGCCAGCCTCATCTCTCATCATTCCCTTCTGAGATCCTAAACTGAACTACACGTGGTCCCATAAAGGTGCCGTTCTCCTTCATAGATTCTACTTCCTCTCTTTGGAGTTCTCTCACATCCCCTTCTCTGCTTCCCTAACTCCTCCTTGTCCTTTAGGGTGAGATATGGGTGTCACCTCTGCAATAAGCCCTCCCTAATTTTCCAAGATTAAATCAGGCCATCCTTCTTGGTGTTTTGTTTGCACATTCTGCATACATACAATATCCCAATTCTTGTTGTCTTATTCCTTGCTGTCCTTCATATAGACTGAACTCTTTGGGGACAGGATTCATGCCTTATTCATCTTATCCCCAGAACTCAACAGAGCAACTGGTACCTAGTAGCTAATAAACATGTATTTATTAAATGAATGAATGAATGAAACTAGCTGCAGTTCTCAATGCATAATGGGCATCGTTATCATATTTTTGGTCTAAAAAATGTTTAAATTCATGACTAGCTTGCTGATAATGTCATGTCTCAAGGAAAGAGGTAATATTATGGGAATTAACAGTGCCATTCTTTACATTAAAGAAGCGCTGTTGGTAGAAATATTGGTGGGTGTGGAAGTGAAAGAAATCTCAAGAATAAGTGGTCATGTAATCTTGCAGTTTACAATAGTGAAAGAGGCAATGCACAGCCATGTACCTTAAACTCTAAGATATGTATATATAGACATAGATGTAAAAAAATTCAGAGAGATAATTATGTCATATTAAGAACTACAAAACTGCCCATACAACTTGACCCAGTTTTCCCTTCCTCATGGAATCATCTTAAAAGAAATGATGCAAAAGAAGAAAAATGCAGGACTTCCCTGTTAGTGCAGTGGTTAAGACTCCGTGCTCCCAATGTAGGGGGCCCGGGTTCGATCCCTGGTCAAGGAACTAGATCCCACATATGTGTATGTGTGTATGTATGTGTGTGTATGTGTGTGTATGTATGTGTGTGTCACATGCCACAATTTAGGAGCCCATGTGCCACAACTAAGGAGCCTGTAAGCCACAACTAAGGAGCCCATCTGCCACAACTAAGACCTGGTGCAACCAAATAAATATTTTTTAAAAAAAGAAAAAAAGAAGAAAAAAATGCTATAAAGTTACATAGGATGATCACATATATAATGGAGGGAAAACAACAAATGACCCTCATGAAGCAAATAATTAGGTGAATGATAACACTGATTTTTTAATGACATGGCATTTAAGAATGCTACAGAAGTATATGTAAGAAATAATGTATGCACTATGATTATAACTATGAAATATATGTGTGACTAAAGGGATCACAGAGAAATAAAAATAAAAATTGTATTTGCTCTAAATTTGCTTTCAAAATGGAAAAATTGAAAGATTAAAAACAGAGCTGACTCCAATAAGAAAGTCAGGCTTTAGAGAATTAATTAGCCTTTACATTCTTCTTATAAATTGCTAACAATCTCAAAAGGGAAGAAAAGAATACGGTATCTTCAGAACCCAATGCGGCTAACAGTAATGTAAAGCTACCATTTATTGAACTTCTGCTATACACTAAATCCTTTGAAACATTTTCTCTTTAGTTCTTACAATTACTTTACAAAGTAGGTACTATTATTTCCATTTTATAGATGAGGAATTTGAGTCTCCGAGAGGCTAAATGGCTTATTCAAGGCTCAAAGCTACTAAGTGGTACAGTCAAAAGTCAGACCCAAGTACACTTTGGTTCTAGCCCAGAAACTTTCTAATACGCCATCCCCACTGCAGGCCATTCTTTCACAAATTTAAATTTTAAAAAAACAAACACAAAAACAAATAGAAGTAAAAGAAGAGAAAAATGGGAAAAAAAAATCAAAAAGAAATTATAAATAAGAAACACATACTCCCAAGCTAGCCAAGGCTTATAAAGGATGTCCAAGTACCAAATATCTTTTAGTTTGTTTTCATTGTCTTGCTTTCCATTTGCTCAGGAATGATGGTTATAGTAAGTATGCACTTATTTCCCAACGGCTGGTACCAGCCACTTATATTTCAAGCATCCACTAGTGTGTGAATCTTGGGGAAGAGGAGAATCCCAACTCCCAACATAGGACAACTAAAACTCCAGACAATTTGCTAACCTGAACCCCAGCAGTAGGGGGTGGGTACATGCTCAGCCAATCAGAACCCCTGCCTGATCTCCTAATAGGGAATATGATTCAAAGAAGGGACTGCTGAGAAGTCACTCCAGGGCCAGTGCAGCAGCTTCCAGTACCTGGTGCGAGCAGCTCCTGTGGTGGCCACAGCAGCGTCCTTTAGGGGATGTTCCCGGACATGAACTTGGCTGTGGTCCAGTCACTCCACTGCCCATTTCCTGAGCCTGTTTCTCTAGCATTCCCATTGACTGTTGAGCTACCGATTTCCCTGCCTATGTATATTCCTTTTCGGTTTAAGTTCACTAAAGTCTATTTCTGTCGATCGCAACCAAGTGCCCTGGCTGGTAAAATAATGTAACAGGAACAGATGACCAAGTGACAGTAAACTATATTGCTGTTGCTTTTGTGTTTGTTTGTTTGTTTGCTTTTGCCTGTTTCCTCCATCAAACAAAATGCTCCTCTAACCAGGGCAGGGTGAAACTGAATACACCACAAAATAAAATAATAAGAGAGCATTTACACACTTTAATAAAAGTCAAAATGCTAGACCCAAGGAGATCACAACCAGACTACCAGGAAAGGGTCCTTATGAAACTAATGATGCAGCTTCTTTAATCTTTGAGAAACCAGGGAACTAGAAGCACCCCATCTATAGATGTGAACATGTCTAGACTCTCCAGAAAGGGGAAACAGAGGATTTTAGAAGCTACAGATCCTGATGTGTATCCCTTACTAAATTTTAGAGAGAATTAGGTTCAAGGCCCTATAAGCAACCACATGCACACTCAACCACACAATATAAACAGTAGTTGCCTTTGGGTGGTGAATTTTTTTTCCTCCTCCTATTCTGCACTATCCACATTCATTTCCTATAATGAACAGTTAATCCTTTTAAAATGGAAAAATACCCAAAAAACAAACTTAAAGGTCAAATCATGTCCTACCATGAAAAACCTCATACCCTTCTTTGATGGGGTTACTCTCCTAGTAGGTGACAGGAATTCCACAGACACCTTGACAGTGCTTTCAACAAAATACTTAACAAAATCACCATGAAAATCCTGTGGACAAGACAGAAACGTGTGGGGTGGATGATAGTAAATATAGGAGAGTTTGTGCTGAATGACATTAGAGTTAGGTGAACTCACAGCTGGATGTACTATCATACTCAAATTATGTGTATTAATGAATTGGTGTCAATTTACAAGGAAGGAGAACTCCAGAGGTGGATTGGGAATTTTTATGGTGAGTCCTACTCAATGTTAGTTACAATGGCGTGAAGACAAAGATCGCAAATGTATTATAGTATTTACAGGTGAGCCAAAGAAGATGTTTATAGGTTATACAGGATGACAAAGTGATTCTATAAGATCCAATTCAAGATGATATTTTTCAAAAAATCTAATAAGGCTAGAAGTAAAATTCACGATTAGGCTGAAAAGTCAGTTAAGTACTAAAGGCTACGGGAATCAAAACTAGATAATGATTTATGAAAAAACACCTGAGGATTAGAGCTGACAAGAAGGTTAACAGTATCAGTGGTCTGGGAAGAGCTTCTATAATATCCAAGGGATCCAACAGATCTGGTGGTCAGTATTTAGTCGTAAAACATCAGCACTACAGGTCTGAGAACCATACTTTTAAGAAGACGCTTATGATTATTTTTACTTATTAAGTAAAAAATAATTTCAAAAAAAGCAACCAGAATGATAAGGGGCCTGAAAATTATTTTAGGGAAGAATTAAAGATACTTAGCCTGGAAAAGTGTGAAGGAGGGAAAAGGAAGCACTTTCACATGCATGAAAGTATCAATATAAACTTCTGTGTGATTCCACAAGGCAAAAGCAGTGATAATCAGCTGATGCTCAAGAGAGGCGGTAAAAGAGCTACTAATATTGAGACAGAGTCAGGGCAAGGAGAGACAGGTAGCCTGTAGCTAAAGCAGTAATGCTGTACCATAAGTTTATTCCATGAAGCTAAGCTTTCTTCTTCCATATCTTTGTGCCCAGTGACCCGGCTAGAGCCTAAAACACTTAAAGCATGAGAAAAGCAGTGCGTTTGTGGCCACTAATATATATTGAAGGTCAAGGAAATCCTCAAGAGTAGATTTTCTAACCCATTTCCAAGGCACTGGTTCCCAGAACTGGGATATTACATTGGGTTTTCATGGTATGATTTCATATAGAACGACTTGTTCCTTGTGGATGCCACTAATAACTAAAATGTCTCTAATCCATACAAAAATAACTAGTTTGTGGCTATGGATTTTAAAACTGGAAGTCCCTTCATTCCCAGGTGCCATTCTTTTTTATTCACAAACATCCTGATCACTCATAATGCTTCCTCTTTTACCACTTCCCTCTACCTCTAGCTGCCATGCAACCTTACCCCCACATTCCCTTCCTTTCCATGCTGGTCACATTGTGGCTGGTCCTCGCTTTCTCAGATGCCAACTCAGCTTGTCTACACATCCCACTCCTGCTTAGTTCTCCTTCTACTCTGCTCCATCTAGTGGAATGCTTTTCTTTACAGCACAGTGCCAGCTTTAAGAAGAACGAACTCAACTTTGCTGTGAAGGGTTAAGAAATAAATGTAGGAAGCAATACCTATATAAAGGTATGAAAGCTTTTATTTTGGTTAGGTAACTTATGTTTTCCCAAATCCCTGGACAGAAACCTAGAATTCTGACAACACGTTTACTTGAAGAAAGTGGAAATGTTCAGTATAGTAACGGCATAAGCATTACGGTCAATGAGGGCTATCCTGTCAAGAAATAAAAGACAGGCAAATGACTATTTTCTCTAGTATGGAAGCTTCGTTAGTACAGTTTTGTTCAATCTAAATTATTATTTGATAATTGTGAGATATGCTCTACGGATCAAGAAGGTTTTTTTTCCTTATACTGGGTGATAAAGTTTAAAATATTAGGGAAATGAAAACAGTCCTATGTTTTCTTTTATATTTACAGAATAGAAGGTGTGCCTGGAATTATGTGAAAACTTCATCACATTAGCATGAGTATGATTCTCTGGAAAACATATTATATATTCCTGTGGGAGGATAATTATTTTACAATGTTCATAGAATATGAACTTTACTATAAACCTAGAGCCTGATGGTATACTTTCTTCAGATATACTGATTAATCTGCATACGATATCCTTATGATTAGAATAATGGACTTTTAGAGTTGGAAAGGATCTTAGAGTCTAGTGCCACAAATGTTAATCCGTGCCCTTTCTACACTCACAGGGACCACTCTGTGAATACAAATAATCCATTGAGCCTGACAGGATCAGATCTTAAGGACTCAAGCTACAAGCCAATTTGGAATAGGCTCTGATAACTTTTGGAGTTGAGAAGCACATGAATGAGCATGAGCTTGAGTATTACCATCATATGAATAAAAATTCCTACTTTTGAATTTGATTGGGTAAAGATCACAGAAATAAACAGAATAAAGGACATGAACAAAATGCAACCTTAAAAGTGACAGCAAGGCTAGGCAACACCACTGGCTCATTCCTTCATTCCCCAAGATGTAGCTACCGAGTTCTTTCTGAAACATACATCTAATTCTATGCAAAACAAGGACCAAACCTTCAAAAACTCATTAACTTCAGTCAAAGTCTAAAATCATTAACGAGATTTCAAGATCCTTCAATATCAAGACCTTGACTCCATCTTCAACATGACTAGCCTGCCTCTGTACTGGCCATGAGCCTTTAGCCATACTTAGCAACTTTCACTTCCTCCAAAGAGCAAAACTCTCTCAAGGCCTCTGAGCTTTTGCATCAATGGACTCTCTACGTGGAGCTCTGTTCTCCTGTCCCCTATCTTTCACCAGGTGCGCATTACTCTGATATCATCTTATATATCACTTTTTTCAACAACCCGAAACTGGATCAGATACTCCACCCACGTGCTCCCATGCCCCCTTGCTGCCACCAACCCTCCTTCCCACCACCAACCCTCCTTCCCACCACCAGCCCTCCTTCCCACCACCAACCCTCCTTCCCACCACCAACCCTCCTTCCCCCCACCGGCTAGACAGTAAAGTCCTTCACCTCCTGTTCACTGTTGGTCCTCATCACCTAGAATCCTGCTTGAAACAACAGAGGCAGTTAATACACCATTGTTAAGCGGGTCAATGAATAAACGAAGGAATGAAACTAAGACACCAGGGAAACATTGGCACATAAACCAATGAGCTGACAGTGGGCATTTCAGGGTTCTGTTTTCTTAAATATAAAAATAGGAAAAAAAGGTATCTTTTCCCAAACATGTTTGGATGCCAAATAATTTTGCTCATCGGGTATGTATGGATATAAGATAGCACTGTGAGAAGCAAATTTAAGACATAGTGAGTTAAGTCAGAATGGAGTAACTCTGGGAGGGAAGTAAAATTCCCCTATGGGACTTATTACCTCCAAGAGCTAAGTCACCCCCTGGGGAGAATTTGGTTCTTATATAAGAATGCTAATTTTTTTTTCACCAGAGCAGAGTCTAATCAAGTGTGTAAATGCTGCAATACACCAAGCCGCAGAAGAGAATTAATGTTCCTCTTGTGGGTGGGTTCCTGAAATGTCTTACCACCAGGAAGTAACACAGGCACTGAACAGAAACAGAGATCATTAGAAACAGTTATACAAAACTTATGAAGAGAAAGACCCTTGCTTTATGTGAACGTAAGAATTTGATCCTCTTTTTTTTTTTGGTGCCCTTAAAGTAGAGACTTAGGTAAAATACCAAGTCATACCCACATTCACAGGGCTCAAAGTAAGAAAAAAAGTCAGTTTACAATTCCTTTGGTTGTCTCTTGTTGTATTCGAACACTACGTGAATAATAGTATCTTAGATACTCTAGTGAGTTCATTCTTCCCTTGCTTAAAAAAAAAAGAAAAAGGTCACACATACCCACAAAAATGAAAACTCTGACACCACTATTATAAGCAAAATCCTGGTGAAGTGGTGAATGGTGAAGTCACTGGAAATATTGGGGAAATAACTTGACTTTTAAGCACATATTGTTTTATCGTGAAGTCAGAAGCAGATGACAAACGAGACGAGCGCTGTGAAAAACGATTTGCTTCATTCTCTGTGATCAGAGAGGGTCTCTTTCATTCTCTGTGATCAGAGAGCCTTGGATGTCCCAAATCACAATCATAATTTATCAGCTTGAATTATTCTTCCAACACAGAACGATCACTGAATTATAGTAAGACTTCAGAAGTTCTGTCCACCTGCTGATCAAATTTCATTTTTGGCCTTTTTTTTAACTGTTAGTAAAACTAACACACACACACACACACACACACACACACACACTTAAACCTTATAGGAAACGGCTTTCACCTCTGCCAAATTTCAGCTGGGAACAAATTTTTATGGCCAGCTAATAAACCTGCTGAAAACAGGGCTTGATAATGAAAACCCTCCCGAGCCCTTAACCACAGTGTGCGCGGCTATAATAAAAAGAATTAATGCAGTCAATTTGTACTAGTGTTCTCAGAACAAAAAACCCTATTTCAACCACAGCCTTTTCAACAGCTGATTGGCAGCCCTGCCCATTTCCCCTCTGCAGTGTTGTCAGGAGTCTTCAACATGATAATGAGCCTGTCACCATATTCAAATAGCCCTGTGACAGCAAGTTTTGTGAGTGTGACGTCCACTGCAAAGGGTCTGTCAAAAAGCACCTTTCAGAAAATGAAAAGAGAATGCTTTCCTGATGATAAAACTAATTTCTCCATAGATAAACGAGTGAGATTTTTCATCAGATTGTGTCAGTGTTGTGTTGTGATGCATTTATCCCTTCAAATGTTCCTGTTTTCCTTTTTTTTAAAAATATACCTAGATTTAGATTTGTCAGTGACGGGGAAAAAAAAAATGATGATGAAACACAACTTTGGTTCCAGGAAGCTGAGTCCATCAGGTTACCACAGAAGGGGAAAAGGGGAAAAGGAGAAAAAAAAAATGGATGCTTTTTCTAAAATGTTAAAAATTGGAAAGAAGAGTGAGAGGCTAACTGGTTTCCAGTTGCCTAGTTGGCTTCCAAATTCTGTAGGCCTCCCTCACTGAGGCCAGTTGTCTCCCCAGAAACACCCACAGGAGATTGCACTGTTCCAACTGTCTCCCACAGAGAGATTGTCTCTCAGTGACTTCCTCTGTGAGAATCTGTGACTTCACAGCAGAGAGAAAGCTCCTACTTCAAGATCTGAGGGTTAGATTACTTGGTACATTGTGTTGGCTTGCCAACAACTGGGAAAATGTGTTTTCATCACACTTGAACACATTAAGTAATTTGGTGTGTGACAAACATGTTAAAAAGTATTATTGTTGTGGAAAAAGCCGTTTTTCTTCAGTTATGAAGAATGATTTTATAAAGAGCCCAGGCCTCTAGAGCATTATTTAACTTCCTGCTATTTTACCCCCCAACCTAGACCAAATCTCAGTGTGTTCAGCATTAAGACAAAACTCTAACTCAGGTATTTTCTCAGAAGGGGTTGGTACATATATATGTATATGTGTAGGTATATTAATGTGTATATAAAATACATGCCCCCTATATATACAGTGTATGTATATAAAGCACATAAACATACATATGTATATATATTATACATGTATAAAATCCGTGCACCATACATACATATTGGGTGTATAGAAAATGCATACACATACATATATATGTATTATATACATACATAATGCAAATATGTACACATGCACATATATACACACACGAAGTAGAAAGAATGTCAAGCTGTTACTCTTTGTGAGACACTAACAAGTGTCTCAGATTTTAATAAAATTCACACACTTGTACCCAAGAAAAACAGGATGGCTCTCTGGCTTTGATAGTGGAAGAAGTATAAAGAAGATGGGGATGAGGAAGCAGGGGTACAAGAAGCCAGCAGAGAACTGTCATTCTCTTACTCCTGAGGTGCCCTGAACACCACCTTTAGCAAATAAACACATGCAGGAGGTCCCGAAGTCTTCGAAGAAAGAAAACCGATGTCGGAATTTAAATCCAACACCTACTTCATCTCAGGCTCTGTGACAGTAAAAGAACCTTATAGAAAAAACATATACTCTGCCCAGTAAACTACCATATGATTTAATTCCTTAATATTCTTATATTGAACGATTTTCAAACATTTAAAAAAGATATTACAATACACACATAACCACATGTTTCACTAGTCTGACTTTAGCTGATGGTTTACTGATACAAGTCCCATTTTTTTTTTTTTAAACCTCCCACCTCTCTCTTCTTTTTTTTTTTTTTTTAATTTTTTAATAATTTCTTTTTCTTTTTTCTTTCTTTTTAAAGTTTTACTTGATTTTATTTATTTATTTATTTATTTATTTATTTATTTATTTATTTATGACTGTGTTGGGTCTTCGGTTCGTGCGAGGGCTTTCTCCAGTTGCGGCAAGCGGGGGCCACTCTTCATCGCGGTGCGGGGACCGCTCTTCATCGCGGTGCGCGGGCCTTTCTCTATCGCGGCCCCTCCCGTCGCGGGGCACAGGCTCCAGACGCGCAGGCTCAGCAGCTGTGGCTCACGGGCCCAGCTGCTCCGCGGCATGTGGGATCTTCCCAGACCAGGGCTCGAACCCGTGTCCCCTGCATTAGCAGGCAGATTCTCAACCACTGCGCCACCAGGGAAGCCCCCAAGTCCCATTTTTAAAGCAATGTTTCCTTTCAATCCTCTGATCTCATGGCCACTTATGTATCTAGATGTGATGAGAGCATTTGTGAAACCCTTTGGCTATTCAAAAGCAGTGGAGTCAGTGGAATTCTCATTCTCTCAGTTTCAAGTGAATACAGTCCTAGTTATGTCTCGATTTGGTTGAGATCTGAATATGCCAAAAAGGTCTACTAATTAAGGAAGCTGACAACTTCATGTTTTTATATGTATCATATATATATATATATATATATATATATATATACACACACACACACACACACACACACACACACACACATGTCAGCTTACACGACTAGAGAATTTTCCTAATTAAAAGTTAATACGTTTTGGTGTGTGAGTTGGTGAGGGAGGGTAGAAACTTAATCTTTGCATAGAGGTTATTCTAAATACACCAGGATGATCAAAATTAAAAATACAAATTAGAGGTATTTAAGAAAACAAAATAACATGATTCACCTTTACTAGTCAACAGATAGGGAAGCTGAAATTATTAAAGAGTTTCTAGTTTTTAAAGCCCAGAGTAAGAAAAAGAGGCAAAGGGGTAATGTGGGTGGAGTAGGGGATGGGGTCTCCCCAGTACGTGTAAAAGCAACTCCTGAAAGAAGATAAAAGTAACTCATGAAGGATCAGCCACAAATCTGACTGATCTTAAGTTCATCAGCTGGACGGAACTATTATAAAGCCAATAAATAGAGCTGTAGACAGCTGGCCGTGTGTAATACCCTGCCTCTTTGCCTAAATGTTTAAACCATGATTTACTTGGGATTTAAAAAAAAAAAAAAAAAAATGAAATCTCAAACTCAGCTCTCCCCCAACATACAAAGCAAATTCCAGAATCTTGAAGACTTTTATTGTCTCTGAAAGTCATTGTCACGACCCTAATCCCCTCATTAAAGCTAAAGAAAGGCTGGGATGGCATTAAAATGAATGCAGACGATTTGCAGCAATCTCCTGCTCTCACCACCTCCAAATGAAGGCAGGCACATTGCATAATCCAGGCAGCAAGAGCTCCTGACAGGTGGATGATTTATGCTCATAGTCAGAAGAATCGGAGGGCCTGCAGAGGAGACAGCATGAGCTAGGCGGTGGCGAGACAGATGCTCTCAGTGGGCTTGCGGGGGCTGGCAGGTTCCAGCTAGTTCAGGTGCAACCTGGACACTTTAAGTGCTGAACTCTGATTGCCTAGATTCCAACACTCTGATGTGCTATTTGCAATATGATACGCAATGTACACAGTGAATAAACTGTCAACTGCAGGCAGGCACTGTATACACGCATGTACCCCTTCCGTGCATAGATGTTATGGACACAGGCCCCAGCACATAAGAGAAAGGAAACCCATTTTTTTGTCAAACGATTATTCTAGTGCAGATGTAAATGTTATGAAGCGCAAGGATCTTCAGTCCTGAAAATGTTTAGCCCAGGTAGGGTAAGCGGAGAGTGACAAGATTCCCTAACAATTAGATCAATATTAAAGATTGCACAGCGGGATTAGGAGAAACACACCTCAGCAGAAAACCGACATTCCTGTCAATTATATTAATTATTTTTCAGATACATGACATGCCTTCATGACATTTCCTTCTGAGAAGACATTTGAATATTTGAGAGGAAAATGAATAAGGGGTGGATAAAAGGAAGGATCCCTAAAGGGTTGAACTGCTTTGAAATCAATCTTTAGAACAGTTTTTTCAGAATTTCTCTCAATAGCCCCAAACAATAACAATCTGGTAAAGATTATGGTATTGGTTAAAAGGGTAGATAAACCTAATTATAGCTATCGACGACAAATTACGGCCACTCCGATATCTAATAGAAGGTATTAGCCAGCATTTGACTGGTCAGCAGTAACCCACCAATGGCTGGAGAAATTCACTCCATAGATCTACACGGAACTGTATAGATCACTGTTTTCCTGCTCAGCCCAGTATCTCTGAGGCCCAGAGCTCCAGGCATCAGTGAAAGGGCTAAGTACCCAAATGGACAAGCTTCGGGTTATCTTGGATGAATGCGACTTTACTTTTAACTCCTAATACTGCAGGGTCAAAGGTAGAACTGCCAATGAGAATTAAAGACACAGCCATCCCTTTAATTAGATAACAGTATTCAAAGACTGGTAAATTCCCAAGAAGCCACTTTGCAAAGCAAGAGTTACAGTGTTCTCCTGGGGGGTAAGGGGGAAGGTGGGCACTGGGCTTTTTTCACCTCAGCACCACTAAAAGAGAAATTTTTAAAAGAACAAAATGGAATACATTGTAAGTAATTCAAAGTGCCTCCAGACTTCACAGTTCTCCCGAGAGAAAAAACTCAAACAATTTGAAGTCTTCACAAACTGCATCCAAATCCTTTTTCTAACTTCATTAAGCTCCGGTGCTTAAAAATCGTTCATAGCAAGTACTTTAATTAGAGACGAGCCAGTGCAGGAAGCACTGGACAGGCAGTGCATCCGCCCAGTAATAACACTGCCTGGGGTGGCAGTTTCTTACTCAACGATGCAGCTTAGTAAAGGGACAAACCAGGGGCTGATACCTTTCCTCCTCCCCCAAAAGGAAACTGGGGATGTGGGTAGGCGGGCGACAGAGAGAGATTCAAATGTCGTTCTGGCCTCATCAGTATTCCACCAGGTTACCATTGTACGTACAGAGAAAGAATGGAAAATGTATTGAAGAAAGCAAGTTTTAAGAGAAGCAGAGAACTAAGTCATCTGTACTGTGTAAGCCTATTTTTCCATTTTTGTTTCCCTTCTTTCCTCTCTCCTCCCTGCTTTCTCTTTGTTTTCTCTTTTTCTCCACGCCAAACCTTCCAACCCCCATACTCTGGGACCAAAACCATTGCCACGAGATTTGCAGTATATAGGTACAAAACCAGCATTAAAGCTGTGGGTGCTATATAGAACTCTGAGCTGCTGCCGTTGATGGGATGTTCCAAGGTCAATAAAGGGTGGAAAGGAGGTAGGGAAAGGGGAAGGAGGGGAGAACATTCCTATGCAGGAGTAATTTATACTCTCTACTTTCCCTGCTGGAATAATGGCTTTGAGGCAGAACTTGGGAAGACAAGTAAAGAACTTGCAGGCTCCCAGCGACCTGCAGCCTTAAACCCAAGTTATTTAGAGACCTAAAACCACAAAAACAACAAACCTAAAACAGCACAGTTTTGAAGGGATGGCATGATTGTTAAAGCTCGAGGAGGAGGCGAAAGCCCTTTCTTCACTAATGACTCACATACTGTTTACCCTGAAAAGCTAGAAGTGAACGAACACATTAGCATGTCCAAAAGTAACTGTAGATGCCATAAATTACACTCTGGAAAAAGTTAGCCATGATCTGGATGAGAAGTGATTCCATGGCTGCAAGGTCATTCGTTTCTGGTCCATGACAGACTTGTGTGCTGTTCTCCCACAATCCACAGAGGGGTCTCTGTAATTCTGGCAGGTTCTGCCGACCCTGCCTGTCACCTTCAGATCTCATACCCACAGGGGAGGGTCTGGGGCTGGAGTCACACAGAGCATTACTGAGGACCTCTGACCCCAGTAAGTCATGGAAAGCAGCAGTGTGAAGACAACTCAAACCTGCTGTGAACGCAGCACTTGGTCATTTGGAAGGGAAAAAAATTCCAGGAAGATGACATTTTGAGACCTAGCAAAACAGATCTGTTTTGGGTTTAGCTAGGCAGTGTCCTGAACGCTTAGACAACAAAATAATAGTGATGATAATGATACTGATAACAGCTGACATTAACCAAGGGCTGATATTTATCAGACGGGGTGCTAAGTATTTTAAACTTGTTATCTTATTTAATCCTCACAGCAAACTCCATAGGGAAGGCATTATTATTATGATCATTGTTTTATAGATGAAGAAACCGAGGCTGGAGACATTAAGAAACTTGTGAGTAATCAGCCGCCTAACAACTCAAGGCTGCCTATCAGAAAATTCTATGATCTTAACACGCTATGTCGAACGATGTGTTTATAATACAATTCCAAACGTATTCTCTTTATGTTGCCCATATATGAAACCCGTGCCTTTTTTAAGATATCACACTACCTAATGGAATTTTGCAACGTTAGACACTAAGGATTCAGCATTTTCCACTCTACTTTCCTCAGCCTAGAATTTCTTTAAAATATCCAGCCATGAAGAAAAAGGAAAGTGAAAATAAAGCAAAAGAATGAGGTATAGGTACCTTAGCAGGTCACATGAGAAGACTTTTTATCTGTGATCTCTCTCACTGTGATGGAGGGGAGGCATAGGAAAGGCCCTGCAACTAACCTCTGCTTCCCTGGCCCATTAGCTGTTTTCCAATGTGCAAATGACTCTGGTCTCCCAGGACCGTTTAAGAGTTCAGCCGACTTCAGCATTCACTCCTTCTGGGTTTCCAGTTAAAATCAATACATTAACTGCAGTTGCTAGTGAGATTCTGTAACTGCAAGTTAAGTCAGAAAGGTGAGGAAGGGAAGAATTCCCAGCTTTATAAGCTTAGGAACTTCCAAAGAGGCCAGTTCCCGAGTGGCATTAAAATAGAAGTAGAATTACCTGTAAAAGCTGGGGGATTTTGTTCTTTTCTACCTTAAAAAAAGTTTTGATAGATTTTCTCTGCTGGAGCACATAACCAAATAGTTAAAGATTTGTGAGATAATCAGGAGATTCTCTAGCTAATATTTCCTAGGCACACAGAGTTTGAATTGAATCGCTGTTCCGTTTACTTTGTCACCATTAGTGGAGCTTTATTTTTCTACACCATCCCCTCCAGATTCTAATTAATGACTTCTCCGGAGACCTACAGACATATATGAAATCGTTTGAGAAATACATTTGTTCACAGACCACAAATTTGGACCTGTTGACTGCAGAGCAGGAAAGTGATGCTACCAACAGAAAATGAAATCATCAGACAGTGACCTGGACTGCCTCTTGGGCACAGATGCTAGGCACCGGCAGTCTCTTCCGCTAAACGATAGCCCGTGACAGCCTACCTGGAAAGGGTGTAGTTCAGAAATACCAGCGGTTCCAACATGAGTCAAACCATTTCTAAGAAAAGGTAGAAACAGTCTACATGGAAACATTAAGAAATAATCCTGTGGTCCTACAGAGAGCAACATCTACAGAAATCAGAAAACAGTCCTGTGATTGCATAGACCTCTTATTTTAGAGTATCTATAACAAGGAATGATTCTGGAATTCTAATAGTTCTGGCACCAAAACCGTTCGCTGAAATCAAGGTCTCCTTGCTCACAAAAGGAAGTAATAGCAGAGAACGGTGGCTTCCATGTGCCAGAAATAATATTTCGCCTCAACACTCTGGTAAGATCAACTAATTAAGAGAAAAACCAAAAGACTTCATTATGAATATCAGTAGAGCAATGGGCTTCAGCATCTAAGAAATCAGGAACAAATTCTGGCTTTGCCATTTACTAGTTGTACCACCTTAGGCAAGTTATTTATATGAGTTATTTAAAATGGGTCTTATATAGAAAACAAACTTATGGTTACCAAAGGGGAAAGGGGTAGGGGATAAATTAGGAGTTTGGGATTAAGAGATACATACTACTATATATAAAATAGATAAACAGTAAGGATCTACTATACAGCACAGAGAGCTACATTCAATATCTTGTAATAAACTGTAATGGAAAAGAAGCCGAAAAAGTATATATATGTATAACTTAATATTTTGCTGTACACCTGAAACTAACACAATATTGTAAATCAACTATACTTCAATTTAAAAAATAGGTCTTACTTTTCTCATTTATATTCATTAACATATGAAATGTCTATGGGCAAGACAGGTGAAAAACAATGGTATTTCTCATCTTCTTTTCTTTTTTTTTTTTTGAGACAGGATATATCTATTGCTGTATCATCAGGGTATTCAATATAAATTCAGTACAACGTGACTTCTGAAATACTCTTCTGTCATGGTCACACACATATAAAGGAAAATGTAGAAATGACTTATATATGATGATAGCCCAGGAATTGTTTCTAAAATCATTATTTATGACAAAATTATTTCTATATTCAAGTTTTAATAATGGAACTCAAAGCCTACTAAAGTAGACTGAAAAAGAAGAAATAATTCATCAGTTATATGTTACTGAGCAACTACTATGTGATCGTTGTTATGTTAGGTGCCATGGTAGACTCAAATATAAACAGATAGAGTCCCTGTTCTGAAGCTGTTTATGCTTTGCTCTATGGTAAATACTAAGTGACAAATAGAATAAAAAAAATTAATATTGATATTAACACAATATTTTCTGATTTCTTATTTGTTTACTAGGCACTTTGCCAAAGAATATTACAACTATTACCTCATTTAAACCTCAAAACAACCCTCTGAGGCAGTGAGAATTACAACCCCCCATTTTACAGATAAGGCTTAAAAATTCGGGTAAAGCAACTTGTTTGAGATAAGTAATAATAATAAGCAAGTACGTAATAAAGTTTGGATTGAACTCAGATTCTATGTCTGCACTGTCCAGTAAGTTGGTCACCAGCCACATGGGGCTATTTAATTTAACTAAAATTAAGTAACATTAAACATTCAATTCTTCTTTTGCATTAGACACGTTACAAGGGCTCGATCCACAGTCACAGACCCCATCTGATCTGAGACACAGAGCTTTTCATCTTTACACTCTACTTCCCTACATGAAATTAAAATGCTAAGTTGTATGAAACAACATAAAGGCTGGTAAAATTCAGAAGGGAGAAAAATCTATATAATTGTAAATAATCAGGCTTATGATTATTGATGATGGATCATAAATTCCATGAGGGCAGAAACTTGTCTGTCATGTTCACTTTTTTAACCCTGGCATTAATAAAGTGATTGGTATGGAGTCATGCCTCAAAAATATTCATTGAACGGGTGGATAAAAAGTGGATGAATAAATGTTTGAAGATGGGTTTGGCGAATATGTATGATTTTGGTCCATAAGTTGCTAGAAAGCAGCTTCCAGAGGAATAACCCGACCCCAACTCTAGATGTTATAATGAACAGGCTGTATTTCTTGGACAGCACATAGAAATATTTACACCGATTAGACCATAAGGCCAGAATCCACATTCCTTCCAAATATTTCCAAATTATGCATGAATTGATAATAACCTAAGACTGGCTAAGGTCAGAGTAATTGCCACTTAATTGGCTTCAAATATACTAATGATTATGATAATGTTGATACTGAAGAGACTTAATAGGCCTGGAGATAAATGTCTAAGGGAGCAGGGGGTGAATCCGGGGGAGGGGGGATGGGATAGGGAGGGGATAATTATGGAGGTCATAAGCTTGGAAACCACCAAATGGCAACTCACTATGGTGGTGAAGAAACTTCGCTTTTAGAAGAAATTTTGGAACAAAAGAATGTTCAAAAGGTGGGGCAGGGGGTGGGCAGAGGAAGGAAGAGGAAGTTGTATGCCCCAAAAAAGTCAGGTATGAGGGAAAAGTTTAATTGGGGGAAATTAACTGGACATAGAAAAGCCACTACATAAGGGCTCAGGAGGCCACAAGGAAAACACTTGTAGCTGAGAACTGAGAGGCAGGCCGGGCAAAATGAACTTCACTTCCTAAGTGGGTAACGTGCTGGCTGGAACTGAGAAACAGAACCAGAAATCAGTACCAAGCTAAGCAGAAACACATGCTAAGTGAAACAAGGTAATGCAAATGATCTCATTCTTACATAGTCTACTCCTTCAATTCCCCACATCCCAAATACACCTAAAAAATGCTAATCCAACAGCCCAGGCATCTAAAGCTAGGACTACGCAGCCTATGTAGAAAAGACTTCACAGTTGAAAATGTAATCGTTGAGAATAATAGGGAAGGGATTATGACTTTAGATACACATCATTTTTGGAGAGACAGGTTAACCCAAGGGCAATCACTAAGAAACCCTCCCTTTGGGTTCTGACATCGGGCCCATGATATCCCGACCGCCGTGTAGAAGCAGGGGCTCTTACAATTGGGGCTTTAAGAGTGGAAATCCTAACACTCCTGTCAAAGGTCTCTATAAAGCTTCCTGCTTCCAAAATCATTTCCATGTGCTTCTCTTTTAATGGCATGATTCACAGTCACGTCAATATTAAAAAGCATATAAGCTGAAGTCAGGTAAAAACAAAATGAGGATGTGGATACTCAGCTGAGCTCCACCGCACCTGGCAAGCAGCTTCGAAGGCGCCTGGGCTGTGCTGTCTGCCCGGGGAAGGCTGGGTGGGAGTGGCAGGGCTCTGATAGTTGTTCTCGTGGCCACAAAGCCACACTGGCTCTCAAACAGCACAATCTGCCATTCACTTAAGTCTGGTTTGCCAGGAAGCCCAAGGATGGACTCCCCACCAGTACCATCAGGCTCAGGGAATTTGGCTAGCACCAGGCACCCCAGACTTCTGCCAGCTAATTGGCTTTGGGGAAGCCGCTGACCTACTCTCCACTGAGTGGGTTTTGTGAACCTGGAACCCAGCCTGCCGCTCATCATTGATCAACCTTGGCCAAGCCAGCTGGCTTATTCCTTTGCAGACAGCTTGCCTCAGGGAAGCTGGTTGGTGGCTCGACAACCTACTAAGAGAGAGAGACGCAAAACTCCAGAACAATCTCTCAAGAAATAGCCAGTGCTCGATTTCTTTTGAGGGAGACTTCAAAGTGAACGAAATCATGTCTGATGCCTTGGATAACACAGAGGGAGCAGAATTCTGCGTAGCCTCAACAAGCACGGTAACTAACACGTTAGGAATGGTGCCCAAAGGAAATAAAACCATGGAGCTCTTCATTAAACGGGTCTTATTCAAATATATACCAGAATTCCTTTACATTAAATTTAAGCACAATGTCATGAACAACAGGGTCACGTTGATATATGCGGGGATTGGTGGAAAGGAACAAAAATCTGTTGTCTGGAGGCTGGTGGGGAAAAATTCCACATCCAACAGAGTCCCATATGGCAGGGACCTCCCCTCCCCACTTACCATGCTGTCACTAGACTTCTCGTGTAAGAGCAAATGTTGAAGCAGGTTCTTTCCCCCTTGGGGCAAAATCCATTGGGGATTTTTAATAATCCAAAAGGTATAAAAATTGGTAGCATATTAGATAAATGCTGGCTTCCTATTTCAAATTCACAAATGGAAATGACAAATGAGGACAATCAAATAAATGATTAACTATTAATAGTATTCCCATTAAAGCACGAGGAAGGGAGCTAAGAGAACCGTTCCTTATAATTGCAATCTTTCTGTCCTCTCTCACACTAAGGTGGCGAGCAAGGATAGATGTATTCAGTTCCAATAATTCTCAGTGCTGTGTTTGGTAAGTTCACATGAGAGAATCTCTCCACTTCATTTCTAATGTAATTGTTATTTTCAAAAAACATATAAATATAAAATGGTTCCAGAGAACCAAAGGTCCACAGGAAATACGTGATAGACTAAGACTCACGTGGGTTAGATACAGAGTCATGGACAAATCTTTAAAACATTAGTATTTCAATTTTCCCCATTTATAAAACAGATAAGATTGTAATATCCCAGAGGTCCACTATGGCCACATCCTCAAAACAACTGAGGCAGATGGTATTCAAAGTCAGTGACTCAGATTCACTGCTCTCTACAAAAGCAAAACTTATAAGGAATTTGGTTCTGAACTTCACTTAACTAAAAACTGGAGCCAGAGAGTAAAACTATGTCACGAAACAAAACGTTCCTCTCTGCTCCAATTGGGATTTAAATAAGATGTCACACACTGCTTGACCCCCGAAATCGGGTTCCCAGGAACTGAACAGCTTAAGTGTTACTGATGTTTATTCACACAGTTTATAACTTTATTCCAAAGTTTATGTTGAGATCTCAAGAATCTCATAGTGCGAAGTCACCATGAAAGATCTTCTAGTCTAATCCCCACATGACACTTGAAATTGTTCTCTACATCATCTCTCATAGTGATGGGAAACTTAACTGCCTTTCGACACAGTTCATTCTCTTTCCGGACATGAAGTGAAGAACTCAAAGCGATCAAGTGAGCCCTGGTTCGGAAAAAAACTGGTTTATTTAAGTAATCTTTTAAGAGCTCAGTATCTCATAATACCCATAGCTGCTGAAGAATCCCAAGCTAAATATATAGTAGAATATTCCTACTGTATTAAACAAATACAGAACATAAGCAGTAGAGCCAGAACGCCTGCTCTAAAATCCAGACTCCATCATGCATTGTGAGAACTTTGGCAAGTAACATAATCTCTCTAAGCTTTTCTTTCCTCTGTGAAATGGGGAAATACCCACCTCTGGAGGTCACCATAAGGATTAACAAAAAAAAATAAAAATCCAACTAAAGCACATAGTACATAGCCTAATGCACATTGAGCTCTCACGAATAAGTGTTATTACTCCTACCCTCAAAATCTTTGCTATTCATTTTAAGACTATTCAGGCTTTCATACCAACAAAGCATGACAAAAAAAAACCCAAAAAAGTCACCATCTGGCAGTGCAGTACCTGTACACGAAATAAGTCTTCGTGGCACCTTAAGTATATTCCCAACAGCTTAATGTCAAGACAGAGCTCACGAAAACAGTGCTCTTTGCTATTGCTTACATTATACCTTGAGAGTTTTGTTTAATACTCTGCATTAATGAGGGAGCTTCTTAGGATAATATTACAACAGAGAGTGCAAGAAATACCAGTGAGGTCAATGCAGTTCTATTAACTGTCATCTAACAGAGAAATATTTTCCTTGAATACCATTAAAGCTTTCTCCTTTTCTTTGTTCTCCTTTTTGAAGGCAGTAGGAACCCAAATTTCCCTACCAATAATTTCTGTTTTCAACTTGGTAGCATAATGATATTAGACTTGGGGGAAAAAAAATTCACCTTGGCAATGTCTTCTTCAGAGGTTTTTACAAAAGATATTTTGCTAGGATAAATTGCACTAAGCAGGTTCTTTAAGTAAGCAAAAACAAATCTGTTTGTTAATAAATGGGCTGAGTAGTTTTTGTATTTTTTAAAGAGAATCTACCTGGAAAAATGCTACAGCCTTTAAATGAACATTTTATTAAAATGGAAGATATGAAACAGAAGGGTAATTAGATAAGTAAGTTGCTCTTTGCTGCTTCTGCTGATAGGGTAAACCCAGAAGACTCTCAGAGTTCCACAAGCTGGAGTTGCAGCAAAACAGTTCTGGGATAATTTTTCTTTATAACCTGGGGGCTCAAGACAACTGATTGGAGAGATGTAATGGCAGCTAAATGAATAAATGCATAATCTGTGCTCTGTCTCATATGTATGTATATATGTGTACACACACACACACACACACAATGCCTTCTCCAAACTAAAAAGTAGAAATAGGAAGTGTACACTATGGATTATGATAAGATAGCTCAGAATAAATAGGGTCTCTGCACAAAGAATCCTCTACTGCGGAGGGATCCTCTATACTCCTATCATTTTTTCCACTCAAAGATTCCCTAAATATGAGGTAGGTCTTATTAATCGATGAGAGAGAGCAAAAGATGAGGGCCTTCCCTTCTACACAGACTGGCAATGCTCGATGGATTTTAAATGATTTGGCAAGCCAAAAGATTTAAGCAGGGCATAGATGGCATGAGCCTTTTAAGGTACTAGAGAACCAAGAAATGAAAATGAAAGATCATTCTAGATCTTCATACTTTTTCAGGTTAATTTCTTTCCCAGGGACCTATCTAGAAACAGACACTAACTCAGCTTGACCAAAATGAACGGACCTGAATGCATTGTTCTATGCAGTATCTTTTTTTTAAATTAATTAATTAATTAATTTTATTTTTGGCTGCGTTGGGTCTTCGTTGCTGCGTGTGGGATTTCTCTAGTTGCGGTGAGCAGGGGCTTCTCTTGTTGTGGAGCACAGGCTCTAGGCACCTGGGCTTCAGTAGTTGTGGCACATGGGCTCAGTAGTTGTGGCTCACAGGCTCTAGAGCACAGGCTCAGTAGTTGTGGTGCACAGGCTTAGTTGTTCCATGGCATGTGGGACCTTCCCGGACCAGGCCTCAAACCTGTGTCCCCTGCACTGGCAGGCAGATTCTTAACCACTGTGCCACCAGGCAAGTCCCTCTATGCAGTATCTTTAACCTTGCCATTCTCACCTCCACAGCTCCTGATACACAATGCCTTCTCCAACTCACTCTATGCGCAATATTCTAGCTGCTCAGTTATCCTGTAAAGACCTTTCCCGGGCCGATCCCCACCATTATCTGTATCTGCAGTGGCCTCATTAAACTCCAGGTGAAAAGTCTGGTTTCCCCATTCAGAATCCTAAGGAAAAGCCCCTTCCTTAGGAACGCCATTTATGCATGTATCTTAGGCACAAACCCCTTGTTAAGCCCACAAGTTCTGCTGCTTCCTGGGAGTGCCAGCACTGTTTCCCATTTTCTCCACCCTTAAATGAATATTTTGGGCCACTACTGGCCTGCTATACTGAGATGGTGGGCAATCGACCCACAGCTGGAGCAGGAAAGACCCCTTTATGGGCCAAGCCTGCAACATGGCTTGATAGAGCTACAGGAGGAGCCTGAGAATATGACATACCTGACTTTCATCTCACTCCCACTGATATGCAATGGGACCTTGGGTAAGTTACTAAAACTCTCTGAACCTGGAGTTCTTCATCTGATTAATGAGAATCTGACACCCAGGGTCCCACTATTTTCCTCACAGTGAGTATTAAGGTGATAATAAAACCGTAATATCCTGTGCCTTTCCACACTGAATAACATTTCAAATGCTGATTCCCAACCACTGCTTTGACTTTACCCTGAACAGGAAGACTCACGATTATACCATATCTTGTAAATTGCCAGCCTAGAATCTTCACCCTTCTATTTTTTAGACTTTTAAAAAGTGGAGGAAAATATTGAGCACCTCTGGAATAGAAACTTACTTTAAAGATGTCAAATCAGGTATGAAAGGTAAATACGGTTATCGACAAAACACATAACATAGTTATGTGTTTTGTTTGTTTTAATGACTCATTTTCCCCCAAAGGAAGTATTCAGAAGGCACTTAAAATTATATAAACTCGCTCTTGTCCTTTCCCACTTATGGCAATGTTTTTATTTTAAAAATCTAACAACAAAACTTCAAATATATCTGACCAGGAGGTATGTACCTCCTGCTTTTCTAGAAAGATGCAAAGCATCCAAAGAATTATTCAGTTAAGACAAAATTGACAAAGTAGCACAATTCACTCGCCATGTCTATCGAATCATAGTTCTTATTGTATTTTCAAACTTATGGATACAGTTAGCAGCAGCAGTAATAATTATAAGTATCTTTGTGTCATATATTGGTACTATGTTTCTAGAGACATTATATCATTTTTAACAAAACTTATAGAATTTTAGAATAGAAGAGATGAGAAAGAAAGTAGTCTAACTGCTCTCCGGCACATATGGAAATGAAGGCAGAGTTGAATGGACTTGCTTAAAATCACAATGCAAGGTTGTGGAAAATCAGAATTAAAAGCCAAAACACAATGTTTTGCCAGACACATGGGAGAAGCTCACTTAATATTTATGGAGGTGTGCTAAAACTTATTTCTCTCCTCTGATTTTTTTTCCACGATGGTCTGATATCAATGTCACCTCAGTAAAATTTAATGTACCTATGAGGTTAGTAGAATTCTTATATTTCTTCTTGCACGTTTGAAAAGGTGTGTGATTTGTCCATTTTCTTTGGTAGACAAAGGATTAAGTTCCATATTTATAAATAAATAGGTTGAAGCAAGTGAGTCCTAGAGGTCATATACCTTGCCCCAGGTCCAGGAGGAGACAGAGCCAGGGCTTGAATCTAGCTCCACCTGACCTTAAAGCTTGACCCCTACCGTCTCCAGCAACAATAGCTAACCTTGATCTGGTCCTTGCTCTGGGTCACATGGTATGCTGAGCACCTAACCTGCAGTATCTTATTGGCTATTCACAACAACATTTTATTTGCAAATACTATTATTGCCACTACCATTTTGCAAATGATGAAAGTGATGATTAGAAAGGTTAAGTAACCATCTTTTTAAAGGCGAAGTGAAAAGCACAATTTCTTGGCATGAAATAACTAAACCAGTCCGCCAGGCTGCCTGGATTCATCTGTACTATGGCATGCAGGCTGGCCTGGCTGGGGAATATAATATTGCACACAAATGTGCATCTCTTGCTCTCATGTGCAAGAGTCAAAGAAAAATACTTGAGTTGCCAAGGTGAAACCCATCACGCCAATAAAGAGCAAAAAGCCTTTCTTCAATCTTTTGATCCGTGAATTCTATACATAAATAAAATAATTATTGCTTTCATAAAATATCTGTTTGCCACTGACAGAAAACAGAACCGGTATGTCCTACAATAGCCTTTAAACAACTAAGGAGAAAGATCAAAATAAAAATAAATCTTGACCAGATTTATAGGTGCACGCTGATTAGTTCTTGTTTTTTCCTTCACATAAACAATACCTGAAAACAATGAGAAGGGAATGTTGAGACTAGGTATCTTGTAACAGATGGGTTTTCTCTGACTTACAGTATGGTATCATGCCGAAAAAATAATGCTGGCCCATCATTCGTGAGGCTTGGCAGAAAGTAGAGCCCAGAAAAAGCGAAGGGGATTTTTCAGGATGCGGAATGGTGCAACCACTTGGATTTGAACAAAGTACCATTTTTTTTAACTGTACTTCTCACAGTTTTATGTTGTTGCATTTTGTTGTTTTCCCCACACAACTGTTTCTTTGCTTCCACTGGTAACAATTTTTTGATTCAAAAATTCTAATATTAAAACCAAACATCGCTCATCTGGATATGATCCTGGTGCTGACTAATGAGAAGCCACGTCTTATAGGAATTTAATAACACACACTGTGATGTAACTGGAGTTGTTTACCCGCTAAGCCACCACTTCCATTTTGTACCTCACATCCTTAGTAGAAATGCCAGTCAGTAAAACCAAGACATTATTTTTAAAAGAGTAAAAGTCTCATCTTTCTATAAACGCCCTTTTTAATGAAAACATCTTCATTTCCCTCAAGCAGCATTTTATCGAAGATGCACATGGCTAGGTGAATAAAAATACCTGTGAAAGGAAAGAAGATTCCCATCAAAGCTGTTGAAATCTGATTTCATTTCAGATTCTGGAACTCATGTTGTTTTCTGTTTAAATAGATTTGGTCTGTCAATTTCCCGACCTGCTGTACCATCAGCCTGTATGGACTGCTGTGGCCGACACGGGGGTTGTAGAGACAAATATTATTACGGACCGGTGATCGAATTGAACAGGTTTACACTGGAATAGATTTACAACATCATGATCTCTGACATACTGCATGGGACTGAAACCCCTCTCCATCCATAAAGATACATTTAAGACAGTATCATTCTCTCCAGGCTGAGAAGGTAAGCCTTGAGCCAAGGAGATGGCCAAACGTAACTGTGCATTTATATGCAGGGTGTAATGCAATATTTCACTGTATTTTTTTAAGGACACAAGAAAAAGAGTATTCCATATTTACTCATAACTATCATCTCCTTTCTATTTGGGGGAAGGGGCTTAGAGATATTTTTCCACCAAAGTGGGCACGAGGAAGTAAAGGAAAATAAATTATTTTTTGAGTATATCAGCAACAGCAGCAATTCCCTTGAAAACAGTCCCTCTAAAGGCTTGATAACAGCAACTGAAGAGGTGTGAATTATAGATAAGCACCCGTCCTATTTACTTTCACCAACAATGTTTAATTAAACGCAGTTCACACCTTTTCAGTCACTCTAACCACCCTTCAAGATTGTTCCTGCTTGAAAACACAATGGGGAAAATTATTTAGGGGAAAATATGTTTTCTACTTCCTCCTTAAACCTGGAAGGGCAAATAGGTGAGTACACTGTAGCAGCAAAATCAAACTGATCAAAACAATCCTATTTCCCTGGACATGGAGGCGTATCTCCATGTATTTTAGTTTTTGACAATAAAATCCAAATCTAGGACACACCCATTCAAAGTGTTAATTGATACATTACTTTTATAACATTTTTAAAACATTGATTTGCTTTTGGAAAATAACGATTCCTCAAGTCCAAACTCTAAATTAAGCCTTTTCGAATGAGTGTTAAGTTTGGTTTGAGTCTCTACAGCTCAACTAAGTGGCAATATAAAGATAATTAAGACCAAAAATATGATTGTCAATCACTTGTTACACTCTGAAATATGTTTTGTTTGCTACTCTGCTATGGGGTTTAAGGCAATTACTAAGGTAATGTTTCCACCACAAGAAAGTCAGCTATCACCACTGTCCTAACTCAGAGGAAAACTCTTTGTCATATGGGTTGGGCAGTTATCATTGGATTATTATTCATATGTTTTCCTTTGTTAAAATTGTTATCCTTTTAGTATCTTCCACATAAGCTTTCTTCTAGCAAGAGGAACCACGTCTGTCGTTTTCACTGCGGCATCACTGGAGCCTAGGATAGTGCTTGGCACGTGAGAGGAACTTAATAAATATTTAGGAAATGGATTATAAATGCAAAACATGCTCACTGTGGAAAAATCCGAACAGTGCCAAAAGCTATAGAGTAAACAAGAAAAGTACTCCCTACCCTGACTTTCTTTCACTAGTGTTAACACTGGTACCAATCTTTATCCTTCCTTCTGTTTCTCCATGCATATACCATCATAATGTGTGTGTATTAATATAAATTATTACAGTACAAATTTGTATAATTTTTTTAATTTAATATAAATGCAATATAAGCATATTGTATATAAAATATATTTATATGTAAATTGAATCATCCTACTAGGCAATTTGTTTTCTTTTTTTAATTATTGAATTAAAGTTGATTTACAATGTTGTGTTAGTTTCAGGTGTACAGCAAAGTGATTCAGTTGTATATATATATATACATATATATGTATATATATATGTATATATATATATATATATATATATACACACACACACACACACATATATATATCTTTTTTAGATTCTTTTCTATTATAGGCTATTACAAGATATTGAATATAGTTCCCTGTGCTATAGAGTAGGTCCTTGTTGTTTATCTATTTTATATATAGTAGTGTGTATCTGTTAATCTCAAACTCCTAATTTATCCCTCCCCCCTCAATTTCCCCTTTGGTAACCGCAGGTTAGTTTTCTGTGTCTGTGAGTCTGTTTCTGTTTTGTAAATAAGTTCATTTGTGTCATTTTATTAGATTCCACACATAAGTGATATATCATATGATTTTTGTCTTTCTCTCTCTGACTTACTTCACTTAGTATGATAATCTCTAGGTCCATCCATGTTGCTGCAGGCAATCTGTTTTCTATTTTATTTTTATACTTGGCAAAATATCTTGGTCCTCTTTCCATAAGGCTTTAATGATAAAGTTACACGCTTGTTTACAATTATTTTTCAACTTGAGGATGAGAAGACTTTGGGAGAATCTTCTTAGTTCCTAGTCAGTGGAGGAGTTAATTCTTAGTGGACAAGAGAAAAATAGCATGAATTCCACGTACCCAAATATAATCTGATTCATTCATCTTCCTATGACATTGTTCACAGTTAAAATCTTGGAATAAGAACAAGCCAGGAAAAATTATGAGATCTGGTGATGCCATACCTAATTGAAGCTCTGGTTCATTCATGAGGAATAAATACTTGGATCTACTTGGATTCAGAAGTTAAAAAAGAGGTGATCTCGGGACTACCCTGGTGGTGCAGTGGTTAGGAATCCGCCTGCCAGTTCAGGAAACACGGGTTCCAGCCCTGGTCCGGGAAGATCCCACATGCCGCGGAGCAACTAAGCCCGTGCGCCACAACTACTGAAGCCCATGTGCCTAGGGCCTGTGCTCCACAACAAGAGAAGCCACCACAATGAGAGGCCCGCGCACCACGGCGAGGAGTGGCCCCGGCTCCCCGCGACTAGAGAAAACCCACGCACAGCAATGAAGACCCAATGCAGCCAAAAATAAATAAATAAATAAATTTACTAAAAAAAAAAAAATAGCCTATAAAAAAATAGGTGATCTCCAGTAACAACAAATTATACAAACTCATAAGGCTGACCCCAGGAACAAGGTACAGTCTATGACTCAACAGAAACAGTACATTTAAATATTTAATTTACCTCATATTCTTTCAAACTTCAATGACCATATTTCCATTTTGTTACTGTATAAAATTATCATATTTATTTTAAACTCTGGCAAATTTTCTGAAGAGAAGGAAACAGTAAAACCTAAATGCAGTATATAAAATGCACATCTACAAAGCACATACATATACAGAAATATATTAAAAACAAACCAAAAACTAAACCTAGGCCTCCCACAGAGAAGAACAATTTTTCTCCATCTCCAAGCTAAAATGTTAGTTTCACTAGACATACTGAAATATACAAAGATTTCAGGAACTTTGATTTGGGTGGGAGACTTGAGTGAATTCTAGAATCTATTTGGGTTCAGTTCCTGGCTCTGCCCTCATCTGCTGTGTGAACTTAGGCAACTCGTTTAGCACGGAATACATGCTCATTGTTATTATTTTGTGTCTGTTGTTGTTATCCCCAACTGAAAGCAACAATTTTAATACCATTGTTACAAACTCTTTATAATAGAATTTAAGTCCCAAAGAAAAGACTAGAGAAGAATAAAGAGTGCTTTAAACCTAAGATGAATTTTTAAAAAAGAAAGAAAACGGTACCCATATGAAGTGATGGATGTGTTAATTACCTTGATTGTGGCAATTATTTCACAATATATATTAATGAAATACAGGTCATCTACCTTAAAAATACGCAATTTTTATTTGTCAGTTATACCTCAGTAAAGATGGGGTGATCTCTCTGTAGACCTAGTAGTGTAAAGAAAGCAAAAAGACAATGACAGTAGCCTCTTGGCTACCCTTCATCCTTTGCCTTCTGCAAATTGTAAAGATGAAAAGAACCCGAACTGCCAAGCATACCTGGTGGGTTTAGCTACACATCAGATGTGTCCTACCTTGTCCCTTCCTGTTGATGTCAAGCAGTTAGCCACGAGAGATCAGCAAGTCCGGGTATAAAGGAGGAGTATTCTGCTATCAGATTCAGGATACTTACTGTGACCCCAGAGTTGCCTGGTTTCTCTAATATTTTTGTAATTCCCTGTGCATCCCACACCCCCAGCCTAAAGTACAGGAGCACTAGCACACAGCCTTACCTTCTTTGAGCATGCCCACTTTTAAACACTTCATGAAGCGGCAAGCCTGGCAGGATTTACGTCTGCGCTTTGTGATTTCACATTCATTCGTGGCAGGGCAGCTATATTCTATATTACCTAAAACACAGAGTTTAAGAAAAGAAGCTGTTAGATTTGCAAGACCCAGGCAACCCTAGCATCCCCAAGGCAACACCAACTCTGCTACTCCTGCCGTCCTCCCTCAAAAAAAAGTCAACGGCAGTCATGAGGATGTCACAAATATGAAGCCAGATGCTCGCTATAACCGCTGAAGATGCATCAAATAATGAGAAGATATATGGTGAAGCTCTTCAAAAGATTAAGCTTAAAATCAGCCTTTAAAATTATGCTTCATCCACTCATACAAAGTAGCGGTCTTCCAGAATTTGAGGATCCGAAAGAAATTTCCCAGCGGATTATTTCCATAAAAACACCAACATCAAAACCGTATTACAGTACCATCCATCCTGGACTTCTTTTGGTTACTAATGCCCTGATGCATCAGACTTTTTGTCTCTCTGACACTGAACAGTACAAATCTCAACGTGAAAAATGGTCAGCAGGCTAATTTGGGACTGCGCAGTAAGCTCCTTGAGGGCAGGGACTGAAGTTACATGGTTCTCGCTTCATCACTTACCAGAGCCTTACAATACAATTTTACTCTTGGAAAATGTTTACTGATGATGATGATCACCATCATCACCACCATCATCACCATCACCACCGTCATCATCACCATCACCACCATCATCACTATCTTCATTACAACCATCATCATCACCATCTTCATTACAACCATCATGACCACCATCATCACCATCATCATCATCATGTTTATTCAATTACTTGCATAATGAATTCCAAACACTCAAGCTGCATGGAAGTGCTATAAATCAAAATAAACTGCTATGAAATTATATTTTTAATATTACAGTCTACATCATTTACGTTAGTAACAACACATTTGAAGTGATAAGGATGTCGCCAGAAGATCCAAACTTTAACTTGCAATTTTTCAATTAGTGCCAAAGACTATGTGTGGGAAGTGCTCTGGGGCTGCCTACAGCTTTGTAGAGAAGCTGCCTTTAAAATAAAGCCTCTCTCCCCTATCAGCTCTGTCACATAGTGCTTGAAGGTCTTTCGTTACTTCCTAACCCTTTCCCCTTGTGATTAAGTGCATTAGTATCTTAATGAAAATGCATTCTGTTTATTGCCCTCTTGGGAAGGGGGAGGTCATCACACCAAATGCATAAATTGTCATCAGAGACGGTCCGAGCATAATTGCAATTTTGCTGCTCCATGTTTGCAATACCCAGGGTCCATCCAAGTCCCCTGAAACATGCACAGATTCTAGTAATTAGCATAGAGTCTGCCAGGGACCACAGCATTGATGAAATATTTCAGAGTTAATCACACTTTGTAAACACTGATTTATATTGACTACCTTTCTCCAGACTGATGTCTCCTCATTAAATATCACATTAGGGCTTCCCTGGTGGCGCAGTGGTTGAGAATCTGCCTGCTAATGCAGGAGACACGGGTTCGAGCCCTGGTCTGGGAAGATCCCACATGCCACGGAGCAACTGGGCCCGTGAGCCACAGCTGCTGAGCCTGCGCGTCTGGAGCCTGTGCCCCGCGACGGGAGGGGCCGCGATAGTGAAAGGCCCGCGCACCGCGATGAAGAGCGGTCCCCGCACCGCGATGAAGAGTGGCCCCCACTTGCCGCAACTAGAGAAAGCCCTCGCACGAACCGAAGACCCAGCACAGCCAAAAATAAATAAATAAATAAATAAATAAATAAATAAATAAATAAATAAAATATCACATTAGTGGATTGCAGGATTGTACAAAGACTCAACTACTCAGCAACTGCTAATTCAACAGGAAGTAATACCTAACCACTCTTAACTACGGAGAACTGGTTAAGTATGCATGGCTTCAAAAAAAAAAAAAAAAAGCCTGTGCATTATAACTTAAGATAATCCTATCAAAATTGACTAAATTAGCATTCTAATTCAGGGTATTTATAATAATAAAAGCACCTACTTTTTAACATAATAGGTGAAATATTAAGAGTAATATTAATTGCATCAACAGAAGCACACACCATCACCTTCCTCAGAGATATTATTGTGTTACTGTATTATTACACTCACAGAAAACCAAGGATAAGTCAAAGGAACCAAACTGGCTGGGTCACGGCTGAGAATAAAAGGATTTAGAATCTGAACTTTAGATGAATGATTTTTCACTGCGATTTTCACTGAAAATTTATTTTGCATCAAGAGAGTGTTGCTAGTCATTTTCTAGGGGTTAATTAGTATTCGACTACCAGATCCTTCCACTCTACATGGCTCTCCTTATACTTATGTAAAAAGAAACCCAAGCCTCTGCTTTCTCAGGAAGAGTGGAACAATAACTAGTTAGAAAGAGAAAAAAAAAATGTTTTCCGAACAGCATTACTTCCCTTTTTTTGTTCCTCAAAAGTCAATACGAAGTCATCATTTGTTCACTTTCTAGTATCAAGGCATGAGCACAAGTTCCCCTGCCCCATCCCTTTTAACCCAGTGCTGGAAACTTCTACTGGGATGACCCAGCATCACACACACACAAAATAATCACCTTCCTTTTCAAACCAGTTCCTCTTCTTCTTTGAACATTATATCCTCATCCTTCGCAACAAGGCCCTTCTGACAGGCCCCTAAATGAGGCCTGTGTGAGCTCACACCTGAACTATGGTAGTTATCGCCTAACTGGGCATTTTGCCTCCGTCCCGTCCCCCTCTAATCCACACTGCATACCACGATCATATTCCTCTTCCTATGACGGCTTTGATCATGTCGTTAAATCAACTTTAAAAAAAATCAATAGATTCCTATGGCCTCTGGAATAAACATAAAATATTCACCTAGCCCACAAAATCCCTGCCCCATGTGACTCTCATCCACTTTTCCAGCAACATTACAATGATTACCTTATATGAACTTCCTGATGCACCAATTTGATTTATTCAGTTTTTGCTGTGTCCTTCAGACGTCCCTCTGAGGATGATCTATCTTTGCCCCTCTTTTCTTCTTAAAATTACTTCCAAGGCTCAACGTTCAACTCAAATTCCATTCAAATCTTTCATGAAAACGTCTCAAACCACCCTAGCAGAAAATGATTTCTTGGTTCTCATATCTTTTCGGGTACTCTCATCATATACAGACGTGCCAGATTCTTTTATACCTTTTCACGTGCATATTATCCATGAGATGGTCAGATCCTGGAGGCAAGGATTATTGCTTATGCGGAATAGAAATCCTCCACCCAAAAGTAGTATATAAGTAAAATAATACATTTTAAATTACGTGATATTTTTTGGTGTCTCAAGGTCATTTTTCTGAACATCAATTATGATGCTGTCACATAGTACTGTCCGCAAGGTCAGGTGAGCTAGATGGCCCATTAGGAAGCAAAATGAAGAACACAAGGAAAACCAGTCCACAAATCAAATTAAAAAGAAAAAAAAGTAGAAGAAAATCTAGTTAATTTTTCAAAACCTTACAAAAATACCTTTGACAAAAATGGAAATCCATGGCAAAACCAGGAGAGCTTATCAAGGAGAAAATAGAAAAATACAAAGGTTTCTGGGGAGTTAAGTGTGAAAAGAGAAAAAAAAAACAAAACAAAACTGTAAGAAGTTTTAAAGGAAATAAAAGTACATCTTGATATAAATAAGAATAAAAGTAATATAAAATATGAAAATACAGATGGGTGGCACTAAAAGAGCTATTTAATGTTTATCTTATCATAACACTTACTATCATTTACAAAATGGGTGCCCTAAGAATTGGAGCCATGTTGCAGAAAACACTCAGGAGTGATTCAATTATAGCAGCTGAATCTATAGACGCCCCTTCTCTGAATGACTGTCTAAAGATTTTTATATTTCTTCAGAAACAGAAGGGAAATTGTCAAATTGCCATATGAGAGTTTTAGATCACATATAAAGAAGGATTCCAGTTTCCTTTCTAACCACTACATTCTATAATTCTTCAATGACAAAGAGATACGTAAAGGCAGAAGAATTTTTAATAGTGACTTAGGATGAGTTCTTGAGGGCAGAGTTCTGTCTCATTTATAGCTGAATCCTCAACGCTTATCAATAAGCCTACCATTTTGTACACGTGCAGGGCTGGGAAAGAAAGAGCAAGTCCCTGCCTCTTAAGGAATCTACAGTTTTACAGAGGAGACAAGACATGTCAACAAATCACAATACAACTGAGTGTGCAGTGCAACGGTTCTGGATTCAAGTCAGCACCAGACACCCGTGTACACGGATGCATCCCCACAGCTGCTGAGAGTGTGCTTTGGAAAGTCAGTGAATTCTTCACACAGGAGCAAATGATTGAACTGTGCTGTAAAAAATGAATAAATGACTACATTGGGGTAAAGGAATCTTCCCCAAGCTATAGAAAAAAACACCACATTCTTATAAAAATTTCGCTGTGAATGGAAAGAAAATACACTGGTCCTGAGTATTTTCATAAATGATAGATTTTCAGCTAAGCATATAGACATGGTTTACGATGAATCTGACATCCTTCTGCCAAATGTTCTGTTTCAATAAATTTGTCTTGACATATATGGAAGATAACCTTGATTTCACTAAGGAACACTGGTTTATACCTTGAAAAACAAATCAACATCATTCTAAAGAACTTCTTGGCTGGAGGAAAACCTCTCTAATTTCCAAGCCCTCCCACTGAGTTCCTTAGTTCATTGTTGTTGGCTGTGATCACCCACCCAACAGTCTTTGATTCATGTCAGAGTCTACAAAGATTCTGCCCTTGAAAAACCTTCCCTGGTGCTTTTTCTATTCAATGAAGAGAGCATTTTATCCTAAAAATATGCTGCCCCAAGCACCTAGGCAACACTGTTACATCTATTTTGATAATGGCTCTAAGACACTCTCCCAATAGACCCTATGATCTCGATGGGGCACTTGTTTTCCTTCGATTCACCAAGAGGAAACAAGGCAAAAATATTTCCAGTAGCAACTGCCGGCTTCTGGAATGTTAACACTGGACAGTCATTCAGGGGAATGC
Organism: Balaenoptera acutorostrata; assembly: GCF_949987535.1. Taxonomy (NCBI): domain Eukaryota; kingdom Metazoa; phylum Chordata; class Mammalia; order Artiodactyla; family Balaenopteridae; genus Balaenoptera; species Balaenoptera acutorostrata. The sequence continues at coordinate 162,857,485 of NC_080064.1, forward strand.
AGAAGTTATTGTTCACAGCCTAGAATTCTCATTTCAGACACGGAGTTTTCTTGGATTATAGCTCGCTATTTTCTGGGCCACGTTTGTTATAAGGCACCAGGGACTGAATTGGGCAGCCGTGGATGACACGACTGGAATTTTCCCAGTTTTGTCAATAGCTGGGGAAATAAGCTCAGCTTCAGAGGGAACCAGATCCACGTGGAAGCTCTGGGTTTTTTAACCAGGCTGACAATCATGATAGAGCAAGTTATAATATCTCTTGGCGTCTTTTCAGAAGGTCCTGGGCTCTGATGACTGACTGCAGAGTCTTCTGTACAATCAGTTTGAGGGCAATATAATCCTCTCACTTACTGCTTAATAGAATCTTGCAGCTAGCTGGTGGATAGACTAACAGGGTGTATGTAAAACTTCAGCCTGGAGCGCCAGTGGATAATTTGTATATTCCTTTCAGTCACTTAATGGACTTTTACAGTTTAGCAGTGAAAGGGCTGAATGATGTAAATTAGCACGGCATCTCAAAATAAAAATATATGTCAAGGGCTTCCCTGGTGGCGCAGTGGTTGAGAATCCGCCTGCCAATGCAGGGGACACGGGTTCGAGCCCTGGTCTGGGAGGATCCCACATGCCACGGAGCAACTAGGCCCGTGAGCCACAATTACTGAGCCTGCGCATCTGGAGCCTGTGCTCCGCAACAAGAGAGGCCACGATAGTGAGAGGCCCGCGCACCGCGATGAAGAGTGGCCCCCGCTTGCCACAACTAGAGAAAGCCCTCGCACAGAAACGAAGACCCAACACAGCCATAAATAAATAAATAAATAAATAAATATTTTAAAAATATATATATATATGTCAAATCTTTACTTCTGACTCACATCTCTTGCACATAGTAATGAAGCATTGGGCTTTATGTAGTTCCCAAGAGCTGTCCTCTTTTTCATACATACAGACATCATAATTTTAAAGCCAATTTGAAAGCATCTGTCTATTTCCCCCAATTGTTTTAATTTTATTAACAGAACCAAATGGCTTGGGATGACCCAAGGGCACTCCAAGTGGGGTTTATCCAATTGTTTTCCAACATGAAGTGATTTAAAAATAATGGGATTCGCCTCAGTACACAATTACAGAGCATTAAAAACATGAAGGCAGTAATCTGTAGTATTTTTGTTTTAAGTGTCCAAAAGCAGGAAAAAGAAAGAAGGAAAACCCTCTCTTTACTGTATGGTAGTAAAGGTTTTTCCATACAGTGATACAACTTCCCTTTCTTTCCTTTTCTTCTCTTTTTTGTGTTTAAAGCTCCTTTGTTTCTAGCTCCTTTCTCCTCATTCTACCTGAAATAGAAAATAACAGTATCTATAGCCGGGATTATATAATGTGAGATAATAACTCATTACATACCTGTGGCAAAAAAAAAGTCATAATTCTATCAATGCATATTTAAGTAAAGGATGCTATTTTATTTTCAAAGAACGCACCCAAAGTTAGACTTCAAAATAAGTTACTTAGGGACGCTATATCTCTTCCCAGAAGAATGCTCTGAATACTTTTTGAAACTTCTTTCAAACTGCCACTAGAGTTATTTCAAAGCTATAAAGCAGACAGGGGAAGGAATCAAATGACACTTTGCTCATACTCACCCAAAATATTTGACTGGCCAAATACAAGACACGATGCCGAACGACGGTTGTCTATTACGAAATGTTAAATCTCCCCTCAAAGGTCCAAGAACTGCCATCACTGAAGATATTTCAAGAATCTGCCTCAAGTTCTCAACGAAGATGCCCCAGACTATGACAAGGAATGGCAGCCCCAGGCAACCGAGGGGACCGCATCCACTTGCGAGCTCGAAGACGTGGCAGATGGAGGAGGTGGGGGAAGAGGGCCACGTCCGGTTACCAGGCACACCGGGCTCTCAGCAGAGCAATTTCCTACACAGGGTTATGCCAGAGCCTCACATTCTTTGCCTTTTGGCTGCCCCTCTAACCCTCTACAAAATGAGGTGGGAGACAGGCGGGTCTAGAAAAGGTCATTTGATATTTGGTTCTTTAAGGTTCTATTGGATTAAATTCTGATCATCACAAAAGCAATTTACAAGAGCCCTAAAAGTATGTGGGCACAAATGACTGCCTTTTCACAGTGAAGATCAGGCCTTGCTCCCAAATGCGAGTGGATGATGCTTTGCCTTTAAGGGAAAAAGATCAGGAAAAAACCCACAAGCAGGCAGGTTTATTTATTTTTTATTTTTTTTTATTTTTTGGCCGTACCACACAGCTTGTGGGATCTTAGTTCCCTGACCAGGGATTGAACCCTGGCCCCCCAGCAGTGAAGGCTCAGAGTCCTAACCACTGGACCGCCAGGGAATTCTCCAAGCAGGCAGGTTTATAAATCCTAGTGACTGGAGACTAAACCACAGACTCTGGTTTCATCCTCCAGCCATCTGTGTTGGGAGGGCCATTGAGCCTACAGTGGGTACCAGCATTGACTGCCTCCATGCAAATACATGTATCTAATCACAAGATTACATTTCCCCATTGTATTCAGTGAACAATGATTTAGCAGGAAAACAATGCTGTACAATGGGGAGGAATTATTTAGTCTTAATTTTTTTCCAATTTAAACAAGACATACCCTGCCTCAGTTTCCCCCAAACTTGTAAACATGGCCACTCCTTTATTGCTTTAATTGCACAACTGTTAACACTGAGCACGGTGCATGTTCATCTCAAAGAGAAGTTGGGAAAAAGTTCTTGTGTGCCCATGTATATCCATCCTTAGCATACGGCCTTGCATATGGGTCAGGAAAACGTCTGAGGATGAATAAGTGAGGGAAGAAGGAGAAAGGAAGCGGCAGATCTCAGTTCAAATTCCAGCCCTGCACTTTCTTAGCTGTCAGAACTCAAACCGGTCACTTCACCTTCATACTCCCAGTTTGCTTACGTACAAAAGAGGAATCATCACTCCTGCTTTATAACATTGTAAGCATTACATGGAATATAGGTATTAAAATCATATACAGTTTTGTTCTCCCTTCTGAGAAGAAAGGGAAGAAACAATGTAAGATTTTCATCGACGATGAAACATTATGAAATACTCTGACTCAAAGACCTAAGCGTGGAGTTTGGGAATAGTATAAAAACAGTCTTCTGCAGATTTATGCAAGAGTGTGAGAATGAATATGCCATTCACCCAGAGAACTGGAGAGAGGATTTTGTCTTGCCAACAACTCTCGTGTACACAGCTATATTTTACAGATACCAGGAGGAGAGGAAGAAGTGTAATAACTCAAGTCATTTTTTAAAGCACCAAATTGTCTACGAAGTGAATTTCCAAGACATCAACCACCTCTCCTCATGAACATTTCCTGTCACTTCCCTGGAGCTTGTTAAACTGCCCATCACTGGGTGTAATCTGATTATAATTGAGGGCAAAGCATTTGCAAAGCTCTTCAAAATCTCACCCCAGCCTTATCTCTTGCCGCAGTTCCAGGTCAATCCCTACCTCTATCCCAAGTCCACCCGCTTGTCTGACACCCACGCTGAATTACTTCCAGTTTCTAGAAAGCAGCATTGTCTTTCCTGCTGGTCCTAGATGTGCTTCTTTTATCATTTCTTCAATGAAGCTCTCCCAGGGCCCACAAGACTGGGGTCCAGGGGTCTGTATGGGTATAACTAGTTCATCTCGCACTTACCTTCAAGCGAACTTTTCTCCTAGCCTTTAAGGCACTTTATTACATGTGTCTAGTGAATTGCCCACCTCTTGTCCCAGCTGTACAACTGTCCGTTCCTTGAGGACGGGGACTTACTCCCCTGGAGTCCCCAGCAGAACGTTTCATTACCCGTCCACTTGATTTTTACTGATCCTATTTCTCATTCCTTCATTTTAATGTTTAGCTCCAAAGTACGCATAAAAATAAACTAGGTACAGTCAATTAGACAGAGCATAACTGATAGCAGCCCACCAATAATATACCATTTGTCATAAAGCAACACAGATTTTTAGGCTATTAGACTTAGAACAAATCCCAAATTCCAGTAGGTTCAGGCTCCTGGTTTTATGTAGACCTGAAAGAGGTGGATGGGTACTGACTTATCTATGATCACTCAACCCTCTTTACAAGGATAAGTGCTAGTTAATTGCAGAAAAGAGACTAAAACTCAAATTCCTGACAACCAGCCCAATGCTCTTTCAATGCACCTGTTAAAACTTACATACCAACACCTCTAATAAACACTAAGAGTGTGGAGCACTCTTCTATGTGCTCTACATCTATGAACCCCCATTTTGCAGATGAGAGAATTAAGGCACAGAGAGAAGAGGTAACATGCCCAGAATTACACAGCTTACAAGCGCCAGAGCTAGGATTGAAACCCAGGCACTCTGGATCCAAGTCTCTCCTCTTAACTAAGATGCAATGTCGCCTGACTCTAATCTCCAAAAGAAATTAATTGAGTGCTGTAACTGAGTGTTGTTTAGAACAGAAATGAAAAATGAAATCGTTATCTCCTGAGAGGGTGCTTTGTGTAGCTGTTGTTGTTGCTACTGTTGCTGGTTGCAAAGGAAATTTTGATGCCTGGGAATGTGGTAGGATAGGGTGGATCTTGGCATTGTCATTTGCTGTTGTCAGACTTGTGGTGCAAGACCAGCTGTGGGAGAGGATAGGGTTGCTCTTGGAGAAGGGAATTCCTCAACACCTCAAAAAGAAATCCCTCAACTTGTCTCTGTACCACTATGGTTTGTGACCAGTTTAAGTCCACAGAAACCAAACAAACCGTGTCACCAAAGCAACAGGTGTCAGGTTGTACACATGTATTTTATAGATCCCCAAACACAGCTATTGTTCATGATCGGAAAAAACTCAGAATCCAGAATCGGCAGGGTGTGCTTTGAAATGCATTTAAAAGGGAATAACAGTATACAATCAAAAATGCTTACTGATGAAAATGATGGAGAATACAAATCTCTCATCAAGGTATGCAGAAATTTAACGTTTTTAGCTTTGACAATGACATCTTCTTGGAAAGGGCTACTGCTCTTTTGCAGTGTAGAAAACATCCCCTATGTGATGTGTGCAGACACTTCATCTTTGCCTTTAAGCTCCTATGGTATAGGGATCGTGTCACGGTCTTCATAAAAGAGCTCAAAAACGACCACTGCCACCTGAAAGGTGTTATATCTGAGCTAACCGTAACTCCCCAAATTTGCTGTGCTCAGGATCCAACTCCAATTCTTATGTGTTCTTTCTCTACTTAGAAATTTTAAACAGCCTTGATATGAGTCTGCCTGTGTCTCTTTAAACATACAATTAAAAAAAAAAAAGCTCTGTTAACATAATACTCTTGGTGAAAGGAAGAAATGCTAATTAAGTCTAATGCATCCACTCCATTTGGATAGAAAGAGTTTCAATGTGTGCATTTTGCAGTGGCAATTACCGAATGGTACAGTAAGTCCGTATGACAAGTGTGGAGGCATTAGGATCCTACCCTATGTGACAAAAACAAATGACTCAAAGAGGAATTTGACTTCATGCCAATCTTGAGATTTTCCTTCTACCTTAAACAAGTCAAAACAAGCATACCCTTTCCTAATACTGCCCCTAAGTGCTTTGTTCTTGAATGCTACCAGTGTGCCCAGAACTCCGAAGAGACATTGGTATTAGATTCTTCCTTCCGGATCAAGTTCACGTATTCAACAAGTGTCTACCTATGTCCTCCAAAGCTGGTATGGATTTGGGGAAATCCTGCTTGACACAAGTGATGGTAATTGATCTATATTTAAACTGTAGAATGTGATATAACTGTGATTACAAGATGCTAGAGTCAAATGGGTTCAAGTCCCAGTTCTATCATTTTCTGTCTGAGTTGGGGCAAACTTTTAAACCTGGAGTTACTTTCTTTGTAAATGAAGTGGTCATGGGACCTAGCAGTTGATACCTCATGGGGTTGCTGTGTGAAGCAAGTGAGATCGTGTATTGAAGGTACTGAGCAGAGTGCCTCATACAGAGTGAGCCTTGATTATCAACCATCATCACAACAGGGTAATGATACTCAGGAGAGGGATGCAGAAGAAGAGCCAAGAGGGACTTGCGAAGGGCCCGGTGCTGGGCCTCAGCCCAGAAATGAGGAAATGCTGGGCAGAGAATTCCTCCTGGCCGGCACTAGGAAGCCAAAAGGCTAGGAGCGTAGTAGGTCTGTTAAATCAATAGGCACCATTAGGAGAAGCATAAGCCAACGTTCAAAAAGGAGTAATGACTAGTCACCCCAAGAGTCAGGGGACGCCAACAAGGCTGCCAGCTGGATTTAGAGTAAAACAGAGAAGCTCAGAGGAGAACCAGTAAAGCTCGGACCGTGTAGCGTGTGTGCCTGAAGATTCTCCTCTCGGAAAGAAAACCTGGGCACCTAAACTGTCTGCTCTGACAGGGTGGTCAGCAAAGGACCTGACGTCTCCTCAGGGAGGAAAAGTACAGAGGGAAACTTAGCAGGGGAGAGTGGGGGGCTTCTTCCTGTTGGATGATGATCCAGGGGAGGCAGGGTCAGGATTCCTCTTCCTGGAAACACTTAATTCTTACCCCTTTATAAAACAGCAGGGGTCCACAAGCTTTTTCTTAAAGGCCCAGATAGCCAAGAGTTCAGCTTTGCAGGTCCTTCAGTGTCTGGTACAACTCCTGTAGAAGCAGGAGAGAAGCCACAGACAACGCAAGAATCGGTGCGGCTGTGTTCCAATAGAACTTTCTTTAGCAAAGTGGATTTGGCCCCCAGGGCCTTGGTTTACTGATCTTGGGTCTAAAACATGTGGACAAAAGGCTGCAATGATAAGAAATACTTTACAATCTCTTATCCATCATTTCCTCTTTTTTTTTCTTTTCTCACAACCCTGTAAAGTAGCTTCTTATAAGTTAGGTTCAGATATTAAAAAAGAAATCTCAGTAAACTGAGACGAACAGGTGGCAGGATGAGTTGGAGGGCTTTTGCTTGAAATATTTGTAAAATTTGAAATTGTTATCCACGTAAAACATAGTCTGAGGACTCTGGGGACAGCGAGGGTGTTCCAGAAGCAAGGAGGCAGTGCAGACGCTTTGGAAGCGAGGGAAAAAAAATACAGGCGCAGTCAAGGACAAAATCTTGGGCTAGATTCGTTCCTTTGAAGATTCTTGTACTTGCCTCTGATCTTCCTCAAATGGAAACTATGTTAATAGTATGCGCTGAAAGAAAATGGGTATCAGAATGCAGATGTAGGGTATGCTTTCAGATTCACGCTAAAGCATTCAGATCTCAAGCTCTAAATTTTAAATTAATCCAGATTTTCTTGTACTAAATTCTCTTGTTTTCTTTCTAGGATGACTCAGTGATGCCCTTCCAAAAAAAAAAAAAACATATAAAAATATGGCTGTTTCTTTAAACTTTTTCAAACCTAAATAAAACAAGAGTTAATTCCAAAGAATATAATTTTTTCCTATAAACATCCAGATGCATTCATATAATCACTTAAAAGAAAAAAAAAAAACTCCTTCTGACTAGTATTCATCATAAGAAAAAAAAAATTGATTCTGAGCTGCCTTCTATTGTGGTCACAACGTTTAGTAAGTGGACAGGAGAAGAAATAAGCCTCTTCCCTCCTGAAATCAAGAACGAAAGAGTCTGGGAAGTGTTATCAGCGGTGAGTGTACACTTTTAGGATCAACCTAAGACCAGCAACTAAAAATCTAGTAGCAAAATGAGTGTCAGCAGATAAAATCCAAGGGAACTGAGACAGAAAACTGATATGGTGGTACTGAAGGGCTGAACTCTCAAACTTTATATTTAGGGGATTTCAGAAAATGAATGATAAAAAATTAGATATTTTTAAGACTTACTTCTGCTGCCTCCTTTTTACAAACCTTTAATATCATCTAATCATCACTGAAAATATTAATTCTCCTTTTTTATTATATTTTAACAACTTAATGGAAATATTTGCCCATGAACTAAAATCTCTTAAGAAAAATTCAGTCCAAAATTATTCAATGCTTGAAAAGCTTTTAAAATATACAAGGCAGGGTAATGAGGGGGTTAAGAGAAGAGGCTCTGGGTTCAGACTGAGACCCAACTGTGTCTGGGCAATTTCTTCTCTGTGCCTCTCTGTGAACTTTATAGAAGTTCCACATCTATAAATAATATAGTAATATTATAATGGTAGTATCTGCTTTAACGCAATGGTGGAAGAATTAAATAAGATAATTAATGTAAAGCACTTAGAATAATGTGTGGCACATTTTAAAAACAAATATATTCATTATTATTATGACAAATTAACAAATTCTTCATCTATTACTGGTATAAAGGCATTGTATTCAATTCAAGAGGATGAAACCAACTATTTACATTGTCCACCTATGTAATTACTTATGGATAAGCATTGGCAGGTGAAAGATTAGAACTTCAAATTTGAGAAACATCCAGAACGCCTCAAAAATATTTAAACATTCACATCATACTCATTATTAGAATGGCCATTATTAAAAAAAAAAAAAAAAAAGAAAGAAAATAAGCATTGGAGAGGATACAGAGAAATTAGAACCCTCATTCACTGTTGGTGGGGGTGCAAAATGGTGCAGCCTCTATAGAAAAAAATATGGAAGGTCCTCAAAAAATTAAAAATAGAACTGCCATATGATCCAGTAATCCCACCTCTGGGTATTTTATCCAAAAAATTGAAAGCAGGATCTCGAAGAGATATTTGTACACCCATGCTTATTGCAGCATTAGTCACAATAACCAAGAGGCAGAAACAACCTAATGTCCATTGATGAATGAATGGAAAAAGGAAATGTGATGTATACATCTATACATATAATGGAATATTATTCAGCTGTGAAAAAAAAGGAAATCCTGACATATACTACAACATAGATGAACTGAGGACAGTATGCTAAGTGAAACAGGCCAGTCACAAAGACATAAATACTACATGATTCTGTTTATAGGGGGTTCTAAAGTAGTTAAACTCATAGAAACAGAAAGTAGAATGGTGATTACCAGGGGTTGGAGGAAGGGGAAGATGGGGAGTTGTTATTTAATTGGTATAGAGTTTCATTTCTGCAAGATGAGATAATGTTGAAGATCTGTTGTACAATAATATGCATATAGTTAGCACTAAGGTATTGTACCCTTAAAAATGGTTACGATGGAAAATTTTAACTTATATATTATGTTATGTGCATTTTATGTTATGCTTTTTACCACAATAAAAAATAAAATGAATTGGACTTCCCTGGTGGTCCAGTGGTTAAGACTCCACGCTTCCAATGCTGGGGACGTGGAGGTTCGATCCCTGTTCGGGGAACTAAGATCCCACGTGCCGCATGGTGCGGCCAAAAAAGAAAAAGATGTGAAAAAATAAAATAAATAAAAAATATGCTGGAACATCATTTCTTTTACATATAAACTTATATTAACTTTTCGTATAAACCAGAATACTTTACCAGCATCCATTACCTAATTTTGCTTTCAGGTAAAACTTCTGAAATGGTGTAATAAGAGAACTCCAATGACCAGGCCTGTTGAATCCCAACAACTTAAAGCAACTTCAAAAGAAACTTAATTAATGCCCTGTGTATACTTTATCACTTCTATGATGTCATCTAAATTTATCAAGTAATTATCAGAAAAATGAATCATTGCCTTGGGCTTTACCAGTAAAGAAAAAAAATTCTGACCCATGCCACTGAACGCCACCCTGCCATTCCTCACAACCTGTCTCACAGCTTCCAAAACCTGAATTCTAACAAGTAACAAATCCTCAGGATTCAAATCATATTGAGACATATACTCCTGCAACTGATTACCCAAAAAAGTGACCCACATTCGCACCAATAGGAACTTCAGACAGCAGAACTCTCATCACTCAATTTTTTTGTTTTCTTTCCTACCTTTAGGGTGAACATTTTAGTGTATCCTAACTGGATTCAGCCAGAACCAATTCTGAATTTAGGGGAAGAAGGATTTTATCATGTAATTACTTTAACATATGTTAAAGCATGCACTTTGAAAAATATGAAGTACAATGTATCTTTCCTAGTATTTGCGCTCAAGCATTTAATATGACGCTCTGTAGACGGTAGCCATTCTAACAAGGTAATTTATTGGTTATTCTCTGAACGAAACAGCATTATTTGTCAGGGCTTGGTTCTGAGTGAGGGAGAACCAAGAGGAAAGAATGAAAGCTATTAGAATGTTAAGAGAGGTACTGATACCTTTTCTTGGGAGTTCATCTTGTTATCAAAGGACAGCCTCCAGCCTCTTCATCAAAACAGTCATCAGATAACACTAGGGTGACCTGGGTGCAAGTCCAGCTGTCTGTAGGCAAAGTATCAGCCACACCCTACTACCGAAGAAGTCCCATCACAGATGCAAAAATCCACCTAGCTAACAGACGAGAAAGTAAATGGTTTTTTTAAAGAATTAATTGGAACTGATCCGTGAAGTCCTTCCGACCTGAGCATGTGAACAACACAAACTTTCTTCTCACCAGTGATTTGCTGGAAGAACTGGTGTGGAGTGCTGGGAGAGGTTGTGGATTTGACCAGTGGTAGGCTGGGCCAGGCTAGGAAAAGAGAATTACTCGCCAACAAATTCCCTGGAGGAAATGGCAATGCACGTGCTTCCTTTCCCGTAAGAAAATGACTTTATCCGGAACAGGTAAGTATGGATGGCGCAGGTGGACCAGGACAGTGGAACCACAGAGGGCACCAATTCTCACGCCAGCTCCACCTACAATCAGCACCTGGGAGTCCCTTTCCTTCCTGGCTGCTACTTCTGAGGACACTGGCTCAGGTGAACCATGGGAAATGGATTTTATTTTCTGAGTGCAGAGGGTTTTATTTAAGAAAAAAAAGTTCACAGAAATTTAAAAAAGAGAGAGAGCATAGCCTCTTAAGTATGCATGTGTAAAGATAATCCAGAATAACATTCGTATTTTTTTTGATTCTATAACGTAGGCCGTATCAGAGTAGAGTCAATGGAGAATATACTAATATTACAGATATATTAGAAATTTAGTTAAAGTGTGAAAATAGAACTAAGTTTAAAAAAATTACTAACAAGCTTGTCCTTTTATTAATTGTAACTATTGCACTTTTAAGAATTAGCGATATTACTACATTTTTTTAATAAATAAAAATAAATGCAATATCATTTACCAGAGGATCATAAAATGCATACTATAATTTCTTCCCAACCACTGTGAAATAACATAGACAGTAGAAGAGAGGGTCACTCGTTTTGCAAATATATTGCTTAGGAAAGTGAATTGTGTCTGCCTAACTTGACTAATTATCCAATCTCACTAATTTGACAGTGAACTACAGTTGGACTTTTTACCATGGCATAAAAAAGTTTCATTGCAAATTCTTTTCCTCCTTGAATGCCACTGGCATATACCCCTTACATGGGATAGGTTCCTATCTACTGTCACCCAACTGGACAACATACCCTTTCAGGAGGTTAAAATATGTTGATTTTAAATGACTTTCAAAATACAGTAACATAATGCAATGTGTTTAATAAACATGCAAATGATACCAGAGATGCTGGTGTTGCAAATGTGAGTTCCTAACATCTGAAGGACAAAAAAATAGTGGGGAACATTACATTTTCTTCTCTTTTCTTTTCCCTGATCAAAGACCAACCATGCAATTTAATCTCTGAAAATTAATCACTCTTATTTTATACAACCAAGATCCAACTTTTTGTCAGTGACTCTAAATGTTACTTTATTTTCACTTACATTGATTCTGTTTTCTGATTAACTGGCTGATACACACATGTGTATGTCATAGTGAACAGTGAAAAGAGGCTAGAAAATTCTAATTCCTGGAAAAAAAATATTCTGAAAACTGAGATAATAGGCTAAAAAATATCATCACGATAGAGACCTTGCTTTCAATTTAAATAAATGATATGTATGCAAAGCTGTCCAGAAAGTCCTCTGATATGAAAATCCTGGCAGTCATTGTTGCCTACAAGGAAGATGAAGTGAGGGTGTTTTAGTCTAGCAGCTACCCAAACTAGGGCCAGCCTTCAAATCTAGCCCTAGGTTTGTTTTGGTATGACCTCAAGCTCAGAGTGGTTTTTATATTCTTAAACAGCTTAAAAAATAAAACAAACCAAAATTGAGTACATGACAGAGAAGGCATGTGACCTACAGATCCTGAGATATTTACTATCTGTTTTACCCTCTGGTCCTTTACAGAAGAATTTTGCTACCATTAGCTCTTCAACAACCTCAGAAGTGATGACAATTTAGGCCAATTCCTAAAGGTCAGAACAAACCATGAAAAAGGAATCACTACTCATTTATCCTGAGAAGTGGGTCCACTAAGTCAAAACTGAGAGAGATCAAACTGTAAACTGTGCTGTTTCCTAAAATATCAATTCGCATAATACATATTCTTTACCCACAAAGAAAGCCTGCAATACTAAATTTTACTATTAAAATAAACACTGAAGCTAACACCTAAAGTAGCAGGAGAATAATATTTCTCATTGATAACTTGGCAACATTCATGCATTTCAAAAACTCAGACAAAATTGGCATCACATGCAAGGAAAAGTGGACAAGTCAGTTAAACATAACAAAAGCAAGCTCGGAGTTAAAGCAAATGAGGTTTAGACAATATTTCTTTTGAAAATATCACCTCAGTATTTAATTTAACACTGCATCCAAACTGATAATCAATGAGATTTGTTAAGTCAATTTAGACAATTCCATATTATTTTGAATTTTAATTTTAGAACATATTCATTTTGAAGATGCTACATACAAACCGGGATAGTTATTTTCTCTAAATGCTATTTAAGTTGAACAGATAATACCTTATTATTTTCCTTGGTAAGGTTCATATGATGTACAGACACTCCATTTGTAAGTTATTTCCGCCAGTGCTGCAAATATTCTATTCTGAGACTAAAATAGCACATGATGGCAAAGAAAATGCTACATCCAGGAAAGGTCCTCTAGGACTAAGCCGTCTACTTCAGGAAGGAGTCAACAATTCAGGGTGGAAAATAGCAGACACATAGACTGTGCCCATTCACCTTGAGCATATGCCTTCCTCCTCTTAATGCCCTATGATTAAGGTGAGATTTAGGCTCTTATCAGTGTCACCTTTGGACTCAGACTAGGAGGGCCCCCCACCCGAAAGCCCTGGGCTTTAGAAAGTATCATGGTGCAAGCCCTTCCACAGGCTAAGGACACAAGCCCCGTTTGGACCGCATGATCCCCAGTACCCGGGACTCCTGAATTCCCAGGATAAGCCCCTACAAACCCCGTTCCAGGACCTGCGTGGCCCTCTCCCCTGGGTCGCTCCTCTGAAAGATGGCCTGGGCTGGACCGCAGTGCCAGAGTGCACATTACAAGGCCTGTGCGTGGTCAAGGTGCAGCTGTTAGGAAGGGGTGGATGGGCCTTGGACATGGGGGCAGGGGTGTCCACACTACGTACCAGACATGATGGAAGGCAGAGGGGAAGGAAGAGAAATGGGCTGGGCTGCAAGCTAAAAGCTGGCTCTCCTTCTACTGCCTCTTTCTGACACAAAACTCCTAAGAGTCTAAGAATTAAAAACGCCAAGCTAGCCTCCCAGGCCACTGTGAAGGCATATTTGTCAAATAAGAGAACAGAACATATTTGACTTAGCAGTTTGTTATCTTAATTTACAAACGCTTACATATTTACATACACAATAGGTGGGTGTACACTGTCTCAGGTCCCACGAGCATCCGCAGTGGACTTGGTTCTCATGATGGTCCCTCCTAGATTTCACGCTGCAAAGACATTCTGCTTTTTTATTTCCTGAATCCCATATTCAAAGCTTAATTGGGATATTTTACTCAAGTGATAAGATTCAGGTTCCCTTTCTGATTAACCTAGTTTCCCATCCACAGTCACAGAAAAAAAAATTAATTGATCACCACAAAACTACATAAAACCAGGGGAATTCTCTGGTGGGCCAGTGGTTAGGACTCGGTGCTTTCACTGCCGAGGGCCTGGGTTCAATCCCTGGTCAGGGAATTAAGATCCCACCAGCCGAGCAGCACAGTCAAAAAACAAAACAAAACAAAACCAAAAAAACTATATAAAACCAATCAAATTTCCAATCGGCCCACCTAAATGCCCTCTAATATAAAAGGGCACTATTGTGAAAAATGGCTACAGGGAGAGAAAGTTTACTATCAGAGCAAAAGGGGGGTAGCTGTGAGCTGAGAAGCTCACAGGTCCTTCTAGTTTAGCATCAAAGACATCTATTTGTCCTAGAGTATTTGAACCACCCCGTGCTTGAATAGTCCAGTCATACTGCCAGTATCAACCAGCGTCAATCAATTATTGAGCCCTTACTATGGGCCAGGTGCTTTGATAGTCTCTTCATTTAATCCTTACCACCTGGGGAAGGGAGGCACAGAGAAGTTATGGCCTCTCAGCAGGTAAGTGGCTAAGACTTGGACCTGGTTTTATATGAATCCAAAACCCATGCTAGAAAGAATATCTTAAAAAAAATAATCTCCTATTTTTAAAATATATAATATCCTTTTTAAAAGAGGGGGGAATGCCATATTTCTAGCACAAGAATGAACGGTTGAAATGGTTATATTAATAAATATATACAATTTATTTTCCATATTCTTAAATAGACATAAAAACTTCACGGGGCTAGTGTTTTGTGAATTAAATAATGAAACATATATTGACTTTGGGGGGATATAAAGATATTTTCCTTCTCTTACCTCCTTAATAAGAATCCAGGGAAAACTCTTAATGAGAAGGTACCAAAAAAAAAAAACCCACAGAAGTTCCCACTCATTTATGAATTAAGGCCAAACTAGAATTAGAAAAAACAATCAGAATAACGATATCACACACAAAAATTAATAAGCCTAGAAAATGACAATGAAATCATTGCTGCCATTGTAACCCTGTGGGATGATAGAACAGTCAAAATCCTCTAAAAAGTTTTTGGTCAGAAAAAAAAAGAAAAGAAAGAAAAAAGCAAACTAAAACCTTCCAAAACTTTGACTTTTACTTAAGTGTTGACCTAATTCAATAGTTTTCCAATGATAACTTGGAAATAGTCAATAAATAAAATATGCCTTTCTGGTTGACTTTCACTGAAATTTATAATTAATTGCCTTTCGCAACTAGAATACCACATTCAGCTTTGAAAAGAACAATTCTCATTACTTTTCGCAAGAGGCGCTCTGAATATATGTTCTTTTGGCTCTAAATTTAAGAAGTATTTTGTCCAACTATTAAAATGTATTGCATATTGGATAACCAATCTTAAATTATTATCACAAGAAATAAAAATTCTAAAGAGGAAATATTCCCATGACTATGGCTTTGAATATATATGTCCCTTAGTCAAGTCAATGAGACCAGAACCAGGCAGCCACACTTACCCCCTTGGCCATAGCGGCTATGAGATGGTGGGAAGACTTGTTCTTAAGGGCAGTTGCATAATCCTTTCTCATTCTGCAGGAGAGCTTTAAGGGAGGGAAGGGAAAGACTACCATCGGTCAAGGAGAGTTTGGCTGCAATGCTGCCTCAAGGCATGAGAATGGATTCTATGGTCCCTTCCACATCAGACTAAGCATCTGTGATGATGCAACAGATTCGGCCACTTTCAACATCTTCCGAGTTGAATCGCTATCACTAGTTGGCCAGAGGAAGGAGGGGCCGTTCCAATCTCCCTTACAATTACCGCCCTAATTATTACATTACACTTTCACAATTTAATCCCTTTATTTGCCTCACTGCTTTTTGGGGGCTAAGTGAGTATCACGGCGTGATGCCCGCTGATGTAGCTAGCAGGGTAGCAGGGCAGCAGGAGTGCCACCCAGCTGCCAGCTACAAGCACAGCCAGGTGGGCAAGCCCAGAGTGCTAATCCGGACAGTGACATGTCTGCTGCTCAAAATCCTTGAAAGTTGCTGTCTCCAATATGGAGTAGAACTGAGCACTATACATCAATGCCAAGAATCACCCTGTGGTTCACCCTGTGAGGCTTTTGGTAGCATTTCAGCATCCTAAGGAAGAATCAGCGATAGAAGTGCAATTGTTCTATTCCAGGGATCGCTCGGTAAGTAACTATTGCACGGCTATTAATAGCTAAGCGATAGGATTTCTTTTTCTTTTTTTTTTTTTTTAAACAACTGTCAGGAAATGTTTTCACATAGTTGTCCTATCTTTGGAAAACATACTGAGGACCACGTTGTTTCAATCCCCCCCCCCTCCCAAAACAAAAAACTTTGGTATTCCCTCAAAGCAGGAGACATTTATAGGAGGAATTCACTGCAATCCACAAACCTTTGGGAACCAAGCTTTCACACAGTGTTGCTAAGCTGAAACTCAGGCCAGCACAGTGCCAGGCCCACAGTAGGTTTTTAGTCAATATTTGTTGAGTAAATGGGAGTGATTTTCATTTTGAGACCATTTTGCTTATACCAGCGTACACAGTGTTTGTTAATTTATCCCCAAACACTCCCTTATCTTTGTGTAGTTAGACCCCGAGCTGTGTAAACTGAATTAACAAAACCAAATTACTAACAGTTTAAATTTGAGATGTTCTGTAGCATCCATATTCTAATACTGTTGGACAATGGGTGGTAGGAACCCGAAGATTTGAAGTGTGTTTTCATTCTCAAGTTTTGCAATCTAGTAAGTAGGCTGAAGAGATACTTTCAAATGCCCCAAAGTGGGAGGAAGCTTTGCATACAGATCATCATTGTTTATTTACTCACTTTACATGTGATTTTGTATTTCACTTTATCCAGAAGCATTCCTTGAGGTAGGTATTAACGCCTTCAGTTTATAAATGAGAAGAAGGAAAATAAAGATCCAGTGGATGAAGGATTTTTGTAAGAAAATGCTAATAAAATATGGCTATGGTGATCAATTAAATATGAAGATACAGCTATTAAAATATTTAGGTAATTCATACATACGCCACACTAACTTGGCTTGTGTTCTTCCGTTAAAACTATGAAAGGCCGTGAAAAGATTAGGCTGATAGATCCACTCTATTATGTAAGAGTTATGATATCTTGAACAACTGTGCACTTTAACTCTTTAACTGTGTATTCATCAGCCATACATCAAGGAAGTGATTATGTAATAGACAGCACAAAAGCAATGGGAGATGGTACCACCTGTTCCACTCAGGACAATCACTGATCTTCAGTGCTACTGGGTGAAAAGACTTGCCCGCCCACATGCTCGTAAAAGGAAAGGGTAGAAGATTACTCTCTGTGCTCATAAAGGGGTTCAGAATCACCTTTTGTTAAAACATTTAGAAGGATTAGAGTTTAACAAACATCATCTCCTTTGCACTTTAAAAACCAGTAAGCATGTCACACAGTTATTAAACTGATTTCAGTTATGTCCAACAAGGGACCAGTAGATGACAAAGAAGAGTTGTCAGCGGTAAATCAGCAGCAACACGGTAATAGAGCTGTGGTTCTCAAACTCGGGTGAGCATAAGAGTCACCTGGAGGGCTTGGCAAAGCACGAATTGCTGGGCCCTCCCCCAGGGATTCTGACAGAGGTAATCTGGGATGAAGGATGGGAATCTGCATTTCTAACAAATTCCCTGGTGATACTGAGAGCGGCCACACTTTCAAAAGCACTGTCACAGAACACAGCACAGTATAGTGCAGTGGTTCTTAACCTCGGCTTTAGATGAAGCATTAACTAGGAAGCTTTCATAAATCCCCGCTTGCCCTGGCTGCACCCAAGGCCAATTAATTCTGAATTTGGAGGTATGAGCCTAGGCATCAGTATTTTTTTTATGTCTCCAAGTGACTCCTGTGAGCCTGCAAGGTTGAGAACCACTGACATGAGGGAAAACACACTTGTATCTATAACTGGTTAAGAAGATACATTTTGGGTATTTTTGTTTTGGCCATGCTACGTGCTTTGTGGAATCTCAGTTCCCTGACTAGAGAGTGAACCCAGGCCCTCAGCAGTGAAAGCGTGGAGTCCTAACCATTGGACCGCCAGGACATTCCCAGAAGATACGCTTTGTAAACCACGGAGCAGAGCAGAATACAATCACTGGTGTGCTGGGGATCCTCAATAAACAATGATTCTTTCCTTCCTCTATTTTCTTCAAAAGTGTATCACAAAGGATCTAAACAAGTGAAATGTAATTTTCTGTAAGATATATATCTATAGCTTTGAAAAGGAGCTGAGTTTTGTATTTGTGGATTCCTAGTTTAAAGGGTCACATACAAATTTTAGTCATGTTTTTCTACATTTTTCGGTGGGAAATAATATTGTTATTTATAAATCCGGAGATCTATAAAGGTTTGGGTATGTCTTACATACGTTGGAAGCATATTTTATATTTTGGTACAGTTTGGAAGCTTTTTCATACAAATTTATTAAAAAGGTGGGGAAAGTACATCCAACCACAGGAAAAGAAGGAAGGGCATAGAAAATTAAATTTGTTTAGAGACGTGATTCTCAAAAGTGTAGTTCCTGGACCAGCATCAGCATCGTCTGAAAACTTGTTAGAAATATAAATTTTCAGACCCCCTACCCAAGACAGATCTAATGAATCAGAAGCTCTGGGAGTGGGTGATCTGCATTTTCACAAGCTCTCCAGGCGAGTTTGATGCACACTCTACTTTGAAAACCACTGGTCTAAAATATTTATCATTTCACCTATACGAAGAACAGAAGAGGTAAAAGCACTATTTGTCCAGTGCGCATCGGTTCAGTGGCTATGCAGACCCCCACTGCTCTAATAACAGCTGTGCTCTTTCAAACTCCACCCATAGCTTATTATCATTCCATCTTTAGAGCTTGATAGTAAACGCGGAATTGATAGGGAGCATATGCGGGGATGGGGGGGTGGGGGGGTGGGGAGTCTATTCTACAAACCCTCCACTATCAATTTTCATCTATTTCTATTTTGTACTCAAGATAGAATTAAGAATGCACAACTTGACTAACAAGGGCCAGAACCACGAAAACCAACCAACCAACCATCACATGAGGCTGGAGGAGGGTGGGTATCGCCAGGTGCAACCCTCACTCACCTTGAATCGTCCTCTTGAAGAATGCCTTGCAGGCTTCACAGGATGCTACCCCATAGTGGTACCCAGACGCGATGTCACCGCACACTAAACACAGTCTCTTGGGCATCGAGTTGAGCATGTATTCGCACTTGGTCTGGGGGTCTTCAACAATGGTGCTGGAGCAGTCATCGTACAGTTTCCGGACAGGCCCACTACCTCCTAGGATAGGCGCAGAAGGGTAGAGAGGTGGCGAATCAAGTCCGTTCTGATGGCCATTCATGGTTGAACTGTAGCTCCCGCTGGCGTCTGAAGAGCCACCTGGGCTGTGGTGGTTGACGCTGTCCGTCAGGGAGGCCGGGCTGGAGGGTTCCGTCTTGATGAAGGACGAACAGCTGGAATCAATGTGTCGATCTTTGTTTGACATTCTGCAGAGAAGCCTGAGGTTTAGGGAGGTGCAAACAGAGAGAGAAAGAGGAGAGAGTGTCAAACACAGATACCAAAAGAGGTAGAAACAAAGAGAAGGTGAAAAAATAGAGAAAGTGAAAAAAAAGATCGAAAGGAGAAAAAAAAAAAAGAGAGAAGAATTCATACGTTAAAGACATTGCTCTTTGAGAGTGCTGCATAAGAACTAGGGACTACACATCATTCTCTAGTCAATATCTCTTGTTCTACAACAAGGTAATCAGCATAAGGGCGTGACAGGGTTACATCAAAGTGCCCAGACAGGCCATAAACAAAAGCTCTAACAGATCCAGTTCCTTTCGTTTTACCTTTCTCTTCAAGAACCACTGTCAATATCTAAATCAACTCTCTAGATTCTAAATTTAGCCAGGGAAGAGGAGTAATTTGCAAAGTCCATATCACTTCTAAAATTACCCTTATCCTCACTCTACTTTTCTCTTCCATTTTCTGATGTTGCAGTCATTTTATTATGAGCAGAACTAAACTTTTATTGTCAAGACCGAACAGATGATTCCTCAGCTCTGTAATTACTGTTTGTCAGCACGCTTCCATAAGCATAACTGTGTCTTTTATTGATCTAAGACACACAGGGAATATATCCTCAATCACGTTGCCTCTTTAATTAAATTGCTCTATTTCCTAGACATTTAGCGATACAGAAAGACATCAAGGATAAAATGCTAGCCAATATTTAAGGATTATTTCCTAGAGCCCACAAAACAGTGAAATGATCACCAGCATTGATTAATAAATATGTACATGTGTTTACATGTGTCCGTGTCTGCATGTGCGATTTGCCACTGTTGAAGAGAGGAATCACTAAAAGCCATTTGAGCCTTCAGTGTACCTGTGAATCCATAAACCTGATACTTCATATTCAGCAAAGTAAGGATGTATCAAGTTTTGCCCTGAAAAAATGAGATTTGCGATGGTCTCTTTTTCTCCCCTTTGGTCTTTTAACATCATACCTCCTAAAGGGAAATATGATGAAGCATCTAATCTAACAAACTCTCTCTCTTATCTAGAAGAAACAGACTGCCCCTCTTACTTTGTCAGACCCGTAAGTGATTAAATTTCGGAAGAGGTAATTAGATGAAAAGATATAATTGGTCCTATTTTCTTTCCGGTTCGCCATAGTGCAAAACCCCTTTTAGCAAAGTCTCTAGGAACCTTCTGAGAGCCCACTATAGAAAGAAGAGGTGACAGTTGAGAAACAAACTTAGATAATTGCTTCCCAGTGGAAAGTTGATTTATGGGAATCCCACAGGGTAATGGTCATTCACTCGAATTTGGGGGAGTAGTCACAGGATAACCGAAGGGATGCAATTATCTCTTTCACTATAAATCTAATGATATTTTATCACTGCACAAATTTCATGCTCTCCTCCGGGTGCCCCCTTCCCCCACTGTTCTGTTACTTTCAAAAGAAGAAAAATATGGTTATTTCCTATCAGGGAATGTTCACTGAACGGTTCCGAGAAGGCGGTCTCAAGAGCAAAGCATCCAGAGCAAGAATTTGCCTCTTTCCTAGCAGATTTCCCATTGGAAGTTTTGTGCCTCTTTCTAAAGTAAAGCAAACTCAGGATGTGAAGAAAGCAAACAGGAAGGAGAAATCCACAAAAATATCTTCTTGCTTTCGCCCACCCACTTGTGTTGTCCTTTCATCAAGAACTAGTGAAAGAAAAAATAGCCCCCTCCAGCCTGAACCGGGCGTCCGCTCCCTCCCGCAGCATCTGCTGCCTTGTCCCCGTCACTGTTAATGAGCTCTGTAATTAATAGATCGCTCTCCTTGTCTCCCAGCTTGCACCCTGGGCTAAGCACTTTTCCTCAAGTCAACGTTTGAAAGAAAGCGGGTCGGCATTGACTTACAGCAGCCCTGCAAATTCCTTTTAATTTAAAGCACTTACTCTACCACTTCACTTATTACCTTATAATTACTGGACTGCTCGCACATACATTATGATCTTAGACTACAGTTAGAAGTTGTTAGGGTACTAAACCACGGTCGCTCCCCTTTCCTCTCTCCGGCACTGAATCTCTCACAGCCACGACAATGAACTCTTTCGCCATCTGCCTGCGAGGCACCATTTCTTAATCATTTTTTCTTTTTCCCAAGGAGAGTTGCTTTGAGCTGCTTGATCACAAAACAGACCACGCTTTCCCTGGGCCTTCTTTTCTCTCTCTCTCTTTTCTTGGATTGTCTCTGTTCAATTTTATCCCAATTTTCTTTCCCTCGGGCGTTTTCTCATGGACTTCTAAAATGTGCAGAACTCTTGACTGAGAAACAAGGCCAGGAATCACCCTCCTATTTATGGAAGGGTTATTTGCAAAGTCACCAAATGTTTATGTGTCAAATGCATGTTGTTAAGGTCTTTGAAAAATTGGGTGTCTCCAGCCAGCTGTCTCCTCGAAAATCTCAGCCCCTAACTTTGCAATAATCTGGATGGAAGCAAGAAAATTCAGGAAGTTCAAGTGGTCGGGGAAGCCTTTGGACAGTGGCAATCTCTTCTACACAAGTCTGGCCATTGTAGCTGTAAAGGAAAGTGAACATGCTGGATCGGTGCTGTAGGTTTTCTATGTTTCTTCTCAGACATGAACTGCTTCCTTAATGAATACCTTTTTGCCCAGTGGAAATAATAATAGAGTTGCCATTTATCAAGTGCTTACTACATGTCAGGCATTGACCTGAGTACTTTCCAAATATTACCTCATTTAATCCCCAAGACAACCTTGTGAGGGAGGTATTACTCTTTAGGAAACAGAGCCTCAGACATCAAACAATTTCCTGAAAGTCATACAGTTTGGAAGTGGAAGAGTCGGGATTTCAACTCAGGGCTGACTCCAAAGTCCAGTGCGGAAATGTCCTGAAGCCAACAGAGAGTTTTTCAAGGTGTTCACTGATGGTTTTAAATAGCCAAGCACAGAGGGGTAGAGCTGGCACACACAGAGGCTCTATGACATTCACACTCACCCATGAGTGGAAAAGTGGCTGAAGAAGCCACCACGCTGGCTACAAGGCCACCCCGTTGAGTCACCCTCCCCAGGGTTTGGCGTGACACCGAAACAGAATCTGAAAGAACACAGTTGTCTCCTAATTACTACTTAGCTCATTACACTGAACATTTCCTAGACACCATTACATTATACCCTAAAACTACAGTGGGTCTTAATTCTCTCCCTCTCTGTCTCTGAAATTCTACAGCTCTATTATTCAAGCCTGAGATATTCACAACTATCTATAAATTCAATTGTCAGCTGGTGGGTTTTATTCTAGACTGCACTTCAATCTAAAATTAGAGGCACTAAAATTCACATTAACTCTAAGAGGAATGTAGTGAATAAGACTTTATTTCAAAAGAACACCTTTTTGTCAGAAAGAGCCATTTCCAAGATGATGGCTTTATCTGGAGCCAAAGAGAATAAGCCCAATTCCACATTGTGCTGTTAACGCAGAAATTTTAGGTCACATTGGATTAATAAAAATCTAAATTTCGTTAAGAATTATGAACAGAAATAACATGTGTTGGGAAAATGTGGGAAATATTTATTTTAAAGGCTCTGTAGAGTTGCTTTTATTTTATTATTTTAAGAGAAATGATGGGAGACACAAGGGAAAAAGAGAAGCAACTTTCTAAAAATCTTCTCTGAGTGAACACCCTGAGAATAAACTGGACGGAGAAACAACCATGTCAAGAACAACATTTATGTTCTTTATAAGAAACTAAATTTGAGGGATATAACAGCTTTCCAGAGGCCAGGGACATTGCAGTGCTTTAGAAAGTATTTTCAATACAGTTTGAGATATAGTCTTCTGTATTCTATATATATTCTATATATGTTCTATTATATATATTATACATATATATACATTTATATATAAATTCTGATGATCCTGCTTCAACATAGGAACTTCTCGCCCAGCCTTGCTTAAGGGTTAGCAAGAGTAAAATTTATCTTTGGTGTTAGATACTAATGACCAGGCAGATAAAGCTTCTTGGTTGCTGGACTATTTAAAAATGTAATTTTTGACAGTTGATTAACTGTACGTACAGGTGTTCATGTATAGGGAGAAAGTGACAGACAAAAATAAGAAGAATCAATAAGTTGCTGCTGGAGGGGGAAAACAAGATAATCTGTAAGTTAATATTCCATTTATATTATAAGTATCAAGCTTGTTTTCAGAGAGGCTACCTAGATCCAGGTAAATGTAGGACTGTGAGTGAATTGCTGTGAATTTCTGGGCAATGTGTAGGTGTCCAGAGTGGTCTACATTTCCCAGAAGGGACTTAAGCCTACGTTCCATAGGCTTATATATGATTAAATATTATTAACCCTTTCACCAAACTATTGGGTTGCCCAAAAAGTTCGTTCGGTTAGTGAATACGTTGTTCAACAGTTCTTCGTGAAAGTTAAAAATGTGTCTTTTAGTTTTACCTAAACCCGAACGAACATTTTGGCCAATCCAATAAAAGTTTGTAATAAGCAGCTGCATTTCATCTTTTGAATTTTATACCAAACTTGAGTTCATTTGCTACTTTATTTCCCTCCTAAAAAAAGTGGTGCATCAATGCAACACATGTGTACAGATCTTCTTCTTTGGCCTTCCTGATTTTAACACCAAGGAAAGATTTTTTGAAATTTTATTATACCTATTTCAGTGACAGACACCTAAATAGGCTAAATAAATGACAACTAAACAACTCACTAGTTTATTTTCTTCCTTGTCATCCTTAAGGGCCCGAAAAGGTACCCATCATCATTATAAATTCCAAACACTTTATCAATTTATATCTCAAAGTTTTACATAACAACAATGGAGCCAGCAAACCTGCAAGCTTACAAATATGAGAAGACAGAGAGAGAGAGAGAGAAGACAGAATCCTTAGTTCTCTCACTGAATCAGAGAATTTCAGGGTTGGAAAGGAAGGTTATCGAAAGTCCTATCGCTCATCACTTAACCTATCCAAAGTAGGAATGAAGTTATAAGGATTGGTCGGTTTTCTACCTGTCGAAATCACCAGATTGAATATTTAAGTATTTTTGTTTCAAAAAATAAGAAGCTTTTATTAGCCTATAGGTTTTGGGTTTTGTTTTAATGCTTTAAGAAGAAAACCTCCAAGACTAAGGCAGCAGCTCCCCGAGGCCCAGGCTTCCAAGCTCATGAC
The DNA here is from genome assembly GCF_949987535.1 of Balaenoptera acutorostrata. Taxonomy (NCBI): domain Eukaryota; kingdom Metazoa; phylum Chordata; class Mammalia; order Artiodactyla; family Balaenopteridae; genus Balaenoptera; species Balaenoptera acutorostrata. The sequence goes on from NC_080064.1 coordinate 162,882,153, forward strand.
CCCAGCAGCTCCGCTGGCAGTCTGAGTTACAACTCCAAGCACGCCACTTTACAATGAGCTTTTTTTTTTTTTTCTCCTGCTTCAACTAATTGCACTCTCGTAAAGTGGCAAAATGTGAATCACTTAGTAACAAAATGGGCACCAGCTGCTATTGTCAAAGAATGGTGATGCTGAAGAAAGAGAAAGCAACCGAATGAAGTGTCATGTCAGAAATCAACGGTGCAACGTGTGATTTGAGAAAACATGACTACTTTACAGAGACAGGGTGTCATTATGGCATCACAGTAATACGCTGCTTTGACAACTGCTGGGTCTAACATATCATCATTGCATTAAGGTACACTGGCTTAGTTGGGGAAGGAAGAGAGAGGATTTTTTCTTTTAATAAGAAATATCTTCAGGTCTGCCTGGTTAACCTAACAGAAGGAGACCATTAATTGTAAAGAAGGAATTGTAAATCCTGACCCACACGCCAGAAAGATTAAAACACATGCGCACATATGCACACACACTTAGATACTATTTTAGGTCTTCTTTAATAAACGTGGAGGCCCATCTAATGGAACAGAGGTCTGCATAACATGATCACAATGATTTAGTGATGCCGCTTCTTGATTCTTTGAACAAATAACTTGTGCGTTTAGTCTAAAAGACTCTTTGCAACTCACTCTGTCAAGAACCAGAGTAAGCAAACAGCTCCCCACAAAGCTGATGCTTGAGTTGTTGACAAGAGATGTAGCTAAGTTGTGTGGGAACCAGGGGCCAGCTCCTTCAAGTAACAAATCGGAGCCTCTATCTAAGCTGAACGCTTTCCCAGTTCTGTCAAGGGCCACGCGTGCTACACTAAGCAAAGAAGTTTAGGACAAATAAAAACAGGAGACTTGGAACTCATTTCTGGCCAGTCGTTGAAAGCACCCCAGGAATATAATTTCATACCTAGGGCTAAACCATGACCAGGAAGGACCTTGCTGAAGCCCTATCTGCTTTTAGGGCTCCAGTGTTCAATTTTGCTCTGAAATTAGGTTGGTCGACTATCCTGATTTAATCACTGAAGTCTCATGTCCTGGGACTTCCTTAGTCCAGACAATCCAGGATGGTTGGCCATCCAATCGGATATAGAGAAAGACCTATAAAACCTTGTGCCTTTCCTCCTGCTGTTGTCCCTAAAACAAAGGAAGGGAAATGGATTCCATTCCTTTTCAGCAAAGAGAAATGCGCTATTCACACTGGGGGTGTTCTAAGTGTATGCGTTAGAAAGTGCCTGCATCCTATCTTACTGTATCATTCCAGCCAGAGGCCACTGCCCAGTGCCTTGTTAAGCTATCCAGACTATTTTAGATGTAGGAAATTGCAATTGCTTCAGTTTGCGTTACCAGGTGATTTCTGATGCTTCCTGGTTGATAAACTTTATTAATGGGAAAAGAAATGGTCCTGTGATATCACAATGTGTTGCTCATTACAGTTGTTGACAGTTTCTGTATTGAAGGATTTGATCTGATGCAGGAGCGCTTACTAGTGTAATTCATCCTTAGCTTGTTTTCTTGGACCTATGTCAATCTGGGGGTGCGCCTCCCTTGTTTATAGCTCTAAATACAGTAAGCGAGCTACTGGCAAATCAATAAGACTGTTAAATGCATAATAATGCTGGGTAATTGCATACATGATGTTTTGCATAATTAACCGTCTGAGCTTTTCTTTAATATAATGGGCTCTCATGTAATATAGAGCAGCTATAAGTCTATAAAATATACACAGTTTATATGAACCATGATTCTGCTTAAAACTCTGGCTAATCACCTACATTGGCTTTGAAGGGAGAGCTCTCCTCCACTGCCAAGTCCAAATCAATTCTTATGACATTACTTTACAACTAACATGATATTTAACTGATGATGGCTATTAGCTATTATACAGATTGCACTCAAGGACTGTAACAGTAGGGGAAAAAAATACCATTCAGTTTAAACAAACTTCTGCCATGTAATCAATATTACTGAGGCAAATTAAGTGTTTTAACAAGTGTGTATATTTGCCCTAATGCGGCTTAATTAACTATATCCTCACAACTGCCCAAGTCCAGGACACCTATGGATATTAGAAGACAACGTCAAGAACTGTCTAGTCAGCGACTCAGATGCACAAGAGATGCAAAACAAGCATTTTATCTTCAATCCCTAAGGACAGTTCTTTCCTTACACAAGTTACTCCCCTGGGACCAAAAGCCAGAGGCCCAGAAGGGCTTTAGAATCGTGTACTCTACATCTTGATGTAGGAAATGCCCAAGTGTTGACCGGATCACTATCTCCAGGGTAGAGTGAAACAGCCCTGGGCACAAGGTGGGGACCCTGCCAGAAAAACAAACGGTGAGTATGGGGTAAAAAACTACCTAAGATCTAAGATAAATCATCAAAATGAAGCTTATGATATATGCTGAATGTAACATTTATTCGGTCTTAGAGATTTACTACGCCATGAGCAGACCTCCTCTGCAGTAAGCTTTCTAGAGAAAAAAAAATAGTCTCCTCCTTCTACAAATCTCTGGTCTTTCAAACAGAAATATGGATCAATAAAGTTTGCTTGTGTTCAGACAATTCCGTTTTCAAGCAGTCAAGGAGCACGCCGAAGAGAAAAAGCCGACACGCCAGCGGGGGGACTGACAGCTAAATGAAGACCTTCTAAAGGCATCTCGCTAGAGGAGAAATAAACAGACATTCAACTCATAGAAAGTCTATGCACTGATCTTTACAAATTAAAAATCGAATATAGATGCTTTACACACACACTCCAGTGATGGAGTTCACAAATCAAATCCAGGTCAGTGAAAGCTCAGGCTGCCTGAATCTCCCTTTCCTATTCTCTTTGCTACGCTGGAAGAGGAAATAAGAATGCTACCAGGAGTTGATGTAAGGATATTGAGATCATCGTATTGATGTCACCCTTTACTCATTAAGAAAATGTTTTGCAAAAGCAATTACAATGACCAATAAGCCAGCTGCCTCCATAGATATAGGCCAGTTCCTCTGGAGTGGAACTCTGAAACATTCCCGGAAACTGGGTGAATCACAGTGGTGAGAAAGCTGAGCTGCTGAGGAGGAATCACCGTTGAAATAAAGGTTGCTTCGAGCATATTGGAACATTTCTATGTTAGAGAGGGAGATTCATCGTACCGCCACAGATAATAAACCACATCTTTCCCTGTTGGACAGCGGTTAAACTATATTTATACTTTTAACTTAATAGCTTAGTTTGCAGTAGTTAACATCTGGATGCAAAAGCAGCTGGTCTGGGGGTGATCTATGATAGCAGAGGTTAACATGATATTCTGTTGGTACGAGGTGTTGTTCAGCTGAAGTAGGAGAGTGGGGGGGCGGTGTGGAGGAGGGGAAATCAGCTAATTATTAATCCTAAGACTCCTTCCTCTGTCTTCTTTCTTTAAAAGAAAACATTTCATTGAGCTAGTTGCCTGAAGAGAAGGTGAAGCTTAAACACCCAAGCCACTACTTGCAGGCAATGAAAAATAACATATATATTTAATTCAAGCCATGGAAATGACGAAGGATTTGTTCTGCAGCATTATGGGTTTTGTAAAAGAGATTATTCAGCAGTGGGACACCATGCAGCGAAGACAATGGAAGCCACAGAGAGGCCGGGATTTCAGATCGGAAGGACTCGCTTGTGGTTTGTCATTCAAAGGTCCAAAGATAAACGTGCAGAGAAAAATTTCTGACTCTTAGTCTCAATTCTGAAAAACTGATTAAAAAATGTAGGACACCAGGGTTCCAACACCTTGTCTGTCTTCTCCTCCATTTCTCAGCAAACTGAGTCTTCTTAACAGCGCTAGAGGGAGGAGCAATGTGGTTCTAGCCGGGGACCCAGTGCTGTGTGACCTGAGGCCGGTCTCTACCACACTCTGACCCTCATCCTCCCTGGTCAAATGGCAGGATGCGCCCACGTGCTTTCTAAAATAACTGCTGCCATTAAAAAAAAAAAAAAATTCTACTGGGTTGGCCTAAAAAAAAACCCAAACGAACTTCTTGGCCAACCCAAGATTTTACTCCAATAAAACCCATGCTGGCTTGTGACTCAGATGAGACTGAGAGCAAGGGCTATTGCATGAAAGCACACTTCCCAAACTTCCTTTTGTTTCCTTGGCTGCTACTGCACTTAGCCAAGTTTCACGGTTAGGGCAGTGCACGTGTGTGTGCGTGTGTGTGTGTGCGCGCGCGTGCGCGCGCATGTACGTGCTTCAGGAGAAAGAAAAAGTACGCAGCCGACAACCTGCTACATAACAACACAACCACAGCAACTACAGTCAACTGAGGAATCCTTCCCAGCGGGTGACCGAAGGCCAAACAGTGCCACGATCATCTGGTGGGATCCAGGAAGCAGGACTCTTGGTTTTTTCCTAGAAATGGTTCTCTTTTTGCTCATTACGTTTTTGGTGGGAGGCGTTGGCAGAAAGGGCAATTCTCTGCAATCAGCGTTTAAGTGAATGTTTGTCCCAGTGTGTGACACCACGCTGTCAGCAAGCAGCGGGGAGCCCTTGAGTTGTTACTACATTTGATTTGACTGCCAGTAGGAAGCTTCATTTCTACCAACTGTTAGTTGCTCGCTCAAAGAATCTTCGTTTCTGGAGTGATTTTTTTTTTCCTCCTCTCTTCTATTTCCTTTTCCTTGACAGGTTGTGCGCCCAAATGCCACGTGGATGTGTCAGAGGCAACTTTAGTTCTTTTCTCCCGAGCTGGTCAGACCTGAGGGCCTGGCTGTAAAGAGTCCACCCAATGTGTTTGGAATTTCTAGTCTCTCATTTAGATTCTCTGAACTTTAATTCACATTTCCTAGATCCTCACCAGGTCAACACAGACGCAAGCTGGTTCGGCCACATTGTGGTCACATGTTTTTACTTGGTGGGGTTTATTTTAGCTGATGGAGCAGACATTTCTGCAGCTCTTATCAGCCAAAAAGAGAGAGAAAAAAAAAAAAGGCTGGTCACTCACCTTTTCGTGCAATTTTGTTGAAATAACTGCTCTTTGGGTGACTGCTTCCGACACCTCTAAAAATTTTTCTGATTTGATAACTTTACTACTTCCCGTGAAAGCTTTTCTCTTTCCAAATAATGATTTTGGTAATTAGGATTCTCAGATAGTGTCTCTGATAAGAACTTCTGACAGTGAAAAGCATCTTTAGAAACAACAAAAGCATATGCATGAGTAAAAACGGTGGGGAAAAAAAGAGAAGGAAAAATCCCTCAGAGATATTATGAAAATTCAGGCTGAATGGAAAATTAATTAACACTAAAGAGCTAAAACTGTAATTAAGAAAAATTTCATTAAGGAGAGGCAGGTGAGTCTGTTTTTCTAAATATGACAAGGTGCTGTGTAAAAATAAAGTAGAAGCAGGTTTTGGGGAGTGGAGCACGAAAGCCATGTCTTTAACCAGATCAAATTCTCGAAATTGGCTGTCAAGACAGGATTGTTGTGATTTATACCCGTCTATCAAGTGCATGAACAGAGAGACTGAGAGAACAGAAACAAGCTGCTGTCGCTTCCATTCGCAAAGAACCTTTAATTTCCACAGCACCATCTGTTACCAAATCTAATTCACATTCCCCCCTAATCTGGTTTAGTTCCATAATACTAATTCTTCCCCAACCCCTAGGAACACAAACCACCAAAAAAAAAAAAAAGGCTGTGGTTCTTGGTGAGTGAGAAATTGAATATTACAGAGTTAAGGTGTAAAGGCTCTGGTGACTTAAGGGAAGCATGCTCTTCTCCATTAAAATGTCTTCCTGGTAAAGGGATTTGTTTTCAACCAATGCAGAGATACGAAATTGTTCATATTTGGGGTAAAAAAAAAAAAAGCTGATATAAAAGTAGGCCGGGGACACGAAAGCAGAGGTTGTCATAAAATACAATTGTCAAGTTTAGTCACTTTCAGAACTGGCTATAAAATCACTTTGTCATGGTTTTCACATAGAGAAAGCCTGAAACTGTAATTTTGTTAAGGAAACTGAGAGTGATGTATAAATTCAGAAAAAGTAGAGAAGCCTGGGCGGGGGTGGGGAGGGGAAGCTGGGGGGAAACCTAGGAGGAAATGAGAATGGCAAAAAATCATATTTAATTTAAAATAAAGGGATGTATATGGGTAAACACACATCCATCTCTCCCAGTCCGAGATTCTATTAGCACATAGTTTTGATTCAACATCACTTCTGCTCTTAGCCAATATAATAACTGGCATTCACAATAATGTGGAGCTATAAAATTATAAAGTGCTTTCTGCATCAGAGAAAGATTAAACTACACTCAGTAAAGATTTACTGTTAAGTGTATTTTATTGCTTTCTAACTCTGTGAAAATTTGTTATCTCTAAAGGCAATAGTACACAAAGATCCACAGGCATACATTACAAAATGAGAAAAGCCATTGTTTGAATCCTAGGATGAGAAGTTTTGATTACACGTTTAGTCAACTAGCTTACTACCTAATTCTTCCATGAATATTAGAAGCATTACCCTTTTGATCTCTAACCCAGTCACATAGAACACTAGCTGGGTTACAGGATATCAACCCCTCAATGTCAGTAAATCACTGGAGAGGTTATGATCAAAATATTTATTTTCATGATAGACATGGTTATCACCCATAAATACATTTTTTGTAGAAAAGACTTTAACTTGTAAAGTCCATCACCGAACTGGTAGTATCTTTATACCCAATTTTAAAAATCCTAAATCCGTTATATAAAGATGTATATTTTCAGGAAAGAATCTCTCATTTTACTGATATAATCCTCTGATTAACTAGGTACACAGATATTTTCAACTATTAGCAATAATAAGAGCCTGCTTTTTAAGAGACATGGTAGATTATGAAAGAAGATAAATCGTTCAGGACATTGTAATAAACAAGAAAACTGGAGACGAGAATAAATATGCATATACACACACACATGAACATATATATATATATATACGCATCCTATAGAAACATCAGTGGGTGTCATACACACATATCAGTGATTAGGGATTCTAAAAATGGTAAAATATAAAATAACACAATATTTTCAATATTCATTAAGGAATATGCTAATTCTGATATCCCTAAATCATACACAGTAATTTGTACTGTATAATTTTTAGAGTTTCTAATACAATTGCAAATTAAAGAGACATTTTTGTTTTCTTCACACTCATAAAAATGGCTGACATTCCAAGACTGACAACAACAAATGCTGGTGAGGATGTGGGGCAACCAGAACTCGCATACATTGCTGGCAGGGTATAAAATGGTACAACCTTTTTAGAAAAACAGTTTGGAAGTTTCTTATGAAATTAAACGGACACTTACTACGTCACAACAATTCCCTCTTAGATATTTACTAAGAATGAAAACATATGTCCACAAAAAGAACGATACACAAATGTGTATCATCACTTATTCATAATGGCCCTAAGCTGAAAACAAATCAAATATCCATCACTGATGAATAGAAAAACAAATTGTTATTATATATATGTTTGTGTTTATGTGTATATATGTGTGTGTGTATATATATATATCCTGGTCAACAATAAAAAAGAAGCAAACTGTGATCGTCCACATACAATATCAGAGATACCCTGGTGAGCAAAAACTAGGTAGATACAGAAGAGTACTTACTCCAAGATTCTGTTTATGTGAAGATCTAAAACAGGCAAAACTAATCTCTAGGGACAGAAATCACCAGTGGTTGCCTGGAGCAAGGGGTGGGGAATGGCTAGAGCCATTAAGGAAATTTTTCCTCCTAACACTTTTTACTTTGTTTATACTTATGTCTAAACCATATTTTTGTATGTGTTATATGGATTACTTTTGTCAAAAGTCATCTAACCATGCATGGAAAATATGTGTTTTGTTATACGTAAATTTTATTGATAAAATTGATCTAAAGAGAAAATTTTGAACAATAAGTTTAAATATAATGGGAATTCCCTGGCGGTCCAGTGATTAGGACTCCGCACTCTCACTGCTGAGGGCCTGGGTTCAATCCCTGGTCAGGGAACTAAGATTCCACAAGCCACTCGATGCGGCCCCCCCCCAAAAAAAGTTAAACATAATAACTTTATATTACTAGAAGTTTCTATCGATTCCTATGCCTTGTACCAGGTGTTAAATAGCCAGACCTAGAAAATTCTTCATCAACATCTAGCTGTACTTCTGATTTACACACAAGGACCCAGGGGATCAGGGAAGAGAGACAGATGACTTATTCAAGGACACCCAGAATTAGAGGTAGAACTCAGTCCAAATTCCAGCTTTCCATCTCTGAGGCCAGATCTTTTTCTAACCTATTAATGGGGCAAAGGATGAAATCAAGATTAGGCCCATAGTGAATAATAGTCTACTGATCTGAATGATAACCACCCCTCTGTATTCTGTTTTGAAAAACATGAAATATTTGTTACTGTAAACACCAAATAATTCTGTGCATATTTGGGAAGTAAAGAAAGCAAACCTGACTTAATTCTTCATTTTCTTCATCCAAACATGGAACATGATAGAATGGCTTTAGTAAATAGGCAATATGTAAGCAGCAATGTGGTCATGTGTCATTGTAAGTAATTCACAGTGGGCTTTTAAACTTTTTTGGTTTGTTTTGCTTTTGTATTTGGAATAAGGAAGTAGATATTATGGGAGATAGAATATGGAAACAGGATTTAAAACGTGGAAATCAGAAAAAGAGGAGAGTCACCTGATTTTTAAAAATATGGTTTAGATATCAGTATAAACCCAATAAAAATGTGTCAGGGGAAAAGTACAGTATATAAAACCTGAGGTGGTACATATCAAAAGAAATGTATAATTCTAAAGGAACTTCCAGGAAAGAAAACTTGCAGAGTAACTTAAATCAACTTAAAAATTATTTCATCACCAATTTACCAGCTGCTTCTCAAGTAGGAAGACAGGGATGGCATTCCTTAGCAGGAAAGGAAATAAATCACAGAGCACATTTCTTTCCCTTCTTTAACTTTCATACACATGAAGCTTACAGCATTTAGTACTTAGCTAAGGAGAGATGACATGATTATATAGCTAATTCATGTTTTCCTGAAAAGAGGATTCTACAGAATAATAAAACTGTGTACATTCCTGAAGACAAATCTAGCCAAACTTATCATCTCTCTCTTTCAAAGGCTCCACACACTCTACAGGTCGACAACCAAGCCCCTTAGCCAAAGAGTCCAGACCTTGCCCTCACTGGCTGGCCATCCTCTCTGACCCCAAATCTCACTCCTCCCTGCCTTGTACCTCATATATATGCAATGCTTGCCAACTTGTAATTCCTCCTACCAACCAGCTTTCCCTTCTCTCTGGGATGCATCTCGCTTTCCCTGTCCCCCTAACAACTAGCCATCTCCTATTCATTAGTAAAACCTCAACTGAGTTATCACATGTCCAGCGAGTCTTTCCAGACACCTCTTTCCCTAGATATTCCCATAATTCCGTGAGCCTATTTCTACAACCACACTTAACCCACTGTCTTTCCTGTGTATACTTATACTAGCGACCCTCCACTTCAGGAGGACCATGCATTGCTTTCTCTTCCTAAATTTAACCCTGTGCCCGGGCTGGTGAATGAAGGAAGAAACCATGAATTCACATCCGCAAAAATCGGTGAACTTTAAACACTGGGGCACAAATTTTCTAAATTAGAGTGTTGTTCACACAATCTTGAGAATCTGTGAGATACAGCATTAAACACGGAAAAGCTATTTTTATATCTCCTTAGGTCAAAGTAAACCTGCTAAGAGATTTGATCTAAACAAAACAAAACAACCTACAGGGTGAACTAGTAAATGATTATAAGAGCTTTAATTAGATGCCCTGGCTTTGAGTCCACCAACATTGTTATTACTTACTTAGTGTCAACTAACTGTGGGCGCTGACATGTTATCTACAAGCCTCAGTTGCTGAATCTGTTAAATGGGAACTGTATCTCATAGTATAGGAAGAGTGAATAAAAATTATCTGCAAAGGTGGCACTGAGTTCAGAAGGATATCAATGAGCAAGAATGAGAAAGGCCATTTTAGGATGAAGGAGGGTGACCCAGAAGTGGGCGCATGCAGGGGAGGCTCGGAGAGTGAAGGAGGGGGTAGCTCTGCGGAGCGCTATAGGGGATCTGGAATTTGCTATGGGTTCAGAGAGTAGGTTGGGGCCACACTGTGGAAGGTTTGAAATACTAGAATATGCAGATTAGATGTTATTTTGTAGGTGATGGGAAGCTACTGAAGATCTCTGAGGAGAACAGACATAACCCGGTTTGTGCCTTCATTAAACACAGCTGTGAGTGCAGCAGCGCCCGTGTACTCACTCATTCACCCCTATTATGTTTCAGGCGTATAACCTGATAAAACAGACCAGACCTCTGAACTCACAGTGTTTAAAGCCCAACTAGGAAGCTATTCTATCCAGCAAGATAAACGATGAGAAAAACCTGCAGTAAGAGGGTAGCAAAGAAAATGAGAAAAAGAGGAGATAGATATTATAAGCATCATCAAAAGAGGTTTGGGGCTTCCCCGGTGGCGCAGTGGTTGAGAATCTGCCTGCCAATGCAGGGGACGCGGGTTCAAGCCCTGGTCTGGGAAGATCCCACATGCCACGGAGCGACTAGGCCCGTGAGCCACAACTACTGAGCCTGTGCGTCTGGAGCCTGTGCTCCGCAACAAGAGAGGCCGCGATAGTGAGAGGCCCACGCACCGCGATGAAGAGTGGCCCCCCACTTGCCGCAACTACAGAAAGCCCTCGCACAGAAACGAAGACCCAACACAGCCATAAATAAATAAATAAAAATTGTATAACTTTATTAAAAAAAAAAAAAAAAAAGAGGTTTTTACACCCCCAGTGATCCCTAAATAATACATGAGAATCGGTCAAGCTAAAATTTCTTTGACGAAGTGTAATTTTTTATAAAGTGTAATATCAAAACAAACGAACACCTTATGATGGAACTGTTCTTGATCTTGACTGCGGTGCTGGACAGAGGAATCTACATAGACAGTAACATAGAACTAAACACACGAACTCACACACACAAGCACAAACGCATGTGCAACTTGTAAGATCTAAGGTCTGTGGACTCTATCAATGTCAATTTTCTGGTTGTGATATTGTATACCATAATTATGCAAGTGGTTACCAGTGAAAGAAACTGGGTGAAGAGTACAGCGTTTCTCTGCATTATTTCATACAACTGCATGTGAGTCTACAATTACGTCAAAAAAGTTTTTTTTTTAATTAACATTTTCCTTGAAGACGTGGGCTACAGCCTATTTGACTTTGTATCCTCAGCACTTTGTACTATGCTGAACTCATATTAGCTACTTGAATTTGTCACTTAACAGACGTTTGTTGAATGAATAAATGACTGAACTGCAAGGCATTATGTCAACTATAGGCATCATTATTCTTTATAAACGTTGTTATAAACCTCATCACAATAATTTTCTATGTCTGACTTACATGTGTCTGACATTATTTGAAATACCAAACCTCTGACACTAGACACCAGTTAGTCAAGGACATGAAGCTGATGGCATAGATGGTCCTCCATTCTGCCGCTTCTCAAAGAATATGGTGAATTCTCAAGATAATGTTCTTAAGAAACATTGATATGACTTCATATATCCCAAGAAGATATCGGGATTTCTTTTCTTTTTCTTTTTAACAGTGAGAAAAGAAGTTAGAGTCACACACTGATTCTCAAGACAGTCTTGTGAGACAAGTGTTTTCTCCATTTTACAGATGAGGAAACAGAACTGTGATAGAACCGGAACTTGAACTTGAATTTTCTATATCTAAATTCTGTCCTCTGGGCTGCAAAATGCTGAACCACAAAGATTTAATAACAATACTTTACAGCAGCCAATTAAATATGCCAACTGTCGTCACACCTATAACTACTATCTTCTAAAGATTTTATTTTTCAATGCTTTAATTTTCTTAAACAACTGTATACTCAGTTAAGTGCTATGCTCTATCTGTGATGACTATTTGAACCCACAATACCAAAGATGGGACCAAGATAAAAGAAAAAGAAAAAAAAAGTAGCTCATTCCCTTAAATGTCTAAGAACAAAGGATAATAATGTTGAAAAGTCAAAATCACTAGCAACTTAGAAAATACTAGATTATTTATATTATTATACCATAGAAGGGATGATTATTATTTAATTGAGACAGGTTTAGAGCCTTCTAATAAGGAGAAACTAACTTATTTCACAGCATGGAAAATTGCAGCTAGATACTAGGTAGAACTTCCTGGCCAATTAGCTTTTGTCATTAATTAACTGTATCAATACATATAATTAATATACATTAATTAATTTGCTATGTCTCAGTTATCTAATAATTAAAATGCAGGTACTCATTAATGCCCACACCATCTAATGCACATGAATGTTGAGACCCAAAAGAGAAAATAAATACGAAAACCTCTGAAAAGCTTAAAGTGTTATGCAAATCCAAAGTGTTACTATAAATCTGTGGGACAAAATATTTTAATTTTTGGAATAAATCTGAACATAAATCTGCATCCAGTTTTGAAATATAAATCCATACTTACCTGGGCTTCCCACAAAAAAATTATTCAACTTTGGGGATTTGTTGTGAGTTACATTTGTTTAAACACTTTGATAATGCATTCTGACTTCTACTGATTTTTCACCAACATTAGCTCACACTATCACCCAAAATGAGCTCCTTAACTTCTCAGTACCTGAGATTAAGAGGTGATGCTAGTTGTTTATAGCAAAGCTTTAAATGAATCAGTTCACAAACTTTAGTGAGTATCTACTATGTGAGCATCTACAAACAAATACCGTATGCTAACACATATATATGGAATGGAATCTAAAAAAAAAAAAAAGGTTCTGAAGAACCTAGGGGCAGGACAGGAATAAAGACGCAGATGTAGAAAATGGACTTGAGGACATGGGGAGGGGGAAGGGTAAGCTGGGATGAAATGAAAGAGTGGCATGGACATATATCCACTACCAAATGTAAAATAGATAGCTAGTGGGAAGCAGCCGAATAGCACAGGGAGATCAGCTCGGTGCTTTGTGACCCCCTAGAGGGGTGGGATAGGGAGGGTGGGAGGGAGACGCAAGAGGGAGGAGATATGGGGATATATGTATATGTAGAGCTGATTCACTTTGTTATAAAGCAGAAACTAACACACCAGTGTAAAGCAATTATACTCCAATAAAGATGTTAAAAAAAAAAAATGAATCCGTTCACAAACTTTAGTGAGTATCTACTATGTGCCAAGATTGATGTGGGCGCTAAATAATAAAGAAGTTTTTCCAAGGAAAATGTGATGCGTTTCAGAGGTCAACATACCATGCTAAGAATGAAGGCTGCATGGAAGTTACGCAAGAAAATAATGAGGTTCGATCCCCCCCCCCTCGATTCCGCCAATCAGATTCCCCATGGATAACAATTAATCTAACACAGGTCTGGGGGAAAATCAAGCTAGAGATAACTTCTGAAACTGCTTAACTACATTGGATCACCTTAGACACTCACCACAAGAACAAGACAAGAGGGTGTAGATAAAGCGATTATGACCACTTCTGGGGAAAAAAAAAAAAAGTGATTCCTATAAATAGAGGCATAGTCTTCACGCAAGAACCATGGGAAACGTCTCTCTGGAGTTACATCAACCACGCACGACATTCATCATAATGGTTCTCAAGTCTCAGCAGCCGCTGGGTCGCACCCTCAGAAACCCAAGTCCCTGCCTCCTCTGTTTGCTGCTAAGGCAAGGCTGTCCTACGACAGCTCATACTTCCATCTTCCAGAAGGCAAACAGACAGGGCAGGATCAGTTCTTGTTCTTATCCGAAGTCCAGGAAGGAATATTGTGGGAAAACAGGAAAAGGGAACAATTAGTGGTGCCCATCTCATAAAACACTCAGTCATTCTTACCTAGTAGCTAACTAGTTAGATGTATAGGATTTCAAGACTCCTTCTGGAGCATCTATGTCTGCATGTGAACCCCACACTCACATCTAGGCCTATTTGTTTACCGGAAAATCATAAAACTCACAGTAACTGATGGTCAGTTATAGGCATGAATTTTACAGACAAGGAAGCTAGGGTCCACAGTGAGAAATAAACTTGAATGGTGGGGAGATCCAAGAAATGGGAAATGGAGTAAGGAGTTTGGTTTCACTTCAGAAACCTCTATAGGAGAGATGGAGTGATACCTCTCTTCCATTCCTAAAGAACCAAAGATTCTGGTGACTCAGGGAACTGAGGTTTAGCAAAAATGGATCTCTTGAGAAATGGTCACTCCTGTCCTAGGCTTCCCCCACATGTCCATATTTCTCCCCACTCTCCAAAATTCAGCTGACAGGTTATCAGGCTCTGATAATAACACTGACTGACATTGGAAACTTTATTCATTCATCCATCTTTCTATCCACGGAACCTCACAAAGTTGAAGGCCGCATGCTGAGGTCATAGGTAGCACAGAAATAAGGTGATCTGCGTATCTACCTGCACTGCTGTATCAAATGTGCTGTCAAATTTAAACTAGACGGTCTACTAAAATAGCTGCCGCAAAAAACCCAAATAATGATAGTCAAATGATGGCGTATGATTGGTTAACTATACTGAGTACAGGTGGTTGCTACCCTAGTCGTTTCATTAAGTATGAAAGCCAAAGATTTATGTAATGGGTGATAAGGGCAAGAATGCTGTAAAAGTGAGAAAATACGGCAACAGTATGCTGTACATCAGCAGTGGGATAACTATTTATCTAAATAGTTGGCATTCTTAGACTTCCAACAGGCAGCGTATGAAATTCATATATTCAAAGGAGACATCGTAATAACCTGCCGGCTGGTGGTGATGGATATGTTTTTAATCCAAATGGCCACAATCTTCAGTCTGCCTGTCATGGAGGGCCAGGAAAAAATGGAATTTTCCTTTCATAACGCTTGATGTTGAAAGAGGAAAAACCTGGAAGCATGATAAGTGGCTCATTCCAATGGACAAATGGACATGGCGCTGAGAGAATGACTGTGAATAAAAGTCATTGTTCCTGAACTAATGCCATTTTCAGTCGTTACACCAAGAAAACGGAGCAAGGGATGATTTCTGCCTCCTTCCCGTCTGGAAAGCACAAGTTCAAACTGCAACAAAAGCTGGAAAATCTTCAACACCGTGTGGATTCATTTACAAATTACCTCTTGCTGGAAAAAGTCAGGGGGAAGGCTGGTATAATATTTGTCTATTAACTAAAACTTATTGTACAAACACAGCAAGAAGAGTTGATGCTGTAGTGCTTTATTGACTCGAAAGCCTCGCCTATGGATTTCCTCCTTTGAGGTTTAAAAGGAATTCCTATTTCTCATTCACAGTCTATCAGAAAAGGTATATGACCTGTATTTTTTAATTTATATAAATCCACTCAGTCAATCAGCCTGGCCTGAAATTTAATGGATGTATCAGTCATTGTTGGTCCAGGGAGAGAGAACAGGCAGCAGATTCCACCATTCCATCTCTCTTCTTCCATTACCTTCCTCCCCATCCCCCCTTTTTTTTTTTTTTAACCTCACCAGCTCCGATGTCTCCCTTAACTTCAAGCAAGGAGTCTTTCAAAGCTGTTGTTTTTAAAGGGAGAAATTCAAGTAAATATAAACTGATGGAAATACAGGAAGACCCTTTGGCTATTTTGGTTTTAAAAAAAAATCTTCATTTTCCCCATCCGTGTTATGGCAATTTTATTACATATTCAGCAAATTTACAGGAACATGATGTTCCCCTGACAAATTAATCACTTTCCAAGCATTTTAACATATAAATAAAATATCACCACAGGAGAGTAAAATCATCAGCTCAACTAGTTGATATAACCCTTCCTTCAGGAAAACTGACCTGAAATAGATTAAAGACCACCTCCCAGACACACACACAGACACACACACAGACACACACACAGACACACACACACTCTCATAACTATGAGCTAGGCACTCAGACTACTGCTAACAAGGCTTTTAGGGACTTCTAACTTCAGAAGCCAGATTGCAGTGTTTAAAAGATAGGAGAAACGGAAGACAAAAGGACCTCTTCAAATATCTTTAACCTCACAACAATCTGCTAGAATCGATCTTCTCTCCTTCATAGTTTTATTTCTGCATTTCCTCTAATAATAATCATCAAATACTATATTTTTATAGTCCTATTCTTACCCTGCCATTCTAGGCAGGGAAGAAAAAATGCAAGGGGCTAGGTCTCTGTCTTTGCTTTGCGTTCCCCTCTGCTAATTTCAGAAAGTGAATCCAGCAATTATAAGTAGTAGGAGGCTGATAAGGAACCACACGTGCAGGAGAACTAGGTTCAATTCAAGCTTCCCTGACTAATCCTTATTATGACTCATTTCGACTTCAGAATTTGTCGGTTGAGGCAAGAAGCTAATTTGGCTTTGAGAAGTGAAATCTCAGTTTTGTACTTTCCTTCTACTGCTTCTAACAACCCATTATTAACAGCAAAGTAGGAGGGGGCATGAAGTATTTATGGAGTGCCCACTCTCACCAAGCTTTTTTTTTTTTTTTGGCATGCTATTTTATTAGATCATTAAACTTGACATACTTTAAGTAAGAGCATTAATTTCTTTGGCTTCCAAACCCAGTCTGTACCATTGTATCTTACATCCGAAAATAAAATGCATTATTTTTAAAACCGATACCCAACATGACTCTCAAACTCTGATCCTGAGATGAACAGTAGGACATTCTGCCAGATCAGGAAATAGGAGCGGAAAGGCCCTGGTAGATTTCTCTGAACTGCTTCATCGTTCTGTATGCACAGATGATGCGTCTTCTGTTTGCACTCATCAGAAGACCTGTTTCCTCTCTCATCACGGGTTCTCTCACATCAAATACAACCAAGGTTTAATCTATATTTTAAGAAAATAAAGAAATCTGGCATCATGCCTGGGCCCGTTGTGACACCCCAAAACAAAAGATAACCAGGCCATGTTGACTGTCTTCAGTGCTTATGTAAATACCATTCTATTTATTAGCTCTGCTTTGGGGAAACCCCAAATGGTCACCTTACCTCCCTACTTATGAGCCTGTAAAAATACTAGTGATTTATTATTACATCCTTCTTCTTCCCTATGAATGGGGTAATGAAGTTTTTTACGGAGGCTATTAAGAAGCAACTGGGATGCTACTATTTGCTACTTATCCCATATAATCCCATATAATAACACCATAACTGCTATCAGAGGGCAACACTTAAAGCAGCTAAGCGTTCCGTAACTATAGCTGACTTGACGAAACTGTCAATAGCAAATTTCAAGGATAACCACTAAAAGGAGATTTACTTTTGAAATACATAATGTGTTACACAAAGCCTTTTATTAACATTTATTTATTTTTTGGTTCTAATTAAATCATTAGACTTACCAACTGACTACATAATTACAAAGTCAGCATTCTTAAAAAGAAAGTAGTAATAACACTAATTAATTTCCTTCTGGGTAGTTCCTTGACAAATTATGAAATTTCTCTTTTAAATTTCCTGACAAATATTTGGGCACATAAGATTTCTTTAACAGTTGATGCTCATGTCTTTAAATAACACCTTCAGTGAAGATGCCAATCAAATAAAAATAAAATTAACATCCAGATTATGGATTTTCTGAGAGAAGATGAAAGAATACATCTGTAAAATGCTAAAAAGAGATGTTTAGAGCAAGTACATGTTCATTTACTAAGCTTCCATTGACATTTTATGGAAATAAGCATACTCTAAACTCTTCCTATCAAAATAAGTATACATTTTTTCATGATCTTAAGAAAAGTAAGTTATTACATACCCCAGGCAAAGCTGACACAGGTACATGATCTGATGAAATCATATGAATGTAAATTACTCAAAGATAATATAAAGCTGGCCCTGTCCAGATTAGATCAGAGATGTTCTAACACCCGAACCTCAGAATACAAAAGGAGATAAAACATGCTCAGGAAGCCTCATGCCTTAAGTCTTAAATAAGAACAAAACTTAACAAACAAACAGGCAGTCAGGGTGAATAAAAGCAATTAAGGTAATATGTAAAAAGCCTGTGTTCTTGTATAGATATTTACATTTTTTTCTAAAACATTTCATTACTTTGTACATTGATGGAGCCTAAAATATCTATAAGCGTTCCCTGAAGTTGCCAATTAAACACTGTGTCAACTCCTGTTCTTGTAGTTAAACCATTGCCATCACCATGTACATGTTATTTCTAATTAATTCATGTCTCTCTTAACTTTGTCCTTCTTTGCCTGTCAAAAGAGTAGGCATTCAATCATCAGCCAACAGTATCTAAGTAACTCCAGGAGCAATAGATTACTTCCAGGAAAAGATAATTTAAAAAGTTACAAATTCTGGGAAAATATAATCTTGGGGCGGGGGCTTTATTTCTATAATGGTATGATGCAAAGCTGGGGGTGAATGTTGTATTGTTCAGTGTGGGGCTGGGGAGAGAGAGAGCTGGGATGTGAGAGGAAGAACTGCGGCGCAGAAGAAGAAAGATTAGGGGAGAGGACAAACCAGGTATGCTCTAACGCTCCTGAATTTTATTTAATGCCTTTAAATTTTATGGAGTTACTTGGCTTACGACAAATAGCTCATTTTATCTGGCCCTGGAAAATGGATTCAAATGCAGATAAAAAGGAATCATCTCAAATACTTTTTGGAAAGTGACTGGTTATAAATACATTTCCTTGAAATAAAAAGTGTTTTATTTGAACAACTATGAATTGGGCTGCTGCTTATATTTTGAATTAGCAGTATGTTTCATTTTCATGCATATTTCCCTCCAAATAGACATTGCTTATTTAAGTGAGGGCTAGAGCTTTACTGGCTCAAAAAAACAGCTCCATTAAATTTACTTTGCAACTGAATTGAGTCAAGTGGGATGGAGTAAAGACACCCTAAAGAATGTAGTCTATTCTAGAACACAAACACCACATGCCTTTCTGGACAGATACAACCAGGGGAATGATTCACAAACACATTGTTTTTTTTCATGGCTCTATCATAAGCTTGTCCATTAAAACATAAAGAGGTTAGATGTAATATGTAACATTATCCATGTATCTGTAAGAATCTATACAGTAAAAATGAGGGGAGTGCATAAAAAAATCATAAATTAATTTAAATGAAGCTCCTACCCCCTACCCCCAAATTATATTACCCCCTAAATGATTCTCAGGAAAGAAAACAGGAACAGTTTGTTTCAGTCTCCATACTACTAATGACATTCATAGTTCTAAACCTTCACTTAGAATTTAGAAATCATTTTCATATAGACTAGCTCTTCCTAGATTTCAATGACAATTTCAGCCTGGTAAATTTATCTTGTTAGATACCAGGAAGTCTTTTAAAACCATTTTGTTAAAACTTTCCTTATTTCAGTATAAATGGTTTGTTTAAGTCCAGTTTACAATTTCTTTAAGTATTTAGTTTTTGCATTCATCAGGTAATTCCTAGAGGACATGCCTGTCCATAAGGTTTATCTAGACCCAAAACACACAGAGTCCTACAAAGATTCCTACGATTGAGGGCTTTCATTGCATATTTAGGATATATTAATGGATATGTTGAATTCCATAACAGGGTTTGGTATACAGCAACTAACCAAAATATTTTTGACTGGCCACCTATACAAATAAAATTAACCTAACATTTTTTTCTACTTGTTTTTATCTAGTAGAAAAAAAAGAACCCAGTATGTATAAATCGCAATTCACTAAAAACTCAAATGCATTATCCCCGCCTGCCCCCACCCGCCACAAACAAAATCAACAGTTTCAGAAAGGACAGAGTTGTTTTATTTCTGTTAAATCAATGCCTAAAAATATTACATTTCATCAGTTTCACTTATCCTGAAAAGTCCCCAAAGGTTCCCTACCCGAAGCCGGCCATATTTTCAGTGCAAAACAGGCTGCGCACTGCTAATCTAAATCTAGATAAAACTCATGGGTTTGTCATCTGCACGATGATCTATACATCTCTATGTCTATGCAAATCAAATGCTTTTCTGCGTTCCTTTGAGCATTCCAAAGCACCCAGGGCTAAGGGAG
The DNA here is from genome assembly GCF_949987535.1 of Balaenoptera acutorostrata. Taxonomy (NCBI): domain Eukaryota; kingdom Metazoa; phylum Chordata; class Mammalia; order Artiodactyla; family Balaenopteridae; genus Balaenoptera; species Balaenoptera acutorostrata. The sequence goes on from NC_080064.1 coordinate 162,902,283, forward strand.
CTTGAGGTTCTCGCAGATTCTTCCCCTGCTCCTCCTCTCCTTTCCCTCTGTGGATTTACACTAGCTACCTAAATAATTCACACTGCCTGCTTTTCAGCCCGAATGTTCCTCGGAAGAGGCCTACAATGAGCTACTGCAGTCACCAGATGGACCCATGGATGCAGCAGGTGAGGCAGTTGGCAGGACGCCCTGTCTGATGCTGCTTGCTTCGGCACGGGCCGCCTTTCTTTCCAGGTACATTATCATCATCTGAACACTGAGCAGGAGTGCAGTTTGGGGGTGGGGTGGAAGTGGGGCACTGGCAAACCCTCTACAAGCATTCCTAGAGGAACCGTAAATTACCAGCTGCCCTCCTCCTCCCTGCCCCTCCACCTCCAGCAACCCCGGATTCTTTACGCTGTTGCTTTGTTAGTGGGTTTTCGAAGACCATGGTGAAGGTTTCACAGTGCCTTTTGGCCCTATGCATAAAGAAGGACGCATCCGTTTGAAAATTCCACCTCGGCTTAACAGTAAGTGAAGAAAAGAGGATTCAAGGGGATGGATACCGGAAAAGTCAGGAAAACTAGGAGGGAGAAATGTAGTCTCATAGACACTTTGCAAAAAACACAAATGAAGGGAAAACACAGGTGAGATGATTCAGCTCATGTCTGCAATGCATTTGTATCAAGGTAAGCTGCCCTTTGCATCTAGTGAGTGGAGAGAAAAACTGTATTTTTCTAGCTTTTCAGTGTTGCAGAAAATATCAGCTGTGCCCAAGTTTGAGACAGTTCTTTGTCTCATATTTCTAGTGCCATTTCCAAAAAGCGCAGCATTTCCCTTCCAAAGTTCGTAATTCTATAGGACTGGAAGACAAAAATTGCCATGCATATCACTTGAAATTGGAAGTTTGCAACCTCATGGTGCCAAGCTATCATGAGACGATCACTCGGTAACACGTCGTATAAATTTTAATTGAGTATAAACACTTGACAAAAATTCTCCTGAGTTATTTCTGGCATATTCAGATTGGTAATGGTACCATGACACCATGATTTTAATCTTTCTATAAACTTAACTGATGCCAGTATAAATCTTATTACCTAACTTCACTAATCATCTAATTATAAACATCCAAAACTGCGACAGAGAATCATTTTAATGACCTGAAGCAAACCAAGCTGTATCTTCCAAAAAATAAATAAATAAAACACTTGAATAAAATGCATTCACTGAAAAGAGGCTGCAAAGACAGAAAACTGCTTTGAATTCCATCATCGAGTCCTCGGGCAAATTGAAATCCCAGGCTTTGGGGAACAGCACTGGGTACTCTTGCAGGACTGTTGGACAAAGACAGTAGCTGTGAGATTATCTCGAGATTAAGGGCAAGGTTTCCTTAGAAAAATTACCTTTCAATAGTCATTTACTTTGATTAGAATGAATTTACTAATGCACACCTTTCCCTCAAAGTCAAACTACACAAACCTTCTAGAGTTCAGATACATCCCCCTTCCTTTTCCTATGACCTCGGAAATATCTTTTCTTACCTGATCTTTTAAAGCATTTTCCCCCTTTCACTTCCAGTCTAAGAAACAAACCACACACAAGTCATTTAGAGCATTTTAAGATGTAATGGCAACTTTCGGGATCAAATCTTCAAAGGCTTCACAAGGAAGCAGGCAGGACCAGACTTGACTGCTCTAAGACCCCCAATCACACTTTTGCAATATTTAGGATCTAAATGTACCATTTCTAATTGTGTTCTTGGGGGCTAACTTCCTGTCAGCTCTAGAAGGCCCAAATCAGAAAATCAGAAAATCAGAATGGAAGCTCCAACTTGCTTAAGTTTTATGTAAAACCTCTGCTACCGAAATTCCTGAAATCATTTTCTGAAGATTGACCCAAGTATAAATTGAAAACTTAAGTATATAAAGTCCCATTTTAGAGTGTTTTTTTAATGCACTCAAGATCATTTTATATTTTTATCATTTATTTCAGGATCTTCGTGCCCAGGACAGGGCCTGCACATAGTCAAATATTTTGCAATGAATGATCAAGAAAATGCAGTTTAATGCACTAAATATTGATTACTTTAATGATTTAAAAAATTGCAAAGGAATGCATGTAATCATTTTGATGCAACGTGAGAAGTTACTATAAGTAATCAATTGGATGCCAGAGAGTTGGTTATAAAAAATTCACTTCAAAAATCAATTTTAAATTGGTATCTTCTAAACTCGATTTCATTAACTCTCATTAAGCTATTTGCCCACAACCTAATTAATGTACATAACCAAAGGTACTTAATAATACTAAACAGAAGGGACTGGACATTTCTTAGAAACACATGAAAAGGCAAATGGTAATAAACTAACATTTAAAGATAGTAACTGTAAAATTAAATATAATATTTAGCATTTATATATTTTATAATGATGTAGATGTGTGTTCAGATTGCCACAACTGGCAGGCAAGATTACTTCTAAAATAAAAGTAGTAGCAAAGTCTCAGCTAAAAAATAACTGCCATTTAAAAAATTAAAGAAGAGTAAGTATAAGCAAAGGGTGAAGGAATGAGTGGGTAATTACAGTTTAAGCCCTGGATATAAAAGACAATACGGTAATGTATGGTATAAGATGCTGCTGAAAATGAATGATAATTAAAATTTTGATTTCTGACATTGCAAAATTATTCTTTTAGAAAGTCTATATGATATTCTCAAACAGATCCACCTTATATAAATATCTGTATTTGAACATACTTTTGGAGTATCAGAAATGAGTGTCATACTATTATATACATATGCAAAAAACATTTGCTTTTCCTGTGTTTAAAGAAGAGTCAGTACCTGTGTGTGTCTGTATTTGTGTGTATGTGTGTGTGTGTGTGTGTGTAATACAATTTCTGTAACTGATTTAATTGTTATTTCCTTTATTTCAGATGCCTTTCTGGATGTGACTATCTTAAAGTTGCAAAATGCAAGTTAGTCTAAACCTAATAGAGAAAACATAGATATCTAAATTTTAGCCTGATATACAGTATATACTAGAATTAGCATAATTTAAAGAAAAACATATTTATAGGTGACCTTTCTCTTTCCTAAACAAAATATCGACAAAGTGATTCAAATGCCATAAATTCAATGCAATGCCCAACTGGTTAAACTCATGCAGTCCCCTATGTTAACTATGATCTTTTTTTTGCCAGCTTTCTTGCCACTATGTAGGTAGTGCTGACTGAAAAAAAAAAAAAAAAAATTGGGGGCGTTGTGGTTATGATCTCTAATGAAATTACTTATTTTATTTATTTGTGGTTTACCTACCTAGGTGAAAGTATACATTGAGTCACATAATTAAACACAAAAAATATCTTAGAATAAACCAACCAACAATATTCTTAAGAGGTGGGAAACACAGCACCCTGAATGACTATCGACTTTAAATTTGAAGTCAAGACAGTATGTTTGCAAAATTCACCTGTAATCCTGGTTCAAGATGTCCCCAGACCACTTTTGCTCTGCTCTGAAAGTCTGAGAAGAAGTGTCGACATAAGTTTTGCATTTACAGTTTAAAAACAGAGAGAGAGAGAGAGAGAGAGAGAGAGAGAGAGAGAGAGAGAGAGAGAGAATGAGCACAGATCCCTAGCACGCCTCCTGGGCACCTAAACAGAAGTATTTGCATAGCCCTTGAACACTGTTTAGCAAACAAAGAGTGGACAGGACCAGAGTGGCTTCTATCTGCCAGTCCTGCCGTCCTTTTTCAAAGCAAGGCAGGGGTTCTGTTTTTAGTCCACACTCTGGTTCAGCGTTAATCCTGTTTTATGTTGTTCACACCTGCCGCTGACTAGCAGCCTGCTGATGGGTCGGAGCTCACGCTGCTCAGACAAATCCCACTAAACTGAGAAGCCGGACAAAAGCTACTGGACAGAGCTGGAAACAAAGCCTGATCAGAGTCGTGAATACAGGAGAAGCAGACCCCACCAAAATCTCTCCTCTCATTTGCAGACAAGCCTCCGATGTCCCAAATTTCCCACCCAACAGTAAATGCAACCAACTGGTCTTTTTTGAAAGCCTGAACCCCATTGGCTTATTTATATTCCTTGGCTTTTTATGTCTTTTGGTAAAATGAATGCCAATACAGTAAAAAAAAAAAAAAAAAAAAAAAAAGAAAGAAAGAAAGAAAAAGGAAAAAGGATTGCTAGAGTCAGATGTACATGCTAGCCACTCTTTGTGTCCTTACCAAAAGAATCTGTATGTGAAACAAACCTCATTATTAATTTAAAATATCCTATAGCTCACCTCTCTAGTCATAGAATTCTACATCCAAAATGAACAGAGATAGAAAATATATATTCTGCCATCAGTGGCCACCGGGTGACCAAGACAGTGACTTGTATGCTAAGACGGCTCTGCTCCCTCCCCATCCTGCACTGCATGTGCCTAATAGCACACATCAAAAGGAATGAATTCTTTTTTGATCTTAGTACCAGCAATAAATCAAATTCAGTGACACAGACAGGGGGGGAAATGCACCACTAAGGGAAAACTCCAAGACTGACAGTGGGACCAGTCGGAGGCATCCGCTCCATCAAGTTCCAGTAAACGATACCCACCCTCCCTCTCTCGGAAACAAGATGTAAGCTGTCATATGCTTACCCAGAGTGAGAAAAACTTACCCGGTCCTGATGCGACCCTAAGTCAAGATGAACTTTCTGCTGACATTTCCAGCGGTGGCCCCGGAGCCCCTCCCTCCCACCTAAAGAGTCAATTTCCTTCCTTTCTGGGAGCCGGGTTCTTCCCGCTGGTGGGCACCGAGAGCTCCTACTGGCCAGCACAGGGTGGCTCCAAGAGGAGCTGCACACCTGGGGGGGTCAAATGAAGACTCTGGGATCATTTTATTACATCTCCTGAAGCACCTTTCCTGCCTGCACACAGCCAATAAAGCATCAAGGGCTCCACTGCCGACACTCGGGGAGCTGCACATCTGCCTAACCCACAACGGTGCATAAATTTAATGGAGCACAGTTTTAATACTTCTCTGGGGGGTGGGGGGGAAGCACGCAAAGCGCTAACTAGCCAACTAACGTTCTGTTAATGGATGGATGTGGGGATGCCATAGTTGAGGTGTTGGCATCTTCTTCCCAAATCGCTTTCCAACTATTTACCCTGAGCAACGTGCTGTTTTGGAGGGTCAGTCCTCGCGAAGCCTGACTCACTTGCGTGTGCCGTACTCTTCCTCGGCAGGTGAGAAATTTACAGGGCTGCTCAGAAGCAGCTTGGCTACCACAGGTGAGAAGCCACATAAACGCACACTTTTCCAGTGTGTGTAAGACTGTGTTCTTGGGAACTCTCTACTGGCGCTAAAGAAAAGAGTCGTCGTCAAAAAATGATACTGTAATATACTTGCTATGATTGCAGACAGAATTCATGTGTCTTTCATGATCGGACACAGCCCATCCTAAAATTAAAAATATAGTTTTTGCTTTCAATTTGTTTATGGGATATGGACAGTATAGGAATAAATTCAATTATTATGTGGAATCACACAAAATTGCTTATATTTGACCATTCCTTGACCTAGAAAAATGGCCATTTCATGGGGTTCAACCTAATTTAATTAGAATCCTAGTATCTCACTTTCATGCAAAAAAGCCTGAAGTTTTGTCGGGGCATTTCGTAACTCCAAACTTGACTTTCCTCCTCATGTTCCCTCAGAAAGCCACCTCAGATTCATTTGGGGTTTTTTTTAAACCCACTATGAAAATGAGAAAATTTATTGAAGTATATTTCAAGACTTGAGCCTATTAAGATTTGGGGTACACAAGCCCTAGCTGTCAAAATTTCACTGAAAATCAAGTTTTGCACGTTAGACCATCCACTCATTCAATGGAGTGTTCACTCTAAGGCTTGCCTTTTTGAGAAGCAACTTGGTAATCCCATATAACAAAAGAGTAAATGCTTCATCCCACGGACCAAGACTACACACTGATGGAATAGGATGGAAGATCTCATCCTTGAGGTCCTTCGCTAAAGGACTTGAATCATGGATGATCTTTTCTTCCCCCAGCGACTTTGTAAGTTTGCTCAGGACAGAAAGATTTCAGTGTATCAGCAGCAGTAGCAGCTCTCCGATCAGAGGATATTTAATGTTTTGCATGTAGTATTGGCGATGGGATGAATACCCTCCGATAAGACGGGGAAAAAAGGAGCCTCGGCTGTGCAATTGATAAAGGTGTGCTACCTGCCGCGGCCTCCCAGTGCAGCTCCTAAGTTTCCCCACTTCTGAAGAAAGTGAAGACCACCTTAGTTGGAGGATAGTGCTTTCCTCGGGCAGGAATTTTCATTTCAGTTTGAATCTTAAACCATTACATTGCCAGTGATGCATTTTTATGTTGACAATTGACATCTTCGTAAAAGAATGAAACCTTCTGAGCGACGGCTCAAAAGCATGAAGGTTGCCTGCAGTAAGTACTTAAATTATTTTACATCTAAATGGAGCCCAGCTGTTTTGAGTTAAAATTTAATAAACCTTAAATGGATGACCTTTCTTGCACAGAAAGGCCCAGAGTTGCAAAAACGAACTTTCCAATGAAATATAGTTTAAGGAACTAGTGCTGAACAAAGGGCTAGTTAAAGCTGAATGCTTTGTCAATTTATCAGCTTGTGAACATTCTGTTCCTGGATTCCCCACCGCTGCTGGATGTATAGAACGGTGGTGCCTTGCTTAATCGAATACTATTGATTCAAGTGTGTCACAGTGATCTCATGGAGAGTAATCAATAGTAATCCAAAATCAATCAATCTGCTCTTGCACTATCATTTATCAAATCTGAATACACCAAATTATTTGTAGGCATCAAATTACAAAGAAGAGAAAAGGGGAAAGCCAGGGAAAGTTCATGGTTTATACTGAAGCGCAAAACCAGTCACTCTCTTTTTTAAGGGGAGGTGCTTTAAAATGGACAACTATTTGGCCAAATGCATTTATCTTCTCATTAACCTATCCTAAATTTATACTGAATCTCATTCCATTTCTGGGGAAAAAAAAGTAAGATTTCTTGTTTAGGAGTTGGCTGCTTCAGCACAAGTGATAGAAACGTAAAGATGCCCCAACTTACATAGTAGGTCACACCAGCATTTTCCAAGTCTGATAAGCTAAGTTTCAAATGCCTGTCACCCATCTGCTGGTAAACAAGGAGACTCGCTTGGCACAGGACATAACTGCATCTTCGAACATCAGAAATGATGGTTAATGGAATTGGAGTGGAAAAAGAAATACTTAATTTCTCCAGAGAACGTACACATAGATGCACCTGCTTATCAGAGAAGCTGCTGTTGACGCTGAGGGTTCCTTTATCAACAGATTCACCTGTAATTTCGTCCAGGTAATAAATCCTTCTATTCATTATAGCACACTCAAAAGCACCCCTACTATTTAACTTGAAGGAAAAAAGGCACAGAGTGTCTAGAACATTTACTTTCGCTAATGTAAAAGTGTTGGCATTTTACTTCATTCCCGATAAGCTGGTGCTAGTAGAGGTGATTATCCTTTTCTTATTCAAAGCCTATCAGCATTTCGAAAAGCTCTCTCCATCTTATCAGGTGTATGAACAGCACAGTTACTGAAAACAGTTTCTACGGCTCCTCTCTCTTTCTGCCAAGCTATCTGATAAACCCCCAACTAACTAACTGTATTTACACACAATCAAACAGAAGTTGTATCTTCCGCGCGCTGTGGCCAGATTCCAGTTTGCCATAGGTTTTTCTGCTGTGACATTAACTTAACAAAAATGTCAGTAGCAGTACCCCAAACTGACAACAATCAAGAAAACACTATAAAAGCACTCAACTAGAATGCACGACAAACAGAGACGAAAGAAAAACAAATACGAAAAGTTGAAGGCAATCTCTTTGGAATTCGGGGTGGGTTGGGGGAATAAAGCGTACTGTGTATGCAAATCGGCATGAATATCATGCACTTACCTTTCACTAAAGTAAATGGTCCTTTAGCAAAACAGATGAATAGAAAAACAGCAATTTTAAAAGAAAACGCTGCTGGGATGGAGGGGGTTCAGGAAAGTTTTTAAGAACTGAACGGGCACTTCCTCATATTTCAGGTTATTTCAGTGTGGGGCAGAGAGGTTCTATAACGTAAGCAAAGTAAGACAACAGACAGTATCATCGAACTTACCCCATACACTGAAGACAAGACAGAAAGCAAGGCTGTAACATATGGTGACCACATTCTCAGGATAGATTTTCCAATCATTAAAACCCTCATAAATGCTCTAGACATTAAAGTTTTGTTCACTATAAGGAAATTAAAAAATACAAAAATACAATTTGAGTGTTCAACCTCATCATTTTTCTCATTCTTCAGACTTAACCCACTGAACAGTTCCATATAAAGGTATGAAAAAAGAATCACCCTCCAGACTAACATAAGTGGATGATCTGCTCTCCATTTCTATCTGGTACAAAATGCTTACCCTAGTTCATGGTTCATACAAATTGAGAGACATCCCTAATCGTTTCTGGGTAGCTCTTTGGAGCATGAAAGACAACAGTGATATTTCTCGAACATAAGAGAAATATGAACTTTACTTCAACAACTGAATAATAAATTCCTGACCCTAGGAAAGAATCTCTGCTTGGGCTTCTGTGCATAAATTGCACATTTGTTCCTCACCTCCCTTTGCTGAATGGCTAAGAGAGAACAGAAAACGGCAGCCACACGCTCCCACCTGAGCCCAACTCCTGATTCTGTCTAGACTCCAAGAACAGAATGAGCCTTTCCTTAGATGAGGAGGGCAATAAGATGAATTAGCCAAGTGTGCAGCTCAGTACAATTCAGCTGATGGTTGCCTTTCCATCTGTGACACAATGATCCCATGACTGATGAGGCAGGTCTCATTTAAGTCTGTGGATAAAAGGGATGCTTCTGTCATTTCATAGGACCCAGAACCAACTGTATACAATCACTTTCTCATATACATCTTTCCCCTTCTTTGGCCATGAATAGTTGGTTATGGGTATGATATTCTTCCTCAAAATATCTGATCTGTTTTAATAGATTAATGGCTGTGAAGAAAGCATTGTTAGAGTATTCTTTCATTTATGGAAAAATGAATACAATTTAACATGGCCATCTTACGTTTTTGGAGAAGTGAAAGTACTACAATAATTTGGAATTATGGAGGGCAAAGGGCCATTGATTGAACAACCTCACATTTGAATTTTTCTCTTAAGTACCTTAGTCTCTATAATTTTTTATATGACTCACTATTTTTGCTCACTCTGAACATAACTTTAGATATTCTTTTCAAAGCAAAAGAAATTCTTATAAGTATGAACTGTAACAACATTTTAGCTGCCTTGAAAAGGACACCTTTTCAAACATTTTTACTCATATTGTATTAAAAAGAAAGTAAATGTTATTTATTTAACGAGTCCTTTGTTTAAATTCTCAAAAGCATTTTCAATGAGTCAAATCTTCCTAGAGCAGATGAAAAAGGAATTATCACATACAAAGATACCATCCTGATCATGGAAGAGAAAAAAAGAATTCAGTATGCTTCTGCCTATTTTCTGTGCCTAAGTTCTTGATTTACTTTTTTAAATTTCATTTTTTTTTTTTTTTTTTTTTTTGCCTATTGAATAAGCCAGATAAAAAGAAAGAACAAGATTTTTTTTTTTTTCTTTCTCAGAAAATGTATGCAAAGTGCAACAAAGAAGAAATGTCCCTTGTTTCCAGCGGACTGGCAAGGCTGCTGCTTCAGACTCTCCACTTGTTAAAGTCTTTATATACATCACACATAAGAGCAACCGAGGCTCCCCACTTCAGACTTTTTAAAAAAGTAAATCCCATTATTATCCCATTACTTCCAAGACAGTAAAAAGATGTGAACAAGCTTCAGTTATACTCTTTTTTTTTTTTTAACAAAACTCATTATCGTCTACGCTTTCTGTATTCCCACAGTTAGAGTTTTAAAGAGAAGTAAGCAAACACGCTGGTTTTCATTGCACTTCTACTAGCCATCAATCTCTAATACAATATGAGAATTTATTGGGTAGCTTCCCTTTTATTTAGTACCATCTTAAGCAGCTGTTTGCGGAGGTGTACGAGGAAGCAAAGTTAAATTGATATGTCTGTGATATGCCTGACAGCCCTTAGTATGGCTAATATTAATTTGTTTTCTTTGGCTAGGTAACTGCTGCCAAAGCATATTATACATAATGTGTACTTCCAATCAAAATGATGAAAAGTATATATGCAATTTTGTTTCACTCAAAGCAAGAGGAGAAGGCACAGAGGAATGTATATGACAGAGACTGCCTTTGATAATCAAAATATAAATTTGCTTCCAAGTTCATTTTTTACAATGTAATCTGATCTTAGGTAGGCTCTCCATGAGTTGAACACTTTAAACAACTCTTTTAATAGATTTTAAATGCCAAAAGCCAGTGTTTTTATTTATTATATTGTGTGAAAGAATTCCATGTAGCCAGAGGCTGCATTTCTAATGGCTAGTGTTGCATGCTATGTATTAATATTCAAATGCACATATAGATCTATGCCAGTATATTGAAATGGACTTTAATTGGCCCGTGAGAAGCCAATTTATTTAAAACTGTACTTTTTCTTTTATTGCTTTGCCTTAGTGAGTTATCTTCCAAATATACATGCATTGCCATCAATTAAAATGGCAAAATATTTGAAAAATCAAAACATAAAAAGCAAGTTCCCTCCAAACATTCAAAAAATTTTTTTGAAAATTAAAAGGGGGGATGCAATAGTACACATACACAGCACACACACAATCTAAACCTTCTCAATCTGATGGTTTTGTATAATTGATTAGAAAATACATTTGGAAAATACTGAGAAATAGTGTCCAAATCAGAGAAAAAGAAACATCTGGCACTTCTGTAAAGAAAAACATAGAGAGGAAGGATGTGTTTGTTATAATTGAACGGAAATTATTCTTATTAGCTATGTTTCCCAGACTTCGAAAGTAGAAGTCTAAAATGAACTTGAAACAAGAATAAGATGCCAGGTAAATCCTTCAAAAGGCAGAAGGCTGTCACTTGACACCCTCAGATAATAAAGGAGCTAACTTTCAGCAGACGGATTGGCATAAAGAAACAGCAGGATTTTTTTAAAAACGAGAAACATTAAAATCGCTAAAGTACTCTACAAACAAATAAAGGTAGGAAATGAATCTAGGACTTTAAACAAAATATGAATTAGAACAAGAATTTGAATAGAAAGAGCATTTGGATAAGTGGTTTCTCTCAACACTCATTCAGATTCACTGAGCAAAATCACAGACCTTTAAACTTACCTCTTAGAATAAAATTCAGAAATTCAGAAATCTATGATGTACTTTATATGGATATAATACTTATTAATTTTCTTTATGTGTTTTTAGCAAAAACAAAAAGAAAATGACATTTACGTAGTGAGGATAAGTGAAATTTATATTTTGCATTTATTTAAAAGCTATCATGTTTACATTTAGATATATTTGTCAGGCCCAACTGTATAAGAAAACAGTGTAGCCAAGAGCTAATTCAAAACTGTTTCTTGGGGCTTCCCTGGTGGCGCAGTGGTTGAGAATCTGCCTGCCAATGCAGGGGACACGGGTTCGAGCCCTGGCCTGGGAAGATCCCACATGCCACGGAGCAGCTGGGCCCGTGAGCCACGGCTGCTGAGCCTGCGCATCTGGAGCCTGTGCCCCGCGACGGGAGGGGCCGCGATAGAGAAAGGCCCGCGCACCGCGATGAAGAGCGGTCCCCGCACCGCGATGAAGAGTGGCCCCCGCTTGCCGCAACTGGAGAAAGCCCTCGCAGGAACCGAAGACCCAACACAGCCAAAAATAAAATAAATAAATAAATAAATAAGAAAATCCTTTAAAAAAAAAAAAAAAAAAAAAACTGTTTCTTGGATATGGGCCCAAACCATTAAATTATGTATTTAGTACTAGTGGCTTATTTCCTATTTTACAAATTATTTATGATTTCTAGATATTGAATTTTAAAATGATAATAATTAACAATTTATAAAATCAGAAACAAATTAATGTATTAGGTGACCTGTTACCTGTCTGTTACATAGTAGTTAAACCAATTTAGTTGAAAATCAGACTTGGTAAATACCTGAAATACTAATTCCAGGTTAAAATTATGCATGGCAAATTTAACTGGACACTAACTGATTAGAAAAATACTTGAGATCTACTTTATTATATAAATATACATGATCACTCTCGCAGCATACCTATATTCTACATACATCTCTTCCCATGTATATATATGTATTTCACATGCATACTATACATGCACACAAAGGCACACACGTGTGTGTGGTATATTCTACTGACTGCTTTGGATTTTAAAGTAGCGTATGTGTATCTTTATTTATAATAATGGTATAGACCATGGGCATCCGTATACACATGGCTATGAAAACAATAATCAACAGCAAAACACACAAAATGCAGTAAGAAAAAATGTCAAGCGGCAGAGATGCTGGATGTCATCCCTGGGCTATCAAATACACACATAAGTATGATTGGAGAAAGAGAACCTAAATATTTCACTGTCAGAGAATGTAGAAAACAGCAATTCATTTCTATCTCATGTGCTTTAGGACAATGACAATTTAATACAAGGCCAGTGGATGTAAAAGAGATAAAAACTGAACAAACTGGGCCAGAGTAATCAAAGATTTTCTCCAGAGAGCTGACTAGGGCCGGAGCTCATATGCACTTATACCAGATCAACACTGTATTGTTTCTTTCTTCCATGAATTTGCTAGGAAGCAAAATTCAGAGCATAGCTTATCTGCTGCAATGACTTAAAAGTTCTAGTGAGATGCTGTCCTCTTATTTCAAAATGCTTGATAGGTGATTCTCAAAAGTTTATTTGATATTAATTGGTGTCATAGAAATCACAGCTATCAATTGCCACTTGTATGACAAAGTATCGACCATAAGCACAGATTTTAATTTATTTTTTGAAATAATATAAGCAAAACATTGAGTGCTGAAGAGCACTTTAGAAGTCAAACAAAGAAATACTTTGTTTAGTCACTAGGCTAAAACAAATGTTGAGGAATTTTTCACAAGTGATACAGACTTGAGGTTCGGCATTATGCCTACCTTCCCAAAGAACGGCCTCTTCTTTGTCTGCAGTTCTTGCAAGAGTGAGGTATTGTGAAAATATTGTTAAACAGACTCATAGAGAAGTTACCTGCCCCCTTTGATGAATAGCACCACGGACCTAAAATTAATTGCAAAAGTATGGCCCCGGCTAATGAGATGGTCCTTATCTTTTTTCAGCACAAGAAGCACAAGTATATTTCTGCTGGCTCGATATTTTACAAAAATGCCTAAAGTATTCTTAACTCAGTAGAAATCTGATTAAAAGACTTCAAAGGCACAAAATAACATAAATTCTAAGATCTGGAAAATTTGAAGTTAAAACTAATTTCCTGCATTATTTTCCTTTTAAACCTTTATTTTCTTTTTTGCTTTGAAAAGAAGAACAGCAAAAAAATCTTTTCTCTGGCTTCTATTAGCATTTTTTTTAAAGCTGAATTACAATACCATTCCTTATAAGGTGGCCAATATACATCCCAGGTCAGATTAAATCAAATAAATATATCAAAGGCCATCAATTTAGAATTAAAAAAAAGAAAAAAGAACAATGATACCGTATTGGGGGGAAAACACTGGAAAAATGGTCATCCATGCAAGAGAATTAATGGATATTCACAAGGGCTTTGCTAATAACATGGGTTAATTACCGCTGCAACACACTAGGCTCAGTAAATAAAGCAGCAGTGCCATAAACACATGAAGATGAGAAACCCATCTCTATAAGAACCAGCCAACATCATCACCCTTGCCTCTGACCAGGAAATGGGAAGCTGTTTTCCAGCCCTTTCTGTAAAAGGAGGATTTCTAAACTTACCACCCAATCTGTACAGGGTAATACATAAATACACTGACACAAAGGGCTAGTGAAGCATGGGGGTGCCCAGCACTTACTCACCACTCCCATCCAACATTGATTCCATTAACTCAGAACACTTGTTTTGCTTACTCCAAGGAGAAAAATCATATGTTACATAATGCACACTGTCTGGCTATTTTGACTATATATAGTTTGGGATATGTACAGTAGTTATTTAATTTTTAGAGAAATAGAATTAATCTGTTCACTTTAGTGATGTGATGGGCAAGGTTACGAGACTCTACAGCTTAGGAACACTCACCCCTAAGTGCAGCTGGTTGTCACTTCCAGCAATTCACAAAGAAATCATCTGAAAACCCCTACCTTTAAGGCTGCAGGTGTTTTCAACAGATTTACAGAGAAGAAACAGGAAGGAAAAGTAATATGAGCTCCAAGTCTGGAGTTTAAGGATTCCTTCTTAGAAAAATAAACTTAAAGACTCTGTTCATAGTTCTCAAAGAAAATCACATCTAAAGTGACGTAGGCAAGCTCCCATCTTTTTAAAAAAATTGCATCCACTCTGGTTTAGGCTTTTTGTCGTTGTTGTCATTGCATACATTTTTCCTTCCTGCCTATTTTTATCCCATGTATTTTGACATGATAGTATTACTTTTGGATAGTTGTATTTCAATTTACTTTTAGCTTTTAGCAGGGAGAGATGAGGCAGAGAAAAGAAGCAAAACCCTGAAAAAGAAAGAGCAAACCTTACAAAATAAAACTTGCATAGCTCCAAACAGGAATCTTAAAACACAAATCTGTTTAATTTTGGATGTCTGGCTTTCCATGATCAGGCTGAAATTTACTGAACTGTTCCCTCCTCGCCTTGCCTGTTTTGGAGTGTTTCAATTGCCTTTCCTTCTTCCAGCAGCTGTGACAACTGTTAAAACAGTCCGTAAAATTAAGTCCGCTCTATAATCCTGTAGTCAATGTTACATTTTAATCAGAGGTTGAAAGGGAAGCATGTGACGAGCACACTCATTTAGAATGATTAGACTGACACATATGTCAAAATGAGCAGATATACTATTTTCATCTATTTATGCTATCAGTTATTACTGCTATTAAATGTGAAACAAGCTTTCAAGTATTATTCTCTTTAATGTGCTAGCACATTTCCTAAAATAAAAAATACATAGTTATAGGTTAACATTTTAGGCTCTCCTAATGGTGGTCAATAAATGGCACGAATCTTTTTAACAGCTTCCAAAGCAGAAATTGTCCAATATTCTCCTCTGAAACTGCATAACTCTGGTTTCATTTCAATGTATACTCACACGTGATGGGGTTTAACCCAGCACATTTACTATGAATATTAATAGCATGTATAAATTCTGTGGTTTATTAATTGAGACAGAGAGGCAGATGCGTTACTAAGCATGAGATCTTTCTGTCTGTCCGGTGAACCACGTAACCATCAGAACTGCATCCAAACAATAAATCTGTATTTTTTAAAGATGACTTTTAATTGAGCCAAAAAGAAAGCTAGTTTGAATCTTGCGCCAAAGCCAAAAGGACATGTGTCCTGATTTCATTTAAATGCGTCTGCTTTAAGAGGCTTATCTAAACTAATTATTCAAATTAGCTGTAAGAAGTTAAATTCAAGGAAACTACAAAGAAGCCTGGGGGTGGGGGTGGGGGGGTTAAAGTTTGTTTTGTTTATTTATTTATGAGAGAAAGTTTCGAATTGGGTGAGCTTGGATAATGCATTCTTCCTGACATGAAGACATATGAAATTCTCCAGTGGGACAGCCTCCGGCGCGCGCTCACCTTCAAACTTCACTTGAGTGGGCAGTCCTACCTTTGTTTATTTTTCATTTTTATTTCCAAACAATTTAAGGTTGTTTCTTCCTTGGAGTGTTTTCTACTGACGCAAGCACTGCCTTCCAACCTTTCAGTTCTTCCTAAATCCATCCCTCGGCTAATATCCCTTGCGTGAGTGTGTATGTGTGCAAGCATGCACACATACACGCGCACACACACTCACACTCACACGCACGAGGAGCCACTGAGACTGCAAGTCACTTTTCATCTCTTGCTTAGTTACAAACCAAGGCAATATGCAGTCACTAAGGACCGCTAGTGGACATCTACCTATAATGCACGACCTTCTCCTCTGGAGAGTTTTATATTTTCTTCACTGTCTATAGAGAGAAACGTTTGCCAAGAGCACTCTTTTCAGAATTATAACAGTTGGTATTACTGTAATGGGAAAGCAAAGCCATACAACTGACTCAACAGAAAGAGGAACCAGTGACAGCTCCCGTGATAAACTAATATTTCAACGGTGGGTTGAAATTAAGTTTATGACCCACTCATTTACACAAGAATGCCTAATTTACTCCTTTTACCCCCTACTCATATGTCCCCCACCTTGAGCGATCCAAATATGTATATTTCCATGTGCATAAAGATATTCATAAGTACCAATTAAACTGCATCTAAGGACAAAAGTACTTTTCTGCATTTTCTGGACACGATACATGAAACAAATCCACAGTCTCAGCATTGTCTATTCAAGGGGAAATTTAGAAAGTCACTACTGTTTCTTCTTTAGTTTTTTTTTTCCTCCCCTTAAATATTTATAATGTGTGAAAATCTCATGTTACTTAATGGACTGATTTGTCAGTTAAGTGCTGACTTAATGCTAACCATGCAAATAACATTATTCTAGCCCCCAGACGGCACAGGGCTAGTTTTTAAATTGTTCTCTGAAGGAGAATTAGTAAATGTGCAATTCTGCCTCTAACTCTGCGCGGTAAGAAATGACAGGGAGCTGAAAATATCTGTCAAACTGCAAATACATAAGAGGCACTCAATAGTATAAATCAGTTTGAATCCTGTATTTTAAAACATTTTTCCTTGGGAAAATGGGTCCTAGTAAAAGATGCATTTTAACAGTTCACTAAGCATTTGTGCCAAGTGCCTATTCTTAGCACCTGAATAAGAAGTGACTGTCACCAGCTGTTTTACTGACAGTCACTGAGCTTTGCCTCAAAGGTAACATTGTAGTCAGAGAACAATTCTCGACTTACTGAATTAGGAGATCACCCTCAACACAAAAGGCACAAGACAGACACAAACAAGCGCTCGTGCGCACGACATACCCAGGGCATTACCTGAATCCGTGCGCCAAGATCCATTCCGTTCACCCCACACTCTCACCCCCAGGACGAGTTTTAAAAAGGAAAGAAAAAGGTACCTACTCTTCCTCGTAGTGCAGGGAAAAAGATTCAGGAAGGCAAAGTTCTACCGAATCCATGTGCGACCGGCAACCATTATTTGCGCACCCCCGCTATAAATCAAAGTTTCCTTGACAGAGCAGAGCGCAATTAACACAAATGTTCTCCTGGTGACAAGCCTATAGGCACAGCCAGTTGGGACCAGAGCTCTCACACTCTCCTAATCAAGGACTTAAAGCCCCGATTGGAGCTTATTAATATGAAGTAGAGCTTAACATATGCAGTCCCACCGGCCCAGGCGCGCAGCCGATTGGGGGGTCTCCGCCCAATCAGGACGGAGGCGACTGGAGGCTGCGAGGAGCCGCGGAGCCGGGCAGGTACTGAGGGTGCAGAGACGCGAAGGGGCTGGGAACGGAGCGGGAGAGAAAAAGAGAGCGAGGACCAGAGACCGAAACGCTGCCCGTAGATACTGGGCTCTGCCTTTTCTTTCTTTCTTTTTCTTTTCTTTTTTTTCTTATATTTTTTTCTCCCTCCCTCCCCCCCCCCCCCACCCCGCTCCGGGAAGCGAGAAAAGAAACCTAACTAATTTAACCCTCTAGGCACTAGAGGGATGTGTGTTGGGTTTCTCACCTAAGATCTCTTTTGCCTCGCACAGAAGAACTCACGCAGACTCTCAGTTAATTTGGGAAAGGATTCTGCGGAAGGTAGAGAATGAAGTTTGTCCTGCCGTAGTCTTGTGTTTTATTCCACGGGAGGGGGGCTCCTTCTTATTTAGTGCTGTACTTTCTCATGGATCCGTCATCATGTCGTTGCCTGTTTCCCTAATCTCTACTGGGCATTAAAAAAAAAAAAAAAAAATCCAAGACATGCTTTCTAAATTGTTCGGGCATGTGAAGTGGGATCGTCATCTTTGAGGTGGAATGCAGTTTTACACAACTACAGAAGAGGAAAGCGTACCTCAAGGCAATTTGCGAGAATGGCTATGTAAATTCTATGTGTAAACATTTCTTTACCTGCTTCTATCTCTCTACCTATAGATATACAATGCATAGCTTTTCAAAACAAAGGTAAACAACTGCAGAACAAATTGGCTGCTCCAGTTTCAGGGGTGGGACACTGAGGGCCGTAGGGTAAGTAGTACATTGAAACCATCTCAATGCATTTTGACAAAATAAAGACTGCTTTTTTTTTTTTTTTTTTTTTTTTTTTTTTTTTGTGGGGAGAACATTACTAAGTGGTGCACTAAAAGTGTTCTTAATCATATACTTATTTCAAGGTAAGCTTCCAAACTGGGAGACATATACAAGTATATATGATTTTTACCCAAAACGTCAGCTTTCAAATAAAATGCAGTTTATATAATTATAACATATAACACACGCTGTTACGTATAACACACGCTGAATGCTTTAAAAAATCAACCCAGAAACATTTTGTAAATCATCACACAGTCTGGTCATTATAAGGACTAGTTTCAAACAGAAGTGCTTTTTAAAGAAAAGAGAATATAAGAGAAGGGTCTTTTTTCTCCAACAGTGTATAAGCCTGTTTTTAGTTTCCATATAACAAAGAATTTTCTTAAGTCCTATTTTTAAATACAGGATTTTTTATACTAGCAAATGTACAATGGAATAGCTACCAGCTATTTATAGCAAAGAGATAACTGCTACCTTATGACCCGAAATTTTGATATAATTCAGCTCTACTGCATATTAGTCCTACATGATATAAATAGTATAATCTTTGAGATCAAAATAAATTAGTTGAGATATCCAATCTGTGTTAAATTTACTAGATCAGAACTCAACTCAGTCTTTCAGCCTCTCAAATGTTCTAGGCCTTTAAAAAACAAAACACTAAACTAGAACAGCCACATTAACATTCAGAATATAAAAATGACAGATATGATTTGGTCCCCCCAACAGAAGAAAGCAATTTCCCTGCCATGTATTTAGCCATATCTAAGATATGGGCCTGATGCCTTTTATTTGTGGTCTAAATGCATACAAGTTTCTAGTGGAGAACTCACATAGCAAAAACTGTGCCTAAGAATACTGTACAAAAGCAGGTAGTAAAAGCTTAATTACCAGTAGCATTATGCTGTCTATATTGTTAAATGTGAACTCAGCAATTAAGATGTAAATTTGGTTGTGAGCAGTGAATTAAAAGAGCTTTGAGATGTAGAAAATCCAAGCATTCTGCAGACACCTCGGAAGGAAAAAAGAGATTTGTCTATTCAATTGAAAATGAGACATGTAATCATTCTATAATTTAAAAAAAATAAATAAAAAGGCATTTGAAAAAGAAGCATGATTTTTCTAAAATACAATAAAAGAAGTAGGGAAATATTGCTTCACAAAGACAGAAAAACATCTTTGGTTCAAAGATTCCTACCTTGATTTGTGAATAAACTAAAATTCTCAGGGTAATTAATAAATCCATATACAGCAAATAAAAGTTTCATTCTTATTTTGTCCAGGGACATTAAAAAAAATAAAAATTATTGAATGTACTCAATGGATCTTAATGTACTCAGCACATTCAGATCTTGTACCTGTGCAGAATACTGTACTCTATTCAGTTTCTTTCCATTATCATCCTGTGACAGAACCTGCTTATTACTCCTTTGAAATGGCCTTTTAAAGACAAGATTTGTAGTCAGTTATTTACTGATGGACGTTAAGTCACCACGTTTCATGAGAGTTATCTTTTATTTCCTAGAATTTTCTTATTTCTCATAGGGTACTTATTTGACCCATTATGAACCATTTGACTGTGTTGGTATCTACTTTTAAACATATTTAGACTCATATTCATGTGTAAGTCTTTTTTCTGTGCTCACAGAGATCCATGTACAAACATACACGGTGTGATCCCCACAGATCTTTCGCTAACCGTATTTCATCTATGCAAGGTGCAGTGTCCATTGAACTAGCTGCTTTCTGAATGACCAAAAGTGCACTAGGTTTGTAGAGCTGGTTTATTTTCCCTCGGGATCAATGTGTCACCTCTACAAGTCAAGGACCTAAGATTACACCTACTGTCTTGAATCCAGTTTAACCAATTTAAACTAATATCTACTGCACTAAACTTGTGAGACAGCTTCCAGAATATTTTATAAACACACAGCATAGTCATCTCAAGAATCTTCCCTAGTCACAGAGCTTTTTTCACCTTGAAGGAGGAAAGAGTGGATAATCACAGGAAATAAACACACCATGTGCAATATTGAGCATAAGGCTTTAAGAATCTCAACTACAAAGGATTTGGGGGGGAAAAAAAAAAGCGAAACAAGTGAACAGATAAACAGCCTAGAATAAACACTTTTGCCCACCAGTCTATACACTTCACAATCTTACCACAAGGAGTCTACCCAAAGCAGGACAAATGGAACCAAACAAAAGGATCCCTATGAGTGTTTCACAAAGAATATTAACAAATTAGTTAATATCAGCCTATTAGGCATCAGGCCCAGGGTCCACACGCATAGTTTCAATCTCTTCTCCTTTAAACAATGCAGCTTAATACCCAAACAACTTCATTCTCAGGCCCCAATGAAAGCACAGACACCAAGAAGAAAATATCCTTCATTTCCATTTGAAAGAATGAAATGGCAACAAACAAAACTCAAGTGGAAACAAAAGGTAAATTCCTGTTGTCTATACCAGACATTTTACTGTATTTGAGTCCGGAACCATTTCCTAAAACATTCTAACAGTGAATTCTTATGCTGCTAGAAGGGAATGAGAATGCTTAGTCCTGCTATCACTGCATGCTAATAGCTATTTTTAGTCCCCATCTTCCTTTTCTGAAAATTAACAAGACTCATCTGTATGAAAATGTTTATAGCTGCCACACTATTTCTGCAGCAAATCTTGATTTTATATTGCACATTTGCCATTTGTTAAATATTGCAAACTAAACAAGGCATCACAAATCTAGATTTTCAAATTGCCTTGTAATCTACTTTTGCGTATCTTTTCAAGACCATAAAACCTTTGAAAAGCTATTTAACTTTTGGAACCATCTTCCCTGCTGCCTGTGATATATTGTGTATAGTATAATACTACAAAAAGCAAACCTAGACTTTTACAAACTACTATCTTTAACTCCAAAAGAAAACCCACAAGGAACATCCCTGGAAAAAGAACACTGAAGGACAAGCAGAGGCCTGGACCCCAGGTTCCCCTCTGCCCCCTCATGAGCTGTGTGCCTCTGTGTCACTAGTTTCCTCATCTGTGCTTTGGGATTTTTCTTTTTATGCTATAAACCTGCTTAAGAAGACACCTTCCCACTGGGAACATAAAGACATCTTTCGAAGTCAGTATGACTACTTTATATCACCACCAAACCTCTATCAATTCATCAAACCTCATTTTCTGTTGCCTTTCATTTCTAGGGCACAGGCTTTGATATTTAAATTATTGTCTCGATTGGCAAGAAGCAATCATTTCTACAGAAAGTGATCGCTTCCACAGAAACACTAATAAAAACCTTTCCTTTTGACAAATCTCTTGCCCTATAAATCCATCCCATTCCCAAATTACTGAGTCTATGTAAAAAAAGCCCATTCTCTGGGGAGCGATTACCTCACCTCCATAATACACCAAACTCTTTTCCCAGTGTGTTTGTGAAAGTGAGGTGGGGCGGGGGGGAAGAATCAAAGGAAGACAGAGAAGCTAATAGAGGCAATTCGGTTTCTGTTTAATTAATTCAGGATTACTTCATTTTCATTTTGTCAAGCTAATCATATACATGGTAAAATGTCAGTAAAAATTAAAGTATAAACTACAGTAGCTCCAACGGGAAAACTGACTCTAGTTATGTTGTATTTCCAACATATTTACCCTGATAAAATACCAACTGCATTTTTTCGTATCCTACAAGCTTTCTATAATCTGCGTGGCATGTATATCCAGAGCAATAGTTAACATTTTGAGATTACACGTTAATAAATGAGTTGCAGTTCTATTCTTTCCTGAATGTTAAGCACCATGAGCTAAATGCAGAAAACATTCAAGGTCAATGTCCCATTTTAGACCTTTTCAGGCAGCTGTAATATTATGATAATCAAGCTTAAAATATTCCTATAGAAAGAGTAAATTAGCCTTTTCACTTGAAAGATGATTATGATAAACAATAAACCTAAGAGAGGACGAAATCCCTATTTTTAAAAGCCATAAATTGTTGACTCAATCATGTGTGTGATCGTGTTGTCCAAAATAAAGGGTAGCTTAACTCTGAGAGGAAGGCAGGGGGAGGGATGGAGAGATAACAGGAGCAGAAGTGGAACAAATATGACAGATTTCAGAGTAAGCAATACTTGCTTTGATGCTAGTAAAGCGATCAAATTATCCATCTTAATCACTCCATTCAATGCATATTTGAAGCTAAAAAATGGATCTATCCATGACACATCAAAAAAGCACAAAAGTATTTTTTTCCTGATGTATTTGAACAACAACACTGTTTGAAACTTCTCTTTTCATTATTTGCTTCCATGAAACTTTTTGTCCATATTTTCCAAGGACCAGCAATTTTTTTTTTAAAAAGTGAGATATTCAGCATCTGGTGTCCATATAAAGAGGCTTAAAGAGGTGATTATGCTTTTTTTTGGATCTTAGAACTCTCTGACACACTTCTGAGGTTCTTTTTCATAAATGAATACATTTGATAAAAATCTGCTTCCCCCAGCAAATGCGAATGAATTAGGGGTGTGTGTGTTTGTCATGCCTGGCAGAAGTCAGGTGACTGGAAAGCCTCTGGCCAGGTGGTAATGACCTACTCTGGAGTCATGCCTTGGCTTCAGATTCCAACTATGAGGGATAAGGCTTTGGACTTAAGAGTCACATCACCCACCTAAGTCTCAGTTTCTTCAGCTATTGAATGGGAGGAACAATAACAGCACCTTGTAAAATCATTATGGGGATTAAATGAGTTAAACCAATTTAGCACAGTATCCAGTCCTAGTTGGGGGGACCAAATGACTCAGTGGGCCAAGGACATTCTGGCTTGGGCCAGTTTTCCTAGCTTAAAAATTTACAGTACTCACTCCCTACACTTTCAAAAGTGCAGGGAACTCTGCTCAATATTCTGTAACAACCTAAATGGGAAAAGAATTTGAAAAAGAATAGATACATGTATATGTATAACTGAATCACTTTGCTGTATACCTGAAACTAACACAACATTGTTATTCAACTATACTCCAATAAAAAATAAAAATTTATAAAGAAATACCCAGCACCCAGCCAATAAATAAATCAATAAATAAACTTCTATCAAAAAAGAAGTGGCTCAGTTTAGAGTATACATTTTACTGTCATCCTACACACAGTAAGCCCTCCATAAATGTTAACCATATTATTTTTAAATCTCACTAAATGCAAAAAGAGATAGAAGAGACTGACATTGACAATTCATTTGGCCTTCATCTTTGACTAGTTCAAAGTACTTCATAGAGAAAAGAAAATGAAGTGCAAATATTCCTCCAGTGACACTATCAATAACTTTTGCCATAAAATGATATGAACTGCTTGCTATAATACTGCCACATATATATTGTTTCGATGTAATAAGTGGGAAAAATTAAGGTTGCTCCTTAAAGCTACCATCACGTTTTGGTCCTGAATATGAGGAAGACAGACTTGAAAAGTTAAGTCATTCTGCCGACTCGCCAAAGCATTCAGTTGTACATTGTTTACCAGCAAGAAGGGGAGAGAGAAATTGCTCCTACTCCTTTTCTCTTCCTTTAAGACCCTTCTTCCACAACCCTTCTCTCTAGCGGGTCCATCAATAACAGCTGTTGATTTTATTACTATCCCTGGTACAAGCTCACTCACCCAGGAGTTCCTTTGATCAGATACCCCAAGGACTCAATTTCTTCACAAGGCTTTGCTCTTGTTACATTGAATGGCCACTAATCTACAGCGGAACAGAAGGTCTGGGACACAGGGAATTATAGGCAGGGGGGTGGGGAGACCATAGGGATTTCAAGTTTAACCTGGTTACCTTACAGGTGAGGAAAATAAGGCTCAGAGTGGTTAAGAGCCTTAACCCAGGTTACATACCCAGGTAGTAGAAAAGCGCCTATTAGAAAAGATTACATTTTCTCCCCTTTCCAGTGCTAACATAGTAACAAGCTACTAAGGTAACTCTCACAATTGTTGACTATATACCAGTGCATAGAACTCTGGCTGAGAGCAGAGCCCTCTAAGGACAAAGGTCCCAAGTAAGAGCCAAGGGACATCTGATCCCAAGAGACAAATACCCAAGTGTATGTCCAAATTGTCCTCTACTTTCTCCAAAAGCTTAGAAAGATAAAAAAGAGTCACATATTAAAAAAAGAAGTGGGGATGAAATAGTAGAGAGAAATTCTCTTTCTTCTCCCCAGGTAATTAGGTGTCCTTTTAGAGAAAATTTGACTATCATTTCTTTTAGGGATTCAGTTTTTATTAAACGGCCACTCCTTTTCCCACTCTAACCCCTACCTAACTCTCATTAGTGGAACTGTACCAGCTTTGGTGGTGTCCCCAGGGCCAGTAATGGAACTCGGTAAACATTCCTGTCAATGTTATAGGAACACAATGAATATGTTTTGGATGAGCGAATGAATGAATAAACTGATGACAAATGTTATTAGTCAGTTTATTATTATTCAGTTTAAAAGAGGCTGCCAAATGGAAAGATTAGTGGGCAAAAATGCATGCTGAGGAATGCTTTTCTGTACTTCTTGTGTGTCTTAATTCAGTTGGATTATTAGAGTAACGTAGGGAAATTTAAAGAGATAAAGTGATTTTAAAACAGTAAATGGAGAAGAGGGAGGTAGAAAAAGACAAAAGGGAAGAAGGGATGAGAGGTCACAGCCTGCTCTACCAACGTATTCTAGCGTTTCTTCACCACTTATTCTTCGAAGAGTTAAGAAGGGGCAACTTGGAATGATCACTTTCTTTCTCATCTTTCTATTTTTCTGTTTTCCAAATATTCATATCGACTAAGTACTGGACAGCGAAAAACAATATTTATTATCAAAACAAAAGCAAGCAAACAAACAAAGCTGCCATATTAGTACCTGAAACTGTGACCCTTACCAGGGTAACATGAAAACATTTTCTTATTTAACCTGACAGAAATGCATTTAGAAATCATGATATCCCAGATAGGTCCTGAAAACAAATACTTCTTTTATAAAAGCTTTCAAAACTGGCCCTTGTATGCAAGATACAATTTTCGGTATTAAGGATTCTAGGGTTTCCTTGGTTGGTTAAATGTGGACAAGGATCCCATGAAGGGCCACATATCTTCTATTTCTATGTGGTCTTATGCCGGAGCAGCGCAGAACACTGAATACTTTCAGCAAGGATTTCTCTTCTTACGGGAGAGGAAGAAGGGAATTAATTCATCAGCAGAAAAAGGCAAAGGTCTTCCCTCTAGGCCACTTTCTACCTCTCTTTGCTGCCCGTAATTCTTTATCCAAGTCCTGTGTGTTCTGTTTGGTGGTTTCATTCCAAGAGGAAGACATAGATGAGAACATACAACTTTGCATCTTATCAGGGAGAGCCAAAAAGAATCTTCTAGAAAACCACACTCTCGATGCAAAAGAGAGTGAGACAAAGAATTCCTTTCTCATCTGCTAGTAGATGATAATAACAGGAATGGTGACAGGGAGGGGGACATGAGGACAATACTCACATTAAAACCCCGGGGGCTCTTATCTCGCCTGTAGTTTGTCCCTAAGTGCACATCTATTTGTATCACAAGCTTTATCCAATCAAACCTTGTGTTACAGAAAAGCAAGTAACATAATTAAAGACACCATTTTTTTCTGGCGTTCAGTTACCACTTGAATTAGAAAACTAAATAAATCAAAGACGATTTTCATTAGTGAGAAAAGAAACAGATTAATTCGCCCTTCGATAAATTGGAACACCAAATAAAGAAGTAACATTTAACAAAGGAAGAAGGTTTTTCAATCTTCACAGCTTTAAAATACAGCCAGGTAGAAAAGTTTAGCTGTTTAGAAAATTTTCTAATATAATAGGTAGAATAGCTAATATTTTTGCTATAATTTAACATTAACAAAAGCTGTTTCACACAAGCATCTTTTGTTCCTCACAGCAACCCTGTGAAGCAGGGAGAAACTCTATTATTATTATTATCCCCATTTTATAGATGACAAAACTGAGGTCTGAAGAATTTATTTGATTGCCCAAAGACATTTGGTTGTTAGGCTGCAAAGTCAGGACCTGAATTTCTTGTTTTTTAACTTCTACATCTCTTGTGCTCCTAATCTCTGTTTCCCATAAATCTTGATGCATCCTCTTAAAAAAGACACGCAGAAAGTATGGAAAAGCATTCACTAGTATGCATTTTTGTCCACCAACAAATAGTTTTGTTTTAGGAAAGTGGAATAAACCTGCTTCTACCAATTATACACCTTATTCTTCCTTTCTCACTGAGGAAACACACCTTTTGGATGCCTGATCTGTACTGCCCTGTGTAAGTTTCCTGGGATAAACACATATAATGCTGGTGAGAAATTAAAGTACAAAAAGGAAAACTGAAGTGTCATTTTCCCTTCTCTGTCAACTGGTTTCACTGAGAAAGCTTTGGTCTACCTCCTCATTGATTAATTTCTCTACCCCAAGTTTCACAGTAACGCAACCATAGTCTAATTCTAGAATATCTAAGCCAGGGAACAGAGACCTAAGAAGGAGCAAAACGATTCTTCATTTAAAAAGAAGCAACAACAATTTGTAAAGATTTAAATGAAGTTTAAAAATCACCTTACTTGCCTGGAATGTTTCCAAGATTTCCTCATTAGTAAAAAAGAACTGTGATCAACCTATATAACGTAATAGCTTTATAAACATCAGCGTTCTTTTCTGAATTATTCTATTTCATCTCTCAAATCTTTCCAGAATGCTGTAGAAGGGGACCGCATTGCATACTGCCAGGTGCTCCTGGGCCTGCGTACATTATTGCTAAGAAGATCTTGGAAGGAAACATGGCCACATTTTGTTTTCTCTATTAGCAAAGATGATTAAATGAGACAATCTTAGCTTTAATGGGCTCTTTCTGTGGTTAGAGCTTTCCAGTTCCGCCCCACCATTGGCCTCATTTCCATCCATTGAGCAGTTAGTCCTATTCAATTATTCAATCCCAATCAATATTTTGAGATGTACAGAATGTAAATATAAACATTCTGTTTATTTTCCACCAGACTTAATTCCTGTACTCTTACTGGGGGAGAAAGTTACATATTTATAAATAAACTCTCTAGTATTGCGAAGAAAGTGTTCCTTTCCTTTAATTCTGGTTCTCATTTGGTCAGCTACGGTGTTTAGCAAAACAATCCACAGGGTAGACAGAACACCCTTCCAGTCCTTTGAGGCTACCTGATATGCCTCGTCCTCTCTAAGCCTCCTTCAGGGGTCCCCAGGCAGAATCAATGGCTCTCTTCTCTGTGTCCCACAGTGCTTTGCACTAACGGGTCTAACTAGCTTGTATCAAGGTAGGTTGTCCTATGTCTCTATGCTTTCCATTTAGTAATCTTCTTGATGGCCTTTAATCATCTGGGCTCTGTCTAGTACTGTAATCCGGACATTTAAGGTCTCAATAAATATTTTCCCAAGAGACAGCTGATTTGGGCAAAAATTGTCACATTCATGCTGATTGATTTTTTTTTTTTGTAAATGAGTTTCAATGTTTCTCTAAAGAAATCCTGCCACTATTTTAATGGGGCTAATATATTTATTCTTCCACAATGAACTACTCATTAAATGAAACTGTATTTTGACTTATGAGGGAAGGAGTATTGTTACTGCTGAATTCTATCCCCCTCACTCCACCCAGTAGATAAAAAGAAAAGGTTGACGGTATTTTTTAGTATTCACTTTTTACTTAAGAAAGGATTGCACAGTGATGGCAAAACCCTGCCTTCTCCTCACCTTTGTCATCCACGAGAAAGCTTCTAGAACAACTGTTTACAAGTTTTGAATCCTTAAAAGCATATTGATAAATAAATCTACAACCTTAGGTGACACTGAGTGGTCTCAGTGAAATGAATTATTTACCTAAGAGCTTGATTCTCTGCGTCACTGTACTCATCTCTTCTTGAGAAAGGCAACAGGAAGAAAAATTCCCAAGGGGCAGTTCCTGGTGTATTAATGAGTCACCTTTCTAGACTGTATAATCCATCCAAAATCTGATGCTTCTAAAGCGCTGAAGAGAATTTTAACACCAGTATTTATCCCCTCAAGTTAAAGTCAAGTTGAATTTTAGGGGAGGAGTAAGAAGAAAATCTCTGAAGTTCCCCCATCTTGCCCAGAGATGTGAGATGTTGTGGAAAGAACGCTTGAGGAGCAAGCGTTCTTCTCCATCATCGGTGACCTTGGGGTTGGCCTTTCATCTCATTGGGCTTCCGTGAATAACGGGATTGGACTAGTGCAGTGGTTCCCAAAGTGTGGATCCCAGACCAGCAGAATCTGCATCAACTGCAAGCTGGCTAGAAATGCAAATTCTCAGGCCCCGCCCTGGACCTACTGAATTGGAGATCTGGTGGGGGGGGATTGGACCTGAGAAATCCGTGTTGTAACAAACCCTCAAAGTGATTCTGGTACCTAAACGTGAGGACCACTGGGCTAGAGGATCACTATTGGATGCACTGAGCCTAATGAATAAAGTCACACAAAACAAAAGTCAAAGTAAGCAAATAAATACACTGCTGCTGACTACTAAGGCTAATTCCCAGACATGACCGTGGCTCTTGAGCTTTTAGAATACTCTTAATTCGATTCTTTTTTCAGTTAGTATAAGTAAACTTTTTTTACTCAGCAGTTTACGCTGCAAGATCTGCAGTAAAAACCTTAAAATTGTGAGAGAACAATATGGTGACTCAGAGAGCTACAGACAGTGGTTCATTCCTTGCTTTGGGTCTGGCTTCTGCCATTCTTTAGCTGGAGGACTGGTGGGCTGCTGGATTAAATGCTTCTCTGCCTCAGTTTCCTCAGTTTTAAAATGGTGATGACTCTGACCTCATATTGGTGTTCAGAAGATTCAGTGGAAGGGTCTATATATATCAGTGGTTTGAAAACTCTTGATTCCCCAGGCTACACTTCAGCCAACCAATTTATAACCTCTGGCATCAGGAGTTTTTAAATCTCCTGGTGAATTCAATATGCTGCCAAAGTTGAGACTTGAGAACCACTGGTAAATTGCTTAGCACAGGACCTGGAATCATTATTTTACCATTACTGAACCATATAAAGGAAGTGTAAGTGAAAGCATCCAGTTGCCTATTGGATGGCTTAGGTGCAGTCCTGGTTCTTCAGCTTATGGGCAAGCACCTGAATTATTTCGTCTTAGCGTTACCACCTGCAAGAACAATTAATAAGAGGGGAAAGAAGATAAAAAATACCTGCCCTGCTTACTTCACATGGTTATTGTAAACACAGACGAGATCATGTAAATCCAAGGCCATTGTAAACTACGCACATGTAAGAAAAGATTATTCTGACATATACCCCGTAAACACTATTTCTAACCTACAGACATCTCAGTGGCCTACGTTACATGTCAAGTCACTAAATGCAAGTGACTTCTAGACCTTCAACTGGTCCTGCCAAAGAGGAATCACCTTTTTTGTTGTTGAGGCCACGCTAATATCCCAAAGTCCAAGGGTAATCATAGAATGAGAGAATCTGGATCCACACTAAAATCACCTGGGGGGTTGACAACTACAGAAGCTTGAGTCTCACCCAAATGCCCTGAGTCAGAATCTCTGAGGCCTGCACAGTGCTATTTTGGGGAAGAGGTCCACTGGTGATTCCAAACTGCAAGCAAGATTGAGGAAGAGAGAAAAAAAGAGGTGACATTAGCAATGGGAAAGTGGCTTAGGGTACGCTGAAAAGCATTTGCGGCCCTCGAATTTTGTGTGACGTAATGCTGAGGAGCTAAATTTTCACAGATCCATCCGTTTATGAAATTTAACTAAAATGAGTGCAATACCGCCAAGCATCTAGGAAAAAACAGTGAACCATGAGTTCTGTCACTGAGGTGCTCAGTATAATTTAAAAGTCTACCTTAACACGGTGCTTTAGAGTAAAAACAGATGTGAAACGCTTAAAATATTAACGTGGGATCATAAACAATAAAATTTATTCTTCATTTTCTTCCTTAAATTCGTAGGCATCATTTGAATGGTTTCACAGCAAATGTGGATGATTTTTCTCACAGATAATAACGGTCAAATGGAATTTAATGTGGGAGAAAAAAAGTAGAATGAGTGGGGGGCAGAGCAGTAAACAGAGATACCAGATGCCAGAGCTGAGAGGAAAAAAAACAGCTCCCTTATAAGGAAAAAGTTCTAGAACTTTCAAACTCCTGGCAGATTCCTGAACATACAGCCCCATATCTCACTTCTCTCTGCTTTTCCCCAGTCCTTCTGTTTAGCAAAATCCTACTTATCCTTAATACTTAGTTCTCCCTGGGGAGGTCAGAGGAGGCTTCTTATGGGACAGAGACCCCACCATCTTTCTAGCACCTCCACTAACCAAATGCTATTGACTTTTTCCTTCTAGTTGCCTGATTTTCCCATGACTATAAGCTTCTTGAGAATAAAACTTGTGTCCCGTTCATCTTTATTTTATTTTTTTTTTTTTTAAATATACATCCAATACAGGCATACCTCGTTTTATTGCACTTCACAGATGTTGTGTTTTTTTTTTTTTTAAAGGATTTTCTTATTTATTTATTTATTTATTTATTTATTTATTTATTTTTGGCTGTGTTGGGTCTTCGGTTCGTGCGAGGGCTTTCTCCAGTTGCGGCAAGCGGGGGCCACTCTTCATCGCGGTGCGGGGACCGCTCTTCATCGCGGTGCGCGGGCCTCTCTCCACCGCGGCCCCTCCCGTCGCGGGGCACAGGCTCCAGACGCGCAGGCTCAGCAACTGTGGCTCACGGGCCCAGCCGCTCCGCGGCATGTGGGATCTTCCCAGACCAGGGCTCGAACCCGTGTCCCCTGCATTAGCAGGCAGACTCTCAACCACTGCGCCACCAGGGAAGCCCCCGTTCATCTTTATAAATAATCCCAGCTTCTTAGGACAAGTGCACAAAAGGTGATCTCCAAAGACTCATTAAACTGAACTAAAAAGCTGCCTGTCTGTGTGAAACATGAAGGAATTCCTAAAAAGGCAAGAATAAGATGTCATAAAATTATAGCTTTAATTTTTAAAATAATTTTTAATTATTAAATTAAAAATTTTAAAAGATTTTTTTTGATGCGGACCATTTCTAAAGTCTTTATTGAATTTTGTTACAATATTGCTTCTGTTTTATGTTTTTTTGGATTTTTGGCCATGAGGCATGTGGGATCTTAGCTCCCCGACCAGGGATTGAACCCGCACCCCCTGCATTAGAAGGCGAAGTCTTAACCACTGGACCGCCAGGGAAGTCCCTAAGTTAAATTTTTAATAATTTATTTAGCAAAGAAGCTTCCTGTATATAAACTGCCTTCGGTGATCTTTCGGACTTTCTACTTGAGGTTGAGCAGCAGAGCTGCCCAGGGCCCTTGCCCAGTGGACTTAAATGGTAGGTGCTTTGAGATGCTAATTCTTGATTCTCCAGGGACTGGCATATGTGATCTATACAGGTGGTTCTCAAAGTGAAGCATCCCTGTTACTTGGAAACTGATCATGTCCATTTCAGACCCCCAACTGGAGAAACCCTGAAGGCGGGGCCCAGGAATCTGTCTTATCAAATCTTCCAGGCGATTTTAATGCATGTTCAAGTTTGAGACCCCCTGGTCCAAACGAAAGGATTTAGAAGAGAAATGAAAAAGCAACCTCTTTTCAAAGTCAGTTTCTATCTGGGCCATGGAGTCCCAAACTCAGATGAGCAAGTGTTTCAGAACAGATGAAGACACAGCTACACTTAAAGTTCCCACTTCTGGCCCCTTAGGAGAATGCAAATAACAAACCTGTCTCTTTTCGGCACTCTATCCAGCCAGCTGCCCTCATCCTTCACTATTTTTCCCTGTAGATTGTCTTGTAAATGTGGCCACATCTTAAGTCTTCACTGACTGCTGACCTCGGGAATGTTAGCCCCTTCCCGGCTGAAGAACACCCTTTGGATCACTGACTTGCTATATTATTATTCTATGTTTAATAGGCCTGACCTGTGCAATATTTTTTATCTGGCTATAGTCCTATCTCTAAATTCTCTATTTTGAATGAATACTGATTTTGTGACATGAAGTCTGCTATATAATGAAATGCAAACAATGAAAAGACTAAATCAGTTTACAAAAAATCTATTTGTCAAACAGTGTGGCAATGTTCCCAATTTAGCCCGGGCCGTTCATGCAGCTCTTGATAAGGGAGTTAAAAACGTAGCTGTTCGCCAAATGAAAATAAAAGCATCTGCACCACAGATATATTTTCCTTTCAAAAGTCTTTGTTGTAACTTGTAGCTAATTAAATGCCCTCACATGAGATGTACACACACAGCAAAATCAGAGAATTTTCTTAACAAGGGAGCTTGGGTTAAGAAAGAGAGCAACGCTAGCTTGCTACATACATCCTTATATTACATTTACATTTCTATACAGCTT
Organism: Balaenoptera acutorostrata; assembly: GCF_949987535.1. Lineage (NCBI taxonomy): Eukaryota > Metazoa > Chordata > Mammalia > Artiodactyla > Balaenopteridae > Balaenoptera > Balaenoptera acutorostrata. The sequence continues at coordinate 162,935,065 of NC_080064.1, forward strand.
CATCAGCCTGACAGAAAAAAACAGAAGGGGAGAGCTTTTTTGTTCAATTTTGGACTAGAGAGATTTCTAAGCCCTGCAAAGGAACGTGCTTAACATTTAAAAAAAAAAAAAAAGAAGAAGAAGAAAGAAATAGTAACCCTGCCTTAGATTTTTGTAGAAAAATAATGCTTTCCACACACCTTTCTATATACTCAGCTGAGTAACTAAAAAATGATTGAGAACTTAAAGGGTTCAAATTTTTATTTGTAACTATCTTCTTCATTCCTAGAGCTTATTTGCAGGCAGAGGTGTTCCGTATTAAACTTGACATTTATTGGAGTGGTTTTGAACTTACCATGTCACACTTATCAATATGGGATTTAATATAGATTGACATTCTTTAGTTTTTCCACCTTCTGAATGTAACTATTTCATTGGTCAGAATTTAAAGTGTTAATTTTCAGTTGAAAAATATTTGAATCGTATAAAAAATGGATTCTCCAATATAACTGGCACTGAGTTATCACAGTTTCTAGCCTGTGCCTTCTCTCACAATCCTGTCCCCCTATGGGACGGCTTTCCCACATAACAGAATCACATGGAACATGAAAACAGAACATCATCCACACAGACAAGCTGTTCCTAGAGAACTGAATGCTCTTTGGGGTCAGTGTAATATATAATTATTTCTTTATATCTGGTCACCATCTTATGTCACGACACACGTGGATGCCCACAGCCCTGGCCCAACACACCTACACATCTTTTTTCATCTGGAAACTCAGAAAGATCACCTCCTCCCTGGAGGCATCTCTTATTGTGCCATCCTTCTGTGTTTTCATATCTGTTTGTACATAATTGTCTCTCTCCCGTTAAACTGTGAGCTCCTTGAAGGCAGGAACCCTGTCTTAATCATCTCCAAAATGCTTGGAACACAGCTCAGGGCCTGGCAGAGAATAGATGTTCAACAGCTGTCTATGAAATAAATGAATAAACACAAGCATAACAGGGCGCCTGCCCTTTGAGCTTTGAATTGTTACTGTTACGAGAGACAGTAATTTATACAACCCTTTTAGTCATCAAAAAAATACCACGATTTTGCATATGAGTGCTTGGAATAAATTTGTACGTTTGTTAAGACCTATTGGTTCTAACCTTAAATCATCTCTGTGTTCTCAAAGCTTTCTGCCTGAATCTCCTAACTAGTGGTTTAACTGATCTCCCTCCCTCCATTTTTTTACATCTTTCTAATCCAACTCATGCTGTTCCCAAGCATTGCACCCCATGTTATCCATGGCTACAGAACAATACCAAGATTTCTGTAACCTGAAATTCAAGTCTGTTCACAATCTGACCTAAATCCTCTTTCCTAGCATATTTCTCACAATTCTGCTTCTAGAAACCTAGGGATGATAATACCGGATTAACCCGGACATACGGAATGCACTCCTATTTCCAGGAGTTGTTTTTTTTTTCTTTTTTTAAAACTTATTTATTTATTTATTTATTTATGGCTGCATTGGGTCTTCATTGCTGCACGTGGGCTTTCTCCAGTTGCAGCGAGCGAGGGCTACTCTTCGTTGCGGTGCGTGGGCTTCTCATTGCGGTGGCTTCTCTTGTTGTGGAGCACGGGCTCCAGGCACACGTGCTTCAGTAGTTGTGGCCCACGGGCTCAGTAGTTGTGGCACGTGGGCCCAGTAGTTGTAGCGCATGGGCTTAGTTGCTCCGCAGCACGTGGGATCTTCCCAGACCAGGGCACGAACCCGTGTCCCCTGCATTGGCAGGCGGATTCTTAACCACTGCGCCACCAGGGAAGTCCTATTTCCAGGAGTTTTGCCCCAGCTCTTCCCACCACCCCTCTGCAATGTTCTTCATAGATGCACTACGTCTTTCCAAAGTAGGTTAGAGCCTTAGGAAAGGACATGGCCAATTCTCCTTGGGAGAGGGGAGAGAAGGTAGCAGGTTTTCTGAGCTAAGCCTTAAAAGATAGTTGGAGGAGGAAGGATTCAGGGTACGTGTCTCTTTAAAGACAGAAGAGAAGCATAGATAGAATCATAGTTCTTCAACAGACTGGAAGCTCCTTGAGGACACGAGATGCCTGGTTCATCTTAATAGCCCCAATAGTACCTATCAGAGTGCCTTGTATGCAGAAGTTGACCAACAAATATTTCTTTAATGAGCCTTTATCCATTCCTGCACTAACTCCCTCCAAACCTTAATATGATATCTTGCATATTGTAGGTACTCAATAAATATCAGTTAAATGAATGAATGACTTTGTAATCTTTCAGTTCTTTGAAAAATGCAAAAGTGGGGAAATGGACAGAGTGAATAAAACTTCAGTCGCTAGAAAAAATTCTTAAGAAATGTTAATGGTTAGGAACACAAAATATGTGTATTTTGTTTACACACCAAAAATAAACCGTATTTAAAAACTAGTTAAAATGTTGTATTCACATCGCCCTCTGGTGTTCGACTCTCCCAGAAAACAAAACAAAACAAAACCTCAAAATTATAGTTTAGGAAGATTTTTCTCTCAAAAAAAAGGGTTCTACCTTTCGTGGTAAATGCAGCACATAGCGTTGAATGAGAAGGGTAGTATCTTTCAACTTTGCTCCGGTTATGAATTCATAACTCCAGCAAGGTATGGAGCCTCCAGTATATTTACTGAATGGAGTGAATTCCTCCTTTTGCCAAAGTCACAAGCTTACCATGAGAGTCATTAGAGACCAATGGAATAAGGCTGCTAGCTGTACTACAGGGCTTTGCAGGAAAGGCGTGCTTTAAAACCCCACCAACCCCTTTCCTGGTGGCACAGTGGTTAAGAATCCGCCTGCCAATGCAGGGGACACAGGTTCGAGCCCTGGTCCGGGAAGATCCCACATGCCGCGGAGCAACTAAGCCCGTGCGCCACAACTACTGAGCCTGCGCTCTAGAGCCCGCGAGCCACAACTACTGAGCCCGCATGCCACAACTACTGAAGCCTGTGTGCCTATAGCCCGTGCTCCGCAACAAGAGAAGCCACCGCAATGAGAAGCCCGCGCACCACAACGAAGAGTAGCCCCCGCTCTCCGCAACTAGAGAAAGCCCGCGCTCAGACAAAAATTAAATAAATAAATAAAAATAAAAATAAAACCCCACCAAGACATGACTTTCCACCAGTAGCATACAATGAAAGTTTATCCCATTGGCAAATTTTGCCAAGTATGAGAAAAGTTGTTGGGCAGAGAACAAAAGTTCCAACACAGGCACAATCTATTCATCTGCTATTAGTTTTAGGAGAGAGTGCCAAGGTGGCTGAAATAAAACAAAACACCATCCTCAGAGTGACTCTTGGTATCACGAAAAGAACCCTGGAATAAATGTCTCAGAAGTATTACAACCATTTTTTTGGCTATGGCATAGAGTTCAGTAAATCCCTCATATTAAAAATATAAAGTTATTGGTCTTCAGGGTAATTTAAGTTGGAGAGCTGGTTTAAGTTTTCCCAAAAGTAAGAGGATATCTGAAAGAAGTCTTAGACCCAGAAACACAAACTAGAAGCAGATCTTAGCATGACTCCTTTTCACTGTTTGCCTAGGAAGCTGATCGCCACAAAGAGCTTTAACCATCCTTATCACCTGCACTGTCACCGCCATCATCATTACTGTGGGTACCGGCATCGTCTCGTCGTCATCATCAAAGTTGCCAAGTATCACAGGTTTATGACGTGCTAGGACCACGCTCAACAACTGACATCATTTAGCTCATCTGAAGCTCACAATAATCTTCATAATATGCCAATTTTACAGAAACTGAGGCTGCATAACTTCCTGCAACTTCTGTATGAGCTAAGTGGCAAAAACAATTCTAACCCTGCTCACGGGACTCTTAACCTGTGCTATTAACCGTTCTATTTACTACCATTAGGTACCAGCCCTGCCTTTACTTGCAATGGCTCTGAATATGGTGCCAAGTGGAGTGTGGTTCTGTTCATTTATTTGCTGCATCCCTCCTTTTATCCGAGGTGCTGATAGGAAGGCTCGAAAGGGTTAAGAGCTTGAAGGGAACAAAGCTAAAGAGATCAATCTTGGGTGGACGAGGAACCATGAGGGAGTAAGAAATGCACTGTCTGCTAGAGTCTCTTTTACTTTGTGTCTGAACAAATGGCAATACAATAAAGAATACCAAACTTCAGGGCATCCAATCAATTTACTTATTTATACTGTACTCGGCAAGCATTTATCACATTGTTGTTAGCACTGCACTAGGCACTAAACAAAACATTTTCACACCAGAGAAATGCAAGCCCACATCCCTTCCTTAGAAAGTAAACATCAACAGTACTATATTCATAGAGTAACTCCTTGGATGTTTGAATCAAATCTTTGATCTCATCTGAGTCTGGTCCTGAACACTTGGGTATGCACACACACACACACACATACCCCTCTCAACATACTCCTGGAAGCAAACAATGCCCAACAATGCCAGGAATCCATAAGTTTTAGTCGAAGACTTTCAAAATACATGCAACAATTTTTAAAAAACCGAGTTTAAGAAATGTACACACATAGGACGTACAGAGGTTATTCCTACCTCTCACCATCTTTATTCCTGGCAATGCATGCTGTGTTACCTACGAGTAGTCTCTTTTTGGCTACAAATGTGTCCCATCTTCCATCTGTTCTTCTAGCAATGCTGCTGGCCTACTGCCACTGCAGCGACATCAGCCTTCATGATGTCATCTGACTAGGTTTTCTCCGGTACCCGTTTGTTTCACTCTCCAGGTGAGATCAGGCAAGTATAGTTGTCTGTCGTTTTCTGAGCAGGTTTTCATTGGGGTTCCATATTAGCAAAAGTTTCTGCTCTATTTACCAGAGCTTGCAGCCTACTTAGCTAGGGTCAAAAAGAGACTCTAAAGTTCCTCAAGAAATCGTTGGCTGAGCCATCAGAGGACTTGGCACAGGGCCTGAAGTCTCCTTTTATAACCAGATATCGTTTAGAGGTGTGTCTATTAAAGATACACCTCCCTGAATTGTCCCATCTTTTTTTGAATTTTGCTTTCCCTTCTTTCATTTATTTAAGACATATTTATCCAGTACCTGCTCTGTTCCAGACACTGTGTGAGACCCAGGGATCTCTACTCCCCTTGAGTTGAAGGCTGGGTTCCCCTCAACTTTCCCTCTTCAAGGATATCACTGCAAATAGTCGTGCAGGCTGGGTAGCCAATTGGTTAGAAGGTTCCTAAGTTTCCAAGTCAGCTCTGTTCCTTACTAGGGGTTTGTCCTTGGGAAAGTTACTTAACCTCTGTGTAGTTTCCTTACTTATAAAGGACATTTCTATTTCAGTCTTCCCTGTAAGACAGTTACCTGTGTATTAAACTCATTCTGTAAATTATAAAGAAGTATACAAATATAAGGTGGTATTACTATTTAATACAGGGTTTGATATAGGTTTAATGTGGAGTTTATGTTAAAGAAAAATGGAAAACGTTTGTCCAGCACCTACTATGTCTCAAGCACTGTGCTGTGTGCTTCCATATATTATTTTGGTCAACTGCAAAAAAGTTCAGTGAGGTCAAAATAACAACAGCCTTCTTTTATTGTGTGATTACCTAATTTAATATGAATAGTATATATATATGAGCAGATATTATGACGATTCCATTTTACGAAGAAATGAAAAGAAGGAAATGAAGCGCAGACATTAACTTAGCCAAGAAAACCCAGCCAGTGAGTTTCAGAACCAGACTATGACCCCAGGACCTCTGTCTCCAGAGACTATAATTCTTTCTGCTACAAAGCATGCTTATCCTGGATGGGAAAAGAATGTAAGGTAGGCCCAGGCTAGGCTGAATAACAGAAAAATAATACCAAACCGATAAAATGTTAATCTTTACAGGCAAAATGTTCTAATTGGCAAAATATTAATTTCACCTATACGGTGTTTTATACCCCAAAGAGTTTTGTATCCACGTAACTGCAAATTCAAAAATATCAAAGCCAACTTTTAAAATAATTCTTTGCTTAAAGTTCTTAATTTTCATAACATTCTTTCTTGCCTGATAATAGAACAAGAATTGTATCGTTTGAAAATGTAGATAGATTAATTGTAAAGGTATCACTTGGAACATTATATAATTTATTTACATTCTGTAGCTGACAACTGGCCTATGTAAAGACGCCTGTGGTAAACTTCTGATGAAAGAATAAAAATTCCCAGAGTCCTCACCCTCTACTTTGGAGATCTTTCAGAGTTATCAAATGCTAATAAATAAACAAAAATTGGTCCCTAATTCCAAAAACTGTATACTTATCCAAAAAATGAACAACACACACACACACACACACACACACCCCATTCTGCTTTGTTTCGTGTCATGCCTGTTTATATATAATTCTGAACATTTTCCTTCAAACAGCCTAATTTAACTTAAAATTTTTTCTTCACCATATTCAAAAGGCCTTAGATTATTAGCAATATTTATCAGTATGACTTCGCAAAGGAAACCTCATCTGAGAACCCATAAAAGGAGCTTAATGGAATTGATACATTTAATAGTCCTAACGTTTCATTTCATTCATTTCTAGCACAAACACATCACCTTAAACTTTCCAAAATCCTTGTTCACACATAATCTCATTTAGTCTTTTTCCCTATTTGTGAGATTCACAATGTTAGTTTTCTAAATTCTGCAATAAATATTCTGAGAGGTTATTTAAATTGTCTTGGAACATACCAACCTGTAAGTGGCAGAGATGAACTCCAAGGTAATGACCCCGATCCCATCAGGGTCCCCCTGTCTGCCTCCGCACCCCCTTCACGCTTCCACCCCACTCTGTGGCAAGACCATGTGATAAAAATAAAAATAACGACAATGAAGTATACCTCTTTGTCCCAGTGCTGAGTCCCCACAAGATCATCCACACAGCTCCGTTCCTTTGCAGGGCGCCTTTATATCATCACAACGATGTGATGCAAGGCTGAATCCCTTTCCCCTCCCCCCACCAACCTCACACCTACCGGCACAGTTTCTCTCTGATTTCTCCAGATATGTCTGATACAGGAATGTAGAAGAACTGGACCTTTGGGTGCAACCATTGCACTTCTTTCTAAACTAGATATTATAATTTTGTCAAACAATTTATAAATGCTTAATTAATACCAAAATATCTATGAGTGGCCTCTCTTTAATTCTGGTTCTACTATGAACAATTTGGGTGAGTTTGGGCAAATTATTCAATCTCTTTAAGCCTCCGTTTACTGACTTCACAGTGAGAAAAATGGATCAATTTAGACTAAGAGTCTAAACCCCCAAATATTATTAGTCTTTGAAAGTATATTTGGTATAATTCAAGAAACACCAGTGCTTGGGAGGCCAAAAAACATGATGAATGAGAAGAGTCCAATAAATGTTTACCTTTACTTTGTGTATAATGTTGCTTAATCCATCAACCCCATTTTGCTTCAGTTTCCTGCAACTGAACTAGAAAGGGGATTGTATAAAGATTAATTCTATGATGTCGGTAACGTGCGCTTTGAATAATAAATACTACTAAGATACAGAGTCGTTACTCTTCAAATAAGAAAAACTTAAATCTGTGCATTGGAAGAGGACTATATTGGGGTACAATTATTGATTTATAAATATGGGTTAGAAACGAAGAAGTTTTTTTGAGGCAGAGGGTAAAGCTGAAATTTATCATAAAGAATGAAGCCTCAATTCCCCTGTAAATGTACATCCTTGATCAAGGCCTGCTCAGAACAGGTTACAAGTATCACTTTTTTTAATCCACATTACCCGGATAGGAAAGAAATGGCCATACTGTGATACCAAAATGCCAAACTACTCTAATTTGACTGGGACCTTATTTTTTTTTTATCCAGAATTAGCAGAATATGGAAAACAGAGAGAATAGTCAAACGTTTTCCCAACTGCAGAAGTAAACATTTTCCCAGTAATTTCAAAGAATTTAAAATGTGGCCTTGCTTCTCTTGCTCTATTTTTTTTTTTTTTTTTTTTTTTTTTTACTATCAGTACCAAACCAAGAGTCTGAACATTAATAGAACTATTTATATAGGCTGTTTTCCAGCTTAATGCAGATTTTTTCAAATTTCTTCTGCACTGTGCTCTATCTAAACACACAGGATCCTCTAAGTTTTGCTCCAGTGCTTGCTTAGGGTATGCATGTTAAGTTCATGAACTTTTGGCCAATTCACAATTTCCTCTTCCTGATGGGAAATACAAGTTGTCCCTGGATTAATAAAGTGATAGGATTTGGCCAGATGCTGTAGGATCAACCAACTTTTTCAAACTGACTTTAATCAAGTGTTGTTAACATGGGGAGGGGTGATCCCGAGCTTGGCAAGGAGAGCAAACCCACGAGTAAACAAAGTGGGGCTCGCAAACTAGAAATAATCATGAGATGTACCATGCAAGCATCGTCCGCTGGGGCGAGCCCCGCATTCCTGCAGACGAGGGCAGAACCGGACAGTGACACATCCAATTATGCCTACGCTTATGCGGTGGCAATCTTCAGCTGCCTATTTTCAAAATAGGAAGGCACCTGCTTAAATAAAATCTATCATCCAGCCCTTCTAATTCTGAACGGGTCCACAGTCCTTATTCCAATCTGTTCTGTTTCTAGCATTCTACAGAGCAGGGGGGAGCCGGCGACAGACATCCGACCACAGTCTGTTTGCAGGGGACTTGCGCAGCTAAGGTGTCTAAACATTCTTTTGCACTGTTATGCCATCACTTAAGGATCAGTGAACTGGCCTCTGTGGGGAACTGCTGTTCAGCGACTGATGCCACCCCCTGCACGGGGGCAAAGAGATGCCGCTGCCCAATGGCCTCCATTGTTTGTCGTGTCTCTCAGGTTCCCTAAGACCATACCGATGGCACCTGTTAAAGCTGCTTCTGCTAAGCTGTTCTGCATTTGTCTGGCTGGATTTGGACTTCCTGGATCTCTGGCTGAATACAAAGTGATTAGAAAGCCCAGTGTTTGGCAACAAGCACGACGGGGAGGACACTGTGTGTGGGTCTAAAGGAGCAGGATGTGTTTTTCAGAACGTGGGGCGTGGAGCACCCTGCTAGAGCCCTTGCTGGGGGATCACGGTGCTCTCTGTTGCTGTCAGCTGTTTAACAGCAGCTGTTTCATGTAATTCCAAATGATCCGCTTGAATGAAGTTGTCATTCTTGCCTTAATCTTTAATTTAGTAAAACACATAGCTGAGCAACGTTAATTTGAATGTTATTTGAGCTCCCAAAAAAGTTTCCAATGCCTGTATTTTTCCATGTCGACACCAGGTAAAAATCATTACTGAGAAATAGAAATTGTGCAAAGGAGAACCCTGGATAACATCAGTATTTTTCTCTCAAAGTTAGTTAAATGCTGATGTGTAGGGAGTTTGGGATTGACATGTACACACTGCTATATTTAAAATGGATAACCAACAAGGACCTACTGTATAGCACAGGGAGCTCTGCTCAATATTAGGTGACAGCCTAAATGGGAAAGGAATTGGAAAAAGAATAGGCACATGTATATGTATAACTGAATCATTTTGCTGTACCCCTGAAACACAACATTGTTAATCAACGAAATAAAATAAAAACTCAAAAAAAAGTTGATGTGTAAATAGAGGTTTACCAAAACAAACAGACAAAAAGTATAATGAAGTTAATGGAAGAACTTTTTTTCTATTATTAACCTGTCTTCGTCCATTGCTTGATTAAAATTGCACCTTTCTTCTAAGGAGTACTTTCTATGTTAATAAACTCAAATAGCTAGGACAGAAACAACATCTAACGCAGTTCATGTTTTAAACATTAGACAATCGTGAGTGCTCGCATAATACAAAGGTGACCACAGATCAATCAGTGTTTTCCTTTCCTTCCTTCCTCCCTTCCTTCCTTCCTCCTTTCTTACCTTCCTAACTCTACTGCTTTTCATCAATCAAGGTTTTCAGAAAAGTCTGTTTACAAGGCAAAGAAGCCTGGCCGGTTCTCAGACAATTCTGCAATTCTCTTGCGGACAATAGAGGGCGCTGATGCTTCTGATCTGGCAGATGTAGCACCTCAGCGAGAACAAAATCGCACCTCTGCTTGTGGCTTGCCTTCCAGCTTACCTACCTCTCCTCTGCAACCACATGCCATTTGCTGTAGATGTTCCCTCTCTCCCAAGAAAGCTGCCTTTATTCTTTCTCTATTAGTCTATGTTCTACTTCCCCTTTTCAAAGCACTGCTTCAAAAAGCTGTTATTCGGTAATAGCTTGTGATCTTTTTTTAATATCTCTCGGCTTTTCTGATTATGAATAGCATTTCTTCTCAAAGCATTTCTTCTTACCTTACTGCGCTCTTCCTAACCCTATTTAAATGCAGTTCATTCAGAGTTGATGCTACTGCTGGTTTCTTGGATTAAAAAAAATGAAAGCTCCAAAGACAATGATCCTTTAGTATATGTCTCAGCAGCCTACTGTCCGGTGACAGAGTGGTTACCAAATGTCACAAATCGATACACTGATGGGCACCAGGCCCCCCCCACCCCCTGCAGAAGAACATACTGGAGATGCAGTTCTTTACCAAAGAGAGCTATTTCCTTTTTTTAAAAAAACAAAAACTCAAAGCCATAACAATTAAAACTGTTTCACTTGGATCAAATGAGATGCATCATCTATTTCCCTGATGTGCTTTCAGTAAAGAGGCAAAGCATTCATAGAAGATATACCTTTGGAGAGTGCTCTGTGTTTAGCCATTTTCTCACCATAAAAGCACAAATCACCTAATCAGAAAACACTCTATCATTTTACGCTGAATGGTTCATAAGAACATAAAACTCCATTTAGCACCACTGCTTGCTCTCATCACCTACCCTTTTAAAATGCTTACCCATCTTTCTCATTGCTATTCAAAGAAACAGATTTATTTCTCACCCTGGAGTTGGGAATTTTGGCATGCCAGATTGAAAATGTACCCAATGCTGAGAAGTGGATGGGTTATTCTTAGTCTCCTGACACGCTTAAGAGAAAATGGGGCAGGGTATGTCTCTAAATCAAGCGAAGTTCTTCGGAAACTATGACTTCAGCTAGAGCTAGATTAGCGAGGCCGTTGTCATATTAGAAAAAGAACTGAGATCGTGAACGATAGGAATTTTAGCTCCAGGAAGAGAGAGGAAGGGGCAAAGTCATACAGATTGAGAGCCGAAGTTGCAGAATTATCACCGTATTCATTGTACATCTGATTTTTTTTTTAAGTTTTGGTTATGGAAATGAAAGGAATTTCTCCAATGTCTTTTTGATGTTTATCATTTATAATGGAAAAGGCGGCAACTGACATTTGCTGGGGGTATTTTGCCTCAGCCCAGCTGTGCAAACCCCTTTCATCGTTTCTCTCCTATTCCTTTCAACCATCCTTTATTCTTTCCCCATTTTCCCCTCCCTACATAAGCATCAAGGCCTGGGAGACACAAGTTACGAGTGTGGCTAAAAGGGTTGCTGCCTCTCCCTTTAGAAAGCCAGGGGGAAAGTTATCCCTGGATAGCCACAGCCTAGCCCGTATCTTCTTTCCTCAAGGTTTCTGAAATAAAAATCAGAATGGTCTTTGTTAATCTTGTGTTTTAGACTATTTATCATACGAAGAAGACGACTGGGTTGATGATATTTTTTTTCTCTTTGGAAGAAGCTGTTTCCATGCTGTGGCGGAGCTCTTTGGCAGCCAACGGAGCCTCTGATTAGAAGGCTACTTCATAAATTACAAACCACCAGAGTGAGAGTCATTATGTAGAATGGGCTCTGCCATCTGGTCGACCACTCTCTACATGAGAAAGGCCATCATCTTTGCTCCGTGGCTTGGTTACTTCAAGGAGCCCTCAGCCACAGCAAAAGACAAGAGATCTATCTTCATTCCAAACTCACTTGGCCTTTTAACCCTAGAATATCCAGGCACCTGGAAAGGCTATAATTCCCATTGAACAGATGGGGAAATTGAGAAATAAGAGTGAAGTGTTTATTTGTAAGTAGCCTTTACAAATCAAGGACAAAGAAAAAGAAGGCAGGATTTGCTCTTTGTTTCAACAGCAAGGGAGCAAAGAGTCCTCTTTTTTTCCTGCTCTCTCTCCATATAAGAAATTTCACATCTATTTCATTTCCATTTTCAGAAAGGTTCTATCAATGGAAGTTACAGTGTATGTGACAGGACAGAACAGATTTCTTATTGAACAGGTAGGCACTCTGCAACAATTCATCCCAGCTGCCTCTAGGGGAAAAAAATAGAAGTTTTTAGTGAAGTTGATAAAATGCCAGCCAGGAACTACTTCTTTACTTTTATGTATGTTTCTTTCCTGAAGCAAACAGGAGAAACACACCTCTCTTTACCTCTGGCAAGCAGTTCAGAATACACTGCCAGAGGTCCTATTCTCTTCAGCAAGAACCACTGGGCATTCAAACTAAAACCAGCCAAATCAAAAAAGCGTTTAGCCCAGCATGGATTCAGTATGATGGAAATGACTAATTCAGTCTTTCACCTTTCTTCCTTTACCTATAGCTTTCCTGTATTATAGTATTTTAGAAGCAGTATAGCATCGTGATCAAGAGCACAAATTCTGGAACCAGTGTCTGGGTCCCACCTATGCTTCTTATTAGCTGTCTGGCCTTTGGCAAGTTATTTAAGGTTGCTGTGCTTCAGTTTCTCCCCCCTGTAAAATGGGTTTATAACAGTAATGACCTTCACTGGGTTGTTGGAAGAATTACGAGTGAAATTGCTATGATGCTTAGAACAAAACTGTTTCAATGAGAATATTTTGTGGTCTTTTCACTCCATTGTGTTTTTATCTAAAGATTGAAAAGAAAAGAAAGGCAAGATCAGGAGCTAGAGGTAAGTTTATACCAGGATGATGTCTCACTTTTATTACTGGAAATTATGTATAATATTTGTTTTTGGTCTCAAAACCTATGGGCATTACTTTTTTTTCTTTTTTAAGTAACCTGGAAAAATTTATTTTATTTTTTTAATCTTTATGGGGGTATAGTTGCTGTACAATGTTGTGTTAGTTTCTACTGTACAGCAAAGTGAATCAGCTATACCTACAGGCATTACTAATTAGCATGGGCGAATAACTGAAGGCAAAGGGACACACACACACACACACACACACACACACCACAGTATCATTAGAAGTTCCTATGCATAAGCATGTTTCTTGTATGAAGAGTTTAAAACTGTACACTAATGCTTATAGATATACTACTTTGCAAAGATGTTTTCAATTAATGTGCAGATGTTTGCCTGGTCTGTAATATCAGACTTTTCTTATGATCAAAGGAGACTGGTATTTATGAGATATGGCAAAAGAAAGCCATCAAAGGATATTTTAAAAGTCTATATTAACTATTATCGTTGCCTTCCTTCAAAAAAAAAAAAAACAGTAAAAGAAAATATCACTAAAGGAATTCAACAAACTAATACTACTGCTTACAGGTTTCCTTTTATCTTAAGTCGAAGTTCTATTTAAAAAAATTAATCTCAGATGGACATTGGGTCTTCTACATATTTTATGATAGTTGTGCAAACACATTAAAGTATATATAATATTCTTATATTCATGTACTGGAGTCCTTTAACAAAGGCTGTAGGTATAGTCTAAATAACCTGAAAGCATACATAATTTGTTAGCTAAAAAACAGAGGCTGGGCTTCCCTGGGGGCATAGTGGTTGAGAATCTGCCTGCTAATGCAGGGGACACGGGTTCGAGCCCTGGTCTGGGAAGATCCCACATGCCGCGTAGCAACTAGGCCCGTGAGCCACAACTACTGAGCCTGCGCGTCTGGAGCCTGTGCTCCGCAACAAGAGAGGCCGCGATAGTGAGAGGCCCGCGCACCACGATAAAGAGTGGCCCCTGCTTGCTGCAACTAGAGAGAAAGCCCTCGCACAGAAACAAAGATCCAACACAGCCAAAAATAAATAAATAAATAAATTTAAAAAAAAAAAAAAACAGAGGCTGTATGGAGATGTTCAAGATTATGCATTATGACTTCATGTCAGTATGTAAGAAACCCGGCTGCAAATCTCACAGGAAGGTGAGGGTGGGAGTGAGGGTGGGGAGTGGTAGGAAAGAAGGCTAGGTGTGCACGCACTGTCTCCATTTTCTTTAGAGCAGGAATAAAATCAGTCACCAGAGATCCTGTACGCAACATAAAGCTGGGTTCCCTGGGCCTGCACCGCTCAGCCACGACCCTCCTCGGTGTTACCAACTCTGCGTGGCATTTGGGTATCCTACCATTGCCGCTCGTGGGGCTTTAGTCAGAAACCGTGCTGATTTTACTGCCACTTTTTTCTTCCCAAACAGTAAGAGCTTTCAAAAGTAACTTAATGGGAAGCAGCTAGACATTTTAAAAGAGAAGAAAAAAAAAATCCTTCTTCCCAAATCTTCTGAAACACAAGACCAAGAATGAACGTGACCTTCAACAGAGATGTCCCACCCTAGAGGGGCACGTTCATATACACACCACCTGCACTCCCCGCCCCCCAAAAAAGAAGAAAAGAATGAATGTGACCTTGACACAACAGAGTCACTTCCCCAAGGGGTCTAGGCTCTAGGGAATCCCAAGCCTTCCCTCCAGGGCACACATCCACATTCACACACACAGTCCTACCTTGGGATTTACCTTTTTTGAAATATTCACAGAAATAGCTCACATGGTACCATGCCAGCACTGTCCCCCTGCCATAGGTCCAACTAGAGATTATCATATTAAGTGAAGTCAGTCAGAGAAAGACAAATATATGATATCGCTTATATGTGGAATCTAAAAAAATGATACAAATGAACTTATTTACAAAACAGAAATAGGCTCACAGACATAGAAAACAAACTTATGATAACCAAAGGTGGGAGGGACAAAATAGGATTTTGGAATTATCAGATACACACTACTATATGTAAAATAGATAAACAACAAGGACCTACTGTATAGCACAGGGAACTATATTCCATATCTTGTAATAATCTATAATGGGAAATAATCTGAAAAAGAATATATATATGTGTATATGTATAGCTGAATCACTTTGCTGTACACCTGAGACATTGTAAATCAACTATACTTAAATTTTAAAAAGTGCTCATTCAGTCACCTCTCACCCATTCTTCCTCCATTCAAGGTGTATTCTCAGGTACTTGACATGTTTCAGTCATTGTACTAGGTGTGGAGGATACAAAAATATAAAAGACCCAATCTTTGTCTTCAACCAGTTTATAACCTATGGAGAGAGTAGAAAAGTAAATCTGCAATTACAGGGTCATGGGCTAAGTGCTAAGATTGTAAAGCAGATAGGATGGAGTGTGCTGGAAAAGGATCCTGGGGGTGACTTCATATGTTGTATGAGTAGAAGTGTGTGTGTGTGTCTGTGTGTGCGTGCACGCACGCACGTGTGTGTGTATAAAGGGAAGAAAAGGAAGAGAAGGTGCAGTGAGTTTCCAGGCAGAGGGAGCAGCTTCTGTAAAGACCAGGAAGGAGGGGGTGGGGAAAGAGACCAAGTGTAGAATTTAGAAGACAAGTTGGGAGACGCCAAGAAGTAAAAATTCCAAAAAGCACCTGTGCCATACTGAGAAAGGCTTGGAAAGTCATGGAGGGACGTTTGGTTTGTGTCTGAAGAAAAAGAGAGAAGACTGTGGAGGAGTGGAAATAAACTGGAGACAGGAGCCAGGAATGGACTATTCACCATTGGACCAAAGATACATGAAAGGTACTCAACATCACTAATTAATGAGAACATGCCAATGAAAACAACAGACACTGTTTTCCCCTATCAGATGGACTACAAATATAAGTCTGATAACATCAAGTGTTTGGTGATGATGCAGGGAGAAGGGAATTCCCATATTCTGCTGGTAGGAGTGCAAATTGCTATGTATTAACCATGTCTTTTATTTTCTGTATTCTGATGCTTTGACACCTGGGGCATTGTTGACCCTGGAGAGACTGCCCTCCCCAGGGCTAAGCAATTCCTAGAGATAGTAAACTAGAGCCCACACACCCCACTACCTCCTTTATGGTCTCTCACACTTAGAGTCACTATTCCCCTGCCATAATCACCCCAGCGCCAGGTACCAGACAACTACGGACAGCCCCTATGCCTCAGAGCCCACTGAAATTATTCAAACTAGCCTATTATAAACTTGTTTACCCACCTCACCCATTCCTTCCCATGAAAACCACACATTCCCCACTGCACCCCTCACTCCCTCTGCCCCCTGACCGGTTCTGGTGCTTCCCCAAGTGGCCCTGCATGATTTGCCATGCCTCCTGCTTCTAGGGAATTGTGAGTATAAAGAAAAACACCTCTTTCCTGACTGTCATTTCCATATCTACATGTCTTACTGTATCTGATTAAAACAAAGCCTTTGGTGTCCTTAACACATGCTACACTTAGAGGAGGGTAAACTGCCCTGCAAACACACCACTCATTATTACCCCTAAAGAAGCCCTGGCAAGTTCACCTCAAACACTTCACCCACTAAGCAAAGATGATGTCAGTACCTACCTCATACAACTGCTGAGAGGCTTAAATGGGATCTCCTAGAAAGCACCTGAAGAGCACCCAGGACTGAGTAAGTACTCAGGCAAGCATGTCCCAGGATGTTCACTGAAGATATTTATGTAATGGTGGAAAATTGGAGACACCCTGAATAATGGAATGACTAAATGAATTGTGGTACAGTCACACTAAGGAACAGTATGTAGTCATTAGGTATAAACTAGATCTCCATGTAGGACCATGGAGAGCTCTCCAAAACATTGTTGGGTGAAAGAAGCAAATTGTGGGACAGAATGGACAGTAAGACATGATTTATGGAAAAACAATACCATAGATTTTCTATCAACTAATGTGAATAAAAAGGAAAAATGCCTGAAACCATGCACAGAAGACAGTGGGGTTGCATCTGGGTTGGTGAGAGCAGATGGAATTGTTGGGGAGGATTAATCAAAGAATAGTTTTATTTCTATAATTTATATTTTACTTTCATTATTCATTTATTTGTATATAATTTTGTTGAGAATACTATTATGTAATGCTTAGATAGTTAGAAATTAATTTGCAAGGCAAAGGAAAAGATAGGAGGGGAAAAAGATAAACATAGAAGAGGAAAAGGTCGGAATGAACCTGGGGCCTAAGGACATGAAGTTAACTTTGAGAATACTGTGCACTGATGGTATATTTTTTGAAACTAGAGATAATGGAGATCTATCTACATAAGGCATCTTTTGACTGAAGCATTTCCTTGGACAGGAGTGGAGGGATGTCCTGTAAGGACTAACTGCAAAACTAGTTTGCCATTTTGTAAAAGATCAACGCTGAGCTCCCCTCCTCATAGAGATTATTGAGATACTGGCTTCCCTTGTCTTTCTCTGGAGGCTTCCTCATTTCATACTATATCCCTAGCAATGGGTTGGTTGTTTTCCTATAATAATTATAGTAGGCTAGACTGACATAACCGATAAGCCAAAACAAGTAACAACATAAGAGAAGTTCCTTTCTCTTAGGACAGTGCAGGGCACTGACGGTGGGGCAGGGATGGGAGAGTCAGAGGAAGACATTCAGGACCAGACAGAAGGCAACTTTGCCATCATCAACGTAGTTTCCGAGAATCTGTGATCACTGACATTACAGCTGTTTTATAAGATTTAAAGATGGTGAGACCCAACACAATGACACTTGGATAAATGAAAGGCAAAATTCTTTGATTCTTAGAGCTCTGAACAAGAGAAGGTTGCTAGGCAGGGCCACACAGGGGATTGTACCCAGGAACAGAGTAACAGCAGGCTGGGGCTCTAGGGGGCAGCTGATTTATGGCAAGTGGGGTGGGGTTAGCTAGGTTTCATGGTCTTCCTGTGGATTGGCTAAGTTGAATAATTTGGGGGCAGGGCTCTGGGCATAGGGGTTGTCCCTAGTTGTCCGGTACCTGGCTCTGGGGCAATTAGGGTATATGTTTCGTGGCCCCAGAGTGTTAGGGCCCAACAATGAAGTGGTTTGGGATGTGGACTTAATCGGCTGTTTAAGAAGGGAAACTGACTGACCAGCCTCTTATTCAGGGCTTCAAAACTGGGACAGGACAGTACAATAAAAAAAAAAAAAAAAAGTTATATCAGCCCATAGAAGAAGGAGGGTAAGGCATAAGGTCCAGGCCTAAAAGTGGTCCACATCTTTTCTGCCCACATTCCATTGGCCAGAATGAGGTCACATGGCCAACTAGTCACATAGTCTCACATAGATGCAAAGGGAGCTGGGAAATGTAGTCCCAGGGACAACCATTTCTGAAGAAGGAAAGCTCAGATTTCAATGGCCAACTAGCAGGCTGTGCCAAAAGGCTGTAAATGAATCTGAACTCAAATATTGCTTTACTTCTTCCCTCCCCCCACCCCCCACCCCCCCACCCCCCACCCCCCCAGCCCCCGCTTTCTTAATATCTGTTTCACCTGCTTACATGGTAAGCTGCTTCAGGGCAAAGACCATCATGTTCTCTTGCTTTTGATTCTTCCCCAGCAATTATTTCTGCACCCAATGGGCTTCTCAATAAAACAAGTCTCAAGTAATTTCAGTATGCAAATTAGCTGCCACTTAAGAGCCTGGCATAAATATCTGATACTTAGAATATAATTTCAGTTAGTTAAATTTAGATCGCTGGGGGGAAAAAAGAACAGCAGCATAAACATTCTCCGGGCCTTTGGCCTTTTTATTTAATTCTGAATTGGATAAGTCTTCACTAACTTTAAGCTTTGACCTCTATATAGCAATATTTGCTTCTTGGATTAAATCAAACAAGTGTTGCTAATGAGATGGTTTAACAACGTCACATATAGTCAGATTTTCCATTTCAGTTGACTCTTAGGTAAAGGTAAACCAGTGCTTTCAGGAACACTTTCAGTAGTTAATTACATTAAAAATGTTATTTTCCTGACCTTTTTATCTTGTCTCATCTTCTTTCACCTTGCCTTTTTTCCTTGGTTTCTTAAAGACTCTTACCTTTAAAACCACTGTCAACTTAGCATAAATATTTTCTTTGGAAGGCTAACACTTAATGACACCAGGGAAGGGGTGGGAGAAAACAAACCTCACTATGGAATCACTCGACATTCATCCAGCACTAATTGAGTGCCTAAGGTATGCTGAACACAATGCAAATCCATAAAAATGCAAATGGCTATCATCTCAGCCTTTAAGAAGTTCACAGTTATGAACCTGAACCTACACTTTTTCTACGTAAAAGTTTTTATTCAGTCACCCATTCATTCAACAAATATATCTTGGGTCCTACTCTGAGTAGGTTGCTGATCTAGCTACTGGAAATATAGACTTGAACAAAACAAAGATGCCTGCCCTTCTGGAGCTTACATTCAAGGAGAGGAAGGTAGGCAATAACTTATCCCCACTCCCCACCCTTCCAACCTAGAGGTGATTTCCTTTACCTGTGAAGTCCCCTGATATTTTAGTATCTTCTGGCAATTGCTACTCTCTACCAGAGTTGACAAAGAGCAGGAACTAGGTCTTAACTTTGATATCCACCATGATGCTAGGACAGGGTTAATAAATGCTTATGAGCTCAATAAATGAATAATGAGTGCGTCTTTTCACAAAAGTACAACCTGTGTAGCTAAAGCAGGTGAAGACCCACAGGAAGCTGAAAATGCCTTTTTCATGTCCGAAGGCAACAAAGTAGCTGCAAGCTCAATGGGGTTTGCACCCACACTCTCCCCCTGCCTTCTCCTGACCTGGTTTGGGGACTGGGATGAGAGGGTGCAGACATGAACTACATCTACCATTGCAACTGCACCACAAATAAATTTTGCAATGGGCTTTACAGTATGATTTTTTTTTATTCTCAAAGGAGAATTTTAATTCTCTAGGGGTCGTAATAGTATGAGAAAAGATATAGACCACTTCAAGGCATGTTTGGTAAATTATGGATAACGTCTTGTGCCGAGAGAGTATGTGTGTTTAGGGGTGAGTTAGGAGATGGCTATTAATAATAAACGTAGAGGGGCTTCCCTGGTGGCGCAGTGGTTAAGAATCCGCCTGCCAATGCAGGGTACACGGGTTCGAGCCCTGGTCCGGGAAGATCCCACATGCCGCGGAGCAACTAAGTCCATGCACCACAACTACTGAGCCTGCGCTCTAGAGCCTGCGAGCCACAACTACTGAGCCTGCGTGCCACAACTACTGAAGCCCCCCTGCCTAGAGCCCATGCTTTGTAACAAGTGAAGCCACCGCAATGAGAAGCCTGCACACCGCAATGAAGAGTAGCCCCCGCTCGCTGCAAACTAGAGAAAGCCCGTACACAGCAACAAAGACCCAACGCCGCCAAAAATAAACAAATAAATAAAATTTAAAAAAATAAATAAATAAAAAAAATAAACGTAGAACATCCTGTTAGGGCCTCACTGTTAGGGAAATTACAGGCCACACCAAGGAGTTTAAACTCTATTCAAAAGACAATGGAGAGGTTGTGGATTGAAGGTTGGAATGGAAGAGGTTGTGGGGAAAGAGGAGAGTGAGAAAACAATGGAGCAGGCATCACAACAGGCCAGGTAAGGGGTAATGACGTGTGAACCAGAGTGGTGGCAGTGGCCATGGGAGAATGGAGGACTGAAGAGGAGGACTGTCAGATCTTCGGATGTGTTGAGGGTAAGGAAAAAGAGGATGCAAGGATGATATCAAGATTTAGAGCCTAGGAGCCTAAGCTATAAATTACTATCAAAAATAGGGAACACAAATGAAAAGGTTTCATGAGGATGGTTATGAATTCAAGGTTGGACATGCTGAGTTTGACTTGCTGGAGGGAAACACACATGCAGATATCAGGCAGGCAGTTGGAAAATAGGGCTTAGGAGCTTTGAAGAGGGCTCGGTGTGGAAGAAGTAGGTCCACGGGTTGCTCCAAGTCTGTCTGTTAAAGCCACAGAATAGATGTACTTGCTTGGGGAGTGCACAATAAAAAGAGAAGAGGCCCTGGACAGAGCTTTTGGGAACTGTACTGTAGGGGAAGGAAGGAATGGAGGGAGGGAAGGAAGAGGGAGGGCAGTCAGTGAAAAAAAGAGCAGTGGTTCTCAAACTCTAGAGGGTCAAAGAATCACCCAGAGACATTCATGAAGATTCCTAGACACCTCCCCAGAAAACCAGATTCAGTAGGAACATACGATCTAAAGAGAATACTCCCTTCGTTATCTATTGATGCATGACAGATAACCCCAAAAATTTACATCTTAACACAGCAACATTTTTGATCTCATGGTTTCTGGATATCAAGAATCTGTGAGCGGCTCAGCTGGGTGGCTCGAGGCCTCTCGCAAGGCTGCAGTCAAGTTGTAAGCCAGAAATCTGAAGACTTCTCTGGGCCTGAGGCTCTGATTCCAAGATGAGTGTCCTCATCAAGTGGCAGCCAGCTTCCCCTAGAACAGGTGATCCAAGAGAGCAAGGCGGAGACCACAATATCTTTTATGACCCAGCCTCAGAAGTCACATTTGTCATTTCTGCAAAATCCTATTGGTTACATAGGTGAGTCCTATTTACTGTGAGAGGAGAGTTCACAGAAGTGACAGGAGACAAAATCAGGGTGGAGGGGCAACTTGGAGGCTGACTACCATATGTCCCTACCCTCCTGGAGTTATTTTGATGCAAGTAGCCCTCAAAGAAATACTGGATGGGAAAGAGTAAAGGTCAATAGAGGAAAGAAAATCAAACAGAAGGTGGATCTCAGTGCCAAATAGAACTGAGAAATCAACATAAGGTTGAGAAGAGGCCAGTGGATCTGGCCTCTGGTATATCAGTCTTGACCTTCTCAACTCGGAAGCAGCACTTCTAGAGAAACACAACTCTTTTTATGCAACTCATGGTGAGAAATGTATTTTACTTCATTGCCTGGTACACAATGCACTCGTATATAGAAACAAATGTTTCATGAATTAATACCTATTTCTACTGCATGAGAAGCACTGATATTTCTTATTGTAGTCTGGTCTATTTCTCTAAAAAAATGCTAGTCAAGACCCACTGAACTGATTTTGTTGGTCATTAAAACATCTGACCTGAAGCTTGAAAAAGCAGTCTCAATAGGATTGGATAACAGTGAAGATGATGGTGATGACAAAAACAAATGCATTTTGAGTATATACACTTTGCACTAAATGTAATACCATGAATTATCTTATTCATAACAACTCTATACTATAGTACCATTAGCATAATTTTAGATGAAAAAGTTTAGTACTTAAGTAGCTTTCTCAAGGCCATATGGTTAGGAGGTGGTACAACTGTAATTTATTTTAACCTAAACAATATGATTTCAGAACTTACACTTTAGAGCTGTGGGATCCAATATGGAGGCCGCTAGCCACATGTGTGTATTTTAATGTTAAATTTAATTAAAACTAAATAAAATTAAAGTTTCATGTCTCAGTCACACTAGCCATATTTCAAGTGCTCAATAGCCACATATGGTAGTAGCTTCCATATGTGACAGCAGAGATACAGAGTATTTCCCCCATTGCAGAAAGTTCCGTTGGACAGCGGTGCTCGAGAGCTAAACCACCAAGGGCCAACGTATTGGGAAGATGGGAGTCACCTGAGCATGGCTGTAAGGTGAGAGGAAGGAGTTGGAAGAAGAGAGAAGAGTCGAGATAGGGCATGCAGGTTGGAGCAGTGGCCTGGGGGAGGATGGAGGGGCAGGATCAGAGTACGGGGAAAGTTGGCTTTGGCAAGGGATGGGGACAATTTCTGCTCTGGGTCACAAAGGAAGAGGAAAATGGGTGAAGGTCCAGAGGAAGGGGAAGGTGACGAAGCTTGCTTTGATAACACTTGATATTGTCTAAAACGTAGGGGCTGAGAACAGGAACAAAGAGTGAGCGGGCCAAGTTTGGGCGTTGAGTCAAGTAAGAAAGATTGGAAATCATCACTGCAGGAGGTGCATATACACAAAGAGAATGATTGATGAGCCCATGGGGGCTCAGCTGTGGTTAGATACTGAATTTTAGGTGCAGCCAACCATTTATTTCATTCATTCAACAAATACTTGCCAAGTGCCTACAACATGCCAGGCACCATGCCAGGCACTGGAGAAACATTAGTGAATGATAGTGACAAAAACAGGCAAGCCCATTCTCTCATGGCACTTACTGGTGGAGGTCTTTGTTAATCACAGAGCTGCCAAGAGTAGCCCTGCAATGGACACATACCACCAAGGAGAGGGGCTGGTGCTCTAAAATGGCTATGAGAGGGCATGGCAGGAGATTTCATCTGGTCAGGAAGGTCAGGGAAGTCTTGCCTCAAACCAAGACTTGAAGAAGGAGCACCAATCCATACAGAAGGGAGAACGGCTCATAACTTTGCCCTGAACTGGGACCATGCAGAGACCCAGGCAGGCAGACAAAGGCACCTTTGTAAGGTTCCTGTGGACAGAAGTGTTTGCTGAGCACCCAGGCAAAGGCACCCATGGTTGTCGAGATTCTACTCCAGCCCTGTGTGTGGGTGGCTTTGAGTGAAAAGACACCATATGATATCCACAGTAGGATAAGCCTGCTGGATGTGGCGGCTGGAATTTTAGTGGGCTGAGGATTCCTACCCTGCTGATAACATCAGTAAAGAAGTCAATGCACAGGACTTCCCTGGTGGCACAGTGGTTAAGAATCCGCCTGCCAATGCAGGGGACATGGGTTCGAGCCCTGGTCTGGGAAGATCCCACATGCCGCGGAGCAAATAAGCCTGTGCGCCACAACTACTGAGCCTGCGTGCCACAACTACTGAAGCCCATGCGCCTAGAGCCTGTGCTCCACAACGAGGAAAGATACCACAATGAGAAGCCCGTGCACTGCAACGAAGAGTAGCCCCCGCTCGCTGCAACTAGAGAAAGCCCGTGCACAGCAATGAAGACCCAATGCAGCCAAAAACAAATAAATAAATAATTAATTAATTTAAAAAAAAGAAGTCAATGCACAACATTATTACTGATACGCTACATGCAGAGTCAGCACACACAGCAAACCATCCATCATCAGACTTGTACTGTAGAGCTATCGCCCCTCACTTAGACCTTTCAGAAAAACAAATTTCCTTTGAAGTTAAAAATGCCAGGCTCAATTTTAGCAAAACAGAAAAAGATAAAACTTTAAAAAACCCACACATTTTTTAAAGTTTCAACAAAGCACATTCTTTAAAAAAAATTTAATATAATATCTATATTATGTTGAGGATGAAGAAGAAATTCCAAATTGGGTAAGTTATTAAGTGTGACTATTTTTGCAAATTTCCATTGGAAAAGCCTCTTCCTATGTTTAACTTTACAAATTATTTGTGATAAAATTTCAAAAATAAATAACTTTATGGCGCAGTTTCGTGTTCCTGTGTCACTGCTGAGTGATCCAGTAACTGCATCCCGTTATCACACTGTGGAAGTGAACTCCCTTTCGGCTCTCAAAGTACTTATTTTAAGTCCTTCCTTCCTTCATAACAATTGGTTGATTACCATCTCCTGCTTTTAATTGCATTAAGGTTACAAATGTGAAAAACATCAGAATGCTAAGATGAAGCAAAAATCCTGTCCTGCGCTCTGGTCCACAGGTGTTTCTCTCTGACTATAATTATGTTGCACTTGCTCAGAAGGGCATACAGTGTAGAGGTTAGGGTGAGGGCCAGGGTTCTGATTCTGGCTCCACTGCTAGCTAGCTTCCTGATCTTCTGATTCTCTCTCTGTGCCCCAAGAAAAAACAGTCCTTACTTCACTTCATTGTGGTAGAGTTTACACATAAAGCACTTACAGCAACACTCCAATGCTCCAACTTAATATGGGTCAGCCCTCGTTTCTACACATATCTACTCTCATACACATGGAATATTTGCATGGCGGGTAAATGACTGTTTCCATGGGAACTTAACTTTCATATTTCCAGGTCCTTATCCCACTATCTTCTTCTTTTTTTTTTTTTTTAAAGAAGTTTATAAGCTACAAGTTTCATTCTTAGAACAGCATTAACATAAGTTTTTCATTCACTGCCGTGGGTGTTCCTATAAAAAATTTTTTTTCACTGTTTTGTGGGTCTGGTATTTTTAATGAGTTCATATCTCATAGGCACATGTACAGAGTGGCCTATTCTGTATTCTCAGATACTGTTGCTTTGGGGCATCGTATTCTTGTGCAGTAAGGAAAAAGTGGGGGTGGGGCGTGAAATAACTGAATTCCTGTGAAATTCTACTGCAAAGCTAAAATCTGAAACTTAATAATTTAACCTATCATCCAGCCATTGAAGAAAAAACCTTTTGACCCAATTATTATCTTTTTAGAAAAGGTAATTTCAAAGCAATACATTTTTTAATTATCTAGTGTCAGGTGTACAGCATCATAATTCGAAATCTGTATACACTACAAAGTGATCACATCCGTCACCATAAAATTGACCCCTTTCACCCCTTCTGCCCACCCCCTAACCCCCTTCCCCTCTGGTAACCACTGATCTGTTCTCTGCATCTAAGAGTTTGTTCGTTTGTTTTGTTTTGCTTTGTTTTGGATACCACAGATGAGTGAAATCATATGGTATTTGTCTTTTTCCTTCTGACTTATTTCACTTAGCATGATACTCTCCAGGTCCATCCATGTTGTCACAAATGGCAAGATTTCATTCCTTTTTATGGCTGAGTAATAGTCCATTGGGTATACATACCACATTTCTTTATCCATTCATCCATGGATGGACACTTAGGCTGCTTTCATATCTTGACTATTGTTAATAATGCCGCAATGAACATAGGAGTGCATATATGTTTTTGAATTATTGTTTTCATTTTCTTTGAATAAATCCCCAGAGTGGAATTGCTGGATTGTATGGTAGTTTTCTTAATTTTTTGAAGAATCTCTAAAATGTTTTCGATCGTGGCTGCACCAGTTTACATTCCCATCAACACATCCTCTCCAACACTTGCTATTTCTTGTCTTTTTGATACTAACCATTCTAACTAGTGTGAGGCGATATCTCATTGTGGTTTTGATTTGCATGTCCATAATAATCAGTACTGATGAACATCTTTTCATGTGCTTATTGGCCATCTGTGTATCTTCTTTGGATATGTCTCTATTCAGTGTCTCTGCCCATTTTTTAATTGGATTGTTTCATTGTTGTTGAGTTTTATGAGTTCTTTATATATTTTGGATATTAACTCTTATCAGATACATGATTTGCAAATATTTTCTCCCATTTAGTAGGTTGTCTTTTTGTTTTGATAATTGTTTCCTTCACTGTGCAGAAGCTTTTTAGTTTGATGTAGTCCCATTTGTTTATTTTTACTGTTGTTTCTCTTGCCCTTGGAGTCCAGTCCACAGGAATATTGTTAAGACTGATGACAATGAGGTTACTGCCTATGTTTCCTACTAGGAATTTTACTGTTTTAGGCCTACATTTAAGTCTTTAATTCAATTTGAGTTGATTTTTGTGTTTGGTGTAAGACCGTAGTCTAGTTTCATTCTTTTCCATGTGGCAATCCAGTTTTCTCAACACCACTTATCAAAGAGACTCTCCTTTCTCCATTGTATGTTCTTTGCACCTCTGTCATAAATTAATTGTTCTTATATGTGTGGGTTTACTTCAGGGCTATCAATTCTGTTCCACTCATCAGTGTGTCTGTTTTTGTGCCAGTATCATACTGTTTTGATTACTATAGCTTTGTAGTATAGCTTGAAATCAGGGAGCATGATACCTCCAGCTTTGTTCTTCTTTCTCAAGATTGTTTTGGCCATTCAGGATCTTTTCTGTTTCTGCACAAACTTTAGAATTATTTGTTCTAGTTTTGTGAAATATGCCATTGGAATTTTGATAGGGATTGCATTGAATCTATAGATTGCTTTGGGTAGTATGGACATTTTAACAATATTAATTCTTCCAATCCATGAGCACAGTGTATCTTTCCATTCATTTGTGTCTTCTTAAATTTCTTTCATCAGTGTCTCATAGTTTTCAGTGTACAGGTATTTCACCTCCTTGGTTAAATTTCTTCCTAGGTATTTTATCCTTATTGCTACAATTTTAAATGGGGTTTTCTTAAATTATCTTTCTGATAGAAATGCCACAGATTTCTCTATATTGATTTTGTATCCTGAAACTTAGCTGAATTCATTTATTAGTTCAAAGAGTTTTTTGGTAGAATCTTTAGGGTTTTCTATATATAGCATCATATCATCTGCAAATAATGATAGTTCTGCTTCTTCCTTTCTGATTTGGATGACTTTTATTTATTTTTCTTGCCTAACTGCTGTGGCTAGGACTTTCAACACTGTGTTGAATAAAATTGGTAGAGTGGACATCCATCCTTGTCTTGTTCCTGATCTTAGAGGAAAAGCTTTCAGCTTTTTCATCATTGAATATGATGTTATCTCTCGGTTTGTCATATATGGCCTTTGTTTGTTGAGGTACGTTCCCTCCATACACATTTTGTTGAGAGTTTTTATCATAAACAGATGTTATGATTTTATCAAATACTTTTTCTGCATCTATTGAGATGATCGTATAATTTTTATCTCTCATTTTATTAATGTGGTGTATCATGTTGATCGATTTGCAGATGTTGAATCACCCTTGTATCTCTGGAAGAAATCCCACTTGATCATGGGGTGTATGATCCTTTTAATGTATTATTGAATTTGGTTTCCTAATATTTTGTTGAGGATTTTTCCATCTATACTTATCAAGGATATTGGCCTGTAATTTTTGTGTGTGTGTGATGCCCTTATCTGGTTTTGGTATCAAGGTAATGCTGGCCTTATAAAGTGAGTGTGGAAGCATTCCCTCCTCTTTGATTTTTTTTTGGAAGGGTTTGAGAAGGATAGGTATTAAATCTTTGAATGTTTGGAAAAATTCACCAGGGAAGCTGTCTGGTCCCGGAATTTTGTTTGTTGGGAGGTTTTTGACTACTGTAATCAGTCTTCAGGTTTTATATTTCTTCATGATTCAATCTTGGTAGATTGCATGTTTCTAGGAATTGGTCCCTTTTTTTCTATGCTGTCCAATTTTTTGGTGTATAATTGTTCACAGTATTCTCTTATGATCCTTTGTATTTCTGCAGTAGCAACTGCAATTTCTCCTCTTTCATTTCTGATTTTATTTATTTGAGCCCTTTCTCTTTTTTCTTGGTTAGTCTAACAAAAGGCTTTTCAATATTTTTTATCTTCTATTTTCTATTTTTTTTAATCTTCTCAAAGAACCAGATCTTAGTTTCACTGATCTCTTGTCTCTTTAGTATTTATTTCATTTATTTCTGCTCTGATCTGCTCCTTCCTTCTACTGACTTTGGGCTTCATTTGTTCTTCCTTTTCCAGTTACTTTAGGTGTAAAGTTAGATTGTTTATTTGAGAGGTTTTTTGTTTGTTTGTTTTTTCTTGAGGTAGGCCTGTAATGCTATGTACTTCTCTCTTCAACTGCTTTTGCTGCATTCCATAGATTTTGGTACATTGTATCTCTGTTTTCATTCGTCTCCAGGTATTTTCAATTTCTCCTTTGATTTCTTCAATGACTCACTGGTTGTTTAAGCTCTACATTTTTGTGGTTTTTCCAGTTTTCTTCTTGTAATTGATTTCTAGTTTCATAGTGGTCATTGTGGTCAGACTAATTATTAACTAATTATTATAATTTTAGTTAATTTGACTACTTTTGTCTTTCAACCTTCATACCTGCTTTATAAGTGGTTGATCTACTATCTTTCTTGTATATTTACCTTTCTAGTGAGATTTTTACTTTTGTATGTTTTCTTATTATTAATTAGTGCCTTTTCTTTCCAGCTTAGAGAATTTCCTTTAACATTTCTTGTAGGGCCAGTTGAGTGGTGTTGAACACCTTTAGCGTTTGCTTATCTGGAAAACTCTTAATCTCTTCTTCAATTCTGAATGATAACCTTGTCAGGTTGAGAATTCTTGGCTGGAAATTTTTTCTTTTCAGCACCTTGATTATATCATGCCACTCCCTTCTGGCCCATAAAATTTCTGTTGAAAATTCTACTATCAGCTTTATGGGGTTTCCCTTATACATTCTAAGTTGTTTTTCTCTTGCTGCCTTTAAGATTCTCTCTTTGCCTTTAACTTTTACCATTTTAACTATAATGTGTCTTGGTGTGGTTCTCTTTGGGCTCATCTTACTTGGAACTCTCTGGATTTCCTGGACCTGGATATCTATTTCATTCCCTAGATTGGGGAAGTTTCCAACCATTATTTCTTCAAATTATTTTTCTGGCCCTTTCTCTCTGTCTTCTCTTTCTGAGATCATTCTAATGCAAATGTTATTCCACCTGATGTTGGACCAGAGGTTACTTAAGTATCTTCACTTTCTAAAATTCTTTTTCATTTTCCTGCTCTGTGTGGGTGATTTTCATTGCTTTGTCTTCCAGCTCATTGATTCAGCCTTCTACTTCATCTGGTCTGCTACTGAACCCCTCATGTATAGTTTTCAGTTCAGTTATAACTTCTGTTTGGTACTTTCTTATATTTTCTATTGCTTTGTTGAAGTTCTTGCTGTGTTCATTCATTATTCTTCCAAGTTTGGTGGGCATTTTTATGATCATTACTTTGAACTATTTATCAGGTAGGTTGCTTATCTTCATTTCATTAATGTCTTTTGCTGGGGATTTGTCTTGTTCTTTGGTTTGGAACGTATTCCTCTGCCTCCTCATTTTGTCTTACTACCTGTGTTTGTCTACATGTATCAGGCAAAACACCTACTTCTCACAGTCTTGAAGGAGTGTTCTTATGTAGGAGATGACCCTTGGGGCCCAGAAGCACAGTCTTCCCTGAACACCAGAGCCAGGTGCTCAAGGGGAGGCCCTCGTGTGGGCTGCATGCACACACCAGCTGTGGTGGGGTCTCAGCTGCTGTGTGGAAAAGGCGGGGCCCTGGGGTGCTCACCTGACTTGGTTGCAGCATGGCCACTGCCTGGGGAAGGCAGGACACAGTGCATTCGCCCAGCCCAGGTGTGGCGCAGCTGCTGCGCAGGGTGGGCAAGGCCCTCACCCAGCTGGGTTGTATTGTGGAGTGGGTGGAGCATGCCCTCCGGTGCTATCAGGCTAGAGGGAGGGTGCCAAAAATGGCATTCACCAGCTCTTCACCAGCAAGTTAGGATGAGATTGTAAAAAAGGTGCCCAATAGCACTTCCATCCCCAAGAAAGTACCAGCAGGTTCCTAGCTCTCTGGCAGCTACTGTAAAATCAGTAAGTGGGTCTCCCTCACTTATGGTCTAGGTGTTCTTTGCCATTTTTGCCTTTTCTGCTGCTTTTACCCTGGATCTCACTGCAAATGGGTCTGCATGTAAGCCCTTTAAGAGTGGGTTCACTGTTCCCTATAGTTTTATGGTTCTCCTGGACTTAATCCCCACTGATTTGTGGGGCTTGTCTTTTCAGTGTTGGACCCAAAGGTCAGGGTGCCTCACATGGGGCTCAATCCCTTCACTCCTTGAGGGAAAGTTCTATATCTTTGGGATCCCTCCCAACTGTGGGTCACTGCTTCTGGGGTGGGGACCTGGGTGAGACACTCTGCTTCTCTGTCTCAATGCATCTTTTTTATCTTTTGCTGTCAAGGCACTGTTTATCTAGTTCTCAGGTCCTTTTCAAAGGAAAATCATCCATATGTTGCTGTAAGTTTGTTGTGTCCATGGGAGGAGTTGAGTTCAGGGTCTTCCTATGCCGCCATCTTAAACCCTTCTACTCAAAGCAATAAATTTACATAAAATAAAAATTACCTAGACATTGAAAGCTTTCACTTGCAACATGAATGTTGAGGAACCTCAATTATCTAGAGTAGTGTTGTCCAATAGAAATATACCGTGATATATACTTACATATATATAATTTTAAATTGACTAATAGCCACATTAAAACAAATAACATGTGAAATTAACTTTGATAATATGTTTTATTTAGTCCACTGTGTTTAAAATGCCATCTCAACAAGTGACCAATATTATAAAAAGTGTTGAGATATTTAACTTTTTTTTATAGTAAGTTTTTAAAATCAGTGTGTATTTTATACTTATAACACATGACAATTGGAACTACCCATGTTCAAATGCTCATACCCGTGTGTGGCTGCCAGCTGCTATATTGGATGGAGAAACTCTAGTTTATTTCTCCCTTTTGGCCCATCCAAGAACTAGTTGCTTTGTGCCAAGAGATCAAATCTGAAGTCACTACCACTAACAGTCATTCTGAGTAAGGGCCCACTAACAGTCATTCTGAGTAAGGGCCCAAAACACATGTCTATTCCATAAGTCAATTCAGATTGTGAGGTTAGAGCACATTTTGCCATATTTTCCAAGTCTCCAACAAATGCAGAAAAGAGGCCCATGTCCTCATTTGGCAGAAGGTCTAAATTCTGAGGCCTCCAGTGAAATACACTGAGGATTTTTCTGCCAAATAAAAAGGAGGCTGAATGTTCCTAGTATCAAGGGAATGCTTGGCAGCTGAACATTTACAAAACATCTCTTTCATCTGCCCGATGGAAGAACTGACATAGGCTTCCCAGCTAGCCATTCTCCCAGGGATCTTGATCAGATGCTAACAATGCAGGTGAGAGCACCTGTCCTGCTTGGGCAGCTGTGCTCTAAGCAGGAGCCTCGTCACCAGGTCCCTCAAAAGATAAGGTTTCTCTTCCCAGTTTCATCAGCCTCTTCCAGACATTCTGTTTGCTGCTCTGTGCCGTAGTCACTTTTATTACAGCTTCTTTCACCTGATTTCCAAAATCCCTGTTTTCAAGGTCACCTAGACTGAGACCTCTTGTCACTGCCACTCGCCATCTTCCCAGGCTCCTGGGGTAGAAACCCTCTTTCTCCAGATCGAGTCCACCTTCAGGTCATGGTTCCTTGACTTCTGCAGTGTACCTTGAATCCATCCCTCCCTCTCCCCTTGCCAATGTCTGGGTTTACACTCACTTCCTTCTTGCTTGCCCCAATTACTGAACCAATTTCTTAACTGGCCCCCTTTCTCCAATTTCCCTCCCCATACTCCTCATCTCAATTTACCTTCTACCTTGCTGCCAGGGTGAGCTTTCTAAAATAGAAACTAAATCGGGTCACTTTTTGGTTTCAAGACTTTTATTGACTCACTGTTGTCTACATAGTGGATTTTAACCCTTTTTTGTAAGCAGAGGAAGCCCCAACTTTTTTCAATAACGTGTAACCAAGAACCCCAGGATAGAAAACAGATAAAATCTGAGCTGCTCTGAGCTGCTCTGGGTGAAGCAGGGACAGACGCCTCAGAGGCTGCCCTAAAGTCCTCTAGCCCCACCTCCTCTGGGCTCCCGGCAGCTTCAAGGAATCCTGAAGCACTTCTGGACACAGCTGGAACCCTACTGCCCAGTGGGAAGCCTGTGCTCCTTGGCCTAGCATTCAGGGCCCAATGGAATCTGGGTCCAGCCCACCTTTTTGGTGCCATCACCCGTCACTGCACTGCACACATACCCCAAGTCCCCGCTACACAAACCACACATGACCCCACATGCCAGGCATTTCTGAGGCTTCACACTGTGGCCACACAGTGTCCTCTGCCGGGTGTGTCCTCCTGCTCCTCCCTGTATGGCGAGATCCTAGTTGCCTTCCCAGGTTTAGCACCATCATTCTATGTGAACTCTTCCCTTATGAACAACGTGGATGAACTTCCGTTATAAACTAATCCCTCCCTCCTCTAGGAAGACTGCTGAATTTACTGTCTAACCACTTACCACATCTGTTACCTGGACGTGTTTCTCCTAGCAATATGGTGGGCAAGGGCCTTTGATTATCTTTCTAATCCTGGCCCAGATTTCAATAAATGTTTGTGGCATCATGAAGTTAAGACTGTGTCCCCTCTATCATCAACAGAGGTGAGTGAGCTATTCTCAATTCCATGAGGAATTCTGAGAACCTTCAGGGCAAGAAAGAGGCCAAAGAGCCCTGAATTGGGAATCTGGCTTGCTCCACACTATGTCTTTCTTTCTTTCTTTCTCTCTCTCTCTTTCTTTCTTCCCTTCTTCCTTTCTTCCTTCCTTCCCTTCTTCCTCTCTTTCTTTCTTTCTTTATAATTGAAGTATAGTTGATTTACAATGTTGTGTTAATTTCTGCTGTACAGCAAAGTGATTCAGTTACGTACATATATACATTCTTTTTTCAAAAAATATTCTTTTCCATTATGGCTTATCATAGGATACTGAATATAGTTCTCTGTACTATACAGTAGGACCTTGTTGTTTTTCCATTCCATATGTAATAGCTTACATCTGCCAAACTAGGTCTTTAAATTCAGCCCTACGCTGCTATGGTTTTAATGCTCTTGGAATAATGATACTGATCACTCTAGTGACTAATTTTTATAAGGCAGCAACCACATGCCAAGCACTGCTGTAAGCATTTTTCAGGGATTAACTCATTTTTGTTTTGCAGAATGAAGGCTGCAGGAGTTACTAAATTGAACTCCTCTTTCTAGTTGCACTGGGGACTGAATGAGATCTTACAGATCATCTCCTGCAGCAATGAAGAAACCACCAGCGTCACCAGACAGAGAATAAGATGACCACTTCAGGTGATTCAGCAGGTGGCAGAGCTGCCTGGTGGCAGGTCTCCTGGCTCTTGGGTGGCTCTACTTTCGCCCACACAGCACTGCTTCTCTGTAACAGGAAATGGCCTGATACCAGCCAGAGCCACATGTAGATGTACAAAATGTTTTACAAAGCTTCCGCAAAGGCATATGACATTCAGGTATCAGCACAACTCAGTTCATGCCCAAATAT
Source organism: Balaenoptera acutorostrata (assembly GCF_949987535.1). NCBI lineage: Eukaryota > Metazoa > Chordata > Mammalia > Artiodactyla > Balaenopteridae > Balaenoptera > Balaenoptera acutorostrata. The sequence continues at coordinate 162,968,801 of NC_080064.1, forward strand.
TTCCTCACTTAAATGATTCCATTTCAAATTTGATTTATTTGATGTAAAAGTTGCCTCCTAGTAAAAATTATAATCACTAAATAATTTCTCTAACAATGGTATGAGTTGCACCAATAGAAACCTAGGGTAGAAACAACCTCCTGTTCTCAGCTATAGACGTGCTAATGACTGCATGTGAGATCCCATCCAGGCAGAGTGGGCTCCTGGGGAGGCCTCAGTCACTCTGGTTAAGGCTGCTACCACATGGCTTCAAGGACATGGCTGTCATGACCCTCGGATATATACTGATCATAATTTTTTGTAAAGCATGTCATCTTAGTCAGCTGAGGCTGCTCTAACAAAACACCATAGACTGGGTGGCTTAAACAACAGACATTTATTTCTCACAGTTCTGCAGGCTGGGAAGTGCTAGGTGAAAATGCAAGCACATTCAGTTCTTGGTGACGGCCCGCTGCCGGGCTTACAAACAGCCACCTTCTGTTTGGGATCTCACATGGCAGAGAGCAGAAGTTCTGGTCCCTTCCTCTAATCCCATCATGGAGGCCCCACCTTCATGACCTCATCTAAACCTAATCACCTCCCAAAGGTCCCACCTCCAAATACCATCACACTGGGGTTTAGGGCTTCAACATACGAATTGGGAAGAACACAAACTTTCGGTCCGTAACACATGTCTCAATTCAAAGTACATTTCCTGAAAGGCAGCATGATATGGAAAGACAAGTGAACCTGAAGTCAAAACTTCCACCATTGACCAACTGATCTTTGGGGGAATCAGTTAATATGGCCAAGTCTCAGATTTGTCTTAAGGAAATGTTATCACAACAATCATGGGAGCCAGATGGTCCAAGTATTTCACAAATAATGAAACTGAGGCAGCAAATAGGTTACCATCACTTAGCCAGATGGTGACAATAGCAAGGAAAACTGACTCCAAAGTACTCCAAAGTACTCCTGAAAATGCATCCTTGGGTTTAGATTCTGACATTGAGACTCAGAGTCAGTTAACAGAGGCAGTGTAATAGAACAATTGAGAGCCTCTCCCAGGATTACGCCTCTAAACCTATCAAGTCTCTACAAAACAAGTAGATCCTGTTATCTCTGCCTGGAGAGAATCAGAATCTTCTGACTTTAAGTGTTAAAGGATTCTTCTACATACAGAGACTCTGAATTTGGAAACCAGCTAGATGAGCCACAATGTTGTACAACATCCAGGTTTTAAAGAATCCACGATAAGAATGGATTTTCTTTCTTTCTTAAAAGAACCTCTCTCTTGCTGCTTCACCCAATTCAATCACATATACCTTTTATAAATGCAATCAAACCAAAGAAATAAGGTCTTTTCTGTATTTTGTTACTCGGAGAAAAAAGGCGTCTTGAACACGAGTGACCCTCCTTGTTCGGCTCTGCTCCCTCACTGGTAATTCCAGGACATAAAAGTCACCAATTTCAAACAGAAACAGGAGATAACCAGGTCGAACTGTCATTTCCAGAAAACCTTACTCATCCTCTCTCTTGAAAAGGTCAGTTTATTGGGATAATGATGAAATGATTATTAACCAATCTTACTGGGCTCTACAAGTCCTCTCACCTCTAAGGATAAAAATCCATTCCTGGAGACCAGGCATTCACTGGACGTGCTCACACTTGTGTACACCCATAGCCCCCTGCCCTCCTGGGGCTGCCTGTGGCTTTACCCCACGGTGAATTAATGCAGGCTCACCCACCACAGTGCTCCCAAGTTTACTGGCATCGCCAGACAATGTCAAGAATTATTTTGTTTTACTTCTCTGATGTTCCCAGTTTACCTTGTTTCAGATTAATAAAGCAATTACAATACTCTCAATTAAGAAGCTATTTTACAATGCACTTTCAATTCCAGTTTGTGAGCAACTCACTTAATTATTTCTATTTGTTTTTCTTCCTGAGTGGATAATTTCTTCTGTCTTAGAATAGTAGAGCAATCTTTTTCTTAAAGAAGAAATACTGGGCCAAATTCTTCCTTAAAACTTAGTGTCTTCAGCTCATACCATCAAACATAAACATCTTCCTGGACAGTAAACAGAGCTCAGATCTCATCAAATATCAAACCTTATTCTTACTTCAAAGCTGTTGAAGGAACTTTTCGTCACCTTCATGATCCTCAGCTATAATTTTTCTTTTTATCTTTTGATATGTACTAATTAGATTATCATCTACATCGTATAACTGAAAAGACAGGTTTAAAGGCTGGCCCCGAACAACAAAGAAAAAAGAGTCTCGACCCATAGGCCTGGCTGCTTATCCGTCTTTGTCTATTTGTGGGACCTTAGGAGATCAACCTCCCAGAGAATGTTTCTTCAAATTAAAAAAAAAAAAAAAGAGAGAGAGAGAGAGAAAAATCAAAATCTCTTCATTTCACTGGGTTGTTAAGAAAATTAAAGGTGGTGATACATGTAAAAACACCTTGCAAACCATAACACTCTAAGCACATATTAGCTAAAGTTATTATTAGTGCTTGACAACATGGCATGGAAAAGGACCCCTCCAGGGAAGGTTATCTCATTGGGAACGATAAACAGGAGGGGATGGTGATGGCCTGACAGTCACTAAGGCTATCTCATTGGGGACAATAAACAGGAGGGGATGGTGATGGTCTGACAGTCACTAACGGAAGGCCCCAGAGACCAGCCATTTGTTTTCACACCCTTTGCTCCTCAGGACATGTAAGACTCAGAGCATATCTCATTCATTCTGACCCCCTTCCTCAGACAGTCACAAAGAGACTGGAATTGAAATAAAACACATCCTGATAGGGCTTCCCTGGTGGCGCAGTGGTTGAGAGTCTGCCTGCTAATGCAGGGGACACGGGTTCGAGCCCTGGTCTGGGAGGATCCCACATGCCGCGGAGCAGCTGGGCCCGTGAGCCACAATTGCTGAGCCTGCGCGTCTGGAGCCTGTGCCCCGTGACGGGAGGGGCCGCGATAGAGAAAGGCCCGCGCACCGCGATGAAGAGCGGTCCCCGCACCGCGATGAAGAGTGGCCCCCGCTTGCCGCAACTGGAGAAAGCCCTCGCACGAACCGAAGACCCAACACAGCCAAAAATAAAAAAATAAAAATAAATAAATAAATAAATAAGAAAATCCTTAAAAAAAAAAAAAAAAAAAAACACATCCTGATAGGTTCATGAGTTTCTAGCCCCTTCCCTTTCTCCATTTGGAGCTCAAGATTTAGGCACTGTGGCCCTCACTTTTTCTCGAGTTGAGAGATTCTGTTGCTGTTGTTGATTTGCTTATATATTTTCTGCTTCTGAGTCACAACACAAGAGTGCCCCTGGAGATGCAAATCAAAACCACAATGAAAAATCACCGTACACCTGTCAGAATGGCTATCATCAAAAAGATAACAAATATTGGGGCTTCCCTGGTGGCGCAGTGGTTGAGAATCTGCCTGCCAATGCAGGGGACACGGGTTCGGGCCCTGGTCTGGGAGGATCCCACATGCCGCGGAGCAACTGGGCCCGTGAGCCACAGCTACTGAGCCTGCGCGCCTGGAGCCTGTGCTCCGCAACAAGAGAGGCCCGCACACCGCGATGAAGAGTGGCCCCCACTAGCCACAACTAGAGGAAGCCCATGCACAGAAACGAAGACCCAACACAGCCAAAAATAAATAAATAAATAAATAACAAAGATAACAAATATTTATATATTAATAGTATAGCACAGAGAACTCTTCTCAATACTCTGTAATGACCTACATGGGAAAAGAATCTAAAAAAGAGTGGATATGTGTATATGCATAACTGATTCACTTTGCTGTACAGCAGAAATTAATACAACATTTTTAATCAACTATAATCCAATAAACATTTTTTTTTAAAAAGCCAACAAATAATAAGCGTTGGTGAAGATGTAGAGAAAAGGGAACCCTTGCACACTGTTGGTGGGAATGTAGACTGGTGTAGCCACCATGGGAAACAGCACAGAGGTTCCTCAAAAAATTAAAAATAGAATTACCATATGATCCAGCTATTCCACTCCTGGGCATATATCCAAAGAAAATGAAAACACTAATTTGAAAAGATACATGCTCCCCCATGTTTATAGCAGCACTATTTACAATAGCCAAGATATGGAAGCAACCTTAATGTCCGTCAACAGATGAATGGATAAAGAAGATGTGGTATACACATACAACGGACTATTACTCAGCCATAAAAAAGAATGAAATTTTGCCATTTGGAACAACATGGATAAGCCTAGAGGATATTGTGCTTAGTGAAGTAAGTCAGACAGAGAGAGACAAACACTGCATGTTTTCACTTACATGTGGAATTTAAAAAATAAAACAAATGAGTATAACAAAACAGAAACACACACAGATACAGAGAACAAACAAGTGGTTACCAGTGAGGGGAGGGGCACAATAGGGGAAGGGGATTAAGAGGTACAAACTACTGTGTATAAAATAAATAAGAGGGACTTCCCTGGTGGTCCAGTGGTAAAGAATCCCCCTTACAAGGCAGGGGACACAGGTTTGACCCTGTGTCCCTGGTCAGGGAACTATGATCCCACACGCCTCGGGGCAACTAGACCCTTGCACCACAACTACTGAGCTCGCGTGTCTCAACTAGAGAGCCTGTGTGCTGCAAACTACAGAGCCCACGTGCCCTGGAGCCTGGGCACCGCAACTACAGAGAAGCCCGCGCGCCGCAAGGAAAGATCCCGCATGCCTCAACAAAGATCCCGCATGTCGCAACTAAGACCTGACGCAGCCAAAAATAAATAATAAAATAAATAAATAAATAATTTAAAAATAAAATAAAATAAATAAGATACAAGGATGCAATGTACAGCACAGGGAATATAGCCAACATTTTATAATAAACTTAAATGAAGTATAATCTTAAAAACTATCAAATCACTATGTTATACACCTGAAACGAATGTAACATTGTATATCAACTATACTTTAATTGAAAAAAAGAGTTCTCTTATTCCAAGGTGGGGCAGGCCACAGTTCCAAAATATTTGATAACTGTGGCTTAAAGAGAAATATTTGGGTTGAAATACAAAAAGCAAACAAATGCATTTAGAGATTAGCATTGCCATGCCTATGGAGAAAGTTGACAATTAAAAGGATAATATGGGTCACCATGCCTTACTATCGGGGTGACCCTGAGCAATAATATTTCCTACTTCGTAGAGCTGTCATGAGGATTAAATGAGTTAATATATGTAAATGTGGAGAAGAGCATTGGCACAGAGGAAGCACTGTCTAAAGGTTTGCCATTAGTATTGTTACAACAATTGACAAATTTTTATCAATCACTCAGGTGCTGGCCAATTTAAAACTTGTCCCCCCCCCAAAAATAAAATAAAATAAATAAAACTTGTCCCATCTTTTTCCAATCTTCCATGGTTAGCAACAGTTGACAGTTTGTTCTTGTGAGAATGGACCAATAAATCAACAAAATGTTGTATCTGATCCACGAGAATATACACCGGATGCATCTGTCCTAAGTGCTGTGGTTGGTTTTGGCGAAATGCAACTGTGTTTATAAACACATTAGAAAACCTATTTTTCCGCCCCTTTCTTTCCCTCAATTCAGAGACAATGATCCCAATGACCTCTTTAGACATATTGTTACTAAGTGTGGTTGTTTCAATTATCAAACACCAAATGAGCTTGCAAAATAAGACAAGGATAAAAGAAGAAGTCTGGAAAAATCACCTTCCTCTTCAGTATCAATAAATAACACTAAATTTTCAATTGAATTAAAAATGTACATGAAGAAAACAGTTTGATGCAACCTTCTGCATTCAAACTTTCGAGAAGAAACCAGCCCTTACTTGTCAGTTTCCTAAGGATCAAGGACTACATTCCCTTATCTTCATATCCCCAGGGCATGCAACAGACACTCTCAAAAGATGGATGCATAGATGGAAAAAACAGAGCTGCCTTTTACCCACATTGTTCAGAACCCATCAAATTCCTATAATCACAGAATTAAAGAATGTTAGTGATGTGGAAGGAATTGAGCTCAGGAGAAGTTACACAACTTGCCCAAAGCCATGTAGCTATTTAACAGCAGAGACTGAACTTGATCTATCACCCCTATAAAGAACGCAGGGCTCTCAAGCTGTACCAGAGCTTCCCAGCTAAGGGCAAGTCTCCGTGGCCTTTTGGAAGCTTTTGAAATATGCCTCTGACACCAGGAAAAGTGTCACATGGGTGCTTTTCTTCACGTATCTAATCAATATTTACTGCAGAGCAATCTTCACCTACACTCTTCGTTACTCTCAGGAATTAAAGAACCACTGACTCTCTCTCCAACTTGCCACTTCAGGCCTCTGAGATGAGAGATTCGCTACTTGCGGTATGAAATCCTTCTCCTGTCTCCCAAAGCTTTCCGATTTCACCTCGGGGATAAATCAAAAGCATTTCCATGCTGTTTATATTAGAGGGGCCTTTTGTTGAAGAAACATGCTTTATAATTTCAGGCGCTGGGACTTTTGTTTACAGACGGAATTAAGTACAGGTTGAAACTGTGGCTTTTAGACATAACACTGCAGGAGAAGCTTACGCTCTACCACGTAAGAAATCTTTCTCAAACTCCAAGAGACTGGCACCTCCAAATCAGTGAGCTGGGCAGACAGCATTCGTTCCTGCCTGCTGGCACACAGCTCAATGCTACGGCCACATGGCCCAAACAAGAGCTCCAGGAGCCTAAGCCAGCGGTACTAGTGCCACACCTCTGATGTGCAGACAGGGCAGCCCAACGGGGAGTGCCCTGGGTCAGAGACTTGGAAGCAGAGAAAGGAAACGGAGCATAGCTCAGATGATATTACGTTCCTGCTCTAAACCCTTCAGTGATTCCCACTGCCTGCTGTGCGACACTCAGAATCCTCACCGGGGCTTACAATTGGGTCCCAATCTATTCCTCCTCCTTACCTCCTGGTTCCCTGCAGGCCTACCATGTTCTAGATGATCCAGACTGTTCTATCTCCCTGAACAGTTCAATGACGTCACCACCTCCACACCTCTGCACAAGGTGCCTCTCCCCTGAGATGCTCCAACCACTCCCTCCCTCAGATCTCATCCTAAGTGCCACCTCTTCTCTAGAACCTTTCCTGAGTTCTCCTCCAACCTCCCAGGCCTCCCCCAAGTGGAAGTGGCCTCAATCGCCATGACACTCTTGCAGTCCTTTTGTAACCGCCCATGGTAATTATTTTCTAAACGGTGTGGCAGCAATTTGGGAATGTTTTTTCTTGCTGTCAGTCAGCATTAGCTGAGCATCTTCCGTGTGTCAGATGCTGTGTTGGGTGCCTGGGACATGAAAATAAATAAAGTCAAGGTTCTTGCCTTCAATGGGCTTATGCTCTAGTGGATGAGATGACACTAGGACAAAGAGTTATACCTAGTGCAGGGGGGAAATGAAATATGAGAGAGATGATGGCATTTTAAGTTGGGTCTGAAAGAGAAATGTGTTCACTGGGCAAACAATAGAGAGGGAGGAAGGGTTCTTCGAGGGAAAAAGAACATGATACACAGCAGTGCTTGTCACATGTTTTACTGAATGAATAAAACAAAGGCCGGGAAGGTTAGCTCCTTCCTGATTGGTTAGCTCCCTGCTCACTACTGTCTACATTTACTGAGTGTGTTCACGACTCCCATCCCTCACAGCAACCCCGGAAGTTAGGCAGCACCATCCTCATTTTATGGATGAGAAAACTGAGGCTTCCAATGCCCAAAGCCCCAAAGCTGTCAAGTAGCAGAGCGTGGCCGGTGTTCCTGATACTATAAGGTTGTACTAATGAGTTCGCCTTCAAGGACCTAAATATAAAGCAAACTCTTAGCTCTCTTCCTCTGAGCCTGGGTGGACCACTCCGGGCAGCCCTCAAATACCCAAAAACCATCTCAGGGAACACATACTGCGAGGGAAGAAGAGAGAAGCAGCCGAAGCTCTGCTGCGTGCAGATTCTGGCAACAGCGAGGCCCTGTGTCTCCCTATAAACCTGATGTTACTCCTCTCACGGTACATGGTTTTAGTGGCCCCAAATGTGGGCCCTCTGTCCTAAGATATAAACGGCAACCGGGAAAGAGCCATCCAAAAGTCACCTCAGGCCAACTCAGGCTCATTAAAGCTCCCTTAGGGCTCCGAGAATTGAATGGAACCTCTGGCTTTCTAGGAGAAAGCATTTCGTTTTTGACAGAGTTCTTTTCCCCCCTTTTCTTCATCTGATCATTTTCTCAATTTTTCCCTTTCACGTTCAGGCTTTTTCTGTAACTCTTGTATTGGGCACATGCCCTTCTAGTTTTTCCTCCTAGCTGGGACTATTATATCTTGCTATTGTCATGTTCCTTTTCCATTGAAAGCAATCAAAAATGAAAATCCACATTTCAGAACAGTGTCTATTAAATAGGCACCTTTTCATGGTTGGAAAAAAAAAAAAAAAAGAGCACTCTCTGAGGGCTGAGTTTCAGTTCTGTGTGTCACCTAAAGATTAGACACTTGGGTGAGACTTCTGCCTCTTCACAGGCCATTTGTATTTGGGTATTTGGGAGAGATGGTAGAAAGTCTGGAGTCAGAACCAACTTGTTCTAAGGAATTCGTCGTCGAAAGCATTGCTAATCAAAGTGTGGTCCTGGGACCAGTAGCAACTGCATCGCTTGTGAGCTTGTTGGGAACGGAGACTCTCAGGCTCACCCCAGACCAGCTGAACCAGAATCTGCCGTTTTGCAAGATCCCAAGTGATTCGTAAGTACATTAAAATTTTAGAAGCACTGGTCTAGAATTAAAAGGAATTTGCTTTAATGAAACCATCCTGTAGCCTCCACGTGGATTTCTTTCCGAAGAAAGAAATCTCTGTACAGTGAACTCCATAGAGCAACCTCCACCACCCTTTTCCACCCAAATTGTTTATTCATGGAAGAATTCTGAAATGATAAATCATCTTCCAGAAATCACACTCAGCCTGAGGGAGTTCCAGATGACACAAAGCTGATGGCCAGCCTTTCTGCGGCCTGTGGGAACTAAGAAGGGAGAGGTGATAGGCGACCCTCGTCCCGCCTCCTTTAAGGCCCTGGATCTTTTTGTTGATATCTTTGCCTCTCGGAAGAGGGGAGCGAAAGACGTGTTGTACAACCGCACGGGTGACTAATGTGAGACTGAGGGGGCTGTGCTGTGTACTGAGCTCTGAGATCCTTGAGTGGGGGGATGCTCTGTAAACACAAATGGCAGAACCAAGGGCCAACCAAGTCCAGGCTGTGCTCAGACCTCACACTTCCAATAACAACAGTCAAGACACACACAGATGAACCCAGACTAACCTGTCATCTACACTGGAGAAAGGAACAGAGAGGATGGAGAATCACGTGCACCTGGTTTAAGGAAATGACAGCTAGAGCTGGAGGCAAGAAAAGAGAAGAGGGGAGGTGATGACCAGGCCCTGCTCGAGGCTGTCCTGCCCACCTGGTCCCACTCACCCTCCAAGTGGAGCTAAAGCTCACGGGCGGACAGAGGCTGTGACCAGAGCCCTGGCAGGCCACACAGGTGCTGGCCTGGCATCCCACTTGACCTTGTCCTCGATGAAGAGGACACCTGCCTCAGAGACATTTCTGTAAAAAAAGGGAGCACCAAAAGAGTTACCCCTTGTTGAAAAACCAAAACCGGGTCCCCCACCCAAAGTGAGTGTTTTCGCACTAATTCCGATAAATATGCACATCACAGGAAGCTCGTTTAGACTCCTGGCATCTCTCAGACCTCTAAGTGCAACACCTGGGTTATTGATTCCTCTGTGTTAAAGCCCAACTTGGTAGTGCCCTCCCCACCTCTACTAATTTTTCACCCATTATTTCCATCTTCACCTTTGAATTCTCTAAAACGGCAATATTTTAAAACACTAAAATGGTTTACTTGTATCAATCAATACCTGCTTTTCCACCAATTATAATTTATTTGTAGATTAACAGTTTTTCAGCTCCAGAAACATGATTCTGTCCTCTTAATATGCCCACATCAGCAAGCTCTCACAGGAAGTCTGGAATGGACAGCAAAGGGCAGTGGTGGCAGAAAGACCCTCAGGCTCTGAAATCCAGACAGGAATGCCATCCATCTTCCTCCACCACAACCAAAAGACAGCCCTCCCCCCCCCCCCAGAACCGAATGCATCAGAGATCAGCCGCTCCTGAGGACTGAGGCTCTGAATTTGATTTCAGCTAACTTCCACTTCACAGAAAAGCACTCGACTTTATTCCCCCTGTACCTCAGACCTGGATAAGCCAAGCAGTTCTCCAGAAACACATCTGAAGGAACACCTCTGCATCCCCTCCCCACCGCCAACATGCACGGGCATGCCTGAACACACCACCTCCCAAGGCAAAGAGAAAGTTAACTTTCAAATAAAGCTGTCCTGCAGCCAGTCTGGTCACATTTCCAGACCCTTCACATTCACAAAGGTGGTTCTTGCAACTCTGGCCTAAATCCAGAAGCTGAAAACTGACCTCTGCCTGCTGAGGGCACAGACCAGGGTCAAAGGTCCACAAACACACGTTCGCCACAAATACACCACTTTCTTTCTTTCTCTCTCTCTCTCTCTCTTTTGACCAAAGTGAGAATAATGGGCCAGGCTTATTGTCTTTCCTTCAGAGAAGCCAGGATGGGCGGCTGGTGGGAAGCTCCAGACAGAATGTGGGCGTGTGAATCTATACAGGCTCCACAGAGGAATTTTCTGGGAACTCCAGGGGTTTTGAGGAAGGGTGGTCTCAGGCTGGGACACAGGGGCTCCTCGGATTCTCGGGTACCCCAGAAGTCTGGGGTGTAGGGGGGGCGGAGTGGCAAGGCTATCCTGACAGCCAGGCGCCCCTTCCCTGCCGTCCCAGGCCCTCCCCGCCACGGCGGGGTCACTCACCGCCCGTGAGCTGTGCAGGGCCGAAGCACAGCGCCAGCTGAAACCACAGGATCACGGCCAAGAGTCTCTGGGGGGACTGAGGCTGCTGCTGCTCTAGAAATCCATCTCCATGGCTCGGGTTCATTCCACGATACATCTTTCATCCACAGAGGGCATCCGGCTTGCAAGAGTCTGCAACCAGGAGCGAACACGATGATACCCCAGGCTGCCGGGGCGCCGGGGGCCACGCTCCCCCTCCTCCGCCCTGGGACCGGGACCCCCGGCTTCCCCTGCTCCTTCCCCATTCCTCCCCCGCGCGGCCCCCGCCCCCTTTCCCACAGCGAGCTCCCCCCGCTTCTCCCCAGCGCGGGCTACACTGAGTAACAGCCGCCGCGGGATGCTGCGCGTGCGGGAGCGATGGAGGAGGGGAGGGAGGGCAGGGGTTAGCGCACATTGGCTCCGCGCCGGTCCCCCGGATTCAGCGGCTGTGACCACGACAGGAAAGTCTAAAGCCTTCCAGCCTCTCGGGGCTGAAAAAACACTTTTCCCCGGGCCTATACATTTCACTCTTAGGAATCTCACGAGGTGGCACCGGATCCCCCCAGCTACTTCTCTGGTTTTCCCCAGGTTCGGGATGGGTCCCACTGCCCAGTCCCCAGTGAGATTTCTCTGCGCTGTCAAAAAATTCCTCCCTCGGGGAGCAGAGCCAGGCACCAACTCCCCCTCCTCGGCCTGCGAGCGCCTCCCCGGAATGGAAAGCCCCTTCCGGGGCTCTCGGTCTTACCTGTGGGTCTCATGCATGCAGCTTCCTTCCCTCCTCCGCCTCCTCCCCCCGCCAGTCTAACCCGCATCTGTGCGCGACCTCTGCTGCCGCCGCTGCGCGAGCGAGCGAGACGTTAAGCCTCGGCGGCGCCGGCGGCAACGGCGGCGCCGGCGGCGCCCGGCTCCAGTTCCCCGCGCCTGCGCTCTCCCTCCCCAGGCTCCGGAGCGGACGCGTGAGGGAGTTGCGGGGGGAAGGACGACAGTCCGGTCGCGCGCCCCCGAGGAGGTACCCGCGCGCCCGCTACCTGAGCTCCCGAGCGCGCGGCGGCGTCGCGGAGAAAGGGAGGGGGAGGGGGCGGCGGCGGCGGCGGCGGCGGCGCCCGGCTCCAGCTCCCCGCGCCTGCGCTCTCCCTCCCCAGGCTCCGGAGCGGACGCGTGAGGGAGTTGCGGGGGGAAGGACGACAGTCCGGTCGCGCGCCCCCGAGGAGGTACCCGCGCGCCCGCTACCTGAGCTCCCGAGCGCGCGGCGGCGTCGCGGAGAAAGGGAGGGGGAGGGGGCGGCGGCGGCGGCGGCGGCGGCGGCGCCCGGCTCCAGCTCCCCGCGCCCGCGCTCTCCCTCCCCAGGCTCCGGGAGCGGACGCGTGCGGGAGTTGCGGGGGGGGCGGGAGGACGACAGTCCGGCCACAGTCCCCCGAGAAGGCACCCGCGCGCCCGCTACCTGAGCTCCCGAGCGCGCGGCGGCGGCGCGGAGAGAGGGAGGGGGCGGGGGCGGGGCGGAGGCGCGCAGCCCGGACACGCACGAGGCGGGCACGCGCCTCCGCAGAGCCAGCCAGCGCCCCGGCTGGGGAAGGGGCCCCGCGAGCGCGGGGAGGGGGAAGGGACCCTCCGCCGCCGCAACCAATCGGAAGCCCGCGCGCCTGCACGTGTCGGCACAGGCCTAGGGCCGGGTCGCCCCTTTCCTGGCGCAGGACGGCGGTCTCCGCATGCGCTGCGCGCGACTCCGGGTGGCCGCCGCGGCCTCCGCGCGTCCTCCGGTGCCCCCAGAGCGCGGCACGGCGCGGGAGAGGGCTCCGCTTTAGGCTGCTGCCGCGGTGGCGGCTCCAACCCGTGGGACAAGAGTGCACAGGGCGGCCGGTCCCCACCCCAAGACCCTCACCACCGACGGGGTTCACGTGGGCGGGGGGGGGGGACGGCCAATTGCCAAAGTCTTCCTTTCCTGCGTTTAGCTCTCCGCACCTCACCACGTCCCACCAAGGCTCTGCGTGTCCCCTCACAGCCCGAATGACACTCTTCCCCCTCCCCCGCTCCCTTGATATTTGCCCTTTTGCGAGCCACAGGCGTTGTGCGGGAGGACTCTTAGCCTGTCTGGGAGATGCGCTGGCCCCTCCGAACGTCCGCCCGGCGCGCGCTCTCCTTGCGGGGAGAGGGAGGGTCCTCGGTGCAGCTGCAGAAGGTTGAGTACGGAGGAGGGGGCGGCGGTGGGGTGGGGGGCTTCTGGGGTCGTGGATCGGAACCCAAGGGGGTCGAGGGTGTTTGCCCTCCCAGCCCCCGGTGGAGAGAGTTTGCCTCGTCGGTGTTGTCTCTCTGTGGCTTTTGGTGCCCGAGCCCAGCCCGCAGAAGGGTGCAACTCACTCCCCACTGGTTCTGGCCGCCCGCTGGCCCTGCGCAAGGCTGGCCTTCCTCGGCCTGCCTGGCTCCGAGGGCCTACGTCCCAGCCACGGTAGTTAAGGGGTGTGAGCTAATGAGGTGTTGCAGGCAGGCGGCACTTTAGAACCAGCGGCACCCCATTATTCTGTAGCAATTTGTGGATATGAAAACCACGTTTCGGATGCCGCCACCAAATCATCTTCTGCTTCCATCGGCTGTCCCCAAATCTCACATACTGATGGTAGTCAGGAAATCACAGCTTTTACTGTGTCGACTCTTACTGGGAGTAATTTTAACAAATTCTGTCAGGATAGATTAACTTTTAGTAGATAAATGTAACTCAGCATTTTTTCTCTTTATTTATTTTTGCTTTGTAAAACTGAGATGGCAGCTTTGCATAGAATAAGTTCAAGATTTTTGACTAGCACAAGTTCGTTTCTGCTAAAGCTTGTGCTTTGGGGCTCCAGAATCTTAGTTGGGTACCCACGCTTCCAAGGTCCTATGACTGACCTCTAGAGTTTGAATATTTATGCAATTGTTTTTCTCAGTAAATTTTCTAAAGCTTTCTAATAAGCCGTCAAATCAACAAACTCAAAAACATTTGTTGACCATGTGTATGTCTTTACAATCGTAAGAGATATGTCTAAGCACTATTGAGACCTGTTCTCCAGCTGATAAATACAATCCAGTCGTACAGAGAATAAAAGAATTGAAAGAAACATCCAAGTTTATCTGGTGCAAACACAGGACCTGTGCTTGAGTCCCCCCCCCCCCCGACATTTCTGCTAAGTGGTCATGCAGCCTCATGGAATACTTGAGGAAGCCTGTAATGTTTGCCCACAGCTCTCTTAGAAAAGCCCTCTTTGTACTGAACTGAAACCTACCTCCCTGAAACTTTTACACACGGGTTCCGGCTCTCCCATCTGGGCCCACACAGCTAAATGGGATTCCTCTTCCTTAAGACAGAGCTTTACTCATTTGGAGATGGCTTTACGTCCCCTTAACTCTTCCTTTCTCCGGGTTAAACTTAGCTACTTCGCACAGTGTGGCAGTGCCTAGACTCCTCACCAGCCTTGTAGCCTTTCTCTGGATGGGACCCAGTTTCCCCATGGCCACCCACCCCCCAGCAAGCAGAGTTCGTTTCCAGAAGGGGATTCCACACTCACTCCGTGGGTTCCGACCAGCACACGGCAGGACTGGCACATCCTGTATGTTAAATAATTTGCTTCTATTAATGCAACGTCAGAAGACAAGCATTTGGAGGGCAGGTACAGCACACCATTCTGTTAGCTTTCCACATTATCTCATGTATTAGTTTCTAGGGCTGTCATAACAAAATATCACACACTAGGTGTCATAAAACCACAAAGATTTATTTTCTCACAGTTCTGGAGGCCAAAAGTCCGAGATTAAGGTATCAGCAGGTTTGGTTTCTTCTAAGGCTGCTCTCCTTGGCTTGCAGATGGCCACCATCTTGCTGTGTGCTCACATGGTCATCCCTCTGCGTGTGCAAGTGTCTGGTGTCTCCCTCTGTGTGTGTGTGTGTGTGTGTCCTAATCTTTTTTATAAGGACACCAGTTATATCGGATTAGAGACCACTCTAACAAGCCCATTTTAACTTTATTCCCTCTTTAAAGGCCCTGTCTTGAAATACAGTCACATTCTGAGGTACTGGAGGTTGGGGGGGGGGGACACAATTCAGTGTCCAGTGTTACACTCATTTTACAGGCGAGGATGCTAAAGACAAAGGAGTTCAATCCATTTACTCACGACCACCCAGCCAGTGGAGGCATCAGATTAAATCTAAAGCAGTTCAGTTCCATCCTAATGGTTTTCCCAATACATCACAGCTATTGCTATGAACACCTTCCACCTCAAGGATTCTAGGTAAGTTATCCTGAATATAGGATGTAGATTTTTCTCAAGAGGACGAGAATAAGGGTAGATGGAATGCAGGAGAGAGCATGACTTACTTCCTGCTAAATGGGCAAAAACTTAATCTTTCTTCCTCTTTCATATAGAAGTCAATGCCAAAACCAATACCAGTGGGGAGACATGCTGAAGCAAAGCCTCCAGAGTCTCCCTCCCAAACACAGGAGAGCTGAGGGGCTTCTCTGACCTGATTAAAAACTCCACCCCTCCTCGGACTCCACGCTTCTCTCAACCCTCCATGAATGACATTCCTCACTGTTTTCACTCATTTTCCCCTCCCCTCTCCCATCCTCTTACTGCCCCCCACCTTGCCCTAGGATTCTTTTTCAAAACTTACTGAAGCTCTGTCTTCATGGCATAGCCTTTGATTTCATTTTCAGTGGACAATAACATTTCATTCCAAATATATTCATTGAGCACCTACTATGAACTGGGCACTGTACTGGGTGCTGGAGATGCAGTAGTGAGCAAAGATGCTAAACCCCCTGCCCTGGAAAAACTCACAGTCTACTTAAGGAATACATGATAAACAAAAGAGGAAAACATTGGGAGTGTTAGATGGTGTGAAGTACTAGGCAGAATAATGAATCAGGGAATTTATAGAGGAGATGTGTAGGTTAGAGCATAGGCAGAGTCGTTATAACCAAGTGATCCAAATATTCAGTAATTTAAATAGAAGTTTATCTCTCCCTTATGTGAATGTCTTACTATTCTAGGTGGATGGGGCATCTCTGCTCCATAGGGTCATTCAGGGACCCAGATTCCTTCTACCTCATTATTCTGCCATCCTCTAAGATACTGTCTTCATGTGTGGGACAGAAGCTGGGTCACTGATCTGTCTGGGGTCCAGTCTGAGGGAAAGTGATAAGAAAAGGGAATCTAAGGCAAACAATTTCCTTTCAGGCAAGGGAGGCAGAAGTTACACAAAAATTAGCTCTCTCACCTATCATTAGTGAGAACCTAGTCACATGACCATATCTAGCTGCAAGGGAAGCTGGGAAATGTAGTCTTTATGGGGCAACCAGGTGACCAGAAGCAAGAAGAGAGTGGACTGAAAGGGTCAGGGGAAACTGGCAGTCTATCACATGTGCTGTGCAAAGATCAAGGCTTAAATTTTTGATAAAGTAGGCAGGGAAGCCCTTACTGGGAAGGTAACATTTAAGTAAAAACCTGAAGGAGTGAGCTATGCAGTTTTCTAAGAGAAAAGCATTTCCAGGCAAAGGGAGAACAGATGCAATGTCCCTGAGGCAGGAGCATGCCTGTTGTGTACAGGAAACAGGAAGGATGTCAATGAGGCTGGAGTGAGTAAGTGATGCAGACAACTAGGGGGGCTGAGGTCAGAGAGGTCTCCTACTGAGGTGGACCTTAGAGGCATTGGCAGGGATCTGGTTTTTACTCAGGGTGAGAAGAGAAGCCATTGGAGGTTTGTGAGCAGAGAAAGGACACGATGGCACTTGAACAGGAAGTGTCTGAAAGAATTTATGTCCAGCATGGCATCAACCACACTCTACCACTCTGCGCTCTGTGGCCCTTTCATCCTTCCTCTTGAGCACCTCTCAGCTCCTGCACCCCTGAACCCCAGAATGCCAGCTTTGAAGGCACACTGCTTCACAGTCCTATCAACCCTCAGCGTCTAAACATTATCTCCACGAAGCACCTCCCACAGTCCACACCTTTTCATTCATCCCAACGTGCTTGCACTTAGCAGACTGGTACCGAGCCTCTGAGTAGATTGTGAGTTCTCTGGGAGCAAGTGTTTCTCTACTTGTTCCACCTATTGCTAAACATAGAGCCTGGAACACAGTAGAGCAATCAAGAATTATTTTCTGAATTAACTGATTAATAGCAGAAGAAAAGGAGACCTTCCCCACCAATCTTGCCCTGGCATTGAAAACCAGACTGAAGTCAGTTGATATTCTTCTCTCTTCTCTCTGGGTTTCCTCAATCCTGCGCATCCAGGAAAACATAGAATCAACCACAACCCATTTAATGAGCTCAGAACATGCTAGAACATAGGTTAGCATTGCACTAGATGCTGGGTTTGAGTACAGATGTAGAATTGTCAAAGCATATGATCCACCCACCACCTCTGCCCTGGATGGATAACACACTCAGTGAGGAGACACACTTCCAAGGCTGGAGTGTGGAACAGGATAAAAGTGCTCATTTGGAAATAGAGTTACTATATGATCCAGCAATCCCACTCCTGGGCATATATCTGGAAAAGACAACAACTCTAATTCCAAAAGGATACATGTACCCCAACGTTCATAGCAGCACTATTTACAATAGGCAAGACATGGAAGCAACCTAAATGTCGATCCACAAATGAATGGATAAAGAAGATGTGTCGTATATATACATATATATATATACATACATATATATATATATACATATATATATATACATATGTATATATATATGTGTGTATATATATATATATATATATATATATATATATATATATATACACGGTGGAATATTACACAGCCATAAAAAAGAATGAAATAATGCCATTTGCAGCAACATGCTGGTACCATGCTGGTACCATGCCAGCACTGTCCCCCTGCCATAGGTCCAACTAGAGATTATCATATTAAGTGAAGTCAGTCAGAGAAAGACAAATATATGATATCGCTTATATGTGGAATCTAAAAAAATGATACAAATGAACTTATTTACAAAACAGAAATAGGCTCACAGACATAGAAAACAAACTTATGATAACCAAAGGTGGGAGGGACAAAATAGGATTTTGGAATTATCAGATACACACTACTATATGTAAAATAGATAAACAACAAGGACCTACTGTATAGCACAGGAAACTATATTCCATATCTTGTAATAATCTATAATGGGAAATAATCTGAAAAAGAATATATATATGTGTATATGTATAGCTGAATCACTTTGCTGTACACCTGAGACATTGTAAATCAACTATACTTAAATTTTAAAAAGTGCTCATTCAGTCACCTCTCACCCATTCTTCCTCCATTCAAGGTGTATTCTCAGGTACTTGACATGTTTCAGTCATTGTACTAGGTGTGGAGGATACAAAAATATAAAAGACCCAATCTTTGTCTTCAACCAGTTTATAACCTATGGAGAGAGTAGAAAAGTAAATCTGCAATTACAGGGTCATGGGCTAAGTGCTAAGATTGTAAAGCAGATAGGATGGAGTGTGCTGGAAAAGGATCCTGGGGGTGACTTCATATGTTGTATGAGTAGAAGTGTGTGTGTGTGTCTGTGTGTGCGTGCACGCACGCACGTGTGTGTGTATAAAGGGAAGAAAAGGAAGAGAAGGTGCAGTGAGTTTCCAGGCAGAGGGAGCAGCTTCTGTAAAGACCAGGAAGGAGGGGGTGGGGAAAGAGACCAAGTGTAGAATTTAGAAGACAAGTTGGGAGACGCCAAGAAGTAAAAATTCCAAAAAGCACCTGTGCCATACTGAGAAAGGCTTGGAAAGTCATGGAGGGACGTTTGGTTTGTGTCTGAAGAAAAAGAGAGAAGACTGTGGAGGAGTGGAAATAAACTGGAGACAGGAGCCAGGAATGGACTATTCACCATTGGACCAAAGATACATGAAAGGTACTCAACATCACTAATTAATGAGAACATGCCAATGAAAACAACAGACACTGTTTTCCCCTATCAGATGGACTACAAATATAAGTCTGATAACATCAAGTGTTTGGTGATGATGCAGGGAGAAGGGAATTCCCATATTCTGCTGGTAGGAGTGCAAATTGCTATGTATTAACCATGTCTTTTATTTTCTGTATTCTGATGCTTTGACACCTGGGGCATTGTTGACCCTGGAGAGACTGCCCTCCCCAGGGCTAAGCAATTCCTAGAGATAGTAAACTAGAGCCCACACACCCCACTACCTCCTTTATGGTCTCTCACACTTAGAGTCACTATTCCCCTGCCATAATCACCCCAGCGCCAGGTACCAGACAACTACGGACAGCCCCTATGCCTCAGAGCCCACTGAAATTATTCAAACTAGCCTATTATAAACTTGTTTACCCACCTCACCCATTCCTTCCCATGAAAACCACACATTCCCCACTGCACCCCTCACTCCCTCTGCCCCCTGACCGGTTCTGGTGCTTCCCCAAGTGGCCCTGCATGATTTGCCATGCCTCCTGCTTCTAGGGAATTGTGAGTATAAAGAAAAACACCTCTTTCCTGACTGTCATTTCCATATCTACATGTCTTACTGTATCTGATTAAAACAAAGCCTTTGGTGTCCTTAACACATGCTACACTTAGAGGAGGGTAAACTGCCCTGCAAACACACCACTCATTATTACCCCTAAAGAAGCCCTGGCAAGTTCACCTCAAACACTTCACCCACTAAGCAAAGATGATGTCAGTACCTACCTCATACAACTGCTGAGAGGCTTAAATGGGATCTCCTAGAAAGCACCTGAAGAGCACCCAGGACTGAGTAAGTACTCAGGCAAGCATGTCCCAGGATGTTCACTGAAGATATTTATGTAATGGTGGAAAATTGGAGACACCCTGAATAATGGAATGACTAAATGAATTGTGGTACAGTCTCACTAAGGAACAGTATGTAGTCATTAGGTATAAACTAGATCTCCATGTAGGACCATGGAGAGCTCTCCAAAACATTGTTGGGTGAAAGAAGCAAATTGTGGGACAGAATGGACAGTAAGACATGATTTATGGAAAAACAATACCATAGATTTTCTATCAACTAATGTGAATAAAAAGGAAAAATGCCTGAAACCATGCACAGAAGACAGTGGGGTTGCATCTGGGTTGGTGAGAGCAAATGGAATTGTTGGGGAGGATTAATCAAAGAATAGTTTTATTTCTATAATTTATATTTTACTTTCATTATTCATTTATTTGTATATAATTTTGTTGAGAATACTATTATGTAATGCTTAGATAGTTAGAAATTAATTTGCAAGGCAAAGGAAAAGATAGGAGGGGAAAAAGATAAACATAGAAGAGGAAAAGGTCGGAATGAACCTGGGGCCTAAGGACATGAAGTTAACTTTGAGAATACTGTGCACTGATGGTATATTTTTTGAAACTAGAGATAATGGAGATCTATCTACATAAGGCATCTTTTGACTGAAGCATTTCCTTGGACAGGAGTGGAGGGATGTCCAGTAAGGACTAACTGCAAAACTAGTTTGCCATTTTGTAAAAGATCAACGCTGAGCTCCCCTCCTCATAGAGATTATTGAGATACTGGCTTCCCTTGTCTTTCTCTGGAGGCTTCCTCATTTCATACTATATCCCTAGCAATGGGTTGGTTGTTTTCCTATAATAATTATAGTAGGCTAGACTGACATAACCGATAAGCCAAAACAAGTAACAACATAAGAGAAGTTCCTTTCTCTTAGGACAGTGCAGGGCACTGACGGTGGGGCAGGGATGGGAGAGTTAGAGGAAGACATTCAGGACCAGACAGAAGGCAACTTTGTCATCATCAACATAGTTTCCAAGAATCTGTGATCACTGCCATTTCAGCTGTTTTATAAGATTTAAAGATGGTGAGACCCAACACAATGACACTTGGATAAATGAAAGGCAAAATTCTTTGATTCTTAGAGCTCTGAACAAGAGAAGGTTGCTAGGCAGGGCCACACAGGGGATTGTACCCAGGAACAGAGTAACAGCAGGCTGGGGCTCTAGGGGGCAGCTGATTTATGGCAAGCCGGGTGGGGTTAGCTAGGTTTCATGGTCTTCCTGTGGATTGGCTAAGTTGAATAATTTGGGGGCAGGGCTCTGGGCATAGGGGTTATCCCTAGTTGTCCGGTACCTGGCTCTGGGGCAATTAGGGTATATGTTTCGTGGCCCCAGAGTGTTAGGGCCCAACAATGAAGTGGTTTGGGATGTGGACTTAATTGGCTGTTTAAGAAGGGAAACTGACTGACCAGCCTCTTATTCAGGGCTTCAAAACTGGGAAAAGACAGTACAATTTAAAAAAAAAAAAGTTATATCAGCCCATAGAAGAAGGAGGGTAAGGCATAAGGTCCAGGCCTAAAAGTGGTCCACATCTTTTCTGCCCACATTCCATTGGCCAGAATGAGGTCACATGGCCAACTAGTCACATAGTCTCACATAGATGCAAAGGGAGCTGGGAAATGTAGTCCCAGGGACAACCATTTCTGAAGAAGGAAAGCTCAGATTTCAATGGCCAACTAGCAGGCTGCGCCAAAAGGCTGTAAATGAATCTGAACTCAAATATTGCTTTACTTCTTCCCTCCCCCCACCCCCCACCCCCCACCCCCCCAGCCCCCGCTTTCTTAATATCTGTTTCTCCTGCTTACATGGTAAGCTGCTTCAGGGCAAAGACCATCATGTTCTCTTGCTTTTGATTCTTCCCCAGCAATTATTTCTGCACCCAATGGGCTTCTCACTAAAACAAGTCTCAAGTAATTTCAGTATGCAAATTAGCTGCCACTTAAGAGCCTGGCATAAATATCTGATACTTAGAATATAATTTCAGTTAGTTAAATTTAGATCACTGGGGGGGAAAAAGAACAGCAGCATAAACATTCTCTGGGCCTTTGGCCTTTTTATTTAATTCTGAATTGGATAAGTCTTCACTAACTTTAAGCTTTGACCTCTATATAGCAATATTTGGTTCTTGGATTAAATCAAAGAAGTGTTGCTAATGAAATGGTTTAACAACGTCACATATAGTCAGATTTTCCATTTCAGTTGACTCTTAGGTAAAGGTAAACCAGTGCTTTCAGGAACACTTTCAGTAGTTAATTACATTAAAAATGTTATTTTCCTGACCTTTTTATCTTGTCTCATCTTCTTTCACCTTGCCTTTTTTCCTTGGTTTCTTAAAGACTCTTACCTTTAAAACCACTGTCAACTTAGCATAAATATTTTCTTTGGAAGGCTAACACTTAATGACACCAGGGAAGGGGTGGGAGAAAACAAACCTCACTATGGAATCACTCGACATTCATCCAGCACTAATTGAGTGCCTAAGGTATGCTGAACACAATGCAAATCCATAAAAATGCAAATGGCTATCATCTCAGCCTTTAAGAAGTTCACAGTTATGAACCTGAACCTACACTTTTTCTACGTAAAAGTTTTTATTCAGTCACCCATTCATTCAACAAATATATTTTGGGTCCTACTCTGTGTAGGTTGCTGATCTAGCTACTGGAAATATAGACTTGAACAAAACAAAGATGCCTGCCCTTCTGGAGCTTACATTCAAGGAGAGGAAGGTAGGCAATAACTTATCCCCACTCCCCACCCTTCCAACCCAGAGGTGATTTCCTTTACCTGTGAAGTCCCCTGATATTTTAGTATCTTCTGGCAATTGCTACTCTCTACCAGAGTTGACAAAGAGCAGGAACTAGGTCTTAACTTTGATATCCACCATGATGCTAGGACAGGGTTAATAAATGCTTATGAGCTCAATAAATGAATAATGAGTGCGTCTTTTCACAAAAGTACAACCTGTGTAGCTAAAGCAGGTGAAGACCCACAGGAAGCTGAAAATGCCTTTTTCATGTCCGAAGGCAACAAAGTAGCTGCAAGCTCAATGGGGTTTGCACCCACACTCTCCCCCTGCCTTCTGCTGACCTGGTTTGGGGACTGGGATGAGAGGGTGCAGACATGAACTACATCTACCATTGCAACTGCACCACAAATAAATTTTGCAATGGGCTTTACAGTATGATTTTTTTTTTTATTCTCAAAGGAGAATTTTAATTCTCTAGGGGTCATAATAGTATGAGAAAAGATATAGACCACTTCAAGGCATGTTTGGGAAATTATGGATAACGTCTTGTGCCGAGAGAGTATGTGTGTTTAGGGGTGAGTTAGGAGATGGCTATTAATAATAAACATAGAACATCCTGTTAGGTCCTCACTGTTAGAGACCTTACATGACACACCAAGGAGTTTAAACTTTATTCAAAAGACAATGGAGAGGTTGTGGATTGAAGGTTGGAATGGAAGAGGTTGTGGGGAAAGAGGAGAATGAGAAAGCAATGGAGCAGGCATCACAACAGGCCAGGTAAGGGGTAATGACGTGTGAACCAGAGTGGTGGCAGTGGCCATGGGAGAATGGAGAACTGAAGAGGAGGACTGTCAGATCTTCGGATGTGTTGAGGGTAAGGAAAAAGAGGATGCAAGGATGATATCAAGATTTAGAGCCTAGGAGACTAAGCTATAAATTACTATCAAAAATAGGGAACACAAATGAAAAGGTTTCATGAGGATGGTTATGAATTCAAGGTTGAACATACTGAGTTTGACTTGCTGGAGGGAAACACACATGCAGATATCAGGCAGGCAGTTGGAAAATAGGGCTTAGGAGGTTTGAAGAGGGCTCGGTGTGGAAGAAGTAGATCCACGGGTTGCTCCAAGTCTGTCTGTTGAAGCCACAGAATAGATGTACTTGCTTGGGGAGTGCACAATAAAAAGAGAAGAGGCCCTGGACAGAGCTTTTGGGAACTGTACTGTAGGGGAAGGAAGGAATGGAGGGAGGGAAGGAAGAGGGAGGGCAGTCAGTGAAAAAAAGAGCAGTGGTTCTTAAACTCTAGAGGGTCAAAGAATCACCCAGAGACATTCATGAAGATTCCTAGACACCTCCCCAGAAAACCAGATTCAGTAGGAACATACGATCTAAAGAGAACACTCCCTTCATTATCTATTGATGCATGACAGATAACCCCCAAATTTCACATCTTAACACAGCAACATTTTTGATCTCATGGTTTCTGGATATCAAGAATCTGTGAGCAGCTCAGCTGGGTGGCTCGAGGCCTCTCGCAAGGCTGCAGTCAAGTTGTAAGCCAGAAATCTGAAGACTTCTCTGGGCCTGAGGCTCTGATTCCAAGATGAGTGTCCTCATCAAGTGGCAGCCAGCTTCCCTAGAGCAGGTGATCCAAGAGAGCAAGGCGGAGACCACAATATCTTTTATGACCCAGCCTCAGAAGTCACATTTGTCATTTCTGCAAAATCCTATTGGTTACATAGGTGAGTCCTATTTACTGTGAGAGGAGAGTTCACAGAAGTGACAGGAGACAAAATCAGGGTGGAGGGGCAACTTGGAGGCTGACTACCATATGTCCCTACCCTCCTGGAGTTATTTTGATGCAAGTAGCCCTCAAAGAAATACTGGATGGGAAAGAGTAAAGGTCAATAGAGGAAAGAAAATCAAACAGAAGGTGGACCTCAGTGCCAAATAGGACTGAGAAATCCACATAAGGTTGAGAAGAGGCCAGTGGATCTGGCCTCTGGTATATCAGTCTTGACCTTCTCAACTCGGAAGCAGCACTTCTAGAGAAACACAACTCTTTTTATGCAACTCATGGTGAGAAATGTATTTTACTTCATTGCCTGGTACACAATGCACTCGTATATAGAAACAAATGTTTCACGAATTAATACCTATTTCTACTGCATGAGAAGCACTGATATTTCTTATTGTAGTCTGGTCTATTTCTCTAAAAAAATGCTAGTCAAGACCCACTGAACTGATTTTGTTGGTCATTAAAGCATCTGACCTGAAGCTTGAAAAAGCAGTCTCAATAGGATTGGATAACAGTGAAGATGATGGTGATGACAAAAACAAATACATTTTGAGTATATACACTTTGCACTAAATGTAATACCATGAATTATCTTATTCATAACAACTCTATACTATAGTACCATTAGCATAATTTTAGATGAAAAAGTTTAGTACTTAAGTAGCTTTCTCAAGGCCATATGGTTAGGAGGTGGTACAACTGTAATTTATTTTAACCTAAACAATATGATTTTGGAACTTACACTTTAGAGCTGTGGGATCCAATATGGAGGCTGCTAGCCACATGTGTGTATTTTAATGTTAAATTTAATTAAAACTAAATAAAATTAAAGTTTCATGTATCAGTCACACTAGCCATATTTCAAGTGCTCAATAGCCACATGTGGTAGTAGCCTCCATATGTGACAGCAGAAATACAGAGTATTTCCCCCACTGCAGAAAGTTCCGTTGGACAGCGGTGCTCGAGAGCTAAACCACCAAGGGCCAACGTTTTGGGAAGATGGGAGTCACCTGAGCATGGCTGTAAGGTGAGAGGAAGGAGTTGGAAAAAGAGAGAAGAGTCGAGATAGGGGATGCAGGTTGGAGCAGTGGCCTGGGGGAGGATGGAGGGGCAGGATCAGGGTACGGGGAAAGTTGGCTTTGGCAAGGGATGGGGACAATTTCTGCTCTGGGTCAGAAAGGAAGAGGAAAATGGGTGAAGGTCCAGAGGAAGGGGAAGGTGACGAAGCTTGCTTTGATAACACTTGATATTGTCTAAAACGTAGGGGCTGAGAACAGGAACAAAGAGTGAGCGGGCCAAGTTTGGGCATTGAGTCAAGTAAGAAAGATTGGAAATCATTGCTGCAGGAGGTGCATATAGACATAGAGAATGATTGATGCTCACCCATGGGGGCTCAGCTGTGGTTAGATACTGAATTTTAGGTGCAGCCAACCATTTATTTCATTCATTCAACAAATACTTGCCAAGTGCCTACAACATGCCAGGCACCATGCCAGGCACTGGAGAAACATTAGTGAATGATAGTGACAAAAACAGGCAAGCCCATTCTCTCATGGAACTTACTGGTAGAGGTCTTTGTTAATCACAGAGCTGCCAAGAGTAGCCCTGCAATGGACACATACCACCAAGGAGAGGGGCTGGTGCTCTAAAGTGGCTATGAGAGGGCATGGCAGGGCATTTCATCTGGTCAGGAAGGTCAGGGAAGGCGTGCCTCAAACCAAGACTTGAAGAAGGAGCACCAATCCATACAGAAGGGAGAACGGCTCATAACTTTGCCCTGAACTGGGACCATGCAGAGACCCAGGCAGGCAGACAAAGGCACCTTTGTAAGGTTCCTGCGGACAGAAGTGTTTGCTGAGCACACAGACAAAGCCACCCATGGTTGTCGAGATTCTACTCCAGCCCTGTGTGTGGGTGGCTTTGAGTGAAAAGACACCATGTGATATCCACAGTAGGATAAGCCTGCTGGATGTGGCGGCTGGAATTTTAGTGGGCTGAGGATTCCTACCCTGCTGATAACATCAGTAAAGAAGTCAATGCACAGGACTTCCCTGGTGGCACAGTGGTTAAGAATCCGCCTGCCAATGCAGGGGACACGGGTTCGAGCCCTGGTCTGGGAAGATCCCACATGCCGCGGAGCAACTAAGCCTGTGCACCACAACTACTGAGCCTGCGCTCTAGAGCCCGCGAGCCACAACTACTGAGCCTGCGTGCCACAACTACTGAAGCCCATGCGCCTAGAGCCTGTGCTCCACAACGAGGGAAGATACCACAATGAGAAGCCCGTGCACTGCAACGAAGAGTAGCCCCCACTTGCCGCAACTAGAGAAAGCCCGCGTGCAGCAGTGAAGACCCAACACAGCCAAAAATAAATAAATAAATAATTTTTTAAAATAAGAAGTCAATGCACAACATTATTACTGATACACTACATGCAGAGTCAGCACTCACAGCAAACCATCCATCATCAGACTTGTACTGTAGAGCTATCTCCCCTCACTTAGACCTTTCGGAAAAACAAATTTCCTTTGAAGTTAAAAATGCCAGGCTCAATTTTAGCAAAACAGAAAAAGATAAAACTTTTAAAACCCCACACATTTTTTAAAGTTTCAACAAAGCACATTCTTTAAAAAAATTTTAATATAATATCTATATTATGTTGAGGATGAAGAAGAAATTCCAAATTGGGTAAGTTATTAAGTGTGACTATTTTTGCAAATTTCCATTGGAAAAGCCTCTTCCTATGTTTAACTTTACAAATTATTTGTGATAAAATTTCAAAAATAAATAACGTTATGGCGCAGTTTCGTGTTCCTGTGTCAGTGCTGAGTGATCCAGTAACTGCATCCCGTTATCACACCGTGGAAGTGAACTCCCTTTCGGCTCTCAAAGTACTTATTTTAAGTCCTTCCTTCCTTCATAAGAATTGGTTGATTACCATCTCCTGCTTTTAATTGCATTAAGGTTACAAATGTGAAAAACATCAGAATGCTAAGATGAAGCAAAACTAGAAATGTTTAAAATCCTGTCCTGCTCTCTGGTCCACAGGTGTTTCTCTCTGACTATAATTATGTTGCACTTGCTCAGAAGGGCATACAGTGTAGAGGTTAGGGTGAGGGCCAGGGTTCTGATTCTGGCTCCACTGCTAGCTAGCTTCCTGATCTTCTGATTCTCTCTCTGTGCCCCAAGAAAAAACAGTCCTTACTTCACTTCATTGTGGTAGGGTTTACACATAAAGCACTTACAGCAACACTCCAATGCTCCAACTTAATATGGGTCAGCCCTCGTTTCTACACATATCTACTCTCATACACATGGAATATTTGCATGGCGGGTAAATGACTGTTTCCATGGGAACTTTCATATTTCCAGGTCCTTATCCCACTATCTTCTTCTTCTTTTTTTTTTAAAGAAGTTTATAAGCTACAAGTTTCATTCTTAGAACAGCATTAACATAAGTTTTTCATTCACTGCCGTGGGTGTTCCCATAAAAATTTTTTTTTCACTGTTTTGTGGGTCTGGTATTTTTAATGAGTTCATATCTCATAGGCACATGTACAGAGTGGCCTATTCTGTATTCTCAGATACTGTTGCTTTGGGGCATCGTATTCTTGTGCAGTAAGGAAAAAGTGGGGGTGGGGCGTGAAATAACTGAATTCCTGTGAAATTCTACTGCAAAGCTAAAATCTGAAACTTAATAATTTAACCTATCATCCAGCCATTGAAGAAAAAACCTTTTGACCCAATTATTATCTTTTTAGAAAAGGTAATTTCAAAGCAATACATTTTTTAATTATCTAGTGTCAGGTGTACAGCATCATAATTCGAAATCTGTATACACTACAAAGTGATCACATCCGTCACCATAAAATTGACCCCTTTCACCCCTTCTGCCCACCCCCTAACCCCCTTCCCCTCTGGTAACCACTGATCTGTTCTCTGCATCTAAGAGTTTGTTCGTTTGTTTTGTTTTGCTTTGTTTTGGATACCACAGATGAGTGAAATCATATGGTATTTGTCTTTTTCCTTCTGACTTATTTCACTTAGCATGATACTCTCCAGGTCCATCCATGTTGTCACAAATGGCAAGATTTCATTCCTTTTTATGGCTGAGTAATAGTCCATTGGGTATACATACCACATTTCTTTATCCATTCATCCATGGATGGACACTTAGGCTGCTTTCATATCTTGACTATTGTTAATAATGCCGCAATGAACATAGGAGTGCATATATGTTTTTGAATTATTGTTTTCATTTTCTTTGAATAAATCCCCAGAGTGGAATTGCTGGATTGTATGGTAGTTTTCTTAATTTTTTGAAGAATCTCTAAAATGTTTTCGATCGTGGCTGCACCAGTTTACATTCCCATCAACACATCCTCTCCAACACTTGCTATTTCTTGTCTTTTTGATACTAACCATTCTAACTAGTGTGAGGCGATATCTCATTGTGGTTTTGATTTGCATGTCCATAATAATCAGTACTGATGAACATCTTTTCATGTGCTTATTGGCCATCTGTGTATCTTCTTTGGATATGTCTCTATTCAGTGTCT
Source organism: Balaenoptera acutorostrata (assembly GCF_949987535.1). Taxonomy (NCBI): domain Eukaryota; kingdom Metazoa; phylum Chordata; class Mammalia; order Artiodactyla; family Balaenopteridae; genus Balaenoptera; species Balaenoptera acutorostrata. The sequence goes on from NC_080064.1 coordinate 162,997,637, forward strand.
CTGCCCATTTTTTAATTGGATTGTTTCATTGTTGTTGAGTTTTATGAGTTCTTTATATATTTTGGATATTAACCCTTATCAGATACATGATTTGCAAACATTTTCTCCCATTTAGTAGGTTGTCTTTTTGTTTTGATAATTGTTTCCTTCACTGTGCAGAAGCTTTTTAGTTTGATGTAGTCCCATTTGTTTATTTTTACTGTTGTTTCTCTTGCCCTTGGAGTCCAGTCCACAGGAATATTGTTAAGACTGATGACAATGAGGTTACTGCCTATGTTTCCTACTAGGAATTTTACTGTTTTAGGCCTACATTTAAGTCTTTAATTCAATTTGAGTTGATTTTTGTGTTTGGTGTAAGACCGTAGTCTAGTTTCATTCTTTTCCATGTGGCAATCCAGTTTTCTCAACACCACTTATCAAAGAGACTCTCCTTTCTCCATTGTATGTTCTTTGCACCTCTGTCATAAATTAATTGTTCTTATATGTGTGGGTTTACTTCAGGGCTATCAATTCTGTTCCACTCATCAGTGTGTCTGTTTTTGTGCCAGTATCATACTGTTTTGATTACTATAGCTTTGTAGTATAGCTTGAAATCAGGGAGCATGATACCTCCAGCTTTGTTCTTCTTTCTCAAGATTGTTTTGGCCATTCAGGATCTTTTCTGTTTCTGCACAAACTTTAGAATTATTTGTTCTAGTTTTGTGAAATATGCCATTGGAATTTTGATAGGGATTGCATTGAATCTATAGATTGCTTTGGGTAGTATGGACATTTTAACAATATTAATTCTTCCAATCCATGAGCACAGTGTATCTTTCCATTCATTTGTGTCTTCTTAAATTTCTTTCATCAGTGTCTCATAGTTTTCAGTGTACAGGTATTTCACCTCCTTGGTTAAATTTCTTCCTAGGTATTTTATCCTTATTGCTACAATTTTAAATGGGGTTTTCTTAAATTATCTTTCTGATAGAAATGCCACAGATTTCTCTATATTGATTTTGTATCCTGAAACTTAGCTGAATTCATTTATTAGTTCAAAGAGTTTTTTGGTAGAATCTTTAGGGTTTTCTATATATAGCATCATATCATCTGCAAATAATGATAGTTCTGCTTCTTCCTTTCTGATTTGGATGACTTTTATTTATTTTTCTTGCCTAACTGCTGTGGCTAGGACTTTCAACACTATGTTGAATAAAATTGGTAGAGTGGACATCCATCCTTGTCTTGTTCCTGATCTTAGAGGAAAAGCTTTCAGCTTTTTCATCATTGAATATGATGTTATCTCTCGGTTTGTCATATATGGCCTTTGTTTGTTGAGGTACGTTCCCTCCATACACATTTTGTTGAGAGTTTTTATCATAAACAGATGTTATGATTTTATCAAATACTTTTTCTGCATCTATTGAGATGATCGTATAATTTTTATCTCTCATTTTATTAATGTGGTGTATCATGTTGATCGATTTGCAGATGTTGAATCACCCTTGTATCTCTGGAAGAAATCCCACTTGATCATGGGGTGTATGATCCTTTTAATGTATTATTGAATTTGGTTTCCTAATATTTTGTTGAGGATTTTTCCATCTATACTTATCAAGGATATTGGCCTGTAATTTTTGTGTGTGTGTGATGCCCTTATCTGGTTTTGGTATCAAGGTAATGCTGGCCTTATAAAGTGAGTGTGGAAGCATTCCCTCCTCTTTGATTTTTTTTTGGAAGGGTTTGAGAAGGATAGGTATTAAATCTTTGAATGTTTGGAAAAATTCACCAGGGAAGCTGTCTGGTCCCGGAATTTTGTTTGTTGGGAGGTTTTTGACTACTGTAATCAGTCTTCAGGTTTTATATTTCTTCATGATTCAATCTTGGTAGATTGCATGTTTCTAGGAATTGGTCCCTTTTTTTCTATGCTGTCCAATTTTTTGGTGTATAATTGTTCACAGTATTCTCTTATGATCCTTTGTATTTCTGCAGTAGCAACTGCAATTTCTCCTCTTTCATTTCTGATTTTATTTATTTGAGCCCTTTCTCTTTTTTCTTGGTTAGTCTAACAAAAGGCTTTTCAATATTTTTTATCTTCTATTTTCTATTTTTTTTAATCTTCTCAAAGAACCAGATCTTAGTTTCACTGATCTCTTGTCTCTTTAGTATTTATTTCATTTATTTCTGCTCTGATCTGCTCCTTCCTTCTACTGACTTTGGGCTTCATTTGTTCTTCCTTTTCCAGTTACTTTAGGTGTAAAGTTAGATTGTTTATTTGAGAGGTTTTTTGTTTGTTTGTTTTTTCTTGAGGTAGGCCTGTAATGCTATGTACTTCTCTCTTCAACTGCTTTTGCTGCATTCCATAGATTTTGGTACATTGTATCTCTGTTTTCATTCGTCTCCAGGTATTTTCAATTTCTCCTTTGATTTCTTCAATGACTCACTGGTTGTTTAAGCTCTACATTTTTGTGGTTTTTCCAGTTTTCTTCTTGTAATTGATTTCTAGTTTCATAGTGGTCATTGTGGTCAGACTAATTATTAACTAATTATTATAATTTTAGTTAATTTGACTACTTTTGTCTTTCAACCTTCATACCTGCTTTATAAGTGGTTGATCTACTATCTTTCTTGTATATTTACCTTTCTAGTGAGATTTTTACTTTTGTATGTTTTCTTATTATTAATTAGTGCCTTTTCTTTCCAGCTTAGAGAATTTCCTTTAACATTTCTTGTAGGGCCAGTTGAGTGGTGTTGAACACCTTTAGCGTTTGCTTATCTGGAAAACTCTTAATCTCTTCTTCAATTCTGAATGATAACCTTGTCAGGTTGAGAATTCTTGGCTGGAAATTTTTTCTTTTCAGCACCTTGATTATATCATGCCACTCCCTTCTGGCCCATAAAATTTCTGTTGAAAATTCTACTATCAGCTTTATGGGGTTTCCCTTATACATTCTAAGTTGTTTTTCTCTTGCTGCCTTTAAGATTCTCTCTTTGCCTTTAACTTTTACCATTTTAACTATAATGTGTCTTGGTGTGGTTCTCTTTGGGCTCATCTTACTTGGAACTCTCTGGATTTCCTGGACCTGGATATCTATTTCATTCCCTAGATTGGGGAAGTTTCCAACCATTATTTCTTCAAATTATTTTTCTGGCCCTTTCTCTCTGTCTTCTCTTTCTGAGATCATTCTAATGCAAATGTTATTCCACCTGATGTTGGACCAGAGGTTACTTAAGTATCTTCACTTTCTAAAATTCTTTTTCATTTTCCTGCTCTGTGTGGGTGATTTTCATTGCTTTGTCTTCCAGCTCATTGATTCAGCCTTCTACTTCATCTGGTCTGCTACTGAACCCCTCATGTATAGTTTTCAGTTCAGTTATAACTTCTGTTTGGTACTTTCTTATATTTTCTATTGCTTTGTTGAAGTTCTTGCTGTGTTCATTCATTATTCTTCCAAGTTTGGTGGGCATTTTTATGATCATTACTTTGAACTATTTATCAGGTAGGTTGCTTATCTTCATTTCATTAATGTCTTTTGCTGGGGATTTGTCTTGTTCTTTGGTTTGGAACGTATTCCTCTGCCTCCTCATTTTGTCTTACTACCTGTGTTTGTCTACATGTATCAGGCAAAACACCTACTTCTCACAGTCTTGAAGGAGTGTTCTTATGTAGGAGATGACCCTTGGGGCCCAGAAGCACAGTCTTCCCTGAACACCAGAGCCAGGTGCTCAAGGGGAGGCCCTCGTGTGGGCTGCATGCACACACCAGCTGTGGTGGGGTCTCAGCTGCTGTGTGGAAAAGGCGGGGCCCTGGGGTGCTCACCTGACTTGGTTGCAGCATGGCCACTGCCTGGGGAAGGCAGGACACAGTGCATTCGCCCAGCCCAGGTGTGGCGCAGCTGCTGCGCAGGGTGGGCAAGGCCCTCACCCAGCTGGGTTGTATTGTGGAGTGGGTGGAGCATGCCCTCCGGTGCTATCAGGCTAGAGGGAGGGTGCCAAAAATGGCATTCACCAGCTCTTCACCAGCAAGTTAGGATGAGATTGTAAAAAAGGTGCCCAATAGCACTTCCATCCCCAAGAAAGTACCAGCAGGTTCCTAGCTCTCTGGCAGCTACTGTAAAATCAGTAAGTGGGTCTCCCTCACTTATGGTCTAGGTGTTCTTTGCCATTTTTGCCTTTTCTGCTGCTTTTACCCTGGATCTCACTGCAAATGGGTCTGCATGTAAGCCCTTTAAGAGTGGGTTCACTGTTCCCTATAGTTTTATGGTTCTCCTGGACTTAATCCCCACTGATTTGTGGGGCTTGTCTTTTCAGTGTTGGACCCAAAGGTCAGGGTGCCTCACATGGGGCTCAATCCCTTCACTCCTTGAGGGAAAGTTCTATATCTTTGGGATCCCTCCCAACTGTGGGTCACTGCTTCTGGGGTGGGGACCTGGGTGAGACACTCTGCTTCTCTGTCTCAATGCATCTTTTTTATCTTTTGCTGTCAAGGCACTGTTTATCTAGTTCTCAGGTCCTTTTCAAAGGAAAATCATCCATATGTTGCTGTAAGTTTGTTGTGTCCATGGGAGGAGTTGAGTTCAGGGTCTTCCTATGCCGCCATCTTAAACCCTTCTACTCAAAGCAATAAATTTACATAAAATAAAAATTACCTAGACATTGAAAGCTTTCACTTGCAACATGAATGTTGAGGAACCTCAATTATCTAGAGTAGTGTTGTCCAATAGAAATATACCGTGATATATACTTACATATATATAATTTTAAATTGACTAATAGCCACATTAAAACAAATAACATGTGAAATTAACTTTGATAATATGTTTTATTTAGTCCACTGTGTTTAAAATGCCATCTCAACAAGTGACCAATATTATAAAAAGTGTTGAGATATTTAACTTTTTTTTATAGTAAGTTTTTAAAATCAGTGTGTATTTTATACTTATAACACATGACAATTGGAACTACCCATGTTCAAATGCTCATACCCGTGTGTGGCTGCCAGCTGCTATATTGGATGGAGAAACTCTAGTTTATTTCTCCCTTTTGGCCCATCCAAGAACTAGTTGCTTTGTGCCAAGAGATCAAATCTGAAGTCACTACCACTAACAGTCATTCTGAGTAAGGGCCCACTAACAGTCATTCTGAGTAAGGGCCCAAAACACATGTCTATTCCATAAGTCAATTCAGATTGTGAGGTTAGAGCACATTTTGCCATATTTTCCAAGTCTCCAACAAATGCAGAAAAGAGGCCCATGTCCTCATTTGGCAGAAGGTCTAAATTCTGAGGCCTCCAGTGAAATACACTGAGGATTTTTCTGCCAAATAAAAAGGAGGCTGAATGTTCCTAGTATCAAGGGAATGCTTGGCAGCTGAACATTTACAAAACATCTCTTTCATCTGCCCGATGGAAGAACTGACATAGGCTTCCCAGCTAGCCATTCTCCCAGGGATCTTGATCAGATGCTAACAATGCAGGTGAGAGCACCTGTCCTGCTTGGGCAGCTGTGCTCTAAGCAGGAGCCTCGTCACCAGGTCCCTCAAAAGATAAGGTTTCTCTTCCCAGTTTCATCAGCCTCTTCCAGACATTCTGTTTGCTGCTCTGTGCCGTAGTCACTTTTATTACAGCTTCTTTCACCTGATTTCCAAAATCCCTGTTTTCAAGGTCACCTAGACTGAGACCTCTTGTCACTGCCACTCGCCATCTTCCCAGGCTCCTGGGGTAGAAACCCTCTTTCTCCAGATCGAGTCCACCTTCAGGTCATGGTTCCTTGACTTCTGCAGTGTACCTTGAATCCATCCCTCCCTCTCCCCTTGCCAATGTCTGGGTTTACACTCACTTCCTTCTTGCTTGCCCCAATTACTGAACCAATTTCTTAACTGGCCCCCTTTCTCCAATTTCCCTCCCCATACTCCTCATCTCAATTTACCTTCTACCTTGCTGCCAGGGTGAGCTTTCTAAAATAGAAACTAAATCGGGTCACTTTTTGGTTTCAAGACTTTTATTGACTCACTGTTGTCTACATAGTGGATTTTAACCCTTTTTTGTAAGCAGAGGAAGCCCCAACTTTTTTCAATAACGTGTAACCAAGAACCCCAGGATAGAAAACAGATAAAATCTGAGCTGCTCTGAGCTGCTCTGGGTGAAGCAGGGACAGACGCCTCAGAGGCTGCCCTAAAGTCCTCTAGCCCCACCTCCTCTGGGCTCCCGGCAGCTTCAAGGAATCCTGAAGCACTTCTGGACACAGCTGGAACCCTACTGCCCAGTGGGAAGCCTGTGCTCCTTGGCCTAGCATTCAGGGCCCAATGGAATCTGGGTCCAGCCCACCTTTTTGGTGCCATCACCCGTCACTGCACTGCACACATACCCCAAGTCCCCGCTACACAAACCACACATGACCCCACATGCCAGGCATTTCTGAGGCTTCACACTGTGGCCACACAGTGTCCTCTGCCGGGTGTGTCCTCCTGCTCCTCCCTGTATGGCGAGATCCTAGTTGCCTTCCCAGGTTTAGCACCATCATTCTATGTGAACTCTTCCCTTATGAACAACGTGGATGAACTTCCGTTATAAACTAATCCCTCCCTCCTCTAGGAAGACTGCTGAATTTACTGTCTAACCACTTACCACATCTGTTACCTGGACGTGTTTCTCCTAGCAATATTGTGGGCAAGGGCCTTTGATTATCTTTCTAATCCTGGCCCAGATTTCAATAAATGTTTGTGGCATCATGAAGTTAAGACTGTGTCCCCTCTATCATCAACAGAGGTGAGTGAGCTATTCTCAATTCCATGAGGAATTCTGAGAACCTTCAGGGCAAGAAAGAGGCCAAAGAGCCCTGAATTGGGAATCTGGCTTGCTCCACACTATGTCTTTCTTTCTTTCTTTCTCTCTCTCTCTTTCTTTCTTCCCTTCTTCCTTTCTTCCTTCCTTCCTTTCTTTCTTCCTCTCTTTCTTTCTTTCTTTATAATTGAAGTATAGTTGATTTACAATGTTGTGTTAATTTCTGCTGTACAGCAAAGTGATTCAGTTACATACATATATACATTCTTTTTTCAAAAAATATTCTTTTCCATTATGGTTTATCATAGGATACTGAATATAGTTCTCTGTACTATACAGTAGGACCTTGTTGTTTTTCCATTCCATATGTAATAGCTTACATCTGCCAAACTAGGTCTTTAAATTCAGCCCTACGCTGCTATGGTTTTAATGCTCTTGGAATAATGATACTGATCACTCTAGTGACTAATTTTTATAAGGCAGCAACCACATGCCAAGCACTGCTGTAAGCATTTTTCAGGGATTAACTCATTTTTGTTTTGCAGAATGAAGGCTGCAGGAGTTACTAAATTGAACTCCTCTTTCTAGTTGCACTGGGGACTGAATGAGATCTTACAGATCATCTCCTGCAGCAATGAAGAAACCACCAGAGTCACCAGACAGAGAATAAGATGACCACTTCAGGTGATTCAGCAGGTGGCAGAGCTGCCTGGTGGCAGGTCTCCTGGCTCTTGGGTGGCTCTACTTTCGCCCACACAGCACTGCTTCTCTGTAACAGGAAATGGCCTGATACCAGCCAGAGCCACATGTAGATGTACAAAATGTTTTACAAAGCTTCCGCAAAGGCATATGACATTCAGGTATCAGCACAACTCAGTTCATGCCCAAATATTTCCTCACTTAAATGATTCCATTTCAAATTTGATTTATTTGATGTAAAAGTTGCCTCCTAGTAAAAATTATAATCACTAAATAATTTCTCTAACAATGGTATGAGTTGCACCAATAGAAACCTAGGGTAGAAACAACCTCCTGTTCTCAGCTATAGACGTGCTAATGACTGCATGTGAGATCCCATCCAGGCAGAGTGGGCTCCTGGGGAGGCCTCAGTCACTCTGGTTAAGGCTGCTACCACATGGCTTCAAGGACATGGCTGTCATGACCCTCGGATATATACTGATCATAATTTTTTGTAAAGCATGTCATCTTAGTCAGCTGAGGCTGCTCTAACAAAACACCATAGACTGGGTGGCTTAAACAACAGACATTTATTTCTCACAGTTCTGCAGGCTGGGAAGTGCTAGGTGAAAATGCAAGCACATTCAGTTCTTGGTGACGGCCCGCTGCCGGGCTTACAAACAGCCACCTTCTGTTTGGGATCTCACATGGCAGAGAGCAGAAGTTCTGGTCCCTTCCTCTAATCCCATCATGGAGGCCCCACCTTCATGACCTCATCTAAACCTAATCACCTCCCAAAGGTCCCACCTCCAAATACCATCACACTGGGGTTTAGGGCTTCAACATACGAATTGGGAAGAACACAAACTTTCGGTCCGTAACACATGTCTCAATTCAAAGTACATTTCCTGAAAGGCAGCATGATATGGAAAGACAAGTGAACCTGAAGTCAAAACTTCCACCATTGACCAACTGATCTTTGGGGGAATCAGTTAATATGGCCAAGCCTCAGATTTGTCTTAAGGAAATGTTATCAGTTCTACTGGCCCTGGCTAGCTGGGTCACTGTGAAACTTCAAGGAGATGTGGGTGAAGAAGACTGGGATCAGTAAATACTTAATTTTCTTCTTTAAGGATTGACCATATTTGGAGAATGTTATCCAGAACTGTTTCCTCATTACATCTCAGAGAAAGGAAGTGACTTAGCCATGATCCACAGTCCAGGATGAACACAACAGAACCGGGGCATCGTCCCTCCCTAGCACTCTATCCTTTACCTAAACTGTTTTAGGATAACATTAATTCCATTCTTCTTCTCTAGGAATGTGTAGAAACTTTTGTAAACCCATATATTAAACCTTACAATTTGTAATTGAAGGCTAGAAGGACATCAAAATAATGTTTATTGAATGCATTAAGGCACTAAGCTCTTGATACATAGTTTCATCCGACCCTCAGGGCAGCCCAACAGTGCTATTGTCACGGCCCCTCTTCCAGTCCACTGTTCCAGAATTTGAGGGTCAGGAGAGTTAAGTAACTAGCCCAAGACCACACAAGTGGAAAGTGGCAGAGGAGATTCAAACTCAAGTTTGCATGACCAAATTCAGTGCTTTTCCCATTAGCCCTGGGTGCCTCAACAAGAAAAAATAATCTCACAAAACTGGAGAAAAAGGAAAACAACAATAACAATGTGATTTCGGCATGCTGTCCACTGATGTTATTTCAGAAATGTGCACTTAACATTCATATTTTGACAAAAGCAGTAATTGCCATATTAGGAGAAAACAAATTAGTTGTTTATTTTTTCTGTCTCTCTCTCTTCTAAAAGTTTAAAAAGTATAATTTGGGCTTGCTAACTTAAAAGGGCAGAAGGATGGTGCAGTGAATTAACGTGCTTCCATGGCCGCTTCATTTGCATACACTGCAGAGGCGCAGAGAATGGAGGGACCCCTGACTAAAGGACTTGCCCGCCGCATTCCATTCTGGGGGTAATGCCTTCACCTGTCTACTTTTAAAATTCTGCTACTTTAAGGTATACAAATGCGAGTTCAAATTCCTGCCTGAAACACCAGTGGGGGTTCACTACACACCCTCAGCTTTAAGGGTCACCCTGTCTTTCTACAGCCCCTCCCCACTCCCCTCTCCTCCCCCTCCTCCCCCCTCCCCCTCCCCCTCTCCTCCCCTCCCCCTCTCCTCCCCTCCCCCTCTCCTCCCCTCCCCCCTCTCCTCCCCCCTTCCCCTCCCCTCCTCCCCCCTCCTCTCACCGCGCGGGGTGCTAGGAAGGCTGGGGTGGGCGAGGGCCGAGGGCCGAGGGCTGCGGCAACCGGGGGGCGGAGGCGCATTGTGAAGTGGCCAGAGCGTCACAGGCGGCCCGGACCCCCGGGATCCGAGGGCGGGGCGGGTCTCCGCAGCGCCCCCCGTGAGGTCCAGGGACCCTGGCTCAGACGCTGGGCGCGCGGGGAGGGAGCATGGAGGGCTTCGGCCGCTTCTCCCCGTGGCCTCACTCGGACCTCTGGGAGGCCCCGCCGCCCCGCAAGGAGCGCGCATCCTCGGCGCGGCTGGGCGGGTCAGGGCCGCAGAGCGAGCAGGGCCTGTGCTCCCGGCCCGGGACTCCCCGCGAGCGGAGCGAGGCCTCGGCGCCCTGGCCGCACCTGCGCTGCTCGCCCACCCCGCGGCCCCGCCGGCGCCGGTACCCGGACTTTCCGCCTGAAAGCCGCAGCCTGACCGACGTGGCCCGGAGGCCCCCGGACCACGCCAGGAAGCACCGGCCCCGCAGCCGGCGCCTGGAAGACGCCTGGGGGGAGGCGGGTACCAAGCCCCTGGAGCAGGGAGGCAGGCCGCCTAGCCCGGCCTGGCAGCAGCAGCCCCAGCTGCCACCGCAACAGCCTCAGCCCTGCCAGCACTACCCTCCGGCCCGGGGAGATTCGCCCCCACCTTACCCGCAGGGAGCTTACACTCCCCCGAGTGGAACTTTCGGGGTAGAAAAGGTGCAGAGCGGAGACCAGTGGGCAGTGCCGGCCTGCAGAGGTCTCGGTCGCTGGTCCCTTTCCTCGGTTCACACGAAGAAGTGTTCTGTGCCCTCCAGAGAGTTCGGGACGCAGTCAGGTTGCGTGTACCTCCAGAAAAGATACCGTAATGATCCGGTGGAGTCCTTAGCCAGCCAGTACTCCCAGCACTCGCTCTCCAGCAAGGCGATGCAGAACCAGCACACCCAGATCCTCAAGAACAAGCTGGAAGAGGCAGTAATGTCCTCCAGGGACCGGAAGATTGTGGCCCTGGTGCTGACCTGGCTCAAGAAGGCCCAGAGGATGCGGGAGCTGCAGCAGCAGGCGGCCCTAGCCTGGGAGGAGCTGAAGCGCTCGGACCAGAAGGTCCAGTTGACCCTAGAGACAGAGCGCAAGCTGCTGCTGCAGCAGAGCCAGGAGCAGTGGCAGCAGGAGAAGGAGCAGCGTGTCCGACGGTGGGACCGGCAAGCGACGAACACGAGCCGGCAGGAGCGCAGGTGGAAGGCGCAGCTAGGGGACCAAGAGAACCAGCGCCAGGAGAAGCTGGAGGGGGCCCCCTCTGAGACCGAGGCCAAGCGCGGGACGCAGTACCAGGTGCAGCGCCTGCAGGAGCACGAGAGGATGATGCAGGACCTGCGGGAGCAGAACAGCCTGCAGCTGCAGAAGAGGCTGAAGCAGGTCTGTCTAAAGAGGCATGTGCACACCACCGAGGGCCAGAAGAAGATCCAGGAGACCCGTCTTAGCTCCCTAGTCAATTACCAGGCCCGGAAGGTCCTCAGGGACTGCCAGGCCAAGGCTGAGGAGCTCCTTAGGAAGCTGTCCCTGGAACAGAGTTCCCAGTGGTCCCAAGAGATCCCCCAGGGCCTGATTAAGGAGCATCACCGGGAGCCGAAGGAGAAGGTCAAGAAGGAGGAGGAGCAGTGCCAGCAGGTCAAGGGGTGCGCGGAAGAGTCCGGGGAGCAGAGGAAGGGGCACGAGCGGCTGCCCGTGGAGCTCGCGGACCAGAAGACCCTGCAGACCAGGAGTAACGTCCACAGGAATATCAGCGACAAGGTGCAGCAGATTCGGGAGCTCAACATCCTGCGGGAGAAGAATCATCACATCCTGAAGCTGAAAGCCGAGAAGGAGGAAAAGTGCCACATCGAGCGCATTAAGGAAGCCATTAGGAAAAAGGAGCGGAAGATGGAGCAGATCTCGCGAGAGAAAGATGCACCCTTCGGTGAATTCCAAAAGATCTCCAGGGCCTCCAGGGCAGACAACGTGAGAAAGTTTGCCAACAACTTCTTTGATCCGATAGGGCGGGAGGCCCAGGTTCGAGCTGGGCAGCAGAGAGGAGGCCACTGAGAACCTGACGACAAATAGCTTACAGCCCAGGCGGCTAGAAAGAGATGTGGCAATGTGATTCGTTTTATAATCTGATTATAATTGAGCATTCATTTTTTAAAAGTGTATAAAATAGCTGCAATTTCGTCTGATGAACTAGTTTATTAATTCATTTGGATGGTTGAGAGGGTTGGGGTAGAAATTTGGAAATTTTAAGAAAATTACTTGCCTTTGTACATTTGGATTTAAGTAGAAAATATTCATTTAGTTCTCAAGTAATCTTAGAAGCATATGTCAGACACATCTTTGAGGAACCAAAGAAAAATCTACAGTGGGGAATACAGTTCTGTGTCATGAGGTAAGTCTTTCCCTGTCCAGAACTTACAAAAGTGTGAAGTGTGATGTACCTGTCATAAGAAATCTGCAAGAAAAATCTGCACAAAAAGAGTGTGTGGGGGTAGGGGTGGGAGGAATTTCTGTAAACAAGTATATTTGGGAACACAGCATACTACAGCCCCTCTTGGGATTTCATAATGCATGTGAAATTTTTAAAGGCTCTGAAAAGTCTGTCAGTAAAGACACATTTGATTAACCTAGTGTTTTTCACAAACCACGGAACTCTTTTTTTTCTTGGATCTTTCCATGGGATTGATGTTCTGTGAAATATTTTTGGAAACAGCTCTCTGTAGATCCTCCCAGGCTGCACTTCTTTGGCCTTCCCTTCCTGTGTTAATAGGAAATATTTATAATTCCTTTAGCACTACTGATTGACTGCACCACCACAGACATGCTGTCCAAAAGCTCACTGGAATCTTTTGGTCCAATTCTTCCCCCCCCCCCCCCTTTTGGTCAGTCTCATCCAGTCTTTTGGAACGAAATTCTATTAGAATCCTTCTCTTCCCCTCTGTTTCTCCTCTGTCTCTTCTGAAGGAGGTATGTGATGTCATTCTGTCTACCCACATTGTGTCTAATTAAACTAACCAGTCTGAATGAATGGCTAAGCATGATTCAGGAACACGACATTTAAAAAATAAGGAGCCAGAAGCTAAGTAGAATTTAACCCATCACATCTCAAAGTCTCCATTGAAAAATTCTAAAGGTGTTCTTTAAATGTCCCTAATGTAACATTTGTCTTTCAAAAAAAAAAAAAAAAAAAGAGGAGAGAGTAAGCCCCACTGGAAGATTTGTGTCTTCTTAGTGTTTTTGAAGTGACATGAAAGGTGACCTGGCAAGGGGTTTTGTTCAAAGGTCAGTGTGAGATCCATATTCTCATCTTACATAATGGAAACTGGGCCCACTTCCCTGCCGTAGTTCCCCTCTGTCTGCTGTCCCCAAAGAGGCCTACTCAGGCCCTCACTCCTTTGCTCAAAAGTAGAAAGGCCCATACATCTTGGCTCAATTTCTAATCTTATTATTTTCTTCTCTTCACCCAAGCTAATGCTGTTCCAGCCAAATGCTGTGTACATTCCCAGCATTCTAGGAAAGTGCTTAAAATATCTCAGACAGACGTCCCATGAATCTAACTCTTCCTCTTGACATAGGTATGTGACTTTGGGGAAGTTACCTTCCTGGGCCTCAGTTTCCTCATCTGTAAAATAGAATTGTATTTCGTACTTCAAAGGGGTGTTGTGAGGGATGATTAAAATAATCTAAGGTGCCTGGCATAGTGTCCAGAACCTAATACACACACAGTAATTAAATATTGCAGTTGTTATTATATTACTGACTTTCCATTTTTGTCAATTCCATTCTCCCTATCTAATTGCTATCTCACCAGCTGCCTCCTCCCATCATACCCACGTCTGATTTCTCTGAGGTTAGCTCACATCCTGCCTCTTGTATGAAATGTGGGACCTCCGTGGCTGCTCTGTCTCAACATCAGCCTCCTTTGACAAGCTGCTCACTTTATGGCTTAGTGAGCACTTAGAAATTGCTGCTTTGTTGGCATATCCGTTTTGCAATCCCCATCTTGGCTTCCAAGCTGGACTGCATGCTACTTAAGGCTAGGGTCATTATACCCATGCTTAACATGGTGGTCAATATAAAGTCAAAAGCCATTAAGCACAATATTTTGACCCTACCTCCATATCCCATGCCTTTACCCTACTAATGTTCTTTGCTCTTTACTCCAAGAAATAAATACAGACTTTCATTCTTTTATCCAATTCTTTATGAATATTACTGGTAGAAATAATCAATACAGAATAAAACTGACAGAAGATGAAGTACATTTACTTTCCCCTATTTCTCCCTTAAAAAAAAAAAATTCTATATATACATATATATCCCCAGTATAAATATATATATTTTTTGACCCCAACCATTACCCATGCCCCCAAAGACCCAGTGGGGAGCCTAGACTTTTACCCTCACCAGGATGTAATAAGGAGCTCCCCACCCTGGCAGAGTCAGTTGAGACCACCTGGGGAGCCTAGCCTTTCAACCACTACTGACACCACCACCACCACCACGATGCAGTAACAGGGCACCCCTCTCTCTCCCTACTGAGTGGTATCAGATAAAGCCTAGTGGAGAGGAGTTTTATCACCCTCCATCAGTAACACCCCTCTGGTGTCAATAGATGTCATGTGGGGAGCAGTAATGAGGCACTCTTAGACCTCCCAGCCAGGGAGGTATCACTGGAGGCCTAGAGGGGAGCCAACATCCCCACCTCCACCCAGCAGTGGTGGAGAGAGCCCCCTCCCCCCCACTCAGGTGGCAATGGAGGCTGAGTGGGGAGCTGGACTTATATCCCTGCCTGGCAATAATAAGGCCTCAACCTTCTTCCCTTTCTAGAACAGTGTGAGAGAATGCCAGATAAAACAGCAGATCCAGTCCTGCAATACTCAAAATGTCCAGGTTTCAATTCAAAATCACACTTCGTGTCAAGAACCAAGAATATCTCGAACTGAATGAAAAAGACAATAGGTGTCAATGTGAGGATGACAAATGTTAGAAATATCTAAAGATCTTAAAGAAGCCATGATAAAAATGCTTCAACAAGCAATTATGAACACACTTGAAACAAGCAAAATATAAAATTGTCTTGGCAAATAGAAAGCCTCAAAAAAAAAAATACGAGATATAAAGAAGAACCAAATGTAAATTTTAGAACTGGAAAACACATTAACAAAAATAAAAAGCTCAGTGGATGAGCTAAACAGCAGAATGGAGGGGACAGAAGAATCAGTGAACTGTAAGACAGAACAATAAAAATTACCAACTCTGAGAAATAGAAAATTACCAAAAAAAAAAAAAAAAAAAAAAAAAATAGCAGAGCCTCATGGACCTGTGGGACTATAACAGAAGTTCTAACAGTCATGGCATGTCCCCAGAGGAGAGAAGTAAGAAGGTAGGGCTGAAAAAGTGCTCAAGGTAATAATGGCTGAAAACTTTTCAAATTTGGTAAAGAGCTAACCCTACATATTCAAGAAGTTGAGTGAACCCCCCCAAAAGAGTAAACCCATAGAAATCCATAAGACATATCATAGTCAAACTTCTAAAACTGAAGAAAAGAAAAAAATTCTTGATCAGAGAATGAGAAAATAAGCCACAGACTGGGAGAAAACATTTGCAAAAGAGTGGCTATATTAATATGAGACAAAGTGCACTTCAGAGCAAAAATTACCATAGACAGGACCATCATAAACTTACAAGAGAGTCAATCCACTGAGAAGACATAGTTCTAAACATCTATGTATAAACAACAGAATTACAAAATATATGAAGCAAAAACCAATAGAACTAGAAAAAGGAATAAAATCACAGTTGCAGCTGGAGACTTGAACACCCTTCTCTCAACAATTGATAGGACTTCTAAAAAGAAAATCAACAAAGATACAGAAAAACTTAACACCATCAACTAACAGGATCTAATCAACAGTTACAGAAAACCCCAGCCAGCAGCAGCAGAACACACATTCTTTTCCAGCACTCATGGAACAAATAGCAAGAGAGATCATATCCTGGTCCAGAAAATAAACTCAGGACATTTAAATTATTGAAATCATACAAAATGTGTTCTCTGACCACAAAAGCATCAAACTAGAAAACAATTACAATGATACCAGGAAAATCTCCAACAGTTAGAAATTAATCAGAACTCTTCTAAACAATCCCTAAGTCAACGTCTCAAAGGAAAATTTTTAAAATACATTGAATTTAATTAAAATAAAATGTCAGATTTGTGGGACACAGCAAAAGCAGTGCTGAGAGGGAAATTTATAGAATTAAGTACATTTAAAAAGGCAAAAATCTCAAATCAGTAATCTAAGCTCTCACCTTAGAATAACCTAGAAATAGAGCAAAATTAAACCCAAAGCAAACAAAGAAAATCGAAGAACAGAAATCAATTCAAATAAAATTGAAAAATTCTCTGAAAAATTCAATAAAATAGACAAACCGCTAACAAGACTGATAAAGAAAAAAGAGAAGACACAAATTACCAATATCATGAATGAAACAGCAATATCACTACAGACCCTGAAGACATCAAAAGGATAATAAGGGAATGCTATGAGCAACTTTACACAAAGTTTGACAACTTAGATAAACGGACCAATTCCTCCAAAAACACAAACTACCACAACTCACCCAATATGAAATAGATCATTTGAATAGCCCATAATCACTAATGAAATTAAATTCATAATTTTAAAACTCTCCCCCCAAAATCTCCTGGCTAAATGGTAACACTCAAGAATTTCACAAATGCTTAGACAAGAAATAACACCAATTCTACACAACCTCTTCCAACAAAATGGAAGAGAAGGGAACGCTTCCCAGTTTATTTCATGAAGTTAGTGTTACCACAATACCAAAACAAAGACAGTGTGAAACAAACCAAACCTGCAGAATAATGTCACTCATGAATATAGATGTAAAGATCCTTAACAAAACGTTAGCAAATTGCATTCAACAGTATATAAAAAGAATTATGCACTACAACAAAGTTGGATTTATTCCAAGACTGCAAGGCTGATTCAGTACTTGAAAATCAATCACCATATTAATAATCCAGCACATTAGCAAATTGAAGAAAAGCACATGAACATATAAATCAATACAGAAACAGCATCTGACAAAATTCAACACCCATTCATGAATAATACTTTCAGAAAAATAAAAATAAAGGGGAACTTCCTCAACTTGATAAAGAGCATCTACAAAAAAATCTACAGCAAGCATTACACCTAAGTGAAAGACTACATGCTTTCTCCCAAGATCGGGAACAAGGCAAGCGTGTCCATCCTCACTGCTCTTATTCAACATCATGCTGGAAAGCAAGAAAAGAAAATAAAAAGCATAAGATTGGAAAAGAAGAAACAAAACGATCCTTATTCATAGATGACATGATGGTTTATATAGAAAATCCAAAGGAATCTATGTAAATCTTCTAATAAGTGAGTTTAGCAAGATCACAGGATACCAGAGCAGCATACAAAAATCAATCAGATTTCTATATATTATCAATGAACACATGGTCACTGAAATTTAAAAATACACTACCATTTACAATAACTCAGAAAAACTTACATATAAATCTAATAAAACATATATATGACTTACTTGCTGAAAACCACAAAAAGCTGATGAAAGAAAGAAGACCTAAATAAATAGACCTACTATCCATGGATTAGAGGACTCAACATAATAAAGATGTCAATTCTCCCCCACTGATAAACAGATTTATTGTAATTCCTCTTAAAGTCTCAGATTTTTAGTAGATATGGACAAGGTTATTCTAAGATGTATACGGAAAGGCAAAGGAACTAGAAGAGCTAAAACAATTTTGAAAAAGAGAAAGTGAGAGGAATCAGTCTGCCCAGTTTCATGACTTATTACATGGCTGCAGTAATTAAGACTATGTGATACTGATGAAGACATAGACACATACATTAATGGAACAGAATAAAGAAACCAGAAAGAGACCCACAGAAATATGTCCAATTATCATTTTCGGCAAAGATGCAAAAGCAATTTGATGGAGAAGGACAGACAGCTCAACATGATACTGCTGGAACAAGTGGATATCTACAGGCAAAAAGTAAGGAAGTAACAGAGAGAGAGAGAGGGAGGGAGGAAAGGAGGGAAGGAGAAGGGGAGGAAGGAAGGAAAGACTTCAACCCAAGTCTCAGATCTTATACAAAAATTAACTCAAAGTGGATCATGGACTTAAATGCAAATTGTAATACAATAAAGTTTTCAGGAAAAAATCTTCAGGATCTAAAGTTAGGCAAAGAGTTCTTAAACTTGACACCAAAAGCACAATCTATAAAAGAAAAAATTGATAAATTGGACTTTATCAAAATTAAAAACTTTTGCTATGTGAAGGAATCTGTTAAGAGGATAAAATGACAAGTTATGGGATGAGAAAATGCAAGTTTAAACTATAATGAGATATCATTATTCACCTATTGAATGGCTAAAATAAGAAATAGTGACAACACAGAATGCTGGCAAGGATGCAGAGAAACTGGATCACCCAGGCATTGCTGGTGGAAATGCAAAATGGTACAGTCACTCTGGAAAGCAATTTGGCAGTTTCTTCAAAAACTAAAGATGTAACTACCATATGACACAGCAATTGCAGTCCTGGGCATTTATCCCAGAGAAATTGACTTATGTTCGTACAAAAACCTATATATGGATTTTTATAACAGTTTTATTCATAATAACCCAAAACTGAGTTAACCCAGATGTCCTTCAACAGCTAAAAGGTTAAACAAACAGTGGTACATCCGTACCATGAAATACTACTCAGCAATGAAGAGGAAACAACTACTGATACACACGACAACTTAGATGAATCTCCAGAGAATTATGCTGACTGAAAAAAGCCAATCCCAAAAGGTTACATAGTGTGTGATTCTACTTATATAACATTAATGAAATGACAGGATTGCAGAAACGAAAAACAGATTAGTGGCTGTCAAGGATTATAGATGGGATGGAGGTGGAGGAAAGTGTTTATGGTGATAAAAGGGCAACATGAGGGGTCCTTCTGGTGAAGGAAATGTTCTGTATCTTGGCTGTCAATGTCAGTATCCTAGGTGTGATACTGTACTATAGTTTACAAGATGTTATCATCAGGAAAAATTGGGTAAAGGGCACATAAGATCTCTCTGTCCTACTTCTTAAAACTGTATGTGAATCTACAATTATCTCAAAAGATTTCTAAAAATAAAATAAAACTAACATTATTGATTGCTGGAAAAAAAATGCATTTTTGTTGGTGACAATGAGAACGTCAAAACCTGAACCCAGGAAAACTAGATTTAGTAGAAATTTATTAACACAAAGTAAACTCAACAAAGGCTAAAACTGAAAATAGTAACAGTTGTTACTGACTAAAAATTGAAGCACATTTTCTCTATACATTTACCTATGTATAATTTGGCCTGGAAAAATTGAACTTGGTAGAAATAATTCCCACAACAGCAGAAGCTGTAATTGGTCACATTTGATATTGTCAAGAACACTGATAAAATAAATGCAACTGGTCTCAATGCAAAGAAGTTTCGTAAATTGAAAACAAAAATAGAAAAATTTGGAAGCAATGACTGTACCATTTAGAAAACTGATCACAGAATTGAATTGGCTTAAAGGAGTTTGTGTTAGAAAATACTCTCTCAATGAAAATGTAATAGCCTTAGCATTCTGACTTAAATATTTGTATTCAGTACTTAGCAGATCAAAACTATGGGATCAAAACATCCTATCATCTAGCCAAACCTTATGAAATGTTTACTATGTGCCAGGCACTTGACATACACTAGACACTTTTACATTCATTTATATCCTTTTATTTTATAACCGTTATAACATAAATTAGCTACGGTATTTCACAGATGAAGAACTGAGGTTTACAGAGATTGAGCAAGATTTCTGAGATGCTGCTGCTAGTAAGTGGTAGAGCTGGGATTTGAACCCAGTTCTCTCCGACTCCCTATGCTGTTTCCATACATTACCGGCCTTTCAGTGATGAAAAGGAAATATACCATTGTGATTATAACCCAGACTCTGAAACCAGACTATCCATGTTCAAATCTAATCTCCATCATTTAACTAAGAGGGGCATAGGGCAAGGTTCTTTACCCATCCATGCATCAGTTTCTTTATTTACATAAAGGAAATAGAGTGCATAACTCATAGGGTTGTGGTGATTAAATGGATCAACACACGTAAAGTATTTAGAACAGTGTTGAACACACAACAAAAACTCCATGTTAGCTTTTATTATATAATATTTTCTTGACTCCAATGTTGGACAAAATATTTTTGAAAAAAAAAACCAGGGCTTCCCTGGTGGCACAGTGGTTGAGGGTCTGCCTGCCGATGCAGGGGACACGGGTTCGAGCCCTGGTCTGGGAAGATCCCACATGCCGCGGAGCAACTGGGCCCGTGAGCCACAACTACTGAGCCTGCGCGTCTGGAGCCTGTGCTCCGCAACGGGAGGGGCCGCGATAGTGAGAGGCCCGCGCATCGCGATGAGGAGTGGCCCCCACTTGCCGCAACTAGAGAGGGCCCTCGCACGAAACGAAGACCCAACACAGCCAAAATAAATAAATAAAGTGAAAAGAATCAAATTAAAAAAAAAAAAAAGTTCCTGTTGCTTTCTTACATATCATGCTACAATACAAAAGCTGAATTAGACAACTCAGAAAGTAGTCAGGTTTAAAAAAAAAAAAAAAAAAAAAACCAAAAAGAAGAAAGGAAGAAGTATTTTTGAAAATCTGATTTGCGAGGACACTCAGAATTTGGGAGGAATGAATGGTAAAATAACCTAAGTTTTGTCAAACATTAACATGTATATGTCTTTTATTGTAGGATTTGAACAAGATAGTGATATTAATTGCATTTGACCGGATATCAGGAGTTTTAAAGAAGTTACCTTTGGCTCTAGGGGATTGAAGTGTTTCTCCCCTGCCTATCTAATTGAATTAATTCCATATTGGACCAGCTTTTATTAATGTTCCTACTCTATGCTGATCCTGTAGTGATTGTGCATTGAGGGGAGAAAATACTGATTCAACTGAGTATTCTCAGGCATTAATCCTTCCTGGGTATGGGATGTCACTGAAATGATCTGGAGCTGTATGCTTCTCCTTTGCGTGTATCTTGTATAATGAAGAGTCAATAATGGACTTTTTTAAAATTATTTTTTGAGACACCAAACACTTTCCAATTTGATTTTGCCTTTTTAAAAATCAGAAAGTTCTGGGTATTTTCCAATTCTATATCTAGTTGCAATCAGACCCATTTCCCTTTCTCATAGCACATGAAACCAGCATCATTCTATTTCCAGTTAATTTTTCTGTGCTTCTAAAGGAGTGACTGTTTCACTTTGATGTTGCAGATGTTGAAACTCACAGGAAGTAGGGGGTCAGATTTACTGGAAAGCTTACATTTTTGAGGTCAAGTAGAGGTGAGCTAATTCTCAAAAGGGGAGGAAGGACCACTTCAAAAGGTTCTGAATCTTATTTTCTCCATTAGCCTAATTGACACTTATACTGGGTGGATGATGGTAATTGCTTAAAGCCATGCCCCTTTCACTGCCTTGAAGGTGGTAAAGGGATAGAAGCCTTAGGTCCCTGTCAGGGCACAGCAAGGGAGTCCTCCTGCAACCATCTGAAAATATGAGCTGCCAGGAACTACTCACCCCCCCTTCTTTATAATCATTTTGTAAATGTCTTCTTTTTTTAACTTTTTATTTTATATTGGAATACAGTTGATTAACAACATTGTGTTAGTTTCAGGTGTACAACAAAGTGATTCAGTTATACGTATACACGTATCTATTCTTTTTCAAGTTCTTTTCTCATTTAGGTTATTACAGAATACTGAGCAGAGTTCCCTGTGCTATACAGTAGGTCTTTGTTGGTTACCTATTTTAAATATAGCAGTGTGTACATGTCAATCCCATCCTCTTAAGCTCAGCTCAGAAACACACCCATGTGTTAATCAAGGCTACAGATTGACTCTCCCTACGTGGCATGGAAGATGGCCAACAACAGCCTTAGTCTTATGTGTTTCTTATTTGCAATCCAAGAAGAGAGACTTCTCTGCCTCCAATATGGAAAATTCTAGGAAAGACTTGGATTGGACCAGTTTGGGACCCAAGCCTTTCCCTTGGACCTGTCTCTGTCTATTATAGCCTTATAGCATGCAGCATTATACTCCATCCAGTCTGCAAGTCAGGCCTCTTGCGGGCATTACAAAATGAGGTGAAGTGGGCAAGGGTGCTCTCAAGATGCTAAATAGAAGAGAGGATATTGGGTAGCCCTTGGCACTCAGGAAGCAAGCTTCATACACATGAGGTAGCCAGGAAGCAAGCTTCATACACATGAGGTAGCCAGAAAGCAATGACAGAATGATGAGATTTAGGAAATTATATGCCACAAACAATAACTAGGATTTACTTAGCATTGCTTAAATGGCAATGAAATGTTTCCATCTTTCCCTGAACTCTCATACTCCCTGTCTATTTTATTAATGCAAAAACAGGCCCAAATTTCTACGTCTCATAGTGTGGGAGATTAGTGATCTTGAGGGTCCTCCTGTTTCAGAACAGGTATATCTTTCATAAAATACAACTTCTTTGCATTGCTGAGATTATGGAAATAAGGGACACCTCCATGGGGACACACCACACACACACACACACACACACAAACACACATAGTCAGAGATCTGAGTAGTTAGTATTGGAAAGTTGCTCTGAGGACATACAGGCAGAGTTGCTCTGAGGACAATTCCAAATAACAGTATGTCAAGAGGGAGAAGCTGACCCTGAGATTCACAGTTTAGTCCAGGGACTATGGAAGGGGATGACATGGGTCCAGGTCAGCAGCGTTCCTGGTCCTGGCAGAAGAAACCACTCTGGAGACAAGCATCCTATTCTGTATTCCACAGACCAAGAACAGCCAAATGTGAGCTCAATAGATCATCACACAAGGACACAAATCATAATGAGTGATTATCAGCAGAAATAAAACAGATTAGGATGCATATGGATTTGAAATATTAGAATTCTCAGAATCAGAATAGAGAATAACCATATATAAAATGTTTAAACAAAAGATGAGCAAGCAGAAAGGAATAGCAAATATGATGAAGGAGATTTGAAAAAGACATAGAACTTTTTAAAATGACATATATAGTTTTAGCTATTAAAAAAATTCAGGGAGTGCGGTAATAGCATATTAAACATAATTGAGGAGTGAATTGGTGAACCTGAAGATAGATCTGTAGAAATTTTCTAGAAAGTAGCACAAAGAAACAAGATGTAAAGTGCAAGAAAGAAAAAAAGAGACAAGGAAGGTAGAGTAAGAAGTTCCAATATCATATCAGAGTCCAGGAGGAAGGAGTAGAAAAGACAGGTAAGAGGGCTAATTTAAAGGTAATTTTCTAAAACTGAGGTACATGAGTACAAGGACACAGTAATCATGGCAGTTACCCAACAAGACAAAGAAAAAGTAAATCCAAACATGGACATATTGAAGACAACATGCCAAGTACCAAAAACAAACTGAAGATCTTAAAAGCATTAAAAAAGAAAATGTACCACCTTCAAAGGAATGACAGACTGACAGCAATTTTCTCAACAGCAAAAACCAAAGCCAAGAGACAATGGAATAATATCTTCTAAATGCTGAGGGAAAATCACATCACAGTCATCCTAGAATTGTCCACCTAGCAAAAATACCTCCACTCATGAGAGTGAAATAAAAACATTTTTAGAGAAACAGAAACCAAGTCTACTACCAATAGACCTAAGCCAGAAGAACTTTAAAATATGCACTCCAGGAAGAAGGGAAATAATCTTGGAAGAAAAGTCTGAGTTGCAAAAAAGTAAAGAAGTAGGCAAATATTAATATTGTCCATAAAATAATATTAACATCTAATTTCCATAACTTAGAAATAAAAATGTTTAAGAAGACATAATGAAAATACTCAGGATAATAGTATAAAAGTTGAAAGAGGAAATTGTTGTGTGATTTGCTAGGAGGGTTGAGGTACTATTGTTAGTGTTTAGTAGTTTTGCATGGTATAATTTCAAAGGTAACCATCAGAGAACAGAAAGAGAGTACAGCATCACTTCCAAACGAGTAGAAGGAAAAATGGAATGAGAAAGCCAATAAAAATGGAAAGTTTTAATAGTCAAGAAGAGAAAAATAGGCAGAGGGAAAAATAAATAGGAAGCAGAAGGTAACAGCATAGTGGAAAGACAGACAAATATTGCATCATGTTAATGAAACAGGACTAAACTCACCACACAATGGACCGAGATAGTCACACTAGATATTTTAAAACATTCAGCCATGTGCTATTCACAGGGGACACATTCAAACATAAGGACAGGGAAAAGTTGGAAGTGAAAGATTTATGAAGCAAATATTAACCAAAACAAAGATTTCTACTGTCAGAAAAGGTAGGCTTTAATACAGAAAAGCGTTATATAGATAGGGCCTCTGTGCAATAACAAAATGTTTGATACATCTGAAAGATAAAACAATTCTAAAAAGTCTTATGTTACATGTAATGCAAAATTGATAGAGTACATAGGGAAATTAAACTCATCATCAGAGTGGGCAATGTTCAAGGTACATCTTTTATTTATTGATAGGACAAAAAATTAGTAAAAATATAAAAATGCAATTATCGTTTGATTTATCAAACATATATAGATTCCATATGACAATATTTACAAAGACTAACCATGGAATAGAAGAAGGGTTAAAATTTTCAAATATCCCTTATCATATGGACCAAGTTTTCCAACCACAGTGCAATTAATTTAGACCTCAAAAACATATGCTTAGAACTTTTAAATCTCACTTTTAAATACCTTTTGGATAAAAGACCCCGAGAAATTTAAATATATTTAGAACTAAACAATAATGAAAATACAACATACCAAGGCTTCTGGAATGCAATAAAAAAGATACTACGAGAGAAATGAGAGAAATGTAGAGACTTAAATGCTTATTCGTATAAGAGAGGCAAGGCTGAAAATTAATGAGCTAAGTACCCAACTTAAGAAATTAGAAAAAGAACAACAGAATAAATTTAAAGAAAAATAACTTTAGGTGTCGAAATTAATGAAATAGAAAACAAAGATTTACAAAAACCTAAAGTTGGTTCTTAGAAAACGCGAATAAAATAGGCAAGCCTCTAGGAGAATTGTGCAAGAAAGAGAAATGCACAAATAATATTAACAATAAAAAGGGATATAATGAGAGATCCATCAGAGACTAAGAAGATAAGAGAGTACTATAAAAAACTACATGCCAAAGAATGCATAAAGATGCATTAACTTAGAAGAAATGAGCACATTCTTTGAAAAATAACCAACTCAAATAGAAATAGCTCATAACCATCAAAACAAGTGAATCAATTGTTTAATTTTCCTACAAATAATCACCAGGCACAGATGATTTTACAAGTAAATTCTACCAAGTGTTCATGGAACATATCATTCTAATATTATGCAAATTCTTTGAAGAAAAAAGAAAAAGAATATTCCCTAATTCAGTCTATGAGTCCACTCTACCTTTGATGCTAAAACTGGAAAAATATAATAAAGAAAAATCATAGGGAAACTTCATTTAGGAACATAGAGAGTAATCCTACACAAATATTAGCAAAATAAATCCTGCACTTTATGAAAAAAAATAACACATCATGACTCAGCTGAGTTTATTCCAGGAATGTAAGGTTTAACTTCAGAAAATCTGTAATTATCTTTCACACCATTAGCATTACAAGAACAAAACAATATGGTTATTTCAAAAGACAGAGAAAACACATTCGATGAAATTCAAAATATCTATTTATGATTTAAAAAATTAACTAGCTCAGAATCGAAAGGGATTTCCTTAATCTGATGAGGGAAGTCTAACCAAAACCTACACAAAATTATTTTTAATGGTGAAACAGTGAAGGCTTTTAAAATCAGGAAGAAAAAAGAAAAGAAAGAAAACATATAAGGTTTGGAAAGGGGAAAAAAAAACTTAAAATTCTCATTATCCACAGATGATATGTTGTCTATATAGATTCTTTTATCTACAACCTTAAAAGTTTATATATGCATAATACAGCTTTGTGTAATAGCCAAGAAAAAGAAACAATTCAAAGTCCATCAATAATAGAATGGATACATAAACTGAAGCGTAGTCACACAACGGAATTCTGTACGGCCAAGAGCATACCAATGATCAACAGCCATACTCAACAACATGGGTGAATCTCACAAACTTGATGTTGAGTGAAAGAAGCCAGACACCAAAGAGCACACACTGCATGATGCCATTTACATAAAGTACAAATACAGAAGGACTCACCTCTGCTGTGGAAGTCAGGAGAGTGGCTCCCCTTGGGCGGGGGGCTAGCGGCTGGAAGGGGCCCAGGGATGCAGTGTGCAGTAAGGAGGGAAAGCGTGGGATGTGGAGCCAAACGGTGTGGGGTTTAAATGCCGGCTCTGCCACTCACCAGCTGACAGACTGTCCACGCGGGACGTAACCACTGTGAGACTCAGTTTCCCCCACTGGAAAATGGGCATAAGGATGGTCCCCACCTCACTGGATTGCTATGAGATGAACAAGATAATGTATGTGAAGTCTGTGGCTCAGGAAGTTCTGGAAAGTGATAGCTATGGTTGTTGTCAGTCTTGTTCTTCTTCCTGGACTCCTCCACTAGGAACCTAGTGATTCCTGGGGGTAAAACACAAAAAACAGAGTTTTCCCTTAGCAGATGGCTTTTGATTTCAAGACGTTTCCTTCAAAGACGCTTTGGGGACCCTCCAGACCCCAGATATGTCCTCTTCAGTCGACACAGGTGTTGCTTTGTCCTTAGAACTCCTGCTGAGGTCACAGGCACCAAATGTCAAATGGTAAATTCTGCAAGGGGAGGGGGTGAGATACTAAATCAACTGCTTACTTAACTGCACTTCTTACAAATC
This sequence comes from Balaenoptera acutorostrata, assembly GCF_949987535.1. Classification (NCBI taxonomy): domain Eukaryota; kingdom Metazoa; phylum Chordata; class Mammalia; order Artiodactyla; family Balaenopteridae; genus Balaenoptera; species Balaenoptera acutorostrata. The sequence goes on from NC_080064.1 coordinate 163,024,364, forward strand.
TCAGACCAGCAAAACACATCTCTCATTCTTACCTTTATGGTCAGAGCTGCTTGAGTCTAAGGGCATTTTGGTTTGGAGGCTGTGTTTGGAAAACCTTCTGGTACCACTCTATCTGGGACTAGTCAGGCAGCCTCCCACCCCACCCTCGCCCGGGCATGCACCGCCATTTATCATGAAAAGAATGCAGCACCTGCTTCCCCCGCTAAATTTCCTGCTTTTTGTAAAAGCTTCTAAAATAGATTTTGAATTGTACGGTTTTCATAAATGCTGTTTTTGCAAAGTGTTTCTTGAATAATTATTTGTGCTTAGTGTTTGAAAAATAACTTTGCTCAAAGAGAAGGAAGATAACGTGTCTAGTGACTATAACATTAATGGGAGCACCCCTGAGCCAAGTTGAAGGAGATGGAGATGAGACACGTGGATAATCAACATTTGAGCTCCTGGAAGGGAGCCATAAACAAGTGGCAGACTTCCGTGGAGCTTCATCGATTCGTGTTCACTGAGCCTCATTCATTAGGGCAGTTGGGAAGCAGCAGGTGTACACACGTGTGCACATGTGTGTATTCCAAGGGGTGTAAGGACGAGAGATTGGTCCAAGCATCCTACCAATGTGACTTCTGCTTCATCCCAAGATGAGTCAGAGGCTTTCAAAGTATTGAAGAAAATAGGAAACGCTCCCCTAGTTCATGACGTAAAGCAGGAAGAAGCTTGAAGTGGGGCAGGCTGGGTTCCGGGTGCTGCACAAAAGCCCAAAATAAAAATAGAGACTTTTCAGCCCAGAAAGAAAGCCACCTTGTCCGCTGCCCAGGCTGGAAAAGACACGGTCCAGAACATTTATTCTGCCATGCTTCAGTCTTTCAGGCAGAAAAAGCCCTGGCAGGAGTTGATTTTGCAAGTTGAACAGAGAAGACTCGTCTTTGGAGTGGAGGGGATCAAATGATACTAGATGTGAAAGCACTTTGGAAAGTTAAAGGGATTATACAAAGGTAAGAGATCATTGTTATTAGTGGTGTGTTTGCTGAGAAGATGCCAGAATATGTCTTCTCCATAGATGATCACGACACCGCAAGGGCCAGTCGTGTCAGAGTGAGGATGGCGTCAAGTCAGGTGCCAGGAGGTGGGCCGTCAAGTGCAGCCCTACCGCTGATGAACCGCTAACTAAAAGCAAGCCCTTCGCCTCTCTGGCCTTGAGTTTCTATATCTGTAAATGGGGCATAATAATAACACCCTGCTCAGCGGGGTGTGGGAGACCACATAGGTAAACGTGCCCAGCGTGTGAAAGCCCTCAAAAAACCAGCTATTGTTTACTGAGCTCTTATTCTGGGCCAGACACCACGCTGAGTGCTTTTTGTCTAGTCTCCCATTAATCTTTACGAGAAACCCATGCGGTAAGAATGGTTATTCTCCATGTATGATGAGACACGGAGGCTCCTTGTGGATGGAGGCCCTGAAAGGTCCTACTGGGTGCCCGAAACCCATAAGTGACAAGATCAAAACCCAAACACAAAACCCTGTGGTGCCAGCCCCAAGCTCTGTTCACTCTCTCCCATTTTTCCCCAATAAATGTTACTTGAATCTCAACTAGGTTGTCCATCTTTTGAAGGCAGGTCCTGTTTGTACTTCCTGAACTCTCATCCCGGAGCATCTGTTCTGGTATTGACTGCCATTAAATATTTACTGAAATTGAAATGTAATAGCTCTGTGGGAAAGTCCCTGCTGGCCCGGTCAGGCTCTGACAGCTGTTCTGTGACTCCACGTGACTCCCTGATCCAGCAGGGATGACCTCTGCACAGGGGAGCTCAGAGACCATCATACACACAGCTTCCAAGGGCAGGTGATCAGACAACTGTGCCCGTCACCACCCTGAAAAGAGGGACCCAGATCAGGTAGCCTCTGGTGGCCAGGCAGGTGTCTGAGGCCCTGGGGACAGCCTCCAGCCCAGCTGTAGGAGTGCAGGTTGGCTTATCTCAAAGCTTCCCAAAAATCACTTCAGAAGTAACATTCGAGCTGTCCCGCATTGTAAATCTTCGAAAAGATTTCTTCGAAAGCCTGACGTAAAGACTGTATTGTAGGAAACACTGCATCACCATCAACTTCCAAGTGAAAACTGCTAAAGTGTACACAGTGGACAATGCACCCAGCATTTCAAATTAAGGCTTTCTAACGTAGCATTTCTTCACTCTCACAGACAGATGCACACGGCCTGATTTGATATGATACCCAAATATAACCAAAGTGTAATTTTAGGAAACTAAATTAAACTAAACCAAAGTGTAATTTATTTTTGAGTCGATGATAATACCACTGTAAATTTTCTTTAGGATAACTCCTTCTCGTGCCAGAGATAATAATGTTCCGGTCTTCAATTAAATGAAAGATTGAGTATTTCCTAGGGAGCTACTTGGTAGATGTGGTGAAGCCGCTTCCCTCGTGCTGCCACGTCTCCTCATTTTCCGTCTTTCTTGGGTGCTCTCCTTTCGTGCATTCGTCCCTCTTTGCGAGTGCCTCGTTCAGAGTTAGTCCCCTCGGGTGTACATAAGTCTGGAGGAGGAGGACCGGTCCTCTGCCATTCAGAACCCAGGGGAGCACCCAGGAATGAGCAGGAGACAACCAAACTGTGCTGACGAGCATGGGCGGCTGGCAGGTGGGGCAGCGCACCAGTTTGGCACTATGCTCTGCATCCAAGCAAGCCCCGCCCCTAGTGCACCGAGTCTCATTTTTCAGGGACTGTTTGCCAGGCTGCAAGTGCTGTGTGGATTGGAACTCCAGTGTCCCATGGCCTCTCCAGCCTCTGACATCGAACTGGCTTTTGTCTTGACCTGCTCATATAAGATCTTGGGCTCCCACAAAGTCGCCTCTGGAAGTACCCAGAGTAGGTGCCCCTCCCCACCGTCATGCCTGTGGGCCATGTTCTGCCTCTGTCCCGCTCCCGTCCTCCTGAAAACCCGCGTGAGAGTCACTGGCACTACCCACGTGAGACCCCAGTGTCCCCATCTTCCTGCACAGCCACTGCTGCCAGGTTGTATGGTCCTACAGCACAGGGTGCCGTGTGCCCAGAATATTAAACTCCCCTGTCCCCCACTGTGAGCCCTGCTTTGTCCTAGGGACACACATGCCTGCCGCTCACATTCTTAGATTCATGGTGTCTCACACAAGACAGTTCCTTCAATCCCTGCCTGCTGCCCTCCACACCCTGCCCCTCATCAGAGGCCAGCACGAATCCCCCACCACACACAGAGCCCCAGTGCAGTTCAGTTCTTGTGTACTGACTCCTTCTGCCGGCCCCCAGCTCACCAGACCGGCCTGGACACGTTTGCTGTCAGTGAGGGCTCAAGGAAGGACACCCACTGTGGGAATACATCGGGGTTTTTTAGTTAACATGCTGTTTTGTTTTCAAAAACTGAGATAGATAGATAGATAGATAGATAGATAGATAGATAGATAGATATGCGAGAAAGTTCTTCCTTACAGTAGAAAACCAACAAATAAATGTAAAAGGAATAATGGATTTAGAAAACCAGCACCTGGCAACCATCAACATAATGATAGATTCAGGCCAGAATCATCAATAGATGCTAAAATTAGTGGGTGAAATTTAGAGGAGTATATAGACCAACTCAAAGTACCTCCCCCCAAGATTCTTATTAATTACAAAGTGACCTTACAGAAGGGAAAATGAAGTCACTTTACCGTGGAGAAATCTGACCCATCCCCCCTTAACCAAATGATCAAAGCTAACATCACTGGTGATGAAACAAAGAGACAGCAGCACGTGCCTCCTGATACGGTGCCCTGAGACAAACCCAGCACCACAGCTTTGGTGTTACTGCCCAGAGCATATGACCTGAATGCGATCACAAAGAAACATCAGACAAACCCGAAGGAAGGGTCGTTCTACAACATAAGTGGCCTGCACTATGAAAAAATGTCAAGATCATGAATGCAAAGAGATACTCAATAACTGTTCAAAATTAAAGCAGACTAAAGTGATGCAACAACTGAATAATATAGTCCTGGGTTTTCTTTTGCTATAAAGGACTTTATAGGAAAATTGATGACAACTGAATAAAGTCTGCAGGTTAGGGAATAGTATTGTATCAGTCTTACCCTGTATCAGTATATGTGGTGAGAGAGAAAATGATAAAACCAATATAGTAGAATGTTAACATTTGGGGTACAGGCAGACTTTGTGTATTGGGCTTTATTGTACTTCACAGATACTGTGTTTTTTACACATTGAAGGTTTGTGGCAACCCCGTGTCAAGCACGTCTATTGGCGCCATTTTTCCAACAGCATTTGCTCACTTCATGTCTCTGTGTCACGTTATGGTAATTCTCGCAGTATTTCAAACTTTTTCATCATTATTATATTCGTTATGGTAATTGTGATCAGTGATCTTTAATGTTACTATTGCAAGAAGATTATGAAGGCTCAGGTGATGGTTAGCATTCTTAACAATAACATATTTTTTAATTAAGTTATATATGCTCTCTTAGACATGCTTTTGCACACTTAATAGACTATAGTGTAAACATAACTTTGATGTGCACTAGGAAACCACAAAACTTAGAGTGTCTCACTTTCTTTGATATTCTTTTTTCTGGAACCAAACTTGCAATATTTTTGAGGTCTGCCTTATTTGAGTGAAATTCTTTGCCCTAGCCTTGTAACTGCTCTGTAAATTGAAGTTAGGTCAACATTTATTTTTTTTAAATCTGAGTTTTTCTTTGAGATTTCTGAAGGCATGTTTGTATGTTGCCAAACCAGGGTGGTGGGAGAAATAGTTGCTGTTTTCCCAGCAATAGCTAAATCCAGTCTTCTCCTTGGCTTTAAGGGCACAGCTGGTTTCCAGGTCTTTGCAAACAGAGAATCGTCACTGATACCTGAATTTAAACCAGTTCTAAACCTTTTCATGGCTGTTTCAAAATAGCTTAGAAAAAATTGGTGGGGAAATGGGATGGGCTTGGGGTGAGGAGGGCTGCATTTCTAAAAGGACGCATACCCTGTACACCCTGAGCCCCCCATAGGGTTGTCTGCTCGGCTTCTGAGAGGGAAAAGCTGCAAGGTCAACGCAAGACCCTCCTTCCCCTTCATGCCAGGGGCCAAGAGCTCCATGTCCACAGATTCCTGCAAGCCTGCTCATGACTCAGGTCTCAGAGCTGATTTCTTACAGTCCTAAAAATAATTTGAAACTAGCCCAAAGCTACTCACACATCAGACAACCTGAGGGCACTCTTGCTGGCATCAGGAAACTCAGAGACCTAATTAAACTCTTCTTCCCCTCCCCTCCCTGGGAGCACAGACTAGGGGAGAGCAAATCACAATGGTCAGATCCACGTGGGTGTCCCCTGAGGGGAGGGAGTGACCTCAAATCCCAGCAGAAAAGCAAAGAAGGTGGGAAGACTGTGGGATCCTGGGCTGCCTAAGGCTGGTTTCCAAGAAAGATGTGTCCCTGCTGCTTCTCTCTCTTGTTCAGGGGCCCGCCAGCCCTCTGACAACCGCCCATATGTCCAGCTGGGGCAGTCCCACTAGGAGAAAAGAGACCTAGATATCTGTGCTAGAGACGGGCTTCAGAGCAGTATGTGGGCCGTGGCAACTGGAAAAGACTATTTTCAGTTGAATCTGCACCCATCTACCATTCCCCTCCTATGTGGGAGGGACTGATATAAACCAGGGACGGGACAGTTCTCCCAAGCTTAGTTAGGATGTGACCTCAGGGTTGGGCAGGAGGAAGTTATAGGACTAGAGTCCCCACCTCAACCCCTCCTCCCCACTGTCACGTACCCTGAGTGAACAGGAAGTGTTTATACACCTGGCAGGTATGCAAGAACACTTCTTAGTTTTGAATCAAATAAATAACATCGAGGCGACATTCAGTGTTCATTGTCTACCTTCCTCATTCCAGGCACGATGCTAATCGCTCCAGGAGATGATCTCTTTTCGTCCTCCCAACCGTCTATGTGGTAGGTATTATTAGTCCCATTTGAGAGTTGAGGAAACTGAAGCTGAGAGAGGCAATTTCCCAAGTCACCTTTGAGAAAGTGGAAGAGCAGTTAAGTTTGCAGTCAAACAGGGAAGCCAAACAACCACATGAAATATTAAACAGCAGTAAAAGAGCTCTTTGGAGAAGGGTTTCACCCTAGACTTTGTCCATGACCTCATCAGTTTCAAGGCTTCAGTCCTCTCCATGCAAAGCCCCCTAAACCTGTAGCTCCAGGTCCGGCCTCTCTCCTGTGCTACAAAAATTCCCTAAATGCTTGCTGTCTGCTTGCTGTCTCCTCCAGGTTGCCCTCTCTGGAGCTCACACTCAGCCTGGCCAAAACTAAGCTCACCATCACTTCTATGTTCATCCCAGACTAACTCCTCATCCGATGTGTCTATTTCTGGGCAGTGACACCATCTCCTAAAGACAAAGGTTTGAAATCTTGAGCTTTCCATCACTGTTCCGTTATATGCTGTCTGAAATACTTTTTTCTCATTTTCCTTCCTCTCCCATACCTGCAGCTCTTCTTTCACCTATCCTCCCTCACCCATCTAAGGAAATCTGGGCTCTCTTTTAGCAGAAAAATATGATAGAACTCCTTCCTCATCTATCCACCAGTGCCTAAGAATGATTTTTTGAAAGTTGATCAGTCAGAAAAAGGAATGTCAAATCCTGGACGCTCACTTTACCTAGATCCAATTTTAATGATTCACATACATACCTTTATTATCTAACAAAATGGAACGAGGACACTCAGCGTGAAGAAAAAAACATTTTTTTTTAGACTCTACCAAGCCTTGTGCCAGGTGCTTTCACATACATTATCTAACTTAATTCTTATAACAACTCTGCAAGGTAGATACGATAAAACTCACTTTATAGACAAGTTCAAAATCAAGCTCAAAGGGTGGGAGGGAGGGAGACGCAAGAGGGAAGAGATATGGGGATATATGTATATGCATAGCTGATTCACTTTGTTTTAAAGCAGAAACTAACACACCATTGTAAAGCAATTATACTCCAATAAAGATGTTAAAAATTAATTAATTAATTCAAAAAAAATCAAGCTCAAAGAAGCTGAATAACATGCTCAAATCATACACCTAGTGAGTCTAGAAGCCTTTCTCTTCTCTTTTACAATCTCTCCCTAAGTGATCTCACCCAGATTTAAAATATCATCCATAAGCTGATAATTTCCAGCTTCATGTCTACAACTCTGTGTTCTGGACCTCTTACATCCCCCCTTAAATGGCTAATCCACCTAGATAAATTAACATGTCCAAAACCCAAGTCTTGGATTTTCCCCTCCCCCACTAAAATAGTTTCTCCAAGGCTACTGAAACTTCTGCCTCATCCCTACCACTCTCTCCCTTGCCCTCCAAGCTCCAGTAACACAGGCTGATTTGGTATGATTTAAACATGTTAATCTTATTCTTGCTACAAAGAGTATGTACTTACAAGGAATATCCTTCCCCCAAATCTTCCTTCTAGCTTTTTCCTTCACAACTCAGATCTCTCACTTCCTCAGAGAGTTTCCCTAATCGTCTAGCTCAAGTAACCTGTTGGTCCCACCACTCTCTATCCCATCATTCTATTTTCTCCATAGTACATATCAGTACATATGTGAAATTAATTTTTAAAAATATGTTAGTTGGTTCTCTCCCCAGACCAGATAGTAAGCTCCATGAAGGCAGACACTTTATTTCTTATATCCCAGTTCCTAGTATAATACCTGACACAAAATGGGTGCTCAATAAATATATGTTGAATCAAAGAATGAAAGAGTTTCAGAATAAGAATTGAACACAGCCTTGTGTAAATGCAAACCTCATGCTGGATGAAGGTTGAGTGATGGTTACTTGTCTTGGAAATCACAAGATGAGGCAAGTTCCTAGGTGTGCATCAACTTCATTAAACCCTTTGTAGCCAGTTTGATCCCAAATAAGCTAAGGTCAGTGGTGGGTAAGAAGCAGGGGCCTGGGGGCTTCCATGGTGTTCCATAGTCAGTGCCCCCTTGAATGATCCATGCTTCCATCTCCATGCCAGGATGGCTATTGTGACATGGATTCAAACCTCTAATTTCACCCTGAGGTAGACACTACTAGCTGCCTTCCCAATAGGCATTTCCATCTCCCTAATGCCAAGAGTAATTCATGCACCTACCATTAGCTTGTCATGTGCTTTGGGGAAAGCTGGATACATCCTTAATCCCAAGGGTCTATATGAGTCTAAGCCAGTCATGGTGGTCCCATTCCCCTTGCCTGTGACCGGTTTAGGCATGAACATGGTATGCGGTCCTGGCTAAGGACACATGAGGGGAAATCTGTGTGGGGCTTCTGTGAAAGATTCCTTCACTTGCCCAAGAGAGACACAAGGAAAGATAGTTGCTTTTCTTCCACAAGAGTAATTGTGTTATTGTGTCTGGGTGTGGCACAGTGGAGCTAAGGCAGTCATCATGAGCTCACAACAAAGCTCATGTGTTGAAAAGGGCAGAATAGAAGTATGGACAGAAACTGGGGCCTTGATGCTAGATGAGCCACTGGATTAACCAACCCCTGCAGCACCCTACCTCGAGATCTCTTTTTATGGGCGATGATAAGGACAATGGTCTTTACTGTCCAAACAATTCTGAGTTGAGGTTTCTGTTTCTTTCAGCCAAAAGCAGGCTCAAGGAGCCATGCCCTGATGAGACTTTGTCGATCTACTTCTTGGCTCTGTTTCAGGCCTACATCAGTCAAAGTCAAATTGTTGCTGCCTTTAGCAACAATTGGTCACATCTGGTCCTCGGTCCTGAACTAGCCTCACTATGTGGAATCCTTCCAGATCGAGAAGAACCACATGAAATAAATAATATTTTTGACATATTTATTGCACTTTGCATTTTATAGAGGTTTCAGTATTTCCTTCTACATGCTTCAGCATCTAGTATGTGCCAAGCCTGGCACAAGCAGCGTGATAGAGCTGTGAAGGCAACAGACAAGATCTGCGTCCTCATGAAGCCTACAAGGAAACAAGTACAATAATTTCAGATTGTGGTGAGTGACGTGCAGGAAATAGATAAGGCAATGAAACAGAGAGTAACCAGCCAACTGCAGTAGGAAGACTTCTTAAGACCTGATGGTCAGGGAAGGCCTCTTTGAAGAGGTGACCTTTTCTCAGTTGTAACTTGCATCTATTTTTTCTATTATTGAAAAATGTACATAACATAAAATTTACCATTTTAACCATTTTTAGTGTATAGTTCAGTAGCATTAAGTACATTCACATTGCTATTCAACTATCATTACCTTCCATCTCCAGAATTTTTCATCATCCCAAACCTAAATTCCATATCCATTGAACACTAACTCCCCACTCCTCTCTCCCCCCAGCCCCAATGACCACCATTATGCTTTCTGCCTATGAATTTGACTACTCTTGGTACCTCACAGAATTAAAATCATACAATATTTGTCATTTGTGGCTGGCTTATTTCACTCAGCATATGTCCTCAAGCTTCATCCATGTTGAAGCATGCATCAGAATCTCCCTCCTTTTTAAGGCCAAATGATATTTCATTGTATGGATACACCATTTTGTTGATCCATTCATCCATTGATGAACGCTTCAGTTCAAGAAGGTGACGTTTGAAATGAGAGCTAAAGAATGAAAAGAACCAGCCATCCAAACCCAAAGAACGTACAACGCTGAGAGTGGACCATAGTGTAAACTGTGGACTTTCAGTGGTTATGATGTGTTCGCATAGGTTCATCATTGTAACAAATGTACCACTCTGGTGGGCGATGTTGATAATGGGGAAAACTGTACATGTGTGGGCACAGGGGGTATATGGGCAATCTTTGTACCACCCCCTCAATTTTGCTATGAACCTAAAACTGCTCTAAAAATATAAAGTCTTAACATAAAAAAAAAAAAGAGCCAGTCACAGGAATTGCCAAGGGACTGGTTTCTCGGCAGATGGGGCAGCAAAGATAAAGGCTGGGAAACTTCTAATCTTTCCTGAAGACTCAACTCCAATGCCAGCCCCTCTGCAGTTTTCTCTCACATCCCTGAGCAGCCGGTCACTCCCTGTCTGTGCTTCCAAGGACTTTTACCTGTATTTATCCCATTGCACCGTTGTCTCTCCTACCAGGCTATGGTTCCATCACCCTTCCGAACACACATTTTTTTTTTTCCAAGAGCTGCAAACAACTGCAAAACGGTGAACTTGAGCTGCCAACAAACTGTGAAAATGATGGATTTGAGTTTCTCTTTACTTTCAGCCCCATAAGGCGGAGGAGATAAGGAACACGATGAAACAGCAAATGCAGGCGGAGGAGGAAAAGAAGCAAAGGACCTGCGTCCTCTCCTAGCTAAGCCTTGAATTTAGAGCCGCAGCTTCCTGGAGCGGGGAGGGATATTGCAGATCCTGTAATACAAGGTGTTTGCTTTGTTGTGGGGTGAAATGTTTTGTGCAAGCTTCCTGGACGGACACGGAGAGGCTGGGAGAACAGCAGGCTCTTAGCAGTCCTGAGAGGTGGTTAAAGCAAGTTTTCAGTGCCCCTCTGTATCCTCCTGGTGTCCCATCGGCTGGAGGACTTCACATTATTCCACGCTTGGTGGGCTTCTGGGGCAAAGGGGTCCTTGCAGGGCCCCCTCAGCTCATACCTGCAAGGGCTGCAAACAGCCCTGGGTGACTTGCTGTGAATCTTTGCTAACAGGAAGGAAAATGGCGGTTACTCCCATTGCCCCAAAGATCCTGGGTCCCAGAGAGAGAGAGAGAGAGAGACTTGGTCTTACTCCAGAGGATGCCATCCCATCAGCTGGGAGAGGGTCGCTGGTGGTGCAGAGGCCCCAGGTGCACTCTAGCGGTTGGTGGGTGGGCAGACCATCCTGAAACTGGCTGTTCAGAGGTGGCCCCTGTGCTTTGCTCGTCCACATGGCCTTGAACTTGTCAGAGCTGCCACTGCGCTTTGCATGAACTTGCCCTCTACAGCCCAAGCCATCCTTCTCTGACTCTCTGTCACAAAGCTGATTAACATTCTCTCTCGGAATAATTCCCAGGCCCCTCAATCCCTTTCAAAAGCTATTTTCTCCCTTTACATGGAGCACAATTTTGTGGGGACAGATGATATCGAATAATGCGAATGCTGAATTCTCAGAAAATGGCCAGACGTTAGATTGGTATGTATGCATCCCTCACATAGAAACAGGAAGATGTTCGTCTTTTGTTTATTGACTAGGCAATCAAAAAATTACTCAGAGTCTATTGTGTGCTACGAACTAGGCATTTTGGAAGAGACGGCACAGCCTGACATGGTCCTGGCCATTCACAGAATTATCAACCTGCTGAGAATGACTAGCACGTGTGAGAAAATGAGAGAGAAACTGAATGCTATTGTGTGTGGCCCTAACCCTTTGTGCGTAATTACAGGCTGCCATCCATCCCTGGGAAACACACCCTTTCTATAGGATGGGTCTCCCTCGGAGTATTTTTCAAGGTGAACGAGGCACTGTTCTTCCGAATGTGGCATTCCTGCCAAACTCTCTAGCATATTTGTCATCTGAATAAATCTGATCAACAAATGACACTCTATACTCCTTGGAGCAAACACCAAGTACGGATGCTGCATGTGGACCCTGAAGGCAGAGGGTCATCTCAGTGACAGCTCATTATCACATGACCTGGAAAGCCAAGGTTGCCCATGTCCCCGCCCCTCACCAGGCAGGGCCACGTCTCCTTGCCTGCAGGGATTCCCAGGGTGACGGCTCTGTGTCTGCGGCTATGGCCACACCAGGCACGACTGCCGATTGTTTCCCTGGGGCTGACCTCATACACCTCACACTTTTGTCCTCTGGGCTGCTGGGAATGCCCTTTGGGGTTTTCCCATCTGAGCTGCCATCTCTCTGCAGTGGCCCCTGCCCTTCCCCTCTTCCTCTCTTCCTGGGGGAATCACAAGGTTTAGGGAAAAGGTAGAAGCAATTCCTATCTAAAGAATTCCGCATTTGGCTGTTTGTTCCCCCTGTGATGGGGCTCAATCACAGCCACCACCTCTGTCCAGAGTTACAAGTGCAAAGGAACCCAGAGAAGGGAGAAGTCAGTGTGGAAAGAAAAGGGCTGGGAAGGCTGCCTGGAGGAGGCACCTGATTGTGTCTTTGACATATTGGCATGATTAGAAAGAGAGGGGGAGGGGAGACCCCAACAGGGTGAAGAACTGGGGCAGATCTGAGCAGGCTGGGGGTGGGGGCAAGCTGAGGGTGACACCAGGGGGCAGAAGGGCATGGAGGAGCCTGGTGAGTCCAGGGCAGAGGGCCAGGGGAGGAGGTGAATAAGGTCCACTCCCCAGCCAAGAGTGAGCACTTACTATGGGCAGACACTGTGCTAGGTCCTGGGGACAGAGCAAGGGACAAACAGACAAATCTTACTGCCCACCCCATTGGAATGTGACAGAGCTTATATCCTGGTGGGCAGAAGCATTCTAGGAGTAAAATAATAAGTAAATTGTATAGTATTTAGAACCCGATAAAGTGCTATGGAGGAGAATAAAGCAGGGAGAGTGAAAGGGAGAGCTGGAGAGGCTGAGGAGTATCAAAATGTAAATGCGATGGTTAGAGAAGGCCACACAGAGATAAGTGACATTTGAGCAAAACTATGAAGAAGTTGATGGAGTGAACCATGTGAGCAGCTGAAGGACGAGTAACCCAGGCAGATGGACCAGCAAGTGCAAAGGCCCAGGGGTAGGAGCTAAATCCACATATCCACGGAATAGCAAAGGGACCAACACGGCTAGCGTGAAATGAACAAAGAGAGAATAGGAAATCAAGTTAAATAAGTCATGGGGAGGTGGATTGTGTAGGGCCTTGTAGACCCCTGGATGGGCTTTCTTTGCCTTTTTATTGTCCTCTGAGTGACATAAGGAGAGATTTAGCAGCTCTCTCTGATGGCTTGGTTGGCAAGAGTGGGGGCAAGCAGGGAGGTCAATTAGGAAAGAATGCAACAACCAAGGCAAGCGGTCATGATGGCGAGGACCAGTGTGGTGGCCGTGAAAGTGAGAAATGGTGGAGGCTGGGTGGTGGGTTTTTTTTTTCGGCCACATCGTGGCATGCAGGACCAAACCCATGCCCCCTGCAGTGGAAGCATGGGGTCCTAACCACTGGACCTCCAGGGAATTCCCCTGGGTGTGTTTTTAAAGTGGTCTCAACAAGCTGGCTGTAGCCGATGATATAGCCTGGGGTGTAAGAGAAAGAAAGCACTCCAGGAAGACGCCAAGGTTTTCCACCTGAGTAATTGGAAAGAAGGAGATTCAATTAATGGTGATAGTTACTTGGTTGGGGAGGGGAAAGGACCTGGTGGGAGGGGTGGAGTTTCAACTATAGAGACTCTGAGTTTGCCTTGCAGGCAACAGGAAGGATTTTAGTCTTTGTGATGAAATGAACGTTCCAGAAAGGCAAATCTGGCAGTAATATTTAAGAGGGGCTAGAGCAGAGAAAGACCTAAGATTAGGGACTCTGCTTTAATCTAGACATGAAGTGATATTTATGGGAATGAAAGTAGAAAATCTATGTAGAATGCAAATGTGCAATGGAGTCTTTTTTTGAGACCCACTAAAAACAGGCTGAACCTTCCCATGTCCCACAGTAGGTCCTATGCCCTCCCTGACGTTTCTGTGATTTCAAAACCTTATGTTTGTACAGCCATTTCTCACGCTGTCCTTTGAGCACCGATCTCGCTCTGTCTCACTTCTTGGAGCTGGTACCTTCTCTCTGACTTGGGAGGGGGGACATCCCCTTTTCTTGATTTTTCTCCCAAACTACTCACACAGGAAAGCAGGGGGTAGTCAGCTTTACTGAAGATTTGTAGGGTCATGATGGTGGCATGGGGTGTTGGGAGGTGACATTGTGCTCCTGCCCCCAGGAAGCTTAAGGACACCTTGTTCTTAAAAAGCTGCTCCACTGCATCTGTCTTAACAAGTGTTCTCACTGGTGTGAGTGACAGACCCCAAATGACAGCAGCTCAGACTCAAGATAGAGGCTCATTTCTCTCTCACGTGACAATGCCGAGGTCAGGAATCTGCTGTGCCCCCGGGGCTGGTGTGGCCTCCCGTGGTGTCAGGGCCCAGGATCCTGCTGTCTTCTCGCTCTGCCGTGTGTGGCCTCCATTCCCAAAGCCTTCTGACGGGGACAGCTGGCCTCTGGAAAGAGGAAGGTAAGAGCCCCACTCCTCCCTGGGAGGGAAGTTCCCCCAGGCTGCCCGGACCTCTTCCTCTTACAAACCACTGGGCAGAAGGAGGGCGACAGGTCGTATCTGGTTGCAAAGGGGGTGGGATTTACAGGTGGGATTTATTCTGGGAAGTCATGTACCCACTGAACATTTAGGGATTTTTTTTTTTTTTTTTTAACTAGAAGAATAGAGGAAACTGGAGGCTGTTGATAAGCCTCCTTCCTTGGAGCCAGTCTCACTTCCCGGGACTCCCTTCCCCAGCCCAACCACTCCACACTGACAGCCTTGCTTTCCAGCCAGACACACCCTTTCACTTGAATTCCTAAAACGACACTGTTTTCTCCTGAGAAGGACTTTGTGCCAGCCTCTTCAATTAATGCTTTTTCTCCCAACCCACAAAAGAACAGGCATTTGAAGAAAACAGCGACAGAACTTGGGATGAAGAAGAGAGAAAATTTAGGTCCCTGCCTTTGGAAACAGGAAAAATAGGAGTCACCCTATTGGAAATAAGGTCATGGGGAAGGAAGAGTGTAAATAAAAATAAAAAAACAAACTTACGGTTACCAAAGGGGAAGGGGGAGGGGGATAAATTAGGAGTATGGGGTTAACAGATACACACTACTGTATATAAAATAGATAAACAACAAGGACCTACTGTATAGTACAGGGAACTATATTCAATATCTTTTTTTTTTAATTAATTAATTAATTTATTTATTTTGGCTGTGTTGGGTCTTCGTTTCTGTGTGAGGGCTTTCTCTAGTTGCGGCAAGTGGGGGCCACTCTTCATCGCGGTGCGCGGGCCTCTCACTATCGCGGCGTCTCTTGTTGCGGAGCACAGGCTTCAGACGCACAGGCTCAGTAGTTGTGGCTCACGGGCCCAGTTGCTCCGCGGCATGTGGGATCTTCCCAGACCAGGGCTCGAACCCGTGTCCCCTGCATTGGCAGGCAGACTCTCAACCACTGCGCCACCAGGGAAGCCCTATTCAATATCTTATAATAACCTATAATGAGAAAGAATATGAAAAAGGAGATATATATATATATATATATATATATATATATATATATATATAACTGAATCACTTTGCTGTACACCAGAAACTAACACAACGTTATAAATCAACTGTACTTCAAAAATATATTTATATATATAGGTGGGGAAGTGGAATGGGGATGGGAAGCGAGTGCATTTCTAGAGGAACTGGTTATACAAGGTTTGGACATGATAAATTAAAGGTAAGGGTGGCATCAAGGTAAAAATGTATTCCACATTCTTGAAAATGTAGAAGAAAATATCAGGTAAAAAGTCAAGCTGAAGGATGGATGTAATTTCTATATGCCTCAGTTTTCTCATCTGTAGAGTGGTGGTAATAATAGGACCTCTTAAATGATGTAGAGCGTGTAGCACAGGGCCTGCACACAGCGAGTGTGGGGTACGTATTAGCTGTTACTGCTTTCACTAGATGCAAGTCATCAGCTAGCAGGAGGCAGAATGTGCTCACCTAGAGGGATGTTTGAGAAAGAAAAGAGATGCAAATCTCTCCTTGGGGGTTAACCAAGGGGAAGGGAGGAAGAAAGAACAGAAGAGGGAGGAGAAGAGGCTGGGAAAGTGTGGGGCTGCTGAGGCTTTGAGAGGAGGGAGGGTCAGGAGTGGGTGATCTTTAGGTCAAACGCTGCAGTCAGACCTGGACGAGGGGGACTGAGGCAGAGACCCCGGGTTCAACAGGCAAGGCATCAGTACACTTTGCAAGGGAATTTCCTTGAGATATTAGACACAGCAGCCAAGACCACAGAGGATAAATGAAGAAGTGCTGGTATAAATGAAGGGCAAGGGCAGCGTAGATCTTACATGGCCACCGAGACACAGGAGCCAGGTTGCTGGGAGTCATAGAGAAACAAGGCTGGAAATCTGCCAGGTTGATGGGGGAGATCACTCAACCTGGGTGACACTGCGGGTTCCAGCGTGTCCACCAAACTCTCAGGGCAGCAGGACCCAAGGGATGTGTGGCCAAGGACTCCACAGGGATGGGTAGAAGCCAAGCCGAGCAGCCGGCTCCAGCTCACATTCCAGCCCCCCTGCATCTCTTACCTTCTCGATTCTACACACAGGCAATTCTGAGGGCTGGCCAGCTGGTCTCAGAGAAGCAGGTGCTCCTTTGTGGCAGCTCCTAGGTCCTCTGCATAGCGATGCCACAGGGAAGTGAGTTTGAAATTGACGGGGGTTTTCTGCCAAAACTGGTACCCAACTTGTTCCAGTCACAATCTACTCATCACGTAGTGATTCAGAAATATGGCAAAGCAACCCAACAGAGACCCATATTCTTTCTTTCCCTCTCTTTGGTATCTTAGAGGTGATGAATAAGAATCTGTCATATTATTTATGATAAAGTGCCACATATATACTCCTTTTGACATTCAAATCTCGACTTAAATAGCATGAAACATGCCTGCCCTCTTTAAAGGATGGCTTCTCTGAAAGCGGATAATTCACCATTATCTCTACATGACCAGGTGTAATTTGCGAGACCAGAAGATTCATTTTCCTGTTTAAAACAATGAATGGGATTGAGATGCTGATTTGTTTGGTAGCTGCTTTAGGCTGCCAACTCTAGATGTTTTCATCTTTTATCTAGGTTGGTGTCTGTTTCAGAGCAAAAACAGCCAGGAGCAGTCAGTAAGATAAACACATGCCAAGTGAGAACTTTTGCCAAGAGGGAAAATCTTATCTAATCCATGTGGGACAAAGATGTGCTGGTGGACGAGCCCATGTCCAAGAGTAGGCTTGAGGTCCAAGGGGAAGGCTGAAATGGCCTGGAGGTCCATAACCTTGCCTCTGCCCTCACAGCCAACTACACCAGTCAAATTGTTGTACAAAGCCATGTTAGTTCAGGCCTTCTGGGAAACCGATACCAAGATGGCAAGAGATTTTTACTTGGAAAAATGTCAGAAGGACAAAGAAGAGGGAGCAGGAGAAGGAAAGAGAGCCTACAGATGGTGGTACAGGTCTGGCCCCTGTGGAGGGGCCAGAGAGGAGGAAGGATGAGGTGGGAAAGTCTCAGACTTCAGCTCTATTCTAAGAAAGCTTCTGCCAAGCTGATGGGAAGTCTCCGAAGCAAAGTGGCTCATCTAGGGAGTCCCCATCCTGCAGGAATGGGCCTGCCACAGACCTCTGCCTTGCATAGTCATTGACTGGGACCAGCCCTGGGGAAGCCTGGCCTCCATGCCAGGGCCACGTTGGATCCCGCTGGAGCCATCAGTCAACCTTTCTCCCTCCAGTGGAAGATCTGAGCGACACATTTTTATGGCTGCCAGGCAGACAATTCGCGAAAAGCCATGTCTAAAAAAGCCTGGTAGAGACTTCCCTGGTGGGGCAGTGGTTAAGAATCCGCCTGCCAATGCAGGGGACACGGGTTGGAGCCCTGGTCCAGGAAGATCCCACATGCTGCGGAGCAACAAAGCCCGTGCGCCACAACTACTGAGCCTGTGCTCTAGAGCCCACGAGTCACAACTACTGAAGCCCACGCGCCTAGAGCCTGTGCTCCGCAACAAGAGAAGCCACTGCAAGAAGAGAAGCCCCTGCAAGAAGAGAAGCCACTGCAATGAGAAGCACGCGCACTGCCACGAAGAGTAGCCCCCGCTCTCCGCAACTAGAGAAAGCCCGCGTGCAGCAGTGAAGACCCAACGCAGCCAAAAATAAATAAATACAATAAATAAATTTATTTTAAAAATTAAAAAAAAACTAAAAGCCTGGTAATGATCCTTGTGAAAATGTTTGTGACTCAGGTACCAATAGGAATGAATCTTACTCCAAGAGACCACTGCTTATTTGGATGATTTTGAAAGTCAAGGGACAATAGTGGATTCTCCTTACAGGGGTTGGGTAGGGACTGGCTCTGGTTCTAGGTCTCGAGCTCTGTCCCACACACTGTCAGTGCTCCGTAGAGTTTATTACGGTAATAATAGCAATAATGACCACCACAACAATAACAATAGAACAGAACAGAATAGAAAAGAACAGAACTAGGTTCTTATGTTTGCTAAGTGTGATGCTTTCCATAAAAATCCAGGGCTGAGATCACGGCAGAAGTGGGTTTTTTTCCTCTCATATATAACTTCCAAATTATGGTAACTGCTATACTCAAGACACTCTTCAGTTAGAGAAGGACGGGGCAGCTCATGGAAGGAAAGGGAGGCTGGCAGGATATTCCCATATCCCATTTCCCAACCGCTGACACACTGTGCAGAACAGCATGTAATAATCACGAGCACCACTGAATTAGCATCTCCTACCTGGCAGCCTGGGAACTGGATGTTTTTACATATATTTATTATCTGCATTCCTCAACACAGGCTCACAAGATAATTTTTAATTGAGAAAACGAACTCGTCCACAGTCATGCTACAAGTGGCAGAGCCAAAATCTGGTTCTGGGTCTGCCTAACTCCAAACTCCATCTTTTTTCCACATCTTCTGAAAAGATTGGAAGCAGCTTTTGAGTGACACCACACTGCTTTTCCCGTGGCATTAGGACCAAATTCTCTAGCCTGGCATTTGAGAGTCTCCATGACCCGCCCCCATCCTCCTGTCCCCCACGCTCTGGGGGTTCCTTTCTCCAGGACTCCAGCCAGGTCCCCCCTCCCTTCCTTCTCTCCCCACCCCTCCCCCACTGTCCGAACCCACCCTCGCTTTTTTTTTTGAAGGAGCCACTAGTAGGGAGAGGAAAATTTAGAGATTATAGGTTCACGGTGTATTCACAATAGCCTTTTGTGTCTGCCAGGATCTTTTTTTTTTTTTTTTTTAAATTAATTAATTAATTTATTTTTGGCTGTGTTGGGTCTTCGTTTCTGTGCGAGGGCTTTCTCTAGTTGCGGCAAGTGGGGGCCACTCTTCATCGTGGTGCGCGGGCCTCTCACTATCGTGGCCTCTCTTGTTGCGGAGCACAGGCTCCAGACGCGCAGGCTCAGTAGTTGTGGCTCACGGGCCTAGTTGCTCCGCGGCATGTGGGATCTTCCCAGACCAGGGCTCGAACCCGTGTCCCCTGCATTGGCAGGCAGACTCTCAACCACTGCGCCACCAGGGAAGCCCTGCCAGGATCTTTTTAAACACTAGCTAGTTAATCCTTACCTTCCCTTTGTTCTTTCTCTGTGCTCTGTGCTCTCAACACAGTAGATTCTCAATACACATTTATTGGCCAGTTCGTTAATTCTGTTAATAAATACTTGTCACAAGGGCATTAAGTGCATTTGCAACACACTGACTGCACCACAATATGTAACACTGGTTTCAGATGACCTTGATGTAGAATGTTTTGATTATTAAAATATTGTCTTCCAACTGGACGAAAGGAACTTAAGGGAAGGAAGAAATGTAGAATGAGCCGCAATTCTCTTTTTCTTTTTTTTATTGAGGCATAGTTGATTTACAATGTTGTGTTAGTTTCTGGTGTAACAAAGTGATTCAGATATATAGATAGATAGATAGATATAGATACATACATATATATATATATATACACACACTTTTTTTTCATTTTCAGATTCTTTTCCATTATGGTTTATCACAGGATATTGAATATAGTTCCCTGTGCTATACAGTAGGACCTTGTTGTTTATTTATCCTATATATACTAATTTGCATCTGCTAATCCCAAACTCCCAAGCCTTCCCTCCCTCACCCCTCTCCCCTTTGGCAACATTTGTCTTCTATGTCTGTGAGTCTGTTTTGCAAATAATTTCATTTGTATCATTTTTCTATTCCATATATAAGTGATATCATATGATATTTGTCTTTCTCTGTCTGACTTCTTTCACTTAGTATAATCATCTCTAGGTCCATCCATGTTCCTGCAAATATGAGCCACAATTCTTTATCTGCAACTCTGGAATCCAAAAAGCTCTGACAGCCATAGTGTTTTTTTCCCAAGGTTTGAGGCAAACTCCCAAGGTGGTACAACTTGACCTGAACCAATGTAAGACTATTGGTTTATCCGCCTACTATGAATATTCATATGTTTCACTGCAGAAATACTAATGTGTTGCTTGCAGAGTGCTGCTCCAGACCCCCTTGTGGTGTTATGTAATGTACAGTTTAGGAACTGGATTACTTATCTAAATCTGAAAAATTCTGAATTAGAAACATGCCTGGGGCTTCCCTGGTGGTGCAGTGGTTGAGAATCTGCCTGCCAATGCAGGGGACACGGTTTTGAGCCCTGGTCTGGGAAGATCCCACATGCCACGGAGCAACTGGGCCCGTGAGCCACAACTACTGAGCCTGTGCGTCTGGAGCCTGTGCTCCGCAACAAGAGAGGCCGCGATAGTGAGAGGCCCACGCACCGCGATGAAGAGTGGCCCCCGCTTACTACAACTAGAGAAAGCCCTCGCCCAGAAACGAAGACCCAACACAGACAAAAATAAATAAATAAACAAAATAAACAAAAACAACACAAGTCTGGGACTTCCCTGGTAGCGCAGTGGTTGAGAATCTGCCTGCCAATGCAGGGCACACGGGTTCGAGCCCTGGTCTGGGAAGATCCCACGTGCCGCGGAGCAACTGGGCCCGTGAGCCACAACTACTGAGCCTGCGCGTCTGGAGCCTCTGCTCTGCAACAAGAGAGGCCGCAATAGTGAGAGGCCCACGCACCGTGATGAAGAGTGACCCCTGCTTGCCGCAACTGGAGAAAGCCCTCGCACAGAAACGAAGACCCAATACAGACAAAAATAAATTAATTAATAATTAATTAACATAATAATAATAATAATACCAATGATAATAATAATGTCAATGATTGCTGACTCTCACTGAGCACTGAATATGTGTCAGGCATTGTCTAAATGGTAAAAACACATTATCCCATTTAACCCCATAGCAATCCTATGAGGTAGCCCTTTCGAAGATAAGGAAACTATGAAAGAGCTAAGTGATGCAGCAAGTTCACACAGCAACTGAATGAATGAAGGAGAAGATGAATGGACACTAAGAAAGCAGGTGGGATCTTAGTTTCCCGACCAGGAATCGAACCCACGGCCCTTGCATAGGAAGCTTGGAGTCTTAACCACTGGACCACCAGGGAAGTCCCATCACTTTTCTTTAAATAAATAAATAAATAATATAAAATAAAAAGAAAAAAAACCTAACGTAATAAGATAACATATATAAATTGCCCAATTGTCCAAAACAATCTTACTCAAAAAATACTAGCTTCCTTCCCTATCTATAAAATAGAACTAGTCTTGCCTGCTTCTCCCTACCTTACAGGGGTTGGGTGCCAGTGGGACAAGGTATCAAATATGAAGACATTCTGTGACCTATATCTCTATGGGACACAGCTTCCCCCCATCATTCTCCTGGGGAAAGTGCGACGTTGATTTCCCAGCACTCGCTGGCCTCCCGTGGCATGTGTCAATGACTTAGGACCCAGCGTGATGATTTTGCCAGTGGGCTCCAAAGCAGACAGGTCAGTGAGGCCTCTGACATCTTACACTCCCGTCTGCCTGATGGTAAGTGAGCTGCCTCTAGCTCCAAGTAAAGCTCAGGAGAGGGGACGGACCACCTCCGTGCCCTTCGGGGAAGGACTAGGCCCCAGGAAGGCAGCCCAGAAGACCAGATGTCAGAGCGTAGAGTCCATGAACCAGACGGGAGCAGAAGGGAAAGCCTCTCTAAAGACCAGCGCCCCTACCAGAGACGGCTGGAGGCTGAGCTTCCCAGCAGCCCGCGGTGGAAGGGAGGCTCTGAGCAGAGCATGCGTCTCACCCGGTGCTGCGGCCCCTGGGGAAGCTGGGGTCCAGGGACAGGTCCTGGGAGGCTGATGAACACCTAAGATGGCCCAGGTGTGAAGACAGGGCCATGCTTGGGGGCTGTTGAACAAACAGGATGGTGGACGGGGTGGGTGGCTGGATGGGAAGGAGATTGGGCCCAAAGTGCAGAGCAGGAACCAGAAAGCCAGAGGTCGTGAGGCCAGAGGCAGAGCAAGCTCAGAGATCTGCACCCACCTCCTGACCTTCCTGATCCTCTTTCTGACAGCCAGCCCCACAACCAGACAAAGGCACTCACCCTCCCCTCTTAGCCCCATTTCCACATTAGAAAGCCCCCAAAAAACATCAATTATCTGCTTCCGTTTTAGAAAGTCTTTAAATAATTAATGATTACGGGATGGCTTTGAACTCCTAAGATAGGAGCTGCTATGGTAATATTATTATTGTTTTGGAAAATAATATGTCTCCAATCACTAGCTTTTGCTAAAGGGTCTGTTATCTTACCCTTGGGGGTAGCTGTTTGCAAGCTGATTAATTAGAACTCCATTTTTCGGACTTTTTAATTTAGATGTTAATAAATTCAATACTTTTATCCATTTGTTGTCCCAAATAAGATCCTTTGGGAATAACTTCTCATTTACGATAGTGACCTGGGCAAGACGGCTCATAAAACTGTATTAAGAATGCCTTCGAGAAACGATGAAAATTTCATTATGAATATACAGTCCTCTTGCAGGCCTCCAAATTACTAGACCCAAGACACAGCCCAAACTCCACCATTAAGTTGAATTAATATTCCTGTAAGAACCGTAATCCTTACACAGTCTGATTTTCTGTTTAATTTCTCAACCCAAGCATACTGACTTTTCCATTTAATTGACTTTGCCTCAATCTTTACCCAAAGGAAAAATAAGATACAGAAGCAGAGGGAAAATGACTTCAATTGCGTCTCTCTGCCCTTCCGCTCAGAGGCTGCCCCACTCCACGCTCTGGGCTGAAAGGCAGCCCACCTGGAAGGAGAGACACGGCCCTCGTCCATCAGGGGACCTGGGGACCTGCACAGGGGGCAGGGAAGAGCCCATGTGACATTGGGCACCCTTTCTCAAGATGAAGGTGCCTGAAGATGGCACCCAGGACAAGGGGTGGTCAGAGATTTAGGGGAAGAGAGGGCTTCTGCCCATCCAGGAGGACCAGCTCCCAGCCCTGATGGGAACGACAACCAGCAGCCTCTCTGGGTCTCGGGGCTCTGTCTTGGGGCTGCACAGCAACACAGAACTGCTCTAGATATTTACCGCAGGGTGTAACCTTTCTCAAAAAGACCCGCTGAAGAGAACCCCACCCGTCCTCTGGGCATCACGGTCCAGCCCCCAACTCTGCAGGGGGCCACAGCCTGGTCCCTGCACTCCCCGTCTCTCCCACCCTCCCCTCTTCTCTGCCCTGCTCCTCCTTTCTGTCACCTGGCCTCTGCTTCCCTTTCCTCCCTCACCTGCTCCCACTCACCCTGCGGGCTCTCCTCGAAGTCTTGTTTCACACTCCCAGTAGACCGTCATCGCCGAAACAATAGTAAAGATTCACCCATCACCCCTCAGTTACTTCAGGGTGATCAGAGGCAGCGGAACGACCCCCAAACCACATCTGGAATGTGGGAGGATGGTTTCATAAGCTGTAGCCCCAGTCGCGCCTCTGTTAGCTGCTCTTCGAATGAACCTCGTTCCGCGACCGCGGTCCCTGGCGTGAGGTGGGCGCTGTGTGGGAATGAGTAGGGTTGCGGTGACACACGCCTGTCCCCCCATGGAGTGCCACAGTGGCGGGCAGGTCTGGAGACGGCTCTGCCCGGCTAAGCCTTTCCTCACGGCTAGCTTCACTGGGGAGGCAAAAATGGCACCAACAGACCCGGGATGGGTGGATGGAAACATTTCCCTTCAAAAGGGAGCAGCCTACTCGGACCGTATGTTGAGAAGAGAGGTGAGAAAAGAAATCCCCCTGGATCCAAACACAGAACAAGCAGTCGGTGTGCGTGGAACAGGCAGCTCTGAACCCCAGTCACGGGGTAGCTTCCCTCCCGCTGTGTGTGCAGGGCCTGCTTCCTCGTGTCTGGGTGAACCGGTAACACCTATGTCCCGCGGCCACCCCCTTACAGCCCCCATCATGTCACACCGGGGGCTCAGCCTCTGTGCTCACCTGCCTCCCGTCTCCCTTCTGTTACCGACCCAGGTCCTTGGACTCTTCAATCACTAGAAATCGGTAAGAGTCCAGACGAGAAATCCAGGTAAGGCGGTACTGGGAGCAAAAACAAGTAACAGGTGCCCTCGCCCGCTCCCTGAGGAGGGTGCCAGCTGGCTCCTTAGACGGAGTTACGACAGATGCAGGTCCCTGGGTTGGGCAGGAGGCAGAGCTTAGGTGGCCTGCCCACCCCCTTGGCGGCGCTGTGTGCAGGGACCATGCACAGTCCCCTGCTTTCGCTCCTGGCACTCAGAAGTGACCGTTGGTTTGTGGCCTTTTTGTATCTTATTGCTTATTGTTGCCCCAACTGCGCATACCTGCAGTTACTTTTAGTTTCTTTGTATTTTGTTGCTGGAGGAGACGTTTGTCCAGGTGCAAGCACTCTGGTAAAGGGTCCCAGGTCTCAGGGCCCAGGGCCTGTCTCCCTTCCACTCCCACAACGTTCTCAACTGTATCCACAGAATCTGACCCAGGGTGGGAAGAGTTCATTTATGTTTTTCCCCCCGTCACCAAAGCAGAGAGGAGCCTGGCTGCACCAAGGTGAGAGGAGGTGCAGCAAGGGGTTAAGCCTGAAACCTGGCCCTGCCACCTTCCAGCCATGTGACCATGGGTGAGATACCTCCTCTATACCTCAGTGTTCCCCTCTATAAAATGGGGCTAAAAACAATGGATTGCGTTTGTATAGATTAAATGGCTTAATATGTATAAATTGCTTAGAACATTGTCTGCACACAGCAAGTTCCATGTAGGTGTTTGCAATTATTGTTAATAAGATGTTTAACCCCTTGAGGGTAGGGACTGTACTACTTTATCCCCAGATGTACTGCATCCCCAGATCTCCATCCAGTTTGTGGAACATAACAGCAAACTCATCCGGCGGAAAGGCATGGGAGAGAAACGAAGTTAGACTCAAGTCCCAGCTGTGTGATCTTGGATGAGTTATACGTTACAATGACATTCATTTTCGTGAAAAGCTTGCAAGTCTGATACGAGGATTGGAATGATGTTCGTAAAACCCTTATTAGCATAGTGCCTGGTGCTTCAGGACACTGGATAAATTAGTGGCCGTAATCTTTGATATTATTGCTGAATAAATGAGCACAGAGTGAGCTGCAGTCCCTCCAAGGATGGAATTACATCAGTAAATCTTCAGGAAACCTGCATCCCCATGGGCAGGTCCAGCTATATAAATTGCGGGGTCCAGTGCAGAATGTAAAGGTAGGGCGCCTTGTCCAAAAATGATTCAGTATTTCAAGATGGCGACAGCAGAGCATTGCACCAAATATGGACCCTCCTTAGGGCACAGGAGTCATGCCCATGGGACCTGACCAGGACTAGTTTCAGCCGAAGGGACCAAGGCCCTCTTATTTTGTAATCAAGAGTCTCGGCCCAGAGAATTCGGGGGCCTCATGTCACTTCTCTTTTGGATCACTCAGCAGGGCGAGGCCGACAGCTCAGAGCTCCCAAGGCCAGGCCAACTGTCCTCAATGACTATCAGTTCCCAGCAGGGGCCCGAGCACTCCCTCCTGCAGCTGAGACCTCAGATCGCAAAAAGTGAATGACTCAAGGCCATCCTTTATCTTTGATTAAGTGTGGACAAAAAAATATACATGGTACCTGCGGCCAATTGAATTACTGGCCCTAATCTCTCACCGCCCCTGCCTGCCCCCCCCCGCCTCCCCCCCCCCACCCCCGCCAGCGTATTGACCTCCACAGTAAGCTGGGTGCACCTCACTGCCCCTTGACTTTCGGCACGTCCATGTTACTTGCTTTGGTCAATGGGAACAGCTGGGCTTGCCCTCTGGCACACCTGCCTGTCACCATGGGAAGAACACAGTCTGCGTGGCCCCCCTCTCAAGGAAGAGGAGAGACACGTAAAGCAGACCTGGACCCACCTCGCAGTCTGCAGTCAAGCCCAGCTAAACGCACCCGAGACCAGCTGAACCCATCCAACCTGTAGACCCACAAGCGAGAAATATATACTCCTTGTTTTGGGCCAGTAAGCTTGGGGTATTTTGTTAAGCAGAGTCACTGTGGCAATAGCTGGTTGATATAGTACCTTGCAACCCAAGGAAACTGTCACTCATGCCCCAGACACTTATTGAATGGCTATAATGTACCAGGCACAACTTCTGGGGGTTTGAAAATGAAACACACACACACACACACACACACACACACACACACACACCCTCCACCCACAGTCAAGTAACCATTTAGAGGAGAGAGCAAATCTGTGTAACCATTACATGGAGTGAGCAACTCTATTTTTATCTCCCAGTTTTTTGCAAGCGTATTCCTGGAAGCCCATTTTCCCATGGCAGGCCCCATGGCTCTCCTGGTCACTCCTGCATAATACAAGAGTTCTCCAGTCCTCATAATCACAAGTCTTGGTTTAATAATTAAAATTCCAGCCCAGAGGAATAGTCAAGACTCCACTCTTGATCCAAGCTGGAGACCCCTCCCTCCACTCCCAGATCTCACGCCTTGGAGGCAGCGAGGCTGGCTGGGTGGATGTGGTCACGGTCTTCTCTAGCCCCCCAACCATGGGCTTCTACTCCTCCTGTCCAGCTTTAGACCCACTGGAACTGGACTGAGGTGGGGGAAAGAGAAACAAGGAGCGGAGAGCAGAAAGTTCTCCCGTGACTGGCACTGCTGGGTGATCTAGCACCAACTTCCTCTTACGTGCGGGAAGATTCTTGTCTCATGTGCGTTTATGAGGGCACATCTGGAGACACCCTCAAAACTGGGGCTCTCTGGCCATCAGTTCCCTTGACCTGTGTCAAAGTACCTCTATTCATGTTGGTTCCTTACTCTTTCCTCAGCCTCTAAGCTATCAGTGATCCCTCCAGCTCCTTTCAGCTGTATCTCTCTGACCCTCCAGGTGACCCTCTAGGACAGGTCCTAAGATGGCCCACACTAACCCTCTCTCACACATGGTCCAAAGTGGTCCATGGGCATCACCCTGCACCCTTTGACCTGACAGATGCCAGGAGAGCAGGCCAATCCCAGTGTGGCAGAAACTTCTGCCTTGCTCCTCCCCTCACAAAGCTGCTGGTGAGCCTGTCTCTTGCCTTCTAGATTTTTCAGGGGGACTCAGACCGTGGAGCGTTGTGTCCCCCAAACTAAAGGAGATCCATATTGACCTTTCTGGGTGATGCATTTAAGACTCTTCCATCTTGACTTGAGGTGAAGGAGGATATACTTTCCATGCCCTCTATTGGTCATGGTTTTCAGATAAGAAAATAGAAACCACTTGTTATTTTAGTGAAAAAAGGGTGAAAGAGTGAAACTTCCCTTGTCGGCAATACTCTGTGTGTGTTGTCACACATGCCAGGAGAGTAATGCATCCTGACTCCATGGGGAGAAGAAAATGAAGAGTCCACACTTGGAAATTTCCTGGGCTCTGCAGCATGCCTCTCTTCCCTTGGATGATTTTAACCTATACCCTTTTCCTGTAATAAACCACATTTGTGAATAAAACAATGTAAGTGAGTTTCTGTGAGTACTTCTAGTGAATTATCAAAATTGAGGGTGGTTTTGGAACCTTCTGAACTTATAATTGGTGTCAGAAATAGGAGCAGTCTGATAGACTGTCCTCTCTAACTTCCCAGTTGGTTAACTTTTGCGGAAATCAGGTGCTGGTCAAATTCTTGGAAGGGCCAGAGGAGAGAGATTCAGGAGTGCCTCTCTAGCCCACCATAGAATTTCAGATTTATCACCATGGCAGTGACCCTAAAGATCAGGAAGTTGTTGTGCTACCTGGAGTCTGAAAACTATGGAAACCACTGCTGCTTTTCACAGCTTCCTAATAGCCCTGAGGCAGGAGACTGGCTGGCAAACAGAGAATCCACTGGGAAAACTCATGTTGGCCAGAGCACACGCACCTGCCGCCATGCTGGAGGAGAAAGAACGGCTCTGACTGCTACTCTGGCTTCCAAATCTAGCTACAGGGCATCTCACTGGCAGAATTAAACCACTCTGCAAACAAGCAAGTTTGGGAACCGGCCTCTAGACTCTTAAAGAGAAGAGAGCTAGAGCCCGTTGAAGGACTCCCGGCCTTGGGCTCAGCAGGAGTTCTCACTTGGAATCCACTTCCTAATTTTCCATCACCAATCTTTGATGCCCTCACTAGGAATGAAGAGTTTGAGACTCATGTGACTGGATTTTGGAGAGCTCCACGGCAAATCCTGCAAACAGTCTCACCACTCCTTTGAATGATGCATGTATGGTCCACGAGCTTCAACCACAAGCACCCTTTTAACATCTCATTACACATGTAACGATTAGGATACAATAAACACTTGGAATAATGAAGGTATGAACATCATTCCATGTTTTACCCCAGTCTTCTGTTTGGGAATAATAAATGTGATCATACAGCCTGATATTCAGGTGAGACCCTTCTCTTTAGGACCCTTATTTCCAAAATCTGCAATTAAAGGAGATAAATTAAAGAATTAATACTCATTTGGTAAAGGATAACTTGTTTATAAAACACTTCACCTGAATAATAGGGATTTCCAGATATTTACCACTTGTCAAAACAGAGGAAAGAAACTCTACAGTATTAAGAGCTATTGTGAGTTAAATACCAATTATTAATTAGGTGAAGTATCTCAGAAGCAGTTATGAAATCACTGGAGAATTACAATTTGTGTAACACATTGTTTTTATGAATGCATCTTTTTTATAAAAAAAGACCCAGCTATGCACTATGGGTATGGCATGGGTTGGTAAGTGCTTTCCAGAGGCCTCATGGGTGCATTTCCCATCTCCCTTGGATGCTAATCTCCTAAAGGGAAAGATTCTGTTGTCCGTGTTTATCGGTTAGAAAGCTTTCGGCTGCAAAAACAGAATATCCCAGTCAAAATAACTGAAACAATAAGGACGTTGATTATTTCACACATCAAGAAGTCTGGGAATATTCCCAGGTCTAGGGTTGGTTAAGTCAGTGTAATGAAGTCATCAAGGACTTACTGCCTTCCACCTACCCACTCTGCCATCCTCAGTGCCTGCCTGGTCCCCTCAAGGTGGCAAGATGGCTGCCAGGCACCCATCCTAATGCAATCACATCAGAAAGAAGGAGGACAACCTCTCTTCCCATTTCTCTTTTTGTCAGAGAGACAATCTTTCCCTAGAAGACTTTTCTTACTGGCTCCGTAATCAAGGCTGCGTCTCATGTGTGGTATGCTTGACCAGAAAGGAAGGAGGAGGCTGGGAAATGTTATTGGTTCAGCAACCAGTAACCAACTCTGCTCTTTCCTGAAGCCATAGCTCAATGCTCTGCACATAGTAGGTGCTCAGCAGACACAAGCTAAGAAATAAAATATCCAAGAGCCAGCTGGGACCAGTGCTCACTCAATCAATCTCAATGTCCAGGCTCAGTAGCCTCCCTCATAGGTACCAAGAACCAGCCCCATTTTCCTTCCTCCTGTCCTGGAAGCGGCTGGTAAGGAAACAAGTAAAGGAACATTCTGTGTTTTGTCACTATCGTGTTCTCCCATCTCCTGTAAGAGACTATGTGCCCAGACAGTGGAAGCCCAGAGACCCCACAGGAGAAGAGCTGCTGACAGGTGCATAATTGTCCCTGAGAAGATGAGAGAGCCAGTCCCGGGCGTGACCTCAGGAGGCCTGCCTTCAGATCAGGAAATAGAAGGGCTTTGTTCACATTCCCGGGGAAATTGAGGACAGCACTCTTGAGTTAAAACAAATGCGTCACGCAGGGCTCCCTTAGAGGAGCTAAAACCAAATGGCTTTCAAGAGAAGAGAACTGTAGTTCAGAGGCGAAAGGTGTCAGACTGCAGAGGTCCCCATCCCCAGCGGGGACCTGTGGGCTGGACACTCCCTCTTTCCTCAAGATGCAGATGGGGACTAACTAAAATGTCACAGCCTCTTCCACTTGCCACAGTGACAAAATCGCATTGATCTCAGTAGCTCTGTGGCCTCTTACCGGCGTTCTCTCTGTGTCCACTCAGCTTCCTCCAGGAAACCAGAGGAAAGTGAGACTTCACCAAAGATCATGGCAAGTGAGGAGCTTGGACACGGATTCAGCCCCAGCTGACCCTGTGACGAGAGCCGGAGCAGCCCAGAGGGCGCAGACCATTGAGGCAGAAGGAGGGAAAGGCATGCATCTTATACCTAAGGAAACAGAAGCCCCGGAGAGAGACACACAGGCACTTTGGCTCATTGGAGAGGCTAATGAGCCCACTCTCCACTCCTAATTAATTGTACAATCTTGGACAAGCCACATAACCACTTTGAATATTGGTTTCTTCATCTGTAAAATGGAGTTAATTATGTCGACTGCACAGAGCTGCCGCGAGCATCAAGTGAGATGAGCCGGGTGGGGGGCGGATCTTCCTGGACCAGGACATCTCCGTGACCGTCCCCCTTCCTACCCCTCTCCCCACGCCGCCTCGGGGCTCCTGGGAGCAGCAGGAGGCTATACACCATCACAGCACGGATGTTCTCTCCCCAACACAGCTCTGAGCCTGCCAGTTGAGGGGGGATGAGGCAGGCAGGGGACCCCACCCATGAGTCCCCCCACTCGGAGCATCAGCCAAAGTCTGGACGGTTCCTTGGAGGAATCACAGACGCAGCCCTGCTCACCCCACTGCCTGGGAGCCATCTCTTCTTTACCCCCACGAAACTGCTGCTGTGAGGTCCCGGCTCCTTCCTCCTGCCCCTTCCTTCCAAACCACCCTCCCCGGGCCTGCCCTCATGGGGGCTGCTGTCCCCACCCACAGCTTCAACCACCTGGTGGGAGCAGCTTTGGCCTTCAGAGACTAAGGACACCAGCCCCGCCTCCCTCCCACCTCGCCCTGGGCGTACCGGGACAGGACCCGCCCATGTCCCAGTTATGCTGCAGAGTCAGTGATGATCTAAGTGAGAACAAGAGCCCACGTGGACCAATCTGGAAGAGTGTCCTCAGGGAAGTCACTGTCTATAGAGATGAGCTCTTCTGCGCCAAAGCTCCTGGGCTCCTGGATGAGTGTCCTTGGCTATCCTGAGCACCATGCCCTGGCCAAACACCAGTTACCCTGCTTTCACGGCCCTTCTCATCCCCACAAGTCTCCCATTTGAATTAGAACTATCTCCTTCACAGGAAACTTCCAGCACAAATAGAGATACCCAGAGCCCCCGGGCAGCCCTGGGGTGGCAGCCAGGGTTTCTGCTTGTGACTTCTTATAGGACTCAAGCAAGAAGCATTAAGCCTCCGGATCCTCTAAAGCTGGATGTGTAGACATGATCTCCATCACAAGGGAGTTGTAAGGAATAACTGAATAGCAATTGTATTTTTAAAGCACTTTGCAAAGTGTCACATAAATAACTCGTCCTGTAAGTGACTGTCATATATATAAAATGCTAGAGACGGTGGGGAAAAAATTACCGCCAGAGGCAGAGACACACACATTCATGTCAGGAAAGCAGGTCTCTGGGAGTAAGTCACCTGCAGTGTCCTGAGAATTAAATGTCAGCAGGGACCCTGTCCCTGGTCTTCATTTCTCGGTTGCCACAAGCAGTCAGCAGGAGACGTGTGTATGTGTTTTAAAAATCACCAGCACTAAAATCCACTTAAAATATTAAAACAGCCCTGATGTGGGAAACTTACAGTGGCATTGATTCTACCTATGATTGCTTTTAATTCTCTGCAAAGAGTGAGATGATCAGACATAACCATTATTTTGACATCCTATCTGTGGTCGCTAATTCTTTATTCTCTGAGCGCCGTGGAGCCTGTGAAAGGGAGTTTTCTTTCCCCCAGTAGCATGGCGTTTAGCATTACTTAGATGTCACATACAAGTACAGCTCAAGGCCAAACTTCCCCAGCCCCACATATTCCCTCCATGATTAATTGGACAGTGTTGAGTCAGCTTCATTCTCAGTGTGAAAAAATTCTCAGAAATAGAATACGATTGCGTAAAAGTCAGCACACAATCCTTTAGTGGGACAACTTTGGCATCCTAGCTCTGAGCTTGAAACAAACAAAAAGAGTCCCATCCTGGTGATAAGCCAAGCCTGATCTAAAATGGGACAAACAGGGAGCATGGAAAGGCCAACACTTTGAAACACCAAGAAAATAGACAAGACTCAAACGAGACTTGATCAAGGAGAGAGAGAATACAAGTAACATACAACAGGAATGAAACAGGTTATAACTACAAATACCTTAAACATTGTAAGAAAATGCATGAACAGTTTTGTGCCAATAAAGTTTAAAACTTGGATGAAATGAACGATTTCCTCAACTTACCGACTTCAAAGCAAAGAGAAGGCACGCTTCTGGGTAAAGATAGTGGATTGAACACATGCCTTTAACATTTTTCCCTCCCTTAAACCCCACTAAAACCACAGGAAAGGATTTTTTTAAATTTGCCACCGTTCGGGTTTAATCCCTTTTCTGCCCTGTTGTGTGGTCTGCCGTTCATTTCCACTGAGCTCTTCTGTTGTGTGTGTGTGTTTTTTTAAGACAATCTCTGAGAGCAGTTTTCAATTCGCAGCAGAATTGAGGGAAAGGTACAAAGATTTCCCATACAGCCCCTGCTCCCCAAAGGATTTTTTTAGGAAAAAGACTTAAAATCCAGAAGCTGCAAATCAGAGGGACAAGTAGTAGGTAACTCAGCAGTCTTGAGAAGGTGGCGTGTCACACAGCACCACTGGCCCACGCCTCCTCCTGTTCGATGACCACTGCCCGAAAG
This sequence comes from Balaenoptera acutorostrata, assembly GCF_949987535.1. Lineage (NCBI taxonomy): Eukaryota > Metazoa > Chordata > Mammalia > Artiodactyla > Balaenopteridae > Balaenoptera > Balaenoptera acutorostrata. The sequence continues at coordinate 163,057,227 of NC_080064.1, forward strand.
ACACCGGAGAGCAGCTTCTCCCTGGGCCATGGCTCAGCTGTGCCGGGTGCCTCTGTAGAGAAAGCTGGGGTGTCCACCTCGTGCTCTCCCGGGGTGGTCCCAAAGCCAAGAACACTCAGGGGCAGAAATAACACCATGGTTCTCTTCCCTTCTCTCCGAGCCGTCCCCTCGTAGGGGAAGGCCCTCCACTCCCTGTCCCCAAAAAGGCAGCACTTCTGCTCCCGACACAGGGTGGGGGCAGGGACCAGAGTGTGCGGGCTACACCGTCTTTTCTCCCCAACACCAACATCACACCTGACACCCCTTTCCTCCGCGTGTGCTCTTCCCCATGCGAAATAACTAACGCTGGAAAAAGGCTGTTGTGAAGCATCACCCCGCTCCCCCACCAAACCACAGCGCACGCCCAGACCCACTCCGTCCCCCCACTGGGCACTGCAGCCCAGACATGAGACCCTGCTATTCATACAGGGTGGATTTTCCAAATCTCCTATAGGTGTGAGGAAATAGAAAAACAGATTTTGTCTAACTTGTTTGCATTTTAAATAATTATAGGGCTTCCCTGGTGGTGCAGTGGTTGGGAATCCGCCTGCCAGTGAAGCGGACACGGGTTCGATCCCTGGTCCGGGAAGATCCCACATGCCACGGAGCAACTAAGCCCGTGCGCCACGACTACTGAGCCCGCGAGCCACAACTACTGAGCCCGCGTGCCACCACTAATGAAGCCCCTGCGCCTAGAGCCCGTGCTCCACAACAAGAGAAGCCACCACAACGAGAAGCCCGCGCACCGCAAGGAAGAGTAGCCCCCACTCACTGCAACTAGAGAAAAGCCCGTGCGCAGCAACGAAGACCCAATGCAGTCAGAAACAATAAATAAATAAAATAATAAAATAAATTTATTTTAAAAAATAATAATTATATTTGGTAAATTCGAGGTAAATGACTCCCCAGTCACACAAGATTTTTAAATGTAATAGAATTTACTTCAAAATGTTTTAAATTTTCATTTCAAATGGAATTCTCAGAAACTGAATTCTTCAGCAATCTGGCCTCTCTTAGCTTTTGGCAGGTTGTGAGAAATGAGCGAAAGGAGAGTGGAAGTCGTGAACATTACCATACAAAGGAAGGTACTGTATTTTCTACACTAAGTGCCTTCCGATGTCAAGAAGGTAGAGGAAGAAAATGTATTTTTAAAGGATAAAAACATTTCCAAATTTTCTGAATGGGATTTTTGCTTTTAATAATGAGAAGTGGTAACATTGATGGAGTGTCTGATCGGGGCCCACCCCTGAACCCAGAGCTGAACATACATTAACCCGTCCAACCCTCACAGCAACCCAGGCCAGTCGGAGCCACTATGGCCCCATTTTACAGATGAAGAAACTGAGGCTTGGTGAGGTTAAGTAATGAGGACTAAAATAATGCCTGCCATATCAAGTAAACAAAGGATGTTGCAGCCATCAAGCCATTACATTACAGTTGTCCAGATGGTGAGCCTTGAGGGAACTCAGGATGAGAAAACACAGGATCCTGGCCCCAGATAGCTGAGGTGCATATCAAAGGAATAAATTCAGTGAGCCCAGACTGCCGCATCTTCCCATACATAGAAAAGCACTAAATTCCTTAATGGGAGATATCTGGTTTTCTTTAATTAACAATAACCTTTTCACATTCCGACTACCTGCCCTTTGTTGCAAAAACTCCTATACACCCCGGCTCCTCACCTCACCTCCTCGGAGCAGTCTCTCAGAGTTATTTGAGATGCTGTCTCCTGGGCTTGAAGTCCTAAAAATGTTCATCGAATAAAACATACTCTCAACTTTTAGGTTACGCATTTATTTTTTTCAGTCGACAGTAACTCATCCAGGGTCACACGGCTAGGAAATGGGGATTCTGAGTTTATCTGACTCAGAGCCTGAGTTTTGAGTCAACACATATCCTGACTTTTTTCTGCAATCTTGTCTAAACCTTCTCTATTTCTACTGCTTCTAATACTTAATTTTTGTCAGGCTTAAGAAAACTAAACTTCTGCCCAGAGAAAGAATGTTCTATCCATTTAGATGCTCACTTATTTCTTGGTCCACAGGGCAAATTCCAGAAGACAGTTTCTCTACCAAGGTGAGTCAGAGCCCAGCGTGCTGATGCTGTTGGACTGTTTGAGATCGAAGGCCTGGTGGCACCCAGCCCTCCAGGCATGCTTCCCTGAGATGCCTACTCTAACAGTTTTGTTTGGCCATTGGGGCTGTTGAGAAGAGCTCGCTGCACCTTGATTAGGCTGGTCCCCTAGACTTTGCCCACTGGCCTACAGCACTTGCAATGTCCCTCTGGGGTCAATCAGTCCCCCCTCCCCCGGCCCCAGAATACCCCTCTCTCATCCCTCCTGGACACACAGAACCCTCCCAGGTTACCTGTGCCCCATAGTTACCAAATGGGCTCCCAACTGGCTCCCCTACCCTGACTCCTTTAAAGTACCCTACCCACCCCATAAACACCTGCCGCCATTGTAACTACCTCAGCTCAAGAACCCACACCACCCACCTTGACCCTCCTTGTCAGCAGCAACCCCTAAACTCACCCGTTCCTCACTTCATTCCCTGGCTCAGCCTTTTGCATCTGACTCTGTGGTGACCTAGCTCTGGACCATCCATTCAGCTCAGACCTTGGCCCCCTCAGACTCTGCTTCCAGTGTTGGCTCCTTGGCTCTCCCTGCCCACACCCCACCCCCCCTCAGGGTCCATGTCCCCCCACCCCTACCCTGCCCCAGTGAGAAGCAGACAACAGGATCCCATTAGGGAGAGAGGGAGGGAAAGACGTAAAGTGCTAGACGCTTTGCAATTGTCACTTAATCCTCATTCCTTTGCCGCTACTTGTAATTTATCCTCCACTTTACTCCAGAAATGGGTTAAGAAGCCTTATGAGACTACATAAAAGGCCAACTAGCATGAATTAACAGCAGAAGCAAAAGAAGAAAGAGAAGTAACAGGGCACATAAACCAAGATTAAAGAGCCAAGTGTGTCCATAAAGTCTGTGCTGGGCGTGGGCCATAGCTTCGCCTCGAATATCCCCTGCAGCCAATAAGAGGAGGACCTGAGCAGTGGCTGAGGCAGGTATTGCCATTTCCCATTGACAGGTGAGGAAACTGACCAAAAGGTTAAGTGACTCAGCCAAGGTCACATGGCCGACTGGTCGAAAGGTGGCGATGAGATTTAAATCTAGGCCTGCCCGAACAGAAGATGCTTCCTAAGTCTCTAAGACCCCCGGACTTCCTCCTGAACAAGAAGCATCCGTCAGCCTCTCTCAGCCACAGTGGTATCACCTGGATGATTAGAGAGAAGGCCACCTGGCTGCAGTGGGCTTGTCCCTAGGGGCCATGGCACTGAGGGAAGTGGCCTCCTACCGCTGCTCTGTAGGAGAAGCAGAAGCAATCAAGCTGCAGCCCTGCAGGACGGCCTCTACTTCTGTGTGACAGCCCTGCTTCCCTGCTTCACCCCGAAGCAGCATACAGCTAATAGGCTCGTCATCTGGGGAGATAACATTAGCCTCGTCATTACCATTTCACTAAATAAGTCATTTTAAAGTAATTACATTGCACCCTAGAAAGAATTAGCTCTGGTTGACTTTTCCATTCCTGCTGATTATGGCATTGGCAGAATTCATTAGTCCTGTAGATAAACCAGAGTGTTTGTGGGTGCACTGGGTAGAGACAAGCTCACATGGGCTGGTGCCAGGAGCCCGGGTGCATTAGGAAAGCTCAAGTCTGTGGCTGGCAACATGGCTTTGGGTCTGCCCGTGACCGCTCCTGGGCCGCAGCCATTAGCCCTGAGAGCTGCATGAGGCTGGGAAAGGCCTCCTCACTGGTTGCTTTGCCCTTTGCCTCTCCGTTTGGTTCCAGGAGAAAATCTGTGAATTGACTTGTTAACCACTTTCCTCTCAATTTGAGAGTCTCAAAGAGCAGCTGGAGACAGTGCCCTGAGGGAAGGGGAGCCTGGACCCTGTGCTGAGGAGCAAGCTGGGGAGGACCAGTCCAGGAACACCGGGTGCTGTGCAGTGGACGCATGTGGACAGTCACGGGCTGGAGTTCCTCCTTGGCCACTGCAATGGATGGATGTTCATGTCCCCCCAACATTCATGTGAAACCCCATCCTCAATGTGATGGTGTTTGGAGGTGGGGCCTCTGGAGATAATTAGGTCATGAGGGTGCAGCCCTCATGAATGGGATTAGTGCCCTTATAGAAGGGACCCCCAGAGAGCTCCCTCACCCTCTTTCCATCACGTGAAGACACAACAAGAAGATGGCAGTCTGCAACCTGGAAGAGGGACCTCCCCAGCACCGCCCATGCTGACACTCTGGTCTCAGACTCCCAGCCTCCAAAACTGTAAGATGTAAATGTTTGTTGTTTCACCCAGTCTATGGTACTTTGTTACAGTAGCTCAAATGGACCAAGACTGCCACCTACCCTTAGCCTCTCTAAGCCTCAATTTCCTCAGCAGTCAGCGGGAATAACAGTACCCTCTGGTAGGAGTGTTGGGAAGGCTGTCATTTGTAGTGTTAATAGCTAGATTTTAATGCAGTATTTACCACATGCTGGATACTGTTCTGAACACATAGACAAATTCATTTAACCATGATCACAACCTTATGAGGTAGGTACCATAATTATTCCCACTATCAGATGAGAAAATTAGGATCAGAAAGGTAAATAATAACCAGGTGGCCCAAGGCCACACAGCCAGCGAGTGGCAGAGCTGGGCTCTGGAGCTAGATGGTCACCTCCATGCCCCTTGCTCTTAGCCACTATGCCTTGTCAATTAAATGAGATAAGGCATAAAACATTTCATAGAAATTCTGGCATATAGAAAAACTCAACTACTGTTAGCTGTTATTGCTGTTAATTTTGCACATTAGTGGGATGGAGAGGAAAGACCAAACGGGAAATTCCACTGGAAGGGGCCCTATGACCCTGGGTTCCTAGCTTCCCACTGTAGCCCACCTCCCAGCAGACAGGAGTCCATTTCAGAAGCTGTTCCCTCCGTAGACACTGTAGTAATTTTTCCAAACACAGAATGTTGGGTTTGGGGAGCTGGGAAGGAACTGAGTGACCCTCTAGCCCAGCTCCCCCACATTACAGATGAGGAAACTGAGGCCTGGAAAAGTCACAGAGTGGAGGCGGCAGGGGCCTGGGTCCCCTGACAGTTCCTCTACCGCAGGCTTGATGTCCTATGCTCTTATTTGCATATTGTTTTCCATAAATTTGCATATTGGGCTCCAGAGATTCAGCATGTGAAACAAAATAAAAGGATTTATGGATACTGAATTCAAACGTAATAATCAACTCGACATACTTGACATGCAGCACAGAGCCCAGGCTGCCAGGGAGGTGCTGAGGGCGTGGTGAGGGAGGACGAGCGTGCGGGAGGCAGCCTCGCTCTGAGCACCGTCAGGAGCGTCACCGAGTGCCCAGGACAACCCAGGAGCTGCTCCAAGGAGCCCTGAGACATCTCCATGACAGCCCACCACAACTGGGACACAGATCCAGGACACAAGTCTCTCCATACAGCCTTCATGAGGCCCCGAGAGGCGAGGCAACTTCCCCAAGATCACTGGACAGCTTATGACAGAGCCAAGACAAGGACTCCAAGCCCCATAATGACATCCACCTTCCGGGTGAAGCTGCCAGGAGGCCTTTCTGAAGTGCAATCTCTTCTTCCTCTGGCTGAGGAGGGGGAGCCTCTAATCCCCTGTTGGCGCAGAGCTGTCCCCCTAAGGAATTGTCCCCTTGGAAAAATCCAGAGGCCACGAGCAGATGAGCCCAAGGACGAGTAAGTGCTGGGCTGTACGGACACGCCCTGGGTCGTCCCCGGGGCACAGCCCTGGAGCAGGCAGGCCCCAGGGCTGGTCTGCTTGGCCTGAGGGTGTGGTCGGGAGGGAGAGAAATAAAAACACCCACCAGAGCCCACGTGGGAAAAAAGAGAAGCCAACGAAGCAGTCACCACCCTGCTGGAAAAGAACAAGCAGGACTGACCCAGGAATGCCCAGCTCTCTCCTCTAGAGCCCAGGGGTGAGACATTAGCATGAGGCTGGGTGGAGGGCAGCTCCAGATGCTGGAAGGGACTCCGGAAGGGGGTCCTGAGAGACCCAGTTAAAGAGAGACTGTACTGAGGACCCTGGGGCGCCAGGAACTCAGTGAGAGTAAAAGGCCAGAGACAGCCCAGAAGACACCCCTTCAGTCTGCAGTGGTTTTCCTTGCAGTCACTTGGCTAAATACAGGGAATTTGCTGATTAATTCATGCAAGGGCCTGCCGATCACAGACTGCAGGGAAACACCTTCTTCTCCAGAGATGGTGCGAGACAGCGTGGAAAACCATCTTCTGGACTGGACTGAAATTGTGCCTGGGGTGGGCAGATGGGCCTTCAGGGGCTCAAGTTCAGGGTCCTGCAGACCCTTCCTCTCTGGTCCACAGCCCCGGAATTCTCTCTCTGCCTGGCTGGGAGGCTCGAACTGAATGGGCTATAATTTGAGTTTGGGCATGTTGGAAAAAAGTAAAGAAACTGTCCTCTTCTTCACCTTCATGGGGGGTGGAAGGAAGTGGGCAGGGTGGGTGGGGCATTTATAGGCCGGGGAGGGACAAAATGAAAGCACAGGTGGAAGAAAGAGCCCCAGCAAAGGTAGCATGCTTGGTGATTGTAGTTAATATCGAGCCATCCTGCATGATTAAAACACAGTGATGACACTGGGGTGGAGTCTGGAAAGATGGCTTGGGACCCATCCAAGGAGGCTCTTGGACACCGTGCTAAGAGTTTGACTATCATTCTGCTGGCAACAGGACACCACTGAGAGCTCTGAGAAGGAGCCAGAGTGATGCACTGTTGCTTTAGGAAGCAATTCCCGATGCAGGGGACAGAGAGGCAAGAGCTTGAAAGGAGAAGAATTAATTAGAGGCCTCTGCACCGGGACAGGCCAGGCGAGACAAGGGAATAGCCTGAATTCAAGCAGTGGGAAGGAAAGGGGGAAACAAGGAGGGAGTGAAAAGAGAACTGACAGGAATCAGTGATGGGTCAGCTATGAGGATGAGTGAGAGGCAGGCGTCAAAGATGACTGAGCTTGGAGCCAGAATGTCTAGGTGATGACATTAAGTGACATCAAGGATTTGGGAGAGGGGGTGCGAATTAGGTATAAAGGGAGAAGAATGAGTTCATTTGGCAACATGGAGAACCTCAGGTGTCTTCAGGACAACCTTGTGGAGATCCCCAGAAGGCAGTTGGAAACTCAAGACCAAGTCAGAGGTAGTTGGGCTGGAGAAAGGATGGGGATCTGGGGGTTGATCTCATTAAAGGAGCCAGAGAAGGAGACTGAGAAGGAAACAGGAGACATTGAGAAGGAAACCCTGAAGAATTCTGAGCAGGTAAAGGTGAGGACAGACAAATCCTCAGTAGCTAGCAATGGCGGGGGGAGAGTGGGGGGGACCTATGGGTAGGTAGCAGGAGTCAAAAAGGCAAAAACAAAAAAACTCTAGAAGATTTTTTGTGAGAAAGTAAAGCCCCAGAGTGTACAAGGCCACTTCCACTCCCAGGACCTGTCTGGGAAAATAATAATTTCATAAGAGTAGTGAACAGGAAACATGCAAATATCCTGGATTATTCAAAATGGTTTATACATCTCAGGTTATTAAGACTGCATTCTTCAGATTAATTTACTCAGTGAATTCAAATGGAATCTTTTCATAACTTTATAATCATCGATGGCGTAAATATTTAAAAAAACCCACAGTTACCGTCAGCTCCATCCTTCAGCGGCTCCAGCCAAAAATACTGTAATCATTCTCGACTCTTCCCTCCCAGTCATACCCCATACCTAACCCAACAGCAGATCCTATAAACTTTCCTCACCACCTCCATGTCTGCAAGGCTGGTCCAAGCCACAAAATGCCTGATATTTTGCGGGTACTCAAAAATCGAGGCTGAATGAACGAACCTCCAGCTTATGGGACCACCCTCCCCACCTTCTGAATCTCTGTCCACTGGCTCTATATTCAGCTCTGCCAACAGGGGGCGCCAGCTGTGCAGGTGAACCCGCTCCGCAATTATTCCTACAATTGTAAAACCTGCCCCCTTGTGGTACAGCCTCCCCTTCCAGAGACACCAGCTTCTCAGAGGTCTGAGTTTCAGCTTGATGGGGTCTCTCTAAATTTCTGTGTTTTAATAATTCCAACCTCTTCCCTTTGTTCACTCAGCCCGACGCAGTAGCTTCCCACAGCTGTTACCTCCACGGTACCTTTAAGGACTCTTTTTATCCATTCAATTACTAGTTATAACTTTTTACCTAGATAACAATTTGCTGCGTTTCATTCTTTCTGTTCAAATAAACGTTATGGTTTCTGTCCCCCGATGGACCGTGGCAGATACAACTCACCCCTCAGGAGAACCACCCATAGCCTACAACCTTCATACCTGGCCTTCGACCTGTAAATCAGGTGCTGAGAGTTGGGAAGGGCTCCAGCCCTCATGATCTAGGAAAGAGCGGAGGAAAGTCCTTGTTCACACTCTCTTCTGTTCCACAGACTTGCCTGAACTCCAAGATGCAGCTAGTGCCCTCATGGTTCCCTGTGCCTGTCTCCACCGCATGCTGAAGCCACTTGTTTTTACACACGTCTCTCTCCTCAGACTATAGAGACTTACCCACAGGAGGGATCCTACCTTATTCATGTAGCCCATTGGCCAGCATACCTCCCTGCACACAGTAGGAGCTCAATAAGTTTGATGAGCCTAATAAACATTGGTAATCCGATATTCCAACATGATATGAAAGCCACTTACTTGTTTTAATGTGCTATCCAATCTACTATAAATACACACACACACACAAAATTCTATGTGGCAGTAAAAACAAAATAGAAAAGAGAGAGAAAAAAATTAGTCTGCTTTAATCACCACAATGCAAAATGGGACTTACAGACAGGAAAACATGGCCAGTCCCCAGTGAGTCTCTCTCCTCATAATGTTCGGCTATAATTATGTTTGCATCATGTCTGCATGTTATTATTTACATTTCCGTGTTGGTTGGTGTTTGTACAGTTGGCAGGGTTCCCGAGGAAGCTTTCCTTCTGAGGCCAGAGACGGCTGCATGTCTCCTGGAAGGGTTGCTGCGGTCCCCAAACAGCTGATGTCCTCCAGATGACACCAGCCTCTGAGACCAGGAGGACCTGCCAGCCAGGCTTTCCTTCTGTCTCAATCCATCCAAAATCTCCCTCTCTCTCTCCTTCCTCCTCCCCCCGCCCCTCCGTCCCTCTCATTTCTGGGAGAGCATCTATTAGAATCACTTGTGAAATAGATAACGACCCCTTTATAGCTGCTAGTGCTTCCCCTGTGTAATTAGGAAGTGCATTGTTGTGTAATTCAGAAACTAATTAGTAGTAAATGTTTCAAGAACGCCGGTGGAAGCGGGAGGCCAGCTGCACTTCCTCGGCCAATCATCTGGATTGCTTTCAGCTCCAGGGGAATGTTTCTGGCCTCTCCCAGGGGCTTTCCGCGAGTTGGCCTTTTCTTCTTCACCCTGGGTGGTGGGGACACAGCTGCAGAAGCTACAGCTGGCTGCACATCAAGGTGCTTTGACCCAGTGCCAGGCAGCAGCCACAGAACATGGCTCTCAGCTGCCCAAAGAGCTCTGGGGGCGCTTCCAGCCCAGGGAGTGCAGGAAGTGGACGTTACCCAGCAACCTGAACCTCAGGACGCCAAGGATACTGCCCTCTCTGGGGAATAGCCTGAAATTCTTTCCCTCTGATATAGAAAGGATCCTGGCACAGAAGACAGGAAGAAGCAAGGAAGGCAGTTGGCTGCTTCCTGGTCCAGCAGGTCCTGGGGGGATGCAGCGACGGCCTCAAAGTCACAGCCCAGGCTTTTCCAAACAGGCTGTTGTCTTTTCCTATGCTCTTCCCTCCTCTCATGCTGTTCCCTCCATCTGGAACACCTTTCCCTCTCACTTACTGGTGCCCGCACAATCCCTAGAATATAGCTGATGCATAATTAATATTTACCAAATGACTGAATGAAGTCCCAGCTGCCCAATCCCTACCCATCTTGCAGGAAACCTGCTCCCTTTCCTGAGACAGCATTAACCTCTCTCTCTTCTTGTGGCCTGTCTTTTCTGTACCTCTCTTCCAGCACTGATGTTACACTGTTTCAAATTGTGTTACTTGTGTAGGAGTCTGTCTCCCCCATTCGCCTGGAAGGTTCTGGGAGGCAGAGACCTCTGTTATTCATCCCTGCGCCACCCACCATCCCATCATCCCACCTCACCCCCCCCCCCCACACCTCCCAGGGCGAGCCCTGAGCCTGGCTTGTAGTCGGTGCTTAAGACGTTTCCTGATCGAATTACTGAGTAGAATTGAAGAGCATGGCTCCACGCCCTGAGAACCCGCCCCACTGCCCTCAGGAGGCTGAGGGCATTCCACTCCAGGTCTCCAGGAGTAGCTTAGGGGCCAAACAGAAGCCCCTCGTGCCCACTGGGTAAGCCCACTGTGCAAATCCACACATGGGTGTCTGTGAGGTTCTGGAACGGGCTCCCTGCCAATCCCTCCCAGAGCATAAGTAGAATAACTGTGACTACAGGAACATTTGGGCTTGAATTCCATCACTAGATAATGTCTCTCATCTCCTAATCTTCTCTTCCTTGCTGAATTCAATTCGATTCAACAAGCCGAAATTGAAGGCTTACACTATGCACAGAACCACAATACCTTCTAAATCCCAGAGAATTCCCATGTGCTTTCCTGTGTTTTTACTAACTGAGCCGTTCCCCTCTGTGAATATTCAGAGGCAGATCGCTGGTCTGCAGGCCTCCCCGGGGGGCTGGCGTCCTCAGGGCCAGGATGAGTACTGCCCCGCCCCACTGGCTGAAAGGAGCCTTGAACCTCAGGGTCAGAGAACAAGGTGACCTGAACAAAAACCAGGTGTGGCCCAGAAGGGGAGGCTCCAGCTCAGATGGTTCTGGCGCCAACGGGCCACCAGCAGGCGATGCCACCGGCAAGGACGGGCGGGCTTGGATGGCAACCACAGTGGGGGGAAAACTAGACGCCCTTTTCCCAGATTCCCGTCCCTACAGACCATCCTGCCTGGTCCTGGGGAGAGGGAGGAAACCGGAGGGGATGGGCGCTCTGCATGAGATTTAATTAGACTGAGAAGCAGATAGAGCAGATTCATATCACCAATATTCTTTCTTAAAGCTGCAATTATGCATCAATCATTCAATACCCCCCAAAAATGGAAGAAGGCTGTAGATTAAAACCGGAAAAATGAGGACCCTGGTTGAATCCTCACTCAAATAAACCAACTGTAAAAGTATATTTTTAAGTCAATCAAGGAGATTTGAATATAGACTGGTTATTAGATGTGATTAAAGAATTATTGCTAATTTTGTTAAGTTGGATAATAGTATTGTGGCTGCGTAATAAAATGTCCTTTGCTGGAGATGCACAGTATAGGGTAAAATGTCATGATATCTGCAATGTACTTTCACAAAAACTTCTTCAGGAAAATTCTTCAGCAAAAATGATCAAACAGATATGGTAAAATATTAAAAATCATTCACTGTAATGGATAATACATGGGACTTCAGTATACAGTCCTTTTATTTATATGTTGTTGATATTTATTGATATATATATTGGTTTTATATATTATTATTATATATCTTGATATTTATATATTGATAATGTATAAATATGTAAATGTGTACATAAACATATAAATGTATAACAATAAATAAATAATACATAAAATCATTTTAATAGAAATAAATTTATAAAATATAAGAATGTAGATATAACAAATATGAAAAAAGAAAAAGCAAGTTTCAGCAGATGGCAGTGAATTGCTGGGTCTCCACATGCCTGCACCCCTGGCTCTGCTCCAGAGTACAGCAGGGAGCTGGGAGAAGGACCATCAGCCTTCACAAGACCTTCATAACTCAGTGGCTGGGACAATATCCCCTGCCTCATTTCCATCCCCCATGAAGCCCTATGTTTAATCAACAGGTGAAGCAGACACAGGCCTCCCAAAATTGTAAGGAGTCAACATGTGTATTTACAGCTTGCAAACTCCAAATCACCACCCTCTCCCCCACTAGAAGATGGGCCCTCCTTCTCCACACAGCTGCCACTAGTAAGTGACTACTGCTATCCTTCCCAAAGACTGCAGCTCAGATATGACAGGTACGCGTCAGATAGGATCGAAGGCAGGTGGGATTCAGGACGCTTCTCTCCATCCTTGTCTGTATCACACAGATGGGCTCCACAGTCACCCTGTCTATAACATGGAGCTGAGGAGCAGGGCAAAGGTGGCAGGTAGGTGTCCCCGCACTAGGTCCTTCCTGACACTGTCTGTTCTGCAGTGCAGAGAGAGGTTGTCAGGGTGGGGGGGTGTCTTGGTTGTCCCCTGTCCAATTACGTGAACTCTCGAGGTCAACCCAGCCCGTCAATCAAAGGGAAGGGTTCATGTATGAAGGGAGATGTCGACCGGGGGGCTGGGATCCCCCGTGGAAGAAGAGCGGAGAAGCGTGGGCTGGGGGATGGGGTTTGGCCGTGTCCTGGAGCCACAGAGGAAGCAATGACAGGATCAGGGCCTGCGGGAAACTGGAACATCGAAAGCTGAAAAGATGCTGGGCATCTGAGAGGCTGCGCAGCGTGAGGCTTGGAGTGAGAGGCAAGAAGTCAGCCTAGGTGGCAGAGTGAGAACAGCTGATGCAGGACTTTGTACTGTGCCCCGCTGCCCCAGCCCGGAGGAGCGGCTGGCTTCAGGGAGGCGGTGAGGAACGGAGGGGAGCCCCGAGCAGGGCGGGGGCCTCCGCCAGCTGCGCCCCGGGCAGGACGCACAGGATGCCATGCGACCCGGTGCTGTCGGGACCTTGGTGGGAAGAGACCCCTGCTGCGTGTGGCAGGGCCACCGGCTTCTCCCAGCCCTGCTCAATGCTGCTTCTGCGATTGTGCATAACTACCGAGACCCCTGCTTGGGCCGGTGACGTGAGCAGAAAGCTAATAATGCGTGACTCGAAGCTCTCACGGGAAAGGGGACTTGCTAGAGGTGGCCTTGCTGGTGTGGAATTACCCAGAATATTCGATACCCCCTGACCACCTCCTGCCGTGGTGTCAGGTTCCATGCTCCCGGAGGTCTCAGTTGAGTCTGGGGGCGGCATGGTGGCGTGTGTGTCCTTACGTTGACTAGTGAGGAAACAAGCTCGGCCTTTAAGAGAAGTGGCGGGGCTCTGCAGGCGAGGGAGGATGGCGAGGAACAGAAGGAGGCTCACCCTGACCCCCACCGCTGCCTCAAGCCTCCTGCCGAGCTGCTTCACTCTCCTTCCGGAAAGTGGGGAACCCGAGAGCCGCCACAGACTCTCTGCACGAATCAAAGACCCGCCGACACGGGAGGCGGCCCTCTGGAGGCAATAACTCCCTGTGCTCCTGGCATGGGGGTGGGGAGGAGCCTGGGGAGGGAGCGGCTCAGCAGGGGACCCCTCAGGGGACACAGCTTCTCCTTCTCACCATCCCCCGCTCCAGCCCTTCACCCGCCCACGGAGGCTGGCTGTAACGCATCCAAACATCAGCACTTCCCCTCTGGGGCTGCCGGGAATTGCAGTGAGGGACCACTGCAAACCCATCCTCTCTACTGGGAAAACAAAGTGGGGCCCAAATGCTACAGTACCTCCTCATTTGCAAAGGAAAGGACACGGGTTTCGTTCATTGAGCACCTGCTCTGTGCCAGGCACTGTTCCAGGCTCTGGGGGAATTAGGAACACTCTGCATTCACAGACTGTCCACAGGAACAGGGAAGACGTGAAACACGTGAACGCAATAACGTGGGGAGGGCTCGGCCGGGGAAGCGCAGGAGCCTCCCTGGGGGATCCGCGCCGAGGCGCCACCATCCAGCAGGGGCTGATCTTGCCTGAGATGCAGCCACATAGAGGGGCGATGAAGAGGCCACACCAAAAAGCAGCACCTCTGCTGCCTTAATTCAGGGGGCAGAAAGGAGCATACTGCAAACTCTCAGGTGTTTAAGAGGAAAACTATGCAGTGTTAAGATCCTTAGCTGGCCTCACACGCTGTACTGGTAAGAAGTCCCCAGAACAACACTTCCCTGAGACTGGGACCCCCAAAGCAAATCCATTTTGTAACTAAGCTGTTTTTTGTTTTTTTTTTTTGTTTGGTTTGGTTTTTTTGCTTACCAGACTATTCCCTGAAGTAGCTTGTAGGCCTGAAAAATAAAACTACCTGTTGCCAGCTGATTATAACACAGTCCTTTCAATTTAGGCAGCCACGCTATATTCGAAATGTAAAGGAGAACTGCTTTGTAGTACTTTATTTTTAAACAATGGTGTGGGTCAGGGACTTGTACCCGGCTAGTGAGCATCAGACTAACACCACCTGGGCCGACAGGGGCAGGCTGGGTGGTATCCCCAGGCAGCCTGAGGGCAGCTGGACATACACCTGCTGGGTCCTGCTGATGACCCAGGTGATGAAAGCTCCCTCATACTTCTGACTACATGTGGAAGGACCTCTTTACTTCTGGGACCCACAGGCTGCCAAACAAATATAGCTCCTTCTCCACCCTCCAATGACTGAACTTTCCCTGCAGGGGCGCCGTCCCAGAGCCTCTCCCTGAGGGGTGAGATCCCAGAGCTCCCACAGCCCCCTTCAGTTAAGGGCCTACCCCTTCCCCCCGCTGGGCCTTGGGAGAGTTGAAGACAGCATTAAAGCTGACTGGTGTTCAGTCAGAATGGCCATCAACAAAAAGTCTACAAATAATAAATGCTAGAGAGGGTGTGGAGAAAAGGGAATCTTTTTACACTGGGAATGTAAATTGGTGCAGCCACTATGGAAAACAGTATGAAAGATCCTTTAAAAACTAAAAGTAGAGCCACCATATGATCCAGCAACCCCACTCCCGGATATATATCGAGGGAAAAAAAAGAAAACACTAATTCAAAAAGATCCATGCACCCCAATGTTCATAGCAGCACTGTTTACAATAGCCAAGACATGGAAACAAACTAAGTGTCCACCAATAGATGAATGGATAAAGAAGATGTGGTTTATATATATATATATATATACACACAATGGAATACTGCTCAGCCATAAAAAGAACAAAATAATGCCATTTGCAGCCACATGGATACAATCAGAGATTATCATACTGAGTGAAGTAAGTCAGAAAGAGAAAGACAAATACCATATGATATCACTTACATTTGGAGTCTAAAATATGACACAAATGAACCTATTTACAAAGCAGATACAGACTCCCAGACATAGAGAACAGACTTGAGGTTGCCAAGGGGGAGGAAGGGGGGAGGGATGGATTGGGAGATTGAAGTTAGCAGATGCAAACTATTATATATAGAATGGATAAACAAAAAGGTCCTACTGTTTAGCACAGGGAACTATATTCAATATCTTGTAATAACCTATAATGGAAAATAATCTGAAAAAAAAAATATATATATAACTAAATCACTTTGCTCTACACATGAAACTAACACAATATTGTAAATCAACTATACTTCAAAAAAAAAAAAAGCTGATGGCTGTTATACCATACTTATAAATCATGTTCCTATAAGGAACATTCATCCAGCTCTACTTCTGGAGGTCAAAAATTAATCCTTAATCAGACTAATAGAGAGGCCAAGGCATAAATGTGTGTTTTCTCTCCAGTAGGTCACAGCTATGGGCTGAATGGTTGTATCCCCTTCAAATTCATACGTTGAAACCCCACCCCCTAACGTGGTAGTATCAGGTGGTGGGACCTGGGGGGCTAATTAGGGTTAGATAAGGTCATGAGGGTGGGCCCCTCATGAATGGGATTAGCGTTCTTCCAAGAATCATGAGAGAGCTTGCTTCCCCTCTGCTCTCCACCCTGTGAGGACACAATGAGAAGTCTATAGTCTGAGAGAGATCTCCAGAACCCAACTATGCTGCTCTGATCTCGGACTTCTAGCCTCCAGAACTGTGAGAAAATGTGTCTGTTTTTTATAAGCCACCTGGTCTCTGGTATTTGCTCAGACAGCCCAAACTGACTAAGACACTCATCTTCCTGTACACTTCATTTCCAACATCTGCGTATGAGAGTCAGCTCTGTCTCCAACTACCCATTAGGACACTAGGCTATGGCACCTATTTTCTTACCAACAACAAAGATCGCTGTGTTCCGCCATGAGCAAAACTAACCTGAACTGCATTTCCCCTCAAGCTATTTGTCAGGTAAGAATTCCCCTCAGCAAGAATTTTCCTATCCTTTCCTTTCCTTTAGCCCATGCTGACCTGCAGTATAGCAATTTCTCCCGTCTGCGTGTGAGGAAGAAAGGCCTCTCCCCCCAGCAGACCCTCCCTGCGCCCTCCTCGGAAGGGCGGGAGCAGCTCCTTTCCTGACGGCAGTCCCCGGAGGCAGTTGAATCTATAGCAGGCCTTTCCTCCAAGAAATTCACCCACATTTCCCATCTTTCAGCAGCTTTGGGCTGCATCATTGCTCAAGAACATCTTTTCTAAAGCAGGAACACCCCAGGGCACCCCCCAGATTACATATCACTAGAGGAAGGCAGAAACCATTTTGGCCCACAACTTTAATTAATTTCTGTCTCTCCATTGTGCTCTGGGATCAGCTTAAATGCTGCTGAAAGAGATCTCGGGCTCCCGGGACTGCTCCAGTGGGACAGGCCAGGATCTCAGGGAACAACAAACGGCAAGGAAGAGGTGAATAACCAGTGAATGCTCCCCTGAGGATAAATGTTCACAAAACTGTAAAGAAAGGGAGAAAAGAGGCAGGCAGGCTGGCAGGGAGCGTCACTGATGTCCAGAACCCTGGGTCAGACCAACACACAGCACAGCCACTGCAAAAGAAGGAGATCGGGGTGAGCTCAGGGGTCCTCAGGAGCTGGTGTGACTGCGCCAGAGGCACTCTCCTGCCTCACGTGGTATGACTTGCTCTAGCTGTGTCCTCCAGTAAGTGCCTTGCTCAGCAGGAGGAAGCAAGGAAGGCCTTAACTAGGTCACTACCCTCTGAGCCAGAGCCCCATGGAAAAGTGACTTAGGAAAAGCTTAGCCCCAAAGGGACTTCCAAAAGTTTCAGGTTCAACACTATTGAGCGGGTGTTTGTAGACATCCACAGACATGCTTCCAGGAAGGTCTTCCCTAGATCACTGAAAGGGGTCAATGACATTCCCATTCTAGAGAAGAAAAGAAGTGGTTGTACCCAGACAGTTAGGCAGGGCCAGGAATAACCTGATGCTCTAGTTCCTCTGCCTGAGAAGCAGGTCAAGGGCAATGCCTCCTGGCCTGGCCCCTCAGGACATGCCCACACCTGCATCCCCACAGGTCAATAAAGGCCCTGCTGCATAGGCTGCAGCCCTCCACAGGGGAAGGGCACGACGTTGTCAGCGTAAGACATTATGGGCTTTGTACACAGTAATTTACACCCATTTATTTTGCATCTGCACTCTACCTTGTTGCAATTTAATTCTTTGTTTCTGATATCCTTCTATACGTCAATCAAAGATGCCTGGTCCTAAAAGTTAGGCACTTTAAATTGTACCTACCACCCACAATTCCATCCAAATTAATAAGAGCTTGCATCCTTGAAATGATTTGAAATGTAACTGTCGCTTTACCTTTAAAACAACAACAATAATAATAATTATAAATAAAAATATTTGAAAGATTGATGACAATCACACTCCTCCTGGCAATGCCTGCCATAGAACATGCGTTGTATCCGCGTGGAAATAAGACAAGTCAGTGTGAATTAACAGCGCTCGGCATCAATACCATCCAAGAATGTTCAAGTACCATCAGCAAGCAGTTTATCAAAACCATTTACCTCTGCCAGAGAGAGCCGGACAATGCCATTCTGGTCCTTGTCCAGAAGGCTGAACAGTTCTAGAATGCCAGAGAAGGAATGAAATCAGATGGGGATGTTCCTGGACTTTGGAACAGCCAGGGAGCCGTCTCTGTCCACCCCACCTGGTACCTTCCCCTGGCCCCTGCACCCTTCCCAGCTCCCACTCAGCTTCAGGTACCCCGAAAAGCTAGATCTGGATCCAGAGCCCAGGGTGAGGGTTTTAGACAGCAGATGTCCCCCTGCCGAATTAGACAAACTTCCAGATGTGAGCAGAGAAGGTCCTTTTGCCATCTCCCCCCTCAGAAGCTGTAGAAACTTGCAATTCTTTCAACAGAGGTAGGGGATGGGGTCGTGGAACAGAGGTGGTTGCCCCATTTGTGGGTAATCCAGTCACTGAGCTTTCCCCGTTAGAATTTACACTTCCCAGCCCTCACTGGAAGGAAAACTCCCTCCCTTAATATGATACCTTAGCATGAGCCCAAGGGGGCACTAGACCATCTATAGGCTTCCAGAAGGGGACCCCTCTTCCCTCCCTGGGAGGTGACACACGCTCTCAATATGATCCCCATGGAGGCATAGATGTTAAAAGCCATTTAAGGACCGTTGCTGGGACTCATTCATTTGGCCCAGTGACTGCATGTAGTAGGTGCACAACAATCTTTTTAAATCTCCCAGAGGAGGCAGCACCTTAGGCGTGGCCAGCTTGGGCTTCCTCAGCCTCTTTAGTTTCTGCTTCCCCTCCCCCAAGGATGCCACAATTTCTGAAGCCTGTCTGGTTCCGCTTGCTGGCCCTGCCCCCTGCCCCTCTCCGCACCTCAGGAGAAATGAGATAGGGTTAAAGGAGAGTGACTCACTGAAGAGGGTCTCCAGGCGGATCATACAAGCAAGGAAGCTGTCAAAGTCGATGCCAAGTTTGCTGCATGCATACTGCATGGTGATGGTCTGCTGTACCTGGTTGTTGAGGGTGAAACCTACGGGCAGAGGGGGGCCAAGGTTATAGGTGCAGTGGGGGGCTCGGCCCTGTCTACAGCAGAAGTCAGGGCTGATTCAGGCCTGACTCTGCCCCCTACAAAAGATACCAGAAGGGTCTGGTCATCCAATCAGTCTCCTTATAGATAATCCTCAACAGGATGAGCCTTCTCCCTGATCCAAG
The DNA here is from genome assembly GCF_949987535.1 of Balaenoptera acutorostrata. Lineage (NCBI taxonomy): Eukaryota > Metazoa > Chordata > Mammalia > Artiodactyla > Balaenopteridae > Balaenoptera > Balaenoptera acutorostrata. The sequence goes on from NC_080064.1 coordinate 163,076,262, forward strand.
AATAAGACCTGTAGCTCCAGCACTAACTCAGCTGTGCATCACATTGGCCACAGCAAGAAAAAACAGGGAAGGTGAGGGGACGGCCTCTCCTGCCCATCCCGTTCACAGCCCCGTCCACTGTGATTGCTGTCACCTTCCCAGTAACAGGCAAAGTCCTTGGAAAAAGTCTAAAGAATCCAGCAACATTCCCTCCTCCCCCCGCCTGAGTGAGCCAGAGCCCCCGAAGCAGCTGCTCCTTTAACCCCGTCCTGTGTGAGCGAAGAACAGACGCCCTCAGGCCACCTACATGCAGAGGTGGGTCCAAATCCAAAGCTGAACCCCGGGAGCTGTGCAAACAAAGAAGAGAAAGGGAAATCTCTCCCAGCAGCCTCAGGAGCAGCGGATTAAAGTTCCACAAACAACTTGATGTACCTGCATCTGTGGAATACCTGAATAGACAACAAATCATCCCAAATTGAGGAGGTGGACTTTGGGAGCAACGAGATATATATATTTTTTACCGTCTTCTCTTTTTGTGAGTGTGTATGTGTATGCTTCTGTGTGTGATTTTGTCTGTATAGCTTTGCTTTTACCATTTGTCCTAGGGGTTCTGTCTGTTTGGTTTTTTTTTTTTTTTTTTTTTTTTAGTATAGTTTTCAGCACTTGTTATCATTGGTGGATTGTTTTTTGGTTTGGTTGTTCTCTTATTTCTTTCTTTCTTTTTTTTTTAATTACTTTAAAAAAATTTTTAAATTATTTTTGTTTCTAATTTTAATTATTTTATTTTATCTTTTTCTTTCCTTCTTTCTTTTTTTCCCCCTTTTATTCTGAGCTGTGTGGACGACAGGCTCCTGGTGCTCCAACCAGGTGTCAGGGCTGTGCCTCTGAGGTGGGAGAGCCAAGTTCAGGACATTGGTCCACCAGAGACCTCCCAGCTCCATGTAATATCAAACGGCAAAAATCTCCCAGAGATCTCCATCTCAACGTCAAGACCCAACTCCACTCAACGACCAGCAAGCTACAGTGCAGCACACCCTATGCCAAACAACTAGCAAGACAGGAACACAACCCCACCCATTAGCAGAGAGGCTGCCTAAAATCATAATAAGGTCACAGACACCCCAAAACACACCACCAGATGTGGACCTGCCCACCAGAAAGACAAGATTCAGCCTCATCCACCAGAACACAAGCACTAGTCCCCTCCACCAGGAAGCCTACACAACCCACTGAACCAACTTTAGCCACTGGGGCCAGACACCAAAAACAACAGGAACTACGAACCTGCAGCCTGCAAAAAGGAGACCCCAGACACAGTAACTTAAGCAAAATGAGAAGACAAAGAAATACACAGCAGATGAAGGAGCAAGGTAAAAACCCACCAGACCTAATAAATGAAGAGGAAATAGGCAGTTTACCTGAAAAATAATTCAGAATAATGACAGTAAAGATGATCCAAAATCTTGAGTCCTCAGATAAATTAATCTTTTTACTGTTCCTGGAACACAAGTTTGTCCTCGATCTGGGGCCTTTGTCCTTGATGCAACCTCTCCTCAGAATGTTCTTTGTCAAGTTCAGGTGGCAGCCCCTTTCTCATTCTCTAGCCTTTGAGCCAATGTCACCTCCCCAGGGAAGCCTTCATGGACTACTTCGTCTGAAACAGCACCCAACTGTCCCTCTCTATCCCATTACCTTGTTTCACTTTGTTCAAGCACTTACCTGCTATTTGAAAATACCTGTTTAAATTCTGTGTTTCCTGCCTCTCTCCCTCGCCAGAATGTCGGATCCAGGAGAGCAAGGTTGGTTACATTTGTCACTGGACCTCAATGCATTGTACATAGTAGATACTCAAAAATACTTGTTGAAAGAATAGTAAATGTATCTCAACAAGAGCAACTGAGATTCAAGCAGAGGTTCTGGTCCTCAAAACCACACTGATGTGGGCAGGGCACATGTGACTCCCATTTGACAGATGAATAAGCTGAAGCTCAAAGAGAGTTATGGGAGTTGCCTGAGCACCAGCAGGGAGAAATGCACCAGTCCCCGGTGGGTTTCTCCTGCGCTCCCTCAGTCCTGCATTCTGGAGGGGACAAACGGGAGTGCCCCCGGTCTGAACAGCTGCTGCCAGGGGTTGAGGTAGACCCTCACTCCCTGGCCCCGGTTACGAGGGAGCCTGAGCTGTACCCTTGTCCAAAGCTGTGCTGTGGCTCTTGGGGGGTGTGGTGGTTGGGCTGAGGAAGGCCAGTCCGTAGGAGAATATAACAGGACTCCAGAGAGAGCGGCCTGTCTGCAGAGATGTGCGTTCTGGAGCAGGGGTGTGGCTGGGAAGGGCGTGTGGCAAGAAAGCTGGAGTCCACGAGGGAATCGTGACTCCTCTGGGGTTTGGCTGTGGCATCCGGGGTTTCATCCAGGCTCAAGGGCCCAGCCCCGGCCTCTCTACACTCAGCCTGAGGCAGGGCCGCCCTCTGGTTCTGGGTCCCGCGCAGATGTGAGGGATTCAGGGCTCTGGCCGCAGAGCCTGGACTGCCATCTGAGCTTCGGCGGGCAGTGGGGCTGTTGGGGGCCCAGGATGACCAGGCCTTGCGCATGCTCTGTCCCTGGGTGTGCAGAGCGGGAGTCTGGAAGGTCAGCAGCAGCTGCTCTTGGACTGGCCTTCTGGTGAGAGCTTGATGGAGTCTGTGAGGTAATTCTCTAAGACGCTTCGATACTGGAGAAGGAAAAGAGGAGTCAGCGTTTGCATCCTGGCAGGCAGAGCCCCACCTGCCCTCTATTTCTTAATGGCCAATGGTGGTCGGGCTTTCTGTTCCCCCACCTTGTGCAGCTGGGAAACTGAGGCCCAGGGGAGGAAGTCTTCCCTGCCCCCTCCTTCCTCACCTCCTCCTCCAGCTCCTTCCCAGGAGCCCAGAGCAGGTGGGCGGCTGCATTAGAGGCCCAGGTCTCCTGACCTCCAGCCAGGTCCTGTAAATTGCCATTCTCCAGAGGGGACAACTGAGGTGACGTTTGCCCTCAGGCAGAGATGATGACGGCCCACTCCTCATTTCTGCAGGAAACCTCTCCCTGCAAACGTCCCCACACCCCAACCTTCTCTCACCATGCCCACCTCTCAACCTCCCACCATTCTCTGAACTTCCCATGTCCAGGGAGCCCTCCCTAAAATAGACTCGATGTTTCTACTGGGCCTTTTTGCTTCTTTGGCCACCCTCCCAAAGTCTCCTGTCCCAATGATGTCCAGAGAAAGCCCCTTCTCAATCTAGCAAGCCACTCCCCACCCCGCTGGCCACTCCTCACCTATGACCCACCCAGCTTGGTTCAAGGGTGAGGGCGGGGGAGGGCATCCTTCCTCAAGGAGATGGGTTCTACACACTGAAGGGTCTCTTCTTCGAGGGATCACTTTCCTTGGCCAAGGCTCCCCCCAGTCTCCGAGCTCCCAGCCTTCATGTTCTCCCGGCAGCTGGTGGTGTGTGTGAGGGTGAGTGGGTAAGTGGACACGCTGGTGTAGACCTGAGCTGGACAGAGCCCCCTGTGGGGCTGCCTGTCTCAAGTGCCCCTCTGAGGGGACAATTTCCAGAAGAGCGGTTGTGCCTGCACTGATTTTTTTCTCCTCCATGGCTCCTGGGCTCCGGCCATGGTGCCCAGCTGGTGAATGTCAACCAAACCCTTAGTGCCGGTGACTCTGGACCCCAGGAGGCTGTGTCAGACCTGCCTGTGTCACCCTCATGATGGTCACCCCCCAAGACACATGAGAAGGTCCCCTGATGGCCCATCATTCGCTGCCACCACCAGACAGTGAGCAGTAGGTTAGCCTGACAGCACAGAGCTCAGGGCACCGGGCCTGGGACCCAGCCCTTCTTCCCACTGTTTGCTTCTTGAAGAGCCCCCATTTCTCACCCACTGCCTGGTAGGGTGTCCGGGCCAGCAGAGCACCAGCTACCCTTAGTCAGCCTGGATGATGGGCCTTGAGTAGCCCTCAGCAAATTCTTTGGCGCTATTAGAATTTTATTTGTTATATATATATATATATATATTTGCATTAGGAAAGATTAGTGTTGGGGAGTGGGGGGCAGTGTCTCCCAATGAAAGCCTGGCCCTCTGGGGATGTCTCCACACCCCAGTTCCATCTTCCCCTGCGCTGGGGAGGATCCTAGCCCACTGCTTGGCGACCTGGCCCCACGCACCACAGGCCTTCCCCAGCCCTTCACCCTGAAGGAGCAGAGTCCTTCCCTGAGGTGCCTGAGGCTCCTTCCCCCAGCACTGCCCAGGTCTGCTGTGCGGGCTCGGGGCTGCACCGCCCGGGACACCATCCAGTCCTCCAGTTGGCCCCATCTGCAGGGCCCGCTCACTCCCCTGAGCTGGTTGTAGTTAAAATCCTGACCCTTCTGAGCCTCACAGGGAGGGACAAGGAGAAGCAGAGCATTACTGTTTAAGTCCCGCTTTAAGCTGACTGATCCACTTCTCCCAGAAAGACAGGCTTTTGAAAAGATTCTCTGATTTTTGTACTTTCCTGGTCCCCGTCTCACCATAAACATCAAAGAGACCTTGCCTGGGATCAGGAACTTTCCTAGCTGGGTCTTTTGGACCCAGGGGGCAGGGCCTGTTGATTCATCACCCCTGGGTATGCCTCACCCTCACATCCACAGAAGGCCCAGCTGGGATCATGAACAGAGCCCGTGACTTGTCCTCGATGCCAGCCTTTGGGAGGGAGAGTCTAAGCTGAGGGCTTTCTGAGTTGCTTTGCACTTTATCCGAGGAACAAACAGTGCTGCCTTTGAAGGTGTGAGAAATGCCCTCGTTCATTACACCGGCAAAGCCTGAGGTCTTCATGCCAGCTCTCTTCACCCAATAATAGTCACATCCTCCCCAGGTCCAAGTCAGCTCTGAGCTCTTCCCATTTACGACATCATTTCACTCGATAATGGCATCATCTCGCTCCTCAGGTTTCCTGCAAACCTTCCAAGTCACTGGCAGTCCATAATTAGATTTCCTGTGTAATTCTTTTCTCCAGACCCCAGTCGTCTTAGCAAGTATGTGCATGTCTAACTGTAAAGTAACACCATAGTATCCTAATGCATCATTTCAGTGGGGATGTGACTGTGGGAGTCTGTCTCTCCAAGCCTGGTCACCTCATAGCCCTGACTTTAGATCCTACATCCTGACGACTTCATAAAAGTCCTATAATTTCACTAAGCTTACCTGCCTGTCAGCCTGCTTCCCTCCCGGATATGGCAAGTTTGTCTTTCTCTAATTAATCCAAAAGGAACTGGGCTTCCATGCTGCAGCTCATGCCGGGCCTGACCAGCCCCAGCAGGGTTGGTATTGCCAACTTGGTAGAGCAAAATCCCGTCATCCCAAATCCCCCAAAGCAGGTGGGTGTCCCTTCTTTGATTATGAGGGCATTCTTAGTCATATTTTGGAATAACTAAATACCCTAATCCTTGAAGGTGGCCAGATTGGGAAACTAAAGTAACTAACTACCTTCTCTCCTTTCAAAATGTAAACCGAGTATCTCTTCTGGTGGTCTACCTGTAAGCTGCTGTTTCCATCCAGAGCTCACGGCAGAACTCAGACATTCCAAGGAACCTCAAGGAACCCCAAATGCCATGTGCTCCATTGCCTCCTCCTCTTGGGACGCTTTTGCTTTCCCCTCTTTTCTATCTTGGTCTATAGCATCACTAATCAATCATCCCTCCGTTTGCCAAGCTAGAAACCTCGGTATCAATCTCAACAGCTCCTGATTCCTTCTCTCCTACATTTGATAATCATCAACCCCTGATGGTTCTCCCTCCAAAGTCTCTTTAATCTATACCGTCCTTGCCATCTTCATCTTCTCATGTCCGGACCTTCTGAACCACACATCAAGCCCATCCTCCCTGCAGCATGAAACTTCCCTGCTGAAAGCCCTTAGCCATAGCTTTCATTTAAAAATAGCTACCTTTTATTTAATGCCTTCTCTGTGCTACCATGTTATTTTATTTAGCCCTGGCAACAACCCTATGAAGAAGATACTATTACTTGTACTTTAAAGGGAAGGAAGTGATGGCTTAGGGGAGGCTGTATGACTTGTCAGGGACACAGTGAGTAAGAGGTAGAGCCAGGATTTAAGCCAGACTCACCCGGCTTCAGAGCCCAGCTCTTCCCACCCCAGGCTGCGGCTCCCTCCTTATTCTAGCAGCACCTCTCACGTCTTCCTCTCCAAATACTCTGGGCTGGTGTGAATGAGCACATGACCTTCCTGGGAAGGAGGGGAGAGGTACTTGTAGGAAATGTCCCTGAAAACTCCTGTTTGATTTTAAAGTATAGATTTGGAAACTCCAGTTTCACCTTAAAAATCCATGTGAGAATTTACATTCTGTGCTCTAGTAATTATGTTTATTTTAGGGTGACATGTTTCTCTTCCAGATTTCTGAATAATAGAGACCTTGCTGGAAGATGCGCCCTGCCGGCCTCCAGGTCCCGACTGGGCCCCTGTGTGCCCTGGGAGTCTGGCAGCAGGTCTAGAGGTCATGGGCCTACAGCATGAAGTCCAAGGTCTGGTTGGGGCTCACCAGGCCTTCATGGTCTGGTGCTGTTGGCCTTGAGAGCCCCATCGCTCACCTCGGCCCAGCGGCCCCACTTCCCTCCATGCCACGGTTCTTCCTCTTACAGACGGAGCCCACAGTGGTCCCTCACATGAGCACTGTGGACTCACGCCTGGGCCTCTGCGACGCCCTTCTCTCCGCCCTTCTGCGGCTCTTGCTCATGCCTTCAACGGCCTACCATGTCCCCCATGCAAACTGCATATGACCTTTCAACCTCCAACTCACACGCCACCTCTCTGGGCAGGCATCCTTGCCCACCCTCGCCACCAGCACCTCTGAGCCACCTCGATGCCTTGGCCATGTCCCTTCCCCGCCCCGGCCCATGGCACTTACCTCACTCCATGACAGTCTATTTGTTTTCTTTTTTGTTTTGTAAATCTGTATTTTTTGTCTTTTCCATTATGGCCTATTACAGGATATTGAATATAGTTCCCTGTGCCAGACAATAAGACCTTGGTGTTTCTCCATTCTATACATACTAGTTTGCATCTGCTAACCCCGAACTCCCAGTCCTTCCCCCCCCTCCCCCCTCCCCCCGCTTGGCAACCACAAGTCTGTTCTCTCTGCATGACCTCCTATTTCGGATGCCTTACTCCTTTACCTGACCGTGGGGCCACTGAGGTCCACATCTCCAGCCCTAGCCTGACAACTCAAGAATGTTTATGGGATGGCATTATTTCCATCTTATGAGGAAATTGAGGCTCAGAAAAGTCATATGTCTTGCCCAGGGGTCCACTTGAAAGCATGTGGGCAGGATCAAACCCAGGTCAGTCTGACTGCAGGTATCACACCCGTGACCGCCAAACTTCTCATCAGTAAATTTCCCCCATCATTGTGAGGGACTGACATGGGGTCGCCAATCCATTCTTTTGCCAAGTAAGGACAATGGAAAAAAAAACAAGCAGACAAACTACCATCCACTAACATCACTGTGTCATAAAAGTGACACAGCAGGAAGGACATAGTTTCAAGAATGAAGGACACTCCTTCTCCAGAAAGGACAGAGGCTAACTACGCACAGACACTGGCTGGCTGTGGGCTGACGGAGCTTCCCTGCGACTAAGCACTTGGCGATCACTGCCCTGTGTTTGTGGAGGCTCAGTGATCACGCGTCACGCTATGAGGTCAAACAGCATCCCTCACCTTCCAGGGGACGGCATGAGCAGGCACGTCTGTGTTACTGACTGTGTGATAGAGCAGCACTTCTTGACCATGTGCTGGAGAGAGCCGCCCCTCTGCTTCCTTTTAACATGACACAGTGAGGGCTGGGGGCCAGGAGGGGAAGCATTAATAATAGCGCATGGGGGCAAACTCTGAGATTAAGGCAATGGGCTGTAAGGATGGCAAGCTCGAGCCCTCTCCCTGGGCAGCTGCTAGGGGTGGCTGCTGTCCCTCTCCGTTGTGGACAACCCGCAGGGCAGGGCCAGGCAGACCCTGTGACAGCAGGCCCTTCCACAGAGGGGAGCCCTCCGATTGCCCATCCTCATTCGCTCCTTTCCTCAATTCAGAATCACTGCCGTGATGACCTTCTCCCCATTTCTAAGAAGCCCACCTTGATTGCATATGGCAGAATAATGAAACTTGCTGAGCCCCTCCCCGTGCCAATCTCTCACGGACACTCTTCAGAGTTTCTGAACTCTATATCAGAATGGCATTAAAACCCTGCTAATACTTCCAGGTGGCCTTCCCTGGTCTTCCTCTTCTCTCTCTCCCCTGCAGTGTGGGCTGTGTGTCCCTCCTCTGGGGCCCCATCACCAGTCCTTGCCCACCATACAGAGCCTGCCCTGCAGCCACTCCTGGGCCGATCTGTCTCCCTTACGAGAGCAAGGGACCCCGGAGCCCTGGACGGGACCTGACACACGTGACATACTCAACACATGCTTGTTGAGAGACTACACCAAGTGGTCTACATCTAGCCATCATTTTGATTGGAGGATGACAGCAACTCCCGCAGGCTTCATTATTCCACTTGGACCAATACTTGGCACCTTGGGGCTTCTCTCCCATCAGTGGGGACTGAACTAGAGCATTACTTCTCAAACTCTTACTAAATTAGAGTCTCCAGGGGTGAGGTATAGAACTGTTATTTTTTAGAAACTCCACAAATGATAATTAGCCGGATTGAGGGACCACTGATGATGGATTCTAAGAAAGCTTTATGCCTCTGGCATTCTGTGGTTACAGAATTGGAGTACCGTTGAGCCCATTCAACAACTAATTAATTAAGATGATGAGCAATCCTGTCCCACCCACGTCCCTCCCGATATATACTTTTCTGGACGCTCCTGAGTTCCCCCATCCTAGGGGGCAGCCCTGGCAGGTGCCACTCACCCTTGACAGAGCCCGACTGGCCAGCATCTCGAAGGCTTGTACCACATTGATGTCATTCTTGGCACTGACTTCAAAATAGGGAATATCCTTCTCTTTACACCAGTCTTGGGCTACCTCCTGTGGCACCTGCATGAGGGGAAGAAATGATCACTGTTCCTGTGTCCCCATCCCCACCATGATTATCACCATCACCACAGCCCCACCTTCCCCACCACCACTCTCATTTATTGAGAACCTTCCATGTGTCTGTAAGTTTACAGGTGTTATTATTATTTTTAAAATTAATTAATTAATTGATTTATTTATTTTTGGCTGTGTTGGGTCTTCGTTGCTGCGCACGGGCTTTTCTCTAGTTGCGGCAAATGGGGGCTACTCCTCGTTGCGGTGTGTGGGCTTCTCACTGCAGTGGCTTCTCTCGTTGCGGAGCACGGGCTCTAGGCACACGGGCTTCAGTAGTTGCGGCTCACGGGCTCAGTAGTTGTGGCGCACGGGCTTAGTTGCTCCACGGCATGTGGGATCTTCCCGGACCAGGGCTTGAACCCGTGTCCCCTGCACTGGCAGGCGGATTCTTAACCACTGCGCCACCAGGGAAGCCCCACGTGTTATTTTTTAACATAAGCCAATGAAGTGGCTATTGTTAGCTCCATTTTACACACGAGGAGACCGAGGACTGGAGTGTGTGGGGCTGAGCAGGGCTTGAATACAGCCTTGGCAGAATTAGAGCCCTCTGCACTATCCCATCTTCTTAAGGTCTACACTAGGAGCTTCCTACTGCCATTGACTCCTTCCTCAGTCCCTTCAAAGGGAGGTGGACATAACAGACACTAGCCAGGGAGGGAGGGCTTCCTTCTCCTGAGCTGGCTGACCAGGCCCACGCTGCTGGGCAGAGACTCAGGTCCCTGTTAACCCTTCTTCCCCAGGGTAGAGTCTTTGGAACAGTTGGTAAGCTCCCACTCTGGGCCAGATACTAGGTTAGACATCTGATCATATTTACTCACTTAATCCTCTAACAAACTTGTGAAATGGGTCTTTTTAGCTTCACTTTATAGATAAGAACACTGAGCCTCAGGGAGTTTCCGCAGCTTGCCTCAGATCACACAGCTAAGAAAGGCTGCAGCCAGCCACAGCTCAGTGCTCCCATGGCACCTGCGCTGCCCTCTTCAGGGCACTGCACAAGAATTGTGCTGCTGTTCTGTCTCTCCCACCGGACTGCAGGTTTCTTGAACTCAGGGTCAGGACTTTTAGCTCTTGGCCTGGCACCATGAGCCACTCAGTACAGGCTGAATGAATACGTCTCTACCCAAATGCAAACACCAGTCACAGTTTGAGGATGTTAGATTGGAGAATGTTCTGGCAGCCCTGTGGGTTACTTCCAAAGACAATTGGTTCAACTGAGTTTAGTCTAATCAATTATTTTGGGGAAGAGGGAATGACCATATATTGATATTTGCTGTGCCTGATACTTTATAACCATTATTTCACTTTAAGGGAGCCAAGGTTTTTCTCCTGGAGAAAGAATCATTCTGCCCCTTTTCCTGAACCCAGGGCAGCCAGGGGGAGATCTGAGACTGTTCCTTGTCAAATTGTCTCCTGCAGGTTCTGGGAAGTCTAGCTTACTGGGATTAAAGGAACCATCACTGTCCCCTGTCTCTTTGGCCTTTGCTGTCCCGGCCTCAGGAGTGGCAGCAGGGCCCAGGGGCTCATGGCTCTCTTTCACAAAGCCTCTGTTGTCCAGTGGCATTGCTCTGGTATTGTGAGGCTCGCTTCCTAAGACTGGAGGGGAGAAACTGGGGTCAGCTAAGCAGTCTGCCCTTTGGGGAGCCCGGATGACACCTCTGGCCCCCCACGCTCAGTCTCCCCGGAGCTGCTGCACTTGAGCAGAGCAGGGAGAGAGTCCAGGCCCTGGTCTTGGCCTCTGATCTCTAAGGTCCTCCTGCCTTTTGGGGCGAGGGGCCCCCGAACTGGCCACGACTGCTCTCTTCTGTGGAGCATAGATGTCCCTGGTCTGGTGAGCATCCAAGAAGCCTCACAGCTCCGGGAAAATCCTGAACTATTTGGATGAAGAATCAAGGATGGCCACATGGCTGATTATTATTTTCCTCACTAGTAACACACAAATAAATAATCATTAGGAATTAACAGGTTGTCATAATACCTTGATGGCATCTTTGGAATCCCAAAGGTTTTGCATCTTTTAAAGTTCTTTAAAAGACCTTAGGGTGGGCTTCCCTGGTCGTGCAGTGGTTAAGAATCCACCTGCCAATGCAGGGGACACGGGTTCGAGCCCTGGTCCGGGAAGATCCCACATGCTGCGGAGCAGCTAAGCCCGTGCACCACAACTACTGAAGCAGGTGTGCCTAGAGCCCATGCTCCGCAACAAGAGAAGCCATGGCAATGAGAAGCCCGCGCACCTCAACGAAGAGTAGCCCCCACTCGCCGCAACTAGAGAAAGCCCACACGCAGCAATGAAGACCCAATGCAGCCAAAAATAAATAAATAAAAGAAAGAAAGAAAGAAAAGAAAAGAAAAAAAGTTAAAAAAAAAAGACTTTAGGGCAAGGACTGGACTTACCCTTCTCATTGCTCCCCCTTCTTTATATCCTGCCGCCGCCCCGCGGCCACCAGCTAATGAGCATTTTTCCGGGCACATCATCGGTGCTCAGGAGTTGCAGGAAAAATGGTAGTAAATTGCAATGAAGTCAAGTGCCTCTGATTCTCCAAGAGGCAGGGAGAGTCTTCATATGCTACGGCATGAGAAGCTGAAGCCCAGACTGGTGCCCAAGGTCACCCGGAGACAAAGCTAGGAAGACAAGCCCACACCTACAGCCCGATGACCTCTCTGTCCCTTCTCTACCACTGACAGTGACTGGGCCTGCCCAGAGTCCGGTTATGACAGACATTTTCTCTCACTTCTCCCGGCTCATTCTCTGTCTGGTTTTTATGGAGTGATTAAATACACACTCTAGAATGTCAGTTGAGATTGTGTTGCAAATTAACATTCCTTTTATATCCCCTCACCTCTCCCACTCAACCTCAGAATGTCGCCCTGCGAAGAAAATGACCCACACAGCACTTTTCCCTTCCAATTCTAGTTATAGCTTCATGATGTTAAAAATCATCTTGTCTTCTTTTATTTATAAAATAACAGCTATTTATAATTTAGGCTCTGACTGTGGAAATAAACTCAGGGTGTCAGCCGTGGGGACATGGGAAGTATGAAAATTTTGAAGTGGTACTTCCATTGATTTTGTTTTGGCTGACAACATACTATTAACATTTTACTTTCCCTGTTACAATTTGGCTTGTTCATCAGAGGTCAAATGTTTGACAAAATTAGTCCACTTTGCAGACTTTTATTTATGATGCTTTTCCATCTCACATGCATTTTTTTTTAATCAATAAAAATGTAATAGTATTTATTTATTAGAAGAGTAATACATGGTAAAAGTACAAAAAGTATAAAAGCATAAAATGTGAGGGCTGGTCCCTGTTCCCAGAGGTAATTACTGTTAATAGCTTCTTATGTACATTCCAAAAGTTTTATATTACGCAGCTTCTTAAATAATAATTTTTAAAAGTCTTGAACTATGGAAACATAAGTAAAAGAAAGCAAAATATAAAATTTATTCTTCTTAAGAGCAATTATATAAAATATGTATGTCTGTGCTTAAGGATTAAAAAATGTTTTCTATGATTTAAAAATTACAAACCTATTAAAGAAACCTTGGGAAATATATAAACCTGGAAGGGAAAAAAGGAATTACTGATATTCCCATGTGAATATCAACCATGTTAGTCTATTTCTGGCTAATCCTTTTTTTTAATAAATTTATATACTTTTAAATTTATTTATTTTTGGCTGCATTGGGTCTTTGTTGCTGCGCGAGGGCTTTCTCTAGTTGTGGTGAGCAGGGGCTACTCTTCATTGTGGTGCACGGGCTTCTCATTGCAGTGGCTTCTCTTGTTGCGGAGCACAGGCTCTAGGCGCACGGGATTCAGTAGCTGTGGCATGCAGGCTTCAGTAGTTGTGGCTCATGGGCTCTAGAGTACAGGCTCAGTAGTAGTGGCGCACGGGCTTAGTTGCTCCGTGGCATGTGGGATCTTCCCGGACCAGGGCTCAAACCTGTGTCCCTGCATCGCCAGGCGGATTCTTAACCACTGCGCCACCAGGGAAGTCCTTCTTACAATTCTTTACAGGACAGTTCAACCACTCTGGCTGACAAAATCTTTCCACTGAGAACAATGTGACACAGTAGAGAGAGACTCAGATTTGGAGTCAAAGTCCAAAGTTACTAGGTCAGCTGTAACTATGTGAGCTGAGATTATAAGAGTCAAGGTGACCAATCCCCCAAAAACTTTCTACGGGGTTTCATCAGTCATTGACATATAATGCAGATCAATTCCCCTATTTCATATGAAGAAACTTTTAAAACCACAGATGTTAAATAAGGAAATATGAAATATGCCCTGAAATATCAAAAAGGAGAACCCACCAACTCCCTGGAAAAGGGAAAAATCAACTTCATTAAATATGAAAAATACTTCAATTATTCATTTGGTCAAAAGGTAGTAATCAGCCCCATAAAGTCATAATGTATGTTCAGTTGGATTCAGTAAACTTTGCAGACTAATGTTCTGAGTTCATTTTTAGATCAAAAATCATTCACTTGGACCACAGAGCCCCTGGGCCCTCAGGTAGAGAGAAGAAAAGGACAGCCTAGAGAGAAGGGAGCCCCTTTTCCAGGAGTTCAATCTAATCAACAAATGACTGACCTGCTTTTGCCCAAACCCATGGTATCCATATCACTTGAAGGAAATTGCTGGGTGAAACCATAGGTTGCAGTGCCTTAGGATCCGCCAGGTCCGAGGCCTGGGTAACACAAAGGAAATGACAAAATGGCTATTTCTGGAGGGTGATTTAGGTTCATTTGGTTGCTCTCCGTGTGGATATGAATCCTCTCCCCTGTTTCAGTAACGCAGACAAAGTAACTAAGCTACAGTAGTAATTCTCAACTGAGGGTGATTTTCTCCCCCAGGAGACATTTGGCAATGTCTCCAGATATTTTTGGTCACAACCAGGAGGAGGGGTGTTGCTGGCATCTAGTGGGTAGAGGCCAAAGATGCAGCTAAATATCCTACAATACCCAGGACAGTCCCCCACAACAGGAAATTTCCCAGCCTAAAATGTCAGTAGTGCCAAGGTTAAGAAATCCTGAGTTAAAGCATCCTCTGGGTACCCAGTCCTGAAACAGGACTTGGATAAACAAAAGAAGACAATACTTAAAACACAGAACAGAATATAACAAGTGAGCTGTGTCACATAAACACTGCAGTGAAGTTTTGAAAAGGAGACAAATGTGGGCAACAGAGAATCTGAAACTATGTGGAGGAGGTACAATTATGCTGTTTTTAAAAGCATGGAATGAGGAAAAATGCTTTAGGGAAGAAGAATAGCTTGAGTAAGAGTACAGAAGTGGGAAGGAGCTGGGTTATGGAAGAAACAGCGAGGAGGCGAGGGTGGATGATGCAGGTGAGTTACAGACGAGGGCAAATTAACTGCAGGGAAATGGACTGGCCAGTTTGCTCATGCATGAAAGTACAGAAATGACCTAGATACCTAAGGTCTCTTTCACCATCAACATTCTATGATTCTAGAACAGCGGGTCCCAACTTTTTGTGCATCCAAGTAGCCTTAAGTTATTTCTAAAACTACAGATGCCTGAAGCCCACTCCCCAAGATTCTGATTCAGTAGGACTGAGGAAGAACCAGAACATCCGTATTTTTAAAGCCTTTTGCAACATGATAAATACAATGAACACTGTTGCATTAATATATATGAAACTTGTTGAGAGTAAACACTGAGTTCTCATCACAAGGAAAACGTTTTTTTCTACTTCTATAATTTTTTATCTATATGAGATGATGGATATCACTAAACCAACTATGGTCATCATTTCATGATGCATGTAAGTCAAATCATTATGCTGTACACCTTAAACTTACACAGGGCTGTATGCCAATTATATCTCAAAACTGAAAGAAAAAAAGGAAAATCTGACACAGGCCAGAAAATCATCATTCTGACTCTTTACCCATTACAGTATTATCTGTATTACGTATTCAATGCTTCAGCTGAAGTAAAGTAATTCAACCTATTAACTCCCAACTCATGACTTTCTACTTTAACAATTATCTATGCCCTCTAACTCAATAATTCTGGGAGCCTATCCTAAATAACCAGAAAATAAAACAATGTTTTATTATATATTATACAACAAAGATATGTTATTTTTAACTTTTATTAAAATATAATTACAGTATCACTTTTAATGTCTAAAAATTGAATACAATATAAACGTTCCATCACAGTGAACAATTAAATAACGGCAAACTTATGACAGAATACTAATTAGCCACTAAAAATGACAATTACCTTTTAACAAAATAAAACACTTATAGTAACACTAAGGGAAAATATCAGGATACAAAGCTACATATAAGGGTGTGTGTAGGACTCCATTTCTGTTAAAAATAGAGCTTAGAAACAAAACTAGAAGATTTGATTCAAACTGTTAACATTAGTTATCTTTAGGTTTGGGGATTATGGGTAACTTTATTTTCTTGTTTATAATTTTCCATGCTTTCCAAATTTCCTATAAAACATGTATTACTTTTCTAATTGGGGAGAAAAGTTGGCCTATTCTGCTGATATAGGCTGGACAGAAACAACAGTTTGTTCCAAGGCTAAAGAGATTTAAGTTTCAAAAATATATCTATGAATTAATTCTTATGAATACTTATTGAAGGCCAAAAATTTTAAAAATAGATCAAGACCACTAAATTCCTAAATAGTGATGAATGTAACACAGCATCCACATTTTAGAGCTACTGTAAGGAAGCAATCCTATAAACTCATTAGGTGGGGAGTGTTTCCTATAAACTCATTAGGTGGAGATTTGAAGGCACTGTGGACAATTTCCATCAAAGCTGACTGAGCACAGGGCAGGCAGGATCTACCTGGGATTTGGTGACATAACTAACTCATCTCCTGCCATGAAGGGAGCTCATCAGGGCCAAGAGACTACCTACTTTATGGTAAAAGAAATAATGGCAGGATCTGTTGAAATTAACATGCTTTGAAAGACGGGGCAAATATAATCTAGAAAAGTAGTTACTAAAATGGAAAGGTGGGACATTTGAAATTATTGCAAACTCTTAAATATTTCCTGCAAGGATTAGCCAGTAGTGGGGTACTAGGCATCCAGGATTTTCAAAGATTTCGAATATTCTATCCTTTTGCCCCCAGAAGCACACTCAAACTCGTAGACCAGGTGCCTCTATTTTAAAATAATGAAAGTAGGGATGTGGTTAGAGCTATGAACTACCACAATCACAATGTTCAGACGGCAACTGAAAGCAGAGGTTCAAGTAATCCTAACTACATACGTCCAAGTATGCATAATCCCACTGCACATTCCCAGCACACCTCAGAGGTGGTCCGAGCAACGGAGACGCTGGAAGAACCTTCATCTTATTAACCTATCCCGCTGGTGGGACACAGGGCTCAGTCTCTGTTAACCTACAGGGGCTCCACAAACCAAGTCTGCCCCTCCTTCTGGAGGCCCAGGCCACAGCCGTGCAGGCACCTGGAGATCATTGGTAGGAAAAACACTCTTTAAAAATGAAACAAAACAAAACCCAAAAAGACAAACAAACCCGACTTCTCAAAAGCTTTTCCAACCTGGAGTGAGAAATAGTTGAACGCAGTGGCAGAATATCAGGATGTCTGAAAGCCCAGTTTCACCGAGTAAAAGACCTGGAATGCGGCAAGTTAACTCAAAGGCCCGGGGCTGCACTAGACGTGGTGTGGTTGCAAAGACCGCCCAGACCGGCCCACAGTCTGGCCTCTGAACCGGTCGGCGGCCCGGGGAAAGCAGCCCGCGTCCCGCCGCCGGGAGAGGCCTGAGCGGCCGCTGCGCCCCTAATAGACCTGGGGCCCGGCCGACCGCAGACTGCCCACCAGGTGCCCCGACTCGGGGCCGGGAAGCTCGTCCGGGGCAGGCGCGTTACCTGCAGCAGATGCAGCTGGGCCACGAGGCGCCGCGGCAAATGGAGGAAGCAGTCGCGAGCGTTGGTGAAGGCCACGGTCACGGCCGCCCCGTCACCCCCAGCACCCGCCAGGCGACCGCTGCCCCACATCATCCGCAAGCGCTGTTCCCGCGGCCGCACCCTAGCCGACCGGGGCTAACCCGGCAGGCCGAGGACGTCGGAGCCGGAGAAGATCGATCGGCCCCGCCCCTAGCCCCGCCCCCTGCCCTGCCGCGCATCTGTAGCGGGCGGGTGGGGGCATGGAAGCCTGCTCCGGCTCTCCGGGCCTCTCCGCCGCGCCGCCTCACATGCATTTAATTAATTAATTTGTTTGTTTGTTTGCCTTTGGCTGCGCCGCATAGCATGTGAGATCTTAGTTCCCCAACCAGGGATCGAACCTGTGCCCCCTGCAGTGGAAGCGCGGAGTACTAACAACTGGACCGCCAGGGAATTCCCTAATATGCATTTATTTATTCTTTTTTCTTTTTTTTTTTAACATCTTTATTGGAATATAATTGCTTTACAATGGTGTGTTAGTTTCTGCTTTATAACAAAGTGAATCAGCTATACATATACATATATCCCCATACCTCATATGCATTTAAAATGATCAATTGTGTGTGTTGAGATTAGTATGTCAGATACATCTTAAACCAATCAAAAATAATGAAGAAAACATAATCCCAATGTTATGAATCAGCAGTAAGTCAGAAACTGCCTGAGTGTAGAGAAAGAATGCACATCCTAGTGAATAAATTCTTCATAGCATAGATGCTAGCAGAACTGTTCTTTCTAATAAACTAATTTTTTTTCACTTTTACCTTGTGTAGAAGGAGTAGGGGTTTTAAGAAAAATCTAAGTCAGCAATTTCTTTAAAATTATCCTGGTGAGGTATTGATTGATTGATTGATTATGGTAAAATATACGTAAACATAAAATTTACCATTTTAACTATATTTAAGTGTACAGTTCGGTGGCATTAGTACATTCACATCATTGTGTAACCATCACCACTGCTCATTTCCACAGGTTTTTCATCATCCCACATCTAACATATATGTTTTAAATATTCATTTTCTCTTTGTTAAGTAGGAAGAGCTTCCCTATCTTCCCAGCCCACACCTCGGAGGTATTAAATTAAGGAGGGGAACAGTCACTTCCACGTATTAAGATTGCCATGTGCTTTATAGGCATCATTGCCTATAATCCTCAAACAACCTCATGAAATCTGAGTCTGGTCTCTATTTCACAAAGAAGCTGGAACTGGCCAAGGACACACACGAATTTGAGCCCAGAGAAGGTGCTCCTTCCGGTGGCCCTCAGCTCTTATCCACTCAAGCCTGTGCGAGCGGGGACTGTCTCCAGACTGGCTCTCCAAGCCCAGGGTGTGCCTCTCAACGACTGGCGGCATCCCCTGCTGGGTCTGTGCCGTTTGCGGGCAGCCGCTTCCCAGCCTCACCTCTGGCTCCACGATCCTGGGTCTCTGGATTGAAGTCCCTCTGTTCTCCCCACTTCCAGTTCCTCCTCTCCACTTCCCTGTGCTCATCTCATGGCTGCGAGCACTTCTTCACCTCTGTTCCTCCTGCTCTGCCTTCCTTCAAGCCCTTCCCTTGTCACCCTCTCCAGTGCGGGTTATTTCCACACCCTACTCAGTACAGACCCCAGAGACCTGGTTGGGCTTGCCTGGGTCTTTGCTACTTCTTTCAAACTTTTATTCTTCCTCTCTCTGCAGAACAAAGCTCATCATCCTGCAGCTGGGATTGGACCCCCTCTACCCCTCTGAGTCATCACCTATGCCTCCCATCCTGCCAGGTACCCCCTGATTCACTGAACACTTGCAATCTCGTGAAACTTCCTCTGCACGCAGCCCCCAACGCTCACGAGAGCCTCACACTTCCTTCCCCTGCAGCCGTCTTCACCTTCTCTCCACTCAGCCTCTCCTTCCCAGGCCCAGACCCAGGGCCTCCATTGTCTGCTCTCCTTTCCCCTCCCTCCTTCTGCCCTGTTCCTCAACCTCTGACAGCCTCCTGGCTCTTCAGCCTCTTCTTGTCTCTCCTCTTTCCTCCATGGGTTCTCAGCGAGTGCCCTTGCAGCTCTGTTCTTCAGCTACTCTTGTCTGGAAAAACCTTCCATCAGGTCCCTGGCTTTTACCCCATGTACCATTGTTGAAGAAAAACACAACATAGACTCCACTTCAAACTCCTGGTCTCCCTGAGCCCTTGGTGTCACCCATCAGTTCTGGTCTTTGTCCTTGACTAGCTCCTTCACCTGTTTCTCTGCAGAGTAACTGGCACAGCTTCACCATGATTCTTGAGATTCCTCCTGGGCTCCCTTCCTCCTCTCTCTCAGCAGAAGATGGTTCCTCTTATTTCACTGAGGAAACATCGCACTCTCAGTCTTGAACTCCCTCGACTGCCCGCCCCACGACTTGCAGGTATATGAAGCAAGATGTGAAATGGAAGTTTTGGCAGAGACACTACAGTGTGATTGATGCCAGGTATCAAGTTGGTTGGGAGACAGACCACCCCTGGGACTGTGCACATTTCCAAAGGTTCATGACCAAGAATCTGCTAGACGACTCTAACACCCCTGGCATGGATATAAAAGGATTGAAAAGGAGGGTTAGAAAGGATTTTTTGGGGGGGTACACCCCTCCTAAGAGGGAGACCATGTAAGGCCTCACCTCTGGACAAAAGAGGGTTTCAAGGAGGCCACTTGGAAAGGTTAACATATGACCCCTGGAGTTTGGTGGCTACAGTGGATTGGTATCTGATTGCATCTGAGGGATTTAAGGCAAAAGGCAACAGGGCAGAGAGAGGACAGACTGCACTGAGAATGAATTACCCTTGGCCCTACAATGGAGCCAGAATGCACGGTGTGTCTTATGAAAGAGAGGCGGGCTCCACAGAGAGCTAGGCAGCCTGGAGCTGTTGTAAACCCCATCAGGAAGAGTGTCTGCAGGAGGAGGGGACCCCATGGAGTGGAGGATGGCTCTTAAGCTCCTAAATTAGGAGTTGAGGAAGAATATGCAAGACCCTTGTCAGGGGAGGTACAGTTAAATGTTCCCAGTGGAGGCTTCTTAGGACCCAAAAGAGTAATCCACCAAGAGACAGCTTGAAATACCGGACCGGGAGAGCACAAACTATCTTAAGACAGTACCAGTCAAATAAGGATCTTTCCGCTTCTCCTGACCTCTTATCCCTCTTTTTGCTTCATTCCTGATGGGCTCTGAAACCAAAATTATCCTGAGAAGGGGAGGAAGTGTAGACACATAAAGTTGGCAATGAGATGCCCCTCCTAGACCACAGTGTTCTCACTTGCAGCTGGCCCCAGTGGGAAAAAGAGAGACCCCTTGGCTGTGAATGAACTTAGGACTTTGATTCTTATTTGAGATTGGATATTTGTAATTAGAGAATTGACACTAAATTTGCAACCTGAAGTTACCATAGAATTGATGACTTCTAGATTTCTATTTCCAGCACAGACTTCTCCTTTGAAGTTTCATTCTTATGTGTTCTAAAGCCTACTGGTCACCCCCAATTAGTTGTTCTCCAAGCTCCTCCAACTCAGCATGTCAGAACCAAACTCATCTCTCTCTCTGAACAAGAGGCTCTTCTTTATGGAGGTAATAGCTTAGTTGGAAGCACCACCATCCATTCATCCACCCACCCATCCATCATTCCAAGTGATGCCTCAGTTCTCCTATCACTTTTCTCCATTTGAACACTTGTGAAAATGTGGTTCAAATATGAACCCCATTTATTTTCTCTATTTGAAACACTAAGACAACTTGTTCAGACACTCTTTTTGGTGTCCTTTGGGCTTTGTTTGGCACAAGAGCATCTTTTATAAATTGTCTACTTTTATTCTCTTCTCATTAGTAGGCAACGATGAACAGAGCTCTACTCAATGCCACTGCCATGGTAAACACCTACATAAGTGTGGTCACTGCAGCCATGGAGCAAGCAGATCATTTGTCAAGTGGTTGGCCAGATGATATAGAATATGCTTAAGCTAATAAGAAATAAATACTGTATTACTACTTTCCCAGAAAATTTGTAGTTTCAAGAATTCATAACTGCAGACCCCCTATCTGACCCTGGGTAGAAATACTGTTCTACAGGTTAATTCAAATCCCACCTGCCTACTTCTGGTGCCTTCATTCTTCCATTCCCTGTCTCTAGACAAAATTGCCTTCAAAATTGCTCACATCATGCTATTTCTTACCTTTGTTCTTGCTGTCTCTTCAGCCTGGAACCCACTTCCTTATAGGAAGCCCTTTCTATACTCTGGGCTTGAGTAGATAGATGCCCTTTCACTATGGTCCCCAAATATCCAAGGTGTATCTCTATGATTGCTTATGATTTATCTTATTGTATCATAATTGTCTTTTAAATTATCTGCATCCATTACTAGACTGTAAAATTCTTAAGGTAAGGACTATGCCTGATTCAACTCTGTATGTGTGGGACTTAACTCAGTGCCTGGCATATAGCCAGTCCTCACATGTTTGGTGAATGAATGGATGAATGAGTCAGCGGTACCTGCCGGTCTGCCAGATCGATCTTGTTCCCCAGCACCACCATGGGGTAGGACTGCTCCATTGGAATGGTTTTGGCTAGAACATCACCCCTCCAGGTTTCCAGGGCTTCAAAGGTCTCCACGTCAGTGACATCAAAAGCCAGGACGCAGCCATCAGAGCCTTTGTAGAATGTAGACACCATGGAGCGGAATCGCTCCTGTCCTCCTGTGTCCCAGATCTGGAGGGGAAGAACAGAGGCTCCATGGGGCTGTGATGAGTGGCTGAAGGTAGGCCCAAACAGGTCACATCATGTCAAAGCTTCCTTTTCTGGGTAGGGGGCAGATAGCCCTGGCACAGGTGCATGAGGTCCTTTCACACACGGGCATCACACACCCTGTCACCCATGTACACTACAGAATCTCTGCACTAATATTTAACATCCCAAGAGTACTTTCACATCTGAGTCCTCATTTTCCACCTGGGGCATCAGGACAGGCATTGTTCTTCCACCTGATAGATTTGGACCTTGGGAGTGACTTGCCCAAGTCCACTTGGCAATTTTTCCAGGGAACCTGAGCCTTAGGGGGCCTCTTAATTCTGGATTGGTGCTCTCCCTTCTAGATCAGGGATCAGTAAATTTTTCCATAAAGGGACATATAGTAAATAACAAGCTTTGCAGACTATATACCGTCTGTTGCCACTACTCAATTCTGCTGTTGTACTGTGAAAGCAGCCATAAGACCGTGAGTAAACAAACGGGCAGGGCTGTGTTCCAATAAAACTTTATTTTCAAAAGCAAATGGTGGACCAGATTTGGCCCATGAATTAAAGTTTACTGATCTATGCTCTAGACTCTTCTAGCTCCTGGTGCACATTGCTGTGTGAGTGGCCGTCCAGGGAATGTGGGGTGATATTCAGGTGTGTATGTTGAAGAGGGGATGAGAGGGCGGCTCACCTGTAGCTTCAAAGTTGTGTCATCCAGTATGATAATCTTGGAGAGGATACTGGCTCCCAGTGTGGTCTGATAGTCCTCGTAAAATGTCTTGTGCACGAATCGGTGGAGGAGGGAAGTCTTTCCAACACTAAGGAAAAAAACCCAGACACATGTGGACACACTACAAACACACACACACACACACACACACACACTCACACACATATCCATACCTTTCTCAACATCTTACCATGACCCTCTCACCACTGTCTCTCTCTGAGATTTTGAATTTCTAACATTTGCAGTTTGAGTAGCTTGCTAATACTAGGGAATGGACACTAGAAGCAGGGACCAAAGTGAGCAGAGAAGTTTGCAGAGAGCCGAGTGCCTCACAGCAAAATGGTCAGGTCTTTCCTGTATGTGGCAGGAGGTAGGAGGGCAGAGAGATGCTAAATGGCTTGCCTAATTCACATACCTAGTTACTGCAGAGTTAACTGCAGAGCCGGGGTCAGAAACCAGGTAGCCTGACTCCCAGTCTCTTTCTCCCATCTCAGCTCCCTTCCCTGGGGTGGAATGCCCTCCCTGGTGCCACTCTGAATCAGAAAGGGACCCATGCAAGGTGGGAGCAAATATAGGACGTCTCACTGTTCTTGGGTAGGGGCTTCTTCCCAACCCCCAGACCCCCAGCTGAACTTGGCTTACCCCAGGGCTCCGATGATGATGAGCTTGAGGTCCACCTTCTTCCGAGGATTCATGGAGGGGCTTCAGAGCCTGTAGGGAAACAGAAGTCATCTACATGCTGGCCAGAGTAACCCTGTGGCCATTGTCACTGGGGCTGGTGTCTACTTTCCCCTCGTCATGTGCAGAACTCTGCCCTGGGCTCGGATGGGGTTGTTCTCCAAGTGAGGCGGATGACTCAGCAACCCTTACACACCCACCTCCTCACTTCCCCTGGGGGTCTCCCTGAGGCTGGAAGGATGGTGGCCCCACCCCATCCTAGGACAGGCACACCTCTTACGTTTCAGCTCTACCGACCCCGCAGGGCACCAAGGCTGGACTGGACTGAACAGAGGCCTCGCAGACAGCCTCTGTTCCAAGCCTGGAGCCAGGGATGCAGGGCAGTGCGGGAAGAGGAGATGGGGGTGGGACAAGGGGTCCATTGTTAGGACCGCTGAGAGGCTTTGGATGGAAGAGTGGCCTTCCTTCAGCCCGAGGTGTTGCTGCATTGGCAGAATCAAAAGGCTCTTCTCTAATGCAGCTGGTGGGGGTGTAACTGGTACACGTTTCTGGAAAGCTGCTTGGCAGCAAGTATTGAGAGCCTTAAAAATGTCCCTGCCCTCCACTTCTAGGAATTTGTCCTAAAAAAATAATCTGAAACGCAGGCAAAGACTCTTGTTCAAGAATGTTCTTTCCCAGCGTCATTTATAAACACCCAACAATAAAGAAGTGGTTAAAAAACTCATGGCACACGATGAACTATTAAGCAGTCATTAAAATGGAGTTTGTGAGCATATTATAATAACGTGGGAAAATGCTTATGCCATAGGATCTAAATGAAAAACAGAAGACACTAAACTGTACATACCATACCGCCCCCCCAAGTATTGAAATGAATTCCTACTTGCATGGAAAAAGATCTAGAAAGAAATATATAAAAAACGTAAGTCGTTAATTCTGGGTGGTAGGAAACTATGATTTTAACTTTGTTCTCTATACTTTTTAGTATGTTCCAATTTTTTTTTAACAACAAACATGTCAAACATGTATTGTTCCTATAAGAGAAAAATACTTGTATGTATATTTTATATATATAAATTATATATGTATATATATTGTGATTATTAACAAGATAAAGCAAAACTGTCTCAGGGAATTATGCTTAAATGGCTCTTTGGTTCTACCCTTACGTGCACACACATATATACTATTCCCAACTCCTGGGTCTTCTGACCTTGGGTGCAGTAGATGTATTGAGTTAACACTGATCTGACTCTGCCTGGTTGAGGTAGCAAAAGTTGGCCAGCTTGAACTTGCCTGGTACTGGGAAAAAGCTCTCAACTGGATGTCCTGAGGTTTGGGTTCTAGTTCTCACTTTGCCACTGTGTGACCTTGGGCCAGTTACTTCCCCTCTTTGAGCCTTGGCTTTCCAACTAGAGGATGAGCCATCTGGGCCCCAAAGACCCAAGGCCCCTTCTGGTTGACAAATGCTTTATCTGCTGGAGTGTAACTCACTGGGCCACGAGAGCCTTGCACTGGACACTGGGAGGAGCAAAAGACAAAGCAAATAGGAGCCCACTCCAGGGAGTCATCAGGGGAGAAGGGAAAGGGGTGAGTGATTACAGCAGAGAGAAAATGTAAAGTGCCCCGACAGAGGCCCCGAGAAACTGCTGTGAGAATTCAGGGCTGGGGGAGAAGCTGCCAATCCAACTGGGCCCTGAGGAAATGACACATGTAGTTGGGAGTGATATTTCCCAGGAGGAAATGAAATATCAAAGCTCTGTGAACAGGGGAGTGGAGAAGGTGGATGGTTTGCTTCAGGGAAGGGTGAGGTGAAGGGTGTGGAGAGAGAAAAGCCTAGAAAGGAAGCAAGATTAAGATGGGTCATGAATACAGACCAAGGATTCTGTCATTCATTTATTCATTCGTCAAACATTTCCCACACTTCAGACAGGCAGAGGAAGAGAATTCAAAGTATTAACAGGGGCTGGTATTTTGTAATGGGTGTCACCGCCTACAAGGAAACCAGCCAAGGGAGAAGTGACTCAGAAGCTTCTGAAAGGCATGTGTCTCTAAGCATCAGTTACCACTCGGGAAGGGGAGCAAGGGTGAGCTCTTTCCTAAAGGCTTTGGTACAACCCGCTAACTTGGCCTCAAAAGCCAACAGAGTGCCCTGGAAAGGGGGTCAGAACAAAAGAGAGGCAGGGGAAGTGGGAAGGGAACCAGCATTGGTTGAGCACCTGCAGGGGCTGCTCTGTAGAGCTTAGGAAATCATGAGCTATGAGATGAGTACAATGGGGGCTCAGAGAAGCCAAGTCACTCATAACTCATCTAAGGCCCCACAGGTAGTATATGGAAGAGCTAATGTGTGAATCAAAGGCCAGAGAAGGCTGCTCTGTGCCATGTTGCCCGCTGACGTCCTGAGTTTGAATCGGTAGAATCTGTGTGCACAGGATCTAGGGCGCTGGGCTCAGGTTTGGTGAACCCCAACAAAACCTTGGTAGAGCTGTAGGGGATCGAGAGAAGGGCAGCCAAAGTGACAAGAGCCACAGTGGAAGCCAAGGGAATGGGCTGCTGAACAGGAGCTGTCGTGTGTGGACTAACCACAGGGGTCAAAAGAGCATCTTGAGGCAGAGGGGAGCAGATTCACACGTTGCCATGCGGAGTTGTCAACGCTCACACTATAAGCTAAGGTTTACTCGCCTGGTGGTGTTGTAGAGCACTTTGTGAATATGCAAATAAACATATCATCGTGAGGTTAATAAATGAATACATTATTATACTACATTTAACACACATAGTACATTATTATAATGCATTTATGGCAGAAATTAAGGGTTCAAGAAATGTTAGCACACAGAAATATCTTGTGGGATTGATACTACTCTTATCTCTGTTCTACCACTGAAGAAACAGGTGTTTAGAGAAGTTAAGTATGTAGTTCATCTCTAAAAGCATGGTCTGTAAGTGGCAGAACTGGGACTTGAATACAGACAGGCCTGACTCCAGAGATCACACTCTTAGCTGCTAGGTCCTACTTACTGCCTTCTGTGAAACTAGAATGAGGATCACACACCCTGCCACTTGGTGCCCCTGTCGGAGAGTCTGGGGGGCTGGATGGTTTGGGTTTGACATGGTGCAGCAGAGCTGGTGTGCATATGAAGGGAAAGCTGGGGTTGAGGGCAGGGTAGGTGGAAAGTGTATGTGTATAACAGAGGATCAATATCCACTATGTGTAAAGCACTCTACAGACAATCAAAGACAACACAGAACATAAAAGCGGGCAAAGAATACGAATAAGTAACCAGTAGAGATCTTATAAATGATAAGTAGTAAGCTTTGGGAGATACTTAAACTTACTAATTTTTAAGGCCATGCAAAGTTAAAAAATACCACTTTTTAACCCACCAGAGTGGCAAAAATTAAAAAGGTCGATGATAATATTTAGTGTTGACAAGCGGGTGGGGGAAAACTCTTGTTTATTGCTGATAGACTATGAATTGGCACCGTCTCTTTTGGAGAGCAGTTTGACATTATCAAAATTTAATATGCATACACCCTAGATTCTAATTCTAGAAGTCTATCCAACCGAAATACACATATGCTCAAACATGCATTTTTACAAAGATAATTGCTGAAGAACATTGTAACCTAAATGTCCATCAATAAAAGACCCTTGGCATAAATTATGATCCATACATACTCTGGAATACTAGGCAGTTTTTAAATGAGTGAAGTAATGAAGTGGAAAAATATGACAATTTAAGTGAAAAAAAAATCACTGAACATTTTGTATAGTATGATCCCAATTGTATAAAAACAACCCTATGTGTGTGACTATATGTTTAATATTATATTTATGCTTGTCCTGCAGTACATAGAAAGCTATGGATAGATACATACTAAATGATTAATAGGAGATGGGGAAAGGTAGATTAGAGGCAAGGAGCTATTGTTTTATTTTATATATGTCTTGTGTTAAAATTTGTTACACAAGTCTAAGTTGTTATTGTAATTAAAATATCAAATAGGGCTTCCTTGGTGGTGCAGTGGTTAAGAATCCGCCTGCCAATGCAGGGGACATGGGTTTGATTCCTGGTCCAGGAAGATCCCACATGCTGTGGAGCAACTAAGCCCGTGAGCCACAACTACTGAAGCCCACGCACCCAGAGCCCGTGCTCCGCAACAAGAGAGGTCACCACAATGAGAAGCCCGCACACCGCAACGAAGAGTAGCCCCCACTCCCCGCAACTAGAGAAAGCCCGCGCGCAGCAACAAAGACCCAACATAGCCAAAAATAAATAAATAAATAAATGTTTAAAAAATTAAAAAAATGAAAAAAGCCTGGTGAGGACTTTTCAGTGTATGTGACATGAAGTCCAGTTTCCTGGCTTAAATTCCTGGAATTCCTCACTACGTCTAAAAATATATATATATATCAAATAAAGACAACATTTCTTTATAAAGAGCAGGTGGAAGGATGGCAGCCCAAAGTCATCTGAGTGTGACTTCCTGACAGGACAAGTCACTTTTGTGTCTGGGGCAGGAGAGAGGGGCCTCCTGGGACTCCGGAGTGATCATGAGTTTTGGAGTCAGAGTTTTCATCCCACCTCCATATATTTGTGACCTTGGGAGAGTTTCTTAACCTTGGTGAGTCTGTTCCCTTGTGGGTAAAATAGACATCGCTCATGGCTGTGGCTGATTCTGCAGTGTGGCATGTGTCATGTTCTTAGAGCAAATTGGAAAGACCTGGTTAAACGGTTAAACACGGTAGGGGGCAAGATACCTGATTTGTAGTGCCTGCCACTTTCAGTGGTGTAAATACTCCCACCATGGCTGATTTCAAGCTACCAGTGTGGATCATTCTCCAGTTCACTACAGAAGGACCCCAAAGTTCATCTAGTCTAACCTCCTACCCAGTGCTTGAGCCACCTGCACCATATTCATGGAAAGATGGCCAGACTTGCCCCACAGAACTTGCCTCCACTAGGGGTGGGTTTCTCCTGGAAGCCACAGAAAGAATGCTCAGTTCCTCTGCTACATGCCAGCCCTCCTGAGATTTAAAGTCTTGGAGTTTTACTTGAGTCTTTTCTTCTCCAGATTCTTATAACTCACCTCAGCCTTTACTCTGAGCCCCCTTCACTCACCACTGCCCTAGTCCTTCCTCTGCATGAGCCCTCAAAGCCTGCTATAATGCAGATTCCCCTACACCTGCCAGAAGGGCAGGGATTTGCTGAGACTGCTCTTTATAATAGCCTGTCTCTCTCTTCCCTTCTCCACCACCTTGGTGTGTGTGGTTGACTCTGTTCCTTGCCATGCCTTCTCACAAGACATTCAGGATCAAGCAATTCCTGGCCAGGAAACAAAAGCAGAATTGTCCCACTCTCCCAACGGATTTGCATGAAAACTGGTCACAAAATCAGGTACAACTCCAAGAGGAGACATTGGAGAAGAGCCAAGCTGGGTCTGTAAGGAATCACACACGAGATGGCCCACATATCGATGCTGTATCAAGGTCACTGGCATCTTACCATATGTAGCTGAAAACATCGCCACCGTCTGGACAGCAGGACATGTTCTATTGGGAAAAATGATTTTTCTCTTTGTCTCTATGCTTCTGCACTAGCAGGTTGGTTCAGTAGTAAATACGTGAGCCCTTTTGTTTGAAAAATAAAATAATATAAAACAGCCTGGTCGTTGGTCCCAGGATAACTAGCAGCAAGAGGGTGACCAGGACTACATCACTGGCAGTGGAGGGTGGCTTGAGGATAGACACTGGATGGGCTCACCAGGGAACCACGTGCAGATTTCAGACTGTGGCTGAAGGTCCTTCTTGTATCCTTTGGGCTCTGCCCTTGGCTGGGCTTTGGCAATGTCTGTCCTTTTAAGCCTCCTTCCTCCCACTCAGCTGACTCAGATACTTTAAACCAGTGCATCCTCCTAGAGGCCAGACTGAGTCATCACCTTCCACTGTTAAATAACAGTGAAAAGCAGGTTTGCAATGCAGGGCCCCCCTTCAGCCAGCTCAGGTCCGAACAGAGCAGAGTCTGCCGGGGACTGTTCTCCACTGCATGTGGCTAACTGTTCTCCCCATCTTGCCTGGCAAGACTTCTAAGCCCTAGCCTTGCCCATCTGCCAAAGCTCAGTGTAGCTCAGTGCCCAGGGAGTGAGAAAGATGGAGTTGATGCCTCCCCAGTGCCCCCACCCCATGCAACACATTTTTTTTAAAGTCAGTCTTCTAAGAACTCTTGGACCTGCTCTGCTTTTACCTTCCCACTTTGCTTCTCTCTCTACCCTCCTGGCCCCAGCCGGGACCCAGACACAAGCTTCAGCCTAAAAGAGGTGTTGGGTGAGGTGTCATTTCTGCTGACAGGGAGGAGGGATGAGAGGCAGTGAGCAGGGGCAGCTGAGATTCCTGAAGCAGGCAAAGCCTCCCCCTCCTCATATCATCTTACCCCACGTCACAGCCTCCCCTCTGTGCTCCCACGCCTTGGAAAATGACAAATGTATCCACCCTAAAACATAAATGGGATTTACAATCTTGAAGTAAGTTTGCATTTGAAAAGAGGCTATCGGGGAGCATAAGTCTTTATTGCCTCTCAGGAAGGCTTACAAGTCTGCCTCACCCACCCAAGTCATAGCAGGTTTAGACCTGCTCTCTCCGGGAAGTGTACCCACAGCCCTGGTTTCAGGAGGCTCAGCACTCCTGTTCTTTAAGTTCTTTGGGGGTATTAGTTCTATTTCCCCAAGTAGACTGTCAGTGCCCAGAGGGCAGGACAGTGCCTCACACCTCTCAGTATCCCTCCAAAGAGTCTGACCCATGCTGGGAATACTGAGTCTTCAATAAATAGTCATCTATCTATCCGTCCATCCATTCCCATCCATCCATCCATCCATCCATCCATCTTTCTGTCCATCCATCCATCCATCCATTCATCTGTCCATCCGTCCATCAATCTATCCATCCATCCAGCACATGTACTACATGCCTACCACGCACTATGTAGGTCTGAGGATATAGGTAAGTTACTATCTCCATGTGACCTGTGGTGGGGGATTGATCTGTAAGTTAAAGAAATTATTTTTATTAATATACAATGCTAGCAACTATAGGACATTTTGCAGTTAACAAAATGCCATCATAGCCCAGTGGATTTCAGAGTCAGGAACAACTAGTTTGTGACAAGCTGAGACTAAAATCCGGGCCTGTCCAACGCTGTTCATTGGCTTCCCAAGCACCACAGAGCTGTGCTGAGAGGCGTATTTACAGTTTAGAACAAGAGGGACACTTTCCTACTCCAGGGGTTCCCCCTTCCCCGATGAGACCCTTGGGTTGACACGGTTCCGTCCCAGAAGGTGCCCTGTCAAAGTGGCGAGGAGACTCTGGGTGCTGGCAGGACACGGTCCTGCTGAAGGGCTCCGGTCTCTGGCTGGCCCTTCTCTGACTGTGCCGGCAGCTGCATCGCTTCGCTGCTGACAGCGGGCCGTGCAGAGCCCCGAGCCGGGCCCCAACTCCCCTGGCTGGGCAGGGAGTCCTTTCTGCCTTGGCTCGCTGCCACCCCCTGGGAGTTACTCAGGCGTGGGTGTTCTTTGGGCTGCAGCTGACAGATTCTAAGCCTCCCTTGCCTCCACTCCTCCCCGCACCCCGAAACCCAAATACCTCTGGGGCTGCTGGAATAGACAGGAACCGAGAAAAGCTTGCAGGGCCCTTTCAGCCTCTGACGGCAGGCGGGGGTTCTCTCTGAGTCGGGGGTCTCCTCTTAGAGCAGCAGTCTCAGCCGGGTCAGAGGAAAAAG
The DNA here is from genome assembly GCF_949987535.1 of Balaenoptera acutorostrata. Taxonomy (NCBI): domain Eukaryota; kingdom Metazoa; phylum Chordata; class Mammalia; order Artiodactyla; family Balaenopteridae; genus Balaenoptera; species Balaenoptera acutorostrata. Next base: position 163,107,204 of record NC_080064.1, read on the forward strand.
GCTTTGGGAGTAAAAAAGAGTTTGTTGAGGCTAAGCCACTTCCTTCTGAGTTTTCCTCCTCTCCCTCTCATGCACAAACTTGGGAAAGTTGCAAAAGAGGCTGGGCTGGGGTGACCTCAGCCGTGTGGGTGGAGGGAGTGGGAGGATGGGAAAGCCAGGCTTCCGAGCTGACTGGATTTGGGGCCCCTTGAGAATTTAGTTTACAGGGACTCTGGTCCTGGGGGGAGTGAGGCATAGGAGGCATGAGGGTGGGCCCTTGTGGGTCAGAGGGTCTGCAAGGTAACGTACCAGTTTGTGGGCACCATAAAAAACCTCTGGCTGCTTTTAGGAACTTCTGCCTCTGCTGCTGGAAGCCGCCCAGTAAAGGGGCCCTTTTGTTGGTTGAATTATCAGACTCACATGTGTAATAGATTCCCTCCTGCCACCGGCCTGGTTGGGAGACGTTCTAGTCCTCATGCCTTGCCCTCACTTTAATACTGCACACCACATCTCCACACACACACACACACACACACACCGCATCAACACACACACACACACACACACAGAACCAGACTTGTGAGATGGGAGGCAAGTCCTGACATCTCCCTGTGCCTCTCGGATGAGAATGTGTGGCCCAACCTGAAGTTCTTCGGAGACTACAGGAAGTTAAAATGTTAGCGTGAGGCAGGTTTGAGCTGCCTGGAACTATGCCTTGGGTAACTATGGTTGGCAGATTGAACGGGAATAAAGTGAGTTTAGACACGCCCAAATGGATCCCTTTAAGGCTTGTAATACATTCGATGCGCCCCTCCGTTCCCACATTCCTCCTGAGATGGGGTTTTTCCTCCTTGGAGTTCCATCCTTTGTTTAATAATCCTCACTCTCAAAAAGTTCTTCCTTTTCTCCAGTCTGAGTCTCTGACGCTGCTTCATTTCTACTGTCTAGGTCTGTCTGGTCAGGTAGACTCTACATTCCTCAAGGGTGGACTTAATATCCCTGAACCCACACTAGGCCACATGCAGTGCTAGATACAGGCCCTGGAGAGGAGTTTTTGGTGGAACAAAAGCTCCGGTTGAAGCTCATTTCTTTGTTTCACTAGCAAACATGCCTGGAGGGAGGGTGCAGTGATTTCCATGAAGTGTAGTATTGGACAGGATACATTACATTTGGAAAAATTCTAGGGCATATTCCACTTGGTTTACTTCGGAAAGGGTGCATCAATTTGCCCTCAGGACAACCACTGGTTTATGACAGCCAATTTGCCCATAATTTGGTGCCCTTTGGAATCCCCTGCCCCCCCATTCTTCTGCTTTTCTGAGATCAGGTTTTAAATGAATGTGTGTGTGTGTGTGTGAGAGAGAGAGAGAGAGACAGAGAGAGAGAGAGAAAGAGAGAGAGAGACGGGTATCTGTAGAGGTATAGAGGCACATTTGAGCCTCTTTCAGAGAACATGTAAAAGTTACCATGGGCCCGACGGCTGCTGTGGGTGCTTTTGGGTAGGGGAAGTGAACTGTCCTCAGCTAGTCATTACAGCCTCTGAATATGGGACTGAAATTTATACTTTTAGGGGATGTTTGCAAACTACCCTTAACACCTTTGGAAGCCAAGTCACTAAGCACCTTCAGGCTCTAGTCCCCACTTCCTCTGTCTGCACGGATCGAAAGTCAGCAACTTCCCTTCTCTTCCTCTGACACATGCTCCACTGGAAAATGGCGTCCAGCTTCTACTCTGCAGGGGAGGCCCTGACACTGCGTTCATTGAAGTTCCTTCCTTTCTTCCCTCTTGCACGCATTCATTCAATAATCTGAGTGTGTCAGACCCTTTGGGGGACACACAATGGATACTTGTATTTTATCAGAGGAAGTAAGACATGGTTCAAACTCACCTCTGGCCCTCACCACCGCCCTGCCAATGGTCTATTCTGAGCTGCCCTCAGTCCACGGCCTTGCTGGAGGTGCCTGTGTTTGCTGCAAATCTGTAGTGAGCTTGGAAACTCACCTCCTTGTATCTATTCCCCTTCTCTTTCTTCTTCACTTCCCTTTCCCCCTTTCTTACTTCCTTTGAATTGAACTTCCCAATAAAATGTTAAATATAAGCTTCTGACTCAGGCATTTAAAAAAAATTTCCCCTTAAGGAAACAGGCCCAAGATAGGACTCCATAAATATTTGTTGGGTAAATGAATGAATTGTAGGACAAGAGGTCAGGCTAGATAGCGCAGGACGAGAAACAGAGATACAGGAGCTAATTTGAAAAGGTCGTAGATTTACAGGTCGTCTGCGTAGAGATGTTGACACAGGGGTTGTCTCCATAGGTTGCACTCAGCAGAGACACATCATCCCCGATGTGGGAGAGGGGAAGGAGATGGAGAGAGGAGAATGAGAGAGAGAGAAGAGGGCTGAGGCAGAACTTGAGACATACTCACATTTAAGAATCAGGAGAAAGGAAAGGATCCCAGCCAGAGGCCTGGTGAGGCAGAGACGACCAGTGTTCATTCAAGCCCCCTTACACCGCCAGGCCACAGCTCACTGCCATTTCCCACCCCCTGTAGACAGGCATGGTCATGGACCACATTTTAGCCGATGGACGGAACGGTGAACAAGACAGAGCCCCTGGTCCCATAGAGCTCAAGTCAAATGGATATAGAGAAGTGTCCCGCTGGTACTGGGCCTCTTTCAAACCTGGCCTGGGAAGACTTCTTGCAGGAGCTGCCATAATCTATCCCTGTCCACAGGACAGTAGAATGACTCTGAGGTCCTAGGGGATGTGGGAACCACAAGGCAGATGGATCCCAGGGTTTTGAAGCATCGGCTCTTCAACTGGCCTCTCCATGAACGAGGAATACACTTTGATTGTGCTAAAGCACTGTGATCTGGGGGTTTCGTTGTTATAGAAACCAGTGTTATGTCATAACCTGGCAAGGGTTGAAAAGATGAGGGCAGATGTTGAAGCTGAGGAGAGGGGGCATACTATGGTCCTGAGGCCTGGACTTGTAGCTCTAATCCCTGATGTGTTTTACACACCCCAAGTGTGTGGGGTGTTGGGTAAGTTCTCACATAACGCCTCTCCCCTGACCATCCTCGTAAGCACAAGTTCTTCTTTTAAGGGCTCCCCAGCCAAAGCCACTGAGGCATGTTTTGGAACTTTCCTTAGAGAAAAGAGCAGACTTCACAGTCCTGAGGCCACCGACTCCCACACAAGACAGTCATCCCAGCCTCCCTCTTACAGTGAGTTGCATGTGCCAGAGTTCTTTAGCTGAGAACAGACACAGTAGGAAGGACAGAAGCAGGGTAGCCCTGTGACCTTGGCACTGGGAACTTGGGAGTACTCTCTGTGTGCCTGCCATGCACGACTCAGCTCCAGGCACCCCTCTGTCCTGTGGGGTCCCACTCAAGATTTCCATTCCCAGGAGAGAGAGTCTGACAGGTGTGACTTGAGGCCTGAGTCCTCCCCTGTAATGTCACTGGTGATGACGGGAACCCAGGAACCACCAGGAGAGGCTACAGGACTTAGAACAGGAGGGGAACAATTCCTCAAAGGAAGTGATGCCCGACACACGAAAATAGCAGGTTCCCGGGAATCCTTTGGCAGGGTCTTATCTTCATGTAGGAGCAGACATGAGGACGCTGTTTGGATCCTTTTGGGGGTCAGCAACCATTAACTTTTCAGCAGCTTATACATTTTTATTTTAACAAGTAAACATTATTAGGGGGACTGTTTAGAATCTACCTTTCATCCTTGCCTTTGAGATATCCTGAACTGGCAACTACCTGGGTGGGGGAGGAGGATGAATCAGAAGCAGTGGATTAGGAGCTGGGAGACATGGATTCTACCTTCATCTCTACTTTTGACAAATGGTTTCATTGTTTTATACCCCAATTCCCCCATCTACAAAACAGGGTAAGAAAACCTCCTCTGCCTAATTTACAGATTTGTTGTGAGGGAAAGAAGAGAAAAGAAGACAAGAAAAGAACAACAAAACACCGAAAACTCCTAAAAGGATTTTGAGAAGCCAAAAGTCAAATATAAGAGCAGTTAGTTAGCAGAGCATCTGTTACGGGTTAAATTGAGTTCCCCTAAAAGATAGGTTGAAGTCTGAACCCCTGTACCTCAGAATGACCTTATTTGGAAATAGGGTCGCTGGAGGTGCAATTAAAATTGAGATGAGTTCATACTAGAGTAGGGTGGGCCTTTAATCTGATGTGACTGGTCCTTATAAGAGGGAAGAGTCACAGAGACAGAGACGCACAGGGACGCATCATGGGATGACGGAGGCTGAGATTGGAGTGATGCAGCTGCAAGCCAAGCAATGCCGAGGATTCCAGCCAGAAGTCTGGAATAGGTGAGGAAAGTTTCTCCCCTACGATTTCAGAGGGAGCATGGCCTTGCTGACACATTGATCTGGGTCTTCTAGCCTCCAGAACTGTGAGACAATAAATATCTGTTGTCTTAAGCCACTAAATTTGTGGTACTTGGTTATGGCAGCCCTAGGAAATGAATACAGCATCCTTTAACAATTCCCAGGGTACAGTGAAGCTTTGGCCAAACCTCTTGGCCCATCCCTGAGAGGTGGTGACCTAGTATCAGACATGGGACATGGGACACGGTCCTGGATTTCAGAGGTAATAACCACTGATGTGAAGGTCACAAAGAGCCAAGGTCAGTTGTGGAAAACCCAAAGCAGCTATTAGGGTTAAGGAGGTTTACACAGGCAGCAGGAGTTTAGTCCACACTGACTGAAAGCATCACTTCTGCCTTGAGGGACCAGAGTGCTCAGAGCAGAACTGGGTTCGGGCAGCCTTGGGGCTGAGCATGATTTCACTTCCTACAGATGTGATTGGAGCATCACTTTCATACTCCAGCCTCCGCCACTCAGGCTCCTGGACCCTCAGGCTCCAGGCCAGCACATCAGGGTTGCTGCCCATGCAGAAATCACCCTGGAGGAGAAAGTCTGCAGGGATGCCCTCTAAAGGTTGGCGCCCCGCCCTCACAGAGCTTGTGTTGTTAACCGCTCCACTATGCTGCTTTTGACTTAATTGCTTAAATATTGCTCTGAAAGCAATAATTTAGTTTAAAAAAAAATGTATATATATATATATATATACATATATATATATATAGGCAAAAAAAGAGTAAAAACAAAGCAAAAAAAAGTGTGTGCATGTGTGTAGCTGTGAACTTCTTGGATCCTGATGCTTAGAGAGAAAGGACGCTAACATTATGAGCCAAGCGCTTCCATCCAGATAAGCTCAACTCTTCCCAAGAGCTCTGCAGGGAGAATATCCCAGAGACACAAAGTAATTAGCCAAGGATGGCAGATTGATGAGGGGTTGAGCACAGATGTGGATACAGGCTTAGGGTTAGGGTTAAGCCTGGTGTGTTTTCCACGACCCCTGCTGCCAGAAGTGACAGCTAGGGCCTCCCCCAGTTGTCTTGCAGGTCTTGGGGTGTCTCTCTTAGCACCTGGCACAAAACAAATATTTATTAAGAGAGGGTTTGATAAATAAATTGACACTGTGCTGAATGAGTTAGAAGAATGTACTGTTGGGAAATCTACTGTTAAATGAGAAAAGAAAAAGGTTTCCTTACCAATAGCCATCTCTGTTTACATATGCAAGGAAAAAAGTCTGCATAAGGTAACTTCAAATTGATAGTAATGCTTATCTCTGAGGAGGAGGCCCATGGGGGACTTTCACATATTTTAGAATAAGAAAAACGCTGAAGATATTTCCATTTTGAAAAAAGAAAAATTGAAAGGAAGGAAAAGAAAGACAAGTTGTTTCTAGTGGCAAAGGATGGTCCTTAGACCCAGATTCCCCATATCAGCTCCCTTAGGATGGGCCCTGGTTCCCAAAAGTGAAAAGCGTTCGTTCAGAGCCTCTCTCTCCCTCTCTCTTTCTCTCCAACCACACCCCTCCCATGTACTATGAAATATTTTCATTTACAACAAACACATGAACACACTGCAAGGAACCAGAACTGTGGGAAAATGGGCCCAGAACATCTCTTTGTATTGAGGTCAAGTCAAAAGTTCACAGGAGCTAAATTGAAGGGGCGCCCACTGGCTAAAGGTGGGGTGATCTGAGCGTTAAAAAATGGCAGTTAAGTTGAAACATACTCTTAATTCTGAAAACTGGTAAATAAAGGGAAAAAAGCAGGTAATCTTGCCTTTCTTGTATGAGCTGCACCTCATAGTGGACAATACTTAATGAAAGGGTTGTTTTTTGTTTTTTTAATTATTTATTGATTTTTGGCTGCTTTGGTTCTTTGTTGCTATGCGCGGAGTTTCTCTAGTTGCAGCAAGTGGGGGCTACTCTTTGTTGCAGTGCGCGGGCTTCTCATTGCGGTGACTTCTCTTGTTTCAGAGCTCGGGCTCTAGGCACGTGGGCTTCAGTAGTTATGGCGCACGGACTCAGTAGTTGTGCCTTGTGGGCTCTAGAGCTCAGGCTCAGTAGTTATGGCGCATGGGCTTAGTTGCTCCACGGCACGTGGGATCTTCCTGGACCAGGGCTCGAACCCGTGTCCCCTGCACTGGCAGGCGGATTCTTAACCACTGCGCCACCAGGGAAGCCCGAAAGGGTTGTTTTTTATAGAAGAGTTCCAGCTAACAAATACAGGAGGAAAAATAGAATTAGAAAAAGCCCTGTTTTCAGCCCCTAGTGATAGTGTGGATCTAAGCGAGGATCATCAGTGGCTGCTGAAACCTTTAGGTCAAACACTGAAGGGAACGTTATCGTGGGTGGATGAGGCTGACAACTCGGGAACCCACCCATCAGTCCTAACGTTACAAATTGAGAGGCGCCCGGCATTATCTGCCCCCGATGGGATACAGTAGAGGTACCCAGCACCATTTATGAAGTGTTCTTTCCACGAAATAAGGCCTCTAGATCTAACTATCGTTTTATAGGAACAATGAACTCAGACAACCATGTTACATGACAGCTCTGGATTTCAACCAGTGAAATTCAGAATGTGAAACTATGGATGAAAAGAGACATTTCAAACAAATGTACTCTGTGAACCTTGAATCCTGACACAAACAAGTCAACTGTAAAAATGACCAAACATTTATGAGGCAATAGGAAACATCTGAACACTGACAGCACATTTAAGAATACTGGTTTCCCACACAAGGAACTGTATTCAATATTCTGTGATAAATCATAATGGAAAAGAATATATATATGTATAACTGAATCACTTTGTTGTACAGCAGAAATTAACACAACATTGTAAATCAACTATGCTTGAATAAAATTAATCAAAAAAAAAAAGAATACTGGTTTCCCTTGTTATCTGAAAGTAGAAGTTTCCTATGAAACTATGCTAATGGACACATCTTGTTAATGGACACACAAATTAAATCAAGATAAAGCTCAGATGCTCACAGATACGGTTCAAAGCTATGGAGGCTTGATGCCCAGATGCTGAGTGTAGTTCCCATGAAGGAGCTTGGTGGTGCGACTCTCACTGCTTGGGTATGCCCTGCCTCTATAAAAGCTTGCTGCAAAACAAACACTGACTGTTTTTTTCGATTTCTGCCTTTTTTTCATAAGTGCAAAAATCCTCTTTGGATTCCTTTAGTTTAGGGAAAACAGGTACTAATGTAGGTCTTTCATAAAAGCAAAATGGTATAAAGTGAACTTTTGGAAAGCAGGGGATACCTGTATTAGAAGGGTTTATGGATAAATATTTGATGTGATGATTTATGATGTGATGCTAAGAATTTTACTTCAAAATAATCCAGGTATGTGGGGCTGGAGAGAGGAGTAGCTGGTGATACAGATAAAACAGGCCCTGCCATGTGTGGATGGGTTGTGGAAACTGAGTGGGGCTGCACAGGGATTTATTGTACTATAATTTCTGCTTGTGCACATGTTTGGAAATTTCCATAATAAAATATTAGCAAAAAGCGATAAAAAGTATGGGCATACAACTTAATTCTTGCATTATGATGTTGGTGGATTTGGTGTGTATGTGGGTGTATGAAGTATGTGTGTGAGTGTGTATGTGTGTGTTCTCATGATCTGTTTCATTCTAATTTGGGTTGCAGCTCTGGAAAAACTGCATTCTGTTGAAAATAACTTTGACAGCTGTGGAGAATGTCCCAACCTAATAGGCCCAGGTGAATTTCCAGGGAGGCTGGCACGGACACAAGGCCCCTGCTTAGGGGACTGCTGGGGCCAGCCCCACATGGTTATTCCCATGGTCAAAGGCAGTAAAACTGTTTAATGATACATTGCTTAGGGTCTGGAAGGACCAAGCTGGAGGTTGGATGTCAGAACCTTGAAAGCCACTGATTAAGAACTTCATTCCATCCATGAGTTTCTGGAATTGGAAAGAAGAATATAAATGACGTATAGGGAAAGAAGGAAGTAGTGCTGTCTACAGGCTGTACTGTGCAGTAGTGGTAGCTATACCAAATGGCCTTGGACAGCCACTTCACAATTTTGGTTGGTTGGTTCTTTCTTCCGTTTCATATACCTATACATGTTTACTCAAAAAAGTGTTTGCACAATTTCATATACATAGGTCTTGGCTTCTAAGTTCTACAATTTTGATAATTGTTCATCTGTTATACACGTCCACTCCTTACCACCAACTTAACGATTGGGAAAACTGAAACCTTGTTGCATGGCTGGAACAGCAAAAGGTTTGGCATTAGAAGATCTTGGCTTAAATTCTGGTTTCTTTAGTTTCTAGCAAAGCTCACCTTAATTTTTTAAGGGAGAGTAATTGCTCTGTAAGTGGCTAGCCACTGCTACTCTCTTGCTAAGTTCTGGGAAGAATCATTTGAGTGGCTCCTTCAAGTTATAAGGCAAGTAGGTATCCATTGATCCGTGAGAGAAGTATAACCTCTCCCAACCTTATTTGGTTTGGTAAAGACTTGGGGTCTAACAGGCAGGAGTTGTCTTTCCAACGACCACTTGAAATTTGAGGTTGCTGATGAGGGTTTGGGAAAATGCACTGAGAGCTTCGAGTCTTCTTGAGAGGAAGGGGATAAAAATGCAAAGTTATGACAGCATCCTCGATGGATTAAGGTGGCTTTGATTGAAAACTGCTAGCATAAAAGGACAATAGCACCATAATGGGTACAGGGAAGGGTGTGCGGGTGAGCAGGGACTCACGTCGGGTGAAGGGGAGAGGGTGTGAGGTGTTGGAGTGGGGACAGGTGTATAGACTAATGAAATTAGCACAGTTGAAATGTGTAGCTTGTCCTCAGCATCGTGTTCACAGTGGCAGCTCTAGAATTCCTTTGTTGGAGGAGCTTAGGAGACTTGACATGAAGCTTGTGTTTTAAAGCAAAACATTTGTTTTCACTTGCATTGTCTGTTTATATTTGGTGGCTTTGGGAAGGGGTGAATGGAGATCAAGTTATGGGGGTAGGTAAAGCCCTCTGTCTACGCCTTAGTGCTTCCATCCTGGTGCAGTCACCCTGATGTTGCAGGTGACTCTTGGGCAAAGTTGGTGTGTTAAAGTGTGTCGCCAAAGAAACGCGATATTGAAAATTCAGGATCATAGATTTCCAAAACACCTGGAAGTTCCCTTTCTACCTCACTCTCCAAACTTACCAATCGCCTGCAACAAGACATTTTCTTGTTTGAGGACAATGTTAACTTGAATGTTAGAAGAGATATAACCTTATTTCGTATCCCCCTACCTCTAGCAGCTCATATCTTGAAACATTTAACTCTCTGAGTATCCTCATCTATAAAATGGGCTAATAATATCCCAGTCTGACTTGGTGGTTGAAGAGATTAAGCTTTGTCAGTTGAAAAGTCCTACCTGACAATGTCAGAAAACCTCATGAAATGGCTTGTCCAAGGTTTGCTGCTGCTTCATGGCAGAACAGGAAGTTAGAACCAGCCCAGCGGTGTTTCCGCCATCGGCAGTACCACCCCTCCCAGAGCGAATGCTTTCAGAGCTGGATAAGATGGGAGGGAGGCAAGGGGTAAAGGCACCCTGAGTACAGGCGACTGTTTGGAAAGGAGAAGTGGCAGGCATGTGAGGATGGCCCTGTGACTTGCAGAATAAGGAAACAGTTCTCACCAGCAGGGTGTAGGCAGTTGGTTGGAGGGTGTGGGGGACCCCATTGATGGTGAAGGTGACATCCAGCAGGACACCGATGTTGACACACTCCACAGTGTACGAAAACACAGCACAGAGGATCCATTCAGAGGCCTCCCAATTCCCCATCCATGGGCTCTGCCCCAGGGATCTGTGCAGCTGCTTGCTCCTGCTTGAGGGGCCTGTGATGAGGGAGGCCCCTGGGTCCACAATGGCCTGCAGCCTTCGGAGAAGAACATCATGGTCCCTCCCACCTGGATTCTGAGGACAAAGGAAGCATCGTCAGCTACTCCTACCTGCCCCTTCCCCTTTCTCCCCCTAAGCTTCCCTGGCACCCCAGCAGCTCTCACTCTCTGCTGGGTTCTCTAATCTGCTGATGCACGTTAGTAATTTCCATTTTGGTCTCTCTCACCACATGAGTGTTTCTCAATTTTTTTTTTTTTTTTTGACTGAGATGCATAGCAGGAAATACATTTACTTCTTGACCCAGTACACACACACACATGCACACACACACGCAGGAAATAAAAATTTCATGAAACTGTACTTAACCTTAATATGTGAAGTGCACTCTGATTTTTTCTATTTTAGCCCATTTCATTAAAAAATGTAGGTCACGATCCCCTAAAATGATGTCATGACCCATAAATGGGTAAATCCTTGCAGTTTGAAAAACCCTCAGTAGACAGTAAACATTGGAGCCTTTATGGCTTTTGTATCTCTGTGCCTAGCACATGCCTGTCCCCTTGCAGGAACTTATCTTCAGCTGAATTGAAACTTGAATTACATTTCTTTGAATTCCTGCACTGTCTAGTACAGTGCTAGGTATGTGGCACTTTCCCTGATTGCTCCATGCCTCTGTGTGTGTGTAGACTCAATCAATGCCACCCACTCCATGAAACCCTTGAGGAGTTCTTCAGATAGAAGTGGTCTTGCCCTTTCTGCTGGGCCACTTTGGTGGTCCATCTCATGGAGTACTGACCACCTTCTACTCTACATGGCAGTAGTTTGTGTATAGGTGTCATCTTCTGCAATGATTTGTGAAGGCAAAATCTGAGTCCAATTCGCTTTTGCACCCCTGTGTCACTCAGCCCTTGCCTTACATGTTAATTCATGTTGAATGAGTAGTTGGCCGAGTGTTAGTATTTACTGTCTGTTGAATTGGAGATACACCACATGTACAAGAAAGGAAGCTGAGAGTTGGTACCGTGTGTCTGCTGCCCCGTCCTGCCCTCTGCTCAGCACCTCCATATTCTAGCCTCATGCAGCCAGCTCCCAGCACCCTCTCTCAGTGACCAGCAGTTTCATTCAGGTCAATTTAGTTAATCCAATTTCACTTGAGCCTGTTAGGAGTTCTTCCCTCATTCTGTAAATACTCTGTGGAGGATACTTACGTGTCCACTGCAATCTGCCAGTAGCCTTGTTTGGTGACTGGGACTCAATCTATGTTCCCAGAGAGATGGGAGTGGTCATAGCCTCTGAAAATCAGCTCGCTACCTGCACCACCTCCTGTGTCACTACATGGAAAGTAAGGCAGATTTTCAAGGAAGGGCCACTGGAAAACCTTAGGGGCGAGTCTCAGCCAGGCCCCTGCTTCTTGGTCTGGTCACTCACACCAAGTACCTAGATAGGCAGAAATATCTGCCTGTGCTTTGAGACCAGGGCCTCTGACTGCTGCAAGTTGATTAGTCTGAGCCTCTTGGGCAAACAATAGGAACAACTCTGCTCAATGATTTGTGACTATCCTCCTGCTTCTTGGGTAGAAGGGGTAGGGAGGTGAGAAATGGGGAGCACAGACCCGGTCAAGCAGAGCTCATGCAGCACCAAGGCCAGGACCATCGGGGGCGTGCAGTCACCATGAGACTTGAGGCGTCCCCAAAGACGCCTTTGCCCCGAGTACCTTCTCCACCATTGTGGTGGTGCCTGGAAGTTCCACAGTATTCCCTCTTTCATATTAGGCAAAGACACTAATTGAACACGAAGTGACTTACTGGAGCTTGAACATTTATTAATATTGTGTTGATTTCTCAGAATATGTTCTGCCACCTAGCAGGATCCTGCAGAAATAGGACCTAAAACTGATTTGTTTTCAGGAGGAAAAGGATCAGAGAAAGACAAAAATTGGGGCCTTGTATGCAGGGCAGTAAAGGGGAAGGGAAGTAGATATCTGTAGGAATCCAAGGAAAACAGTTTTCAAGGCACGAGGTGGGAGGAACTGATGTTTGTTGATGGCCTTTATGCAAGGCGCTGTGCTAGGAATTTTCCCTGCCTCATCTTATTAATTCTCACGTCAACCTAGTGTCCATTTGAGAAAAATGAGACTCAGGGAGATGAAGCAATGCAAGAGGGGAGATTTCCTTTTTTTTAAATTAATTAATTTATTTTTGACTGCGTTGGGTCTTTGTTGCTGCACGCAGGCTTTCTTTAGTTGCGGCGAGCAGGGGCTACTCTTTGTTGTGGTGCACGGGCTTTTCATTGCGGTAGCTTCTCTTTGTTGCGGAACATGGGCTCTAGGCACGCGGGCTTCAGTAGTTGCGGCACGTGGGCTCAGTAGTTGTGGCTCCCGTGCTCTAGAGCGCAGACTCAGTAGTGGTGGCGCACGGGCTTAGTTGCTCTGCGGCATGTGGGATCTTCCTGGACCAGGGCTCGAACCCATGTCCCCTGCATTGGCAGGCAGATTCTTAACCACTGAGCCCCCAGGGAAGTCCCAAGAGGGGGGGATTTAAATCCAGGTCAGTCTGACTGCAAAGTCTTTGCTGTTTTCCACCACAATTCACATCTTTCCAGGCCGAAAGGGAGTAGGAAGCTCTGAAAGGAAGAAGCGAGGTGTCCAGACACCTGCCCTCTCGCTCACAGTTCTGTCCAGGCCTGGTCTCCACTGCAATCAGGCTGGAGAGGAAGCCATTTGATGGAGGAGATTCAAGGCTCTCCATGTGAGAGAGGAGAGCGAGAGAAATGGGCTTCTGCTGAAACAGGGTAAGCTCAGGCCAAGTTTCCTTGGGAAGGAGTCAGAGAGGTAAGAAATCTCCTCCCTGACCCTCCCAGGACCCCAGGTAAACGTGCCCGAGGGCTGGTGAGTCTCATGACCTTTTCCAACCACAACATGCAATTTAAAAAATTGTATAAATTGGCAAAGAACACATAAAATTGACCCTCTTAGCCATTTTTAAGAGTACAGTTCAGTAGTGTTAAGTATATTCACATGGTTATGCAACCAATCCCCAGAACCTTTTCATCCTATAAAATTGAAACTCTATAGCCATTCAATAACTTCCTGCTTGTTCCTTCCCCAGCCCCTGGCAGCCACCATTCTACTTTCTGTCTCTATGAATTCCACTACTGTTAGAATTTTCTTCCTCTTTCAGGCTGAATAATTTTCTGTTGTATGTATATACTACATTTTGTTATTCCATCCATTAATGTGTAATTATCTTATTGTCAGCTAACATTTGAATTTTTTTTCCTGCCTCCTCCCACTAGAATTAAGCTTTTTGAGGGCAGGGACTGTCTCTCTTGTTCCGTTGTGTTCCCAGTGCCTAGTAACATGGTGAGCACATAATAGGGGCTTGATAAATATTTATTCACTGCATAAATGAATGTCCAATCCCAGAGATTCTTTAATTACTCCAGTGTGGTACAGTTTACAAAGTCCTTTTTTCAACGACTTTGAGGCAAACCGCATTTTCTCAATATTCAGAGAGGGTAAGTGTTTTGCCCCAAATCACACAGCTAATACAAGACCAAGCAAGAGCTCCAACCCAGGTGTAGTGACTGGTAAGTCTAGACATGTTGTCTCCCTATAGTCATAACCTTAACCTGGTGGGTCTGACGGGCCTTACCTGCTCGTGTACACAGAAAACACGGGTAGATCCACCAGCTTCCGGGCCATTGTGTCGAACACCAGGGTCACCCTTTCAGCAGCCAAGCAGGGGTATCCCAGGCCCAGAATGCCATCAGACTCTGCATTCATAAAGGACTGGTCAGTCTCTGTGACACTCTCTTCAAATTGCTGACCGACCTCAGTCAGTCCTTCTACCTAATTGTGGAGCCTGAAGGAAAATCACACAGATCTTTGGCAAACAGGCTCAGATTCTTGAAGTCTTCCTCTGTCCTAAAGCTAATTCTTCCCCTACTCAATTTTCCTTGGTTAAATGGATACAACAATTTTTGCCATGTTCCCATCCACTTAATTTTTTCTATATAAACATTTTTTATGGAAGTGTAATACAGAAATCACAAGTGTACAGTGTTTTCACAGACTGTACACATCCATGTAATCAAGCTCGTAAATCAAGAAACAAGACATTACAACCCCATCGCCAGAAACCCCTTCAACTACCCTGCCAGTCATTGAGACTTTCCTCAAGAGTAACCAATCTCAAAAAAAAAAAAAAAAAAAAAAAAACCAGCAAGGTAACCCATCTCTTGGCTTCTAACAGCTTATACTGTCTTTGCCTATTTTTGAATTTTATATGAATGGAATCATATGGTATGAATTCTTTTTTATCTGGCTTTTGTCACTCAACATGATGTTATTGCATGCTGTTGTAGAATTTTCATTGTCTTTAGTATTCCATGTTATGAATATATCATCATTATTTATCCATTCTACCACTGATGGATATTTGGGGTGTCTCCTGTATTTGACTATTGCTAGCAGTGTTGCTTGTACTTGTCTTTTGGTGAACATGTGTACATATTACTGTTGGATATATGCGTAGGAGTAAAACTGCTAGATAATAGGGCTTGCAAGTGTTTTGCTTGAGTAAATACTGACAGTTTTCCAAAGTGATTGTATCAATTAACATTTCCAATACCAATGTTTTGAAAGGTCCAGTTGTTCCATATCCTCACCAATACGGGCTATTGCCTATCTTTTCCACTTTAGTCTTCTAGTGAATATGCAGTGGGCCCCATTGAGGTTGTAATTTGTATTTCCAGATGACTAATAAAATTGGACATTTGGATATCCTCTTTTGTGAAGTGGGTTATCTAAAATTTTCTTATCGATTAGTAGGAGTTCTTTATTTATTCTGGAATAAAGTCCTTTGTTGGATATATGTACTACAAATATCTTCTCCCAGATTGTGGCTGATGTTTTTACTCTCTTAATGGTGCTTTTTGATGAGCAGAAGATATGAATTTCAATGCAGTCAAATTGATCAGTTTTCCCCCTTATAATTAGTAGTTTTTGGGTTTTTTTTAAATTAATTAATTCATTTATTTATGGCTGAGTTGGGTCTTCGTTTCTGTGTGAGGGCTTTCTCTAGTTGTGGCAAGCGGGGGCCACTCTTCATCGTGGTGCGCAGGCCTCTCACTATCGCGGCCCCTCTTGTTGCGGAGCACAGGCTCCAGACGCGCAGGCTCAGTAGTTGTGGCTCACGGGCCCAGTTGCTCCGCGGCTTGTGGGATCTTCCCAGACCAGGGCTCGAACCCATGTCCCCTGCATTGGCAGGCAGATTCTCAACCACTGTGCCATCAGGGAAGCCCATAATTAGTAGTTTTTAAAAACTTGTTACAAAAATTTTTGCCTACCTTAAGGTCATGAAGACATCTTCCTATTTTTTTTCTAAGAGCCTTATTGTTTTGCTTTTCACATTTATATATATCTACAATCTATTGGAAGTTTGATAATGTGTGAGTTAAGATCCATTTTTCCTTTATTAGAAGTCAGATTTATTGAGATATGATTTACACACAATAATTCACCCTTTTAAGTGTACAGTTCAGTGATTTTTGATACACAAATAGTTTCTGTTTGCTAATATTTTGTTTACAACTTTTGTGTCTACATTCATGAGAAAGAGACTGGTCTGTAATTTTCATTTCTTGTAATGTCCTTTTCAAGTTTGTTATTAAATTTATGCTGGCCTCATAAAATGAGTTAAGAAATGTCTCTTCTTTATCAATTATCTGGAAGAGTTTGTCTAAGATTGGTGCTATTTCTTCTTTAAATGTTTGAGGGAATTTACCAATGAGGCTACCTGGACCTGGAGTTTTCTTTGTGGAAAGGTTTTTAAGAATAGAGTCAAAGTTTAAATAGATACTGGAGTATCCATTCAATGTTAAATAGATATTGGAGTATTCATTCAGTGTTAAATAGATATTGGAGTATTCATTCAATGTTTAAATAGATATTGGAGTATTATATTTTTTAATTTTTTTCTTGTGTCAGTTTTGACATGCTCTATTTCTCAAGGCATTTGCCAATTTTAAAAAATTGTCAAATTTATCAAAATAAAATTATTCTTGATATCCTCTTTTTATCATTTTAATGTATGTAGCGTCTTTAGTAACGTGTTACTTTTTACTTCTAATATTGTTAAGTGTATTTTTTTTCTTTTTCTTGAACAGTTTTGCTAGAGGTTTACCAGTTTGATCAATCTTTGTAAAGAGTTCATTCCTGGCTTTGTTGATTTTCTCTATTGTGTGACTTTTCTATTGTATGAATGTTCCACTCTTCTAGTTATTATTTCCTTCCTTCTACTTTCTTTGGGTTTGATTTGCTCTTCTTTGTGGTTCTCTTGTTTTTTTATTTGTTTGTTACTTGAAATAGTTGCTGAGACCGTTGATTTTCAGCTTTTCTAATACTCACATTTCAGGCTGTAATTGTTTCTTGAAGGACTGCATTAGGTGCATCCACAAATATTGACATGTCATATCTTCATTATCTGTAATAGTTAAGGTTTTATAAGAGAAACAGAGTCATTAGGAGCTATATCTAGAAAGGATTATATTCTAGATATTTGACACTATGCAATTGGAGGTCCTGGCTAACAGAGTACATTAGGATGTTGCTTCTGCCCTGGCGCTGCAGTCTCAAGTCTACAGTTTGGACAGTCAGCAAGGGAAGACAGATGTCAAGTGGGAGAAGAAGGGTGAATTGAACCCTTAAGGTTGAAGGGGAACGGGAACCTGCACTGTTCTCTCACTGCCTCTAAGCCTTAGTGATGGGGGAGCCTGCAGCACAAGCTGACACTGTCTGTCACAGAGGCCACCACTGCTGTCACACATGCCAACGCTTCCTAGCTCTGGAGTAGGAGGTAGGGGACCTGGATTAGGTCAGCTCTGCCATGACCAGCCAGCCATCTGGCAAGTCTCCTAACTGCCGCTGAGAGCTCTGCTTTCCGTCTCTGAAGCCCAAGAGGCAGATGGACTTGGAGCTTGTAGATAACTTGGGCCCTGCCTTGGGCTCCAAAAATGTTAAAAAGGACATCAGAAGGACTTGGGGACCAGCCCAGACCCTTGACCCTTGCCCCCAAGTGAACAAATCCTCTTTGGCATTTACCCACTTTGCAAGAGTCCTTCCTTTTGACCTTTCACTGGGGAGAAAGTGTGAGCCAGAAGTGGCTGGAAGTGGTGAGAATTCTGGTTAACGCTGAGCCCTGCCGTGGTTTGCCCCTAATTGCCCATGTGTGCCATCGGGACTGAAGATGGTCACTATAGAAACCTTACCCTGAGAGACTTCCTTCAGACCCTCCAGGCAAGCCCACTGCTATAGCAGGTGAGGGCGCCGAGGCACAGAGAGGTTAAGTGACTGGCCCAAGAGCATGCACTTCACTCAGTGGCCAGGATTAGGACACAGGCCTCCTGCCTTCCAGGCCAGTGATCTTTCCGCTACAGAATTACCATCATCATCAACATGATCCCTCCCTCCCCTCCCATCTTCCAGGCCAGTTAGCCCCCATATCCCCTTGCCTCTGTTTGTTGTGAGCGGAGGGTGTGGCTGGCTGACACGTGAGAAAAACTTTGTTGGTCTGTGCAGCCGTGGCCACCCGGCCACTGACTAGATCAGAGACATCCTGGATGGTCTGCGAGGAGCTCCAGGCTCTGGCTGGATTTGGAAAGTTTGGCACAGATTAGAGGCAGGAATGTGGGAACGTTTGTCAGAACTAATGGGTCTGTTATCTCTGGAAACACCCGGAACTGCACCTGCCCCGGTTGCAGGTTTCTGATCCTCCCACGCTGGAACCAAATATTGTTGTGGACGATTTGAACACTTTCCCTAGGGAACAAAAGCCCTTGGGCATGTGGGTGATGGTGCGTGTGTATGTACGTGTGTGTGTGTGTTCTTTACGAAAAGGGAGAGGGAAGAACATTTGGGGTGAAATGGTACCATGTGGGCAAAAACAGGTCATAGTACAGACAACGATCCAGTCTCTGCAGTCTGTCAGCACTGGGAGAGGGTCCTGGGGGGCAGAGAGAGAGAGAGACAGACAGACAGACAGACAGAGAGATAGAGAGCGTGCGAGCGCCTCAGGCCTCAGGGATGTGGATTGGAGGCTGGTTTGGAGGCAGAGGTTTTGTCTGTTACCAGAACATTTGAAAGCTGTTGAGGGTGACACTATCCAGTCAACTTTTCTGGAGCTTCAGCTTCCAGAATGTAAATTAATATTAAGAGGATGGTTGCTCAGCGCTCTGTGGAAATTGGCTCTAGCAGGGTGTGATAGTCCTGGAGACTGTGCGTCATTATGAGACGTAAGCAGCACTTCCCCTCATGCTCAGCTGGCCCCTGACCACAGCGGGGCCAGCAACCCAGGATGCTCTTGGCCCTGGCTCTGCCGAACTCAGCAGCTCAGCACGGACATGACCAACCGGAAAGCGTCCCAACCTCATTCTGCTCGAAGGTCATGACTGGCGGGAAATATACTATGCGATGTGTGGTACAGCAGGAAGAGGGCCTGGCTGGGGTGCCTGGACCCAGACTTGGCTCTGCCATTCACTCACCATATGACTTTGGATAGATCACTTTTCTCTAAATCCAGTTTCCTTGTCTGTAAAATGAAGAGGGTGGATTGGGTGATACTACGAGGAACATTTTGGGGGCATAGGCTATGTGCCAGGCTCTGCCCTAAGGATCTTACAAGCATTAGCTCATTCAGTACTCACACCAGTCCCATCAGGTAAGTATTATTTTTAAGCCCATTTTACAGATGAGGTAACTGAATCACAGAGGGTTTAAGTAACTTGCATAATGTGCCATAACAAGGATTCAAACCCAGGTTTTCCTGACTTTCAAGTTGATGGTCTGTACTAGATAATGTCTAGCGTTTGACATTCAAGAGTTTCTTCCTGGAAGAGAAAAACAGAGAGAGGATGGGAAGGAGGAGGAAAGGGGAAGAGAGGGAGAGAGACTAATTTCCTACATGGTGGAAATTTTGAGGCCTTTTAATTGTAAGAGAGAGGGGTGTGTGCAGGATGGAGTATGGTGGTAAGGAGCTGTGTGATGAGAAATCTTGTCATTGCTTACTTTTTGCAAGTATTTTCTGTTTCATCTTCAAGGGACCTCTCAGCAGGATCATTATTGTATTGTAGACAGGTGCAAAAATTCTCCCATGCACCCCTCTGCTTGTTACCCTCCCCCACCTGGACACTGAATTATGAAAACCAAAAGTTTAAGGTGGTCGAACCATTTGTTTACTGCTATAAAGAGCATCTGGCACTGAACGTGTATTCTCTCCCATGGCTTGATCTTCTTTGGTTTGGCAAAGCTTCTTGCTTTCATGCAGCTGGAAATAAGAAGGATCCAATGTCCCCAGCAACTTGCCATGTCAAGAATTCAATTAGTTTGAGTCATTTCCAAAACCGCTGTCAACTCCATTCTGGGAAAGTGCCTTTCAGACCAGAAATTGTTGGGTGTGTAGTCAGCAAAAGGCACAGGCGCGGGGGAAGTTTCCCACTGCAATATTGCATGTGCATGTGCCTGTGCATGCGTGTGCACGGGTCCCTGTACCTGTAAGCAGGGAGAGCAGATCATGTCTCAGATTTGCCAGAGAACAGGACACACGCCAGCACCGCCAGCTTCTGTGCTTGTTACTGAGACCAGACTTCAAAAGCAGACAAAGCAGGGTTTGGATTTCAATGCTGCTACTTAGATGATTGTGTGACATTGGGGTAGTTTTGGAGTTTCAGACCCCTCTACTGTAGAAAAGGAAGAATGATTTCGTTGTTGGATGATGTGAGGATTCCAGGAGACCATCCTTGCGGTGAGTGCTTTCTGTGTGTCATCCAGCCCAGGGCTGGTACGCTGGCTAAACCATATGAACCGGGACAGGCGCCCAACATTAACTGAGTGCCACACACTGCTCTAAGTGCTTTAACTATCTTCAGTCATGTAATCCTCTCAACAACCCCATAAGGTAAATAGTCCCAGAGAGAGAAAGGAGTTTGTCCCAGACCACACAGCTGGTAATGATGGAACCAGGCTTGAACCCAGGAAGTCTCACTATAGAGTCTGCGATCTTACACAACACTGCTGTCTGGAGCATATGTGTATATTACTGTACGTATTAACAGACTGAAATTCATTGTGGAGATCATCCACCCTTATGTGTATTGTAACTGTTCAAGAATGTTATCAAGGTTTCCACATGTCCTTAGTTTTTACTGTGTGATGAGGGGCTCAACCATTTAAAGTCTAGAAAACGAAAATTCTCCCTGACCCTTAGTTTCCTTATCTGCAAAATGGGAAAATGGGGATGTTAGGAAGATTAAATAAAAGCATTTGTGAAAATGCATGACACACAGTAAATGATCAATAAATACCTGCTAAAATTTTTATTATAAGGGAAGAGAGATTATGCTTAGGCAAACGTGACATAAATCTGATGCGTTCCTTTGTTATCTCCCTGGGTTTTCATTTTCAGATTTCTAGTGACAGGGGCCTCACCTCGGCAGTACTCCTTTCTTGACTACTTTTATTTCCTCTACCAGGACTGGACTCTCTGAACCAGTTCCCATCCTGGAATTTCCCCAAGCACCCTCAGGGTAGGGTTTAGGCTGTAGCTAAATAGAATAAAGGCAGAATTTTAATCTCAGGGTCTTATTCAAAGTGAATTTGTCTCCACTCCTAAAAACTCTTATCTTGTTCCTGGTCCATTAGATGTTTTGGAAACCCACAAGAGGAAAACACATATTAGAGTTGCAATTAAGATGACGTCTATTCCATGGTCTTCATTTATACCAGGTAAACTGTATTTGAACTACATGCAGGCAGCTTTGTTTTAATCTGCTTGGCTACCTATGTAGCTCCTTTAAAAATCTTATTGTTCAGATATCTAAGAGCCAAACTCGTTCCATTCCATTTAAAATGTTTTCATTTAGTCCTCCTCCTTTCCCCAGTTCCCTTCCTCTTAGTCAATGAACTTTAAAACAAAAAACAAAACTGAGAACAGCACATGCATCTAGGAATTAAGAGTTTTGCCAGTGTTTCTTTGTGCTGTAAGCAAGAGAGCTTATTAGGTGTTATTTTCTTAATTTATGCCTGAAATTGAAAAGTATTTCTGGCTTTCTCCATGGCCTGCTGTAACAAGTAGGAGTTTTATATATACTTTCAGCATTGGGCACTGAATTAGGACAGTCCTCAAATTATTGCTTGGCCCTTCAAACAACCTAGCTAAAAGATGTTGATATTTTATTTAGTACTGCAAACTTCAAGTGATTCAAATATCTTGCTTTCTGAACCAAGATATATTTACAGTTCATTTTGGGGTTTTTATGCCCAAGGAGGATTCTGCATTCCAGCATTAAATCCGCTTAATTTTAAAACTTTTATGAAAAGCAACAGCTGGAATATACTCCCAGTCTTAAAAATAAATGCCTGATTTAAAGCAAATAGGTTATGCTGAAGTATATAAAGTTTTATACTCTCTCAAAAATGGTATTATCCTTATTTGCTAGATTTTGAAAAGATTTTAAGAGGGCTGTAACAGTTGCTGCTAGTATTTTGTTAGGGTTCTACCAGTATCTAGTTTTTACGTCATCCTAATGTATAGTTTCAAGTCTTACTAGACAATCTGAATTCCACTACATTTCTGTTTGGCTCCAACATTCCATTTAGCTTGGCCAGTCTAATTTAACATGTGTTTGTTGGAGGTCATTAATGTTACTTGTACAATGCTGTCATTCTATGACATCCATATGAATTTTGATGTATATCACATCGCATTCAATCCGCTGTAATTATGCTTAGAAATACTATAGTAAATAGATGCAGTGTGAATTTTTTCCATTAAGAGTAAGTCAGTGGCTTCCCTGGTGGCGCAGTGGTTAAGAATCTGCCTGCCAATGCAGGGGACACGGGTTCGAACCCTGGTCCGGGAAGATCCCACATGCCGCGGAGCAACTAAGCCCGTGCGCCACAACTACTGAGCCTGCGCTCTAGAGCCTGTGAGCCACAACTGCTAAGCCCGCGTGCCACAACTACTGAAGCCCGTGAGCCTAGAGCCCATGCTCTGCAACAAGAGAAGCCACTGCAATGAGAAGCCCGCACACTGCAATGAAGAGTAGCCCCCGCTCACCACAACTAGAGGAAGCCCGTGCACAGCAACGAAGACCCAATGCAGCCAAAAATAAATAAATAAAATAAATTAAAAAAAAAAAAGAGTAAGTCAGTGGCTTAAATGTGATTATGGTCCTGCAAGGTGATACTTGCTAAAGTATCTAAACATTTTTTGTTGTAACTGAATCATTTTTTTAAAATTTATAAAGCTGGAAATGATCAAATGCTGTTTTTTTCATTATCAACAGTGGTGTGTCATTTTATGTATGTTCTTAATGCCTATGGACCGCTCCCAAAGTAGTTATTCAAAAAGAAAAAAAAAGATGTTGTCTATTCCAGGACGCCGAGATACTTGTCTGATCTTCCTTTCAGGTTGAACAAGTTTCTTTTATCTGAGAGCCTCTAACTGGAGCCCCATCACTAAAGTCTTGGCAAACACCATTCATTTATCCACAAAAAATCAGGACACCTAGTCTCATTGATCATATTTCAGAGACAAGAAACCCAAGGTCCTAAGAGAGCTCTTCCCCAAAAGGGCAAGATGCAAGCTTAGGGAATGGAGGGCCTTCCATACCAAACTCTCACATAGATGCGTCCACTGTGCTGTCCCCAGCCAGAGATGAGAGTGGCTTGAAACGGATGGAGATGGAGCACTAGGAAAGAAGTGGAGATAGAACTCATAGGATGTGACACTGAATTGGATGGGGATGAAGGAAAGGAAGGATCTAGGATGACTCCTGGAATTTGTCCCACAGACACACTTATTCCTGTGCAAAATGCTGCTAGTTCAAGGTTGTGTTTTTTTTTTTTTCCATTGAGCGTTGTTTGTGATAGGAAAGCTTGGGAAAAAGCATCAAAAAGGGACTGTCTGAATAATTATGGTATATCTATTCAATGGAATGCTGTGGAACCAGAATAAAACAATGAAAAACTCCAAAGAAAAATCTCTAGTATATATCGCTGTGTTAAAAAATGTCTTAACAGTATGTACAGTATACTACCATTGGTATATAATAAAAGGGGAAAAATACATCTAGTCCCATTTGCTTATATATGCATAAAATATCTCTGGAAGAATATACCAAGAAGTTGGTAGCACTGGGTACTTTTTGGGAGGGGAACTAGGTGGGTGGGGGCAGGGTGAGAAGGAGTCTTGTCATTGTACATCATTTTGTATTTCTTGAATTTTGAATCATGTGACTATGTTACTTTCTTAGTTTTCTATTGCTGCTATAACAAATTACCACAAATGCAGTGGCTTAAAACAGCCCAAATTTATTATCATATAATTTTGCACATCAGAGGTTTGACCTGGGTTTCACTGGGTTAAAATCAAGGTGTCAGAAAGGTTGTGTTCCTTTCTGGAGGCTATAGAGGAAAATCTGTTGCCTTGCCTTTTCTAGCTTCTAGAGGCTGCCCATATTCCTTGGTTCATGGCCAGCAATGTTGCATGTCTCTAATGTCCTTCCATAGTCATATCCCTCTGACCACAGCCAGAGGTCCTTTTTATTCTTTCCAGTTTTACTGAGATATAATCGACATACAGCACCATATAAGTTTAAGGTGTACAGCACAATGATTTGACTTACGTACATCATGAAATGATTACCACAGTAAGTTTAGTGAACATCCATCATATCATATAGATACAAAATTAAAGAAATAGAAAAATATGTTTTCCTTGTGATGAGAACTCTTAGGATTTACTTACTCCTTAACAACTTCCATATGTAACATACAGCAGTGTTCTTAAATTCCTCATGTTGTACATTACACCCTAGTACTTATTTATCTTAGAACTGGAAGTTTGTACCTTTTTACTGCCCTCATCCAATTCCCCCTCCCCCCACCCACTGTCTCTGGTAACCACAAATCTGATCTCTTTTTCTATCAGCTTGTTTGCTTGTTTTTGTGGTATAATTGACCTACAGCACTATGTTAGTTCCTTTTACACAACATAGTGATTTGATATTTCTATACATTTCAAAATGATTACCACAATAAGTGTAGTTACCATTTGTCACCATACAAAGATATTACATTATTATTGACTGTATTCCCCACACTGTACATTTCATA
Source organism: Balaenoptera acutorostrata (assembly GCF_949987535.1). Lineage (NCBI taxonomy): Eukaryota > Metazoa > Chordata > Mammalia > Artiodactyla > Balaenopteridae > Balaenoptera > Balaenoptera acutorostrata. Next base: position 163,131,611 of record NC_080064.1, read on the forward strand.
CCTGTGACTCATTTACCCTGCAACTGGAAATTTGTATCTCTTAATCTCCCTCACATATTTCTCCCCTCCCCTTCCCCCTTCCCCTCTGGCAACCACCTGTTTGTTCTTTGTATCTATGACTCTGTTTCTATTTTTATTTATTTATTTATTTATTTATTTATTTATTTATTTATTTATTTATTTATTTGGCTGTGTTGGGTCTTTGTTTCTGTGCGAGGGCTTTCTCCAGTTGCGGCGAGCAGGGGCCACTCTTCATCGCGGTGCGCGGGCCTCTCACTGTCACGGCCTCTCCCGTTGAGGAGCACAGGCTCCAGATGTGCAGGCTCAGTAGTTGTGGCTCACGGGCCCAGTTGCTCCGTGACATGTGGGATCCTCCCAGACCAGGGCTCGAACCTGCATCCCCTGCACTGGCAGGCAGACTCCCAACCACTGCACCACCAGGGAAGCCCCCTCTGTTTCTATTTTATGTTTGTCCATTTGTTTTGTTTTTTAGATTCCACATATAAGTGAAATCATACAGTATTTGTCTTTGTCTGACTTATTTCACTTAGCATAGTACACTCTAAGTCCATCCATGTTGTTGCAAATGATTTCATTCTTGTTGAAATGTTGCAAAGATTTCATTCTTTTTTATGGCTGAGTATATTTCATTGTATGTATACGTACCACATCTTTTTTATACATTCATCTACTGATGGGCACTTAGGTTGCTTCCATATCTTGCTATTGTAAATAAAGCTGCAATGAACATAGGGGTGCATATATCTTTCTTAATTAGTGTTTTTGTTTTCTTTGGATAAATACTCAGGAGTGGAATCGATGGACTGTATGGTAGTTCTATTTTTAATTTTTTGTGGAATCCCCATACTGTTTTCCACATTGGCTGCCCCAATTTACATTCCTACCAACAGTGCACAAGTCTTCCCTTTTCTCCACATCCTCACCAACACTTGTTATTTGTTATCTTTTTGATGATAGCAGTTCTGACAGGTGTGAGGTGACATCTCATTGTGGTTTTGATTTGCATTTCCCTAATGATTAGTGATGCTAAGCCAGCCAGAGATCCTTTTAAGCACTCCTGTGATTAGATTCAACCCTCCCAGACAATCCAGGATAATCTCCCCATCACGAGGTTCTTAATTTAACCCCAAGTGCAAAGTCCCTTTAGCCATGTAAGGTAACATTCGCAGATTTCGGGAATTTGAATATGGACATCTTTAAGGGCCATTATTCTGCCTATCACAATTACCTATTCCAAATATTTAAAAATGCAAAAAAGAAACAACTCCTAAACTTTTCGTTTGAGCTGTTGGAGGGGATAGTGGTGTGTTTTACTGAGTACAGGGTCAGGAGAGCAGAAACAAGTTGGGGGAGCTGGAGAATCAATGTCTTTTTTGGGGCATATTAATTTCGAGTTGCTGGTAGACTTTCCAGGGGTGACAATGAGGTTGACAGTTGAATTTACGGGTTTGGTGCTCTCATAGGATTTGTTGGGGCTGGAGATATAAATTTGGGAGATGTATAGAAGGTGGTTAAAGCCATAAAACTGGCCGAGAACTCCCAGGAGTGTGTTTGGATGGAGAAGAGTAGAGCCACAGGTGGGTGAAGGAGGAAGAAGGAGCAGATAGGGCTAAGAAGCAGCGCAGGAATGATGCAGGAAAAAACCACCTTACCCCCTCCCGGAGGTCTCCTCCCCGCTCCCTGGTTTATCTCCATCACCCTCCTGGGTCCATTTTGTTTGCAGGGATGAGCACAATCTGTAATTCTCTTTTTTTTTTTTTTAATTAATTAATTTATTTATTTTTGGCTGTGTTGGGTCTTCGTTTCTGTGAGGGTTTTCTCTAGTTGTGGCAAGCGGGGGCCACTCTTCATTGTGGTGCGCGGGCCTCTCACTATCGTGGCCTCCCTTGTTGCGGAGCACAGGCTCCAGACACGCAGGCTCAGTAGTGGTGGCTCACGGGCCTAGTTGCTCCGCAGCATGTGGGATCCTCCCAGACCAGGGCTCGAACCTGTGTCGCCTGCATTAGCAGGCAGACTCTCAACCACTGCGCCACCAGGGAAGCCCCTGTAATTCTCTTTTATTGTCTCTTGATTGTCTGTCTCCCCCCACTGTCCTGCGAGCTCCAGGAGAGCAGGGCTCTGGCTGTCTGGATCACTGCTGTATCTCCAGCACCTACCCCAGTGCTTGGCTCAGAGTAGGCACTCAATAAATATTTGTTGATTGAATGAGTGGATAAAAACAAACAAACCTAATCCATACATTTACCCCCAATCCATAGACAAAGAAGATAGCTCTAAAGTTTCAAAGTTAACGAAAAAATAGTGCTGATCATCTATATCCTCCACCGACTATTCCCCCTAGGTAGGCTTGCATAGCGGTTGTCTACAAGGTATGATTTTAAAACAACCAGGAAGATACCTCTGTTCCACCTGGTGTCAGCTTGCTTGAAATTCCACCATTGTCCGCGTATTCCCTAGGGTAAGTCATTATCTTCTTAGCATAGCACCTAGCACCCAGCAAGCACTCAATACATTTTAGATATTCTTTTTATCTGGTCTTTTAGTGATGCAAATATCCCTGGGAAAGATGGCCCACTGAGTCATCATTAACTCCTTAGTATGAATTAGTTTCTCAGCAGGAATAGTTAAGGAAGGACCTCAGGGTGGGAGCAGGGGTGGAATTGCAGAAAGGGAGAAAGGTTTCCAAAAAAACACTAGGGAATCTAAAGCAAATCTCAATTTGTGGTTTTGCTGAGGCCCACACCGACACAGCATGAAGATTGCTCTGCAAGCAGCGCCAGCCTCTGGTGTTTCATTTCGGGGGGGGTGGGGTGGGGGGGGTGTCTCCCTCTGAGCCCAGCCAGGCAGTGGAGGAAATGAAGAGGCTCTCAAGGGAGGGGCAAGGGAAAGAGGCCAGGGTAGGGTGGTAGAGAGCAGGTGGTGAGAGCAGCTGCCTCTTCAGCATGGATGGCTTCTCCTGCTGCTGCTGCTTCTGGCCCAAGAGACAGGTAACCGGTTCAAGGAGGGCTGAGACTCTGCTTTCAGTTTCTTTCCTACTTGCCTGGAATCTGGGCTCAGCAAGGATGAAGTGGGTGCTATATAGCCTAAAGGGATTAGAGAGCAAGGCACCTCCCCTTTCCCTTAAACTGCTCCCTAGGGTGCTGTATGTTCTAAACCCCCAAATCAGATGCATAATATGACAGCTGTTTATGTGGACAATGGGAAAGAATATTGTCCATGTGGTTAAGGTATGTCTAAGGCTCTTAGGAAAAGGATTGAGCTGCAGGTTTAGTGCCTAATGATAAGTAGCTTGGGAACCTGCAGACAAATGTATATTTTTGGGTACAAATGTCCCCCATTTGTCCTACATCCTAAACTAGACAGTGAGACCCTTGAGAGCAGGAACCATGCTCTAGTCCTAGACCTCTTAACCCAGCACAGTGGCTGGCACATGGGGATTTGTCTACACCTGCGTGGTCCAATACGGTGAGCTCTTGAAAGGCGGCTAGTCTGAATTGAGATGTGCTGTAGGTGTAATGTGCATACTGATTTTGAAGACTTAGTAAAAGAAAAAACCCATAAAATATCTCATTCATAAATTTTATATGAATACAAGTTGAAATGATCATATCTTGGATATATTGGGTTCAAAAAATATATTATTAAGATGAATACCATCTGTGTCTTTTTACTTTCTTTAATGTGGCTACTAGAACTTTCGGAATTACACATGTGGCTTGCATTATATTTCTATTGGACATCTCTGGTCTATCCTGCCCTGGGCTCCCTTCTCCCACCTTTTCCTGTTCTCCTCAACTCTCTAATCAAACTAGAGATGCCCTTCGTCCTGGACATCTAAAGCCCTCAGACTCTGTTATTGGCCAGAGTAGGATCTCCTGTGTATTTTTTATTTGTTAAGTCACTGATTACACTTTAGCAATGCTTCGTTCATGCATGTAGTCTGTAACCACACGCTTTGTTCTAGGATAAAGGAATTCAGGTGGCAACAAGTAGGAGGGAAACCAACTTTTATTAAGTACCAGGGCTATCAACTTAACAAATATTAATCTCCTTTAATTTTATTTTCATGACAGCTCTGTGTGGTGGGCATATTTACTTTTTCAGATAAACGAACTGAGGCTCAGAGAGCTCTGGTAAGTTGCCCAAGATTACCCACATAGTAGGAGGTGCAGAGTCAGAACTTGAAACCTGGTGTGTTTGGCTCAAGGGCAAGTTCCCCCCCCCCCCCCACACCCCGACCAGTAGCACAGGCTTCATTTTTGCATCATTTGAAATGAGACTACAGGGGTTTCCCCATGCTTCTGAGGGTCCGGCCTGAACATGGAAGGGGCTCACTAACCCCTTGTGCAAGGAACGAGCCCAGGGCTGGGTCTCAGAACACCTGGGTGCACCCTAGTCCTGGCGTGGCCCCTAACTTACTAAGTGGCTTAGGACAGGTAGCTTTCGCCTCTGTAAAACAAAGAGGACCTTCACAGCTGTGATCCCAGTTCTGACAGCTGGGGAAACCGAATTATGCTGCCCTTGTCACTTAATCACTAATGGTTCACATCTGAAATTAGAGGACTTTTTTCTATATAAGATTTCTTTTCAAACACTCTGAGAGCCTCTTACTTCCTCATGTCCAAATTTGTGTTGAATATGCTGAAAACTAAATTCCAGACAAGGGAATCCACGATGTGTGGGTGGGCAGGAAGCCTCAAGCTCGCTTTCAAGGATCAGGGGGCTTTTGATGCCCACCCACACGGCAGGCACTTTCCAGAGGGGTTTCATGCTGGTGCGTGTCATGGGAATTTTGATCTGGTATCATTGCTCTAATGACTAGAAATCCTCATTATCTGTTTACCAGATCGGAGAGGAATGCCAATCTCTTCAAAACCTGCTTACTAATCCTCCCTGAAAAGCCGTTTTATGAGAGCGGCATCAAAGCTGGGACGCCCTGAGGAGCGCTCTCTTTAGGCCTCTGACAGCAGCCTCTCTCCTTGTCAGAGCTGAATGTAAAGAACAAGTGAAGTCCAGCCTGGGGGCTCCTCCAGCTGCAGCTCTGATGCACCCACAGGCAGTTAGGCTCCCTAAGGCCACCCCCGCCCCCCAACTCAGGCCTTAAACCTTTTTATTCAATGCCCTCTGATTGCTGCTAAGAAGGCCTAGGAAGGCTAATTTTCCAAACGAGTTGCCATTTCTTGTTCCCAGTCTCTGAAGGGTAAATTGAAGTGTCCTGCAGTAGTTAGTTCTCCTAAATGGATTTCAGGGTGAATAGTAATTTTTCTCTCTCCAACTTGGCAGAGCCCTAAATGAATTCACTGATAGTCTTTGAGACCTTGATGTTTGAAAAAAATGGGCCAGGGAATAAATCCTTCATCTAAACCCCTTTGAAACTTAGCTCTGGAGTTCCAAGGTGGGGTGGGGAAAAGGGACAGAAAGAATTGCTAGTAAGGATTTCAAAACCTACTTCTTTCTTTTTTAAAATTTATTTTAAAAAATTTTTATACAGTTTTTAAAGGTTGCTTTCCATTTACAGTTATTACAAAATACTGGCTCTAATCCCCGTGCTGTACAATATCCTTGAGCCCGTCTTACACCCAATAGTTTGTGCCTCCCACTCCCCTACCCTACCCTGCCCCTCCCCTGCTCTCTCTCCACTGGTAACCACTAGTTTGTTCTCTATATCTGTGAGTCTGCTTTTTTGTTATATTCACTAGTTTGTTGAAATTTTTAGATTCCACATACAAGTGATATCATACAGTATTTGTCTTTCTCTGTCTGACTTATTTCACTCAGCATAATGGTCTCCAAGTCCAGCCATGCTGCTGCAAATGGCAAAATTTTGTTCTTTTTTTATGGCCAAGTAGTATTTCATTGTATGTATATATGTGTGTGTGTGTGTGTGTGTGTGTGTGTGTGTGTGTGTGTGTGTCTGTGTATCACATCTTCTTTACCCATTCATCTGTGGATGGACACTTAGGTTGCTTCCCTCTCCTGGCAATTGTAAATAATGCTGCTGTGAACATTGGGGTGCATGTATCTTTTCGAAGTAGTAAAACCTATTTCTTTTTTAAATGTGATTATTAGCAACAAGTGACTATCTATTATTCAATGCATTCCATGATTGCTAACTAGTCAGGGACCCTTGCCTAACATTGTGTGGCTGTAAATAAAATGAGGGAAACGTTTTATATGAGCAAAAGCCCTATTAAGTTACTTCTGGAAAACAAACCACAAACTAGCTTTTTAAAAGATCTTTTCAGCATGTTGACAATGGAGATGGTCAAGGCGTTCTGTTACCTTCAAATTAAGTTTTTCTGTGAGAATCTGTAAGAAAAGACCACAGGTGGGTAACCTAAACTTGTAAGGCAGCAGCTTTGATGGGAAGAACAAGATAAAGATGTTTTTCAGTTTTGCTGAAGCTTGTTATTTGTACACTCCAAAAGACCACAACCTTCAGAGACAGGGAAAAAGCATCTGAAAAAACAAAGGCAAAAATGACAAAGCTTAATCTTAGCAAGGCTATAAGGGCAAATCATTACCCCAGGGAACAGTTTTGCACTTTCAGAAACTGCGGAGGGAAATTTATGTGTGCTTTTAACTGGATCAAGAGCCTTTCAAGGCAGGGAGCACAAAGTAGGCACTCAATAAATGCCGAATAAATAGGACACGGTGAGGGGTTGGCTCTTTGCTGACTTGCCATTCTCGGGCCCTCTCGCCTGCTCCTAAAGCTGCTGGAAGGGCTCTGCGTCCTCAAAGACAGAGAAGAAAGGAGTGGGGCGCACACATGCCCATTCAGTGGTCCACAGAATGATGGGACGACAGCCAAACACCTCTTCCTAAGGGCTCAGCGATGTCTCTATTTGGATGCATCTTGAAATCCTGACAGAGCAGGCTTGGCTGTAAGCTTGGCAGTACGCCCTTGGGTATGCCGGATGGGGGAAGACGATGAGGGAGGCAGTGAGAAGGGTGATGGAGAACAGACATTGGCCACGAGGGCGATGCTGTAGGTGCTCCAGGGCCTTCAGAGGGGCCTGGTAGGATGCTGACGCCCCGTCCCCAACAACACGTCGGGTGATGCAGCTAGTCCTTCCTCCAAGCTGCACAAATAAAAAAAGAGCCAGGAAAGCTGGCAGGAATGTCTGGAGGGTGATGGAGGGTGGAGGCCGGGAGGATCTGGGACTGGAACCTGAGTCCTCACTCTGGCAGCAGATTCTTCCCAAGCCACCGACGGTGCTCTCGCTGGCTCACTCCCTGTCTCCCTCTTTCACAGCGGCTCCGCCTTTTGCTTTACAACATATATTTATTTCACATCTCTGCATACGGCTTTGAATTTCAAAATGAGCTAAATATAAAGTGACTCCAGTGAGGCGTAGGCGCTGGGTGCACTAGATTAAGGTGACATTTACTGAAATGTGTTTTAAAATAGATCCCAGGAAAATGGAGATGGTCTAACCCTTGCTCATCACATATCAAAATAGATTCCTGGCAGAAAAAACAGGTTCACTGCAAACTGCTTCACTGACCTACATTAGAAGTAGCAGACGTTACTAGAAAGAGGTCAGAGTGGCAAGATAAATTAGAGCTCTGTTAGGTGCAAGGAGAGATGCTCCGTAAATAGAAGGGGAGAATTAGGGGTTGTGGAAAGAAGTTTTACTGTCAGAATTTTTTTTTTTTCTCCTCCAGCTGCTGGGTTCACAGGCAGCTTCAGTTATGCCCAGGCTGCCTTTTGGCAATTCCATTTGCTTCTGCACACTTTTAAAGAACTATCTTCACTTTCCAAAGCTTCTGTTATCGTGGTACTGGAGATCTTAGAGTTCTCAACCCACCCCCTCCCCCTCACTCTTCTAATTCCAATTCTCTCCTTTCATCGTTAACCTCGTGAGGGCCTGATGCACCGGGGAGTGGGAGCAGCTCTCTCCTCTTCTATCTTTTCTCTCCTCTCCTCCCCACTTTCAGTACAATGTACGCTCACTGAAGAAAAATTAGAAAACGCAGAAGAGTAAGAAAGGAGACTATGAAAGTCACGAGGAATCTCACCACCCAGAGAAAATGATCATTGCCAATGATGTGGACGTGGAAAGATGGCCATAATATATTGCTAGGTGGGGAAATAAAGAATACACAGTGCATGCATGCAGACACGCACACATACAGTGTATTCATTTTAATGGAGAATATTTGACATTCCATTGTGTTATCTGCCTTTTGTTGACTCGACAGTATGATGTTAGCATCTTTCCCTGTCAATAAATTTGTTTCCACAGATCACTTTAATGGTTAAATCTTATTCCACTTTATGGATATCCCACAAGTGACACCACAATCCACCATCCCTAGGTTGTTTCTTCATCCCGAGGATGTTTCTTCACTGCTGCTCTTGTAAATGACTTGGCAGTCACCTGTCTTAATGTCCGAATTTCTGCACACATCCTTGGCAATTTCCTCAGGATAAATTCCTCTAAGTGGAGTTGCTGGGTCAGAGAAGTATGGACATTTTCAGGGCTTTTTGATGCATACCACCAAATTGTTCTTCACAAAGATTGTAACAACTTGCCTGCCTGCCAGAACACTTGCCAAGGCTGAGCATTTTCATCCTTTTTTATTTTTTTAAAGATTTTTTGTTGTGGACCATTTTTTTAAAAGTCTTTGTTGAATTTGTTACAATATTGCTTCTGTTTTATGTTTTGATTCTTTGGTCAGAGGCATGTGGGATCTTAGCTTCCCGACCAGGGGACCTGCACCCCCTGCATTGGAAGGCAAAGTCTTAACCACTGGACGGCCAGGGAAGTCCCTCATCCTTTTTTTTTTTTTTTTTTTTTAATGGTTTTAAATTGTTGCTTTAACTTTCTTTAATTATTAGTGAGATGGAACTTATTTAAAGATGTATGCATCTGGCCATTTGCATGCATGTTTGTCCAAACATTTCTTGAGCATCAGTTAGGTGCTATGGCTGGGTTTACAGCAGTGTGCAATGATTGGTGAGTCAATGGCTCCTTTCAGGAAGGGTCTCAGTCTAGTGGGGAAGCCAGGCAAGGTTACAGAAGATTTCAGCTGTGTGTGACAAGTGCTATGGTCTGAGATGTTGTGTGGGAGAGTCACCCAGCCTGGTAACCTTGAGGGGTGGGGAGTGGAGAAGGAAGACTTCCTGGAGGAGAGGACAGCTCAGTTTAGTCCTGATGGAAAAAATAGGAGACAGGGAAGGTGTCCAGGGGCCTATATACAGGCAAGGATGGACACAGGGTCTGGGGAAACTAAGAAGAGCAATTTGGTGGTAGCATCAAGTATAATAGGAACTACTAAGTGACAAGACTGGAGGTGTGGGCAGCCAGATGGTGACAGGCTTCATATGCCTGTGTAAGGCCTTTGGACAATATTCTGGCAGTTGTTGGGAGACACTGACCCCTGGCAAGCAGATTTATGCACAATAATAATAATATGTGTGAGGCAACATGGTCCTAGAAGAGACCTCACTGGCTGGTCTCTGCTCCAGTCACTTTATAACAAACCATGAGACAGTGCAGGGTTCCTGCTGTCTCCTATGGTACCTTTGTGGGAATATCAAAGAAGTGCCCCTTTCTCAAGAAAAGTCTTTTCAACTTAGTAGATTATGTACTTCTCAGTAATAACAAAGTAAACAAAAGTTTATTCTCCATAAATTATATACACAAAATTATTGAATACAAAATAGTAGAAAATTAGTGTTTTTAGTCACAAACATTAGGAACGCAAAACCTCTGGGATATAACAATTTGTTGTAAGATAGTTTCAGTCGTAAAGTAATTTTCATGAAAACAAAACTTTCTGTGGTAATGTCAATGCTTGCTTGTTCCAATATCTTATTTTCCATAGAAATGGTCACTAGATTTGACAGTCTTTCTTATGATATCATGGGTGTTAAGTAGTTTTTTTATTAATTTTAAATGTGAGAATCTACATTTTCCACTGGTGACTGATACTGCCAAGATTATTGTATCCTGAGAGCTACAATGGTTTTAGTAAAATGTGTCTAATATATTATTGATGCAAATATATTGACACATTTCACGTGAGTCAACTAGAGTTTTCTTCCATCAGTGTCTCATCGTTATCACATTTCCTACCATGTTCCTCCATTTCAATCATGGTTTGTTTTTTTTGTTCGTTTGTTTGTTTTTTTGCCATGCCACAAAGGCTTGTGGGATCTTAGTTCCCCAACCAGAGATAGAACCCATGCCCCCAGCAGTGGAATTTCAGAGTCCTAACCACGGGACTGCCAAGGAATTCCCTCAATTATGTATTTTTAATGGTTGTAGAAGTTCATATTTATCATAATTTTTTTCAAATTACACATGTCATCTAGAATACTGCATCTTTTAAAGAGCTATTGCTGTTTCCAATATAGAAAAAATTTTTTGATTTTGATGTTGACCTTTGTATTGTAAAAGGGCTGGTCCTGGGGTTCACAGTTAAAATGAGTCTTCGCTTTCCTTTTTCTAATATTTTCTGTTTTGGAGAAGGTGTCATCAATGTCAAGAGACTACAATTTGTTTGGCATCAATAATATGTATTTCACTAACTGTTTTATGAACTGGGTAAAACTTTGTGTTTTTTCAAAGTGCTTCTTTTTTTTATATTTATTTTATTTATTTAAAATTTTTGGCTGCATTAGGCCTTCGTTGTGGCATGCAGGATCTTTCGTTGAGGCACGCGGGCTTCTCTCTAGTTGTGCCACGTGGGCTCCAGAGTGCGTGGACTCTGTAGTTTGTGGCACGCAGTCTCTCTCGTTGAGGCGCGTGGGCTCAGTAGTTGCGGGGCATGGGCTTAGTTGCCCCACGGCATGTGGGATCTTAGTTTCCCGACCAGGGATCAAAGCTGCATCCCCTGCATTGGAAGGCAGATTCTTTACCACTGGAGCACTAGGAAAGTCCCTCAAAGTGCTTCTTAATCCCCTGTAATGTTTTCAAATATATTGTGTACATTAACTTTTTTTTTGGCTGCGTTGGGTCCTCATTGCTGCGCGCGGGCTTTCTCTAGTTGCAGCGAGTGGGGACTCCTCTTCCTTGTGGTGGGCGGGCTTCTCATTGCTGTGGCTTCTCTTGTTGAGGAGCACGGGCTCTAGGTGCATGGGCTTCAGTAGTTGTGGTGCGTGGGCTCAGTAGTTGTGGCTTACGGGCTCTAGAGCGCAGGATCAGTATTTGTAGCACACGGGCTTAGTTGCTCCACGGCATATGGGATCTTCCTGGATCAGGGCTTGAACCCGTGTCCCCTGCATTGGCAGGCGGATTCTGTTTTTTGTGGAATTTTTGAATTTTATTTTATTTATTTTTTTATACAGCAGGTTCTTATTAGTTATCTATTTTATACATATTAGTGTATATATGTCAATCCCAATCTCCCAATTCATCACACCACCACCACCACCCCCTGCCGCTTTCCCCCCTTGGTGTCCATACGTTTGTTCTCTACATCTGTGTCCAATTTCTGCCCTGCAAACCGGTTCATCTGTACCATTTTTCTAGGTTCCACATATATGGCAGGCGGATTCTTAACCACTGTGCCACCAGGGAAGTTCCTGTACATTAACTTTTGATTTTTGCTTTTTTCATATTTATGTTGTCATAAATTTGTCATATGTTGTCATAAATTTTATGCCAAATTAGTGTTGAACAAATGTATTTTTAAAAATATTTTTTCAAAAGCATAGCTTTGGCTTGTGTTTTAGAATCTATATCTTTACTAATATCAATGATTTCTAAAAGACTTTTCCATACTGCCTCTAATTGAGTTTTTCCAGTCACACTGTTTTCAATTGACTTTTCCATCATTTATTTGACAGTTGTCTCAAATTTACATTTGATTACTCTGTTTTCAATACTCTCCAATGTTTCACTGAAGTCAAACAGTTCTTGGATTATATAACAGGATTTGGCAACGTCAAAAGAATTTTTTGCTATATTACTTTCTACTAGGTTTAAATAATGGGCAGCCTTAGAACTTTTGGGGTATCTTATGTTGAAATCCATTAAGTTTGTCATAAATTTTTTGTCACTGTCATAACCCTGCCCCCTCAAATTGTTATTATGGCCTAGTTTCAGTGTTTTCTTGTTGGTGGTCTACTAAAAATCTACTAAAAATCCTCCTCTGGCTATAAAATTTACCGTGGAAAAAATTTCTTTAATGTTTTCATATAGATATATTTGCATTTTGAAAATTTACAAATCTAAAAATAACTGTTTCACGTGGCTTACATCAAGAGATGTGCCTTAGTTATTTAACTGTGTAACATTTAACATTTCTTACAACGTTCAGAACTATTTTGGGGGCTTCCCTGGTGGCGCAGTGGTTGAGAATCTGCCTGCCAATGCAGGGGACACGGGTTCGAGCCCTGGTCTGGGAAGATCCCACATGCCGCAGAGCAACTGGGCCCGTGAGCCACAACGACTGAGCCTGAGCGTCTGGAGCCTCTGCTCCGCAACAAGAGAGGCCGCGATAGTGAGAGGCCCGCGCACCGCGATGAAGAGTGGCCCCCACTCGCCGCAACTGGAGAAAGCCCTCACACAGAAACGAAGACCCAACACAGCCAAAAATAAAACATAATAAATAAATAATAAAATAAAAATTAAAAAAAAAACTATTTTGGTCAACAAATCTGCTATATTTTAATCATTCAACTTTTGTTTTTCATTCACTAAATAATGTGTAATGTTATTTGGTGTTTGTATCCTGGATAAATGTTCTGCTTTATTGCTATTATTAATCTTCTATGATTTCTGCAAGTGAAGAAAAATCTCATTAGAATGCTCATACATTTTCTTGGATGATCCTCTGAATGCTAGATAATATCTTGCTAAAAACATAATTGTGTTTATTATGTGTTCAATAAGAGAATGCCAATATTTTCTTTATCATGCAGAATCTGTTTTGCAGCATTAATAATTACATTTTTTTCAAATCAGATTTGAAATTTGAATATATGGTACTACTATTAATGTTCATTTTAGGTTCTTCATGATTACAAAAAAATAGTGCTAAATGCTCTCCATCTTTGTGCTCTTTCTTATTTTCCAGTTGATTTTTTTCATTCTCAAATTGCTGGCAAAAGGTAGAATCCTTTGACTGAAGTGTGATAAGTAACCAGAACCTAGTGATTTTTTTCCCTCACCATTTAGAAAAATTTGTGTCCATTATATTGCCCTAAACTTCCAACCTGTATTATCTTATGTAAAGTAAAAATTTCATACTTTAGGTGGGTAATTTTCAGCAAGAGTGCGCCTTTGTTTCACACTCAAACTACTTGGCCATATATTTGGGTTCTTTGCACTTTTTTCTAGTTTTCCTTGAAATCTATCAGTCGTGGTTGACGATGGAACGAAAATGTAAATTCACATCCTGCTCACGTTTCTGTGACACATTCACTGAAACCTACAGCTCTGAACTCTTATTTATTTATTTATTTTTAAAATTTTATTTACTTATTTTATTTATGGCTGTGTTGGGTCTTCGTTTCTGTGCGAGGGCTTTCTCTAGTTGCGCCAAGCGGGGGCCACTCTTCATCGCGGTGCGCGGGCCTCTCACTATCGCGGCCCCTCTTGTTGCGGAGCACAGGCTCCAGACGCGCAGGCTCAGTAATTGTGGCTCACGGGCCCAGTTGCTCTGCGGCATGTGGAATCTTCCCAGACCAGGGCTCGAACCCATGTGCCCTGCATTGGCAGGCAGATTCTCAACCACTGCGCCACCAGGGAAGCCCTGAACTCTTATTTTTATATTTTTGGCATTTCACCTTTTCCTCCCCAAATTTATTCAACAATACAAAAGATTTTATTTCATTTCTTCTGTAGGCAGCTTTTCAATTTCTGTTTTTGGTTTGATATCTTTTTTCTTTCCAATATCATGGGAGTAATAACATATGAGCTTAGTATTTTATTTTAGAATGTGTAGCTTTAAAAAATATTACATAGCAAGCTATGAAATGTAACTGCAGTTAATTTTTGTGGTAAAGAAATTTCCTTTATACAGGGAGGAAGGAAATTTAATGGAATACTACTCAGCCAGAAAAAGAATGAAATCCTGCCTTTTGCAGCAACACGAATGGACCTAGAGGGTATTATGCTAAGTGAGATACATCAGACAGAGAAAGACAAACACTGTATGGTTTCACTTATATGTGGAACCTAAAAAACAAAACAAATGAACAAACATAACAAAACAGAAATAGAGTCATAGATATAGAGGACAAATACATGGTTGTCAGAGGGGAGGGGGAGAGGGAAGGAGAGAAATAGGTGAGAGAGATTAAGAGGTACAAACTTCCAGTTGCAAGGTAAATGAGTCATGGGTATGAAATGTACAGTGTGGGGATTATGGTCAATAATTATGTAGTATCTTTGTATGGTGACAGAGGGTGGCTAGACTTACTGTGAGCGTTTTGAAATGTATAGAAATATTGAATCACCATGTTGTGTAACAGGAACTAACATAGTGCTGTAAGTCAACTGCACTTCAAAAACAAACAAACTGATAGAAAAAGAGATCAGATTTATAGTTACCAGAGACAGGGGTGGCTGGAGGGGGAATTGGATGAGGGCAGTCAAAAGGTACAAACTTCCAGTTCTAAGATAAATAAGTACTAGGGTGTAATGTGCAACCTGAGAAACATAACGAACACTGTTGTATGTTACATATGAAAGTTGTTAAGGAGTAAGTAAATCCTAAGAGTTCTCATCACAAGGAAAACATTTTTTTTATGTTTCTTTAATTTTGTATCTATATGATATGATGGATGTTCACTAAACTTACCGTGGTAGTCATTTCATGACGTATGTAAGTCAAATCATTGTGCTGTACACCTTAAACTTAAACGGTGCTGTATGTTGATTATATCTCAATAAAACTGAAAGAAAAAAATTCCTTTAACAACGTAAACAGTAGCTATCCTTTAATTCATCACATAGCAATCTCTAATTTATGAATATAAATAATTACTTTGTATATATGTAATGATAAATGAACATTCATTACTACAAAAGTAAGTTATGTCATAATGAAAATCTGGTAGATTAAATTTGGAACTCTGAGCTACTGTTCAGGCAGACAATATGAATTATAATGCAAAATTTTAAATTTAGCCAATACACAAATACTTACAGAGGATTTTTAAAAATTTAGATAAAAATCAAAACAACAGTTGGAAAAGCAGCTCCTTGTTTGGAAACACTAGTCATTGTAGATGTTTTAAATTAACAAGGTCTTCATCAACCTCATTCTGCTTTACTTATGAAGCAAATAAATGTTGACATTGTTAGAAAAAGTCTTTTTATTTCCGTCAGAAAATTATCATAATAAATGGATTTTCGTTAGATAATATTTTATTGTTATTTTTCAGAAAATTATTGTAGTAAGAATATAAATCATCTACCTTTGGAATCAGTAGTCAAATAAAAATGTGGAAAAAATTCAAAATAATAACGATGTCTGTGATGGGGATAGTCCCCTTGGATGTCATGCCCTTGAGCAATAAACAACCTGAACAACCCTCCTTGGCTACTCTAAACATTTCTGTGGCCATTACAGCTAATAAAGTGCTCCCATATACATAGAAACAACCTGTGTAGGTAATGGAGGAAAGACTAAGGGATCCTGAGACCTGTGTTTGGATACTCATCATGAGGTTTGCTGTGACCTTGGGCAATTCACTCACCACTCCCTGGGGATCCTCTGTCAGTTCATCTGCAAATGGAGATAAGTATGCCTAATCCTTCAAACTGCTACATGGAGGCCATGGGAGATGTTCCCAGTTCTGAGGAGTAAATGAAATCATGAGATGTGCATGGAGTTTCCATTTTGCACTTGATAAAATGTGCTTTCTTTAAAAATTGTATTGTTTTTCAAATTGAATGAAGTACATGTGCAGAGCCAGTAAAAGACAGTAACACCAATGAATTTGGAATCAGTTCCTGTTAAGTCACCTGTGGACAGCTGCTGGTTTCACATGTCCAGAGGTGAGCTTCTGTAGGAGCCTGAGAGGCTGACATTCTGATTTTCTTAGGAAGCCAAATGTTAAGGCAATTGTTTGAAGCTTGCAACTAAGCCACCGTGCAAACTGAAAACCTAAAAGTGATCTTTACAGCAACCCCCAACCAATAAATGGCTCTGTAATAAACCTCAAGAGGATACAGAGTTTCTATTTTGAGAAATGAAATTTTGCAAAAACAAACAGAAAAGCAGTTAAAGTCCCAGAAATGGTGAGAATATTTACTTCAGAGGAAGCCAGGAGGAAGTTTGGTTGAACATCCTCCCCACTCTTTTCCTGATGGCCCCGCTTGATTACAACAGTACATTTGTGGCCAGCCTGGAAAAAAGGAGTGTGTCCAACCTTTCACTCACTCACTAAGCATTTACTGTGGGCCTGCTATGTTCCAGGTACCAGCCTATGGGCTGGTATAAGTCAGATCAGGTGTGATCTCGGTCCACACGGGCTCTTGAGGTCTCGTTTGTGAACTGTCTTTCCCACACCCTGTTCCCCCAGGTTCTGTCCTTCCTTCCTTCCGCCATCCTAGGTGACAGCTTCCCTTCATCCTCAGGTGTCCAGGATTCCTCCTCTTACGCGTGATTTCAGATGTTCACCGAGGGAAAAGTGACTGCATGTTGCAACTGCCCTGCCTTTGCTCCTAGCACCCTGGTATGTCCAGAGTCTCAGCACTGCCTATAGAAAGCCTTCCTATGGTCCAGAATCAGCACGAATGGCACCTCCTCTATGCAGCCTTCCCTCATTGCCCAAGTTAGAAATGTTTTGTCCTTTGTTGGATGAATAGCCCTTTGTTGGTACGTCATTTTAGCACTGACCACACACCTGCCTTTTCTTACAGCTGTTGGGGATCAGTGGAGACCTTTTCTGCCAGATTGGACTGGGAGGACAGGGGATACCACTCTCTGAGCCCAGGGCTCATGTCTAATTCCTCTCTACCCCAGCAGCCTGCCTTATACTGCTGGATACATACCAAACACTAAAAACAAATTGGCCGGATTGGATTTTTTTCTTTGATTTTAGTTGCCCAGAATTAGCTTGATCAAACGCATCTGCTGGTGGTGCTCTGCCATCATAGGTCCATGCATTTATATTTATTTAATATTTAAATAAATATTTAAATATTTATTTAATATATTATATTAAATATATTATTTAATATAATAGGTCTATATATTTAATATTTTTTGGTCCCCATACCTGTTCCCCACCCCCTGCCCCCACCCACCCCACCCTGCCATTGATACACACTCTTGTTTTAATAAAATGCAACCTTCTAATGCATCTAAGTAACCATATTCGCGTAAGCTTGAACTCTTGGCATTGTTTGGGATTGAATTTGCCTTTTGGCCAAGAGAATGAAACACTTCATTGGAATTTTAGGCACCAGCAGCCAGGGTGGATTTGTTTGGGGGCAGGACAGGTGACCCTTGGAATCCAAGGGGGAGGCAGTCAGCAGCTTGGTCTGGCACAGGATTTCTGCTTCCTCTCCCCGCTCCCTCCACCTCAGAGCCTGTTCCGCCACATCTGGGCTCTGTCCTCTCTGGCAGAGCCTGTCTGCACAGCTGCCATGTTGCCAACCAGGAGGCCCCAGAGAGTTCTCTCTTCCAAGAGATTATCTGTTCTCCTTGACATATACTGCTATTTGAGATGCCCATTTCTGTTTCTCCTGCGTCTTGTGGTTTGTGCTCCTTGATTACACCCTTGGTGAATTGCCCCTCACCTACCCTGTGGTGAAGAAACTACTTAGCCCAGCAGTTTTCAAATTTTTTGGTCTCAGCGCCCCTTTATACTCTTAAAAATTATTAAGGAGGACTTCCCTGGTGGTGCGGTGGTTAAGAATCTGCCTGCCAATGCCGGGGACACGGGTTTGATCCCTGGTCCGGGAAGATCCCACATGCTGCAGAGCAACTAAGCCCGTGCACCACAACTACAGAGCCTGTGCTCTAGAGACCGCGAGCCAAAACTATTGAGCCCACGCATAGCAACTACTGAAGCCCGCACGCCTAGAACCCGTGCTCTGCAGCGAAAGAAGCCACCGCAATGAGAAGACCGCGCACCGCAACGAAGAGCAGCCCCCGCTCGCCGCAACTAGAGGTAGTCCGGGCACAGCAACGAAGACCCAATGCAGCCCAAAATAAATTAATTAATTAATTTTTAAAAAATTATTAAGGAACCCAAAGAGCTATTGTTTATGTAGGCTATATCTATTTATATTTACCATATTAGGAATTAAAACTAAGACAATTTAAAGATATGTATGTAACTAATTTTTAAATGGTCTATAACTATTACATATTAATATAATAACACGCTTTTATAGAAAATAACCATATTTTCCAAATCATGAAAAATTTAGTGAGAAGAAAGGTGTTGCTTTATGTTTTTGCAAATCTCATTACTAATATCTGGCTTGATAAAAGAGAGCTAGATTCTCAGATCTGCTTCTGCATTCAGTCTGTTGACATACCACACATCATGTAGCCTTTGGAAAACTCCACTGGACCTTGAGAAAGGCAGAGAGTGAAAATGGCAACTAGCATCTTAGCACTGTTATGAAAGAGTTTTGACCTCACCAAATCTCTGAAAGGATCTCTGGAACCCCCCAGGAGGTCCCTAGACCACACTTTGAGAACTGCTTGCCGTCTTAGACCATAGGTTTCTTGATGGCAAGGCTGTTCCCTGTTCATCCTTATTTTAAGCAGACTATGGATTGGGACTCAGTAAATCTTGTTTGAAATACTTGGAAGTATCTGTGTCATTGAGAGTTATCCCACCCTCACAGTCACCCCGGGAAACACTCCACTTCTTCTAGTGCTGCTGCGGATGGCATTTGGATTCTTACAGAAGGCAGCCTCCAGAGGTGATGCAATTCTGTTGAATACCCTCAGTGGTCTCAGATCTTTGTTCTTTTAGGAGCATTTTGATGTTTGGAAATAGCCTAAGGCCATGTGGAGGGAAATCTTGTTTATTATTTGGGTAGTCAACTGGGTAACACTACATTTTTGGATTTTTAAAAAGTAACACTGACTTCTTAAAATTTGGATTGCAAAGCTACTTTAACAAGCATTCCCCTAATTCTATATGTATATTCACACATGTGCAAATGATGTTTGAATACGTTTAATAATTGCATCATCCTTTGAAGAGTAAAAATTGGAAACAAAATCTTAGTGCCCACAACTAGGAGACCAGTTCAATAAACCATGGGCATCCATGGAATAGAACACTTGGCAGCTGAAAAAAAGAATGAGAAAGTTCTATACATATTGATAACAAATTAACTCCAAAGTATATTAAGTAAAAAGGCAAGAGACAGATCAATATATATAGTATGCTGTCATACACAGGAAAAAAAAAAAAACAACTGTATCGTGTGTGTGTGTCTATATGCCTGTGTGTCTGTGTGTTTGCTCATGTATACATAAGGTATACAGTAAACTGGGAATGCTGGTTGCCTCCAGGGAGAGGAACTAACTGCTTGGGGTGAAGGGTAGAAAAGCAGCTTTTCAAGGATTATCCTTCTGTACATTTTAAGTTTGAAACCATATGAATGTTACCTAATAAAATAAAAACTTTTAGAAGCCTCAAACTGAAAAAATTATGATATCCCCTCCTTCATCCAAAATTAAAAATAAAAACAATTCTTAACACTTCAAAGGCTATGCTCCATAAAAGAGTTCTTAGAATTGCTTGAGCAACAGAACGATTAACAGAAAAAATACACAATGTACACGGGGGCAAATGCAAAGAGGACACTAGAAAGAGACGAGATACATTTGTGAAAAGAACTGGTCATTTTTATAGTCATGCCTTATTCTTTTCACCCTTGCCCTGTTTCACCAATAGGGAAACTGACTCCAGTGGGGCTTAGTGACTCATCTATATGTCATCTGGGCTCTGGGTTCCAACTCTCGCCTTGTTAGGGGATTTCCTGACAGCTCCTGCAGATCTCTTTGTGGGGATGTGGCAGTGAGTGGGGGACAGAGGATGATAGATCCTCTTGCATTTGGTCCTAAACACACCTCTCTCCTCACTTCCCACCCGAAGCAGGGGCTGGAGGCCCAGGCACGGTGGCTGGCAGGGCTACGTCGCCCTCACGCTCTTCCCCAAGCGCCCAGGTGGAGCACCCTCCTGCAGGCTCTGCCGGGACATTGCTCTTGGTGTTCGGTTGGCATAATGCCTCTATTTCCACAATTGGCACTTCCCACATCAATCGTCACCTAATTATCACACAATTTGGTTGGTTCAGATGACTTTGGGCTTTTTTAAATCGACTTCTTCTTCAAAGGATCAAGGTTTGTCATCAACTAAGGGATTCAAATCCTGTGGTGGAGACTCCCCACGGTTCTGATAGATCATGGTCAGGGTGCTCTGAAGGAGTTTTTGGCATTTATTCATTCATTCACTCAACGAGTGTATGTTGAACCTATTTGTTGGTGAGGCGCTATTCTAGGCCCTGGGGATACAGTGATGAGAAGGTTTCTGTTCTTGTGGAGCTTGCGTTCGTGTGATGAGAAACTGACAGTAAACAAGCAAACCAATATATGGTTGAGGTAAGTTCACATACTAATTAAGAGATCAGAGGGTGATGTGGCAGAGCGGTTGGGAAGCCGACTTTGGACCATGTGCTTGGGGAAGGCCAATCTGAAGATGGCTTCTTTAAGAGGGAAATGCTATCTCAATGCCTTTTGAGGTCCTCCTTTCCAGCGGTGAGAGTCTAACATTCTCTGCACCCAACAGGTTCCCATGGAGGGATGAAAGACAGGGAGGAGAACAGAGGTGCCAGTTCCCTGGACCTGTATCTGCCAGCTGCTGCTAAGTACCTCTGAGAAACTCTGCTTCCAGCTAACGAGGACCACCTATCCTGGGAACCTCGGTACATGGGACAAGAACCCCCTGGGTAGACCCCTTGGCAAGATGAATTGGACCAGCTATAGGTTCCAGGATTCCAGAGCCAGTGGTGATGTCTTAGACAACACCACGCAGTTGTTCAGTTTGGGTAAGATTAGCTGAAAGCCAGCCCTGGGCAAAGTGACTACTAATTACTGTTAAATAATTGTCTCACCATTTAGTTCTTTAAAAACCCTATGGGTTGAATACTATGTCCATCTCACAGATGAGGAAAATGTGGCTCAGAGAGATTATGTGACTGTCTTAAGATCACACAGTTAGAAGTACCTGAGACCAGGTCACGGGACCCTAAAGCTCAGGCTCTTTCATGATATCATCCTTCATGCTTGTTCTCTTCACCCCCACCAACCCTTCTCTGCTTTTTCAGGATAGGCCCTTGTCTTTCTGACCCTAGGTGGACACCCTCATGCTGTCTGTCATCCTTGCTGAGAACAGGTGTGCCCTGTTCTCAGCAACCCCCGGCCCGCAACCCCCAGCTGGAGCCCCAGGCTCCCGTCTCACTGCTCCAGGCTTTTGTGTGACATCTCGCCCTATTCCATGCCTCCAAACACCAAGCCCTGTGACTTGGTACCTCATCTTGGGTAATTCCCTGCTGGTGTCATGGGCACTAGAAAGATCTGGTTTCCAAGTCCCCTCCCTACCCTTTGCCCAGAAGTTGGGCAGGAGCTGTTAAAGAAAAACTTAGTGAGGTCAGCTATCTTACTTGAAAGAAGGCAGAGAGGAAGTGAGCCATTGAGGTGCTTAACACAATTCCAACTGGCCTTAGTGCCCCAAGAGGCTGTAATTCTTGGTACTTCCACTTTCAGATATTATGTATCGTCAATGGGTATTAGATTGCCCTAGTGATCCACTAGGTTCCCTCCACCCCACCCTCGCAGCAGTCTCTGCATTCGGGTGTCTGAGTAGCCAGCTCCCAAGACGTGTCTGGAACGTGCCACCTGCTATAGGGGCTGAATCACGCACCTCCATTTTAAGAGGGAAGGAATAGGAAGAGGCCTGAGTGTAGGCAAGAGCGCTTCGGATTTAGAATTGAAAACTCCAGTCCTGGCTCCAGCACTCAGCAGGGGCCAGTGGCTGACCCTAAAGATCTATACAGAAAGAGGGTTGGGTTAGAAATGTTTTAAGATTCCTTCTAACCCTGAGAATCCAGGGACAGACTGTGGCTGGATAGGGGATGGGCTTGGGGTCTTCATCCCTTGATGTAGGAGAATTTTTTTCAGTGTGGATAATATCACCATCACCTCCTCACTTGAGCATGGGCAGGCTCTCACAGCAGCCACAACTGCCTAGTTCCAGCCCAATTAGCTGGTATCCTGACCGCTCCTCACCCCCTCACATGCCCCTCCCTGGGGACGGATTACCTGCACCCTCCTGGTTGTCTTTTTTCTGGATATCCTGTCATGTCTGGTAACCCTTACTCCTTTGTAAGAATGGCAGAACTCAAGAGTAAAATGATGGCACAATGGCAACAAAGTGTAGTATTCATAAACACACAATTTAAAGTTGGAGAGATGTAGGTTCAAATCTGATCTCTGCCACTATCTAACTCTATGACCTTGAGCAAGTCTGATCCCTGAGAGTTGGTTTCCTTACTGTAAGGTGGAAATAATAATTGTTCCAACCTTATTGCCTGTTCATGAAGCTTAAATAAGATAATGAATGTGCCTGGCATATATTAAGTCCCCAGTGTAAGGCAGCTAATATTACTGCTTAGGATCCTGTAGAGCTCATTTGTATATGTGTTGTCTTGGTCAGTTTGGGCTGCTATAACAAATTACTGTTTGACTGGGTGATTTATAAACAATAGACATTTATTTCTCATAGTTCTGGATGCCGGAAGGTCCAAGATTAAGGCACTGGCACATTCAGTGTCTGGTGAGAGCCCACTTCTTGTTCTTAGATGGCTGTCTTCTTGCTGTGTCCTCGCAGGTTGGAGGGGCTTGAAGAGACCCTCTGGGATCTTCTATAAAAGAAGTAATCCCATGCATGAGGACTCCACCCTCTTGACCTACTCACCTCCCAAAGACCCCGCCTCCAAACACCATCACCTTGGGGTTAGGATTTAACAAATGAATTTTGGCAGCACACAAACATTCAGTCTACAGCATGTGTTAAAGAATTACTCTCGGCTCTCACTCCCTCTTGCGAGAACACCAGAATCACAACTAGCTGCTGGACAATCATCGACAGGAAGACACTGGAACTCACCAAAAAAGATACCCCACATCCAAAGACAAAGGAAAGCCACAATGAGACAGTAGGAGGGGCGCAATCACAGTAAAATCAAATCCCATAACTGGTGGTGGGTGACTCACAGACTGGCGAACACTTATACCACAGAAGTCCACCCACTGGAGTGAAGGTTCTGAGCCCCACGTCAGGCTTCCCAACCTGGGGGTCCGGCAACGGGAGGAGGAATTCCTAGAGTATCAGACTTTGAAGCCCAGTGGGAATTGACTGCAGGACTTCAACAGGACTGGGGGAAACAGAGACTCCACTCTTGGAGGGCACACACAAAGTAGTGTGCACATTGGGACCCAGGGGAAGGAGCAGTGACCCCAGGGGAGACTGAACCAGACCTTCCTGCTGGTGTTGGAGGGTCTCCTGCAGAGGTGGGGGGGCGGGCTTGTGGCTCACTGTGGGGACAAGGACACTGGCAGCAGAAGTTCTGGGAAGTACTCCTTGGCGTGAGCCCTCCCAGAGTCTGTCATTAGCCCTACCAAAGAGCCCAGGTATGCTCCAGTGTTGGGTTGCCTCAGGCCAAACAACCAACAGGGAGGGAACCCAGCCCCACCCATCAACAGTCAAGCGGATTAAAGTTTTACTGAGCTCTGCCCACCAGAGCAACAGCCAGCTCTACCCACCACCAGTCCCTCCCATCAGGAAGCTTGCACAAGCCTCTTGGATAGCCTCAACCACCAGAGGGCAAACAGCAGAAGCAAGAAGAACTACAATCCTGCAGCCTGTGGAACAAAAACCACATTCACAGAAAGACAGACAAGATGAAAAGGCAGAGGGCTATGGACCAGATGAAGGAACAAGATAAAACCCCAGAAAAACAACTAAATGAAGTGGAGATAGGCAACCTTCCAGAAAAAGAATTCAGAATAATGATAGTGAAGATGATCCAGGACCTCGGAAAAAGAATGGAGGCAAAGATCGAGAAGATGCAAGAAATGTTTAACAAAGACCTAGAAGAATTAAAGAACAAAAAAAAAAAAAAACAGAGATGAACAATACAATAACTGAAATGAAAACTACACTAGAAGGAATCAATAGCAGAATAACTGAGGCAGAAGAACGGATAAGTGACCTGGAAGACAGAATGGTGGAATTCACTGCTGCAGAAGAGACTAAAGAAAAAAGAATGAAAAGAAATGAAGACAGCCTAAGAGACCTCTGGGACAACATTAAACGCAACAACATTCGCATTATAGGGGTCCCAGAAGGAGAAGAGAGAGAGAAAGGACCAGAGAACATATTTGAAGAGATTATAGTCGAAAACTTCCCTAACATAAGAAAGGAAATAACCACTCAAGTCTAGGAAGCACAGCGAGTCCCATACAGGATAAACCCAAGGAGAAACATGCTGAGACACATAGTAATCAAATTGGCAAAAATTAAAGACAAAGAAAAATTATTGAAAGCAGCAAGGGAAAAACGACGAATAACATACAGGGGAACTCCCATAAGGTTAACAGCTGATTTCTCAGCAGAAGCTCTACAAGCCAGAAGGGAGTGGCATGATATACTTAAAGTGATGGAAGGGAAGAACCTACAACCAAGATTACTCAACCCAGCAAGGATCTCATTCAGATTTGATGGAGAAATCAAAAACTTTACAGACAAGCAAAAGCTAAGAGAATTCAGCACCACCAAACCAGCTCTACAACAAATGCTAAAGGAACTTCTCTAAGTGGGAAACACAAGAAAAGAAAAGGACCTACAAAAACAAACCCAAAACAATTAAGAAAATGGTCATAGGAACATACATATAGATAATTACCTTAAACGTGAATGGATTAAATGCTCCAACCAAAAGACACAGGCTTGCTGAATGGATACAAAAACAAGACCCATATATATGCTGTCTACAAGAGACCCACTTCAGACCTAGGGACACATACAGACTGAAAGTGAGGGGATGGAAAAAGATAGTCCATGCAAATGGAAATCAAAAGAAAGCTGGAGTAGCTATACTCATATCAAATAAAATAGACTTTAAAATAAAGAATGTTACAAGAGACAAGGAAGGACACTACATAATGATCAAGGGATCAATCCAAGAAGAAGATATAACAATTATAAATATATATGCACCCAATATAGGAGCACCTCAATACATAAGGCAACTGCTAACAGCTATAAAAGAGGAAATCGACAATAACACAGTAATGGTGGGGGACTTTAACACCTCACTTACACCAATGGACAGATCATCCAAAGTGAAAATAAATAAGGAAACAGAAGCTTTAAATGACACAATAGACCAGATAGATTTAATTGATATTTATAGGACATTCCATCCAAAAACAGCACATGACACTTTCTTCTCAAGTGCGTACGGAACATTCTCCAGGATAGATCACATCTTGGGTCACAAATCAAGCCTCAGTAAATTTAAGAAAATTGAAATCATATCAAGCATCTTTTCTGACCACAACGCTATGAGATTAGAAATCAATTACAGGGAAAAAAATGTAAAAAATACAAACACGTGGAGGCTAAACAATATGTTACTAAATAACCAAGAGATCACTGAAGAAATCAAAGAGGAAATAAAAAAATACCTAGAGACAAATGACAATGAAAACACGATGATCCAAAACCTATGGGATGCAGCAAAAGAAGTTCTAAGAGGGAAGTTTATAGCTATACAAGCCTACCTCAAGAAACAACAAAAATCTCAAATAAACAATCTAACCTTACACCTAAAGGAACTAGAGAAAGAAGAACAAACAAAACCCAAAGTTAGCAGAAGGAAAGAAATCATAAAGATCAGAGCAGAAATAAATGAAATAGAAACAAAGAAAACAATAGCAAAGATCAATAAAACTAAAAACTGGTTCTTTGAGAAGATAAGCAAAAATGACAAACCATTAGCCAGACTCATCAAGAAAAAGAGGGAGAAGACTCAAATCAATAAAATTAGAAATGAAAAAGGAGAAGTTACAACAGACACCACAGAAATACAAAGCGTCCTAAGAGACTACTACAAGCAACTCTATGCCAATAAAATGGACAACCTGGAAGAAAGGGACAAATTCTTAGAAAGGTATAACCTTCCAAGACTGAACCAGGAAGAAACAGAAAATACGAGCAGACCAATCACAAGTAATGAAATTGAAACTGTGATTAAAAATCTTCCAACAAACAAAAGTCCAGGACCAGACGGCTTTACAGGTGAATTCTATCAAACATTTAGAGAAGAGCTAACACCCATCCTTCTCAAACTCTTCAAAAAAATTGCAGAGGAAGGAACACTCCCAAACTCATTCTATGAGGTCACCATCACCCTGATACCAAAACCAGACAAAGATACTACAAAAAAAGAAAATTACAGACCAATATCACTGATGAATATAGATGCAAAAATCCTCAACAAAATACTAGCAAACAGAATCCAACAACACATTAAAAGGATCATACACCATGATCAAGTGGGATTTATCCCAGGGATGCAAGGATTCTTCAATATACGCAAATCAATCAATGTGATACACCATATTAACAAATTGAAGAATAAAAACCATATGATCATCTCAATAGATGCAGAAAAAGCTTTTGACAAAATTCAACACCCATTTCTGATAAAAACTCTCCAGAAAGTGGGCATAGAGGGAACCTACCTCAACATAATAAAGGCCATATACGACAAACCCATAGCAAACATCGTTCTCAATGGTGAAAAACTGAAAGCATTTCCTCTAAGATCAGGAACGAGACAAGGATGTCCACTCTCACCACTATTATTCAACATAGTTTTGGAAGTCCTAGCCAAGGCAATCAGAGAAGAAAAAGAAATAAAAGTAATGCAAATTGGAAAAGAAGAAGCAAAACTGTCACTGTTTGCGGATGACATGATACTATACATAGAGAATCCTAAAAATGCCACCAGAAAACTAGTAGAGTTAATCAATGAATTTGGTAAAGTTGCAGGATACAAAATTAATGCACAGAAATCTCTGGCATTCCTATACATTAATGATGAAAAATCTGAAAGAGAAATTATAGAAACACTCCCATTTACCATTGCAACAAAAAGAATAAAATACCTAGGAATAAACCTACCTAGGGAGACAAAAGACCTGTATGCAGAAAACTATAAGACACTGATGAAAGAAATTAAAGATGATACCAACAGATGGAGAGATATACCATGTTCTCGGATTGGAAGAATCAACATTGTGAAAATGACTATACTACCCAAAGCAATCTACAGATTCAATGCAATCCCTATCAAATTACCAATGGCATTTTTTTTTATGGAACTAGAACAAATCATCTTAAAATTTGTATGGAGACACAAAAGACCCCGAATAGCCAAAGCAGTCTTGAGGGAAAAAAACGGAGCTGGAGGAATCAGACTCCCTGACTTCACACTATACTACAAAGCTACAGTAATCAAGACAATATGGTACTGGCACAAAAACAGAAACGTAGATCAATGGAACAAGATAGAAAGCCCAGAGATAAACCCATGCACCTATGGTCAACTATTATATGACAAAGTAGGCAAAGATATACAATGGAGAAAAGACAGTCTCTTCAATAAGTGGTGCTGGGAAAACTGGACAGCTACATGTAAAAGAATGAAATTAGAACATTCCCTAACACCATACACAAAAATAAACTCAAAATGGATTCGAGACCTAAATGTAAGACCGGACACTATAAAACTCTTAGAGGAAAACATAGGAAGAACACTCTTTGACATAAATCACAACAAGATCTTTTTTGATCCACCTCCTAGAGTAATGGAAATAAAAACAAAAATAAACAAATGGGACCTAATGAAAGTTCAAAGCTTTTGCACAGCAAAGGAAACCATAAACAAGACGAAAAGACAACCCTCAGAATGGGAGAAAATATTTGCAAATGAATCAATGGACAAAAGATTAATCTCCAAAATATATAAACAGCTCATGCAGCTCAATATTAAAGAAACAAACAACCCAATCCAAAAATGGGCAGAAGACCTAAATAGACATTTCTCCAAAGAAGACATACAGACAGCGAAGAAGCACATGAAAAGCTGCTCAACATCACTAATTATTAGAGAAATGCAAATCAAAACTACAATGAGGTATCACCTCACACCAGTTAGAATGGGCATCATCAGCAAATCTACAAACAACAAATGCTGGAGAGGGTGTGGAGAAAAGGGAACCCTGTTGCACTGTTGGTGGGAATGTAAATTGAAACAGCCACTATGGAGAATAGTATGGAGGTTCCTTAAAAAACTAAAACTAGAATTACCATATGATCCAGCAATCCCACTACTGGGCATATACCCAGAGAAAACCATAATTCAAAAAGACACATGCACCACAGTGTTCATTGCAGCACTATTTACAATAGCCAGGTCATGGAAGCAACCTAAATGTCCATCAACAGATGAATGGATAAAGAAGTGGTGGTACATATATACAATGGAATATTACTCAGCCATAAAAAGGAACGAAATCAAGTCATTTGTTGAGACATGGATGGATCTAGAGACTGTTATACAGAGTGAAGTAAGTCAGAAAGGGAAAAACAAATATCGTATATTAACGCATGTATGTGGAACCTAGAAAAATGGTACAGATGAACCGGTTTGCAGGGCAGAAGTTGAGACACAGATGTAGAGAAGAAATGTATGGACACCAAGGGGGGAAAACCATGGTGGGGTGGGGATGGTGGTGTGCTGAATTGGGCAATTGGGATTGACATGTATACACTGATGTGTATAAAATTGATGACTAATAAGAGCCTGCAGTATAAACAAACAAACAAACAAACAAAAAACAACTAATACTAAACTTTCTTTGGGTTATTTGTATGGAAATATGTTAATATAAATGTTTCAGACATTACATGAAATTTCTAAAAATCTTATATGTTCTGGTATAATGTTATAAGTCATAATTCTAGTTATTACTTTAAAATGTATATCTCAGAAATAACTAAAAAAAAAAAAAAAACAACAAGAAAAGAATTACTCTCAAATCGCCTTTCCTTTTCTTCTCTATCCCTTTCTGCAGAGAACATCACCACCCTGAAGATAGGCACTGGCCTTAAAGAACTCAGCAGGTGGGTGAGAGAAGGGCTGGCCCATGCAGGAGTATTAGGGATCTTGGAAGATGGTCTGCTTGGCCCCCATTTGTGGACTGGTGTGGGTGGGACCGTGGCCATGGAGGTTGGGGCAGAGGAGAGAGGCTCAAAATGGGGGCAGGAGATGGTTGGCTGTTGGGGATGTGGAAGCCCAGAGGTGAGAGAGCTCCCACAGAAGCGGGGAGGCCCCAGGGCGATTTTGTGGATGATCTCCGCAGCCAGCCAGGGCAGCTGAAGCATCCTCATGGTCTTGTTTGCTTCCCTCAGCTTAGGCACAGCAGCCACAGCTGTTTCTAGCTCCATCGGTGTCGTGGCCCTCATCTTGCTGCTGGTGGGGCTCTTGTCCATGACTCTGAAGAAATGGAGGCATGAGAGTGAGTTGAACGGCTGGCCCTGGAGCTGGGAACCAGGAAAGAGGAGAAACCAAGGGCAGAGATGGGGTGTCTTTCCTATGGGGCAGCCTTGGGGGAAGGGAGAAGAGGGCAGGCTATAGGGTCTGTTCTCTGGAGTTGCCAGGGACTCAGCACATAGCAACAAGATTTATTTACGATACAAATTCTTTATGCTAAAAGCCATACGTAAGCAATCTGTATAGACATGGTTTATATGCATCAGCTAAAATAAATATTGATGCCAAACTCATCTAAATAATAACCAAAATTATAAAGTATACCAACAGTGTTTACTCCCCCTGTATCTTCCTGGGCACTTAGCTCAGTCTCAGAGGCCCAGTGGGTTGAACACGGTGGATTTTGCATTCTGAAGTCCAACCCTAAGCCCAATAATCAATCAAGGAAAGATGGTTACTATCCCAACTCAGGCTGACTCTGAATTTATTAATTTTTCTAGGACTATTTAAGAAACAACTGAAGCATCAGACCAACCTTCTCCACAAATCCTTGGTAAGGAAATAGTGGAGTCATACCTAGAGGGGCTCCTGGTTATCTCTGCCAGGATTTCATGCTGTTCCTAGGTAGACCCCATACAGGGGTGGTGGTGATGAGGCAGAGAACAGCCCTGAAAGAAATGTTTTTGAAAATCAAGGCAGATCTAGGGCTTGCTCAGCAAGAACCCAATGTTCCACTTGCTGTCCTATAGGGGTCCCAGTAGCAGGTTTTATCTTTGGAAGTGGCTGGTACATCTAACCTGTGTCCTATCTCTAAAGGAGCTTTCCTGCCACGCTGATGCCATATATTCCAACGTAATCAACTTGGCCCCCAGGAAAGAGGACGACTTCGCTGTCTATGCCAACGTGCCCCCTTTCGATCGCCCCAGGAGGACATCACCAGACAAAGTGGAATATGCCTCCATTGTATTCCACTGATGGGAAGCCAGTGAGATGCTTCAGAGTGCAGAGTCAGACCTGTGCCCCAGCTGGATCCTGAAACGGCTTTTCCTTTAGATGTGTGTGTGTGTGTGTGTGTGTGTGTGCGTGCACATGTGTGTGTTTAAAATGCATAAACCATATTCTGATGGAGGTAAACGACTGGGTATTTCTTCTAATTTATTGGAAACAAAGTGCAGTTATAATGGAAAGGAGTGAGATCTGAGAGACAAGGGACACAATAATTCCAGCCACCCTGAGCCCCGGAAGTAGGTTCCTGAGAGAGACTTGCCAACAGAGGAGCCCTTTCTCGCCCCTGGCCTTCCTGAGGCAAGGACTGAGGAGTGGGGCTCGCACCACTCAAGGACCAGCTTCTGGATTTTGTCTCTCTTGTTCTGCCCTGTCAGGAATTGACACCCTGTAGAGGTTAATTCATGAGTCATACTCACGTCTGGAGACGTGAATGGCTGACGGCAGTGTCTATGTCTTCACAGCAGCTTTGCCGGACTATGTACCAAGTGTGGGGGGAGGAGGCATGGGGGAACTGCAGGGACGTGTAAAGTCTTCTTCCTGAGGACGTGAACGCAGAGAATGCGGGGCCACCCGGGACAGGAGCTGGGGAAGGAGCACCCAGTGGAAGTGGGTACATGTCACCACCAACCAGTGTCTGCTCCGTGGGAACTTTGGATGATGTCTGGAACTTTGCAACTGATTCATTCCTTCTTTCCTTCATTTAAAAACATGCATTAGGACTTCCCTGGGGACGCAGTGGTTAAGAATCCGCCTGCCAAGGCAGGAGACACGGGTTCGAGCCCTGGTCCTAGACACATGCCGCAGAGCAACTAAGCCCGTGCACCACAACTACTGAGCCTGCGCTCTAGAGCCGGCGGGTCCCAGCTACTGAGCCCGCGAGCCACAACTACTGAAGCCCGCGCACCTAGAGCCTGTGCTCTGCAACAAGAGAAGCCACCGCAGTGAGAAGCCCGCACACCACAACGAAGAGTAGCCCCGCTTGCCGCAACTAGAGAAAGCCCGCGCACAGCAACAAAGACCCAATGCAGCCAAAAATAAAAAAATTAGTTCCTAAAAAAATAAATAAATAAATAAAAACATGCATTAAACACCACCATATTCTAGACCCTGGGAATACAGCAGTGAATTCAACAGACAAAACCTTATTCTCATGGAGCTTACCTTCTAGGAGGGGGGCAGTGAACAAATAAACAAGAAAGTACACAGACTGTCACATGGTAGCATGTGCTATGGACCAAAATAAAGCAAGTCCTGGAAGGTAGGGAACACCAGGTGGGAGTGGGTTGCTATTTTGTATTAGATGGTCAGGTACAGGCTTGCTGACATTTGACCTGAAGGCAGTGAGAAAGTGAGACCTGAGGATAAATGGGAAAGAGCATGTCAGGCAGAAGGAACAGCAAGTGCAAAGGCCCTGAGGTGGAAGTATACTTTACATGGTCAAAAAATATCAAGGATGTTAGTGTGTCTGGAGTGGGGGGGGCAGTATGGGGAGATGAGGTGTGTGCAACAAATCAGCACCTGAGTTTGGGAATCAGTGATCTAAGGCAATGTTTCCCACAGCATACTCCATGCAGTGGGAGTATAGGGACCCCTGATCCTTTGGGGATTATGCCTCTGGCTGCACCACTCTCTATACTCCTGCTGCTGACATTTGTTAATCTCCAGATGTTCTCCTCATTTATAGGGGTCTCCTGGTCTCCACTCCACCCTAATCCTGTCATCACTCGAGGTTATTTCGTGGCAGTGTAGATGATCCTCCCCACCTTTGAGCTTAAAGTTTCCCAAAGTGTGTTCTTCCAGTTATGAGAGATGTTAATGGATGTTGGGATGTAGAGAGTAGATGAGATCTATGACCAAATAAGTGTGGGAAATGATGAATAAGTAAAGAGTAATGGAGAAAAGTAATTTTTCATTTAAAACCAAAAATGATAGAAGCCACTTCTGTCTTCGAAGGAGGATGGCGTGGTTCACATCAGTAAGAAAACACATTCTTGGGCTTCCCTGGTGGCGCAGTGGTTGAGAATCTGCCTGCCAGTGCAGGGGACACGGGTTCGAGCCCTGGTCTGGGAAGATCCCACATGCCGCGGAGCAACTACGCCCGTGAGCCACAATTACTGAGCCTGCGCGTCTGGAGCCTGTGCTCCGCAACAAGAGAGGCCGCGATAGTGAGAGGCCCGCGCACCGCGATGAAGAGTGGCCCCCGCTTGCCACAACTAGAGAAAGCCCTGGCACAGAAACAAAGACCCAACACAGCCATAAATGAATGAATAAATAAATGAATAAATAAAAAAAAAATTTTAAAAAAAAAAAAAAAAAAAAGAAAACACATTCTTTATGGCTCCATTCCACTCATAGAGACTGGAAAGGGGAGGAGGAAGTAGAAAGGAAACACAAAGATTTCTAAGCCTCTGCCCTCTTTTCTGTTGATACTGGGCAAGTCCAAGGGCAGAGAGCCCTTTGTTATGGCACAGATGTAGGGTGACCACATGCCCTGGTTTGTTGGGGACTTTCCTGGTATACAACTGTTGTCCCAGAGAAACTATTATTAGGTCCACTTTCATTCTCAAAAGTGTCATAGTTTGGGTGATAAATTATGTGGTCACCTGTTAACAAGGCTTTGTGGTCACCTGTTAACAAGGCTTTGAAAGTGCAAAAGCAAGTCCAAGGCCAATAAGGAGGGGAGAGCAAAGTTGTTTTGTACAATAAAGTGAGAATAGAGTTGGGGTGGGGGTGGAGGAGGCTGCTGGGGAGACAACAAGGAAAGTTTTGAGGGGAAAGGGGGCTAAAATCATGTAAAAGATTTCCACCACCACAAACCTCAGTAAAGCCCGCTGAACACACTACGGTCTGGTGTGGGTATTTTGGGGAAGGGGACATCATGGAAAAGGGACTGAAATCCACATCTTGGTCAGCATAGAGCAGAAATAAGAGGGAAGTGGTAAGAGGTGCAACCTGAATGGGTTGGACAATTCAGGGGGAGGGTGAACTCAGAGCCAGAAGCAAACACAAGAACACAAACCCTCTGAAAATTCTCAGAAATCTCAGGGAGGGCACCAGAGTTTCCAAAGAACTTACAATTGGGATATTAACAGTGGTATTTAAATGGATAGTTTGGCCTCAGCATATATCTGTGTTGAAAAATTTAAACAGGTTTCTTTATGGCGAGACTTCTCAGAGCCTCCGATATGTAATGTACTTTATGAATAGTATTCTTTAAACTCCCTTTTATTTTCTTAGGGAGCATCCCATAGGACAGGAAGTAATCCTTGTAACGCCCTGTGGGAAGAGCTTGTTTAAGGGGACATCTGCCCAGGCGGGACTGTCACAGGGAGACCCCAGCCTAACTCTGCTTCTGATTCTATGCAAGGAGGGTGCAGAATAGTCATTATTAGTCTTTTATGTGGCAAATGGGGTAGCTGTGCCCAGTCTGAAGCGAGGACACCCCCTCTTCCAGCTTTGATCTGTACCCAACAGCCCCCAATTGTTAGTTAGGCAGCCAGAGACATCTCTCTGGGGCAGTAGCGCTCAGCTGGGAGCAATTTTGCTCCCCCTCCCAGATATCTGAAAATATCTGGAGACATTTTTGATTGTCACAATGGAGTGGTGTGTGTGTGTATGTGTGTGTGTGTGCTACTGGCATATAGGGGGTAGAGGCTAGGGATGCTGTTAAACATCCTACAATGCACTGGAAAGCCCTCCCCCCCACCCACAAAATAGAATTATCCTGCACAAAATGCTGCTGTTGAGAAGCCCTGCTCTAGGCTCTTCCTGGAGCTCCTGTTCCGATACATAGCTAAGATGAAGATGTTGACCAGACTCTCCATGCCCCAAGCTTGGGACCCACAGTGATTTCAACAGAAGTAAAATGAGCACTAAATAATGATTTAAAAATCTCAGCAACTAGAAGGATGGATGAGCAACCATCCCAATTTGCCCTGGACTGTCCTAGTTTTAGCACTGAGAGCATTGAGTATTAGCATTGATGGGTTCCAGGAAACCCCTCAGGTCTGGGCTGCTAGCAGCTAGGACTCTCCACTTCTGAATTAGCCTTTGTGGTTTTAGAGCAAACAGCTGCCCTTCTCAGTTAGGATGGGAGAATTCCGGACCTTTACAGCTAAAGCAGAGGGCAAGTGAGTTATATACTCCAAGGAGGCTCAGGTCTTGGGCACTAAGACAAACCCCTCCAGCTCACCTGCAAAAGAAGTTGTCCACAACCCACTGGCCTGGCGGATGTAGCTGTCCTCCTTTCCTTGTTGCTCACCCGCACCCATGGCTCCTGCCTTCCATCACTTTCAGAGGAGCTGATCAGTGCATTTTGCTGAATGAGCGAATGGGTGCTGCTCTTCTAAAGATTCTTGGGAAATTCTGTTAAATAGGCTGAGGAGCTTCTAGACGTTTGGCCATGTGGTGGTTGCTGTTTCTCTTGGGAAAACATAATTCTGCAATGTTCTGAACACCCTCAAAGAAATGTATCTGTTTTAACAAGGGCAGGGATTTGGAACGTAAAACGCTTGGCAAAGTCCTGAGAAAAATCTCTCTGTGTGACTGGAAATGAGGTTCACTTGCTCCCTTAATGTTTCTTCTTAGAGGATAGAAAAAGCCAGCTTCTCGGTGCCCAGCAGGGAGGAGTATTTCTGACAGTATTTGGAATTACTGGTGCATGGTAATAACAAAAAGCAGACTGCCTTTAGTTGGTTTTATTATTTTTTAAATCCACTGCAGACAATGGACCCCTTGAGCGCCTGCTTCCAGGGTGGAGAGCTCCCACTGCCACCTGCCCTCCACCCGCTCCAGGCACCGCTCTCTTGTCAGCTGTCAGTCCTGGCCCTTCACTTACCTTGTACAACCTTTGGCAAGTTAGCTAATTTCTTTAAGTTCAGATTTTCTCATCTGTAAAATGGAAATAATAATTTCACAGATTATGGAAATAATCTGTGACTACTTTGAAGATAGGTATTGTCGATGATGTTATATGAAAATATTCTGTAAATTACATGATGCTGTAGAAAAATGTGAAGAATTATTATCAACTGACATATGACAATTGATCATGTTACAAGGAGATATTTCTCATGGATCAGTTGAATGCACTAGAACAGCAGGATGATTTTGCCATCATTAGAAGGGCGTGGCCACTATCAGTTAACGGGTTTTTTTTGTTTTTTTTTTGAGAACCTGCCTCAAGTACTACGCAGCAACATCTCATAAACAGGAACTCAACAAATAAATAAATCACGTGGTCCTTAATTTTTCACTTCCTTAAGAGCCGATGATCTAAGGGGAGTTAAAACAGACACAAAAAAACAGTGGGAAAAAAATCTGTGTGCAAAGGCCAGCCCAGATAGAGAAAAGGATATACTGAATGTACAAAGGTCCAAACTTATGAAATTGAAGAGTGTAGAGGGATGTCCCTCATTGCAAAAGGATTCTTGTCTTTACAAGTGGGTGTATTTCAGGCTTTGTAAAAATAGTGCCCTCCTCTAATACACTCTGGGCATAGATGTTAAAAACTTGATTTACTGAATTCACCAATGTTCCCTGGAAACACCTAGCTGGAGCAATCTTGACTGCACAAGGAAAGTGGGGGGACAGCCAGAGGCCCCAGTGAGTTAGAAGGATGTTCCTTGAGGCTTGGCACCTGGGCTCTCCCACCCCATTCCACCTGTGTCTTTGCCGTGCCCTTGGGGTGCCCTTGGCAGGCTCCACCTGTCCCTCTGATATTGGAGCACCTCGGGGCTCTCTCCTGGCCCTTTGCCTTCTCACTCTGTTTCCAAAAGCTTTAGTGCTGTCTGCTTGCCGACACCCCTGAAATCTACGTCTCCAACTGTAGACATCTGTAGACACACATCTAACTGCTTACTGGCCTTCACCTCTTGGGTGTATGACAGCAATAATAATGATAAATACTTTTGTAGTCGCAACTGTGTGTAAACACTTACATAGTCTTAACAGACATATTTTAAGTGCCTCACATATAACTCATATAAGCCTCACAGCAGCGCTTGAGAAAGCTACTGTTAGTCTTGTCTTCAAGAAATCAAGTCACAGAGAAGATAGGTAGCAGCAGAGTCAGCCTGGCTTCAGGGCCCCCGTCTTTAACCACTCTGTGGACTGGCCCCCTGTGTACTCACGTTCAACACATCAGGCACAGAAAGCATGCTGCAGCTCCCCCATTGCCCTCTCCCTCCCCACCGGCCACCCACTGGCCCTATCTGAAAATCTATGGGTCACTTTGCCATTCTCTTCCTCCCACTTCCATTCCAAGTAATTAGATCACCAAATCCTATCACTTCTACATCTTGCGTATTTTAAAAATCTGTTTAATTGCCTCTGTCTCTCCCTCTAATCTGTTCTCTACGTTGCAACCAGAGGTTCTTCAAAAAACAAACTCTGAGTGGCCATTATCAGTTAACGTTTCTTCAGCTTATCAGTGCACCTTCAGTGGGCTCCAGCTGTCCATTGGATAAATCCTAACTTCTTAGCAGGGCCCACAAGGCCCTCTGTGATCCCACCCATACGCACCTGCTCAGCCCCATCACTCCTCACTGCCCTCCCGCTCTCTCCCCGTTATCTTGGCTGGCTCTCAGTTTTCCAAATGCACTAGTTCTCTCTCTCCCCACTGAGACTTTACCCATGCTCTTTCCTCTGCCTGTACCCCTCCCCCCACTCCCTAGGTCAGACCTGAATCCTTCTCTGATCAAAGACTGTGATGAGCCCTTCTGCTATATGTTCCCTGGCTCCCTTTAACTTTCCAGGAGACAGCATTCATCACACCTTAGTGTAATGTCTTGTCTGAAGTCTATGATCCCAGTTGCATGGGGATAGGGATCAAGTCCATCTTCTTTACCTCTGGATCCCAAGTGCAGGGCCAGGTGCATTGTCAACTATCAAGAAATATCTGTAGCATGAATGAATGAATGGCAGAACAATTTGGAAGGAATAACATAGTGACCACAGTAGCAAAGCCCTTGCTATTTGATAAAATATCAGCTTTATTGAGATAGAATTCACATACCATACAATTCACAATTCTATGGCTTTTAGTATATGCATAGAGGTGTGCAACCATCATCACAATTTTAGAACATTTTCATCACCCCAGAAGAAACCCTGTGCTCATTAGCAGTCAGTCACCATTTCCTTCTATGTTATTTTAAAAAGATAATAAAGCCTAGTATTTGTAGAGTGTTTCACGTGGGTTAACACAGCCCATGTGGGCTCACTGAATCTTGAACAACTCTGTGAGGTGGGCATTTGACTGCATCTGTCAATGAGTCTTAACTTCAGTTTTTGGAGGAAGATCTTTAATCAATAAAAAGTTGCATCTAAAAGGAAGGGGAGGGGTGGTGGAGGTGGCCGGGGGGCTGGAGGCCTGTTTACAGACTGCTGACTCTGGAAAGGCATGGGCTGGGTGCTGCATATGTTGTCACATGAACTTAGGGTGCTGCACCGCACCCTAAGCTCTGGTATGTTGAGTGTCTACAAAACTCACTGTTGCAGAACGTCAATTAGTTGGAAGATACAGATGGTAGAGAAATAATACATAAAGCAAATGGCTTTTGAGATAATAATACAAGATCTAGATTTGAATCCTGATTCTGCTATTTACTACAATTCTGTGACTTTGGGGAAGTTAACCTTCCCAATATTCAGTTTCCTTATTTTAAAACAGTATTCTTAGTATCTTCCTTATATGATTGTTTTGAGGATTGAAGGAGCTAGTATATGCGAAGCAACTTCATATACTGGTGTTTAATGAATAGTAGAACATTTTATTACTAATAATAAACAGATTTGAAAAAATAAGTTAAAACACGCATGGAAATAGCACTATATAATTACTGAAAAATGAGAATTCATTGCTATCCAGATTGTAGTGAAATAGACACACTCAAACACTGCTAATGGAATGCGTGTTCTGAAAACAAAAGGTTAATATGATGCAAAGGCCATAAAGTCACTTTCCTTTGACTTAGATATCCACTCCTGGAACTTTATCCAAAGGAGATAGTCTAAAATAAGCAACAACAACAACAACAAAATCAGTATGTACAAAGCTACCCGTCACGGTGTTGTCTCCAATAGTAAAAACACTGGAAACAACTGAATGATGCTCCAAAGAATGCTTTGGAACTTACAGTTATATCAGCAAGGCGGGATATTAGGCAACAATTAAAAATGCCGTGAAAACTTTTTGGGCACAGAGGGACCCACATGTGCAGACGCCCTGAGGTGGGAGAGAGCCTGGAAGAGTGTGAAGAAACAAAGGCAAGCAAAGTCCCTGAGGTACAGCTAAGAGGGTAGATCTTGTTCAGGATCTAAACTCAGTGGGAAGCCACTGAAGAGTTGTTAGCAGAAAGTGACATAACCAGAATTGAGGGTTTTAAAATCTCATTTATTATAATGTGGAAAACAATTTGGGAAACTATTTTAAAAAAACACAAGTATGCAGGAAAAGGGTTATGCAAAAATGTATTAGGATGATTGGATAATGAGTATTTTTCCCCTTTTCAAAAATTCCTTAATCAAAAAATAATAAAAAAATAAATAAATAAAATAAAAAGAGAACAAAAGAGAAAAAAATTTTCCTTAGTCTTCTTGACACACCGTTTTTCCCCCTTAAAAATGGGGTGAGATAACTGATTCTCCTGCAGAAAGTAGCTATGTTCTCTGTGAGGCATTGCATCCCACGAATGTCGGAGGCATTGTGCAAGGGGAAAAGGGCTTGGGAGGGATGCAGTCTTACAAAATGTGTAGGGTGTGGGAGGTGAATGTGAGTTATCGACCTCCATCAGCTGCTCTTTCTTCCACCAGGTGATAAGCTATCAGAAATAGCTTCCTGTTGATGTTACAGATGTTATAGCTTAATTTAGGGCTGTCAGCTCAAAGCAGAGAGAGGAAGACCATATCACATCGGGCTAGGCAGATGGAGGCTTGGATGTGGACCTCCCAAGGAGCACCAGCAGGAAAACATTGACAGTGGCCTCTGGGAAGGAGCAGACTAAGTGCTTTTGTGAGCAAATCATCATCTCATCTTCAGCAAGTGTTTGCATGTAGTTGGGCAGTGTGTGAGATGGGGGCATACCCCAGGCATGTATAAATAACTGAGCACTTTAATTCATTCACTCACTTATACATGCCA
Source organism: Balaenoptera acutorostrata (assembly GCF_949987535.1). Taxonomy (NCBI): domain Eukaryota; kingdom Metazoa; phylum Chordata; class Mammalia; order Artiodactyla; family Balaenopteridae; genus Balaenoptera; species Balaenoptera acutorostrata. The sequence goes on from NC_080064.1 coordinate 163,171,349, forward strand.
CAAACACTGCTTGAGCACCTACTAGAAGCAGGCAGAGTTCTGGTGACAAGGGACACAGTAGAGTAAGACATAGACCCTCGATTTAGAGCAGAGTCATGGATGATTGAATCAAAACTACTTGCAATTGGGGCTTCCCTGGTGGCGCAGTGGTTGAGAATCTGCCTGCCGATGCAGGGGACACGGGTTCGAGCCCTGGTCTGGGAAGATCCCACATGCCGCGGAGCGACTAAGCCCGTGCGCCACAACCACTGAGCCTGCGCGTCTGGAGCCTGTGCTCCGCAACAAGAGAGGCCGCGACAGTGAGAGGCCCGCGCACCGCGATGAAGAGTGGCCCCCGCTCGCCGCAACTAGAGAAAGCCCTCGCACAGAAACGAAGACCCAACACAGCCAAAAAATAAATATAAATAAATAAATTAATTAAAAAAAAAAAAAAGCACTTGTTAGTGTTGGTTTAACACTAACAAGGTGGTTTTGAAAAAAAAAAAAAAACTACTTGCAATTGTTTATGAAGAAAATGTAGTCCAGAGAGGTTGAATGCCTCGGGTTTCCAGGTCCAAGTCAAGTGGACTTTCTATTGTTGCAACACTGTTGTAGTGAGAGTACACACATGGAGGACCCCAAATATGTCATGCTCAAAAATCCTTAGCAACTACATGATATTGTGAGCCTTGAAGAGACATCATGGACGGTTCTAGTCCAAGAGTGGTCTACACAGAAGAGCAGAACAGTGTGAATGATACACAATCCTGGCTGCTGCCATATCTACCCCGGGTTCAGGTAAAAGGGTAATCAAGGTATTGCGTCAAAATTCTTGGCTTGATTCCTGTAGATTAACTGTAGCTAGAGTTAATTACTGAGAGACTCTGGCAGAGTCAGGAGCAGCGAGGTGTATGTCGACAGTGTAAGGATGAACCTGGAGGGTGCTGAAAACCCAGTTAGGAAATCATTCTGTAAAGCTTCCAGGATCCCCATGCATTCCTAAACTTTGAGTAAGGATGGCGCTTCCTGTTCTTAACATAGCTCTGCAAAGGAAAGAAGACTGTAGCTCTAGACATATTTCCTCAGTGAACTGATAATACATTGCGGGTCGGAAAACACTGAGCAGCACTCAGCCCAAGGAGTGGATTTCTAACTTTAATTTAGAGAATAAAAATGTAAATAGCTACCATTTGTTGTTTACCAGAGAAAGGAGCTTCTGTTAAGTGTTTTGCCTATTTATTTGTATCATTTAACTTTAAAAAGTCTTGAGATTTTTAAAAATTAGACATTTATTATTAACCTATGAAAGGACTGAGAACCAGAGAGGTTAAGTAACTTATCCCAAGTCAACCAGCTACCAAGTAGTACAGCCAGGTTTCAAACCTGAATATATCTGACTTGGGAGCCATTATTCTACACTGGTTATCTTGTCCCGAGCAAGGAGGTGACATCACAGAGGCCTATAAAGTTCTGTTTTCTTTGTTTTATCTCAGCATCATTTTATGTTCCTCCTGTTCTTCTTCACTCCCAAATTTAGGTCATGGGAGTTTAGCCTAAGACACCCCCCAAAAACCTGCAATTGACCTTCCTTCCCTTCCTGGCACTGTCATACAAACTGCAACAGCCGTCTGAGTTCGGCCTCATTCAATGTTTAACGGTAAAGAAGCCCTTAAAAAATTATCCTCATCAGTTGCCGTACGTCCCATATACACACTCATAATAATCTATGGTTGCATCACACACAGATTCGGAGATGAGGCAAGCTGGAAGGGACCTTTGCTAATATGTAGAGACCCACTTCTTCATTTTATAAAGAAAGATCATGAGTCCACTGGTGGGAAAGTGATTTGTCTGAGCTCATGCGGCAAGTTAGTGCCAGAGGTGGGACTTGAACCCAGGCCTCTTGACTCCTCCTCCAGGGCTCTTTCCGCTCTACCGGGCCGTGTGCATATTTGTGGAATTTAAACATTTGTTCACACGGAGGGAAAGAGACTACTAATCTCCATCGACGTAAACTGTCTACATGGAGCAGTAGGGTAGAGCCCTGCCAAGAGAGACAGGAGGTGTTATCTGTTGCTTCACCCCGCTCTACAAAACTGAGCTAGATTATTATCTTCTGAGCAGCATGCCCTCGCCCTTTTGGAAATGATGAAACATTGGCGACTGACCTCCAGTGATTGAGAAGCTTCCGGGTGGGGCTGGGGGGTTGGTGAGGGAGATGTTTCCATCAGGACATCGCTGAAACACAGGCTGGGATCAGAACTTTCTCATGGTCCTGGGGGTAAGTACTGTCTGGGCATGTAGGATTTTAAATTAGTTTGAGGGGTGTGTGTCTCTTTGTGAACATATATGTGTAGAAGTTTCAGAGGGGGTTCTCCGTTTATGTGCTAGGGTGCCAGGGTGTGGAATTCAATTGCCATCGGCTTGGAGTGAGCTTAAGATTTTTCAGTGTGCACTTTATGGACATTAGTCTCTTGCTCCTGAGACCTGAGATCTGTCTTCAGTAGCAGCAGTGTCCTTCAGGGCTCCGGCTAGAAGGTAAATAGACTTTGGATGCAGACAGAACCAGATCCAAAGAACTTTGCTAAGTGTTTGTAATCCTCAGTTTCCTCATCTGTAAAATGGGTATAAAACCAGCCACGTTTCAGTGTTGCTATGAGGATTACAGAAAATATACATTTAGTGCCCAGTCCAGTACTCCATCAATAGTAGCTATAAATTATTTACTCTTTTAAAGTTAACTGGGAACCAGATCCCAGAGAATATCTCCCTGCAGGAGTTTTTCCCTTAAGATTCATTCTGAGCTACAAAGAACTGGGATGTGTGGAGGGAAGGGAACCAGCCTGGCAGTTTAAAACTGTTATGAATGAGAATCAGAAAATGTACGCTGTCAAAAAAAAGCCAGGTAAACATCTGGGCAAGGAAAAGCCAACAACAACAACAGCAAAATATAATAGCTGACGCTTACATAGAGCTTACTATGTCCCAGGAACTGTTAAGAGCATCACGTAGATTAATTCATTTAATCCTCACAACAACTCTGAAAATATAGGTGCTGTTCGTAACTTCTCTTTATGATTGAGGAAACTGAGGCACAGAGGTGTTGAGTGACTTGACTGAAGTCAGTGACAGAAAACTCTTCTAGAATACTTTAGCATAGAAGAGTGTTCTTAGAGCAGGCTTCTCTCCATGGTCCCTGCAGCCTGGGAGCTCAGAAGTGTAGACCAGGCACTCAAGGAAGATTTGGTTATTGGTCGACTCTGCTCTTGTTTGGTGCACTGACCTTGTGTGGGCTTCGGCAGCCCTACTCAATACAATGCCTTGAGTAGGATCAGCTGCGTAATCAGCAGGGCCCAGTGCAAATGAACATCTTGGACCCCCCCCCCTTTTTTTTTTATATATTGGTATGCTAAATAAAGCCAGATAATTTTTTTTAATGGTGAATTTTTTACTGTATGTAACTTATATATCCATAAACCTGACTTTTTTTTTTTTTTTTAATTGAAACACCTGATCCTTGGGTCATTTGCATTCTTAATTAATTAATTTATTTATTTTTGGCTGTGTTGGGTCTTCGTTTCTGTGCAAGGGCCTTCTCTAGTTGCGGCAAGCGGGGGCCACTCTTCATCGCGGTGCGCAGGCCTCTCACTATCGCGGCCTCTCCCGCTGCAGAGCACAGGCTTCAGACGCACAGGCTCAGCAGTTGTGGCTCACGGGCCCAGTTGCTCCGCGGCACGTGGGATCTTCCCAGACCAGGGCTCGAACCCTTGTCCCCTGCATTGGCAGGCGGACTCTCAACCACTGCACCACCAGGGAAACCCATCTTGGGCCCCTTTTTAAAAATTATTAAGAATTTAAAGATGGCAACAGCAGAGCACTAAACCCATCATGGGGCCCTTCTGAGCATGAGGTCCTACTGGACTGTACAGGAGACATGCCCATGGCCCTGAGACCCAGTAGTGAGGCAGGAACAGTGCTGGAAAGTTCCATGGTCTCACTTACCCCTCTTGACAAATTCTGTGAGGGAGGCCTTCGGCTTTCTGATTAACAGGAGGAAATTGAGACTCAGGGACATCAAGTGCCCCCCACCAAGCTTAAACAGTGTTTATTATATGCAAACTGATTGAACTGCAATGAGTACAGAATGTTACAAAGTGTTTTTCCCCACACATCGTCTCTAAATATTGTGCCAGGAATTGCGGAGCTAAAGTATGGACTAGACATGGTCCCAGCCACCAAAGCGCTCACAAACTGAGCATAATCTGTAGAAGGTGTTTAGTTTCTCTAAAATTTAGTTGGTCAATTCTATAAAATTTAGTTGGCCCCTCCAATTCACCTGGAGCTTTGCAGAACTAGCAAAATGACTCCTGAAGTTGCTTGCAATTCTTTGTCTTGCTGATTTAGTCTCCGTACTAAGTTTCATTCATCTCAAGTAATTGTAAAAATGCTTTCCCCCAAATCACCAAGTTGCATTCATCTCAAGTACTTTCTTGCAAAAATGCTTTCCGTCAAATTACTAGTTAGAAATTTTGGATGACTTAATTTCCTCCTAAAAATTGGCTGTGCCTGCACCTATAAATCCGTGTGACTGGAGGTGTGGCTTAGCTGGTTGAGATTCAAAGTTGCTATTTCTGGTTAATTTGAGTCTTATCCTTTATGTCATTTTAGACTCATGGAATTCTAGAACAACAAAATGTCAGAACTAAATCTATTTATCTCACCCCTTTCAGTTTCTAGACAGGGAAACTGAGACTCAGAGAGAGGAAGCAAGGTGTCCAAGGTGGTTGAGTTTAGAAAGTTGCCGAGCTGGAATGTTGATCCGGGTTCTCATTTTATAGTCCAGATGCGTCCCAACTGCCTGGGGTGAGTCCCCTGCAATGGTGACCAGAGCTGAAGGAAATCCAGAGACAATTTCTCTGATACCCAGGACAGAAGTGACGCCCTAACCCTCTGTCGTCCTCTTCTCCGTGGTGTTTGTCAGACGCGATTTCCTCCCTTTTCACAGCTAGGTACTTGGACCTTCTCTGTCTCCTGGTGCATGGACATGGTGACAGTCATAGGAGCAGGGACTGTTTAGGACCAAGGACCTCCCAGGACCATATAGCTTTGTTTACTGGGTTGCTTATACCTCCCACCTGAAAATCATGTGTGAGCCCCTGTGGAAATAGGTGCATTTATATAGGTAAGCCAATTTGGGGTTGAACATTCTGTTCTGGTCTGAGGATCACCCCTGTTGTGTACCTATATATGCCAGGCACTCGACTAAGCTTCTTAAATACTACATGCAGTGTGGCGAAGGCTCTCGCTCCAAACAGCCTGGGTTTGAATTCTTTCTCCTGCATGGCGGATTAGAGCCTGGTTTTCTCATATGTAAAATGGGGACGGTGATATTATCTACCTCATAAGGTTGTTATTTTGAGGCTTAAATGAGATAATTTATGCAAAATGTTTTGCATGATGCTGGCATACAGTAAGCACAAAACATGTGTGAGTTAAAAAAATGAAACAGGTGACGTCCTCATTTTTCCCATAAAACACTGGGGCCTGACAAGAGAAAGCAAGTCAGAGCTAGGAAGGCCAGAGCTGGAATCCCCAGCCCAGTTCACCTGGCCACTAAGTCCCTGTTCCTCACCATTTTCCTGCCCTTACTTGTGAGGTTGCCTGGCAGCATACTCAGCTTTCTCCCATATCATCTTATTCCCATGTGGTCAAATCTATAGTGAACTCTGTTGAAGACAATTAATTCCACTAAAACTGTTCCCTACATCCAGGGTTGGCAGACACCTTTAGCTGGAGTGCTGTGCTCCCCACTTTCCACCCATCCATCACCTGTTCTTCAAATAATACCCTCTCAGTGACTCCTCTCTGAATATTCTGTTGCATGGGGATCTCTTTTTCCTCTAAAACATTAGGTACTATTGATAGCACGCCTTCTGACAATTCATCATGCTTTGTTGTGGCATCTCTTGTATTTTTTGATTTTTTTTTTACACATTAATGTCTTGATTTTCCAAGTACAACATGAGCTCTTGGAAGTTCAGGTAGCGTTCTCCCCTTCTTCGTAGCCATCAGGGTATTTCACCCAGGACCACACACATAGACCACTCAATAAATATTTGACTGACTGAAATTCAGACATTTAGCTGATTATCGCAATGTTATATTAATATGGTGAGATAGAATTTAGATGTAAATAAAATGTTTATGTAGATAAATTTGGTCTCATGCTAATTTAAGCTACTCAGAAATTCTAGGCTTGTTTCCATACTCTTTAAATATTTTCCTGATTGGAAAAAATCATCCAGAACATTTCAGTACCTAGTTTTGTTAACATTTAGGTATATTTTCTTCCATTTCCCCTTTTTGAAAATAGATTCCCCAATTTAATTTTCATAAATGTATATTCATGAGAAAATTTATATTTGATATGCAAAATAATTATCAATGAATTATTCTGGATTTGATTAACTGAATCAGGTGAATTGAGGGGTCGGGGTTATTAAACTAATAGACAAAAAAATTTTAATGACCCAGAGTTTTTTTCTTTACAAATATTCATTTTTTTTAATTTACTTGTTACAGGGTTGTGATCATATTGTATATTGTATACTGTATATATATAATGTATGTGTATATATATATACTGATAAAGTACAAGCTAAATATGACTGTCTTGTACATTTTCACAGAAGACTCCTTCCCTAGATTAATTTTTCCTGAACATACTTTTAAGTGTGTAATATTCCATCCTATACCTTCCCTCTAATTTATTTAATCTTTGTTTTTCAGTCAGATTGTTTTCCATTTTTCACTTTTACAATCCACAGTGGGTAGAACTACCTTGCAATAACACCTTTGATCTCATTCCAAATTGTTTGTTGAATTGTCTGTTCCTCGCCTTTTACCAATTTATCATTTGGGGAGTGCTAGGATTTTTCTTTCTTTTTTTTTTTTTTTAATTATTTATTTATTTATTTATTTTGGCTGTGTTGTGTCTTCGTTTCTGTGCAAGGGCTTTCTCTAGTTGCGGCGAGTGGGGGCCACTCTTCATCGCGGTGCGCGGGCCTCTCAGTGTCGCGGCCCCTCTTGTTGCGGAGCACAGGCTCCAGACGCGCAGGCTCAGTAGTTGTGGCTCACGGGCTCAGTTGCTCCGCGGCATGTGGGATCTTCCCAGACCAGGGCTCGAACCCGTGTCCCCTGCATTGGCAGGCAGATTCTCAACCACTGCGCCACCAGGGAAGCCCTAGGATTTTTCTTAACAATTTTTGTAAAAACAAAACGTAAAATCTTTTAAAATTGTGTTGCACATACTTTCTCTAGTTCTTTTGTCTGTTTGCCTTTAAATTTTATTTTAACATATTAAGTTTTAATATTTTAGAACCAAATCTATTTTTCTTGTATTGCTCTGTGATTTCTTCTGTTGCACATAAACTGAGAATGTTTTCTCTCATCTGGGGATTTAATAAATATTATTGAATATGTGAATATCCGATTCTATTTCCTTCTAATTTTAATGTCTCAATTTAAAAATATTTACCTCCTTAATCCCTTTGGAATTTATTTTGTTATATCATGTCTGAATAGAAGATATTTTCTTTTTCCCTATAGGTAGCTAATTCATTATCCTGTGTGCAAAATTTCTTAAATAACCCTTTCCTTTCCTCCCCCTGCTTCGTGAACCACTTTTATAATATATGTGTTATACGTAGTCACATTTTACAAGTCTACACTACTTTTAAAAAGTGGTATGTCTGGAACCCACTTTGTCACAATTCCTTTTCAAACAAGTTTCAACCCTTCTGGATTGTTATTATTTTTCCCCAGATAAATTTTTGAATAATTTTGAGGTGTAGAAAATTCTCATTCTAATTTTGATTGGAATTATATTGGACCAATAAATCAATTTCAAAGTGATTTATTTTTAGTCTTTTAGCTTCCCAATCTGAAACCCATCAGATGTCTTTCTGTTAAAGTCTTTTAGATTTCTCAGTGAATTTCTACAATTTTCTTCAAAATAATTCTTATAATTAAAATTATTCTTAGATATATCTGTTGCGATGTTTGCTAAGGTTCCTGGTTCCCCCTGTCCCCAGTTCCATTTTCTAACTGGCTGTTGCTAGAATAATAGCAATATTATTGCTATTAATGGCAATAATTACCAGCAAAGAATGGCTGGTAATTTTAGAATATTTATCATGCCCTCAGGACTTTCCTGAGCAGTCTCATCAATTTCAGTAGTTTTTCAATTGATTCTTTTGGGATTTCCAGGTATAAAATCACATCTTTTGCAAATAAGAATAAACTTGACTTTTCCTTGCTCCATTGCATCAGTTATTAGCTGAGGCTCCAGCGCCAGCCTGTCTGGGCACAAAGCCTCATTAATTCTTCTCATTATCTTGGCCAACGTACTTCTCTGTGTCTGCGTTTTGTCCTCTGTAAAATGGAAATAATAATAGTACCTACCTCCTAAGGTGGTTGTGAGAATCAGATGAATTAATACATGTGAAAGCATGCAGAGAACATGCTCAATAAGTATTCAGTATTATTATTATAGGTTGGAGAAACTTCCAGCTTCATTTAAAATATTTGATTTATCCATGTTGTATTTATAGTATATAAAAGGCAGCTCCTTGTAATGATTGAGGGTTAGACTTTTGAGTCAGATGGGCTTGAGTTTAAAACTTGACTCTTCCAGTGGAGGGACCAGGGCAAATTGGTCAACCTCTCCAAGCCTTGGTGTCCTCATCTAGGAAATGGCAATAATGTCTGTTCTTGTAGAGCAAGAGGATAAAAAACCACATGGCAAATACTCAACGTTAGTTTTTATTATTGTAATAATTAATTTCCTGTATATCCCTTGAGTAACTTTTTTTAATTTTTAAAAAATCTTTTATTGGACTATAGTTGATTTACAGTGTTGTATTAGTTTCAGCTGTACAGCAAAATGAATCAGTTATACATATACATATATCCACTCTTTTTTAGATTCTTTCCCCACATAGGTCATTACAGAGTATTGAGTAGAATTCCCTGTGCTATACAGTAGGTCCTTATTAGTCATCTATTTTATATATAATAGTGTGGATGTGTCGATCCCAATCTCCCAGTTTATCCCTCCCAGCCCCCTCCCGTTCCCCACCAGTAACCATAAGTTTGTTTTCTACATCTGTGACTCTGTTTGTTTTGTAAATAAGTTTATTTGTACCATTTTGTTTTTTAGATTCCACGTATAAGTGATATTGTATGATATTTGTCTTTCTCTGCCTGACTTTCTTCACTCAGTATGACAATCTCTAGGTCCATCCGTGTTACTGAGAATGGCATTATTTCATTCTTTTTTATGGCGGAGTAATATTCCATTGTATGTGTGTGTGTGTGTATATATATATATACCACATCTTCTTTATCCATTCCTGTCAATGGGCATTTAGGTTGATTCCATGTCCTGGCTATTGTAAATAGTGCTGCAGTGAACATTGGGGTGCATGTATCTTTTTGACTTATGGTTTTCTCTGGGTATATGCCCAGAAGTGGGATTGCTGGATGATATGGTAGTTCTATTTTTAGTTTTTCAAGGAACCTCCATACTGTTCTCCATATTGGCTCTACCAATTTACACTCCCACCAACAGTGTAGAAGGGTTCCCTTTTGCCACACCCTCTCCAGTGTTTATTGTTGGTAGATTTTTTGATGATGGCCATTCTGACCCATGTGAGGTGATACCTCATTGCAGTTTTGATTTACATTTCTCTAATAATTAGTGATGTTTCCATGTGTTTTTTGGCCATCTGTATGTCTTCTTTGGAGAAATGTCTATTTAGATCTTCCACCCATTTTTTGATTGGGTTGTTTGTTTTTTTGATATTGAGCTGCATGAGCTATTTGTATATTTTGGAGGTTAACCCTTTGTCAGTTGCTTCATTTGCAAATATTTTCTCCCATTCTCAGGTTTGTCTTTTCGTTTTGTTTATGGCTTCCTTTGCTATGCAAAAGCTTTTAAGTTTAATTAGGTCCCATTTGTTTATTTTTGTTTTTATTTTCATTACTCTAGGAGGTGGATTAAAAAATATTTTGCTGCGATTTATGTCAAAGAGTGTTCTGCCTATGTTTTCCTCTAAGGGTTTTATAGTATCTGGCCTTACATTTAGGTCTTTAATCCATTTTGAGTTTATTTTTGTGTATGGTGTTAGGGAGTGTTCTATTTCATTCTTTTACACGTGGCTGTCCAGTTTTCCCAGCACCACTTATTGAAGAGACTGTCTTTTCTCCATGTACGTTCTTGCCTCCTATGTCATAGATCAGGTGACCATAGGTGCGTGGGTTTATTGGACTTTCTATCCTGTTCCGCTGATCTATATTTCTGTTTTTGTGCCAGTAGCATACTGTTTTGATTACTGTAGCTTTGTATTATAGTCTGAAGTCAGGGAGCCTGATTCCCCTGGAGTAACGTTTGATATAATATTATGTATTTACCTCTGTATTCATAAGTGAGATGAGCCTGGAGAGTTTTCCTTTTTTTTTTTTTTTTGTGCCCTGTGTTCTTTAAAAATTTCAAATAACTCATTTGTAAAACTACCTGGACACAAATTTTGAGTACATAGTTTTTATACTGCTTTTAATTTCTAAATAATAATAGCTGTCATTTATAGGATGCTTATTACTATGTGACAAAAGCTAGAATAACTGCTTCACATACTGCATCTTATTTCATTCACAGAAGTAGGTATCATTTATATTCATCTATCTAATCCTGAGAATTAGTTATTATTGCTCTCATCTTACAGGCAAGAAAAGAGAGGCTTTGAGAGGTTAAATAACTAGACCCAACTCATGCAGAGGATGAGCTGGGATGTGAACCCAAGCTGTCTGACTCCAAGTTCTCTGCCTTTAGCAGCTAGAGGGGAACTGAACTTGGATCCCAAATTGCTTTCTTGTTATTTTGCTTTGGTTTTAGTCTGTTTAAGTTTTCTGTGCCTTATGGAATCCATTTTGCTAATTATATTTTTCTAGGAAATCAATAATTTTATTGATATTTCACAAAAAGAAAATCTCAGGAGTCTCACAATTTTTGACCTCCTCTGTTTCTGTGGTTATATTCATTATTAGTCTGGTGTATTTATGTTTCCTCCTTTTCTTGATCTTCAAAACTGCATATTCAATTAGGGGAGAAAAGTCTAGTAATATGAAGGAGACCAGATGATATTATAAAATGGAAAGAAGTATTTTTTTCTTTCAAAATATTCCATTTCCATCCAACTATGCTTCCCTTTCCCCTCCTCCAGTCTTTAAAGAACAGAATGCTGAGGGCTAGAAAGAGCCTTAGGAGTACTGTCAAGTGCTGGGCCTAGAAAGGACTTCTCCCTGTCCCAGGTCACACAGCTGGCAAGTGACAGAGCCAGGAGGAGGAGCCTGGCTCTCATCTCCCTGTCTTGTTCTCTTATAGCTCAAATTCTTCATTTTAAAGACAACAAGTTAATGAAGGCTGCCAAAAAATCTTTTTAAACACTTCATAAAAAAAACCTTTAAAGCTACTTAATTTTAAAAGAGTGATCAAGTCAGCTTAGCACTATTGATTAAGATTACTTTAATCCATATGATTTTCACATAAATCGTCTTCTGTTGTGCAATCTTTCCAGAATATATCTAACCAAAGAAAGCAGGCCTCAGACAGGAAAAGTTGTGTTTTTATTATTTCACCTCTTTTGTTATGCTGTACCTACTAGAAAGGCCACAAGAGAGCTCCTTTATCAGGAGAAGGGGAAACAAGAAAATGGAATTCAGCCCTAACTGGAAGGCTCAGGGTTTCCACCAGGTCTGAGGTAAACGGAAGAAATGTTCTTAGCCCTCTGCTCACGTGTGGTTTGGAGGCAGCTGGCAAGACACTGCATTAATGTGGGGCTGGGTATCCAAACCTGAAAGAGGGCAGGGCAGGACAGTCCCATCTTGATGATGGAATGAAGTGTACGAAACTCTCACATGGTCCAGGCATTTTTTTCTGAAAATAGTTACCTCAAATGGCTCATTTCCCGGTTGTTTGGGGGGTGTGTGTGTGTACAAATGAGCAGATGTTTCTGCCGACTGTCTGATCAGCAATCTGCAGTTAGACCCTGAGGAACAACCTGCTCATTGCAGTGAGGGGCCATTAGCCACTGATGTGATGACATCTGTCATCATTTTCATACCTCATCCTGCCCAGATTTTATCTTCAAACTGTACTCAAAATGAATGCCTAAGTTTCCAAAAATAGACAGACCCAATTTTAATAGCTCAACTCTAGTCATCATCTTGGTGCAGTGTTTTAGGGTTGAATAATACCTAATAATTACTGAGAGCTTCCCACATGTCTGCCGTTGTATTTAGGTCTTTATAAACATAACTCCCCAAGCCCACACAAGAACTCTGTGAGGTACATACTATCATTGTCCCCATTTTACAGGTACAGAAACTGAGACACTGAGAAGTTCAATAATTCACACCTAGAAGGGAACAGAACTTGGATCCATATTGAGATCTGTTTGACTTTTATGCTATATATTGACACAGCTACTGTGTGTCATTTGGCTAGTAAGGTGCTCACAGTATATTAAAATGATAGAAGGAAGTATAGGCAACATAGTTTTGTATAAAGAGACAAAATAAGATATTGGTTTTTTTTAAAAAATTTACTTTTGGCTGCGTTGGGTCTTCGTTGCTGCGTGCAGGCTTTTCTCTGGTTACGGTGAGCGGGGCCTACTCTTCGTTGCGGTGCACGGGCTTCTCACTGCGGTGGGTTCTCTTGTTGTGGAGCACGGGTTCTAGGCACGTGGGCTCAGTAGTTGTGGCTCGTGGGCTCTAGAGCGCAGGCTCAGTAGTTGTGGCATACGGGCTTAGTTGCTCCGCGGCATGTGGGATCTTCCCAGACCAGGGCTCAAACCCATGTCCCCTGCATTGGCAGGTGGATTCTTAACCACTGCGCCACCAGGGAAGCCCAAGATATTGGTTTTAAAGTAATGGAACATTTATATAATGCAGTGATTATCAACTGGGGGCAAAAGTGACTGCCTCAGGGGGACGTTTGGAAATGTGTGGGGTCATTTTTGGTCATTTTGGTTGTTGCATTAACCTGTTACACCTGTTATTGGTGGTCCCTCAGGACACAATTCTAGACAACAAGGAACTGCCTGCCTCCAAATGTCAAGAGTACTAAAAAACACTAATAAAATGGAATAGTGGTAATTTTAAATGATGCAAAAGACTGAAGGTGGCAAACTCAGATGCCTTCAGGGATCAGTCAGGGACTGAAAAGTACATGGCCCTCCTCAGGGCATCCGCATACAAATCCTTAAAGCACGTTATCAAACAAAGTCATCTAGGCGTCAAATTTGGCCTGTGGGCCCCAGATTGAGGCTGTTTAATGAAGGTTTTCTGATCTGGAAACAAGTTTATGATCTATTAAGCAAAGAGGAGGAGCTCCTGGCAACCTCCAGCTGGCCAACACCCAGCCCTGGAGAGACAGTGGTGGCTAACTCCACAACCTCCTTCCCCAGTTCCTGCCTCCCCTCTCTCCCAACTTGGTCCAGGTTTGATCTTGGATAGCCCCAGTGTGAGAACCACACGCAGAAACAAAAATGTCAGGACGTTCCACACTGCCCTTATCACTTGGAAATGCTGACAGGGAAAATAAGCCTTACTGGCAATAAAAGCCTTTTCAATGTTTACCATCTGCAGCAGGACAGTGGGCCTTCTTGCGGCCCCATCTTGTGCTGAGTAAACATCATTTCAAAGGCTTTGAAACCATCCTGTCTTTTTCTTGCAGTAAACTCCATATTCAGCACCATTTTTTTTTTTGACAATAAAAAATTTTTTTAAATTGAAGTATAGTTGATTTACAGTGTTGTGTTAGTTTCTGGTGCACAACAAAGTGATTCAGAATATATATATATTCTTTCTCATATTCTTTTCCATTATGGTTTATTACAGGATGTTGAATACAGTTCCCTGTGCTATACACTAGGACCTTGTTGTTTATCTATTTTATATATAGTAATTCGTATCTGTTAATCCCAAACTCCTAATTTATCCCTTTTCAGCACCATGTTGTTGGAATTGATATGCTAATTTTTTAAATAAACATACTCATGAGGGTGGAACAGCATCCACAGTCCTGGGCCTAAAGCCCAACGAAGGCACAGAGGGTGTGGGTGAGTGTGTGTGCGTGTGTGTGTGTGTGTGTGTGTGTGTGACATTGGGCTTCTTCACAGAATCTCCCCCAGTGTGTTTGCTCCTGTTGGACCCCTCTGTGCTTCCAGCAGCAGGTAAGGCTCTGGGAGCAGAGATGAATGGTTGGGGGTGTAGGCTTGGATGTAGAGCTCAAATCCAGGCCTGGCTGTACGGCCTCAGACTCCTCCCTCAGCCCTCTAGACCTCACATTGCTCCTTATAAAAGGAGGGTAGTGACATCTAGGTCACGAGATTGTGCGAATCAGGTAGGATGGCGGGTGTGCCGGGGGCTCAACCCTGTGGCTGGCAGCGAGCGAGTACCCACTGGTTGGCAGGTGCTAATATTGTTACTGCCTATTTTGTAGATTCAAAAACTGGAATCTGGGGCGAGGAAAGCAAATGACCCTCTAGCAGCCAAGACTGCCCAGGAGTCCTGACCCACTGCCTCACCTCCGTGGGTCTCCAGGGCAGTCCCGCTCTTGGTGCTGCCTGGACACGAGGTACCCCCAGTGGTTCCATCCACGTCTCTTCCTGCTGCCCCTGAGAGAGCCCAAGCCCCTCTCGTGACCTGCGACGGCCCTGCGAGGAACTCGTCATGCTGACGGAGTGAGTGGCCATGGAAGAGCCGGCTCAGGTTCCCATCAGGCTGATGGATGTAGCCGGCTTCCAAGTGTGCACATCACCCTCCCCGGCCCCTAAAGCCTTCCCATTTGAGAGGGAAGAGACCCAAGACGCACAGCAACACCCGCAGGCTGCCTCTGGCTCAGGGCAGGGATGGGTTTGCAGCCGTCTCGGTACCTCTGCAACCCCTAACCTGATTTCCTCATTTCCCAACAGAGAAATGAAGGTCTGGCACAGAGTAGTGATCGCAGTGGTGTCTCTGGTACTGCAGGCCTGCCTCATCGCAGCCGTCAACTACCTGCTCAGCAGGCGCATGGGTAACTGGCTCAACATCCTCTTCCCTCCTGGTTCCCTTCAGGGACCACTCCCGAGCCTGCAGCAAGATGAGCCCCCTTTGGAGCCCCCGAATATCACTTGAAAACCTACTTGAGGAATCCCTGGCCAGATGCCCCTTCACTCCACCAACCTCTAAGCCGGTAATCCCCACTCTGGCCCAACCTATCTGCGGTTGGGAATGATGGCTCAGAGTCCTTCCACTACCCAGACAAGCTTCTGCCTAGAGACAAGCTGCTGCGATGCTCATGAGGGTGCGCTCACTTAACCTGAGCCTGGTGAACTTCCTTCATCCCTGCCAAGGGACTTAATGTGAAGAAATGGCCTTGAATTACAACAGAAGGGTGAATGGTATGGTTAGACTAAGAGATTAGCTTAAATTCCTGAGCTGATTTGCAGTGGAAAGTAGGAAGCTCGGTCCAGGGAAGACATTACAATTAAGGAAAAAAATAAACTGCTTTGGCTGTGTTAAGACAAGGGATTGGGCAAGATGGTGTAAGTCTAAGCTACTCTAGTCAATCATTCATTCATTCATTCATTCAATACAACAGGGAACAAAATAAAAATCCCTGCCCTTATGGACCTTACATTCCATGGGTAACACAGACAATAAACAAGTAAAATGTGTGTTAGGTTATGGTAAGTGCTAGGGAGAAAAAAAATGAAGCAAGGCAAGGAGATACGAATTGGATGGGGGTCAGCATCCCTGAGATGCTGACACTTGAGTCTAAATCTGAGGGAAGTGAGGAAGTGAGCCACACCTACAAAGGCCGTAAGCCAGGAGAGTTTGTTCATAACAGCAGAAGCAAAGGGGCTGGGTAGCTGGAGCTGAGGTGCGGCAGGAAGAGGAAGGAGGAGTGAGGCTCAGAGGGACTTGGGCTTTTACTCCAAGTGAGGCGAGGGGCGTTGCAGGGTTCTGAGCAGAGGCGTGCTGAGGTTTGAAGAGATCCCTCTGATCAATTTTCCCTAATGAGAGCTGTGCTCACAGACAGGATGTGCCTCACTTAGTGAACTCTCACTTTTGACTCTTGCCCTGTCCCCTCTAGCCAAGGAGAATGAGCGGATACTGGAAAAGGCCAGGCTCCAGGTCCCCAGGCCCAGCCCTGCCCACTACTGCCCACCTGCTGCCAAGGAGATGAAGGAGACTCGGGCAGAGAGAAGCACTCCTGTGCCTGAGCCCCGTTACCCGCGTGAGTACAGGGGTGGGGGGAGAACTTGTCTCAAAGCTTATTCTGCTCTGTCTGGACTCCCGGGGAGCCTCCCTGCAGCAGCCCTGGTCTGTCCTGCCCAAACCACTAGCCCGAGGATTCCTCACACCCTCCCCAGTACAGGCCAAGCCAGGCCCCCATTTTCAGAAGGTGGTTCATCCTATCCAGTGGGGCAGATTGCGTTGGGTTTGTGTGGGTCTAAGTTCTTCTCTAGCTTTGGTCCTGTGTGAACGGCTGCCACGGAGGACTGGGGGCTGTCTCTGCTCCTGTCTTTGTGATACTACGGCATCTTTTCTTCTGCCTGCCCGTTAGTGGTGGAGCCGAGATTTCAACTGCCTCTGCCTGCCCCCAGCCATGGAATCCGGGCACTTTAATAAATCTGAGTCTTGGTGATGGTTCACATCTATATCCCCCTCCGGCAAGTGAACCAACAGGAACATCACGTGCTCGTTTTCTCTCTCTTTCAGCTTGGGAGACCCACCAGGTCACTATTCGCACAGTGGAAACTGCCGCTTCCACAGCAAGAGAGTCACTCACCAGAGATTGCTCTTTCCACTGCTTTATCTTTTGGTTGATTTGAGTTTGCTCTGTCCTTCTAAATTTTATCTTTTCAGTTGGAGAAATCTGGTTGTCAGGCTTCCTCGCCACCCAGATAAGGCCTCAATGCACGTGGGAATCAGAAGATGCCATTTGCATGAACTCACGGTCTCAGTGGAAGGGGAGAGGCATGGGCCTCGCCACAACCCCTGACCCTGATGCTTCCCTGAAGCCTGGTCAGAATCAAAGACTCCATGGTTGGCAGGGACCTCAGAGATCATCGTCCAACTCTCTGTGTTACAGGGGACAAGACCAGGGCACAAAAAGGAATGTAACCTTGCTGGAGTTAGTGACAGGTTTAGATGAGAAGCTGTGCCTGTGATTTCTGGGGCCAGAGCTCTTTGCCTTGGGCCGCAGCGGCTCAGCATGCCCCGCCTACTCCCCTTCCAGCAGATAGCCCTCCCCAAGCACAGTCCAGCCTGGTGGGCTTGGTGTTACTTTTAGATGGAGCTGGACAAAGCAGCAGTGCCTGGACTCTTGGACATGTTCCTGGTTATTTTGGGAGGCTCCCCCCTTTCTCTGTTCTATTCCTTTTTTCTCTTTGGGGGGCTCTGTATCTCTCTTCCCCACTCCTCTTTGAGTTCCTCTCTCTGCCTCTGTCTTCATCTCATTCTCCCTTCCATTGCCTCTATCCTCTCTTTACACCCTTTGACTTTCTTTAGAAGAAGAACAGTTTCTATTTCACCCTAGATGACAGTGACACGTCCTCAGACAGCTCCGACAGCTCGGACGGCTCACCTCCCACCCACCAGGTAATGGACACTCCTAGTGATCCCAGCCCTCCATATGCAGTCTGGGGTCACCGTGGCTCCAGAGATGGGAGCAAGGAAGGGGGTGCTTCTGGAGGCATTACCTCATCCTTAGGTGAGGGTGGTTGGGCTTCCATTCCCAGGCCCGTATCAGCACAGAGCATCCAAACAAAGTGGGTCTGAGTGAGCTATAAAAATGAAGGTGCTAACAGGAAACCCCTTGCTCCCCATGTCCCAGTCACTGACCAGGGTCCACTCTGAGTGCTGACCTCACTTGGATTAAGTCTCCATGTCTTTCTTCCTTAAACCCATACATTCCCACAGGCACAAGGAGCAATCTTCCTCATTGCCCTGGCCCTGCTCTCAGACACAGCTACCCGGGACCCAGGTTCTTTCCCATCCAGCCTAGGGCGAGCCTCTTTGAGTGAGAGTTGAGTACCTCCTCCAAACATGGTAGGGATCTTGACCAAATTTCTTTGCTTTTTTCCCCTAAGGCCACCAAGGATGTGAACTACACACAAGTGGTCTTTTCAGCTCCTGGAGGACAAAGAAATGACTCTGTCCTGGACTATGAGAACATAGAGGAAGCCACAGATTACATCAATGTCAAACCAAAAAGCCACAAGCCCAGTTTCTGGACTTCTGTGAACCCTGGTGTCTTTGAGCGAGTGGAATACCCAAGTGGCCATGTGAATTCTAGGCTTTTTAATGGGGTGTAGTTCCTTATGAATTCTTGCACTTATTTTGTAGGGGGACTAGTGTTTGGGGGTTTTTTTTGACAAGGAAATAGGAGAAAAAGTATGCCTGTATGTCAGCAAGGAATATTCAGATTAGGAAGAACTTCCAGGTTAAGTATGGAAACTTTGGCACATATCAGTAGAGAAAGTGATGAAGTCTCTCTCCATAAAAAAATTTTTAAAGATTTTAATCAACTGTAGTAGAGTTCTGTTTGACAGTCTTATGATTAAATGCCTCTCTGAGCTATTTAATTATTGGCAATAAACAACTGCCTTAAAATTTTTAAATAAAACAGCAACCACAGGTCCCTCTTTTCCTCTGGCTTAACCTTGCATGCTGTTCCTTTATTAGTATTGTATCTTGCTGAGTAATCCTGCTCTGCCCTCAGAACTTTAAATAGTGCATTTGGAAAGCTCACCATTACTTAACCTTTGAATCTGCTGTTCTTAGAAAAGAAAGATGAGAGTAGTAAATGCCAACTAGCATCACAATCTGTTATTCCAAAAAAACTTTCCAAATTCAATCCAATAAAAATCAATATCCATTCTTGGTTTGTGGTTGTTGTTGTTTTTACTTTTACTACCAATTAGTAGTAAAAGAACACTTTCTTAACTTGATTAAGAACAGCTTATCTGAAACCAGCTAATGGCATGATATTTAACTGTAAGGTCCTAGATGCAGTCTTATTAAATCATGGAACAAAGTAGGAATGTCCAAAAGCCTAACATTTCTTTACTATCTAACATTGTTCTAGAAATTCTAATCAGTGCAGTAAAACAGTTAACAAAAATCAGGCTATAACTATGGAAGAGGAGAAGTTTGTCATCGTTTGCGATATGCTAGGGAATTAACTATGTTTTAAAATTAATAAAATGCAGTTAGCAGTGACTAGATAAATATACAACTTACTTTTCCCAACAGCTAATTAAGACACGAAATGAAAAAAAAAAAATTGCTCACAATAACTAAGCAAACATCTCAAAAACGGAAACCCTATTATAAAGCAGAAACTAACACACCATTGTAAAGCAATTATACTCCAATAAAAATGCTAAAGTTGTAAATATACAACTTACTTTTCCCAACAGCTAATTAAGACACGAAATGAAAAAAAAAAAAAATTGCTCACAATAACTAAGCAAACATCTCAAAAACGGAAACCCTATTATAAAGCAGAAACTAACACACCATTGTAAAGCAATTATACTCCAATAAAAATGCTAAAAAAAAAAAAAAAGGAAACCCTAGAAATACTCCTAGCCGAATTCAAACCCCAGATGAGTGGCATTCAGGTCTAAAGACCATTCATTAGCTGTGCGCCATCTGCTGGCTATAAATGACCTTTCTAGCCCTGGTACTGAGTGGGTTGGGGGGGAGGGGCAGGGGCCGCTTTCATCTTCCCAGGTTCCTCTTCCCCAAGATGACCTGAAGAGATGGTTTTGAGTTTCTGGGGCTGGAAACTTTTGACACATGTCCCTACACCTTTTAGCTACCACTGTTCTTCCTCTCCTACTATTGTTTGAACATTTGTGTCCCCCACCAAAGTTATATGCTGAAATCCTAATCCAAGGTAATGGTATTGGGAGATGGGGCCTTTGGGAGGTTATTCGATCATGAGGGTGGCAACCTCCTGAATGAGATTAGTGCTCTTAGAAATCCACAGAGCTCCCAGCGCCTTCCATCATGTGAGGATACAATGAGAAGTCTGCAACCCAGAAGAGGACACTCACCAACCGTGCTGGCACCCTCCAAAACTATGAAAAATGAATATCTGTTGTTTATAAGCCACCCAGTCTATGGTACTTTTTAGGAAGCCGTAGGGACCAGGACATCTCCTTAGAAAGTTTTTCTTCTTTTTATTCTTCCAGTTTTACTGAGATATAATTGACATACAGCCCTGTATAAGTTTAAGGTGTACAGCACAATGATTTGACTTACACACGTCATGAAATGATTACCACGATAAGTTCAGGGTGCATCCATCGTCTTGCATAGACACAAAATTAAAGAAATAGAAAAAAATGTTTTTCCTTGTGAACTCTTTACTCTCTTAACAACTTTCACATAGAACATACAGCAGTGTGTGATAGATTTATCACGTAGTACATTGCATCCCTAGTACTTACTATCGTGTAACTGAAAGTCTGTACCTTTTGACTGCCTTTATCCAATTCCCCTCCCACAACTCCCACCTCTGATACCACAAATCTGATCTCTTTTTCTATGAGTTTCTTTGTTTGTTTTTGTAGTATAATTGACCTATGCACTATGTTAGTTCCTGTTACACAACATAGTGATTTGATATTTCTATACTTTCAAAATGATCACCCAGTCTAATCACCCTCTGTCACCATACAAAGATATTATGTATTATTCCCCACACTGTACATTTCACACCTGCAACTCATTTATTTTGCAACTGGAAGTTTGTATCTCAATCTCCCTCACTTATTTCTCCCCTCACCTCACCCCTTCTCCTCTGGCAACGATGTGTTTGTTCTCTGTATCTATTACTCTGTTTATGTTTTGTTATGTTTGTTCATTTGTTTTGTTTTTTAGATTCCACGTATAAGTGAAATCGTACAGTATTTGCCTTTCTTTGTCTGACTTACTTCACTTAACAGAATACCCTCTAGGTCTATCCATGTTGTTGCAAACTGCAAGATTTCATTCTTTTTATGGCAGAAAAAGATATACGCACTCCTATGTTCATGGCAACATTATTTGCAGTAGCCAAGATATGAAAGCAACTTAAGAGCCCATCAATAGATGAATAAAGAAGAAGTGGCTATATATATACATATATACATGTATACGTATATACGTGTATATATATTGTAAATGATATATCCAGTAAGGGAGATATCCATATATCTCCCTTACTGGATATATCACTTGCAAATTTCTTCTCCCATTCAGTAGACAGTCTTTTTTTTTATAAATTTATTTATTTATTAATTTATTTAATTTTTGGCTGCGTTGGGTCTTTGTTGCTGCGCATGGGCTTTCTCTAGCTGTGGTGAGCGGGGGCTACTCTTTGTTGTGGTGCGCAGGCTTCTCATTGTGGTGGCTTCTCTTGTTGCGGAGCACGGGCTCTAGGCGTGCGGGCTTCAGTAGTTGCAGCACGTGGGCTCAGTAGTTGTGGCTCGCGGACTCTAGACCCCAGGCACAGTAGTTGTGGCACACAGGCTTAGTTGCTCCATGGCATATGGGATCATCCCAGACCAGGGTTCAAACCTGTGTCTCCTGCATTGGCAGGCGGATTCTTAACCACTGCGCCACCAGGCAAGTCCCAGTAGACAGTCTTTTCATTGATAGTTTCCTTCATGGTACAAAAACTTTTAATTTGACGTAGTCCCAATTGTTTATTTTTGCTTTTTTTTCCCTTGCCTGAGGTGACATATCCAAGAAAAATGTTACTAAGACCAATGTCAAAATGTGTACTGCCTATGTTTTCTTCTAGAAGTTTTATGGTTTCAGGCCTTGCATTTAAGACTTTAGTCCACTTTGAATTTATTTTTGTGCCTGGTGTGAGAAAGTAGTCCAGTGTGATTCTTGTGCATGTAGCTGTGCAGTTTTCCCAACACCATTTATTGAAGAGGCTTTCCTTTCCCCATTTTATATTCTTGCCTTTTTTGTCATAGGCTAACCCACACTTCATATGTGTGGGTTCATTTCTGGACTCTCTATTCCAGGGGTCCCCAACCCCCAGGTCGCAGACCGGTACGGCAGACTGGTACCGGTCTGTGGCCTGTTAGGAACCGGGCCACACAGCAGGAGGTGAGCAGCAGGCGAGCGAGGAAGTTTCACCTGCTGCTTGCTCCCGATTGCTCGCATTACCACCTGAATCATCGCTTGCATTACCGTCTGAACCATTGCTCACATTACTGCCTCAAACATTGCCCCCATTGCTCGCATTACTGCCTGAACCATCCTCCCACCTCTGTCCATGGAAGAATTGTCTTGCATGAAACTGGTCCCTGGTGCCAAAAGGATTGGGTACTGCTGTTCTTTTCTGTTCCATTGATCTATGTGTCTGCTTTTGTGGCAGTACCACGCTGTTTTGATTACTGTAGCTTTGTATTATAGTTTGAAATCAGGGAGTGTGATATTTCCAGGTTTGTTCTTCTTTCTCAAGATTGTTTTGGCTATTCAGGGTCTTTTATGTTTCCATACAAATTTTAGAATTATTTGTTCTAGCTCTGTGAAAAATGCCATTGGTATTTTAATAGAGATGGCACTGAGTCTGTAGATTGCCTTGGGTAGTATGGTCATTTTAATAAATTTATTTATTTATTTATTCATTTCTGGCTGTGTTGGGTCTTCGTTTCTGTGCGAGGGCTTTCTCTAGTTGTGGCAAGCGGGGGCCACTCTTCATCGCGGTGCGCGGGCCTCTCACTATCGCGGCCTCTCTTGTTGCGGAGCACAGGCTCCAGACGCGCAGGCTCAGTAATTGTGGCTCACGGGCCCAGTTGCTCCGCGGCATGTGGGATCTTCCCAGACCAGGGCTCGAGCCCGTCTCCCCTGCATTGGCAGGCAGACTCTAAACCACTGCGCCACCAGGGAAGCCCAGTATGGTCATTTTAACAGTATTATTTCTTTTTTTTTTTTTTAATAAATTTATTTATTTAATTTTTGGCTGCGTTGGGTCTTTGTTACTGCATGCAGGCTTTCTCTAGTTGCAGCAAGCAGGGGCTACTCTTTGTTGCAGTGCACAGGCTTCTCACTGAGGTGGCTTCTCTTGTTGCAGAGCATGGGCTCTAGGCACACGGGCTTCAGTAGTTGTGGCGCACAGGCTTAGTTGCTCCGTGTCATGTGGGGTCTTCCCGGACCAGGGCTTGAACCCGTGTCCCCTGTATTGGCAGGCAGATTCTTAACCACTGCGCCCCCAGGGAAGTCCCTAACAATATTATTTCTTTCAATCCATGAGCACAGTATATTTTTCCATCTGTTTGTGTCATCTTCAATTTCTTTCATTAGTGTCTTATAGTTTTCCAAGTACAGATCTTTTACTTCCGTAGTTATATTTATTTCTAGATATTTTATTATTTTTGATACAATTGTAAATGGGATTATTTTCTTAATTTTTCTTTCTGATAGTTTGTTGTTAGTGTATAAAAATGCAACCAATTTCTGCATACTAATTTTGTATCCTGCAACTTTTCCAAATTCATTGATGAGCTCTAGTAGTTTTTTGGTGGCATCTTTAAGATTTTCCATGTGTAGTATCATGTCATCTGCAAACAGTGACAGTTTTACTTCTTCCTTTCCAATTTGGATTCCTTTTATTTCTTTTTCTGGTCTAATTGCTGTGGCTAGGACTTCCAATACTATTTTGGTTAGAAGTGTTGAGAGTGGGCATCATTGTCTTGTTTCTGATCTTAGAGGAAATGCTTTCAGCTTTTCAGCATTGAGCATGATGTTAGCTGTGGGCTTATCATATATGGTCTTTATTATGTTGAGATATGTTCCTTCTATAACCACTTTGTTGAGAATTTTTGTCATAAAGGAATGTTAAATTTTGTCAAAAGCCTTATCTATATCCATTGAGATGATCAAATGACTTTTATTCTTCAATTCATTAATGTGGTGTATCACATAATTTGTGGATATTGAAAAATCCTTGCACCCCTGAAATAAATTTCACTTGACCACGATGTGTGATCTTTCTAATGTATTGTTAGATTAGGTTTGCTAGTATTTTATTGAGGAGTTTTTCATCTATGTCCATTGGTGATATTGGCCTGTAATTTACTTTTTTTGTGATATCTTTGTCTGGTTTTGTTAGCAGAGTGCGGCTGGCCTTGTAGCATGAGTTTGGAAGCATTCCTTTCTCTGCAAATAATTTGAGAAGGATAAGCATTAATTCTTCTCTAAATGTTTAATAGAATTCACCTGTGAAGATGTCTGGTCCTGGACTTTTGTTTGTTAGGAGTTTTTTAAATTACTGATTCAATTTCATTACTGGTGATTGGTCTGTTCATATTTTCTATTTCTTCTTGATTCAGTCATGGGAGAGTGTACATCTCTAGGAATTTGTCCATTTCTTCTAGGTTGTCCATTTTATTAGCATATAATTGTAGTAATCTCTTTTGATCCTTTATATTGCTGTGGTGTCGTTTATAACTTCTTTTTTCATTTCTGATTTTATTTATTTGGGCCTTCTCTCTCTTTTTTCTTGACGAGTCTGGCTAAAGGTTTATCAGTTTTGTTGAAGCTTTTCTTAATGGGGAAAAAGAGATTCTACTGATTAGAGAGGCAGAATGAAGACTAACCACTACCAAAGTCAACAACAATGACACCATCTTTGCAAACAGAAATAAAACCCTACTTTTTATTGATCTCTTTTAAAAAGAAAAAAAAAAAAAGAGAATTCAAGAGTGTGCTGAAGAGATTCAGCAACAACACACCCAAGAGAGACTGGGCAGAGATACTGCTGAGACAGTTCCCACACCAGGAGAGGGGACAACTGCAGTAGCATGGACAGAGCACCTGCTTTCTGCAGAATTCTGGATAGGCCCTGGGAGTTAGGAGGATCAAACACAAAAATAAGACTTGATCATGTGAATGGGGTCAAGGCATGTATGACCTAGTTGTGGGGACAGGCAAGAATATGTACAAAACAACATGTGACAAGGGAGAATTAACACAGAGCAATGAAACCAGAGCTCATCAATGTTTAAGTAGATTGAGTATAAGAATGTTAAGATCAGGTGGGTCTAATCAGAAAGAAACATCTCAGAGGGAGGTGGTTTCTCACCTCAGTTTAGGAAGAAGGATGGACAACTGATGGATGGGAGAAGAGGCAGAGGAAAGGGAGCAGGCCTGACACAATGGAGGGACTCAATAAATTCTCCAGGGACTGACCTGAACTGAACTCAGAAGCAGTGATGATACTTGGGAGCAGGATGTTGATGTCAGAGAAAACAGAGACAAGAATGCCACTGACCACCTGATTAAGGTCAATAGTGAACTTCTGCTATGATTGGCTTCAAAAGTATGACTTTCACTGCAGGTAAGTATATCATAGAGGTTAACATTAGCATTCACCCCAGTTGCTTATAAGGGGAAGGCATTCTTGGCAACTGCTGTTTAAGAATAGAGTTGAAAGTGTGACTCCAAGTGACTTACAGAGGTTTGACTGACCATCAATGGTGCAGATGACTTAGATGACCTGATAAGTGAAGAGGAGGACTGATTTCACATCCTAAAGAGCTTGGGCCAATAAGCTGATGACTGGGGCCAGCTAACAATATGACCTGATCCTCATTGCTAGCCATGTTACTAGAAATAAAATGGCTTTTTGTTTGTGATACCTCTGTGAGCTTAAAGGGTTAGCTGCTTAAATCCGTATAAACGGTTGCCTGTACGAGTAATCACCATTTGAGGAGCACAGCTTCTGGTACAATGAAGTCACTCTCTCCCATGTTGTATGTCATCAGAACCTCCAGGGAAGAATCATGCTGCCCCACTCTGGGCTCCTCTGTGGCTAAAGACTGGATAAAATCTCTCCAAAACTATCTTATACCTAGGTACTGATAAACTGATTTGCTACTGGAAACCAGTAGAAAGTTGATTACATGCCAATGATGAACTGGGAATACACAGTAGACTAGAGTAAATGTGATCTGTCTTCCATGAATTTTTATTCTAAAGGAGCAAGCACCCAATGCTCACCGTAGAACTGAAGCAGAATTCCATGAGGGACACTAACTCATTGGCCAGCAAGACCCACAGGGTGAGGAGGTATTTTATGCTCAACATCAGTGGGATATTTGCTCTCAGATCAGGACAGTCTTCCTGGTCCAGAGGGGCCTCAAGAGGCCTTCTTACCCAAGCCCCTGGCCTCTAAACTAAACACATTATAATTTCATCATTGAGGTCCCCTACCTCCCTCATACACTCACCCTTTCAGGAAGGAATTTCTATACTCAGGCCCTTACCCTGCAGAAGAAACCTCTTGTTCTTTGCCCCTCCTTGCCAAATACATCCTCTGTGAACTTAGACGAAAAGAACTGCACGTCCAAGTATCTCAACAGAGCTGGTCAAATGAGAGATCAAGACTCTAGAACTTGAGGGAAAGTTAGTATGGCATAAGAACTGGAAGACCCATGTGACTTTCCCAGTAGGTCCCTGTGGGTCATTACTGCTTCAGACACACTTTCAGCTCCACACTGCCACCATGTGGCCCCAGGGCAAATCCCAGGTCACTCTTGTCTCCTTTTCCCTCTTAAGTGAATGTAAGGGTACCAAGAAGGTGGTTCCCCGCCCCTCAACCTTCCCCTTGGCCCTGTCCTGTTCAAGGAGATCACAATTTTATTTTAGCCTACATATTCCATTGTCATTGCTCATAGGAAACAAAGATGCCCAGAAATCTCCTGGTTATTAAGTAGTTGTATTGGTCAATTTCAACCACATGTCTGGGTTCTGGACCCAGGAGTGAGTTGCTGTGGCCTAGGTTGAGGCTAGAGCCCCTCGATAGATAAAATACCTATTTACATACAAAACACAGAGTCATCTGCAAAATTACTGGCCTATACCAAACAACATAAAAAGCCATTCTGAGAAATGCCCACAGTCAAGCAATTAACCTCCTCCTTCCATCTTCTGCCCTGCCCACCCCCCAGACCCCTGCTCCCACATGGGTTCCATGGGACTGAAGTACTGTATTTCACAGAGTCCACAGGAAGGCATAAACATTTTACAAAATTGCTCAGCCCAGGGACAGTATCGCTCAGTTTTTCCTGGGGTGAGCTGTCAGAAATGAGATTGACCCAGAGAGCACGGGACCTCCTTCTTGCTTCCCACAAGGCCCACCTCCCTGGACCCTATCCAAGGCCCTGGCGCTGGCTCTGAATGCCTGTGAGAGCTTCCTACAGGGACTGCAAAAGCCATCATCCATAGATCCAGACAGGATCCTGCCATTTCCTTCAGGAGCCTCCTGGAATAGGCTCCTGAAGCCCCCAGCCCAGTGTCCAGCTGTTCCCCATTGCCCTCATCATAGGACAGCACTAGCTTTCTGGAAAAGGTCAATTGCAGCCTTTCCATGGGAGGAAGAGGGAGGGCCCCAAACCACCACCACAAGTAAATCCGCCCTCATGCGATGCAAAGTTGGAAATATAATAGTGGGATTATGTGCTACTCTTTGCTATAGAAGGCACAGAGTAGGCATGGAAAGGGCTCTAGCCAATCTTGATTCCAGGTCTCTTCTCGCCTCCCTACTATAGAGTCTCCTGGGCCCAGTGCCCTGGAAGTCACCCACTGGATGCAATCCCGAGCCAGGCCACTATCTTCTCTAACGTCAGTAGAGTGTTGTATAGTCTACAGCCTCACATCCGTGCCCTCCCAACAAGGCGGGCATCGTTATTTCTATTTAACAAAGGAGGTGTCTGTTGCTCAGAGAGATTGGATAACTTGCCCAAGTTCAAACAGGTAGAAAAGAGGTGAGATCAGGACTCAAACCCAGGTTTGGGGGTACAAGGCCGGTATCCCTTGTACCTCCCAGTCATCGTGATGAGCAAAGATTTACTTAGTACCTCCTATGGGCACCAGGGTCAGGAACTGTGGTCTGAAGTGGAAGCAGAGGAAGGAGCACTTCAACAGCTCACGCTGGCATGGGAGGCTCCTCAGCCCAGCTCCATCAGGACAGATGGACAGGGAAGAAGTGGTTGGATGTCAGGGACTGACATTAGCAACAGGGTGCAGTGAAGAGAGACAGTGGGTTCCCACATCCACCTTGAGCCTTGGTCTCATTAGGGTTCTGTGTCCCGCTCTCCACTTCTCTAGTATTGAAGGGCTGGGGTGCTTTGTTCACTCACAACACTCAGCTTAGGTTCTTTTCTTTTAAGGAAGCCTAATGAGACTTCTTAGAGGTAAGTGGCCTCTTAAAGAAGTGTATCCCCAAAGCCACAGTCACTCCTCAAAACCTCCCTAGGAGTGGAGGGCAGAGAGTGACTGCTCCCTAGAGCGCTCTCAGGAGCTCTTAATTAGATCAGCAATCCCTACATTAGTAGGGGTTCATTCATGTGTTTCGTATAGTTCAAGAGTTTACAAACCACCTGCATACACACAGTCCTATTTGACCCTCATAATGGAGAAAGCAAGGCCATTGGTGGTGGCATGGTGGTAGAACCAGGACCCAGTTCTCCTGACTTCAGCTGATGGTCTTTCCACCATCAAGACCATCGCTTTGATTAGAACCAGAATCATGGTGGGGAGATTATCCCATGGTATAAATCCCACTGGGGATAATGAGGAGCAGGACAAAGCCTCAGATTCTACCTGCCAGGCTCTCTTGGCATCAGCGTCACAGAACTGAGGGCAAAAGCGGACAGTACGGCCAAGGCAGGAACCAAAGTCACCAGAATTGAGTCAAAGGGCATAAATGTCATTGTCATGAAAATACAACAATTCTTCCAGAGCCTATTGGTTAGAACGTCCTTAGAGAATGCTTCTCCAGTCTTGCAAAGTCATGAAAGTTTCAATCTGGGAAACACCTTAGAGATCAACTCTGTTCTACAGGTGAGGAGCTGAGGCCCAGAGAGGGAGGTGACTTGCCCAAGGTCATACAGATACCCCACGGCAGAGCCGAGTTTCCAGTCCTGGGCTCCTGATTTGATCACGGCAAGCATGTGATTCGTGTGGAAGCTTTGAAGAGCCTCAAACAAATCCAGAGCCATGACTGAGTCACACTTTCTCAAAGGATGTCTCCTCTGTGCATCCCCAAGAGGCAGGAGCCATGTGGACCCCTTGAGGGGAGGAGGGAGAGCGACCAATCCCTGCTGCCTCCGAGGCTTCCTCCCACTCAGAATTTTATTGTGACCGTTTTCATCTCCTCCTTTCCTCACTCTTTCTTCTCACGCTCACCCCCCGTGGGTCATTCCACTGAGAATATGCAATACTTTGCCCCGTCACCCACCCTAACTCTAAACGAGGTGCGTGGGGAGAAGAGCAGTAGCGCTTGCAGAGTTTTGACCAGTTACCAGGTGCTGTGCTAACCCTGCATTTCCCTTCGGTAGACAGGTGGGCATAGCAGGCGAAGCCCTCACACCTATTCACTTTCTTCATTACACAATCCTCTCTCTGCCAAAAAAAACCCCAAAAAACAAAAACTCAGGACGCAAACAGGGTCCTTCTCGAAGGTTTTCACTCCTTCCCTCTCCTGGTTGAACTGGGATGCGCTAGTCAGGTTAGGATGGGACAAACCAGATAGGAGACCAGCCGCTGAGTCCCTGCTGCCTGTGGACCCCCAGACAGGACAGCCCTAGGCCTGTCAGATCTGGGGCACCACATCCACCACACGTGTGGTTCCCAGACACCCTGTGAATATGGCAGGATCAGGGAAGCAGCCAGTCTGCTTCTCCCTGACTCCGAGCACGTGAGGTTGGGAGCAAACGACGGCAGCTGTGTCACCAAGAGTAGGAGCAGCCATTCTGGCCTCCTCGCCCTGCCTCAAACTGGGCTCCCCTAACTCCAGCCCTGTGCTCCCAGCACTTACATCCAGTGCTGAGATGGGTAGAGGCCCTCTGCCACACTCCAGGGAGCGTTCCCTAAAAGATGCTGGTCTCGGTGATGGTGTCCCTGTCCACCTGCTCTTCACCCTTCAGTGGGTCTTCGGGCCCCGGCCTCTGGCTGAGTCTGGGGCTGAGGCTGAGGGTGGGCAGGACACTGGAGCGGGTCAGCAGCATGGCGCGGCGGCTGGACGGGCTGCCGCTGGAGAGCTGCCTGCACATCCTGGGCCCCGGCCCCCCGCAGCAGGCCAGACGGCAGAGGGAACGCGGCCACAGGTGGCCGTTGAAGCCCATGTAGATCCAGGGGTTGCAGCAGCTGCTGAGGTTGCCCAAAAGCATGGAGATGGTGAAAGACACATTGGTTGAATCTGCCGAGAGAGAAGCACAAGAATTTCAGAGCTTGAAGAGACCTGGGAGAGAGTCCCGGTCCCTACTGAATGGAGAAGGAAATTGAATCCCAGAGAGGACCTGGGACTCACATGGGGTTCTATAATTAGAAAGGAACAAAGCTGGGGCATGAACCTGGGACTCCTGACTCCAGAGTCTTGCCTCACTGATTTATTTGTTCGTTTTGTACTACAGGGTGACGACAGGATCCGAGGCTTGCTCTGAGTTGACTTTTAGAGGTGCAAACATAGTCCGGGAGAGGAGCGGCCCAAATAGGAGACACTGTCTTTGTTCCAAAACCTCGATCTTGAATCCCCTAATGGATGTACAGCTAGGATGAAGCAACTTCTATAAAACATACAGGAAAAATAACCATGATTCTAGCCACGTTCAGGCACACCTCCATCCCCACTTATGTCATAGATACGGGTGCACATTGCCTTCCGAATTCTGTCCTCCTTGACCCCTAGGGGTCAGTCCCAGTCATTCTGTCATTCAGTCATTTTGCATGTGAGTATCGACTGTGCCAGGTCAGTGATAGAGACCTGGTAGGGCGATCAGTGGAGCCTGACAGCCCTACAGGTCCCATGATGTCATCTCCAACTGTGCGCCTTCTAGGTACAGAGCATCCAGGCATCCCGTTCCAGACGAGTACTTGTTCTCTGTCATCAGAAATTACATCCAAAGAATGCACCATCCTTGGCGGGTGGGGGAGCTAATTTCTCTCTTGGGCAGTCAAAATGTGAGAGTTCAAAGACTCTGATAAGATTTCTTCCAGATACAATACTCTTTCTGAAAATGGAATGAAACTTCTCATGACAAGAGGAAAGCTGCTGGGATGGGCCCCGTCCTCCTGCTAGATGCACCACGGCTACAGTTATGGCGTGGGTTGCATACTGAGTTACCCTGCTCTTCAGTGGAGGCTGTAGAATCACTGAGCACAATGCTTAAGCTGGAAGGAACCTTAGAGGTGGAATCACCAAATACAACGTCAGAGCTGGAAGGAACCTTAAGGGTTATGGCATAGACTTGAACCTAGGTCTTCCCTCTTCAAAGCAGCCATCCTGCACCCTGCCACCATTTCAACCAACAAACTCAAAGGCAAAGCTCAAGTGCCTGCTCTGTAAAGCACCATGAAATCTTCCGATACACAGATTTCTCATGCACCTCTCCCGAGGGTATGCTCTCCAGTGCGGTACTCATAGCCCAAGAGAAGGGAAGATACAGGGTCAGAATGTTTGAGAGAAGGCTTGAATCATAGAGTTAGGAAGCTGAAGGCACCTGGGCCTGGATGGGCAGGTCTAGGGCACAGAAGTGAGGGCAAGGAGGGAGCATCTGTAAGTGGAGGAGGGACCATCTTCAGCAACAAGCACAGCCTCCTTCAGGCTTGTCTGGGTTCCGGCCTGCTCCCCAGTTAACTTAATACCCAGGGGCTGCAGAAGACTTGGGAAGTTACTTTGGCTAAGGGGTGGTATTCATCCTGTCTGCTCCATCGACGTACATATGTAGTGCCTAGACTAGGCCAGAGACTTAGGGGTTCCAGAAGTTTCTTCACTTGGGAAACATCTGTTTGATTTGGCCTTGTCTGAGCCAGGCCCAGTGCAGGGGCTGGAGATGGGCCCGGAGCACTGGAGTCTGCAGAGGCTTCACCTCTCAGCCCCCGAGGGCAGATCCACTACTAGTCCTGGTCAGCTGCTGCACTGCATTCTGACGGAAGCTCAGCTGACAGTCGGGGGCAGGGCCAAGGGCAAGGATACAGACAGCTTCTCACCAAAGACTCAGGGACAGGCGGCCAGGAGGCTAGTTTGCTGTGGAGGGAAACTGAGTGCACTGGAAAGTAAGTCTAAAGTAATGAATGTCAGCCCGACTCAAAGGTCCCAGAGGGCTTCCAATTTTCTGAGGGAGCACATTTTCTGAGGGATACTTAGTTCCTGTACTTCATACTCAGTGAGGCTCTTGGTAAGTGGTAAGTCACTGTATACATGGGTCTCTGGGACAGGCTGATGATGACAGTGAGTACGGCAGGCGAGCAGGAAAGCCTGCGCTGGCTGAAAGGCAGGATCCCCATCTTCTTGTAGGTTCCTTGATAAAGGGGTGAATGGCCTTCTCACCCCTGGTGCCATCAGCTCAGCTGTGATCGTTGGGCATAAAGCCATGCCACGGTTAAAGCTTGGCCCGTCAAGACCTTGATTCCATTCCTGGCTCCATCTCTTACTAGCAGTGGCACTTCGGACCAGTTATTTCACCTCTCTGAGTCTCAGGTTACTCAGATGTAGACAAGGTCACCCCGAAGTAGCACAAGGCCTGAATGTGTTTGGCACTAGAAAGCCCTCCTTCCTTCTATTCTGTGCTTGACTAGAGCAGGGAGGTCCCTACAGGTGGTTAGGATTAATACGCTCATTGCTTTAAAGGTAATTTATAAATAGTCTCTGGTCCAGATTGGTGTCTGAAAGGTGGTTAAGAAGGGGTATGATGGGACTGTGAGAGTTCAGTATTGCTGTCACACTTCTCTCACAGAGTTGTGTTAACAACACGAACAGCCTTCCACTTACTTCATCTATCCAGAAGAACAAAGCATTTGGCTTAAGTGTGTCCTAGGATGAGCAAAATGAGATTAGAAACAAAAGCACAGGGAAGGGGGACCACTCCCTAAGAGCTGGTAGGAAGTGGTAGCCAGGGTCTGTTGGCCAGTGAACCCTCGGGAAGCTTCCAGAGGAAACTGTGCACAGGGCTTCCCTAGGGCAGTCACATGCTGCACCCATAATATACCCCGAGCTGTGCATAAGATGTGATGCACTGCAGAGGACACAGTCACCCCTCTTCACAGACTTGTCCCCCACTTAGGGGAGCAGGAACAGATGTCTCTGAATACCTCTCTCCAACATTTTGGGTGCCCAGACACCGCGTCTACCTTTCTGAGGACAAGTTCACCCCCAAATGGCCTGACCATCTGGCAGTGTCTAAAACTTAGGAGGCTGCCATCTACCTCACTCCAAAAAATGACCAGAACAAGGCCTTCTATGTGCCAACCGGAACACAGTCCCATTTTGTTTTTCACGTAGGAGGAAGGGCCCTCTCCTCATCACTTTCAGAGCCAGGGTTATGGGGGCGCGGGGGGCAGGAGGATGTAGTTGAGGGAAAAAACGAGGAGGCACCAGGTTTGGGTCCTACTTTTCACTTTGCTGTGTGGCCTTGGGCAAGTCATGTTTCCTCTCTGAGCCTCTGCTTTCTCATTAGCAAGACAAAAGTGTTGAACTTGAAATTTCAGGGTTGTGCACCAAGGCTAATTCATTGAAAGTGGCTGTTGAGAAGGAGTTCAACGTCATGTTCAGTTGCAGGGGGGAAGAGTGCTGAGAGATGTAGTTCATGGGCCACAAATTGCCATCCTGGATGGAATCATTTGAAAATCCCTTTCAAACATCTAGCAAACTGCGAGTTGCTCGGCCAAATCTACTAATGGTCATATATTTTTAGGGCCAAATAGTATTTTAAAATGTTTACATTAGTTACCAAAATTTTAAAATATGGAAATTCACGCAAAAGATACTCACATGGCATCTTTTGGCTGGAAGGGAGTTACAGCTGTCCCTTTTTACATGGGACAGGCACCATCTTTCCTAACTGCTTCACTTATTTGTTACCTATGTGGCCTTGTGAGCCATTGTGACCCTGTCCTAATACTCTTGTGCTCTCCTCTCCGCATTTTTCCACCTCGTGCTCCCACACCACCCCTCACCAGACCACACACTTGCCTTCATCAGGGGCATTCTCGTCCCACACAGACCACATCTGGACGCTGAAGAAAGGCGCCCAGCAGGCGATGTAGGCCAGCACAATGACGAAGGTCATCTTCACAGTCCGGATCTTGGCCCGTGAGATGGTGCTGGTGCTGCTGACCCGGGATGGCAGCCCCCGTGTGGCTGCAGCTGGTGCAGAAGGAGGTGAGGGCCGGTTCCAAGTCCTCCAACCCCCTCCTTCTACCTTCCAGGCCCCGGTCTTGACTTTTAGGTTCTTACAGATTTCATGGCAGATGAGGCTGTAGCAGGCCGTGAGCATGGCCACAGGCAGGATGAAGATGGCCAGGGTGGTCCAGGTGATGTAGGCCCGTGGCCCCCAAGGAAAGCGGAAGTCTGCCCAGCAGTCCAGCACTCCAAGAGCCCTGGATCACCTCTCGTAAAGAAAAAATGAAGACTTGAGGGAGGCTGAGGATGGCAGCCAGCAGCCAAGGAGCTGCAATGAGAGGGTAGGTGGACCTGCTGGGCTGCTGGAGGCTGCACAGGGGGTGACAAACGGCCAGGTAGCGGTCAAGCGTCATGGCCAGCAGCATGTAGGTGGAGGCGAACATGCTGAGCACCTGCAGGTACTTGATGGCCCGGCAGAGGGGGTCGGGGCCCTGGAAGCGGTAGGTGATGTCCCACAGCAGCTGGGGCAGCACCTGGAAGAGCGCCACGCCCAGGTCCGTCAGGGCCAGGTGCAGCACGAACAGGTGCATGCGGGAGCGCTTGCGGCCGGGCTGCCCCACCGTCAGCAGCACAGTCAGGTTGCCCCCTGTCGCCAGCACCAGGACAGTGGCCAGGACGCCGATCTCCACCTTGGCCAGCTCCTCATCCCGGCCCAGCCAGGGTGTGGTGGCATTGGGGACAGAGAGGGTGCTCCCGGGCGTGGGGCTGGTGATCCAAGGAGGCCCAGGATCCATGGTGGAAGTTTGCTGGGAGGGAACGGGAGGAAGGAGAGGGATGGATGGAGAGTGTGAGTGTGAGTGGAGAGGTTGGTTG
Source organism: Balaenoptera acutorostrata (assembly GCF_949987535.1). Lineage (NCBI taxonomy): Eukaryota > Metazoa > Chordata > Mammalia > Artiodactyla > Balaenopteridae > Balaenoptera > Balaenoptera acutorostrata. The sequence continues at coordinate 163,206,444 of NC_080064.1, forward strand.
AAGGAGATGGAGTGGGGAGGGGAAGTTTTAAGATGGAAAAAAGGAGAAGGTTGGGGATGACCGGGAAAAGGCTGAAACTGGGTGGAAATCGTTAAGAAGATGGGGGTAGAGAAGACGATGGAGAATGAGATAAGGAAGGAGAAGATGCTGATCCCAGAGAGGGGAGGGGGAACCCAGGAGCGAAGGGAAGGAGGGGTCAGGGAGGCAAGGTGTCAGGAAAGGAAGAATGGATGAGGCTGTGCACGGTGAGGCCTCTGGAAGGGAAAGAAGGCTGGGGCAGCTGGCACCACTCCCAAATCCACCCCAAATTCACTCTCTCCAAACTTTTCTGGAAGCGGAAAGCGGATGTCCCTAAGCCTGCTTGGAGGCGCGCTCCCGGCCATCGGTGTCGCCCGCCGGCCTGGAAGCCCCAGCCGAGCCCACGCGCCCCGGCCGGCGTGCGGCGACCAGCGGCAGCTGGAGCGCAGCGGCTCGGCCGAGCGAGTTTTATGCTGTAGCGCAGCCCGAGCGCAGCGGCACCTCGGCTCGCCGGTTGGCTCCTGCAGAGGAGGGCGGGGTGACACCCACAGGAGGAAGGACCGAGAGCCTGGGTGGAGGGGTGGGGGTAGGTGTCGGGGGAGGGTCCTGGAGGAGGGACAGAGGGGCGGTGGACCAGGGACAGGGAGCCAGAGAAGCGGACGAGGCGAGCAAGCGCTCACCAGCCGGCGCGACCCACGGACCCTCAGACAGACAGATAACCTCACCCTGGCTCGCACCTGGAACCCCCGGACTGTCTCCCGAGACAGGTGCACACCCGGGGGACGGGTGGTGGCCACCCACCTATGTGGGGACTTCAAGGCTGCCTGCTCTGTTGGGTCCCTGAACGGGGCTCCCCGTTAGCCCAGAAAGGTCCAAAATCTGCAGGGGTGGCCAGGTGGGCGAGGCAGGGCCCCAGACGGAGCCCACGGCCCTTGGGGGTGACGTCAGACCACAGACTCTGTTGGAGACTTGGAGCCATAAAGGGGGGGAAGAAAATGCGAGGATGTGTTTGGAGAGGGGTCAGTGGTGGTGACGGGAGAGAAGTGGGGGTGGGAGCAGTTAGACCTGGAGTCCTGGGCTTCAGGGGAAGGTTTAACCCCCGGCCCCCCCCCTCCCGCCGAGTCTTTCACCAGCAGTAGCCTCAAGGCAGTTAACCACCCTGTGAGGTAGAAAACTGAGGCCGCAGAAGTCATGTGACTTGCTCTAGAAGATCACGGAACTAGTAAAGCAGTGTGCTTTTCCTAGAGCAGCCTTGACTAACAGCCAGTGTGTGAGAGGCACTGGAGCAATAAAAATAGACCCCCAGGGCCCAGAGGAAGCTTAGAACTCAGCGGAGAAAGCAGTGCGTGGTAGTGGTTGTGGAATTCACTTTGTTTTTAGTACACATAGGAGGTGGATTGTTGGGACTCTCCAGAGCAGATTAGAAGTGCCTTAGGAGTGACAATAGCATCGTCTACCACCCTCAGAAAGGTCAGGACCCATCATCGTACCAGAGGTCCCCTTGTCTTGCCTTATAATCAAACCAGACCCCCATTTACAGTGTCATCCACCCACCCACACACCCAATTAACATCACTTTTTGAAGAGTCTCTGTCCTGAACAGCCCACACGTTCATCTCCACTTCATCCCACTCCACAGTTCAAACACTCACCATTTCTCACCTAAAATACCCTAGCATCCTCCTCTTGTGCTCTGCAGCCCAAGCCCCAACTTCTCAAGGATTTTGCTCTTTATGAATAATTATTTTAAGTCTCTCTACTGGATCACTCCCATCGGCAGGCAAACAAACTCTACTGCTGTGCATTTAAAAAACATATATATAACCCACCTCAGTCACTGGATCCCGACCTCCAGCTGTTACAATCTCTTCCCCTTGATGGCAAAACTCAAAAGGCCTGTCATTTCTTGATGTATTCATTTAAAGTTATATATATTTAAACATATGTTTTAAAATGTTACATATTACATAAATGATATCATACTGCATATACCATTCTGGAACTTGCTTTTCAAATTCTACTTTATTTTTGAGATCAGTCCATGATAATACATAGGTCTAGTTCATTCACATTCGAGTATGTGAATATAAAACATTTTATTTATTCAGTGCCTTATTTTTATAGTTTAGGTTATTTCCAGCGGTTATTTTTTCTTTTTTTTTTTTTTGCTATTTATTTTTTAATGCTGCAATGAACATTCTTATATATGTGTCTTTGTGTGTGAGAATTTCTCTCAGGTGTACATAGAGAAGTATATGCTTGATATCAGTATTGTTGTGTCATACAACACATGAATTTTCAGTTAGATAGGACCATATCTTAAATCTTAAATATTTTATCTCTAAATTTGTTCTACTGATTTATTCTCCCCCCAGCTGCATTTGAGTTTCTCATCATCCTCACAGACAGGCTTTTTAATTTTCACCTATCTGATAGGTATAAAATAGCATCTCATGTTGCTTTTAGTTTCTATTTCTCTGACTACTAATTATTTTGAGTATCTTGCCATGTATTTATTTACTGTTTGGATTTCCTCTTCTGTGAGTTGTTTATATCCTCTGCACAATTTTTTATTAGGTAGTTTTTCTTATCAGTTTGTAGGAAATCTCTATATGTTCTGATATGAATCTTTGATGTATTCTGAGACGTTGCAGATATCTTCTCTAATCTGTCACTTATCTTTTAATTTTATTTATGGGGTCATTTGTTACAAAGAAAGTTTAAATTTTAATGAAATCAATATTTTCTTTTATCATTTCTGCTTTTTGTGTCTATCTCGAGGACAGAGATATCCCGTATTTTTTTCTAACACTTTTAACATTTGTTTTTCACTATTTAGGTCTTTAATCCATTCAGAATTCATTTTGGGTATCTGTGAGGTAAGAATCTAACTTCTTTTTTTTTTTTTTCCCACATGGCAAACCAGTTATTCAATTTATTGAGTACTCCATCATTTCCCACTGTCAGCTGTATAATATATTGTTTCAAAATATGTATAGGGGGGGAATTCCCTGGTGGCGCAGTGGTTGAGAATCTGCCTGCCAATGCAGGGGACACGGGTTCGAGCCCTGGTCTGGGAAGATCCCACATGCCGCGGAGCAACTAGGCCCATGAGCCACAATTACTAAGCCTGCGCGTCTGGAGCCTGTGCTCCGCAACAAGAGAGGCGACGATAGTGAGAGGCCCGCGCACCGCGATGAAGAGTGGCCCCTGCTTGCCACAACTAGAGAAAGCCCTCGCACAGAAACGAAGACCCAACACAGCCATAAATTACAAACAAACAAACAAAAAAAAACCATATAATGCGGTAGCAATTGGAATGTTTAAAAAAAAATATGTATAGGGCTATTTCTGGGGTCTCTGGTCTGTTCCATTGTTTTATTTTTCTATCCCTGCTCTAATATTTCACTGTTTTAGGTACTAAAGCTTTATAATAAACTTTAATATATAGTAAAAAGCAAGCCTCCCCTTTGCTCTTATTTTCAAAATGGTTTTCACCAGTTTGAAATTGTGAAGTTTGGTATCAGTTTGTCTAGTTCCACAAAAATTTCTGTTGAGCTTTTGGTTAAAAGCATTGAATTTTGAGAATAATTTGGGGGAGAACTGACATATTTATGATTTTATTCAGATCTATTTTTATGTCCTTCAGTAATATTTTATACTTTTCTTCATAAATGTTTTCCAAACTTTTGATAGATTTATTCCCATATACCTAACAATTTCTGTTGCCATTATACATAGAATGTTGTTCCATCACATTTTCTAATAACTAATTAGTTATTGCCAGTATTTGGGAACAACATTGATTTTTGTAACTTGCTCTTAAATTCAGCAGTTTGGCTGCACACTCATATTAGTAAATTATTTTGGACTACCTATGCATATAATGTTGTCTGCAAACAGCAATCATTTTTTGTCTTTTATTCTGAATCTATTTTGCTCTTATTTCTTTTTCTTGTCTGAGTGTGATAGCTAAGACTCCACTACAGTGTTGAAGGGCAGGCAACATCGATTTCTGACTTTAGTGAAAGTGCTTCTAAATTTCACCGTTAAGTATTATATTTATGGTAGATCCTCTTCACTTTTTAATTTTTAAAATCTACTTATCTACATGCACATAGTATAAAGGGTCAAATGATTCTATACTGTAGTTATGATACTACCCCTAGAGGTAATAATTTTCAAATCCCTAGAGGTAATAATTTTCTTCCATTAAAATTTTTTATTAAAGAAAATTTTAATCATATACAAAAGTAGAGAGAATAGCATAAGGAAACCCCATGTTTCCATCACCTAGCTTTAACAATTATCAATAGATAGCCAATTTTGTTTTATCTACCTCTCCATTCACTTCCCCTCCACCCCAAAATTGTCCTGATGCAAATGTCAGACATCATATCATTTCATCAGTAAATACTTCAGATGCATTTCTAAAGAAATAGGATTCTTAAATATAACTATAATATAATCTCCCAGACTATGAAAAATTCACTAACATTATCAAATATTCAGTCAGCTTTCACAGTTCCTTGATTGTCTAATAAAAAGTGGTTGATGGCCTTAAAATTTTTAACAGTTTGTCTGAATCCAGATTCAGAAAAGGTTCATACATTGGCACCAGTTAATGTGTCTCTTAAGTCTGTTTTTTTATAGATTCCATTTTCATCTTTTTGTTTCCTTTGTTCCCTGTAGTTTTGTTTTTGTTATTTTATCCTGTAGTTTCCCACAATCTATATTTTGACCTTTGCATCCCTGTGAAGTTGTTTAATAAATTCCTCTGTTTACTGAGGACTGATAAGATCCTGGTTAGATTTTTTTTTAGCAAGAGTACTTCATAGGTATTCTTGGATGCTTCCATCAGGGATAAATAATGTCTGATTGTCTATCTTTTTGCGATGTCAGCAGCCAGTAGTAGATCCATTGCATGGATCTATTAATTCATCAGGATTGCAAAATTATTATATTCTAATTCTATCATTCCTTCATTGCTTATTAATTTAAATAATCCTATAAAGAGAATCTTCTCTTCTTCAACTGTTTGGTCACCCTGAGGTACAGTTTGCACAGAAAAGACAAAATTAATGCTTAGTACTGTTCCATTATTAATAGTTTTCAAATAATGAATTGGTTCCCTGGAATTCTTCAAATCATCGATTTAAGTATATTTAATGTGTTTCAATCACTTAGAGTTATTATTTTGATGCTCAGATGGTCCTATTTTTGGTCAATGGGAGCTTATTTAAGTTGGCACCTGAGTCTGTTTGTATTTGTGTTGTTCATTTGGCAATAAATATTAATCATTTTAATGTACATATCTTTTAATTGAGACATAATTCACATACCATAAAATGCACCTTTTTTATGGAATGAAAGATTCTTTAAATTCTATAGTGCTTTACAGTTTTCAAAAGTTTCACACGCATGATTTCATATAATTCCATAATAAACCCCCTTTTCACCCTACCCCTATACTGCCCCTGCCCCCTTCCCTCTCCCCACTGGTAACCACTAGTTTGTTCTCTAGATCTGTGAGTCTGATTCTTTTTTGTTTTATTCACTAGTTTGTTGTATTTTTTTAGATTCCACATATAAGTGGTATCACACAGTATTTGTCTTTCTCTGACTTATTTGGCTTAGCCTAGTGCCCTCCAAGTCCATCCATGTTGCTGCAAATGGCAAGATTTCATTCTTCTTTTATGGCTGAGTAGTATTCCATTATATATATATAAACACAGGTTGCTTCCATACTTTGGCAACTGTAAATAATGCTGCTATGAATGTTGGGGTGCATGTATCTCTTTGAATGAGTGTACAGTTCAGTGGTTTTTAGTATAGTAAAATTATAGTGCAACCATCATCAACATCTAATTCCAGAAGATTTTCATCACCCCCAAAAGAGACCCCATACCCACCAGCAGTCACTCCCCATTCCTCTTCCCTCTCAGCCCCCAGCAACCACTATTTGCTTTCTATCTGTATGGATTTTCCCATTCTGAACATTTTAGATAAATGAAATCATACAATATGTGGCCTTTGTGTCTGGCTTCTCTCTCTTAGCATAATGTTTTCAAGGTTCATCCATGAACCTTGTATGTATCATTACTTTATTCCTTTTTATGACTGAATAATATTCCATTGTATGACTATACCACATTTTATTTACCCATTCATCAGCCGATGGGCATTTAGTTTGTTTCCTCTTTTTGGCTACTATGAATAATAGTGCTATGAACATTCATGTATAAGTTTTTGTGTGGACACATGTTGTCAGTTCTCTGGGGTATACACCTAGAAATGGAATTGCTGGGTCATATTTGGTAACTCTGACTTTTTAAGGAACTGCCAAATTGTTTTCCAAAGAAGCTGAATCATTTTGTCTTGAGTCCTTTTGACAAAACCTTAGTTTTCTTTGATAGCTCTCTTACTTTCAGGTGTGACAAGGAATTTTTTTATATAAGTATCATACTGAACACATTTTTCTCCACTTGATTTTTTTTCACTTAACATATCCTGAAGATTTCTTCATAGGAGATTACAGAGATATTCCTCTTTTCTTTTTGCAGTTGCTTAGTACTCGGTTTGTAGAAGTACCATAGTTTATTCCTCCAATCCTCTTTGATGGGCATTTTGCTTGTATCCAGTCTTGCTGTTAAAAATAGTGCAGCAATAAATTGCCTTATATATATATTTTCCCATATTTTGCGGTAGATGATTAAAAATTAGATTGCTGGGTTTTAAAGTATTTGCACAAACAAGTTTGCTATGTATTGCCAAATTCTCCTCTGTAGGGATTGAACCAACTTTCATTCCTATTGTAATGTATGAGAGAGCCTGTTTCCCCATAGTCTTAATAGCAGTGTATTCTTAAATTTTGGATTTTTGCCAATCTAAGTTAAAAATAATATTCTCAGCATAGTTTTAATTTGCCTGTTTTTTATTATGAGTGAGGTTGAACATCTTAATGTTAAGAGCCGTTCATATTTCTTTTTCTAATAATTATTGATATCTCTCGCCAATCTTTCTGTGATTGTTGACCTTTTAATTCTCTCCTTTAGAACTTTTATATACTTTGGTAATTAACTTTTGTCTGACATTTAACTTGCAATTTTTTTTCACTTTGTCATTGATCTTTTTACGTGATTTGTGGTATTTCTTGACAAAGACAACCATTCTTAACTCATTTAGTATTTATTTGCTATTAACGTCCATATTTCTAATTAACAAACATATACTATTCTTAGTTTTCATTTTAAGCACTATTTATTGACCTTCCCTTTGAGCATATGGTGTCCTTTCAACAGAGACCCACTGCTCACATCATATTTCCTGTACCCCCATCTTCTCAATAGAGTAATGGGAAGAGTAACTTGTGAGTCTCCATCTGAGACCAACTGTATGAACTGAAAGTTGAATCTTTACGCAGTAATAAAGATTGGTAAAGCCTTTAGCCAAAATACTTAAAAATTTAAGAAAGACATGATTCATCCTCAAGTAATTTAATCTAATCCTTTAGAAAGGATTTGCTTCCATGGATTTGAATGTTGGTTTCTACATTACTAACTAGTAGACTAAGATGCAGAGAAATAAAAATTGAAGTTGTTAGATGCCACTTCAATTAAAGAAGAAAGAAGTGTTCTGTTTTCGTATGTTCAACTTGAACACAATGTTTTCAGGAGTAGACTTACTGTGAAAAATAAAATTTATTTACATATTTATCAATAACTCTTCTCTTAATAATCTTCCATTTTGGCCAAAAGGGTGAACTCAAAATCCTTCCCACATTATTATTGGCCAGTGAAGAATGGGGACTATGTGTCCCTCTTGTGCCACACCATGACCTGGGCAGAAGAAAGTAGATAAGGAGGCTTCCCTGGTGGTGCAGTGGTTAAGAATCCGCCTGCCAATTCAGGGGACATGGGTTTGAGCCCTGGTCCAGGAAGATCCCACATGCCGCAGAGCAACTAAGCCCGTGTGCCACAACTACTGAGCCTGCGCTCTAGAGCCCACGAGCCACAACTACTGAAGCCCACGCACCTAGAGCCTGTGCTCTGCAACAAGGGAAGCCACCGCAATGAGAAGTCTGCGCGCCGCAACGAAGAGTAGCCCCCGCTCACTGCAACTAGAGAAAGCCCGAGCGCAGCAACGAAGATCCAACGCAGCCAAAAATAAATAAATTAAAATAAATAAATTAAAAAAAAATCCCCAGAAAATTAAGAAAAAAGAAAAATAAGAAAGTAGATAAGGGCATTTTGCTCCTTAGCCTCTGGGTGCCTAGCCTGCAGAGGCCTCTTCTTGGTTGGGACTCAGAACCCTCTCAGAGTGTTGAGTTACTTGCCAGAGCTGGCACTTCAGAGCGATGCCTGGTTCCTTGTCGTCACACTTGTCATCCACCAGGTGCTGGCCTTTCTGTTTCCCTGAGTAACCCTTGATTCAGTGTCCCATAAATGTCTTGATGGAGGAAGCAGTCAGGGGAAGATGGGCCATTATGGGGACTAATGCATCTTTTACAGCCTTGGTGTTGCCACTGTCTTCTGTTAAGTTGGTTTAACCCTGAGACTGCTGGAAAGCCAATGGGTAAAAGAAGTTGATGTAGAGAATGGGAGGGTCAGCTGAACCAGTGTTGATCTCAGGGATTCTCCAAAAGTCTCCAGTTCCTCTCACCACAAAACATCTTGAAAAGTCCTAGAATGTTGGAGTTGAAATGGACTTGTACCTTGATTCGACCAAGAGGCTGAGGAGTGATGGAAAGGATCTCAGAGACCATCAAGTCCCATTCTCTCCTTTTCCAGAAGAAAGTCCAACCCGAAAGCCAAAGATGAAAGTGAGGTTCTCAACACCACATGGATATCGAAGGTGAGAGCCTGACCAGGATCCAAATCTGTCCACATGTTCTTTTCTCCATCGATCCCTCAGGACAGTGGTTCTCCACCCTGGCTGCACATGTGAATCTCCTGAACAAATTGTAAAATGCCCAGGCCTCACCCACAGAGAGTCTGATCCACTGCTGTAAGGCAAAGGTTTCAGCACTGAAGCTGATAAAGCCAACTCAGTGCTTGACCCCTACTGGAAGGTCAATAAGCTTTTGTTGAATATTAATTCAGAATTTAATGAGCACAAAAGAATAAATGAATTATCCCCACCAGGTAACGTTGTTTTATTTCTCAACGTTATTGTAGACAGTTAAAAATATTCACAGAAGTAGAGAGACTAGTATAATAATTTGTATAGTATCTAATTTGCCTTTAAATAGAGGTTTTTTTGGAGAATAGATCAGAGAAGTGACTCTAATGCTGCTGAGAATACCCACAGCCCCACTAGGCCAGGGTCGAGTTACCTGTGTGCAGTATCTTTGGATACCTCTCAGACCACATCCCCCTGAACCTGTGGCAGGTGGGGGAACCCAGTGCCCAGGCATCCTGGCGGCCAGAAACATAGCAGGCGGCTAAAGATTGGGGGCCCTTTATACAATATGCCTGTTCCGCAATCCTGGCCCCAGGGCAGACCTCAGCTCCAAGGGGAGAAGAGGCAGAGTTAGTGCTATATAGCGTCCCTATTGCTGGGGCTGTCTCCCAGAGGTACTCAGCTCTCTGCCGTGGCTTTTTAGAACAGGAGGTGATCCTGTTATGCTCAAATAACTCCGCCTTTGACTCCCTTTGGGGGACGGTTGAAATTTTCTCCATTGATTATCATCAGTTCATGAGAAAGTCTTAGTTTTCCTTTTAAGCTCATTGTGGCTATCAGAACTCTAATCAATTTCCTTGAAGTTTAATGAAATGAAAGCAGTGACTCACTGAAGATAAATGCATAGCACAGCTCTCTAGTTTCCAGGTAAGCTGGTCCCCAGCCAACTTAGTGGACTTGACCGTTTGAGGCTAGGAGCCCTGGAGAGAGGGGCCCTGGGGCGGGGGCGGGGGTGGGGCAGAAGTGGGGAGGGGCACAGCTGCTGAGCCCGAGCTGGGGAAGGTGGGGGACAGCTACTGAATACTGCTTCCTTCTCTAGTGCTCCCCCTTTCCCCAGAGTAGAGTCTCAAGTCTCATCATTAAGCAGGCCCATGTACTTCCTCCCCCCCTTACCCCCTCCAGCACCCTACCCCCACCCCCGTTCAGCCATGTGGGAGGAGGGAGGCCGGCTTTCAGGGATCTGCTCTTCTTTTCCTTTACTTCTTGCTACATTCTCCCTCCATGTTCCCAATACCCTCATGCTGTGCCCAGCAGCCCAGGAATCCCCGTGGCAAGTTTTATTGCCCAGGTTGGGTGGGTGGATATGTAGGTGACAGCCCATGTTAGAGACATTCCTCTTCTCATCCACACTTACCTAGTCTGTGCCCCACTAATGGGGGAGGGGTGGCAGGGAGCTCATGTATCTATATTGCTAACACTTACAGGCAGGCAGCATGAAATGACCAACGTATCTATTATTCATCCCTGATGATAACAATATCCCCAGCTCTTACCATGGCTCTTGGCACATGGTGGGTGCTCAATAAATGTTTGTTGGAAAGATGGATGGAAGAAATGGAAAAGTCATTGGACCTAAAGTCAGGAAACCTACGTTTTCCTCCTGGTGCTGTTAGTAACTCAGTGTGCCTTTGATGAAGTCACCTCATCACCCCGGCCTCAGTTTCCTCTCACGTAAACCAAGGTGGTTGGATGGGTTGATCTCTAAATTTCCGGCCATGCCTCTTTTATGGCTCTATGCTGGCACAATTCCTGACCCAAGCTCAGCTGTTAGGGCCAAATATTGAACCCCTCAGGAGATACGTTTAAAACAGACCTGAAAAATGGCATCTAATCCAAGGAGAAGCTGTAATTCTGAAAATTCAGAGCCAACGGGGCCAAGAAATTCAAAGTCATGGGCCAGATTAGTTTTATGGGGGCTGATTCTGAGCCAGAGTCCCAGTCAGCAGTGGGTATCAGTAACTGCCCCACAGAGGATGTCCGCATATCATGCAGCGGGACCAGGCTGCAGGGTGTTGTGGGAACACAAGGTGAGAGGCTCATCCTGTGAGGCAGTGCTGTTCTGTGAGATGCCTCCCACGCGGGCCCAGGCCCATGCCCTTCCCAGGGCTCATCTAAATTCACATGTGGTCTCTAACATATTTCTGCCTTCAGAATTGGGTGTCCTGACTGCCTCAATTCAAGGAATGTCATTGTAGAGCCATTAAGGACCAGTTTAAAATGGAATTGCCAGTATACAACAGGGGCCTACTTATGGCACAGGGAATTATATTCAATATCTTGTAATAACCTATAATGGAAAAGAATCTGAAAAAGAATATATATGTGTATATGTGTGTGTGTATGTGTGTGTGTGTGTGTGTGTGTGTGTGTATAACTGAATCACTTGGCTGTACACCTGAACACAACATTGTAAATCAACTATACTTCAATAAAAAAAGTAGAATTGCCAGCCAGTTTCTACAGTGAAGCTTTAATGAAAAGAAGGAAGATACTCCAGACAAAGGATTACATAGGAAGGTGGATTAGAGTGAACCAGTATGTGGAGAGATGTACAGACTTGAGTTTGTTTGTTTGTTTTTAAATATCTACCCGGGTGCCAACATTATACATACATTATCTCAGATTCTCACTGCAACCCTGGAAAATAAACACCATGTTATTATCCTTTTCTTTTTTCTCTCTCTCTTAATGGTGAGGAAATTGAGATGATTCAGAGAGGTTAAGTGACCTGCCCACACAGCCAGTAAGTGAGGGACCAGGATTCCAGATCTTTTCCAGAAAAGACTCCAGAACTCAATCTTTCTGCCAAAATATGCTGTTCTTATGTACTTGGAAGAGGAGACATTATCCCCATTATCTACTTATACAAACAATAATACTAGTAACAGCTAATATTTACATACCCTTAGGAGTTGAAAAATTACCTTACATTATCTCATTTAATTCTCACCATAGTCCTTTTGGATGGGTATTTCAGTCCTATTTTTTAAGGAGAAGGATAGTAATGTTCGGAAGAGCTAATCACTAGGACAAGATCACCAGGACATAAACACTGAGACAAGGGACAAAAACAAAAGCCCTTTGGAGTCCTCATAAGGAGTATAAAGGGATTCCGAGAGTAGAACTTGTGAAAGTCACTGCTCTAAGCCAATCCTCTTCTCAACTTTGCAGTTCTACCTCTTTTTTCCAGTCACACAGAATTGAAATTCAGGAATCGTAGACCCAGGAACTTTAAACATGGAAGGACTCTCAAAACTGGCTTCAAAGTGGAGTCTGGAAGTTCCTCAAACGTGCCCCAGGGGCTGCCCTGGGGGGTGAAAGGAAGGTCAGGTTGGGAGTGGGGCTCCAAGGAAAATTGTAATTCATAAAACTGGCCCCAGAGTCTCTCACACAGAATTTGCCTTGGCTTAGGGAAAGACTTAACAAACCGCAGGGCGACAGAGGTAAGACACTGATGACATGATTTGGAAGGCAGCAAGGAAGAGATGGTTAAACCACTAGCATAAAAAAATAAGCCAGGATTTGGAAAGTGAAGAAAGGGGGGAAGAGGAGGAGGGAGAGAGGGCGGATATTGAGGTTGACGGCTGGTGCTGAGTCGGTAGAAATGGCACATGGGCTTTTTCCAGAACAGGGAAGTCTCCTTTTAGCTCTCTGCTTTTCTGCTGTACGCCTGTCCTCCCCGTGCCCACTTCGTTCCCCTACACATAGCTGCCTGGTGTGAGGACATTTGAGGGGATGGGGAGGGGACTGAGAAGAGGTTGCACCCTACATTTTGGTCAATGTTGAGGCAGAGAGGAAGGAGAAACCTGCAAGACGCAGAATGAGCACTTAGCAGAGCTGGACGATGGAGCCCAAGGTGACTAGGAGTAAGCAAGGGCTTGTGAACCTCAGGCAGTGTGTGGGGCGGGGGCTCAGATGATCTCCTCTAGATCCTGAGCAGCAGGTGACTCGCTGCTACAAAAGCGTGTACCCCGAGCTGGGCTCCTTGACTCCAAACTCCCCTCAAATGATCCCACTTTTTCTACTGCCTGCTTATTTATCCGGAAACACTGTTTACGGCTCTTCCCTGTGCATGTAGCTACACGGTTTCCTGCTTATTAAGTCAAATCAAATTTCTTAAGCCTGGCCTCTCCCACCATCGTCCATGAATCTTCTGCTCTGGTCAGGCTGCTCTCCCCTCCCATCCACACTGCTGCCTCTGTCCCCACACCTTGGCTTTGTTTTTCCTCTCAGCTGAAAAATGCTGTCTGCCCCTCTAGACTTATCTGAATCCCGCCAGCCTTCAAGGCTCCACCCCTCCACAGCTTCGAACAGCAGGGAAGTTTCTCCTGCCCAGTCTCAGGGCAGGTGAACTGGGTCCTGTTTGGAACTTGGAAATGTTCAATTTTCCCTGCCTCCCTAATAAAGTTGTAAGTGTACCACTCGATGCAGAGATGTCTCACGTGTCTTAATTAACTGATGGCCACATGTCCCAGGCTTTCTGAGACATATTCCATTTCTTGCAAAACTTATCTTAGATCGTGCCTTCTAATTTAGGGTTCAGAAAATACAGACTCTGTGCTGGCAGTGTGATTCAAAAAATATATGTAGCAAAGGACTCCATTGTAATACTCGTTACACATTTGGGCCTCGTGGGCTGGGTATGAATCGGTAGGCAGGAGGCTGTATTTGCTTCAGGCCTTCATGGAGCATTCATGACTAGACCCATTGGGGTTGATGGCTGTTCACAAGGCTTAGACCCTGCGATGCTGGGGATCGATGACCCTCTCTCAACCTCCCAGACATTCGCCCAGATGGAAAAGGAACTCATCAAAAGAGGAAAAGATGAGAGTCAGTGTGTGCGAGACACTCAGAGCAGCAAAGCGTGGTGAGCCCAGAAGCCAGCAGGGCTGGGATGCTCAGGAGAGGAACGCTTATGAACTGGAAGAGCCCTGCCACCAGATGTGCTGGAGGACCCAGAGCAGAGGTCAGTCTGGCTGGGGACCTTATAACAGATCCTAACACTGGGGCGTGCACTCAGTAGGGTGACTATGGAGGCGGACAGAGAAGTGAGCACATCTACCTGGAGGCAGGAGCGACATCCCTGTCATGCAGGCCAAGTGTGTCAGTCCTGTGACAGGAGAGCCTTAGGGGAGGGGGAAGGGCTGGGAGGTGGAGGGAGTGGGGGATGGGGAGAGATGCCAAACCAGGGGTCTGGGAGCCACTCGGTGAGCACGGGGAAGCACAGACGGGGAGCCTCCCCAGATGGCCAGAAGGACTACAGCTCAGAAGCACAGGTGAGGAGGACACCCGAGACGAGCAGAGATTTCAAGCCTGGGATTACAATGATGTTGCTGATGGGTGGTCTGAGCGAGAGTTGTTTTCTGGGTTTTGTTTTGTTTTGTTTTTGTTTTTGAGATATGTAATATTGATCAATTAAATGGAATTTATGCTCAAGAAAGTGTCAATTACCTTTAATAACTTATCTTTGGCTGGTAATGAGCTGAACAGATCACAGAGTCCCCAAGCACTTCAAGGCCTGTTTGGGGGTAAGGTAAAGTCAGCCCGTGAGCACTTGGGATCAGAAGGGTCATTTCCTATGCCTTTAGGAAGAGCCTTTAGACTGAGTTTTCTTTCCCCCACCTTAGGCCCTTTCCCCTTCTGAAGCTTCATTACAAAAGTGCCCAGGGGTTGACTCTGGAATATGTGGTGGTCTTTTCATGCCCTGTTTTTTCCCAGTTGCCCTTGCTTGAGTCATGGTGATGTCACAGGAAGAAGGCAAACAGTTTCCTTATCTGCCAAATGGGGACACTTAATACCAACTTGCAGGTTATTGTGAAGATCAGTGATTGCCTGTGGGAGGTGCCTGACAGAGCTTAGCACACAGTAAGTGTTCAATGAAGCACACGTCGTATTACTTTTTACCCCTGCTGCTGTTCTCTGCTGCTCCTGCTGGCCCTGGCTCCCTTTCTCTTTTTAGAAAGTGAGCATGAAGTTTGGAAATTAGGGCTTAAAATATATTTCCATTAGCCATAGCTTCTTTTGACAGTCCGCTGTGGAGGGGTAAATGATGGTGTGGGCAGGCAGAGATGGAAAAGACTTTTTTTCAGTGACCTGAGCACCTGGGTTATACACAGCCACCACTGACAGGACCATTTGCCTCCAAACCATCACCTTGATGATCCGCCAGGTGTGCAGTGAAAGCCATTTATAAGCACCTTCCTCCTCTTTTCTCCTCTGAATATTTTTAAAAAATCACTTCAGTGTGAAACTAATCAATGACATTCTACCAGATGCTGGGGTGAAGGAAATGGGGAACTAAAATCTTTTCAGGGAAGGTGAAATATAGGTGCATTGATTTAAGAAGAACTAAACTCAATTTTTATCCATTTATTAGGTCCCTACCAGATCTAAAAGAGAACGCTTCTCAATTTGTAGTCTACAAACCCCCAGCACCACAGTCTCCTGGGGGTGCTTGTCTGGAAACTAAACAGGTTCCTGACCTCCCCCTAGTCCTACCAGATCCATCTTTGGTAGTAAGAATCAGGGAGTCACATTTTAAATAAGTTCCCCACCAAAGTTTGAGAATCACTACAACATAGGAAATATAAAGGAGTATAGTTGATATTTTCAGGCAGCTCACAATCTAGGTGGAAATGATAAAAAAGCAGGAAGCTGATACAGTCACTGTGTGTTTTAGGAAGATTATTCTGGCAGCAGTGCACAGGATGGACTTGATTGGGAAGCTGGAGATGGGAGATTCGTTCAGAGGTGTTGGCAGTAGCCTAGCGTGAGATAAGAGCTGGAGGTGCTGAAAAGGAGGGACAGATGCCACATGTCAACCTGCGTCACAGATGTGTGTGTGTGTGTGTGTGTGTGTGTGTTTAATTGCAGGCAGTCACCAATTCCTTTTGAAAGTTGGAAGGCTATAGATGACAAACACATAAAAAGTATGAAATAGTGTGGAAAAAACTGATTCCATTTATGCCAGCAGAGGCCCAAGCACTATCTTATTTTTTTTTCTGCCTATTTAGTTTTTTTAAACCAACATTTTCTAAAACATTTCATCATGGGATCCTTCAAAAATATAAAGCAGGGACTTCCCTAGCGGTCCAGTGGTTAGGACTCTGAGCTTCCACTGCAGGGGGCATGGGTTCGATCCCTGGTCAGGGAACTAAGTTCCCCCAAGCTGCACGGCAGGGCCAAATATAAATATATATATATAAAAAACAGAAGTTGCAAACTAACTGACTGACTGACTGAATCTGTCCCTGACATGTTTTGTTTGTTTAGAGGAGCATTTTTTAAAACTTTGAATTGGTTGCCAATATTCCAAAAAATCAGGTAATTTCACCTAAAAATCCAGATTATGAACTTTTCTTGAAAAACACTCAGATCTGGTAACTTCAGGACCTCATCCAGACAAGGCCACAGTCGCTGGGTCATTGTGAGAAGGGAGGCGCCCTCTCCAGTTTGCCAGAGTCCCCAGGACTCACCTCGTCCCCTCCCCCACTGAGCATCAGTTGCCACTTATCCTCACACCTGTGCTATTTTTTTCTTATAGTGAAGAGCATTAAGAAGCATTAAGAAGCATATTTATGCTCAAGTTGCTATTGAAATTGTTCTTTTATTCAGCCCGATTCACTACGCTACACACCTGTTTCCTGCTGCATTTAAGTTGGCAAGCCCTGCTATAACGTCTATTCACGTCCCACAGAACCAGACGAAGGAAAGAGCTGCTGGGCTGCGTCCGCCCCACCGCTCCCACCTCCACATATTGGTGTAGGAATGCCAGAACCTACAGTACTTCAGAGAGCCTTGGGCTGGGGAGTTTCCCATTAAGTCACTTCGCCTCCCCCAGAACCTCAAGACAACCTCCAGAAAGCACGATTAAAACTAATATGCAGAAAGTTGTAATCTTTTGAGATGGTGTTATAGGTGGCTAACAAAAGAATAGGTGTTTAGTCAAGACTTCCTTGGCTGTCCAGTGAGTGGTTAAGACTCTGAGCTTCCAGGGCTTCTCTGGTGGTGCAGTGGTTAAGAATCCGCCTGCCAATGCAGGGGACACGGGTTCGAGCCCTGGTCCGGGAAGATCCCTCATGCCACGGAGCAACTAAGCCGGTGCGCCACAACTACTGAAGCCCGCGCGCCTAGAGCCTGTACTCCGCAACAAGAGAAGCCACCGCATGGCAACGAAGACCCAATGAAGCCAAAAATAAATAAATAAATTAAATAAATTAATTTTTAAAAAAGAAAGGAACAAACTACTGATACATGCTGTAGTGTGGATAAGCCTCCAAAAAAAAATTAAAAAAAAAAAAAAAAGACTCCGAGCTTCCACTGCAGGGGGCATGGGTTCAATCACCTGGTTGGGGAGCTAAAATCTTGCATGCTGCGTGGCTCAGCCAAAAAAAAAAAAACAAAGGTGTATAGAAAGAGGCGCATCTTGAGAAGAGTCTACTCAAGGGTATTCTAGGTGTAGAAATGTCCGAGGGGGCTCTTCCGTGGCCTCTTCGATAGCCTGAGTAAAATCTCCCTCACAGTCACTCCCTTCCTTTGGGCTGATCCTGTACTCTCCAAGCAGCCATCTGGTTATAAATTCCATTCGGGAAATGTATGTCTTGGAAAGCAGGTGTGAATATTCTGGTCACTGGACAGCCATGCTCAAGCATTGCTCACTTGTAGATATGGAATACACGTTTCTTGTGAGGTATGGTTAGCACAGGCCTATATCCCCCAGGACCTGAATTAATAAAACTGAGCTCCTAGTCGTGCAAAGCTGAGGACCAGAATATTGACAAACAGCATCCTCACCAAGCGACAGAGTCGTTGGCCAGCAAGCCACATTTCACCATTACAGGGACATAGATATGTCCAGTCCCAGGGGCTCCAGCGTCTGCAGTTGGAGACTAGTGGGTCTAAATTTCCTGAGCTGCAGGAGGTTTCTTGGTTCATTTGCTCCTGAGCTCTCACTGTCCCTGGGAGATGTTACTGGTCTCTGACCATGATTAGTTCCTCACACTCTGCTTGACACACAGTAGCGTTCTGTAAATGTTTGTGGGAAGAATTTCAAGCGGAAACATGTTAGCAGAAGCCAGGTGACTGCCCGCCCTCCCAGCAGAGATACCTGAGGTGATTCTTGCTCTGCTTGGGAGGCTGTACTTCTCTCTCAGATTCTACAACTCATCTTGCTAGGCTGACTGTGGCAGAGGGCAGAGCAAGGAGAAGCGAGAGCGGCGCTGGCATTTGGCCAGTGGGCTAAGGCAGGGCTCGGAAATGAAAGGGCAGCATCGCCCCAGCAGGCATCTCTCAGCTTCCTGGTAACGAGAGGCGCTCTCCTGGGATCCCTGGATACCCAGGAGAGGGCGAGGAGGTGGGGGAAGAAAGAAGGAACACGCTGATCAGCTCGGTTTTCCTCTGAGGCAGCAGGTGCAAGGTTAGAGCAGGGCACGGAGGGGATCCTGCCTACTCAGAGAAGACAGGCAGGAGGGGCCCAACACGGGGGCGGGGGGAAGATGTGCCTGGGGCCAGCCCTGCCCATAATGTTAAAAAAATGCTATACATCCTTTGCCCTTCAGTCTAGCTTGGTGTCCTGCCAGCCCCCCGTGAGTGGTGAGTGGAGAGGATGCAGCAGACTCCCACCCCCAGTGTGATCTCAGAGGAAAACTGCACTGATAGACCTACTCTTACGATGGTGCCTAGGACTCCTACAGTGTTAAGCTCTGCTTTTGCATTTTTCAGAAAGAATATTATAATGAACCCTATATACCCACCACCTTTAAAAAATTTATTTATTTATTTATTTATTTTTGGCTGCGTCAGGTCTTGGTTGCGGCACGCGGGCTTAGTTGCCCCGCAGCATGTAGGATCCTAGTTCCCCGACCAGGGATCGAACCCGCGTGCCCTGCACTGGAAGGCGGATTCTTAACCACTGGACCACCAGGGAAGTCGCCCCACCACCTTGATTTAATATTATTTTTCATTTTGCCATATTGGCTTCTTTTTAATGCAAATTACAGACATCATGGACTATGAAGCTTTAAAAAATAAGGACATTTCCTAACATAACCATAATACCATTATCATACCTATCAAAATGAATACTCAGTCCATATTCATATTTCCCCAGTTGTGCCAAGAATGAATTTGTGTGGTTGGTTTGTTGGCATCGAAGCTTTTTAAATAGTGTTCCCACTAGCCTCAGGCTTCTGCACAAATATCTCAGAGACCAGCAAGGGTGAGGTTGAGGGGGAAGGAGGCTTCCGCCCCTGCTTCAGCCAGAGCAGGTTTTATTATTAGGAACAAAAAGAGTTTGCTGTTGAGAAAAAAAAAAGAAAACGATTTGAAAATCATTTCCACAAGGCATTACTTCTTTCATATTTTTAAGGAAAATGTCTGGTGCTGTAACCGCCTTAAATCAAGGGGATAAGTTCCTAGTGGTGGGATATTGGGAACCCAGGGTGGGGGGCAGGGGGAGTTGGCAGATAGTCCAGTGGCTATAAAAGGAGAGATTTTATTCCCACTGGGCATGAACCTGGACTCACAGAGCAGACCTTGTCAGTACCTGGAGTATTTTGGGTCCACTTGGTAGTTTCTCCCCGGGGTACTAACACATCTACCACTTTGCCCTTTCCCTTTTTAGATCTCACTCTATGAATCTCACCTAGTTCTTGCTCATTCGCAGGGCAACTTGGAACACTCTGAGGCTAAAGATATTTGAAACCCTCCCCTGCTCTGTTTCTACTTTTGGCTTTCTTAGGTACTCTCTAAAGAACCTGATCTGGGAGGAATGGTCTTTCAAAATTCTAATCGTTACAGTTTGGCATTCCGGAAGCAAGATAAATACAAAGTATCAACAACACAGACCTAACAGTTGCAAAGCGAGAGGTATTGAATCACAGATGCAACACAAAAGCAATCTGACCCAGCAAGGGGCTGCAGCTATTGTTATAGCAGTCTAAAGAAGACAAGCCCAGATAATGAATAGTTAGAGATTCCATGAAATGCTGATTTTTTCAGGGAACCTCAATAATCACAGCTTTCAACAGCAAACAACTCAAGATCTTTCTCCTCCTTCAGGACATATGCCCAGATTAACCTGCCAAAATACTCAATTCGCTTTTGAGATTCTTGGAGTTATATTTCAAATGATGATATTTTTCTATCGGGTCATTCCTGTTTTACTGCAGAATTGTAAGCTCCATAAAGATGATGACAATGTCCATTATATATATATATATATATATACATACACACACACACATCAATGAACACATGTTTATCCACTAATATGTAGATTATACACAAACAGTTTGGGCAGAGGGAAAACTTGGGAATATTTGAATTGAGTCATCTTTTCCCAACACCAATATTTTTGTAATTTCTCAGTAAGCGCTTATAAAACTCTAGTTTGCCTTTTATTTTTTTAATTTTTTGGCCATGCTTCGCGGCTTTTGGGATCTTAGTTCCCCGACCAGGTATTGAACCCGGGCCCTGGCAGTGAAAGTGCCGAGTCCTAACCACTGGACCGCCAGGGAATTCCCAACCCTAGCTTGCCTTTGAATCTAACTAATATCTATGAATATCTACCAAATACCTAGTTCTTTTTGTATACGAGATATGCATGAACTGTGGCACCTCCCCTGGGATGTTTGTGACTTTTAGTCGGTGACACAAACCTGCCCACAAGAAAGATTAAGTAACATAAGCGAATATATACACTCTTGCCTCCTTCTATTCAAACATGGCCCTGCCTTCAAAGTCCAAATCATATCTTCCCCTCACACTAAACAGTCATCATTCATTCCGATATTCAACTAGCCTTTACTGAGGACCTACTGAGTGTCAAGTGCAGTCAGTATCCAGGAACCAGAGATACCACAATGAATGAGACAGCCAAGGCTCTGATTCTAGCCCATAAACAATCTTGAAAAGTTACTTAAATAACATAAATGTTACATATGTAGGTATGCTCTCTGCTAACAAAACAGCAAGCTCCTGAAAGATAGTGGCCATATCTTACATTCTTTTGTCTTCCCCTCACCAGCTCAAATCTGGACATGGAACTTATTGACAGAAGTTTGAAAGCCTGGGTTGTATGAAATTTTCAGTAAACATGAAAAGCTATAAGTTGGTAGTAAGATCTTAACACAGGGAAATCTTAAAACACTGAGAACTCTTGCCTTCCCTTTGAAACTCATCTCAAATGTCACCTTCTCCAGGATGCCTTCCCTCACTTACCCAGGCAGGCTTAGTCCCTCACTCTTCTCTGAGTCCATACGACTTGGTGAAGACTGCCACAGATTAAAATATAGCATGGTTACTGTAATGATTAGTTTGCATAAGTTTCCCCCAAGACAACCAGCTGGGGGTTTAAGGCAAGGGGTGGGGGTCCCTTAGCCTGCCCAGGGAGACACCTCTTCCCTGTTTCTTGGATGGAGGGTTAGTAGAGGATACATATGCTCAGCAGGCTTTTTTTTTTTCTGATAGGATGGCAGACATGCAAATAAACATTTGCATAATTACCACTCCTTGTAAATATATGACAGTCCACCCTACTCTCTTTTTCCTGAGAATATAAGAATAAATTGTTCTGGGAGGAGGAGAAAGGGAAAGGTAGCAGTCAAAGGGCACTAACTTTCAATTATATAAGACGAATAAGTCCTGGAGATCCACTGGGTATCACAGTGCCTGTAGTAAATGATGCTGTACTGTGTACTTAAACATTTGCTAAAAGGGTAGATTTTGTGTTGTGTTCTTAAAACACACACACAAACAAATAATAATAAATAAAAAGGGTGGGAGGAAACTTTTGGAAGAGATGGACATGGCATAGAATGTACTGATGGTTTCATGGTTTCAACGAGTTATCTCTGAACTCATTAAGTTGTGTACTTAAATATGTACAGCTTTTTGTATGTCAATTATATCTTAATTTAAAAAAAATTTTTTAAAGAATAAAGAGTTCTAGGCCTTTGTGAGAGGGAGATGGTCTAACCAGAGACTGCAGATTTGGAGGTTGGACTCACCCATCAGAATGAGACCAGGAGACTTGGGAGAGGGTTCACTCAGCATTGTCCAAAATGAGGAAGAGAGTAACATTCGGAATGTTGGCTGTCAGGAGAAAGGGGCAACATCTCAAAAGAATCCACTAGTAAGGGCCAGGGAAAAATTTCATCTGAGAAGGTAGGCACTGAGAAAGAGGGGTCTGGCAGCCACAGACAGTGGTTTAGCTGACAGGCCCAGTGAAGGGGAGGCTATGGCTGTGAGCTGAGGGTGGCACCTAATCTCAGGAGCTGGCAATCAGAGACAAGAGAGTGCCCAGAAGGATCAGAAGAAACAAAGCAAGACCCTGATTCCAGGAACTTCATTACCAGACAATTAACCCAGGCAGGAATTCAACCGTGAGGGACAAGGAGGGACCCAGACACTGCAATTGGAGAGGATAGCACTATGTTACAGGGGGTTTAGAGTGCAGCCTTGGAGTCGCATGGACAGGCCAGTCATTTACTAAACTTTCTAGGTCCCAATCTGCATCTGATAAGGTGAGGCTATTGGATGAGGCTATTGAAAGGAATAAATAAAATTATGCACAAAGAGGGCTTAGGACAGTGCCTGGAGCATAGCAGGGGCTAAAATAGTAATTGCAATAGTAATGGTAATTGTGAAGGCTCACAGGAGTTACTAGTGTAATAGTAGAGTAATAGTAGTAGCGGTGGTGCTGGTAATAGTAATGAGAAACTAGTTAAGGGTCTCATTGCTGGAATTGAGAGAGCTGTGAATTGGCATTGAACTTGAAGTCAGGACACCAGATTCTAATCCTATTTTTGTAGAATGCTAGATATGTGACCTTCTTCAAGTCAATCAACCTCTCTGATCCTCAGTTTCCTCTGCTGTCAAATGGAGGTATTGACACTGGTCGTGCCCTCCTCCCAGAGTTCCTGTGAGGATTTCATCAAACCCCGGATCTGCCACCACCAACACAGCCCCTGCACCTAATAGAGGCTAGTAGATGAATGTGGCCTGAATCTGATGGTTAGGACTCACCAACGCTGACCTGAGGCTGAATCGAATGCTCTCACCTTTCCTTGCCTGAGAAGGTCCAGGGTTTGGGGCAGGTTGCATTTGTCAATATTTAAGTGGTTTCAGATGAGGGACTGTGGTTTTGGGCTGGGGTGGGGGTCAGAGAATTAGGCAGGTCACCGGTTTCCCCTTGGTCATAAGCCACCTCCAAATGATCCTGGCTGTGACCATTAGAAAGCTTAAACTCACTCTTGAAACCAGTCTTTGAGTTAAAAGGCATTTGTGGTTGTTTCTTTGACTTCCATGGCCATTTAGGTTTTAAATTCATTCATACATGTTGGTTTGTGAGGAAGTCTGGAGTAGATGATGATCCGGGTTTCTGATTTTAACCTAAAGCCAAATTTCTGGGCTTCTTTGTAGCATACCCAGCTAACTGGGAAATTTGAAAGTAAATACATTTTGAAGAGGAAAAAAAAAAGGTAGAAGTCTCTGATACTCTCTGATGAGGGCTTTGCAACCTGCAAATGGTGTCATTGTTTTGTTGCCTATAAAAGAACTGGACAGAAAGTTCTATTTTCATTTTCTTCTGAACGATTTATGTGACTAGGAAGGTGATAGTGGGTCTCTAAGAATATTTTCTTAACTGTCTTGGTGCCTCCCTTTGAAAAACAAAGCCAAAGTATCCACATAGAGCATGCAGTGAGGTGGCTCTGAGTAAGGCCCAGCAGTGTTTGCTCTCTGCAGATATCTCAAGTGGGAGTCATGGAGACCAGGTTTATCTGATGGCCTCATATCTATCCCCCAGGACTCAGGGTAGCCATCACATGGATATTGGAGTAAAGGCCACGAATGCACTTATTACACTGTATTCATCTTCTCTGGTGGATCTGGTGTCTGAGTTGAAAGAGTTCTAAAGAGATGGGAGACCACATGTCCTGGTTGCCAGGATGGAGGATTTCCAGTAAATCTGGGACGGTCTCCCAGTTATCTGGGATAGTGGCCACCTTACTAAAGATCATTTCTTTTTCCTACTGGTGATGCCCACAAAAGGAGACCAGATAAGAAGAGGTGAGACAGCACAACCTTTTTTAAAGCAGTGCCTGAACCAGAATCACCTGGAGGGCTCATTAAAAGCAGGTTACTGGGCCCCACCACCAGAGTTTCCCATTCAGTTCGTCTGAGTAGGACCCAAGAACTTGCATTTCTAACAAGTCCCCAGGTGGCACTGATGCTGCCGGTCTGGGACTCTATTTAAGAGCCTCTGCTCTAAAACACTGGAGTCTTAGCTACACATTGGAATCACCTGAGGATTTTATAAACCATACTGGTGGTTGGGTCTCACTCCCAGATGTTCTGATTTAATTACTGTGGGGATTTCTAATCCTCCCAGGTGATTCTAATATGCAACAAAGTTTGAGACCACTGCTCTAAAAGGCTCTGCTACCCCTGAAGTGCTCTGACCTGAATTCATTTCCTGACGTTCCTTCGACATTCAACACATATTTGTAGAGCAACTACCATGTACCATGCACTGTGTCAGAGGCTGGTTGATGAAACAGACATAATCCATCCTTCCAGGAGCTTACTATTTAGGGGGAAACATAGCATAAACAAGTAAATAAAAATATTATACAATTAAAAATAAATTGGAGAATCAGAGCAGGGAGTTAGGTGTAAGAGAGAATAAGGGCATGCCGGGGGAGCGATCTGGGACAGAGAAGTCATTGAGGATGTCTCAAAGATGATGTTGAAGCTAAATCTTGAAAAATTGGGAGCCAGCCACGCTGAGTGTGGGGAGAGGATGCTGGTCACCAGAGTCAAGGTGGCTGAGCTTGCATCTCCATTGTGCCCTGTGTGGGCCAATACACCGGATATTAAGTAACACACATCAGTTTAACACCTCCCACCTCTTCTCAGAGCTGACTTGGGCTGGAGGCTGTTCTAATGAGGGGCTGGCTTTGCAGTTCCCTGCTAGATGAGCTGGAGGTTCCAGGGCTGCTGGCCAAGCAGGGAAGTCCAAAGCCAGGCCCTGTGGCCCAGGGACTCGGGAGTCCCAGGTGCATGGCCATCTGCAGGGGCCCTTTGCATTATGTGGAGATTTTTAATCTATTGCCCAGATGGAGGGTTGGATTACATGGTCCGGGAAGGTAACCAGAGACCCGAGGAGGGAGGGTGGCAGTGGGGACAATCTTTGGAAAACCCTGTCCTGAGTGAGCAGGTGCTGATGTCTTCAGGGCAGGAGAAGGGGACCATCTCTTGATGCACACATAAACTCTTTGTCACTGGAAAATAATTGCAGAATACATTTGAGCCGAAACTAAACCCTTCTAAAGAGTAAATGAATATGCCTCATGCAGCCTTGCATAGCCAAGAACTTTCACCTTGTCCTAAACTGCATACAAAGAAGGAGAGAAGGCAGGCCTTGCTTCACAGTTCTATAGTCAGGGAAACAGAGACTCAGAGGAGAGGGGACTGCCTTAGGCTTCACAGATGGGGAGATGGGATGGATGCCCAAGCTCCCATTTGCCATCCTACCCTAGCCCCCAGTATTCTGCCAACCCTGAGGCTAGCTCTGGGAGTAAGGACTTTGTGCCAGGGGTGCAGCTTGTCTGGGGCCTAAGGAAAGCAGAATAGGGGTGAGATGAGCGAAAATGGGCCTGATAAATGGGTCCCAATCATGTACTCAATAAGCATTTACTGAGGGTACCGGGCTAGGTGCCGGGAACAGGAGAGATCCCACCCCAAGCAAGAGAAAGAGATAGAGTCACTACTTGGGCACAAGGACAATATTTTACTTATCTCTGTATTATTAATGCCTGTCACATAGTAGACCCTCAATACATGGTTATTGAAAGAAATGATAAAGACTTATTGAATTCACTGAAGTAGCCCTGGCTGTCAGTAGGCAGGGCTGTTTTTCAAACAGTAAAGTGTTTCCTTGACAGAGGGCACTACATAGGAGATCCCTGGGAAGAAAGGCACCAAGTAGAATGGGTGAGATGATGAAGAGTTGGCGAGAAAAATAATGAGGTGAGATGATATCACTTACATGTGGAATCTATGAAACTGATACAAATGAACTTATTTACAAAACAGAAATAGACTCACAGACATAGAAAACTGACTTATGGTTACCAAAGAGGAAAGGGGCGGGGGAGGG
Organism: Balaenoptera acutorostrata; assembly: GCF_949987535.1. Classification (NCBI taxonomy): domain Eukaryota; kingdom Metazoa; phylum Chordata; class Mammalia; order Artiodactyla; family Balaenopteridae; genus Balaenoptera; species Balaenoptera acutorostrata. The sequence goes on from NC_080064.1 coordinate 163,232,584, forward strand.
ATAAATTAGGAGTTTGGGATTAACATATACACACTACTATATATAAAACAGACAACCAACAAGGACCTACTGTATGGCACAGGGAACTATACTCAATATCTTGTAATAACCTATAAGGAAAAAGAATCTGAAAAAGAGTATATATATCTGAATCACACTGCTGTACACCTGAAACTAACACAACATTGTAAATTAACTATACTTCAATTTAAAAAACAAACAAATGAGCCACACACACACACAATCTATTTTGTGACTCCAGGCAAGTTCTGTTCATTAAATAAATAAGTTTTTTTAAAAAAATGACGTGAGAATCAAAGCAAACAGAATGAGGAAAAAGAAAGAAATGTAGAAACTTGGTGGAGAAAATCTAGAGAAGAAAAGAAGTGGAATCAGACATACTACATGTTCTGGGGTCAACAGGATTTCAGGGTTATAAAAGCCTAAACACTATATTAGGTAGATGGAAGAGAGGAGCTGGGCACCCATAAGTGTGTGAAAGACTCATCTACCATAGCCGGAAATAAATAATGTCTAAAATTGAAAAATCAAGACAAAGTTCTAGATGTTTATCTTTCAGATATATGAAGGGCAAAGAATTCAAAGTGGCTGCCCTTGAAGGAAAGGACAGGAGATGCTCTAAAGATTTCCTCCATCCCTAGGTTAGTCCACCAGCCCTAACACTCTCCTCTGCTCATACCCAGGCGTCAATCAGATCTGAACCCCTGGCAACCAACCCCATCCAAACAGAAAGAAGAGTCTCAGACAAGAGCTGTAAAGTGGAGAAAAAGGACAGGCCTTTGAATAGAGGGGGATCTTGAGGTGTCCCAGGCAGCTGCAAGGCTAACTTCCAAAGTCAAGATCTTTTAAAATGGTATTTGATTTTCTGGGTTGAAAGGGAAACTTCAACCAAATAAAAAATACCTTCCTTGGGCAACAGCTGAAATAATGGAGGAAACCACAGGAGGGAGGACAGGTCAGGGTAGGATCAAAGCTAGTCTTCTGGTTGCTCCTTGCTCAGATGGCCCAGTTTGCCCCACACTGATTGAGCTTCACACAGCTTGAAGACAAGGGGAAGAGGACCTTAACAGAGAAATCACAAAATAGATGCAAAGAACAGAATGCCAGGGCTGGTCTGGTCTCAGCGACCATCTAGTCTGACTCTTTCTTTGCCTGAAATGGGGGGTGGTAAAGTTCAGTGCAGCTGGACACAGAGGCAGACAGGGAAGAGTCTGACTCTTGCTACTTCTCTTTTCTCTCACTACACCACTAGGGAGAGAGGCAACATAAGCAGAACTCATTCTGTACAATGAACACTGGTTGGAAAGCAGGAGACCTAGATTTCAGCCCCCAAGCTAGTGAAAACCAGTTGTTTAAACTTGGGGAAAATCACTTAACCGTGAGCCTGAATTGTCTCATTTGTGGGCTAGATGACATTCCATGAGGTTCTGGTTTCACCCCTAGAAAGCTGAGTTCCAAGCTTGGAGAGAGATATTTTATCCTCATGTCATGCCCAGAAGGTTTAATTCCATGTCTAGAAGACCAAAGAATACACATAGAAGCCCAGATTCCACAATCAGAGAGCCAGGTTCTATGCCTGGAGAGGTAGGGTCTACATCAGGACACATTTTCCAAGGCTAAAGTCAGATTCTTTAGGCCAAGTTCCATGTCTATAGGGCCAGGATTCACTTGGAGGACCAGATTATATGCATGATCAGGCAGAATTCACACCTATGAGAGCTAAATCAATGCCTCAAAGTCCAGATTTCATAGATAAAGTGCCTGGGAGACCAGGTCCCATGAATGTACAACTAACTTCTATGACTCAAATACTAGGTTCCATGTCTGGAGTTTCAGGTTCCTTACTTATTAGGCCATTTTCCATGACTGGATATTGATTTCCACACATAGAGCTCGTAGATTAAGATTTTACATATGGAGTACCAAGTTCCATGCTGGTAGGGGAAGGTTTGATTTTCTTGGGGAGAAACTTTCTATTATTGAAATTCCAGGTTTCAAGTCTAGAGTTACAGATCCCACACTTGTAAGGACATGCTCCATACATGGAGGTTGAGTTTCTATACATGGGGTACCAGTTTCCATGTTTGTAGGACCAGGTTCAATTCTTGGAGAATGCCAGGTTCCATGCTTATAGGGATGGCTAGCATATGGAGGACCCAACTGAATGCCTATAAAGGTAGAATTCACACGTAGAATACCAAAATAATGCCTGAAAGTCCAGATTTCATACATGGAGAGCCAGGTCCCACGCTGGTCATGCCATCTTCCATGATTAGTGTTTGAGATTCTATACATGTAATGCCAAATTCCTTGATTTATGGCCAGGTTCCATGCTTGAGTATTGAGGTAGCCCCCTCAGACAGAAGTGGAAAGGCCTACCATTGGGGGTAGGGAAGCCACTGCCACTGGAGATGAGGAGACCTCTTCCACTGGCAAACAAAAACAAAAACAAAAACCTCAGAATTTAGGGGCTCAATGTCCCCAGCTTCATAAGGGTCTTTCTGTAAGTTTCTATTCCAAATTATACAACCCCACATCTTCCCAACCCATGCCTTCACTTTAACAGTAGATACCCTGCAAGACTGGGAGTTCAACTTGTACTATAATTCAGCCAGTCCCAGGATGAAGTTTCATGTTTTCAGCAATTTCAGCCTTGTGGCTACAGGAGATAAGGATCTCTTTCAGAGCACATATTGAAGCTCTTAGGTCATTTATATGGTGTTTGAGCTGGGAATTGGAATCTGTGAGCTCATCTTTTCTTTCACTACTCTGTGCAGCAACATTAAGAGCGTCAACCAATGTCATTATATTCATTAGTTTTCCAAAAATGTTCAAAAATATTATAAACACCACATCAACAAAAGAAAAGACAAAAACCACATGATCATCTCAATAGATGCAGAAAAAGCATTTGATAAAATTCAACATCCATTCATGAGAAAAAAAAAAAAAAAACTCTCACCAAAGTGGATATAGAGAGAACACATCTCAACATAACAAAAGCCATTTATGACAAACCCACAGCCAACCTAATACTCAACAGTGAAAAGTTAAAAGCCTTCCCATCTAAATTCTGGAATGAGATGAGGATGCCCACTCTCACCATTTCTATTCAATACAGTATTGGAAGTCCTAGCCACAACAATCAGACAAGAAAAAGAAATAAAAGGTATCCAAACTGGAAGAGAAGAGGTAAAGTTGTCATTATATGCAGATAACATGATACTCTTTATATAAAACCCTAAAGACTACATAAAAACTATTAGAACTGATAAATGAATTCAGCAAGGTAGCAGGATACAAGATTAACATATAGAAATCTGTTGCATTTCTTTACACTAACAATGAAATATCAGAAAGAGAAAAAAAAAATTTAATCCCATTTAAAATCACATCAAAAAAGATAAAATACCTAGAAATAAACCTAATCAAGGAGGTGAAAGACTTACACGCTGAGAACATTGGTAAAGGAAATTGAAGGTGATTCAAAGAAATAGAAAGCTAGTGCATGCTCTTGGATTGGAAGAATTAATATTGTTAAGATCTACAAAGCAATCTACAGATTTAATGTGATCCCTATCAAATTATCCATGACATTTTTCACAGAACTAGAACAAATAATCCTCAGATTTATATGGGACCACAAAAGACCCAGAATTGCCAAAGCAATCCTGAGGAAAAAGACCAAAGCTGGAGACATAACCCTCACAGATTTCAGACAATACTACAAAGCTACAGTAATCAAAACAGCATGGTATTGGCACAAAAGCAGACATATAGATCAGTGGAGCAGAATGGAGAGCCCAGAAATAAACCCACACACAGTCAATTAATCTTCAACAAAGGAGGCAAGAATATACAGTGGGGTAAAGACAGTCTCTTCAGCAAGTGGTGTGGGGAAAGCTGAACAGCCACATGTAAGTCAATGAAGTTAGAACACTCCCTCACACCATACACAAAAATAAACTCAAAATGGCTTAAAGATTTAAATATAAGACATGACACTATAAAATTCCTAGAAGATAACATAGGCAAAACATTCTCTGACATAAACTGTAGCAATATTTTCTTAGGTCAGTCTCCCAAGGCAAAAGAAATAAAAGCAAAAATAAACAAATGGGACTTAATTAAACTTATAAGCTTTTGCACAGCAAAAGAAACCATAAACAAAATGAAAAGACAACATACCTAATGGGAGAAAATATTTGCAAATGATGTGACCAACAAGGGATTAATTTCCAAAATATACAAACAGCTCATACAACTCAATAAAAATACAAAAAAAAAACCAGTCAAAAAATGGGCAGCGGGGCTTCCCTGGTGGCGCAGTGGTTGAGAATCTGCCTGCCAATGCAGGAGACATGGGTTCGAGCCCTGGTCTGGGAAGGTCCCACATGCCACGGAGCAACTAGGCCCGTGAGCCACAACTACTGAGCCTGCGCGTCTGGAGCCCGTGCTCCGCAAAAGAGAGGCCGCGACAGTGAGAGGCCCGCGCACCGCGATGAAGAGTGGCCCCCGCTTGCCGCAACTAGAGAAAGCCCTCGCACAGAAACGAAGACCCAACACAGCCAAAAATAAATAAATAAATGAATAAATAAATAAAAATTAAAAAAAAAAAATGGGCAGAAGACCTAAATAGACCAATAGGTCTCCAAAGAAGACCTACAGATGGCCAACAGGCACATGAAAAGATGTTCCACATTGCTAAATATTAGAGAACTGCAAATCAAAACTACAATGAGGTAGTTCCTCACACTGATCAGAATGGCCATCATCAAAAAGTCTACAAATAATAAATGCTGGGAAGGATGCAGGGAAAAGGAAACCCTCCTACACTATTGGTGGGAATGAAAATTGGTGCAGCCACTGTGGAGAACAGTTTGGAGGTTCCTTAAAAAACTAAAAATAAAGTTACCATATTATCCAGGAATCCCACTCCTGGACATGTATTCAGAAAAAATGAAAACTCTAATTTGAAAAGATACATACACCCCAATGTTCATAGACCCCAATTTACAGTAGCCAAGACTTGGAGGCAAACTAAGTATCCATCAACAGATGAATGGATAAAAAAGATGTGATATATATATAAAATGAAATATTACTCAGCCATAAAAAAGAATGAAATATTGCCATTTGCAGCAACATGGATGGATCTAGAGATTATCATACTAACTAAGTGAAGTAAGTCAGACAGAGAAAGACAAATATATGATATCACTTATATGTGGAATCTAAAAAAAATGATACAAATGAACTTATTTACAAAACAGAAATAGACTCACAGAAAACAACCTATGGTTACCAAAAGGGAAAGGGGAGGGATAAATTAGGAATATGGGATTAACAGATACACACTACTATATATAAGATAAACAACAAGGACCTACTGTATAACACAGGGAACTATATTCAATATCTTGTAATAACCTGTAATGGAGAAGAATCTGAAAAAGGAGATATATATATATATATATATATATATATATATATATATATATATATATATACACATACATATACACGCACACACATATGTATAACTGAATCACTTTGCTGTACACCTGAAATTAACACAATATTGTAAATAAATTATACTTCAATAAAAAAACAATAAGAATGAAAAAAGTATCATATATAGAGTCATCCAGCTCCTTGCTTCTTATAAGTGGTTAATTACATATTCATTGCAGATATTTTGCATATCTCTATAAACAGTTCACACTGTGGACTATCAGTACTCTATTTACTACAGGAAATAGTCATTAGTGTTTTAAATCTAATCAGATTAGAGAGTCAATTCCAGAAATCCCAGAACCAATTCAGAAAACTCATCCTTAAAATTCTGTTTTTCTAGAACACACTTGGTTCCAAAATCTGTATTAGTCAGGGTTCTCCAGAGAAACAGAACCAGAAAACAGAATCCTATCAGATATACATATATATGATAGATATATATGAGGAGATTTATTATGAGGAATTGGCTGATGCAGTTATGGAGGTTGAGAAGTCCCATGATCTGCCATCTGCAATTCAGAGACCCAAGAAAGTCAGTGGTATAATTCAGTCTGAGTCTGAAGGCCCGAGAAACAAGAAGCCAATGGCATAAATCCCATCTGAGGACAGGAGAAGAGATGAGAACTCCCAGTACAAGTAGTGAGTTGGGGGTAAAGGGGTGACTTCCTCCTTCCTCCGCTTTTTGTTATATTCAGGCCCTCAATGGATTGGATGATGCCCACCCACGTTAGGGAGGGCAATCTGTTTTACTAAATTCATGGATTCAAATGATAATCTCATCTGGAAACACCCTCACAGATACACTCAGAAATAATGTTTAATCTGGGCACCCCGTGGCCAGACAAAGTAACATATAAAATTAACTATCACAGGTTCCATACACATTGTGCCAAATTCAGTGCTCGTAGTGCAGGTTCCACGCTCAGAGACTGAGATTCCATACTTGCCAAGTTAAGATTCAAGGCCTAGATGGTCAGGTTCAATACCTGGTGGGCTAGATGACATTCAAGTTCTAACTAAATGCCACAGAAGGCCAGGTTATAAGCTAGGAGGGAAAGATATCACACAGTTTAGTAATTCATGGCATGTCTGAAGGCCTAATTCCATGTCTACATGGCCTGAATGCACACATAGGAGCACTGGTTCTGTACCTAGTGTGCCAGGTTACATGCCTGGTAGGCCAGTTTTTATGCATGGAGAATGAAACTTCATGACTGAAATGCCAGGTTCCATATCTGGAGTTCCAGCCTCCAGACATGTATGGACATGTTCCATGTTTGGACATTGAAATTTCATACATGGAGTGCGAGGTTCCACACCTGCAGAGCTGATCTCCATGCTTGAAGGTTGAGAGTCCACATATGGAATGCCAGGTTCCAGTTTTGTGAATGGAGGGTCAAATAATTACTTTGAGATTTGCTTTTCCACAGTCAGAAATCCAGTTTTTTCACATTTTAGGCCAAGTTACTTACTTGGAGAACCAGATTCTACTTCTACAGATCAGTTCTTATGAATGTAAGACCTTATATCCTACCTAAAATTCTAGGTTCCATACTTGGAATTCAAGATTTCATGCCAAGGTGACTAAGTTCCACGCTCAGTGTGCCAGATGACATGCCTTGAGGTTCAGGTTCCAACCTAGAAGGCCAGGTTCCAAACTTGGAAAGAGAGATTTCACACAGGTTTCCATGAAATGACTGTAAGGCCTAATTCCATGCCTAAAGCATCAGGATCCACATATAAAAGTAGAGGTTCCAACCCTAGACTGCCAGATCTTATGACTAGACAGGCAGGCTCACACCTGGAAAAGTCTTCATGGATGGGATGCAGAATGCATGTTGGAGGGCCAGGTTCCATGTTTGAAGGGCACATTCTATACCAGGAGGGCAATTATTCATGCTTAGATGTCTAGGTTCCATGCCAGTAGGATTGGGTCTTAAGGACCACCACAATATATGACTGGAAAGGCACACTTCACCTCTAGAACACATAAATTAATACTTGAAATTCCAGATTTCATACATGGAGTGCTATGTCCCATGCTTTGGGAGCCAATTCCATGCTTAGAGATTGAGATTCCTCTCATGGAATGTCAAGTTCCACAATTACAGCACCAGGTTCCATTTTGGGATATTCTGATTCTGTACACAGAGTGCCAACTTCCATGCCTGCGTGACCAAGTTCCACATCTTAGGCAGCCAACTCCTATGACTGAAACACCAGATTAAATGTCTGCAGTGCCAGGTTCCACACTTATTAAGCCACATTCCATACTGGAAGACTGAGATTCCACCCATTGTGTGCTATTCCATTCCTGTAAGTTTAGATTCCATGCTTAGTGATAGAGATTCCTATGTGGGGTGCCAGGATCTGTGTTTGTAGGGCCAGGATCCATTCTGGAAAGTGAGATTCCATACATGCAGCACCAGATTCCATGCTTGGTAGGGCCAGCTTCCATGCTTGGATATTGGGATCCCGTATTAGTCATATTTTATGCCTGGAGAGGCAGGATTCACAACTGGAGAGATATTCCATGTTTGGGGAGTTGAATTCCATAGTTGGAAAGCCATGTTCCATGTTTGAAGGGACACATTTTATACCTGTTTTACAAGTTTTCATGCTTAGAGAACTAGGTTCTATGCTGGGAGGTCCAAGTCCCTTTCCTGTTCAGTGGATTATCATGTGGAGGATCAGATTATTTGTTTGGAAAGGTAAAATTAACACCTAGAAGACCTAAATCAATGCCTGAAAGTCCGTATTTCATATAGGAGTGTCAAGTTCTATGCTTGGAGATTGAGATTCCATACATGGATTTTCAGTTTCCAGCCTTGGAGAACAGTTTCCATGTCTTAGATTTTTAAGAGAATCAATTCCTGATTTCCTAAATTCTTAGATTTTTAAGAGAATCAATTCCTGATTTCCTAAATTCTAAAAGTACTCTTTCTTAAAATTAATCTGCCTTATAGCATGTCTGAAGTCAAGGTGTCATACTGGCCCACATTTTCCATCTCCTCTTTCAGAATTGCTATTCTCCATTTTATTAAAAATGAATGAATGAATGAATGAATGACTAGTACTCTTACTGCACTTAATTATGGTGCATTGTACCGGGCTGAAATAACCTCCAGGGTGGTGATGGGCAATTCGATATTTTGTAGTTAGGGAAGCCTTCTTTATTCAAGACATTGTAATCCTACACTAGGGCTGTGTGTCTTTTTCTATCTTACCCATATTTCTGATAAGGGTGAAATACAGTATAGGAACAAGGTGGTTTGGGATGTCCTGAATTCATGTATATCACAGGGTGAAGTGGCAGGAGTGATGGCAAATTTTGTTCAGTGATCTTCCATCCCCTGGTTATTGTCGAAGAAAGCACTATTATTATGGAAGAGTTCTGTGAGATCAAAGCAGAGAGGATCAAGATATTAAGCTTAGCAGAGCCATTTCATCTAGGCAACAAACTCATGGCAAAGCAAGACTATGCCTTAATCACCTTCCCTCCTTCCCTCTCTCCTTTCCTTCCTCCATCCTTTCTTCCCTTCCTTCTTTTCATTCTTCTGTCTTCCTATGCAGCTTAGAATTAAGATATCAAAATTTGTAAAATTTATGTTGGGGAATAGCGGTATGCTACAAAACTTCACCTACATTCACTCACATCTCAGTTGAGAATTTTGCATTATTTCAAAGAGAAGATGAGAAGTCTCATGTTTATTTCCAACAGATCAACAACATTAGATCTTCAAGCTAGGAAAAGATATTAAAAGTAAGTAGAGCCACTCCATATTTCCTTAAACATTCATTCAAACTTGTAGAAGAAACATTTCATTCATTTTGGCCAAAAGATTATTGATATCATAAACCCATATTCAGTTTTTACTGGGGAGCAATCTCCTGCTGTTCCTCATTAACCACTATTCCTCTGGTTTAGTCATTCGTGTTATGCACTTACTAGATTTAGATTAACTTAATGGAAATATATTGTCAACCCAACTGTAAATAATGCACTTAAAATCATAATTACTATATCTTTTGTAAGCACCGCACTTACCAGTAGCTCAATCCCTTCTTTTCCTTTTGCTATTTATTTCCACAAGGTAGTTTAAGCTGCGGTCTCAATGGAACATTTACCTATGTAGAACAAAATGTTCCTAAAATGCAATGAAGTATGTAATGACCTGAACACTTTAGAAAACCAGCTTCATTAAATTTATTTTGGAAGTACATAAATTAAAATGTTTAAAGGTCATTATATTAAAGGATATTAGGTCATTTGCATAATAAAGTATGTAATAACAATATGATTTTAAATACAAATATTTTGTTTAAATCAGCACATGATCAAGGACTGCATTATAATATTCGTTTTACTATAATCTTTACTATAACATTGAGATAATTTTCTGCTTTTCCCCATTAACAAATAATGCAGGCGCCTTGATTTACCTTAAATTAATAGCATGAAAAAGAATGATTAGTTAACAAATAAGTCTTAAAAAGACATGTTCTATAGTGTTTGGTTTGGGGTTTGCATTCTAAAACAGACATTGAAGTTCAAGGCTTGATGTTTTATTCTTTCATTTGGCCTTTGAGAAATGGATTTACTTTTACAGAATTTTTTTTCAAAACAAACAACTTTTTACTGAAGTATAGTTGATTTACAATATTGTGTTAGTTTCAGGTGTACAGCAAAGTGATTCAGGTATATATATATATATTCAAGATTTTGGATTTTTTTTTAGATTCCACATATAAGTGATATCATATATTTGTCTTTCACTGTCTGACTTACTTCGCTTAGTATGATAATCTCTAGGTCCAACCATGTTGCTGCAAATGGCATTATTTCATTCTTTTTTATAGCTGAGTAATATTCCATTGTGTATATATACCACATCTTCTTTGTCCATTCATCTGTCAATGGACATTTATGCTGCTTCCATGTCTTGGCTATTATAGAGTGCTGCTATGAATATTGGGGTGCATGTATCTTTTCAAATTAGAGTTTTCGTCTTTTTCAACTATATTCCCAGGAGTAGGATTGATGGATCATACGGTAATTCTTTTTCAGCTTTTACAGAAACCTCCATACTGTTCTCCATAGTGGCTGCACCAATTTACATTCCTACCAACAGTGGCGGAGGATTTCCTTTTCTCTACATCCTTTCCAGCATTTATTATTTGTGGTCTTTTAGATGATGGCCATTCTGACCAGTGTGAGGTGATACCTCATTGTAGCTTTGATTTGCATTTCTCTAATAATTAACAATGTTGAGCATCTTTTCATGTGTCTGTTGGCTATCTGTAGGTCTTCTTTGGAGAAATGCCTATGTAGGTCCCCATTTTTTGACTGGGGTTTTTTTTTTTTTTTTTTGACATTGATATTTACAGAATTTTTAAAAGTGAAGTAGTTGCCAATCCCACTTTAAGGATGGAAGCCCCTGTGACAACATGATAAATCTCTCAGGCGTCATGAGCCACTAGATTAGGAAACATTACTTTACTCTTCTCTGGGAAGACTTGAATCTCAACTTCCTGCGGCTTCCTGAATCAGCTTGTGACACAATCACAACTGGAATGAAAATAACTAATCCCAGACTTGCCCTGCTGCCTGAGGTCCAGCTACTCAGTCAACCCATACCTCATCTTTGCCTGCTTGGTGTTGAAACCACATTACATGCTTGAGCTGGTCACTGAATACATGCGTGGGGCCATTTTGAGTGGCAGGATTCCAACTTTCCAAAACAAAACAGAACAAAACATTAACTGACCCAAACCAAGAAATCAGAGGACTCTTCAGAGCCAGAAATCCACAGTGGCTCCAGAGCACCCACAGTGTGGAACTGGAACCCTAGACCTCTGTGCTGCAGGGTCAAGGGCAGAGGGGCTCAGGTGGACCCTATAACAGCCTATTCCATTTGGCTTTTCACTTACTGGGAATGAAGACTCTCTACACCCACAACATGCTATTTGCCAAAAAGTGCTTATAAATAGCAGCCTGAAACCTTTTATCTTATTTGTTCATTTAGAAACAAAACAGTCAGAACCTTATCTTTACTTAATGCATGAGGTATTCCGGTTGTAACCAGTGACCTTTTAGTTAAAGAAAGTGATAGCAGCTTTTGCTTTCAACCAACCCATAAAATGGAGACGAGGGCATAGATTAAATACTAAACTAGGGACCTAATCCCTTAACAGCCCTGTAAGAGTCAGAAGTGAAGGCTCCTTCTACTGAGTAGACACCTCTTTGGGGTGATGGATGGATACATGTTAGCAAGGATCCCACCTTATCTACCACTTCTCCTCAAGAAGTCTCCAACCCAGAGCAGCCAGTGCCTGTGGTGTAGATGGTGCCCAGGGAGGCTGAGAGCACGTCACTGGCTTCACTCACCAAGTCGGGTCCCCAGTGTGGGGCCATCTGCCATGTGGTGGGACATGGACCCCATGTCCCCATCATGCCCTAAGTCTGCCACATTCAGAGCCCATCAGCAGCTCTAAGACACGCAAGGGATATCTGCCCCTCCTCCCCCTTCTAGCAATATAGTTGGGGAGATTGCAAGGTACCAAATAATTGTCCTTCCAAAATTTACACTCACTGGGACCCCCCAGGCCAGGAGAGATGCCAGTTACACCTGGCCACTCCACCCACGGCCTTGCTTCTTGTTATTATCACCCATCTGCACTTTTGCTTAGATGCTTTAACAGTTGCCTTCCTCCATTCAGGCCTCAGACCCCTTTGAGAATCTAATGAAAACTCTGACCCCTCTCAGCTAAAAATCACACGGACACAATAAGCACACCATTTTACATGTAATATACAACCCTGTGAAGCTCATCTATAGCCTTCGGCTCTCATTCTAATCCTTTCTAGACTGTTCTCCATATTGCTGCCAGGACAAACTTGAAAAAAAAAGTGGGCTTCTAAGTACCATCAGGAAACACTCCAAGCTCCCTAGCATGATGCTGACCCCTTCCACACACTTCTCACATCCCCTCGACCCACTATTTTACTCCAGCCTTTGCTGCAGCAACTAGCTGTATGCAAGTGTGACCCTACCCCAGCCCTCCTCAGCTGTCCATCCCTCGCTTCTGTCCCAGGCCTTCTCCAACAATGTTGTCGTGTGGGATAACTGGGAACCTGCCCAACTACCCTGTGTGTGTGAGACTGGAAGCACGAGGGAATTATCACCCCCGGGACAACAACTCTTGTCCAATGAGGGCCAGGAACTGGTAGATAAACACCCCCTCTTTCAGTTCTCAGGCAGACAACTCTGATCCTTGTGGGATCAAGGCCCAGTGGCTTTCAGAGGAGGCCAACTCCATACGTACCCTCAGATTGATTTTCCCTCCTTTCCTGTTTTACCTTTTCCGTTTCTCACTCCAGTTCCTTGGGAACATCACAAGATAGACCACCTAAACACCAACCCTTTTTCAGGCTCTGCTCTTGGGAAGAACCCAGGCCCAGAGATGGCATGTAAGGTCCTTCATGCTGTGGCCCTTGACCACCTTTCAAATCTCATCTTCCGCGGCTCCAACCATCACACGGTAATTGCGCATCCTCCCATCCTGTTGGGCTTTCTACACCTCAGCTGAGATGTACCACTGCTCCTCCTCGGGATGAATTATTCCTTGTCCTTCAGGTTATAGCTTCTGTCACCTCTTCCAGGAAACGTCCACGAGCCTCTCCCCAGTTTGTGTTACCTGCCCTTCCTTCAGGGTGCTGTAAATATCCACGCAGTGCTGTAAATATCCATCTGCCCATCTACTTCTCTCACTGGACTGGGAGCTCCGGAGGCAGAGCCAGTGGGTTTTCTCTGTTTATCCTTCTCAAGCCTAGAACAGTGTCTGGGACTCAGAATTGGAACTGAGTAATTATTTGTTGGCTGACAGATTGAAAGAATGATGTATGAGATTTCTGACATGAGCTTGGGGCAGGCAATATTAGGGTCTTTATGATATCTGGGCCCGAATGAATCCAAGAGGAACGTCCAGGCAGGTTGCATGCCCCTGGGGACTGCAGAGATGGGTCCCAGTCTGACTGGCCCGTGTGCAGAGCAGGCCTCTTTTACAGGACAGCTGGTAGAAACCTGGTCTGGGTATTTTTCCCTAGTGGGCCTCCTGGGACTTTGCATGTCCTATTGTGTGAAGCTGATCTCAACACAGAGTCTGTCCATGCTGTGTCCTTTCCAGGTCCTGCTTCATGAAAAAATTCAAGAAGTCACTTCTTCAGGTTTTCCTTAACAGGAGCCCATTTGGGAGCCAACTTCGAAAAGTTGCAAAGGTGCAGGACATTTGGCTTCCTTACCATTTATTTGCTGGATGCCTTTGGGCGAGTTCCCTGAACTCTCCGGGCTTCAGTGTCCCCATGTGCATGTAAGCCAAATGTTCCCAGGCCTCCCACGCCCATGGACACCAGTGAGGCTACGTTAACATCAGTGCTAGATTGTGTTGACCACCTGGCCTCCAGCAGCACAGCTGCATGATCTTAGGCTGTTCCATCTCCCCTGTTATTTCTGAGGCTGATAGGAAGTCTCTCACATGTGCTCATGTTCTGCTGACAAGCTATTTGTGGAGGATCCCTGGCCACTGTCTCTGCTACCATGCCTGAGATCTGATTTAAATAACAAAAAGTTTATGCGGAACTTTTCTATTGACAGAGCTTCAGTCAGATCACTCTTATGATGTATTTTCAAGGGATAAGAACTTTTAGGTAGAAAACATAAAAACCTAGACATAAAGAAGAGGCCTAAATATACAAGCACAGCATATTCAGACGAGGGCTTTTGAACAAGACCTCATCTTTTCCAAAGTTGTTTCTGGCTTAAGGACAGCAGGTGGCAGCAGAATCAAGCTTTTTCACAGCAAGAAGCTTCTGGAGCTTCAGATGGTTCTCAGAGGAGGAGAGAAGCAGCTTTTAGTAAAAACCTTTCATCTAAAAATCTAAACTCAGCAGAAGAACAAAAACAAAACAGTGAGGAACCAGCGTCATTAGCCTCAGCCACTAAAGATCAGGGTGTCGTTCCTTGACTGCCATCCACACAGCCACATCTTGTCCTTCCAAGGAATCCTGAGATTGCCATGGACAGTGGCCTGGAAAGGAACCTGGGGTCTGTTTCTCCTTGAATAGGGTTCCTGTCCTGATGGTGCCCTTGTCAGATGTTAAAGCTGGTTCACCAGGAAACAGGCTCTGGTCAGGGCTGGGCTCCCTGGAGAGGTCAGAACAAATTTATGCATGAAAAAGGGGTTTTTTAAAAAGGAGATCTTGGATGTAATTAAAAGAAATGCATTACTGCTATGTGCTATAACACAGATGAACCTCAAAAACATCATGCTAAGTGAAAGAAGACAGTCACGAATGCATGATACCATTTATAGGAAATGTCCAGAATAGGCAAATCGAGAGACAGAAAATAGATTAGTGGTTGTCTAGGGCTGGGGAGGTGGTGATTGAGGAGTGACTGTTAATGAGTACAAGGTTTCTTTTGGGGTGACAAAAATGTTCCAAAATTAGATTCTGGTGATGGTTGCATAGCTCTAGAGATATACTAAAAACTACTGAATTGTGCACTTTAAATGGGTGAACTTTATGGTATGTAAATTATCTCAAAACTGTTTTCAAAAGAGAGAAAGGGGAAAGTATACTTCGATCACTAATATATTTCGAGTGAAAATAAACCTCAAGTAACTATTCTGAGCAGAGAGACCAAGACAGACGCAGACGGGGAGAGAAAAAGACTCTGCAGCTGCCACAGAAAAGAATTGGAGGTTGGTTAGAAATATGACTCTGGTTCATTGGTGGATTTTACTTTTCGTTTAGATGCTGATGTGATAATGGTACAATATGCTTCCTGCTTCGGCAACACACTTTCTGTTCCTAAGGACTGCAAATACTTCCTCACCTTAAAGAGTGACTGGACGACGGGGGTGGCCATCTCACTGTTTTAAAGGATGAAGCTCTTCCTGGAATAGGCCAGCAGAAATAGCAAAACTCTGAAGTCACACAGGCCTGCTTTCAACTCCCAGATCCTCCTCTTATTAGCTATGAGGTGTCGGTTCTTTTCCATATCCACATCTCAAGGTTGAGTAAGAATGATTTAACACGAAATATGAAAGTGCCTAGCCTATAATAAACATAGAATTTATGTTATTTTCCTAGAATGTCCAGCCTCACTTGCAAGAAGACTTTTTCTCTTAAAACCAAGCTGTGTCATGCTTTCCTGTTGCTCCTATGGCTCTAAGTCTCTGAAGGTCTTCTCTACTGCCCCCCAGTACCCCCCCAAGTCCATTTTCCATCGACAACCTTATTATCACTTTTTACAGCAATGGAAAGTCCCTGAGAATGGAAAATTAGTCAATGACAATATTGTATTGGGAAGCATCTGAGTAGGAGGGAACCCCTGTCCCTGGTTACCTAAAACACAAGGCTAGTCAGTAATATATGTCTATAATATAACCCTGGATACCAATGGTGCAATGAAAACTCTGCTCCCACCAGAACAATAGTGTTTATATTAGAGAATTTGAGGTGTGATAATCAGAAGCATTTCTAGAAACTACGGAATATTGGGATAAAATGTCAACACTTTAGTCAAGATTGTACTTAAAATCCATGCAAGTTTTTAACTCCATAGGCATCCTAGTAGCTTTGGGGGAAAATTATACTCTGTTCATAGTGTAATGGATGAGAAAATGGGCTAAGGAGGCTGCCTTGTTTCAAAGCTTGGCTCTGCCTCCTGTGAAACCAGGGCAACTATTTATCCTCTCGGTGCTTGTTTCCTCACACATCAATTGAGGGAATAATAGTATCTATTTTATAAGGCTATATAAGGATTCTGTACGTTAACGTAACATGCTTAGAACAGTGCTTGGCACGTAGTAAGCATCAATAAATCCATTAATTCAACAAATGTTTATTGGGACTTCCCTGGCAATCCAGTGGTTAAGACTCCATGCTCTCACTGCCAGGGCCCGGGTTCAATCCCTGGTCAGGGAACTAAGATCCCACAAGCTGCACGGTGTGGCAAAAAATAAATAAATTAAATTTAAAAACAAAACTACCCCACAAATGTTTATTGAATATAGTTGTGGCTCAATATGTGACACTGTTTTATGTTGGGGATACTAAAGTCAATAAAACAGAATAAGTCCCTGCCCTCATGGAGCTTACTTCCTGGTGGGAAGAGGCAAACAACAACAAAAAGTACGTACATACACACATATGAATTGTGTCCTCCTACCGCATTCCTCTCCCCCAAGTCATATGTTGAAGCCCTAACCCTCCCCCCCACCCCACCGCCCACCCCGCAAGGCAATGGTATTTGGAGGTAGAGCCTTTGGGATGTAATTAGGGTTAGATGAGGTCATGAAAGTGGGGCTTTCATGATGGGATCAGTGACATTATGAAAAGAGAGACACCAGAGCACTCTCTGCCATGTGAGGACACAGTGAGAAGGTGGCCATATACAAGCCAGGAAGAGAGCCCTCACCAGGAATCAAATCTGCCAGCACCTTGATCTTGGACTTCAAGCCTCCAGAACTGTGAGAAAGAAATGTCTGTTATTCAACCACCTAATTCATGTTATTTTGTTATAGCAGCCTCAGGAGACTAAAACAGGTTTGTTTGTAAATACATATTTGAAATAGGAATCTTGAATAGGCACAGAGCTGGTTTTACCGATGGAAAGAGCCTTATACTAAACTATGGTGGGGAGCTTGCATTCCCATTTTAGCAATGGTACCCACTCTCCACAGAGTAGCCATGGAAAAGTCACTTGATGACTCTTATCTTAGATGTCTGCATCTATTAGATGATGAACTAGATGATCCCTGAAATGTTTGGTTCTGCCCATCTTATGGTTGGAATAGCAATTCACCTTCTGGGTAATTTACACACATAAGTGTGCTAATACTTAGGGTGGCAGAGAGGGTGATTTAGAGTAGACACTGATTATCTCGATTGTACTTTTCAAATGGAAGATTAATTAAATCCTAAATTTGGATTTGGCTTCCTAGTTAGCAATGTTTCCTTCCTGGAAAAGAAATAGCGCGTGTCAGAGAGAGCAGCTCCTTTGGATAGTATTTTTCCTTCTCCCCTGGTTTCTTGTGAGCTCTGACTGCGCAGTTCTCTGGGAGCCTCTTCCTTCCCAGATAACAGCTAAGACAACAGAGCTTATGGTTTTCCTGAGGTTCTTTTGATAAATGGCTAACATCTGATTGATCCATTCTCATTTCACCCGTTACTTGTACAGGAAAACTGTAGAGAGTGTAACAGCACAAGAGAATAATTTTTAAATTTTTCAGACATTTTGTAAGATTTGATTTTTCTGCTTCTCTCACCTCTGAATGATTTCACTGGGGTATCTTGGATGTAAAAGATTTCTTCAAGTTCTTTTGCTCTTGGATCCTCCAATTCTCTGAGCAGGTGACAGCCTCTAGAAATGCATCTAAGGGGCCTCCCTGGTGGAGCAGTGGTTAAGAATCTGCCTGCCAATGCAGGGGACATGGGTTCAAGCCCTGGTCTGGGAAGATCTCACATGCTGTGGAGCAACTAAGCCCGTGCGCCCCAACTACTGAGCCTGCGCTCTAGAGCCCGTGCTCTGCAACAAGAGAAGCCACCACAGTGAGAAGCTCGTGCACCCCAACGAAGAGTAGCCCCCGCTTGCTGCAACTAGAGAAAGCCCGCGCGCAGCAACGAAGACCCAATGCAGCCAAAAATAATAAATAAAAAAAAATACATCTAAGTAAAGATCATATCACTTCCATCTTTTGGCCCCTTGGCACCTTCCACTACCAAATACACTAAAGAAAACAAGCGTCTTCTCCTGTTAGCTCTGGTGCAGTGGAATTGAGGAACAACCACAAAGAAATCAGAGTACATCCTATAACGGAGCTGTCAGGCAGCTTGTGACGGCAGAAATATTGTTGTTCCTGGTGATGAGACTAGAAGGATCTTCATAAAACCAGCGGATGTATCATTTTCACTTCTGAAAGTCCATTTTATAATAGATTGTTTCTCAAAACGGAAAAAATTGAGATTTTTGAAATATTTTTTAAAATGCTCAATTTCACTCTTAAGATAAAAACAAATAAAAATTACAAGAGGATGCTTAGCAGATTGGCAAAAATTTTAAATAACCTCCTCTCTTGGCATTTTCATGTAAAGGTATTAGGAGTATAATTTGCTGATCAGAAGACAACTTGACAATATCTATCAAATTTTGTAGTGCACAAAGATTAGAGTAGTAATTACTTAGATCCAGTAATTTCACTTCTAGGAATTTATCCCACAGATCTTCCAGACATGTGCTCAAAGATGTAAGTATAAAGATAATTATTGCAGAATTATTTGTGAGAGAAAAAAAAAAAGAAAGAAAGAAACTTAGAGGTCCATGAAGAAGACTGGGTAAATAAATTAGTAAGCTAGAGTATATCCATATAATGGGATACTATTAAAGAATAATCTTCATGATGTACTGCTAGGGGAGAAAAGGGTACAGAAACATGTAGGTAATCCCATTTGTTTAATATTCAGAAACTAGTGACACAGGTGGCATCTGGAGAGGGAAATTAGAAAACAGTTTTTCTTTTATACCCTTATTTTTCATTGTATACGTTTTTTTAACATTTAGATTTTGTACCATTTGTGTGTATATTTTAAAAAGTAATTAAAATTTCAACACCCACAATAGTGACACACAAAAAAATCTATGGGAAATAGCTTACACACATTGAATTTTGCTGTATGTCAGGCACTGATTTTCTAAACACTTTACATGTATTATTTGATTGAATTCAACCAGGACCTTGTAAGGTGGGTACTATTATTATCGCCATTTCAGAGTGGGAAAATTGTGGTAAAGAAAGACTGAATAGGATTCACACCTAATCAGTGACAGAGCTGAGATTTGAACCCAGGCACCTTTGTTCTAAGACCAGAGTCTTAGCCACCATGTTCTACTGCTCCTATGCAGTCTCAGACTTCCATGACGAACTCTTAATTATAATGTAGCCAACACAAAACTTAGAAAACAAACTCAGATGTGCAAGGACGTTTATACTTTCTTTGAGTCAACTTAAAACGGATTCTGAGTCCCCATCCAGCTTTATTGGAAGAAAATATAATCTTAGTCATTATTGGGGCTCCCCTCTCCAAGGGTTGTGCAAGGTCCTGGGGTCTTGCCTGGTAGAGACCCTGACAGTTTTCAGCCAACCCTGGTCACCGCGGAGATGTCCACTGACCCAGTTCAAGACTCTCTAGCCACAGCATGTAGTCTTACCCACTCCCACTTCTACATTTCAAGCTTCTTCATATCCTTGGGAGGTTTTCTCCTTCCCTTTTCCTGCTGCCTTCAAAGGCATGGAGAATACTCTCTTCAATGAACTCAGGTTTTATCTAAAGACAGTGAGATCATTCTGCAAAAAATCTCTAAGGTGAGAAACTACTGAGGGCCTATCTAACTTGCTTAGATCAAAGTGGAAGAGAAAATATAGGAAGAAGACAGAGAAATTCATATTTCAATAAATTATCCTGCCACAGAATCATAGCCATGGAAAACAGGATAATTTTGGATTTGGAATTTACCTCCATCATTTCGTCTGCAAGTGTTTGGACTTGTGTGGTTCTGGAATGATGACTATAATATATAAACAAAACCATGTCTTCCACTGGTAGATATGGATTGAGACACAAGACATTTAACCCCTGCAATTTGAATGCAAAGGCATATAGAGTATGCTTTGCAAAATGGACAAAAATCTGATGGGGGACTGAGGATAGTCCTCTTTTACACCTTAAAAGTCCTCAAATAAATATCAGTCAAGTTCCTGGCCCCTGCTCAGCTAACCAACAACCCATAAGTGCAGAAAAAAAGACAAGATTGGAATCTAAGGAAGGAAGTGTTAATCCAAGGGCCTGGAATCAAAGAGAACATATTCAAATAGAAACCAGGTTGATACCAGAACTTTAGGAGGGTTATCGCAGGCAGGAAAAAGATGCATGATCTAAGCATAGGATTTTTGGACTACAGGAGCCTGGGTAAGAGGTCTGCCCCAAATTCCATCTGCCACCAATGAAAGCAGAAAGGAAATGTGTAAAGTGAGCCAAGCCATGGGGAAAGAGTCCAAGTCGGGTGTGCCTCCTGTGTGTTTAGTAATCGTGTCCAGCTCAGCAAAGCTGAGTTTCTTTCTTCTCTGGACTACTACCCATTTTAATGAGCAAGGAACATTTGATCTGAAGCAGTTTCAGAAACCCAAATTTCCCCCAGCCTTTGTCTAAGTTTTGTAAGGAAAAGGAATAGCTGCAAATTTGCTTGTGAGCGCTCCCGGTCAGCTAATTCCTGGTCCTTTGCTCCACCTAGTGGATTTCCATGCTGGAGAGACTCTGAAAAGAAACCAGAAGAGAAAGGTATACTTTTGCTGATCAATCTGGACTTCAGTCATTTTCTTTAAAGACAATACCCTGTTCCACCCCAATCTGTCTTTGTTCAGATTGAGTGAGCTCTTTCATTTATTTCCATTAAAGCCAAATGTGTAACTGTGAGTCAGCAGAATCTAATGCATTCCTTTTCTCTGTTCTTAATATATAAATAGCATTATATGATCAGGAGACTCATATCAGCACAGAAAAGCATATTCCACTCATAATTATATCCTTTGATGGCCAAACTCAATCAAACCTTGACAGGGTCATTTAATTAAATAATGGCCTGCCTACTTGTTAACCCCCAGGAGGCTTCTTTGAGCAATAATTGGTTAGTCATAGGACCTTTTCAGGAAGTTTCACATGCAATTAAAAAAAAAGATGAAAACATTACAAAGTACAGCAAAGCTAAGAATTTCAGGTACAAAGGGATTCAGAGCCGATTCTTACACAAAATCAATATGTGGAGATAAAGATTAGTATCAGTGTGGGTTTAAGCCATTAGCGTATACAAAATAAATTCAACAATCTATATGTATTTGCTAGCTGATTGTGCCCCTGTCGGTCATCAGCCTTAAAATCAATCAAATAATTATTCTTTATCCCTTATACTAGTTGATATTTAATTGCTGTTATAGGTTGAATTGTGTTCCCCAAATATTTATATGTTGAAGTCCTAATCCCCAGCATCTCAGAATGTGACCTTATTTGGAGAAAGGGTCTGCAAAGAGGTCATCAAATTAAAATGAGGCCATTAGGGTGGGCCCTAATCCAATATGACTGGTGTCCTTATAAAAAGGGGAAATTTGGAGATAGATATATGTAAAGGAAGAACACCATGTGAAGATAAAGATGGCCATCTACAAGCCAAGGAGAGAGGCCGGGAACAGACCCTTCTCTCAGAGCCCTCAGAAGCAACCAACCCTCCCAGCATCTTGATTTCTGACTTCTAGCCTCCAGAACTGTGAGATAATAAATGTATGTTGTTTTAGCCACCCACTTGTGGTACTTTGTTATGGCAGCCCTAGCAAACTAACACAATTTCCTCTGGCAAATGAATAAGAATCTCTGCAAAAATGAAATTAATCCATAGAATGCTAGAGTTGGAAGGGAATCTCAGAAAACAACTTGCTCGATCCCCTTATTTTGAAATAAGATGCCTAAGGTCACACAGCAAGTTGGTGACTTTGTCACCCTCTTAGCTCAGCCTTTGGTCCTTCTATGTCTCTCCTAATCTGCTGGATATTTCAAAGATGGCAGCAAAATCAGCCTATGATGGTGATTAGATCCAAGACTTTGTTGAAAAGAATTTCCTTGGGGACAATATGCAAGCATAGACCCTTTCTAAGTATTTGCTAATGAAAGCACGTGCTAAATAGGAGAATTAATTGCTGGTTACATGCCAGCCAGAAGATTGATATGCGGTGGAACAGTGAGACAGGTAACTTGACCTCTGGCTGGACTGATAGGATCCATCATCCCTCCAGACAGGCACTTGGTTGCGGTAAAGGTCTAGCTCTGGCTGGAGGGTTGCCCCCATCCCACAGAGGATGATTCACCAGAGTGACTTAATCAACTATCAATCAGTCAGAAGCTCAGTTTCATGTGAGTGGGGTTGGGGCTGGGGAAACAGAGTTTGGCTTCATGGTGGGTGTGGAGACTTGTTATAATAGTAAGCACGCTCTTGATTAAAGTACATGACACAAGTAATTGCCAGAGATCCCAAACCAGCTATCACCTAGGATTATGGAGATCTGATCTAATATGAGACAGAAAGCCCAGTTTCGACTCCGCAGCAGAAACCTTTGAAAAGTGTCCAGGAGTAATTGGCATTTAGTCAATGCAATCATTATCCCAGCACATGGCTCCTGCAGCTTCAGGCCCCCTTGCAACCACTGAACTGCAAAAGGGAGAATATATCTGTTTAATTTCACCACCAACAACATTTGATTTACAGTCCCAGATGAGGTCCAAGTGGAAATATATATCACATTTTTATATTTGCGAAACACAGTAAGAATTCAGTCTTGTATCAATGGTATGGCATAAACAGTGATGGGCATTTTCCCCTTACAGAGGCCTGATCAGCATTAATTTTGATAGACAGGAGAGTAAAACTACAGCAGGCTGCTAAGCATTTGTTTTTCATTTAATCTTCTCTAAACCTTCCATGAAACATGGGGAAGAATATGACTGCTCTTCTCTCCCCGAGATATGGAAGGAGTGTATGCTACTTATAATTAGGAGACAAATAAATATTGACTTTGCTTTTGGTTTCGCTTCATAAAGTGTTATCATTGGGCATCAAGTTAGGTATTTAAAGGAGAACATACTTCTCTTGAAGGGCAGACACTATTTTTAGACCTATATCCCCTCTCCTTTTCCTGGCAGGAGTTCTTAGTTCACTTTCACCCACCCTGTAAAGGGCAACTAGAAAAAAAAGAGAAGGCCCAACTTTCCCTCTCAGCATTTCACAAGTTTTTCCTGTAGGATCCATAAGAGGAAGTGGGGAGGGAAAAAGAAGTATTCTTGAATTTAAGGACCTATAAAATGTTTTCTTAGATTGATGGTTAAAATTTTCAGTGTTTTTTGAAGGGTCCTCTCAAATTACCCACTTCAGAATGACCTAAAGAGCTTGTCAACAACTTAGATTACCAGGTCTCCTTATGTGTTCTGCATCAGAATTGATGATGGTAGGGCTCCGGAATCTACATGGTTAATGAGTATCTCCAGAGACCCCAATATACACTAAAAATGGATTCTACTCACCTTCCCTGTGTCTCAACATTGCTGTTCCAAGTTTCAGTCTCTTCTCTGTCTACACTTACTCCCTCCATAGCATCAAGTCTCATGCCTTTAAATGTTTTTATAGGTAAATAGCTCTCAAATTTATATCTGCAGCCCACACCTCTTCCCCAAACACCAGAAGCCTATATCTAACTGCCTGATTGATATCTAATAGTCATATTAAAAATCAAACTCTAGTTTTCTCTCTGAATTTGTTCTTCCTCATCTCAGTAATTGAGATCACAAAACCTTGGAGTCATTCTTGATTCCGTCCTTCATATCTTCCTCACTTTCTCTCATACTCACTTCCAGTCCATCAGAGTCCTGTGAGCTCTTTCAAATATGTCCCAAATCTTCCTCTATTCCATGGGCTACTACAGCAGCCTGCTGTTTGGTCTCTCTGCTTGCTTTCTGTATCAGTCAGAGTTCAGTTGCAGATAACAGAAGCCATTCTAGTTATCTGAAGCAGAAAGGGATTTAATAAAGTTGTAGTAGATTCATGCTACAAAAATCCTTCCCATCCCACATACCTTTCTGCAATGTGACTTTGCCACAACTCCCAAAAAGAAATGGAGTCTGTATTTCTTTTCCCTTAAATCTGGGCTAGCCCTCTGATTAACTTTGACCAATAAAATGAGGCAGCACTGATGTTGTGTGACCCCCACACCTAACCATAAGAGGCTTTTGCAGCTTCCATTTTCACCCTCTTGGAAGGCAGCCTTCATATAAAGCAGCTTAGGCTAAATTACTGAATGATGAGAGTCCACATGAAGAGAGAGGGCTGAGACTTTTAGGCATCCCTGCCAAGATCCCAGACATATAAAGGAGGCCATCTAGGACCTTCCAGCCTAGCAGAGCTGACAGCTAAATACCACTGCATATGTGAGCCCAGGTGATATCAGCAGAAGAAGCACCCAACCAACTTATGTTTGGAGGGTGTTCATTACACAGCAAAGGTAACTGAAATGTCAGTGAAGTTAGGGCTTGCAAAACCTTTTAAGGGCTGTAGGGGCATGCTTTAGGCTAGGCCTCTAGGAATGACTCCCAGAATAATACTGCAGAACTGGCCTGCCAAGGGAACTACTACTTCTGCCATAATCTAAGGGTCAGGAAGCCGCCAACCACTTTCTAGTTACAGAAACACATCACCTTAGCCATGATCTGGGCATCAGGAACTTATTACAAGATCTGCTGGCTGCAGATCTACCACAGTCATTTTACATTAGCAAAATGAATAATTAATGTGCCTTTTCCCCACTTAAGTAAGTTCTGAATTCAAGACGTGTGCAAGTACAGGTATGAAATTAAGCACAGAATCCATTTGGTATTCTAGACTACTTCGTGTGATTTACAAAAATTTTTTAATAATAAATCTTTAAGGGCTTCCCTGGTGGCGCAGTGGTTGAGAATCTGCCTGCCAATGCAGGGGACACGGGTTCGAGCCCTGGTCTGGGAAGATCCCACATGCTGCGGAGCAACTAGGCCCGTGAGCCACAACTACTGAGCCTGCGCATCTGGAGCCTGTGCTCCGCAACAAGAGAGGCCGCGATGGTGAGAGGCCCGCGCACCGCGATGAAGAGTGGCCCCCACTTGCCGCAACTAGAGAAAGCCCTTGCACAGAAACGAAGACCCAACACAGCCAAAAATAAAAAATAAATAAATAAATAAATCTTTAAGAAAGACCTCTCTAACAAGTTTAGAGAAACAGAAAAGAAAAAAAAGACTTGTGCAAGTGCATATGACTGGCAAAAAGTAAATTATGTTTCAATTTCTAGCTGCAAAAGAGTCTGGGCAATGTAATTTTTAGCTTTTTAGCCTATGTGCTGCTGAAAGGCACAAAAGGAAGAATTTTTAAAAATGTTTTGTTCACTGTTATAGCACCTAGTATAATGCCTGCACATAAGTGATGGTCATTAAATATTTGTTAAATGATTGAACTAAAATTTGATAAAGGAGGGGCATGATTGAGAGATGATTGTCTCTAGTTAGCCTAGAGTATGACATTCTGTATGCCTAAACCGCTGTTTCTGTCATTCCTTTTCCTGAATATATCCTGGAGTATCGAGAAAGACTTATAATTCAAGATTTTTTTTCAATCTAGTATTTGCCATCTTTACTATCACTGTACAACCATCTTGAGTCAAACACACTGGGTTTTTTCGTGTGTAATAAATTTTCATTAAAAAGATGAATTTGGGAGGATGGAAAGAAGTTTTTGAAGGGCGAGCTCTTTAGTCTTTCCTGCTTCCCATGGCTTTGGCCACCATCTCTCTTTGAGGGCTTGTTCTTCAGGATACTGACAGCTTGATTTCTCTGGGTAACATCATGCAAAGGAAATTAGCTCAGTATGTCTTCTACTGAATTCCATCTGTAGTTCAATGTTTTAATGTATTTATGAACAAGGCTACAGAGCAATTTTGATAAGACAGTGTTCCAGTCTCTGAGAATATTTTTCCCCAAAAAATATTTTTAAAAATACCACTGAACAGCCTGGAAATCCACCCCCGCATGAGCAATCTCCAGCAATCTCCAGAAAACTTTTCAGGTGTCACAGCCATAATAGCAGGTGGTTCCTTTGGGTATAAAAATTATGGCAAGGATAAGAGACAAAAAGCAAACTGTTTTGATATTCTGGGTACAGCTTTCCCCAAGTGAATCATTCCCATATGCCTACTCTTACCATGGGCCCCTTTCCAGAGGAAGTGGGTTGTGTGAATGGAGGTGTAGAGATGCATTCTGGTGGGCAAGCTTCGATGGTGCCCATATTTGGCAGATCCAATTAATCTTTAGATATTTGTCAACCCACTCTTCTACGAGTCTCAAAACGCAAAATTTGATTATGGATTTAATACCTGTTTTCACTCCTCTCATAATAAATACTTAATCTTGTTATGAAGATTCAGTAGTGCTCATTTGAGGCAAGACAGCTTCTGAAATTCCATAGAAATAGATTTTAAATACAAGCTTGTAAGGAAGGCTGAGACTAGAGCAGTTCGCAAAAGGTTGTCATTTAATTCACTTTTCTATTATGAAATATTTGAGACATACAAAAAGTTTAAAGAACAGGTATTTACTCTCTAGTGAAATTTTGTTGCTTGTAAGATAAAAATCTGGACTAGTAAAAAAGACTTTGTTTCCAGATAGAAATGCAGCAAAGCTGGAAATTAAGAGTTTTGCATAGATTTATTTTTTCCTTTCTCTCTAGTTATAAGATTAGCATTTTTATCATTTACAGGCACACCAAGTCTCCCTTACTGAAAAGGAAGATGCTGTTGTCACCATCTTAATTTAAATAAAAAATCTACCAAGGGAAAGATGTGTACAGGAAGATCCCTGATGGAAAACTTGACTTTATTTGGATAGAAGACAACCACTTTGAAAAATAAAAAGGAAACATAGTCATTAAGCTAATTAATTCTGGCTTTTCCAAATCTTAGAGTGGTGTCATTTACTAGCTGTGTGATAATTGGGTAAGTTTTTTAATGTCTCTGTACCTTGTTTCCTGAACTGTATGGTGAGGATAACAATAGGATCCACCTCTTAAGGGTTGTTAAGTGTCAAACGCTTAGAACAGTGCCTGGAGTACAGTAAGTAAGTCCTTCATAAATGTTAGTTCACTTTCTTCTTCTTCCTCAACAAAACGTTAGCTCCACATGAGAGCAGGAACTTTGCCTGATTTTGCTCTGGATCCTCAGCTTCTATTTTGCCCACAGTAGACATTCAACAAATATTTGTTGAATAGATTAATTAATGAAAGTAGCTAGGTTTTGAGGCTAAAAGTGAAAGAGAATTTGTCCTAAGTTTTATAGCTAGTGAGGGAAAAACAGACCTCAGGTTTAAGATAGGTTAGGGAGGTAGGAAAAAACCCCTAAACTAAGATGAGAAGACCAAGATTTAAGTTCAAATTCTTCTAACTCTCTGGGTGCTGATACCAAGGTTTTCTTTCTCTATTTGTAAAATGTAACTCCCAAGGTTATTCTGAGGATTAAATTAAAGTGTGTATGAATGCTCCCAATAAAATATATAGGGATATACAACACATGGTATTATTAATTTTTATCTCAGTAAGTTTATCCATTGGATGACAATCAAATGATTCTATGAGAGTCTTGGAAGAAAGAATCTTTAGCTAAAGATTTAAGTACTAAAAATATTCAACCCCAGAGGTACCACAGACATAGACTAATTTTTTCCATCTGTGCAGTTTAGGGTAGATTTGGCATACACTCAATACCAGGCAAGAAAGAAACTGGTTTAGGCTGCTTTTAAAGTTTTAAAAAAAGGCAGAAAAAGAAACTATTTCCTCTTATAAGCATGAATGTTAGAATAGAGAAAGCCTTCATCAAGTAATTCACCACTGAAGCAAGCATATTTAATCCATATCCTCTCCTACCTTTTCCCACTCCCCATTTCTGTTCTAATTATTAGTCATTTTATATATCATGATTTATGTATTATGGTGGCTTCCCCCTCACCAAAGAAAAGTAAAATAGGTTATTCTTTATCAGTCACATGTGACTCAGAGGTCAAAAGAGCAGTTCTTTGCCGGGTAAACTTCCTAGATTAGCAGTATTTAAAGACCTGGTTTTCAGAGCCAGGGATTACTCAGAATATTATGGCTTTAAGATTATGCCCCTTGTTATTAGCCTGTCTTTGTTGCCACGTTTCCTCCATTCTCTCGGAGACAGATATTAGGTGTGGTGTGTGCATAGTTGTCAGGTCAACCTCTGCTCCCTTGGTGAGTGTCCTTTCCACCCAGCTTGAGACTTGCCTGCAAGGAAGACCCAGGAAGCCACAGATCCCTGACAGCTGTGGGATGGGAAAGGCTGACAGCTGTCTGAATGTACCATGTGGCCAGGCCTCAGCATCCTCACGTTGTACCTGCTGCTCTACCTCCAGTCTTAACCTGGAGGTCTATGAGCCTTGCTGTGTTATGTATTATATGACATAGGAAAATAAGAGTTTGGGGGGGGATAAGGCGGCATCAAAAGGGCCATGTAAATAATTAAAAAACAATTTCTTTTTTTAAAAAAAAAAAAAAAAAAAAAAAAAAAAGATTATGCCCCACCCAAGATGCCTCACCAGAGCCTGAGTCTGAGGCTGAGAAACTGACTTGAGGAAAAAGATAAAAGAGCAAAAAAAGCCATAGTGGGTGAGCTGATGACTCACCACCCCTTCCTTGAACTTCAGGAATGACAAGATGGAAGAGGGGAAGAAAGGCAGTGCCCCACTGCAGACCAGATGTTTCAAGAAAGACAAGAAATTCAGGGAACTTAAAAACTTATATATGTTCTTAGGGTAAAGGCAACAAATATAATTTCCATGGTCAAGTTGTTGAGTGCATCAAAGAAAGGAAACTAGGAACACTAAATTACTTTTTACCATCAGCACTGTCACCCTAAATCTGATCATTTTATTCCCCTGATTAAAAACCTCAATAACTCTACATTGCTACTGGATCAAGTCTAAACTTACGATGGCATAGAATAGTCTTCATAACGTGATCCCAACTTTCCTTAGCACCTTCATCTGCTAATTAATTCTTATTACATATCGTGGAAGGTATAGGGGACCACTAATAATTTACCAAATAAACCAGATACTTTTAAACTCCAGTCCACTTGTTTACACTATTCTCTCTGCTCAGAACTCTCATCCCAGCTGGCAAGCCCCTAACGGACTTCAAAGCCTGTCTCAAGTATGATTTCTTCTCTGTAGCTTTCTTAACTTCTGTTCTCTCCTACTACTCAGAATGATTGTTCTTTTGTCTATCGAGTCATTGAACTGGAAGCATCCCACTCATTAAGTAGACTCACAGGGTTCTATCCTCTCCCAAACTTACTGAATACTCTATATGGGCAATCGTGAGCCTGTCATTGTGCAATTCTTGGCACACCATAGGAGCATAATATAGTTTTGTTGAATTGAGTCAAATATTAGAAGACCAAAGCATAAATAGATTTTCTAGGCCTGGGAATTATGTTAGGACTAGAAAGTGTATGCTAAATCCACATATGAGATTTTGCCTTTGCTCTTACCAGAGAGCATGTAATTTACTTTTATTTAAAAAACAGCGTCATGAATGTATTTCTCTAGATAAAACATTATTAATCCATTTTTGGCTTAGAACTGGCCTTCCCATAACCCGGTTAGCCAAAAGGTAGCTGAGTCATTTGAAATACTCTCCAGCTGGGGTGGGATCACATTTGGGGTTTGCTTCAATCAGTGAACCCCTGTCTCGCTTTGCTCTTCAAAGAGCTCCTCCGTCAACCATAGCGTTTGAAGGCCTGAGCAGAACGGAAACCAGATGAACTGTGTTGAATTCCAAACTTGCCACATTGTCTACTCTAGCATTAAACTCTTCTTCTCTAACTGAACAAGTTAACTGAAGAAGTATATAATGTAGTATCAATTTATTTTTTATCTTATCCATTATGCCACCTTGTTCCAGAGTCTTTAAGAGAGTTTAAAGAAAAAAAAAAAAAACCCAAATCCAAACCAAACTGTTCCACACTCATCCCTTTGGTTCTTTTGGGTACCTTCTGTCAGTGCTGATAGTCAGGGTGAAAGACTTTTGGAAAAGTTTTCCAGTACTAGTAACAGCATTTCCTGAAGCATCTTTTATCTTCCATCTTTATGCAGCAAATGATCCTGTCAGTGCCCACAGGTCAGTTTTACCCTAAGATCCAGTGAGTTTGTTTAACCTTAAAATCAGTCACTGAGGCCCTCACCTAGACCACGTAACAAGGTAGTTGTTACCCAGCATGTGTCCCAGCTAAATAAAATCATAGCTGATTCATGTCTGAAGGTGCTCAGGGGGTACAGCATAATGATTAAGAACAGGAGCTCTGGAGTCAGTCTGTCTGTCTGAGTTTGAATCAGGCCACGCCTCTGACTGGTTATGTGACTTTAGACAAGCTTCTTAACCTCTTTATGCCTCACCTGTCTTATCAGTAAAAAAGAAATAATAATGATACCTACCTCTCATGGGTTCCTTGGGTGGAATAAGTGAATTAAATGTGTAAAGCACTTACTGGTACATGGTAAGCATGCAATAAATGTTACCTATGTTAATAGGTAATGTTATTCTATACTTTTATGTTTCTAGGTAAGAAAAGTGGGTACAATAAGAAATATTTTTCTCTATATTTTTAGGTAAGAAAAGTGGCTAAAATTAAAAATTAAAGGAAGGCTGATCATTTTTAGAACAAAACTTTATTTACAAAACTGTAACTTGCTCTGTTTTGGTATTACTATTGACAAAATGCCTTTGGTTAAAATATTAGTTAAGGTGATACATTGACTTTTAACTTTTCATAAAACAAGAATCCAACACTATCCCAGCTTCTTATCCCTGTGTGGCTCTGAATGCAGATAAACAAAACAAAACAAAGCAAAACAAAATTTAAAAAACCTTCTTTATAATGTACAATGGCTTAAGCAAACCACTTCTTTAATTTTTTTCTATTTAAGGGTTAGGACTGAGACTACTCATCTAAAATTTGCTATTCACAGAGAAAGCCCTGGAGAATGGGAAAACTTAAAGATGGAGGTTATTTGGTTTTCATAATACAATATCCATATGACTTTAGAAGAATGTAAATAAATAATATTAGTAAACAGTATATATTGATAATTTCCTGGCAAATTCATTTATCTAAAATCATGCTGAGGAATCAAGAGGATTTCCCCATACATTCACAAAGTCGTGTTCCATATTAACATAGTTATCACCAATATAACATATGATAACCAGTACCCATGGAAACCTAACAGCCTATTTTTAAAAAGTCCCTGTTAAGCTTTAATTCCCAGCTGTGCTTCACACATATATGCATGGTTATATGCATAGATTTATGCATGGATATAAGCATGGTGATATATGTGTGGATACTAATGCCCCTTATTCGAATGTAATATTAATAGCATCTGGCATCTAGTTGTAAGAAAACCGTCCCCAGATTGGGAGATAGTTGAGTGACACATGAAAGATTCTTCTACTAACTGAATTTAAGAGTACACCTATACTGGGAAGAGGGATGGAGAGAGGAAGGGTAGAAGTAGAAGCAGAAGTAGAAGAGGGCTTCCCTGGTGGCGCAGTGGTTGAGAATCTGCCTGCTAATGCAGGGGACACGGGTTCGAGCCCTGGTCTGGGAAGATCCCACATGCCACGGAGCAGCTGGGCCCGTGAGCCACAACTACTGAGCCTGCGCGTCTGGAGCCTGTGCCCCGCAGCGGGAGGGGCCGCGATAGTGAAAGGCCCGCGCACCGCGATGAAGAGCGGTCCCCGCACCGCGATGAGGAGTGGCCCCCACTTGCCGTAACCAGAGAAAGTCCTCGCACGAACCGAAGACCCAACACAGCCAAAAATAAATAAATAAATAAATAAATAAAATAAATAAAGGGAAAATAATTAAAAAAAAAAAAAAAGTAGAAGAAAAGGACTACATTGGTTCAGTAAACTCAGGTAATTAATTTGAGACAGAAAATAAATAAATCAACAAATGCCCCATTTTTGTTTTCCAAAAAAATAAATCACTGGCAAATCCTTACTAACAATTTTTGAATTGGTCCATTAATATATTTTTTACATAGGAAAAAGTTTAAATATTATATCTATTATAATTCTATTCATCTAATACACTCCTCTGCTGAGATATCTGACATGTCTTCATCTGTACTCTCTTCTACCTCTGGCAAGTTGCCCCAAAGTAGGAAGTTTACACCTGAAAAGAAAAGCTCATAAAATTATTTGGTGCTGACTACTGTTACAACTCAGAACACGATATATAAAACCTTATATGTTAACATTCTTATATTAAATCACAGTGTTAGCAGGTAAGAGAAAAGCTATTAAAGAATGAACCACAAAGAACATGATCGATACCTAGATATTAAAATTATCCAACATCTAGAATATAATCATTCTTTAAACACTTTTAATTAAGGGCTTGAACTCTAGAATCTTGGAATTCAAAAAGATCTCAGGAGTCCATTTCCTCAAACCTTGCCTCCAGCTACATTATGCCATAATCACTCTACACTGAGAATTTTCAAATCTATTTTAATGATTTTTAAGAATGGAGATCTCACAACATCTTTTTAGATTACATTTCTCTTGGAGGGTGCATGGGAAAGGCCTGAATAAGTCTCCTCATCTCCTCAACAAGTATGGAAGTCACTGGTGCCTTTCTTCTGGTTAAAAAAAGCAGGGTTTTGGAGCCAGTTATAATATGAACAGTAATCCTTGATATACATGGGTTTTAGGCTAGAGGCTGTCAAGGTAAAACTATAAACTTTAGGACCAGGTTGTAGCTGTCAGTACAATAAGCAAAATGACAGTCTAAAGCCTCATTATGAAAGAACAGTCAAATATCATATTAAAGAATCCAGCACTGGTATACGATACAAGACCACATATATGGTAGAGGATAATGAGATGGTTTATTATGGGCACGTACTATAACTTGAAAGCACTAAATTGAAAAAAAATACCATTATTAATTGACCTCTTGGAGAGCCAATAAGAAAGCAAATCTCAAGCTGTCCAGTTGTCAGTGTGGGCACAGGGAAGACTCAGCAACTCTGGGTATCCACTCCACACATACTAAGATAGTGGTCACATGGTGGAATAGAATGAGCCAGGGTTTGGAGATTTGGTTTGAATCCAGTTTCCACCACTAACAGTACACCACGGATGTTTTTACTACTTTTACTACAAATGTATATAACCACAGGCAATATATATTATTGTTTTGTGTATATAAATTTTTTATAGTATGCTATTATATGTATCTCTTCTAATTTGCTTTTTTCATTCAACATTATGTTTTTGAGATTTGCCTGTCCATATGTGTAGATTTAGCTCATCTCTTATGTCGGTTGGGCATTCCATTGTGTGAATTAAAAACAAAAAAATATGTATATCTTAAGTATGGCCCATCACTCATCCTTTCCTCTAACTGCCTATTTTGCACAGGTGCCCAAGGAGACATGTATAAGGATGCACACTGTTGCATTATTAAAAGAGCAGAAACAATGAACTGTCTCTCTTGGGTGAGATACGGGGGTTTAATCAGGCAAGAAATTAGCATCTATTTGATGCATATTGATGTCTATCATATTATTTTCTGTAATTTTTTTGTATGTTTGAATTGTTTTCAATAAAAAACACTTCTTTTCCCCGGAGAATGGATGATGTTCTGCTTTTGAAGAGATGACAGGATAGTAAGGAATCACTAGGCAGAAACCTAAGGGAGAATTAGAACCCTTAAAGGTGAATGGAGAGCTGAAGACAACTTTCCTTTGAGGGCATTTGCCAGTCCCATGGAATCTGAACTGAGGTTTCCCAAGCCTCCACAGGAGAGTCTCAGGAAATCAGGTCTACACGTGAAGGCTAACCTAGAACATAGTCTTCCTGGGGCCCTTTCAGTCTAAACATTCTAGAATTTTATAAAGCTTGTGTACGTATTCCTTTGATGCTGCTGATTCAGGTGATTCAAGTAAAGTTCCAATGCCATGAGAAATCCTGTTTTATACGAAGCATCTAGAAAAATCTTCCGTCAAATCATAATATTAGGGTTACAAAGGAGAAGTTTGATATTCTTGGAGTCGATACTCAGAGACATGAGTGGCTCGGCACAATTGGTTCAAAGGAGAAAAAATAAACTAAGAGATGGGATCTGACAGAAGCAGCACCTTCCTTTCTCTGTTAAGAAGGGAGGAAGGAAATCCTGCGATACATCTGTTTCTCATGGATTAGATTCAGTGCAAATGGAAGAATGCTGGGCTTTTATCTTTGAAAAATTGACCAATATTAAAAAGTAAATCAAAATTGAAAAACCTCCACCCTGTGTTTTGAATTCTATGAAGCAGGAAAAATAGTATCAAAGCAGAAACTTCCTTTAATGTGTCCCATGAGCAACACAAATATAAAACCGGAGGCCTAAATTAGGAAGCTATATCTCACTTAGGGGGGTTCAGATAAGTCCTTGCTCAAAAATGGCCTTCTTAACATACTAGAGTCTTAAATTAAGGCCTCCAAATGATGGGTTGAAAGCCACAACTGAACGCCAGGTGATTAAGAAAAAAAGTTAGAGTCTATAAAAACCCAAGCATAATTGGAGAGTTTAAAGACACTGACAACCTAGCTTACAACTCATGATCTCTTAGTCTGTGAAGGCAAATCATACTTCAAAAAAAGAAGTATATTTTAAGTTCTGAAGAAGACTAAGACATACATTTAAAAACCTGAGAATGTTAGTGCCAACTTGGATTGTCAAGTTCTTTAAACTTGTTCTGTATACTAAAGTTCTGTAAACTTTAGTTCCCTAAAAAAGTCCCACTAAAAGTCAACTTCGTATTAAAGTCAACTTCGTATTCTGTGTAAGCAGATATTAGACATTGAGAACATGTATCCTATAACAAAACTGAAAGGCTCCAGACAATATAAAATATATTATGTAAATATCTTTTAAGAATAGGTTGTGTATTTCTCTACTAAATAATCAGTAAAACATATTGGTATTAAATATTTCCCTTGTCTGAAATTTCATCATAATTTATCAATATAGATGTCAAAATGGCTATTTTTATCCTGAAACAACATTACCAAATACAGAGGTTACCTAGTTTTCCTTCCTCCCAGCTCCCCATGACCCTAGCCTCCCCTCCTCCCTTTTCTTAGACACACACACACACACACACACAGACCCATACACACAATTGACTATCAAATCTAAATTCTTCCAAAATTCTCTGGAGCCATATTATATATCAAGGCAGAAATTTAGAGCAATTAAAATATTAATTTTAAAAGGCCAAGAAATCCAGCCAAGTTTGAGGCTCCTAAATATGATGATGGAAATAGAAATGCAATGAATTTTGGCTAGTAGTTTCTGTAAGTAAATGTTTGGGATAAAAGGATTGAAGTTTCACTCTAGTGGATCCAACCCAGGTGAGAAAGTCTCAGAGGGGATCCTGAAATGATCTATGGAGAGGTTCACTCAAGTCTTGGTAGACAAAAGTTAGAGGAATGTCTGAGTCTGTTGTTTCTTACCAGTAGAGTCTAGTCTGTTAATACCATAAACTGCCTGGCTGTGAAACATCCGAAAGTGTCCATTGTTGCAGGAAAGAAGGCAGGAACAACATGGAACAATCACATGATAACCTACAATGTTCCCACTAAAAAGAGAAAGTAAATATTATTAGATACAAGGTAATATCTGACCATGTAAGCATTTTTATGTGCTAATGTAAACAGACAGACCATATAAAGATCTCATTTTCTCCTAACACCCTCCATTGCTGGGATCTTTGGGATGGGAGTTACTCTGATAATGGTTACAGTTCTACTGCCAAGTGGGAAAACAGTCTTTAAGTGAAATAAGAGTAACATATTCTGTTTCTTTGCTAGTATTGTTTATGCATTCCCCCTTCAGAAGCTAGTTTCTAAATGCCATAAGGTTGTGATTTGTCCAAAATTGATGGGCTGTATAGACAAAATACATTAAATAAACTCAGACCTGTGGATAAAAGGTTTTTGCTCTCCCCAGGACTGTGGCAAGTTGGGTTCTTATATGTTGCAGGTCCATGCCAGCACCTAAAAACTGTTTCAACAGATGGAGGAGTAGGAAGACAGCATGAGCCCATGAAAACCGAACACAAGCTGGCTGATCTAATTTTAGTCTCAGTGTTTTTGAAGGAATTCAGAAATGAAGCAAATCCATAGCTTCTAGAGAAAGTTGCAAAAGTTTTTACTGTCTCCAGGGTTATCCTTCTGATTAGAAATAACTCACTCTTCCATAGGTTTTTTTCCTATCTGGTCACTATTAAATAGAATGAATATACAGGGAACATTTTAGCTAGAAGTTTTTTTGTTTTTGTTTTTAATGACCACATGAACTGCTTACACCTTGAGTTGTAAAAATTCCTATTATAGCTTGTTCCTCCCCTTTGAGATGTGAGTCAGTCATTTTTGTGAGGCCCTACAAAAAATACTATAAAAGGTACCAGCCCACCTAAAACATGTCTTCTAATCATAATCGGCTTGAAAGGCAAACAAAAGAAAACAAAAGATGTTCTTGGATTAGGACTGACAGTTATTTATAAGGCTATATTGCAAGAATAAATTCTACAGCTTTAATTACCACCTGTATTCATCCATTCATTCACTCATTCAGCTAATGTTTACAGAGCATCTGTTATATGTCAGGTACTGTTCTAGGTGCTAGGAGTAAAGTCCTTGTTCTCATGGAGCTTTCTACTAGGGACACTTCAGATGATTCTGCTCCCTTGTTAAAACTCCTTCAATAGCTGTCCACTGGCCAAAATTGAAAACCCAAAGACCCTTCCTACCAAGGTTTAGATCTGTGCTACCCAAAACATGGCTATTGAGTACTTGAAATTTGGCTAGCCTGAATTGAAATGTGCTGAAAGTATAAAAATACACTAGATTTCAAAGACTAAGAATAAAAAATAAGAATGTAAAATATTTCATTAATAATTTTTTATGTTGGTTATATGTTGAAATGACAATTTTTTGAATCTATTAGATTAAGTAAAATATACAATTAAAATTAATTTCACCTGTTTCTTTTCACTTTGTAAAATGTAGTTACTCGCAATTTTTAAATTACATATGTGGCTTGCACATATCTATTGGATGGCGCTGCTCTAGACTGTCTGGGTTCTGACTGCATCGTTAATCTACCCATACTACTCTCACCTGATGTTCACAATCTCTCAGCCACACTGGCCATTGTCTTTTCTATTCCTTGAACATGTTCTTCTTTGCCTTGGGTTCTCTGCCCTGGCTGTTCCCTCTGCCTAGAACATTCTTCCTCTGGCTCCTCCCTATCTCATCTTTTAGGATTCAACTCCAGTGTTACCTTCTCATGAGGAGGCTTCCCTGACCATGCTATCTAAAATAGCTCTTATCACTCTCTCAAGCTCTATTATTCTCTGTCATTTATTATTATTATTTCCTTTGGAGTACTTCCCACCCTATTTAAGATCTTATTTATTTAAATATCTTACTGATCGATTGTCTTCCTACTGGAATATAATGTCCAAAGGCCTATGACTTTGTCTTCTTTATTGCCAGATTTCCAGCCTCTATAACAATGACTCGCACATGGTAGGACCTCTGAGTTGTACTTTATAGTTTACTAAGCCTTTTAACATTCATAATTCACTTGATCTTTACAACAACTCTGTAACGTAAACACAAAAGATATTTTAATTTCTATCTTAAGAAGATACCTATCTATCTTAAGAAGATACCTGTCTTCTTAAGATATAAATTAAATAAGGAAACAGAGGTTCAGAGGTTTAGAGATTTAAGAAGTTTAGTCAAGATAACAAGAGAATAAGGGTAGGGCCAGGGCTCAAGCCTGATTTTTATGACTGTAAATCCAAGCGTTGTTTTTTTTTTTTCCCTCTAAACTACATTGCCATTTTCTGAAAGTTAAAGCAGATATTTGCTAATGCACTTTGAAAAATTGTAAAATCACATACAAAGGTAAAGTGTCATAAGACCCTTTTGAAAAACAGTTCTAAGTAACAAATGGCTTTTCAATGGTTCACTGCATGGGTGATAACCAGTGCTCAGTGCAGCCCACTGAACCTTTCTCTGTGCTTCGGTGTCAACATCCATCTCCCAAACCCAGGGCTATTTGGAATATTGCCACACATTACCATTTTAGACATGCGATGTCCTTCAGTTTACATTTGCAAATTTCAGTGAAATAGCATCTTCCAATGAAGTCCACTGCACTGGAGAGGGAAAAGTGTAGAGATAGTCAAATGTACTGTTAAAAAAATGTTGTGCAAAACACATAACATAAAATTTACTAATTTAACCATTTTTAAGTGGACAGTTCATAAGTGTTAAGTGTATTCATATTTTTTGTGCAACAAATCTACAGCCTTTTTCATCTTGCAAAACTGAAAGTCTATACCCATTAAATAACAACTCCCCATTTCCCTCTTCCCCCAGCCCCTGGCAACCACCACTACTTTCTGTTTCTATGAATCTGACTACTTTAGATACCACAGATAAGTGGAATAATATAGTATTTGTCTTTTTGTGACTGGCTTATTTCACTTAGCATAATGTCCTCAAGGTCCATCCATGTTATAGCATGTGACAGGCAGGATATCATTCCCTTTTAAGGCTGGATAATATTTCATTACATGCATGTACCACATTTTGTTTATTCATTCATTTGTTGAGAGACATTTGGGCTGCTTCTACCTCTTGATTATTGTGAATAATGCTGCTAAGAACATGGGTGTGCAAATATTTCTTCTAGATCTTGCATTAAATTCTTTTGGATATATACCCAAAAGTGGTATTGCTGGATCATATGGTAATTCTATTTTCAATTTTTTTGAGGAATCGCCACGCTATTTTCCATAGTAGCAGTACCATTTTACATTCCCACAACAGTGCACAGGGTTCCATTTTTTCATACCCTTGCCACAAAATGTACTTTTGATTGTAATTTAGCATGAATTTTGTAGGCTCAAAGAGCTGCAAGAGACTCTAAGAGAAACTGTAAGAAAACGATAGTGTATTTTGCAAGGGTAAGTTAATATTTGTGAGTTCACTATAAATATGACAAACCTTCTATTCAAAAAATCGTATGTGTTCATTGATTTGTATACATCTTAGCACATTAATCCATCAATATTATAACCCCTACATGGAAGAGAAGACAAGAGGAAAGACCTGATTGTACTCCAGACTCTGGTCTAACCTTTAACGATTCACATATCTGAGCTCTCCTTAAGACTATTTTATACTTACCATAGCTATTGTAAAGACGAATGGGTTAATATTTAAAATTGTTGTTTCTGTATGTGCTACTAAAAAGAAAAGGCACTAGACAATAAATCACAGAAACTTTGCAGTAGTAGGTTCTAGATTTACTGTCTAGTGCTTTTTCTTTTTGCAACACATACACACGCACAGAGGTACTTATAATAACCCATTTATCTTTGCAATAAATGAGGGCCTTTGGCTTTGCCATTAGGCATGACTACACTTAATCCAATGAAGATAAGATTTCAAGGGAGGAAGAGTCCACAGCTCTGAGTATATTTAATTTTTTAAAAAGTTTCTATCATTATCATGAAATTCATTTTAAAGTATTCTGATTATTAGTGTGCCTTCTCTGGCTCTGTGTCCAAAGAACAGCTGTCCATGTGCATTTTGGATAATTTCTCTTTCACTTTAATGATAAAGTTTCAATGAACAGCAAAATCTTGAAAATCATGTAAAGGCACATATATGTTGACTATAGAAAGAGAAAGTACCTTTTAGAGCTAGAAAAAGGTATATTTGAGTCAAATAAAATGGCTATTTTTCCAAATAGGAAGCAAATTCTTAAGGACTCTACACCTAAAAGTGGGTAGTGACTGAAAACAGAATTTAAAAGGATTTGAGTATGCAAACCAATGCATAATATCTAAAATAAGCTTTATGGGTGCTCCCTTGTTAAAACTCCTTCAATAGCTTTCCACTGACCAAAAATGAAAACCCAAAGACCTGTGCTATCCAAAACATGGTTATTGAGTACTTGAAATTTGGCTAGCCTGAATTGAAATGTGCTATTTGAGGGATAAGTCCTGTTTCATCCCATAAAAATCTATATGTCTCTCTCATTCAGAAAGAGAGAGAGAGGGAGATTATAAGAAAAGAATACTGAATTAGGTGGACAATGGATCTGAATCAGCATGCCAATTGCAAAAAATGGTAGAAAGCTAGGGAATGTTTTTTTGGAGTAAGACTTTAGTAACAAAAAATCAAAAACTTAAATGACCTCTCTTCTCCAACAGTACAGAAAATCTTGCTTGAATCACCTACCATCTCAGTCATGGAATTGATCCAGTGCGAGGATGGTTGGGCAGGGCACAGTAGCCAGGGATTCAACTGAAAGGACCACATGACTATAACTGAACTAGAAGCATTACATCAGGACTGACCACTCTGGCTAAACCACAGACTTTGTCCAGACAGTCTGCCCCCTTAGTTAAACTCCAGGGGGATCATCAGACTGTTGGAAGTGGCTGGAACACCAAAATGATAACCTCCTTGTTGACTCCCAGAGGTTCAAACCATACACTTTTCCCATCTAGTTAAAGGCTACCGTTGCCCGCCACTAGCATGACTTACTTGGTAGGAGGGATGTCTGTAGAGAAAAGGTCTATTTCAGTGTCAGCCAGCAAAACAGCCTTCATTCCCCTAGAGCTGAGCACTTGTTTACAGAATTTGCAACACAGGATGGACACGCGCCAGTCATTGAAACTACAGCTGCTCGTAGACATGGCGTCCGGGGAAGGATGAGGTGAGGGACTTTGAAAATAGAGCAATACCCTCCCTAGTTTGATTCTCCCAAGCTAAAAATCAAATTGCGATGCCTCGATCTTTTCTAAGCCCGAAAATTGAGAAGGAAATGAGTTCTTTTCTGTTTTCCCGTGGGAGGGTAAAAGTAGTATTTATTGAGTAGAAACAGGGGAGAAGCAGCAGCCTTGGCTTTCTCTTTAACTTTCGGGGAAGGGAGAGGAGTTTGAAGTGGGGAGGAGGCAGGCTGCAAGGTGCCTCGGGAACTTCTCTAGTTTTCCCTTTCTCCAGTCTGAAGGATCCTCTACTCTTTAGCTCCTGCTCCTTTTGCAATTCCCTTAGCTTCTCCCGTACAGGCTCTTTTATCTAAAGCTTCCCCCTTAAGCCCCTCCCTCGGAGCGCTCCAATTTCTCTCACGGATCGCTGGCTAAGCGTCCCTACCCACGCGTCCTCTTTGGAAATCTTTCTCCTCTCCCCAGGATTCAGAAATCCACTCAGCTTTTCCCACCGGGCAATCCCGGGTGCTCCTTAATCCTCCCGCGACCCTCCTCCGCTCTGCTCTTTCGCGGGCCGCCCGCTTCACTTCTCTCCTGGCAGTCCCCAGCCCTCAGCGTGCGGGCTCTCGCGTCGTTCCTCTAGCGACTCCCTCCCCTCAGCTTTCCTTCGTGCCCCCCAACGTCCCCTCAAATCTTTCCCGAGCGGCCGCTCCAGAGCTCGCGGTGGTGTTGGTGGGGCGGGGCAGAGGTCGCTTTGGGGGCTCCGTCGGCGTTGGTGTCTCTGCCACTGAACACGTCGCTTTTTGCTCCCTCTTCCCCTCTCTGCCTTTCCAACAGGCTGTCAGTTTGAATTGCCAGCGCTGCGCACCGATTGGGAGAACTAGAGTTCGCCCACGTCCCGCATTGGAAGGCTCGGGAGCCTGCCCCTGACGAGATCTTAGTGGCCAGGAGCTCTACGCCCCGCCCCAGTAACGGTGCCTAGATAAATTCGGCTTGCTGGTTGGCTGAGCTTGGCCCCTCCTCCGATCTCATTGGTCGGCTCCGGGAGGTTTGGGCGAACCCTACTCCCGCTCCAGTGAAAGAGGCAAGGCACGCCCTTCGCACTTCTCATTGGAAGACGTTCTACAGTCCCCGCCGTTCTCTACTCTTTATTGGCTAAAATTCTCCGCAACGCCCCTCCTCACTACCCCGGTCCAATTGGTCGTGCCTTCTCTCAGAAGTATGTGTTTGGCTGTTGGTTCTATCTTAATCCCGCCCATCAGTTCTACTTTGGGGTTCGGCAACCCGAGGAGGAGCTTACTCTGTGACCACGCCTCGGTAGTGCTAGTCACACCTCCAAGTTTCGCCAGCCCCTCCTCCTCATTCCTAGCCTCTTGGGATCACCTATTCCTATTGGCTACAGGCCCCATCGGTCGATAGAAAGCGGGCGGTGATTGGCAAGGGGGTGGGCTCTGCTTCCCGGCGGGGTCCTGCGGGGTTGGCGGAGGCTCCTCAGGGGACTGGGGGACCGATCTGCGTAGACGCGGGTGGCGGGGAAGAGAGGGGAGGAGAGCTCTGAGTGGGAAGCGGAGCCGGGGGCCCGGGACCCGTCGCGTCAGAGCCAGGTAAAGGCTCCTTCCCTCTCGCCTTTCTTCTTCCCCGCCGCGGAGCTGGAGGCCTGACTGAACAAATCCGGGCAGAGGCGGGAAGGAGAGGGCGCGGATGCTGCTTTCGGCGTCGCCTTAGCGTTGCCGCCCGAAATCCCTCAGACCGCCTCCCTCCTGACCCACTCCCAATCTCCCAGTACAGCCCAAATACTTCTTTAGGACTGCATCTCCGCCCTTTACCGTACTGCCTGGGACTCTGCCTTGGCTCACATGCCGCCGCGCAGTCCGCACCCAGCCCCCTCCCCAGGTCCTCTGCACACTGGCAGCCTTGGTCCACCTTTGGGCAACCGTCGTTGGCATCACCCGTAACCATCGGCTGCTCTCTTCCTCTGTCTCCAAGTCCTGGCAGACAGGCGGGTTACAGCCCTGGACCCAGAAGGAGGGGTGTTCCGCACTGCTTCCGGGGCTCTTCCCCTGCCCCTGCCCCCGGCCCGCCCGGAATGGCTCCTCTTCACGCACTCCCGTTCCCAGACCTATATCTGGGTCCCCAAAGTTGCTAATATCCTAGTACTCCATGTAACATCGCGGCCCACGATAGTCTCCTAACTTCCCCCTCACCCCCAA
Source organism: Balaenoptera acutorostrata (assembly GCF_949987535.1). Classification (NCBI taxonomy): domain Eukaryota; kingdom Metazoa; phylum Chordata; class Mammalia; order Artiodactyla; family Balaenopteridae; genus Balaenoptera; species Balaenoptera acutorostrata. Next base: position 163,275,877 of record NC_080064.1, read on the forward strand.
GGTAATCCTCCCTTTGCCCTCTCCTCGCCTATCAAGGGTGTGCAGAAGCTCCAGTTATCCTCGATTCCCGTGCAGCCTCAGGACCCCACCTCTCACCCCCCTCCCCGCTTCCTGCCTGTCTGAACCACCACGCCGCTTCTTCTGCTCCCTGTTCCTCCCTCGGTGCGGCCCTTTCTCCAGGCGCGGGAAGTGGGAGACTCCCGGCGCGGAAAGGGAAAGGGGCAGCCAAGGAGGGAGGGTCGCCGCTGCGGCGCGTCCGGGAGCGAGACGCCCGGCTCTGCACTCCCGTCCCAGTCCCTCCCACCTCCTGGGCCTGGGTCGGAGCGGGATCTCCTCGGGTACCTCCTGGTGCGAGGAGCTGGGACTGCGACCCTCAACGACCTTCCCCCAACCCCCAGCCGGGGATTGGGTGCGGTATCTGGGATCTCTGGGCTTGGGTGACCAATTGGGGATGGCCTGAGAGGCGGTGGCTGCCTTCCTCCCCCCCCCCCCGCCCCCCACCCCCCGCCTTCCCGGTTTTCCCGACTCCGACCCTCGCCTCTAACCCGTTTCCTGCTTCTGCCGACCACATTGTTTTCCTGGATGTGTCCCGTGCCGAGCAGGCTTTTTCCTGAAGATCACTCCCCCCTCACCCCCCAACATTTTGCTGCCAAGAGAAGCTAGTAACCAAAAACAAAACAACTGGGAGGAGGGGCGGAGGGGAAGAAAAGTTGTGCCCGGGTGGCTTGTCCCTCCCCGGCTTTGATCCCCTTTTAAGTCAAGGGAGTTGCCCCAGCCGGGGGTCGGGGGCCGTATCGTAGGCAGGGCCGGGAGGGTTCCCTCCGGTAGCCGCTGCCCAGCGCTGGCAAGGTTCGGGAGGTCGCCGAGGTGCCGCAGTCCCTGCCCGGAGCCCCGCGTTCCCGCCGCTAGTCCCCACCCCAAGCCCTCGAAGGCGGCTGCTCCAAAGTGTTTTCTTTCAGCCTTAAAACAAAATCCGGAGGGAGCTTCCTTCCTCCCCACCTCGCTGCGCCGGGCTCTGCGGGCCGGGCGGCGTTTGGCTGAGATGAATGGGCCCAGGCCAGCCTGGAAACGGCTTCCCTCACCCCACCCCCGCATCGATTAGGATCTGCGCTGGGGCTGATCGCCCCCTCCTCTTTTCCCTGCATTTACAGGCAAGTGAACCGGAGCAAACGACTTCCGATCCAGTCTGCGCTGCTGCGGCTCCCGTTTGGGATTTGATTTGCAGCATCTTCGAGGCTGTGCAACAAAAAACCGCGAAGCACGCCCAGCCCTCCCCCGGCACCCCGATACGCACCCACTCCCTCCCGGGGACCCAGCTGGGCGAGTCCACATCCCCGCGCTCCCCACACCATGTTGTGCGGAAGGACTTCCACTCCCCGCCTGTGTCGTTGATGTCAGACCCCAGGCCAGCCTCCGGGCGCTGCAGTTCTCCCGGCTAATGCTAAGGCTGCGGCTTGGGCTCTAGCACAGGAACCAACCGCCGCCGCGCCGGCCCCAGCGCCCACCGTCTGCATGTGTCCGCCGTAGCCGCCTGCCCAGCCCGCAGCCCGCGCTCCCCGGAGCGCTGGAGACCACCGCGGGGGGCCCCTTCTGCCCTTGGGAGAAGCGATCTTGGAGGTATTGATTTCGGTGGTTGGATTTTTCCCGTGGATTTATCAATTCACAATTCGAATTTGGAAGAAAGAAGGAAAACATGACGTCTCCAGCCAAATTCAAAAAGGATAAGGAGATTATAGCAGAGTACGATACTCAGGTCAAAGGTAAGGGCTTTGAAAAATAGCATAATGCATATTCTCTGTAGACCATTGAGACATGGATTTCCACCCTGATTTGCAAGATGTTCATTTCTTTGGGTGGAGCAGGTGGGGGCAGGCTGACCCCAGAGGTGGTTTCATATGTGGGTCTGAGCCTCCGAGGGGTTGGCCATGCCAGGGGCCACAGGCTCTGGAAAGGAATTTTCGGAGTGGGCTTTAGATTTGTCTGTAGGGCTGGCCATTATTTTGGCAGTCCTTTTCCCCAGGCTAAATAGGATGGGGGGAGGGGCAGGAGGTTCTTGGAGAGAGAAAGGCGGCAATTTGCCTCTGGGTGTCTGGGTCAGATTTCCTCGAAGGACAACTGAAATCTGACAGGTGTTTGGGAATTTATTTCAGAGGTTGAAGAGGAGTCCAGGCAGAGAAAGGCAACCTTGAGAAGGTGTACCATTTGGAGAGCCCTGGGAGAGGCGGGGTTTTTTTCTGATGCACTAAATCAAAACATGACATTTGCTATGGCATCAGGCACAGAAAGTCTGTGGCCACCTTGGGTGCACCTTGTACCTACCTGGTCTCTGGTTGTCTGCATTCAGAGATCAGAGAACAGAAAGAATAAGGTCACTCACACCCGGTCTCCGCCCTCACCTAAACCTGAGTGGAGTTGGGTTGTTGCTGGGTGGTGCTGAGTCTGGAGAATGGGAAGACATAATTGTTTAACCCTTCTGTGTTGTCCTCTGCTCCAGAATACATGCTTTTAAAGGCCTGCTTACCTCTCTGCAAAAATATGAGGGGTAAAGCAAAATGTGGACCTAGAGAAATCAAGTGACCTGCCAGCACATCTAGTCTACTGCCTGACTTGGCGCATGAATCAAAACCCCTTCCCAGATAGCCTTTTTTAACCAGCAATTCCCATAGAAGGGGTTCCCGCCTGTTAAAGAGCCCCAGCATATGGTTATGCAAGGCACCGGCCCTTCTTGGCCAGTCACTGGAAAGAGCCATGTGGCTCTAGCCCACTGAGACTTCAGCTGGGTAGTGGGAGAGGTGGGTGGCCTTGAATGTTACACCACATGGTTGGAGCTCTGGGTTTTCCTTTGTTTCAGAGTACAGAGGGAGGGGCCCCTCCTTCTTTCCCTGCACCAATGTGAGAAGACCTTTTCCTATCCTAGAGGACTTGGGAAGGGCCATGCCTCCCCTCTAATGATTGCGGGTGGGGGGGGGGGTGCGAGTAGGGCTAGAGTTTGAAATGGGAAGCTGCTTTATCTCTTGGAAGGTTGGAAGGTAGTTTGAAGTCCCCACTGTGCCTGTAGGATCTTTTTAATGTCATCAGCTTGGTCAGTGCTGGAGGTGCCCTGAAGGTCCCTCAGGCTCCTGGGCTGCAAATATTGGTGGGTTTATTGCAGAGATGGGGGAGTTGACTGATGGATAGCTTCAGTTGAACTGGGATTGGGAGAGGTGTGGTTGTGAGGTATAACTGAGGTCTTGGCCTCTTGTCACTGTTCATAATCTGGGCCTCTTTTTGTAAACAATAAGCCACTGGCCTCGGTGTCCTGTCCAGATGCACTGCAGTTTGCTGCTGGAATCCCCCCTGCAGTTTTAACCAGATATGTCATTCTTTTTTTTTTTTTTTAATACATCCTATTCTTAACTGTTGCCATAGGGAGCGTTAATAACTTTGACTTTCCCAGATTTCTCTCCAGAAGCACGCCATTTGACTAAGGTGCAAAGTGACTTTGCATGTTTATTTTTTGGAAGGTTCGGGACTGATAGGTGTTAATAGAACTGTATCTGCTGATTCTGTATTGGTGAAGGATTTCTCACAAGTGTCTCAATTAAATACTTTGTGTATTTACAAACATTACTCATTGAGATGATGTAATGCAGTTGACTATTTGGGGTTTCTCTTCACCCTTGCCACAAGCAGGGGACTCTTTTGATTTGCACTGATATTTTTTCATTAACACTATTCAGGATCGTAGAATTTTATAGGTGGACGAGCATGATGTCTTACTCAGAGAAGGTGCCCAATGAATGCTTAAGAGACTGATTTGAATGGTTTAGTCCCTCATTTACAGCTGAGGGGAGTATAGAGAAATAAAGAGGCTTGTCCAAGGTCACACAGCTAGGTGGTGGTAGATCTGAAACTAGAAGCAGGTTACTGACTCCCAATTCTCTATTCTATTCTATTCATATTTATTATGATACATCATTTGACCAGAGTAGGGAAAAAAAAACTCAAGAAGCCAAAGTCTGACAATGGATACTAGTAGTAATAGTGATAATAATAGATTACATTTTGGGTGGTCATTATGTTCCATCCTGTCCCAAGTGCTTTATAAGAATTGTCTCATTTAATCTTCACTTAAAACGTGGAGGTGAATATTACTTCATCCTCTATTCACTGCATGAAGAAACTGAGGCTTAGAGAGGATAAAGAAGCCCTCCCAAGGTCACACAGCCAAACCACAGCAGGTGGACTCCACTTCTTTATTCATCAACTAGTTACTGAGTGCCTTCAATGGGTTCTGGGGACTGATGATGTAGCAGTGAACAAGAAAAAGTCCTCTCCCTCATGAAGCTTGCAATCTAGAGTCTGTGTTCTCCATGGAAGATCATAGAACTTGGAGACAAAGGACCCAGGTTCTCGATTGGCTCTGCTCCCCTGCTAGCTGGAAGCCCTTGGTCAGATTTATGATGTTTCAGCTTTTTATGTGTTGTGTGGGACTCATAGTGCTGCCAGTCTTACCTCTCTTATAGATGCCAAGATAAAAGAGAAAATTGCTTTTTTGGTCTGGTGGTTAAGAGCGCAAGTTTTTGAGTCAAAGAGATCCAGGTTTAAATCTCAGCGCTGTCACTCGCTTGCCTCGCTCCTTGGGCAGGTTACCTGACTTGTCCAAGCCTCGGGATCCTAACCTGGAAAATAGGCAACATAATATGTGTTTCCTACGGTCATTGTGAGGATTCAATGAGACAGTATATCAAAATCATTTAGCACAGTATCTGGCACTTGTAAATGCTCAATAATAGTAAGGTCTGCTGAAATGGGATGACCATTAAGGCCACATTGCCTTTTCACTCCCATAGTGCCAGTTATAATGATAGGAAACAAGTCTAGGATGAAACTTGAGTTCTAGTTTAAGTTCCTCCAGTAGTAGTGAAAGGTATCTTGGTTTAGTCACTTAAACCCTCTAGAACTCAGTTTCCCATTCTGTAAAATGAACAGGTAAACTGTCTAATTGTTGGCCGCTGTTGTTCTGTGTCTCTGACCAGAGTCCTGGGTCTTGCTTTTCAGTCAGAATGGTTTGAATCAAGGGGACCCTTAATGGACTTTGGGGGACGCTGTCTATCCTGTGGTTTTGGGTCCCTTTAAACCACCTGCCTGCGTGTGCCCTGAGGGACTTCTGAGACTGCAGCCCCAACCCTACCCCAGTGTGGTTTTATGAGGGGCGTGACTCCTTAGTCTGCCTTGGAGCCGACTTCTTAAAAACCATCATTGTTTCTGGTTTGTGGGTGTTCAGATCTTAAAAACCATCATTGTTTCTGGTTTGTGGGTGTTCAGATTCCTTTGAAAGTTCATGCCTTTCAATCTCTGACTCGAAAGCAATAATACTCTTCGTATTTGTACATGGGCTCAATTTACAAAGTGCTTCATATACATTCATCTCTGCAAATTCTTGACAGATTCATGGTCAGATTCATCGTCATAACCTGAGGCCTTTTAGCCTCTAGTTAGTTAGCTTCTTTTGGGATTGGAGCAGCAAAAGGTGGTAAGGTGCAGGGCATAACCATCACAAGAGGTGATAATCTAGCTGGCATTTGGATGAGTTCACATCACAGCAAACCCTCCCAGCTATTGTCCTGTCTTTGTTCAAGGCTACCTTTCCTGTACCCTCTCCACACCTTGAGTTTTTACTGTCCCCCAGAAAACTTGAGATTGACAGTTAATGCAAATATTCTAGGAGGAATCATCTGAAACAGAGTGGCACTGTGTGCTGAGCCGTCAAATTCTCTTTCTTGAGAACATTAGGGGTCTTGTCTTTTTTTTTTTTTAATGTCTTAGAAGAACAGTGTGTGAGCACCACAGAGCTGAGAAGTGAAATTTTGTAATTTCCATCTGGAGCATTTTGATAGAAAAGCCTTTGCCTGGAACAGTTTAACCCTTTCAGGACCCTTTCAGAGCAGGAGATGAAATTTAAAACTTTAGACATATTGTGTGTGCACACACACTTGGGAATGCGGATTGCTGATATTTAAACAAGCTTGTTCCCCGGGGAGGTGTGAGCGGTTCTTCACTCCTGCCAGCAAAGGTCTTCTCGGAAGCTTCTTTCCTCCCAGCCCCCATTCCTCAAGGGAGCTTTAAATATAATCAGTTTGTGAAAAGCTGCAGTAAAACATCTCATTGGAATCCCCGAGCAGATGCTATCATCTTCCTGCGAGATGATTGAAGGCACCTCTTCCTTTGCTCAGGGAAAATAGGACTCTAAGTAAGGTGAGCTCCTGGAAGAAAATGAAGCTCTTGGAAAAATTAAAGTACTGTACTCTGTATCTCCAAGTTAAAAGGCCCTGGAGGAAGGTGGTGGGCAAGGAGCTGGGGATGCTGTGCGCTGTGCAAAGTAGCAATGGTTAGAAACAAGGTTTGTGAGGAGTCCTTAACTTTTCCAATTTCAGGCATTCTCTTGGGGAATGGGAACAGAAATTTCCTTTGGAGAAGCCCATCTGGTAATTATGCACCACACAGGTTGACAGCCCAGACAAGCCCTAATCATTTCTCTGTTTTGAAGTTTACAGGGTCTGACCTGGCCCTGATATGTAGGGTCCACACCCTTTTAAAATCAGCAGGTGCTCAGTCCCTGACTCCTAAACTCCCACTGTTCACTCTAGATAAACGTGGGCTGCTGGTGGCACCTGTAGGGTTCTCCTTCCAGAAGAGAGGTTTTCTTCATGGGAATTGTGATTACTTTAGATCCTAGACCTCTGAGGGCTTTGTTAGGAAAATATGATGTCATGTTGTAGGGAAAAAGAAGTTGATATCTCTACTGGTAATACAATTCAAGTGAATAGTTTTAACTGGTCAGCTACAGAATTGGACTTTTGGGGAATCTGGGAGAGTTACCTTCAAAGTTGTTTGATTTAAAAATAAGTAATGAGAGCACTTAAAAATGTCTTTGAAAATTACAAAATAACACCTTTACTGATTTTACAATAATGTGTAGGAACTCTCTCTCTCTCTTTAATTGTGGTAAAATACACATAACATAAAATTTATCATCTTAATCATTCTTAAGTGTACAGTTCAGTGGCATTAATTACATTCACATTGTTGTGTAACCATGACCACCATCATTCCACAGAACTCTTCATTTTGCAGAGTTGAAACTCTGTACCCATTAAACAATAGCTGCCCCCTGCCCCCATTTGACAACTCTAGGTACCTCATATAAGTGGAATCATACAGTAGTTGTCCTTTTGTGACTGGCTATTTCACTTAGCATAATGTCTTAAACGTTCATCCAGGATGTAGCATGTGTCAGAATTTCCTTCCTTTTTAAGGACATTATATGTATAATCCACGTTTTGTTTATCCATTCATCCATCCATGGACACTTGGGTTGTTTCTACCTTTTGGTTATTGCAAATAATGCTGCCATGAACATAGGTATATTCCTATTTTTTTAAAATGTCCTCTACACCAAAGTTTTACAGGCCTGTGTATACATTTCTATATAATCACCTGTCCTCATTAAATTTTTAGAATTAACCTTTAAATATACATATTTTCATATTATGAGTATATATTTATGTTGGTAGTATAAGCATTGTATATTAATTTTATACCTTTTAATAATTACATGAATGACTAAACTGTTATTGTATTTTTAACAGCTTTACTGAGGTTTAACTGACATATAATAAACCTCACATGTTTGAGGTATACATTTGATAAGTTTTGGCATGTTGTCTACCTGTGAAAACATCACAATCAAGATAAGTGAAAAACCATCACAAAGTTTCTTCATCATAATGTGTTAATAAATGAGTAAGATAATACTGCATTATAGAAATGACATTAGGTTAAAAACAAATAAGTATAAGCCAGATATTACCAAGTTTTAAATAATGATCCAAGCCACCCAGATTGGTCCCTGGAAAATTTATTTAACCTTAGTAAATAAAAATAAACAATCTCCCAGGGAAGTTGTGTTAATAATTGTGTCTCAGCTAGTACCATGTTTAGGAGAGAGGGTACAGGATAGGGGAAGAAAGAAAAGAAAAAAATCTTGGATACGTTACAAGTTGAAGAGTGACAGTATCTATTTTCCTATAGTCCTTGCTTGAACTAGTCCCCTGGGCCTCAGGCCTCTTCTGAAACTGGTCACAAGTGAGCCAGATGCCAAGGGGAGGGGCTGGGGGCTCCCATGGGAGATCTGCTCAGAGTGTTATGAATATGGCTTCTTTCCTCTAATGATTGGTTCTCTATCGTCTGTTGAATAGAGACCAACTTTCCAAGGTGAATATTACTTGGTCTTCAATCTGGCTGCAACCTATCATGTCAACCATACTTTTTCATTTTACTTTAAAAGGACGGGAGGCCTATCTGCACTATTTGACATTCTTTATTTTTTATTTTTTTTGGTCACACCACGTGGCTTGCGGGATCTTAGTTCCCCAATTAGGGATTGAACCCGGGCCCTCAGCAGTGAAAGTGCAGAGTCCTAACCACTGGACCACCAGGGAATTCCCTATTTGCCATTCTTTAGACGCATATACTGTTAACTAATATTTTGCTGTTTGTTTGGGGCTTAATGTACTAGGCATTATGCTAAATACTCTACATAAATTATTTCATAATTCTTACACCAATTCTAGGAGGAATATATTGTTATTATCCCATTTTGCTGATGAAGAAAGTGAGGTGTAGGAGATTCAGCGACTCACCCAGAGGCTGCAGCTAGTGAATGAACAGGAATTAGAACCTCGGCCATCACCAGAGTCTAAGTTCTGAGCACTGTTCATGAAATCCCTCTTTCTCCCTGCCCAGCCCCACATCTCCACCTACTGAGATCTCACCCTTCTAGTAAAGCTCAACTTTTCTGGGATGCCTTCCTTGGTCACACTGATCAGAAATGACCCTTCTCTCTAGTTCATTCACATAGCGCTATGGCATTGATCTTGTACTGCCTTAGGTTTTTAAATATTTGTCTTTTAGTCTTCTCTCTACTGCTAGACTTCTGGTAGGAATGGTTTGAGGTTGTGTAGTGCAGTGCAGTGCACTGCAAAGAGTGTAGGCTTTGGAAGTAGCCCTCAGTTGGAATCTTGTCAATATCACCTCCTTGCTGTATATCCTTGCTCACTCAACTTCTCTTCTGTGACACAGAGATAAGACCAACCTTGCCAGTTTATTGTGAATGTGTGTAAAATGCTAGCTCCATGTATGGCAAGTATTAAATGCTAAATAAGTAACTCTTACTACGGGGGGGCCCCTTCAGATAGTAAACATGTCTAGAATAGTGTTGTAGCCTAAATGGTGGCTCTTAGTAAATATATACTGGCTGTAATGATGAATGCATAAATGAATGACCTGGACTACTACAAATAATTTTTTTAGAAGTAGTTTCTTAATTTGATCTTGATAATATATCTTGCATAATACCACCAAAGTGATTTTTTAAAAAACCAAACTTATCGTTCTGCTAAGGTCATAGCATAGACTGTTTACATCCATCACTTCCCAATTACCTTGATCACATTTTTTACCACTAGAAGGCTAAACTGCCTCTCGTTCCCTTACTGCATTATCTTATTTCATGCTTCATGCTTTATCCATGCTGTGTCTTCTGTTTGGAATGGGTCCTTTTCCTTGAACCTGGAAAACTTATCCTTTAAAACCCAGCTCAGATGTCACCACCTCCAGGAAGTCTTCCCTGCTTATCCCTACTCTCTGCATAGTGACCTTGTGCAAGATCCCAAGCAGGATTCCTTAGCATCTCTGCACAGGGTTAATCAGCCCACCCTCAGCATCTCCTCAGCAGTGTCTTTGTGCTTATTTGTATATTGCACTCATCATATTACATTGTAATCTCTTCATTTACACCTCATTATTTATAAGTAGCTGAGTACCTGGGGGATGGAATTGTCTTTTATTCATTTCCATGCGTCCAGCTTCTGGCATGGAAATGAATAAATACTTATAAATTGAATGTGAACCTTTTCTGAGTTGAGGTTGGATTTGACAATGCCAGGATGCCTTGCTTCTGCATTTCTCCTCCTACTCCAATAACAAGACTTCTCCTTATGTTAATGTTATTTGAAATTCAAAGTAGATTAAGCATTGTGAATATTATCATCATACAGGGACAAGTACAAACTATGTCGCGCTGTGGAGGTTCCCCAATGGTGTTAAGTTTTTCCTTATTTACTACCCCCTCTGCCCCTTTAGAATCATTGCCCTAGAGCTATACTTGAGTTCTTCAATCATGTCTTTCCTTAAAATTCAAGGAAAATATTAACTCTGAAATTCGAAAGAGTTTAAAACAAAAGTAAGGTTTTTCTGTAATTGAAGCAAAACACATTCTACATTTGTCCAGGATTTATTCATCATTTAAAACAGATATTCCAGGTCTAAATTTGAGAAAGTTTAGGTCTGTTTTGACCAGGAGTTAAAACAGAGTTGACCTGAAGAAGAACTGCTGGGATACTTTTTCGAGGCATGGTTTTGGAGAGAGCTATTGCCTTATTAGAAGCAGCTACATGGTCTATGGTAAAAGGGGAAGAAAGGTCCAAAGTGCCCAACAGAAAAACTCTCCCCGCTGGTTTTTCTAGTCATTTGGTATTAAGTAGCCTTGACTTTATTTATACATTGTGAAGGAAGGGTTCTGAACTTGAAATATACATTCATGAGGAAGGAAGAGCAGCTGGGAAGTGCACCTCCTCCATTTCTATGAGTATTTTAGGATGCCATCTGTTAGGGAGAAGGCAGAGCCTTTTTTTTTTTTAACCTTTTCTTCTAAAAATGCACTAATCAGTGGGCAGGTGACCCAAAAGGTGTCATGAAAGTTGGGACCTTGTCTTTGCTGCCTGAGCCCAGATTCTGCCTTTCGAATCATAGTAGGGTCTGAGTGCTCACCCTGGAGAAGGTGACCTCACCAGCCATGGGCTCCACAGGAAGACAAAGCACAGAAAACAAAGGTATCCAGGAGCGTGAGCTGGCCAAGACGTGATATGCCTGGAGCTTTAAGAAATACATCCTGTTTCTGAAGAGTTGGCACCAATTTCTCCAAACGTTGAAACCCCTTGGAGATCTGCTCCTTTTTCCCACTAGTCTTTTTCTTGTGTTTATTTATTTATTTTAGGGGGGTGAGGGTAATTGGGCCAGATCTTGTCAGATGAGTAAACTGCTCTTTGGGAAAGCATCTTGACTGAGATATCTATTTTGGAGCAATACTTCTTTGGGTCCATAACAAACTGAACTACAGGGCAGCATGGTTCCCTGGGAAAGAGTGCTGGATTTGGAGTCAGAAAGCCTTGGTTCTAGTTTGGCTTTGCCATTTACAACTGTGATTTTGGGGGTAACTCACCTCAGGTCTCAAAATTCCTTGTTTGTTTCCTCATCTGTAAAATCGGGACAACAATTCTTGGCCCTGGCTAATGGTGATGGTGATTATGATGAAGATGGCTAGCATTTAGTGAGTACTTCTTATGTCTAAATTGTGTTTGAAGTGCTTTACGTGTAGTCTTAACTCATGAATCTCCCAACAGCCCTATGAGGTAGCTACTATTATTATCCCCAGTTGACAGATGAGAAACAGGGAGGTTAAATAACTTACTCCAAAGCACACAGCTAGTAAGTGATGAAGGCAGAGTGGGAAACCAGGCCCACTCAACATTGTTGTGAGGCTCCAATGAAATAATTCATTTGAAATGCCTTTGAAACTGTGAAATGCTGTGGACGTTTAGTTGATTGTTCTCATTTCCTAGTATCTTGATGCTAAAAGGAGTTCTAAATGCAGTGTTCTAAATGTCTTCCTAGTATGTACCTATTTGATCTGCCTATGCCTTGGTTTTCTCATCTAGGAAAGTGGGGTTAAATTAGAAAATTTCTAAGGCCCGCCGCAGCTTTCATGGTCCATTAGTTTTGCTTATTTCAGATATTGAAGGTAACAGTTTTGCCCCTATTTCGCAGGCACACTTGTAAGTACAAAACCCGTTGTATTGTCTGAATGACACTCTCCCCAGCCCCAGGGCTTGCCATGTCTGTGTGGCTGCTGCACACATGGAGCGTGGACCCCTGTGGTGGCACAGTGGCAGCTGCTCTGGAGGGCATCTGAAGTGACACTTGGTTAGGTGTCACTATCTGATAGAAAGGTGAGCCTCACAGCTGGGGAAATTGAGGTGAGGGATAGTTACTTGATTGACCTAGAGGTGGACTTGTGACTGGGTTACTAGGGACAATAAATGCTTTAATCAGGATAAATATATTAAACCTAGGACTTCCAGTAAGCTCAGAGACTTACAGAGTGAGAAAATTCTCCCCTGATACTGGTGTATATGGTTTTCCTCATCAATGGTCATGGGCCAGAGGTGGAACTTGTGTTAACGCTGGGTATTATAGAAATTTATGTTGTGTGCAGAACTTGAGTTTAAAAGAAAAAGAAAATGGAAGTTGGGTGATTGTCTTAAATTAAAATTATGGAATAAGGAAGTAGGAGGTTTTTAATCCCTGACATCTGGTCTGGGACAAACTGGGCGGAGGTGGCATGGATGTGGAACTGGGTAGGGTTAATCTAGACATCTGGGCTGTGGGGTAAGTGACTTCAGGCTCTCCCAGGATGTAGGATGGCCTCTTGCCTCTTATATTCCTCTCCATGTGTTAGGCCCTTTGTCAACTAAGGGATTTCTTTGTGGATTGTGATGAGGTATGCTGTAATATGGAGTGGAAGTGTTCCACGTTTGTGTTTGTTTTCTTTCCACCTAATGAATAGGCTAAGTAACAGTCTGTCGTTTTAAAATGAGTACCATTAATAATGATGACAGCTCATATTTTTATCAGTACAGCATTTAAAAAATATCATTCACAGGGAGGGAAGGAGGGCTGTAGGGCCATGGAGGACTAGCTATGTCATGTTGGACAAGTCCTTCCACTTTTGGGATTCTCAGCTAGAAAGTAGAAAGATGGATTACTAGTTCCTTGCTTCGTCATTTTTAGGACATACGATCCAAAATGGTTATCTTCAAGTGAGTTGACACATAGAGTTTACATGTTCATAATTGTCCTAAGAGAAGGCTAGAAACCATAGAACAGATACTGTAGGTTCTTCCTACTCATCTCTCCTACTCCTGGTTTAAGATTTCATCTTTTTTTAAATTTTATTTAATTTATTGGAGTATAATTGATTCACAATGTTGTGTTAGTTTCAGGTGTACAGCAAAGTGATTCAGTTATACATATATACATATATTCATTCTTCTTCAGATTCTTTTCTCATATAGGTTATTACAGAATACTGAGTAGAGTTCCCTGTGCTATACAGTAGGTCCTTGTTGATTATCTATTTTATATATAGTACTGTGTATATGTTAATCCCAAACTCCTAATTTATTCCTCCCTACCACGTTTCCCCTTTGGTGACCATAAGTTTGTTTTCGAAATCTGTGAGTCTGTTGCTGTTTTGTAAATCAGTTCATTTATATCATTTTTAAATATTAGATTCCACATGTTTAAGTTTTCATCTTTAAATGACATTAGTAAGCTTTGTGTTTTAGATGTCCTTGGAGTCAGTTGTGCTGTATCTCTTGATCTCTCTTATTTATTCAGTGATTTGTGGTGATGTAAGTTATCTCAACGCTTTGCTGTCAGCAGTTTTAAACAAACATTGAAGCATTGTGGGTAGATGATATCTGTTGATTTGATTAATGAGGTTCTTGATCTGGATATTTTAAGACCAGTGACAATACAATTTTAAAACACCTAGTACCCTTTAAAACTACAGTAGTGTTCCCACTGCCAAAGCCTGAAATCGATCGATACCAGTTAGTTCTTTCAGACAGTACATGTGTGCATGTGAGCTTTCTTTCCCTCTTGGGCCAGGGAGCAGGGCTGCCAGTCCAGAAATGCTAGCTCTTCCGGATTCAGCAGCAAAAAGAGTTCATCATTATCCAGGCAGAAACAAACCTCCCAAGTTTTTAACCTTCTGTTACCTAAAGTCTTCTCCTTGTTCCTCACAGAAGATGAGGCACTCCTGAGCACAGGTGTGCGCGTGCACATATACGCGCACACACACACTCTCTTACAAAACTTAATATAAAACGATCTCATGTTTATGAGAGCTGGAATTACTTGTGTTGTGCAGGCTCAGTGGGCATGATGTGAAAGCAGGGCTATTTGGCCTGTGGAGATTGCAGATAAGACCATGATATGTAATTGAATAAGAATTTGAAAAATTATCCGATAACATTAGGAGCAGCAAAGCACTCGCTTGTGCTTTTTTTTTTTTTTTTTTTTTTAAATGCTCGAGAACTATTTGGAGGAGGAGTAAGGAGCTGCTAGCATTGTTTTCAGGGTGTGGGAACCCCCTCCCCACCCCATGAGCCAAATCTGTTTGCCCAGACAGAGTGTGAGGTCTCTGAGAGATCCCAACAGATCATTTAGTATATTCTTCTGCCCCCGGCAATTCTTCAGTCTAATCATGTCAGGAAAAGGGCTGTCAGCTAACCTTTAAAATCTTTTCCAGAAGAGTACACTGTAGCCTACCTTTCCATCTTGTTCCAGTGACCCAAACTATAAATGGTCAATTCTTTCATTTGTGGAGCTTGAAACAGGATAAAAAAGGAGGCCTGATGAACTGAACTTATGTTTTTGCTACTGCCGCCACTCCCTCTGTACAGACCTTTGCTTCATCTGGGTTCTCAGTGGCTCAGGGAAGGAGGAGGTAATTGATGAAACTTTCAAGGCATTGCCTCATGGCTGCTGGGGTGTTCTTCCCAGTATCCTCCCTTCCCCACTGCCACCAGTTTTGGTTCATCTGGTATTGAACGAGGAAATCATGAGCTAATTTCAATCCAGCACCCATTTATTGAACACCTACTATGTGCTTGTTATGTGCTGGGTTGTGGGCATCTAGAGGTACATAACAAGGTTTTGGTTTTCAAGGAGCAACAGCCTATTAAAAGGAATGGACAGGTTACACAAATACAGTGACAGGGCCACAGTGGAGGGATATAGAAGGCCCAGAAGGGAGAGAATAGTCTGACAATGATTAACATTGATGAGGCTGGTGGAGGAGGAGGATAGTGATTGCCTCTTGGTATTAATAGAGCACTCGATAGTCTGAGAAGTGTCTTTCCATACTTTATCTCATTTAACCTATGACTGGCACGACAACAGGGCAGTGTGATTTCAGGCAGTTTTGGTCTTTGTTTTCTGGGCTTTTTGGAAATCTTTTATTTTGAAATAATTACACATTCACATGCAATCGTCAGAAGTAATACAGAGAGCTTGCACATACCCTTTACTTAGTTTCCCCCAATGGTTAACATCATGCAAAACTATAGTACAGTGTCACAACCAGGACTTTGACATTGATACAAACTGCTGAACGGTGCCGTCACTAAAGGGGTCCCTCATGTTGACGTGTTATACTCCTGTCTCCCCCTTCACCTCATCTCACCTCCCTTAGTCCTTATTCCTTAACTCCTGGAAACACTAATCTGTTCCCCATGGCTATAATCTTGTCATTTCAAGACTATTATATACATGGCATCATATAGTATCCAGCCTTTTAGGATTGGCTTTTTTTCACTCAGCATAATTATCTGGTGATCCCTCCAGGTTGTTTTGTGTATCACTAGATGATTCCTTTTTATTGCTGAATAGCGTTCCATTGTATGGATGTACCACAGTTTGTTAACCATTTACCCATTGAAGGACAGCTGGGTTGTTTCCAGTTTTTGGCTGTTAAGAATAAAGCTGCTGTGAACATTCATGTACAGATTTTTGTGTGAACAGGTGTTTTTTAAAAAATGGAGGTAATTTTTTTTAAATGGGAAGATTGTAGATTAGAAGGTGGAAAATCTAGGTTTTGTTATTCACTAGGAAGTGATGTATATATTTTCCTAAAACTGATCACTTAACTTCTTGAGTCTCAATTTCCTCATCAATAAAATGGCATAATATATGTTCTGCCTACATGCTAGAGTTGTTGTATAGATAAACTGAGATAATATATGGTAACAAACATTATAAACTCTAATAAAATATAAACATTTCTCAGTGGGACAAGATACCACCTCACTGTGTTTTCTGGGAGAACTGAGCTGGAAACGTACCCAGAGCAGTTCTTGAATTGCAGTCTAGAAACAGCTCTTTTAGGTGGCCTTTCTTTTTCTTAATATTGATGTGTGGGTGTTTCTTATATATTCTGGTTACTTATCTTTTGTTGGTGATATGGGTTGCAAATACTTTCTCCCACAGTTGGCTTAACTTTTCACTTTTTATTGGATTCTTTGATGTATAGGAAATTTTAAATTTTAATATACTCAAATCTGTCTAGCTTTTCCTTTATCGTTTGAGCTTATTTTAGAATGCACATACACACAACCTTTCCTATTCTGAAATCATAAGGATATTCTCCTATGTGTTCTTTTAAATGTTTTTAAGTTTTGCTTCTCACAAATCTGACTTGAATAAATGTGGAATTTATTGTTGTGAATGGTGTGAGGTAGGGCTCTAACTTTATTGTATATTCCGTATGGCTAACCATTTGTTCTGATTCCATTTGTTGAAAGGGGCCATCTTTTCCCCCATTGATTTGTAATGTCATATTTGGACATGTATTGAATTTCCACATATTTGTGGGCAAGATGAGCTTGCCTTCATGCTGTAGTGGTGTTAACACTGTTGCCATCTGGAATGTGCGACAGGGGTGTTGACGAAGAGTTGCATGTCTCCCTCCTGAGGTAGGCAGCAGTAAGCTGTCACCATGGCTCCAACCAGAACAGCTCTGCTTTTATGTTTGCTATATTGGGTGTCCACCTCAGATTTTATTTGATGATATTCTTACACTTAAAATCTTTTTTGGAAAGGTTTTAAAACTATAGTAGTAGCAAATTATGTGTTGGAAAATGTTTCAGAGATAACCAGGGGTCTTCTCTCTTGTTTTGGGTTGGATTTCAAGGGTAAGCCATGCAGAAGTCAGGACCTAGCGGTGAGGGGAGAATGTGCCAAATAAATACATGACTTTGTGATTGTCAGTAACCCTGAACATATCACTTATGCCACCAGTAATTAATATATAGGTTCCACGAGAGATTTAGAGCTGTCTAGAATTTAGTGGGTATCCTCTACAATCGCATAAACCAGTGGAGAATAATTGCCAACGTATACAAAAAGTAATAAAAAAAAAATTTAACCAACAGCAATACAAGAAATGACATCAGCCAGTGGATGACTGAAAATGAGTAGTGTTGATAGAACTTGAGGAACTCAGAGATGGGAGAGGTGTGGGCCAGAATGAATAAGACCTTGACTTACGGAGTAGGATTTGGCTAACTGGAGGGTAGGAGGAAAGAACAGAGGCCGTGTGTGCACTTCCCTTGGTGGTGTTCCCACAGCCCCCACCATGCTCACCCCTCCGGCATCACTTCCTACACCGTAATACAATGATGGTTCTATCCACCCTCACCCCACCCCGTGCCCCTTCCCGCAGATACACTCTCCCTACCAGAAAGGCGCTTGTGAGCTCTTTGAGGGTGGGCAGCCTTTCATCTTCACATTCCCAGCATCCAGCAGCATGTTGGCATGTGGTAGGCACCCAAAAAATGTTTGCTGAGTGAGTGAGTGAGTAGACCCTGGCTAGAGCAGAGGAGTTAAGAGACAGGGGAGTAGGATTGGGCTGGATGGATTTTGATGATCTTGAAGATCAGCCAGAGTCTGACTCTATGCTGCCGTGGTCAGAACAATAGAGGCCATCTGGGTTAAAGAGTGGGGCCATGCAGTCCTGTTTCAGAGACACTCTGGTTGCTGTGGACTGGGAAGGGAGACTCGCTCCTGCCTACACAGTGTACACCAGTCTGTGCCTGGCCCGGAAGTGGGCGCTGTGAATATGTTGTTAAATATGACCAATTCTTATTGCCACCGATGAGGGGAGTGTGATTCTCCATTTACTGAACTATCAACTTGTGCTCAGACAGATGATCTAAGGTGACAGATGACCTGGGGTGGGGTGGTGACTGAGGCCCAGGTCTGTTGGGCTCCAAAGCCTGCTTGTTCTTTTACCCTTAGTACCATGTTTGTCCACATTATAGTCAGAGACACTACTAAGGTAGGAAAATGGGCTGCAGAGATAGGAACCAGGGCCGAGGTAAGAGTCAGGAATGCCTGAGGTTTCTAGCTTGGGAGACAGAGAGGACAATGGTGGCGATGGCAGAAATAGTCACGGGGAGGTCGGGGCGCTGCGCTTGCCGAGAGAGTGAGCAGGGAGCGTTATTCTAGACATCCTGAGTTTGAGGTGACAGTTCCATTCAAGCAGGAATTGCATCAGGCAAGTGACAGTGCCATCCCTTCCCCACTCCTGCCACCCCACTCATTAAATCTGTCATTTTCCTTTCTTCTAAATTGAGAATGTTGCAGAGAAACCGTGAAATAGATGACACCTCACTCCCATGCCAAATACCTGACCTCATTTGCAGCTTCTTTACATTTCAGTTTGAGAAATGTTCTCCCTTGAAGGGGGACTTACTGTTTGTGTTTAGGAATTAGTAGCATTTTCTTTCCCCAGTCCCTGTAGGGGATGAGCACAGCTAAACAAGGAAAGGAAAACCTAGCTGCCCTGTTCTCCTCTTCTCCTCTGATAAACCTCTCTCCGGCCCGAGATTCGGTTAGAGGCCCCTTTTGAGGGTCAACCTGTGAATTAAAGAAAAGACAAGTCAAACCCCACCACCACCCTCCACCACCGGAGCTCTCAGGGTTGACAAGGAGCTGGCAAAGGAACAAGTTATTTTAAAAGCATCCGAAGGGAGTGTGGGAGAGGCTGAGTTCAGCGCTACTTGACTGGGTGATGCCTGGGCTGTTTCAAGGTGTGGGAGCAGAAGTGGCTAATTGTCCTAATTTGAATAACTTTGGGATGGTGAGATAGAGGGCTTGATTGGAGACTGTGATGTGGAATTTGTTGACAGAGGAGATCAGACTAAAGCTATTTATGGGAAAACATATTTTCGATATTGGCAGTTGGAGCGAGTGGATTCCATCATCACCTCCAAAGGCTTTGAATTTTTAGTGTTATTTCTGTTTTGAGCAGAATGGCCTGTGATTGCTTCTCATCCAATGTGCTGGATACAAGGAGACTGTAGGAATTATTATAATCTCCTTTTTTAAAAAAATTTCTGAGTAACAAAGATTATCCACAGTTGGCTTGGGAATTTTAAGCAACCAGATTTTAAGCAATTTGGTAGGAAAAAAACCACCCAAATGGTGGTTTGAAGGCTTGCACACCAATCCTAGCTTTGACCCTTAACTACATTAACTACACGGCCCTGGGTAAAGGCCTAACCTCTCCTGGCCTCAGCTTCTTCCGATATAAGATGACCATGTAATAAGCATACCTAGGGGTTGCTGTGTTGATTAAATAATATAATGCTTGTGCATCTGCTTTGTAAATTACACAGTCCAAACAAGTATACATTAAGATTTTATTTGCTGTGACAGAAAATGGTGGATGGTCTCCTGGTGTTTGTTTTAAGGAGACTTGACCTGTGTAACATTGACTCAGGATGTTTGTTAAAGTGAATCACCCGTTGCCTTCTGGGCCATACTTGAAGTGACATGCCGTGTTATGGTGAACCTCTTTTGTACCGCCCCAAGTTTAGGTTTGCTCTTACACAATTTGGGTGAAATTTATGTGCACACCCATTCTTCCCCAATAAGAACAAAACAACAACTTGGGCAGGGCAGACATCAAGATAGTGACTTAGCAGGCAAATATGTGATTAATAATGTAGATTTGGCCTAATATTAGTGTGGGCCTCTGTATACAGATGGGTAAATGATAAACAGCAAGTCTGCCAAGTAGAGCGTGTTGGGGAACCTATTGGCTTCTGTCTATGCTTGAGTATACTATGCTGATGCTGTACTTGATGTTTAACTAAATACATTCATACCAGTTGCATTACTTTGCACTTATTTATTTGTACATCTTTCTCACCTATTAAACTGTGAGCTCCTTGAAGGCAGGGACTGTCCCTGTTTATGTTTGTTTTTCTGGCATCTAGTGTAGCGCTTTGGCACACAGTAAATGTTTATTGTTTTACTGGATGAATGAATGAATGAAACTCTTAGCACTTTTATTGAGTTAAAAGGATTTTTGTGGAAGGTGTAGATGTGTGATTATTCGTGTTGTCATCTGCTAATTTTATAGATGTCTCAACTGGAGACCCTCACTGTGGAGGAGAGACCCATATTTATGCAAAGCTGGGTTGTGGCAGTTGCCGCCTCCTGCTTCGTCTGCCTGCAGCCAAGCTGCCTTGGCCTGATGGTGCCGTGGTGAGCACTGACTCTACACTGGCCTGTGGTCTCTTAATAGAATAATGGCCTCCCTCAGCCCCTATCCCCTTTGCCTTCTGTCTGCCTCAGGCAGTCTTCCTCATGCACATGGTTGTCTTCATCACACTTGTTCCTTCCCTTCTCTTTTCCAGTGCTTATCCATTATCAAGGAAATCTTTCCAAACCCTTCTTGCCGATGGTGTATTCTTCTTCATGAGTTAGAGCCCAAACTGAACACCCGCCTCCAACATACCTTAATCATGGCAGATGAACCGGAAAAGCACTAGTGATGAACCTGAAAGGAGAAAAGCCCCTCCACAAGGCTCACAGTGAAATGAAAGCAATAAAGCACCAGTGCTGTCAATGTTGAAAGCTTCTAAAAGTGCCCCTACGCCTCCTTTGGAATCCCTAAAAGTTTCCATTTACCTCCTCATCTTTCTCAAATGAAATTTCTTCTTTCTTAGGCATCAGTCTAAAAACAGCAGAGCAAACAAAACCCTCCACAACCTATTTCTTATTCTGTTTTGCACCAGTGGAAAGAGAATGGGATTTGGAGTCGGCAGGCCAGTGTTAGAGTCCAATTGCCACTTAGTAGCTCTGTGACTTTGAAGAAGTTTCTAGGCTTTCTGTTCCTCCATTTCCTCAACTGTTGACAACATCGCCATGTTCTACCAAATATCACCTATCCACAGAGTCATGGTGAAGTTTATGTGTATGAAAAACTCTTTGTAGCTAACAAAGCACCATATACGTGTCAGGTATTTCTATTGTTACACTGGTTTTTCTATATCATGTTTCATTTGCACATACTGGATATTTCAGTTACGCTGTGGGCTGAGTCAGTTTTCTACCAGCCTGAGAACTGAAACTCTGTCGCATGCCTTTTATGGGGAAATGTGTTTGCACTTCAAACACAAACTTACAAATAATCTTGTTATGCAACATACTCTTGGTAAATTAATTGAGAGCTGTCTCTACATTGTTAGGTGTGGATGATAGGAACTCTATTTTATACTTCTTTTGTACCTGCCCCTGATGTTTTGCATAGTGCTGGGCATTTAAGATATACTATTGTTGATAGTTTGAAAAGTAATCTTTTTTTTTTAACTTAAAAAAAATTTATTTATTTATTTGGCTGTGTTGGGTCTTTGTTGCTGCGCGCGGGCTTTCTCTAGTTGCAGCGAGTGGGGGCTACTCTTCGTGCGGTGCGCGGGCTTCGCACGGGCTCTAGGCATGTGGGCTTCAGTAGTTGTGGCGCACGGGCTTAGTTGCTCTGCAGCATGTGGGATCTTCCCGGACCAGAGATCGAACCCGCGTCCTCTGCATTGGCAGGCAGATTCTTAACCACTGCGCCACCAGGGAAGTCCTGAAAAGCAATCTTACTCATGACCTAGAATCATTCTTATTTAGCAGCAATCTCAGTGTCTTGACTTAATATAAAACTAATTTATTTTGGAGCCAAGAATGGGAAATTGGAGGACCTTCTTCTGTATCTATTTTGGTCTTGCAAACTCCAAAGTTGGATACATTTGAGTAAAGAAAATCAAATCTACTTGCAAAAACATTGTCCAAAAGAATGACATGTGTCTGCCAGTTCCTTAGTATGATTTTTTTTTTCTTTTTTTTTTAAGATGACACTCTTTCTTAACTAGCCAAGGGAACCATTTCCCAACTTCTTATCTTGTTGGGGATGTTTCTGAAAAATATACCAAGTGTGAGAACCTGTAAGCATGGAGTTTACTAATCTGCTTAAAACCAGTTTTCCTGCAATTAGGTGCTCTTTAATGTCAACCATTGTACTTTTGTCTATAGGAAACAACTCAAGTTTAGTCCTGTCCTGCTCAAGTTTAGTCTACAGTACAGTTGGACTGGGCTGTAACTCAAGCAGTTGCTTAAGTCCAACTGTAAGCAGTTGAGGGGTAGGGTTGAAAAAGAAAGGCTATTGAATACTCTGCTCAAGAGAGTTTAAAGAAAAGAATAGAATACTTTTTTAAGGGAGGGTATGGGGTGGGGGTGGCGGTGGGGCTGCTTCTGAGTGGAGGCAGAAGCCTGGACCTTAGCATCTTGCAGTCTTAGTTCTGTTTCGGAAGCTTCCTCAATTTGTGCCAAAGTTGTGTAATGACATTCACTACTGTTGAAGGTCTTCTTGGTTTGATTTGGTTTCACCGTTCTGAGGTTCCCTTTGTCTTATCTTGTGAGCATATCTCAGCGAATACTTAAATCATTAATGACTCTTTTGGCCATTTTCATTATCTGCCAAGCTGAAACTTGGGTGTGGTGGAAACCTGTGCAGGCCTGCTTGGCTGGGCTGCACCTGAGCACTTGAGCAGTTCCTCGCATCTTAGCTGTCAAAAGGCCACTGAATAAACAGCCTGATTTTAATAGGAGACCCGATCACTGCAGATCCTTGAAAAGGAGACAGAAGGCTAGTCAAGGGTGGCTCTCTTCAACCTGAAGGACTCTACAGCAATTAACACCTTGCCTCTCTTTTTTAGGCAATATCTTTTTTTTTTTTTTTCCCTCAGAGACTGTATTTGGGTTTGGTGTTTTTTTCTTTCAGGATTTCTATAGCTTCTTTCTTTCAGAGACTCAAAGTGCTTTTAGTTCTGTCATCTCATTTATTCTCTGTAGGAGCAGGAATTAGGTGTTGATGGAGGTGAAGTGGTGCATCACTTACTGGGCTGTGGAGTCCGTGTTCCACGGGCAGTTACAATAGGAGTTCTTCTCGTTACTTGTTGCCCAATTTATATATATATATATATATATATATATATATATACACACACACACACACACACACACACACATATATACATCTTACCTTATTTCAAACAAAATGGATGACAGTGTCACAGTTTAGTGTCTCCTAAAAGAGAATTTTACATCTTAGTAATTTTCTGTATTTTAAATATCTAACTTATGCCTCATAAGGAGAAAGAAGAAAGGAAGAAAGAAAAAAAGAAAGGGAGAAAGAGAGAAAGAAAGAAAGGAAAGACTTTTCTGCTTTTGACATGAGTTGTTGAACTTATTTGTCCCTTGGTAAGCTGATCAGTTGCCACTTGGATTGAGAGAAAGATGTTCAATCAATCAGAGTGTTTCTGCTACATTGGCATGCTTTGTAATGGAAATGAAAATGACAGCATGTTTTTGTCAGTTTAAATGAATAGGTTTCCTTTAGATTGATGCTAGAGTTGGTATTAGAGGTAACTCTCAGCCTATGAACGCTGATGATTAATTATGGAAATGCCTGATGGAGGCACTTGATTTTACCTCAGCGTCTTATTTCCGTTGGTGAAGTGTGTGCCGGCGTTGGCATTTCTTGTGAGTGCGGGAGTGAACCAGGACACCGTCTCTGTGGGGCCTCCCAGAGAGCCTTACCCTGTCTTTAAAGATTTCAATTCAATTTGTTTAAAAGATATGCATTCATTCATTCATTCATTTTTTCATTCATGCACTCAACATGCGGTGATGCATGTTCACTATGTACCAGGCTGTGGTCTGGTGCTAGAGACAGTTACCAACAAGACAGAGCAACTGTCTGCTTTCATGGAGCTGTAATCTTAGTGGGAGAAATGTACAGTAAAAACATAAGTGGATCAATTAATAGGGTAATGAAAGGTAGTTGAGTATTCTGAAGGAAATAGAGGAATCAGGTGGTGCAGGAGTTCCCTAGTGGCCTAGTGGTTAGGATTCCGGGCTTTCACTGCTGTGGCCCGGGTTCAATCCCTGGTCGGGGAACTGAGATCCTGCAAGCTGTGTGGTGTGGCCAAAAAATAAAAATAAAAAGAGATCAGGTGGTGGATTTAAGAGTGGCTGGCAGGGACCAGTGTGGGGGGAGCTTACTTAACCCATGTGTGGTCAGGGAAGGCCTCTTGGAGGTGACTCCTGAAGATCTGGGGGCAAGGGAGCAGCAGGTGCTGAGGTCTGAAGGTGCTCGTTTGAGGAACAGAAGGAAGGTCTGTGCAGCCAGAGGTAGAGAGCAGATGGGAGACGGATGTGGAGTGAGGTGGACTAGGCAGGCAGGGTCAGACCACACGGCCTGGAGAGCACGGTCAGGACTATGCATTGATTCCGGTGGGTGCAGTGGGAGGCCACTGGAGGGCAGCTGCAGGGGAGTGGAATGTCTGATTTATTTATTTATTTTTAAGATCACGCTGCTTGCTGAGTGGAAAACAGACATTAGCTGGTAAAAAGTGGAAGCAAGGGTATTAGTTGGAGTGTTGGCAGTAATCAAGTGAGAGATTTTGGTGGCTTTGACTAGGTGAAAAGTAGACAACTGTGAGACTTGTTTTCTCTCTCCACCAGGTGAAACTAGAATGAATGGTATTCTTTTTTTTTTAATGTGTATATATATATATTCTCAAAAAAATTTTTTTCCATTATAGTTTATTATAAGATATTGAATATATCTTGTGCTATACAGTGCTGTACATTTACTATGCTTGTATATACTTGTGCTATACATTTACTGTGCTTGTTGTTTATCTATTTTATATATGGTAGTGTGCATCTGTTAACCCATATTCCCAATTTATCCCTCCCCTTCCCGCTTCCCGTTTGGTAACCGTAAGTTTGTTTTCTATGTCTATGAGTCCGTTTCTGTTTTGTAAATAAGTTCGTTTGTACTATTTTTTAGATTCCACAAATAAGTGATATCATATGGTATTTGTCTTTCTCTTTCTGACTTACTTTATTTAATATGATAACCTGTAGGTCCATCCATGTTGCTGCAAATGACATTATTTCATTCTTTTTTTATGGCTGAGTAATAATCCATTGTGTATATATACCACACCTTCTTTATCCCAGAATGAATGGTATTCTCAAGATGGATTTAAAAGGAGCATTTGCAAGGATGAGTGGCAGGACTGTATGTGGAGCTCTGATTCCATTTATGCAGGGTGGATAACACACCTTTCTACAGGACAGCATTGCCATTTACAGCCCAGGCTCTGTAGAATGATATGGCAGGCCTGCAGATAAGACCTACAACTCTGCAGGCCCACTTGAACTTCTTTGTAAACCCACTTGAACTTATCTGGAACAGTTTCAAGCTTTAGTTCTCTGTTTGCCTGAGGCTGGGCAGAAAACCAGCTATTGGGTGTGATTCGGGGGCTGTTGTCAAGGTCCCCTGTGGGGGGATGGGATGAAGACGTCTCTTCCACTATTAGCTTTACCTGTTTACAATGGTCTCTTCCCTCACATTACTCAAAAGTGCTATTTGTGTATTTATACTTGAGTGTGAGATTGCATTTGTTTCCTATGAGAGGTTTTGATAAGGGTCTAAGCCTACTAGATGCCAAATTAGGGAAGGAGAGCATCTCAGGGGAAAGTGCCCATGTACACGTGGCCAGAACTAGAAGGTTGCGGCACCTGCAATTGAACCTACTTAACAATTTTGCTTAGGGAATTCCCTGGTGGTCCAGTGGTTAGGACTCAGAGCTTTCACTGTCTGAGGGCGTGGGTTCAATCCCTGGTCAAGGAACTAAGATCCCGCAAGCCATATGGCATGGCCAAAAACAAAACAAAAAACCAGTTTTGCTTAGCCTTGAACTCTTGCCCTCTCAGAGAATTAGTTTTCTAATTTTGATAATGAAGAAGTTGGATTCGATGATCTCAGTCCCTTTTAGCTAATTTTAGCAGGGGGGTTTGTACCTAACCGCCCAGGCCTCTGAGTTTTTCCCCTTTAGTCCTTTTGTGAGAAGATCCTGCATTTTCTTTCCTTTTCCTCTGCCTGAAAGGGTGCTCTGTGGCCACGGGTAAATGCCAACTCACTAGTTTCCCCAGGAAGGGGAGGGTGCACACTTCCAGAATGGTATCTGCCATGGTGTCTGCATTCTGGTCAGATGGCCATGCTCAGTAGCTGTGCTCCATGTTGGGAGCTTATCTGTGGGAACCAGAAAGGCCCACACGCCCATAGTAAGTGACCTTTACATAGTGAAGAAGTGGGCGAGCAGAAAGAATACTCAGGTCAAGGTTTTCCGGAGGGAAGATTTTTGAACCATCAGCTATTAATTAGAACAGAATTTCCCTCCGCACCTGAAGATCATCAGGAAATATATATAGCAAGGAGGTCCCAAGTGCCGGGGAACAAACATAATTACAGTTACCTCATAACGGCTTAGCATTTCGTGCCTTTTGAAATTGGTTCACATATATAATGTCATGTGACCTTAAAATCCTGTGAGGTAAGCAGGGCAGAAATTATTAACCTCATTTAACAGATGGGAAGAGTGAAGCATTAGGTAGGTAAGTGACTTGTCCAAGGTCCCACATTTAATACAGGTGAATTAGAATTTAGAATGCAGAATTTTCTTTTTAAAACAACTTTATTGAGGTGTGATTTATATACTAGAAAATGCACCCACTTAAAACCTAGAGTTCAGTGAATTTTGACAAGTGTACACACTTGTGTAACCTCAGTTGTAACATGCTGAGCATTTCTATATCCCCTCAAATTCTCTCCTGTTCCTTTTGCATTAATTAATCCCCCCTCCAAGATCTTTTGATGTCTAATCCAGTGCTCTCTTCATTGCCCCATACTCCGATTTGACAGCCTTTTTAGCTCTATCCTGCTGCAGAGAATACAGGCTGGTAGCCAGCCAGCCTCATCGCGTTGAGTTATGAGAGTGAATGGGAAGCCAGTAGGTTGGTTACTCCAGTGTTGGTTCCTCCTTCCCAGGCTACAGAAAGGTCGTGTGGGTTCCCCTCTCAGGAGAGCTTGAAGAACAGGACACCCACTCACCTGCCTGTACTGGCTTCCCTGTAGTCTGCAGAGGGGAGCTGGAGGTGATGGGGTGTTGGAGGAGACGACCTCTAGGGGATGCCTGACTCCCGGATCGTCTGCTCAGTCTCCTCCATGGAAACCAGCTCTCTGCTGCTTAGTTGCAGTTCCCTAAGGCCTTAAGCAATCCGAATTCCATATCTGATGAATGAATCCCCAAAGGTGTTGAAGATCCCAGCTCTGAAAAATGAGCAAACCCTGAATTTCATAGTTATGTAGGGCGGGTCTGGGAGAGAACTCTCCCTTTGCACCTGAGCTAGGTTCCAAGGAGAGACACTTCCCGATATGCTGTTCCCAAGTCCCAGATTTTGACCAAAATGTCTGGCACATTCCAGAGGGTTCGGATGTCTGGCCAGGTTGCTGTGTAGCATCCAGTAAAGGAAGAGAAGGGGCCTGCCCCTTTTCATAGCCGGCATTGCCCCCAGACCAGCAAGATAGAAGATGGTGTCCTACCTAGCTGAAACCCTAGAGTGGCCACAGGGGGTGACCCAGAATGCAGTCTCTGCTTTTCTAAGGTGACATTGCTCCCATTTCACCACCCAGTTTGGGGGACAGCCCTTGTGCTATTAGCAATGATGATAATCCCTTCCTTTAATTTGTTTTGGGCTGCGTGAGTTTATAGGGCCCTTTTCTATCCATTATCTCCTTGTTCTTCTCAATAAGTCTAGTCCCTTCTGTGAGGGTAAAAGCCCTGTCTCATCTGACTAGGACAGCTGCAAGGACAGAACAGACTCAGATTTCTCCTCTGCAAAAGGCTCATCTTAAAATCTAGGACCCTACGGTATTGATTTTCTTCTAGTTATCTTTGCAAATTTCTCTGGCTTTGCTGAAGGGGGAAAAAGTCACCAGGCTGCATGCTTGAGCTTCAGGTTTCTCCTTAGCTGGTAACCCCCGCCAGAAAAAAATTCTTCTTTAAAGAATTGAGCCTCAGGCACTGGTTTTTGCCTTGTATGCCCTTAAATGTCTAGCTCTCAACAGCTGGTGACCATCCCTCGCCTCCGTCTTTAGTTTGCTGTTGACCTCAGCTCGGTGAGTCCCTGGTGTTGACTCCTTGACCTCGCTGCCCTCCTGCAGGGGCCTCTTGTACCATATGGACTTAGAAAACAGTGGGCTTCCTGTGTTTTGTCTACCAGCAAAGCTGGGTACCTAAAGGCCCCTGTGACAAGGCCATGGGGCTGACTCCAGTGTGCTGTGAGAAGACAGTGTTAGAACAAAGACTTAGCTGAGAGCCCCAAATGTGTACATTTGACGTGGTTGCACAGAGGTTGGGTCAAAGGTCAGCTCACGTCTGCAGAGGGAGGGACAACTCCAATTTTGCAGAGGTGACAGGCCGTAGTGATGCTGTTTCTTGCATCTCCCATTGGAGTTAGCATTCTAAAGGTCCATGAAGGTTTCATTCCTTTTCATGCCCCAAGAGAGCTTTCCATAGCAATGAAAGAAATGCAGGAAATGGGTAGGATTTCAGATGGCCAAAGAGGGTTGCCAAGAAAAGAAAAGAGTGTCTTTTAAAGGAAAAATTTTTGGAGATGCTCTGTGGGTGCTGCTGGTCACCTGGGGAGATGTTGGATTTATTTGACAATTCCCATCTTCCACTTAGGCTTCATGTATACACTTGTTTGGGAACTAGGGAGGGGAATAATACCCTCCCTAAGGATCTGTGGCTGAGTGCATTGTCCCCAGGACCAAACGGAGCTGCCGCAGCTGAGAAACAAATTGGCTCAGCTCTCCCCAAAGAGCTCAGAGCTGTGTGGTTATTTCCTGTCTTTTTCCCCTTGTATTTTCCTCTTTGCAGTTTGAATCTTCCCTTTCCACAGGAAGTCTCAGCTGCCTAACCCCCAGCTTTCCCCAGGCCCAGATGGACTGCTGCCTCTCTCCTTTTTCCCTCATCAACCTAATCACTTCTTCGTAGACTCTCTTGGAGGAAAGAAGGGTTTTGTTCACCCGCCTCTTGGAAGGGCTGCACCCTACCAAGACAGATGGCGGCCTAGCCTATTTTTATCTGTCTCCAGGGAAGAAGATTCCACAGCCTATTTTGAAACCTGTTCCACTGATTGACAGCTCTCAAATTAGGAATTTCTTGCTGATATCTGACTTAAAATTCGACAGCTGTCATTGAAACTCATTTCCTTTTCTTCCTTTGGAAGGAGAGAGATCCTCGAGGTCATTGGGGCTGACCCCTAATGAAGGAAATGAGACCCACAGATTTCCTGACTCCAGATTGAAATGGAAAATAATTCCTCATCCTCTCATTGAGGATCCCATCAGTTTGGGGATATGCCTTTGAAAGCACACGTTTGGGTGCCATTGTGTGAGAATCAATTAATTTTCTGGGGGAAAACATGTGATTCTGGAGTGGGAATGGAAGATGTAAAATGCAAGGCATTAACTGCCTTACTCTGTTTCTAGTGAGAAAGTTAAATGATGCTTATAGAATTACCTTGCCTCTGTTGGCAGAGAAAATAAAAATAAACTCAGCTTTCAATATACAAAGGCTTCCCCAGTTCGTTTCCCTCCTCTCGTACCAATCCCGTGTCTTTAAAGAAGAAAAAAAGGGTTGGTATTTTTCTCTCCTCCATCAATGGGATCCTCCATACGTTAAATATGTCTTTTAAAAATATTGTCAGGAGACTGAAACTCTGCTGAAGGCTCCCTTTTGCCTCGGCTTTCTGCTCCTGCAGACTTCTTTTGACATGAGGCCCCGTGCTGCTTTCCCTTGACAGATTGCATCTTGATGGCATAAAGCTCTGGTGGAAAGCTAATGATGTCGGTTCAGTTTCAGTGGCTGGAATCTTGTTATGTGGGATAGAAATCCAGCGTTCTATGCAAATTAACAGAAATGTATTAGACTGACTATCAAGGGGTCCTGGGAAGGGATCTCACTCCTCCTTGATAGTTAGTACTTGTGTCTTTTCTCAATAAAACATCACCTGAGACATTTTTTCTTGCAGAGATGGCATCACGTGCCAAGATCTGTGACCAAAGCTGAGGTGGCATCTGGGGCATCCTTCATCTCTTGGTCCATGCTTCAGGCTATGAGTAGTCAGTGTGCAGCTCATGCTTACAAGGGTTAGCATCTCAGTCTCTGGAAATTTGGCTAAAATTCCATGCACTTTGTCTGTTTGAGAGACGTTTAATGGGTCTATTTTATAAAATCCCAGGTCAACCTTCTATGCTATCCAGTTACACTGGACCGAGGGAATATAAACTCATTTTGCTATTGGCCTAAGAGAAACAGGCAGGTGTAGTGGGGACACCTTCTTATCTGGGCAACTGGACCAGTAGTTGGTCAGTCAGTCCCAAAAGTCAGTTACAGCAGAGAATCTTTTTTTTTTTTTTTTTTAAACATCTTTATTGGAGT
This sequence comes from Balaenoptera acutorostrata, assembly GCF_949987535.1. Classification (NCBI taxonomy): domain Eukaryota; kingdom Metazoa; phylum Chordata; class Mammalia; order Artiodactyla; family Balaenopteridae; genus Balaenoptera; species Balaenoptera acutorostrata. The sequence continues at coordinate 163,306,299 of NC_080064.1, forward strand.
ATAATTGCTTTACAATGGTGTGTTAGTTTCTGCTTTATAACAAAGTGAATCAGTTATACATATACATATGTTCCCATATCCCCTCCCTCTTGCATCTCCCTCCCTCCCACCCTCCCCATCCCACCCCTCCAGGTGGTCACAAAGCACCGAGCTGATCTCCCTGTGCTATGCGGCCAGCAGAGAATCTTAAAAAAAAAAGATACCGTCCCTAAGCATTTTATTTAAACTTCAAAATAAATAAAGGTACATATATTCACAAATCTTTTGATGTGGACCAGGGCTTTTTCTTAGAGTGAGGTTCTCCTGAGTAGAGTTCTGTTGACTTTCTTTCATAAACTGCACACTTAACACATTGTGATTTCCAGTTTGTCTCTTTAAGTAAAGTGAGTTCTTTAATACACTTGAGAAATAAAATGCATAATGTTTCTAGATTTTTTTAGTTCCACCAATACAATTTTTTACCGTTGTCTTGCCCACACCTAATTCATCGGCAATTTTTTTTAGCAACTTGCCTTTATCAAGTTTTTCCAAAGCATTCAATTTATTTTTCATAGAAACACCTTTTTTTACTCATATTTAATCACTTTATATAATACAAAATTAAAATAATATCTGTTATGAACAGACTACTGACCCTGGGGAAGCACCCAGCCTGGCTGATGGGGCAGAAGGGAGAAGATACACAAGAAAAAGGCCTACTACTTAAAACCCAGCCAATGTAGTGTAGAGAACAGTTGAAGTATGTCACATAAGCTGGCAAGTTGGTTAAGAGAGCATCGTCTGTATGTATCTCCTTTTTGCATCCATTGCTTGATATATGCAATTTTATCTTAGCACCTGTAATCGTAATTCCTCTATTAGACTATAAGCTTAGGGAGGACAGGGCCCATGTCTTATTTATCTGTATATCTCTCGTTGCCTAATATAATGCCTGGCCCATAGTAGATGCTTAAAAGTGTAAATTGTCTTATTGATTCTCCATGTGTGTGTGTATGTGTATATACACACACATATTTAGTGTAGTGCTGTACACATAGTTGGTGCCAGACAGCTCTTTCTCAATAAATGGATCTATATGTGTATCGCTGCACATAATGTACTCAAAATTCAAATAAGAACCTTTAGAATGTCTATTGTTCAGATTTTTTTTCGCACTTGTTCCTTCTGTTTGCAGGAGAGACTGAAATTGACTGTGGAGCGTTTACCCTCGGGTTAGAATGACATGTCTTTTAGGAAGGTATTTTCTTTCTTTCTTTTTTTTTTTTTTAAATTAATATATTAATTTATTTTTTGGCTGTGTTGGGTCTTCATTGCGGCGTGCGGGCTTCAGTAGTTGCGGTGCATGGGCTCCATAGTTGTGGCACGCGGGCTGTGGAGCGCAGGCTCGGTAGTTGTGGTGCACGGGCTTAGTTGCTCTGCGACACATGGGATCTTCCTGGACCAGAGCTCGAACCCATGTCCCCTGCATTGCGGCGGATTCTTAACCGCCTCGCCACCAGGGAAGTCCCTAGGAAGGTATTTTCTTAATAATAGCTATGCTTCATTCTTAGAATAATAAAAATAATATCAATAATAATTAGTATTTACTGAGTACTTACTATGTGTCAGGCACTGTGCTAAATGTATATTATCTCAGTTAATCGCCACAACCCTGAAAGGAGACACAACAAAGAATGTTGTGTTATTATTCCTACTTACAGATGAGGAACGTTTGGAAGGCCTAATCTTGGAACAGTTGAGTGATGAGTACAGTTTGTTTTCAGAGTGCTGCTTCTTATTTTAGGGGTTTGGTTCCTCTAAGTGGGGTGAAAGGAGCCCTTGAATCTAAAGAGAAGGCCTAGAGGGAGAAACTGTACTTGCTTTTGGCTTTCTGGGATCCAGGGTAGGCACTCTCTGGACTCCAGAGAATAAAAAGGATCCTTGTGACTGCGTGTTGCTCAGAGTGTTTGAACGGCTCCTGGCAGGTGGTAAGGAAAAGCCAAGGTGGCACTGAGAACAAGCTACTGCAGGACATTGGATCCTGCCTGTCACTTCCCTCCCAGGCCTTTCACTTGTCGGCGGGCTCTTCTGAACTCCTTCTGCTCCGCTGGTCTGGATGTGTGGGAACAAGCTGCTTGCAGGTGCCAATACAAACAGCAGTGTGGGTCCCGGAAGCCTGGGCTGGGAGCTGGGCAGAGGGTGGACAGGCTCAATTTTGGAGCAGTGATGATGGAATTAATTTTCCCAGCTGTTGGCATGAGATTGCTTCTGAGCTGAATTTAAGAGAGAGGTAGGATCTTTGGTCTATCTACACTTTTGGGACCCAGCAGATATCACAGACCTCGTCTTCACAAATGACAGAAGTGCTAGTCCGTGGGCCTGTTGGTCAGGAGGGTGAGAACATCAACAGCAGAAACAAACACACAAAACGCCCATGGATTGGCAAACAGAATTTCTTCTCAAGGCTACGTCTGAATGTTGGACTCGTCCCTTTTTTGTAGGTTGGAAGGAGACAGCATTCAGAGACCACCTTCTCTAGTCCTCCTTTTCAAAGGAAAAGCTGTAACTGATTTTGTGGTTGACTTTAAATTAATATAAAGACACCTTGGCCCGGAACTTAAATGAAAGGATTCTTGATGTACTTTTCAGCCAAAGGGCTTTTATGCTGCTGTATGGCCATTTTTTTCTACTTGTCTGCAGAAATTACAATTTTTGACAGTTGTCTTGACAAGAGTGTAGATTTTAATTGAGGAGGGTGATTTCATTTATTAGCAAGGTTGATTTCATGTTAGAATGAATTCTCTAGATCCTTCTTGGATTACTTTATGTTCCTTGACAAGAAAGACGTTGACTACCTTGAGTTTTATTCTGAGCTGAATAAAGTTGTCCACCTCAGGAATTCTAGAGTAGGGAGAGAATTTTGTGTGATCTGGGTCCTGTCTCTGGAAAGTGCCGTGCCCATCATGGTGAAAGGCTTCTGCAGTTTGGCCTTAAACCCGCGAAGCTAGTTCTCTGAAACGCCAGCATCCTAGCCGTGCATGCAAGCAGAAATTGTTCATGCCTAGGCCATATTTGGATGTCACTCTTCTTCAGTTTCATATCCAGTTTCCGCTTTCCTGAGACAGAATGAAGTCAAATAGCCCTCACAAAACCACTGGCCTTAAAAGCTCCCCCAAACATAATCCTTACAAGAGCCTTGAGAGGTGGGTATCGTTATCCCCATTTTACAGAGAGGAAGCTGAGACTCAGAGAAATTAAGTAACATGCCCAAGGTCATGTAGATCCTAGGAACTGAGATCTAGGATTCCAAAGTCTGACTCAAAGTCTATGCTTTTCCCACAGGGCTTCTGAACTTGACCTCAACCCTTTGCCGTTTATGTTGCCTTTTGCACTCCTTGGAAACAAATGAACTAAAATGGGTGTGAGGGAGAAAAAGAGAAACCTAACTGTGAGCGTTCAGATAGGTGCTTGTGGGGGACCCTTACTGTCAGATAGGAGCAGCCAGCCCTGTCATTTTCGTTTATGTGGACAGACTTCTTTCTCCTCTGATGGCCACTGGGTAGAAATAAGGATGCTGCACAGAGGAGAGGAGCTAAATGTAGCTTCCTGTGATTTACATAATAAAATTAGAATCTCCCCAATGGCCCTTTCCTGTCTGCTGGTGGCCATGATGGACTGCACCACCCTGGGGACAGCTTCACTTAAGGGCCTCCCTGGGGTCATCAGGCCCACAAAGGGTCTTGGGATCAAATGTGCAGTTAAATTGATGAGATCAATTCATTAGGATAAAGACTTCCTCTACTTCCAAAGCAGTGCGGTGCTCAGGCCAGTCTCTCTCCTTTCGAAGTAAAATATATAGATAAAAGATTTCATATTGGGAAGAGCTCTGTGCTGCCCTTTTTTCAGAGCTTTGATTATTTGAAGCGAGGGAAAGACTTCCTGAGCCTACATCAAAATATTCAACTTTGAAAGATGAATTGTTTTGAGGTTAGTTTGCTACCTGCTGTTTCTTTTAGAAATGATTTTTCTATAGGTTTAAAAGGTGACCCAAGTGACTTTTTTAAGTCTGGGAGGAGTTTTACAGACATTTTGTGTGTGTGTGTGTATGTATGTGTGTGTGTGTTTGTGTGTGTATGTGTGTTTTACCTCCTTCAACTCTGACCGCCTGGCAGTCAGTCTAATGTCTTCCCTCATCTTGATCCTTTAATTACCTATTTTGGTGCACATATGAATTAGATTTTTTTTTTTTTCTGAACTCATAAAAGGCATTCTAGCCCCCAGAGGAAATAAAACTCCCCCTCCCACCCCAGTGAATACTCTTTTCCTAAAGACAAATAGAAAGTGGTTTGGGTTTGTCCCCTTTGCTTTAGTTCATAAAACATCTTTCACTTCCTTTGTTGCTGATAGTCTTGAACTTATAAAGTAAGGAAAATAAATTGAAATCAAAAGATATTAAATTGAGAGAGAAAATGATGCTGCCACACTCCCAGCTAGAGGCAGGCTTTTTAATCCATAATTTCAGACTTATTTGATTATAAAGTATAGTGACCCCTCTATTTTTTTTTTCTTCTGGTTTTCTTTCTAGTTCTATAATCAGGAGTCTGCTATTCTCTTTCTAGTGCTATAATTAGTAGTCTGGTCTAAGACATAAGAACCTTAAAGTTCTTAACAGAAACACTGCTTACTCGCCTCATTTTATAGAGGCCACTCAGCCTCTATGAGTCATTCAGTTATTCAACAAACATCATTGAGTGCTGACTATGTGTAAGAACTGTGCTAGATGCCAGGGGTCAAAGACAAAGAGAACATGCTTCCTGCCTCCGAGTGCATCATCTGATCGTGAAGCCCACATACAAACAACCAGGCAAATTCAATGTGAGAAATGTTGTAATCGAGCTACACTCACAGTTCTGATTTTGTACTTGTCTGTAGAGTAGCAGTTTCTATCCTGTTTTCCATTTACCTGATTACTTGCTTGTTCCTCTGTGAGCTCTTGAGGTCCAGGAATGGATATGGATGTGGATATGAATATGGATATGGAACCGATAAGGGAAAGGAGGTCTGTTACCAATGCCAGGCCTGTCTTACAAGGGGTCCCGTAGCTTTTAACCTTCCTGCAAAATGTTTTAATTCCTAAAGACTGATAGGAAATGGTCTTGGGTGGAGCCACCTGGGAAATAATGGATTTTGCATTCTTGCTTATTGCAAAATGTCCGATTTGCTTTTTAGGATTCTCTTAGGTTAAATCATATGAAATCATCATTTTGTAGGTAATTTCACATGGTCCAACCTAATAAAAAGAGGCCAATTTTACAGCCTTCTGGTCTTCTTTAGGTTTAAGACAGGCACAGAGGTGAGGTTCTGGGCAGGTATAGTGCATCCTAAACACTGCCACCAGTTTCCCAGCTCGGAGTATGAGTCTCTATTTGGAGCTTCAGAGAGGGAGGGAGCTTGTGCCCCAACTGTTCCTGTGACACTCAGCTCTGGAGTGGAATTCCTCCGGGGAGTGCCTTTTTGTAGACTGGACAGGGAATAAAACTGCTGCTCTGTGCCCTTCTTAAAGTATTTTTGTTTACCTTGGAGAACGTACAAGTACAGGGTTTCATGCATATATAAGAGAAAACAGCAAGTGAAAAGGATGTGTACACAGTGGCATGAATGGGGAGCTATTCTTAGCTGGGACTCTAACCTAGAGAAGAACAGGAAACACGATGCTTCTGAATGTGGACTCCGGCTGCCCCAGGCTAGAGCCAAGGGGCTTCGAGTCATAGAGAAACTCATGGTAGCTGCTAGTGTCCTCCAGACCTTCCTCTTTTGGTAAAAAATTTTATAGTCGTGTGTCTCACACTGAGATGGAGGAGGGGATGGCTTTCTCTTTTAACGGATCTGGAGAGAAAGTAGAGAAAGGCTTGGGAAGTGGGCCTCCTACGTGTACTATTTCTTCCATAGGAACGATCCACATCTATGTGGTAGATGGAGTAGCTTCTCTCACTCTGAGTGGTTTCGCTTCTGAGAAAGAGAGGGTTGCCTTGGCTGCCTGGATTAAACCTTCTTCAGAAACTTGTGTTCTTTGGTTTGTTGTTCAATCTCTCACGTTGGGGTCAAACCTGATTTGCCTTTGTAAGACCAAGACTAGAAATGCCTGATGTATGTTATAGCCACAGTGGATGCCAGCCATTTTCTTGTCACCCAGTGACTGCTAATTGATTTGAACATATCAGGGTCTGGAAGCTGGACCAGTCACCCAGCTTCCCTATCTGAGGGTGTGATTGATAGGAGGAATGTCTCCAGGTAGCATTTTCCTGGATTAGGATAGTGATGGTGTTAGCCAGGATCTGTGTTGTCAGTGTCATTACCACTGAATGATCTTTATTATGAACGTTCTTAGACCGGGTGTGGGAAGGTGATATACATCCAGCCCCCACCCTGTATGCTTATTGTCTAACATTGACAATAGCTCCAAGTCAACATTTACAAGAGCATGTCTTTAGTCAGAACCCTATATGAGATGGGATTTCTTCAAGGAGGGCCTGAAATTGTGGCATTACAATTTACAAACTCTCTAAAAGGGATAGGGCCTGTATAGAAACCATTCCACTTCCTCATTTCTCTAAATGGAAAAAAAATCTCATTTCCTTTCTTTCTTTCTTACTCAGAACACTAAGTCCATTCAGCTACCCCAATAGTTATTATAGGCAGGTCACCCCCCTTAGAAGAAAGAAAAATTTTTCTTCCTTTAGAGTGGTACATGGGAACCTCAGAGTGGCCTTTTACCTCTTTCCTGATTTGATTAAGATTTGTGTGAAATGAGTGTAGGGAAAACACTGGCTATAGACCTGACAACTGGTTCACAGCATGTTCCTGTTTGTGGTAAGTCTGTGCTTTGACTATGTGAGGTCCCCATATTTTCCAGTTGTCACACTATATCAATGCTACAAGTTAGCCTCCTTAGGTAAGACAAGTGCCAGTTAGCATCACCTGATGGGGAGGAGGAGGGGAGAGAACAGAATTGTAAGCTTCTCCATTAAAGTGGTGAACATGTCAGTGCCAGGCCTTGGAGACCTGGCTTGAAAAAGCGTGGAGGTCACTGCCAGGAGCCCCTGTGGATCCGTAGACCTCGCCACCTTAGTGCTGAGTTTGATGAGTCACACAGCCTTCAGGTAAAGTCATTCCCAAGGGATTGCGAGAATGTGCCCCTCTTGGTTTGGATTGTGTCACATTTACTTTTTCTGGCTTATATCTGCTACTGAATTTTTTTGCATCATTTCTTCCCCGCAACTGCTGTTGATAATTTACGTGACACCAAAAAATCCGGGGAAGGTAGCTTTCTCTAAGAGCTGTGGAAGCCAAAGGGCAGAGAATTGATCTTGCCCCTGATCCAACAAATCGCGATCAGTTCTGCTGAACTTGGTCAGGCCTGGTCACTTAGGGTGTGTTCTGGGAAATGTGAGGTCTGACATGAGATATGTACAAGGGAGGCTGGACAGGGAAATGGCTTCACAAAATAAAATAAAATATTCATATTGATGTGATCCCAAAGAACTTGCCTTTTGGTTTCGTGATGGCAAGGTGCTGGATCAGTCTTCTGCGTGGATCACAATATGTGAAGCCAGCTGAAGTGAAGGGGTGTCTAGACAGGAGAAATGATGAGTTGAAGTTTTATCAGAGGCTGAAGATCTTCTGTTGTTCTCTAGCAAAAGTTCCTCTGATGTGGAATTTCTCTGTTTTGTCTAGCTAATTGGAATTATAGTCTGGTTTCTGTCCCTAAAGACACTGATGTTGGGCTTGGATTGCCTGATTCTCTTTGCTCATATCAAATTGATGACATCAGTAGTAAGGCATGAGATCTAATGTCTAAACATCAGTTTGGTTTTGGATGATAGGTTCCTTGGGTTCTTAAGTTAGCAGAGAGAAACCAAGAGAGGCAGTATGGTGTAACTAGAATCAAACAAAACCCCAAACAACCAGCTTTAGTGTCAGAGAGACCTGGATTCGGATCCTGACTGTACCATGCATAAGCTGTGTCACTTTGAGCACATCATTTAATCTCCTAGAACCTTAGTCTTCTCATTGTAAAATTTGAGCAGAATAACTGCCTACCTTGCGGGGAGGTTGTGAGGTTAGAAGGTGGAATGCCCAGGAAGGGCCTGGCACGTGGAGGCACACATCAGCTTCAGCTGTTTCTGTTATTAGCAGTGGACTTAGCAATGTACGCATCTGTCCCTCCGTGCTTCCCACTTTTCCATTTGTAAAATGAACTTGACATTTCCTACTCAGTGGTTGACAGGGAGCCAAGTGAGATATCTGAGCTGGTGAGGATGGATCCTGGGTCCAAAATTGGGGTTCTACAAGTTGCGCTGTCTGTATAAGTTGTAGAACTATATTAAAAATATACCCTGCTTGTTTCCTCTTCTCGGTCTCCCATTCAGAGCAGGGCTCGCTGGCTTTGTGCTTGAAATAGTCCTCAGATGGTGACGTGAATAGGAGATGAACACAATCCTTGTGAATCCGTTTGCCTTGTGCTTGGGAATTCTAAGACCACAATCCCCGGAATAGAAAGCCTCTAACCTGACATCCCACCAGAGCCACGTGTGCCTGCTAATGGATTTCTTTGGGAAGCTGGGACAAAGGGCTGGGTCTGCTTCTGTCGTTGAGTAGGCCAGGTAGGGGGCAGTCCATAAAAAGCCAGTCTCCTAATTGTCTGCAGTTTATGAGTCTGGCTTACCTGGGGACGTCCCACATTATGATCCAATTAAAGTTCAGCCTGTTTACTCTGCTCCAGTTGAGGGGTTATAGGAGAATAAAGGCAGATAAGATATTTATGGGTGAACCGTTTCCTGTTTCTTTTTTTTTTCTCTAGATCTGTGATTAAAGGGTTAATAGCACTTGTTATTTATTGAGCAGAGCCCTGGGAGGGAGGAGGGCTTTGGCACTTATTTTGCTCCTTCTAAGAGCCCAGGGCTGTGTCAGCAGCATTTCGCATCTTACTTCATTTATTCCTCATTATTTTTAGCCCCGTAATACAGAGGGTCAGGACTTGCCCAGGGGTCATGGTCATGGGCCTTCTACTATTTCATACCTTGCATGCCATCTCTCCTAATAGATAGGCAACAATGTGGTCATGTCTGGAAGATCCTGGTGATTTAAAAGCATCACTGAATGTTCATTAAACATCTGAATGTAGTTATTATATATGTGAGACTGGGTTCACCATAGAGCTCCTGACATTATCTGCAGAGAGGCTGGCCCTGACCCTGAGTTTGGCATTTTATGCAGTATTTTGGTTGCCCGACTCTGGAGCCGTGGTGCTGGGCGCCTCCATAGTGTGGGGGTGTTTCTAAGAGCAGCCTGAGCCCTTAATTATCTTACTAAAGACATTGCCCTCTGCTCGTGGAGTGTCTTTCTCTGGGAACTCTGGAGCTCCCAGAGACAAGATCTCAGCTTCATAACATCCCTGTCGAAACGGGGGGATCTGAAATCATTTGCTCTCCTTTACAGCAAGTGGGAGATTCAGGCACAGATGGGAGACAGAGGCACAGAAGTTAAATAATTAGTCCAAGGTCACATCAAATGATTTCCAACTCAGCTGACAAATCCATCTAGGACTTGGTGTCCCAAATGTTGCAGCTTCCCTTACAGTGTAATCTGGTCTCCACCACTTTGCGTGGCTTATCTTTCTTCTCCTTTTTCTCATTTGGTAAATAAGATGTTTCTTACACCTACTTCCTGATTAACGATGGGTTTTTTTAAATTTAGCCCTTCAAGATGATCAATGACTTTACCTAGAAAACTGCTGCCAGAATGTGGTTTATAAAAACATACCTTTGTTGTGATTTCTCCCTGATGCTGAATTTTCTGCCCCTATATTTTGCACGCTGTCAGTTTCTGTGGGTTAAGAACCTTGGGACTCTCAAGGGTAACCTTGACAGAGAAGCTGCCGTAGTTGGGAATTGTCACGTTTTTCAGAGCAGTGCTGTTGGTGGTGGGGGGTTTCTAGAAATTCCTGTCCTCAGCTTCGCAGAGGAAGGGCAGCACGTTCAATGTTAGCCTTGTCCTGTAGGAAGAGTACAGATTTGGCTTGTGTTATTTCTTGTTTCTTGTAATAATGTTGTTATTTATAATGATACCTTTCTAGTTACCCTCATGACTCAGTATTCATTAAAACGTATGAGATTACTCATGAAATGTTTCTCCCTGTATTTTAGATGGGAGCTGTGAGGTGGTGTGATTACATTTGGCCTCTTAGGAAAATGGCCGAGTTGTTCAGATTCTCAGCTACATTATGTGACGTTTTTTGTCAGCTTCACTACTTACCACTGAAGAGTTATAAACGGGAACTTTTTACAAAAAGAGATAGATTCACCCAGGGGAGGGGATCCATTGTTAGTAAAATAGGTCTAATGCCAAATGCTTTTTGTTTCCTGAAGACCTATCCAACTGCAGATCTTGTGGCTTCATAATATATTCAGTTCACAGTTGCTCATTCAACATTTTCTGTATACCCATTCTGTGTCAGGTACCACGTTGGACATTGAATGACAGAGATGAACAAACTCCTAAATCTTAAGATCTCACGGTAGATGTTGGAATTTAGTGTCATTTAGCTTCCTTAGATTCTGCAGTAGTTCCAAGATTTCCCAAGACCCTGTCCCCCAGTGTCCTGTTTACTTCAGAGTGTGTCATTCTCTGCTGTCCTCCATTCCCCCCCCCCCCACCCCCAACTGCTGCTACCCTGGGCCTAGCTGCCATCACCTCTCACCTGGACTATCTCAGCAGCCTCCTAACTGGTCTCCCTGCCTCCACTCTTGCCTCTTTCAGTCAACTCTCAACACAACAACTACAGCAATCTTTTAAAAATGGAATTCAGATCATGTTACTCCTTTGTTCAAACCCACCAGTGGTTTTTCCAGTCTGTGCATGGTTGGGCCCCCACTATCTGCTTGACCTTACCTTCTGCTATTCTCCCCCTCGGACTCCTCTTCATCAATATTGGGTTCATGGTGTTTGCTTTAACATGTCAGCCATCCTGGGCATATTCCTGTCTTAAGGCTCTGCTCTTCTCTCTGCCTGCAACATTCTTCCCCTGGGATCTGCATAGCTCATTGCCTTAGATCTCTGCTCAAAAGTTACCTTATCAGCAGGTCCTTCCTGACCACTCTCTATAAAAGGTACCCCCACCTTGTACTTCCCATTTGATTAGTGTCTGATTCCTCTTTCCCCTCACTAGAATATGAACTCCATGAGGGAAGGAATTTTGCCTGTTTTGTTCATGGCTATAGCCCTAATACCTAGAAGATGCTCAGTGACTACCTGTTGGCCAGACTTCCCTGGTGGCGCAGTGGTTAAGAATCCGCCTGCCAATGCAGGGGACATGGGTTCGAGCCCTGGTCCGGGAAGATCCCACATGCTGTGGAGCAACTAAGCCAGTGTGCCACAACTACTGAACCCGCGTGCCACAATTACTGAAGCCCGTGCGCCTAGAGCCTGCGCTCTGCAACAAGAGAAGCCACCGCAATAAGAAACCCGCGCACTGCAACAAAGAGTAGTCCCGGCTCGCCACAACTAGAGAGAAAGCCCACACGCAGCAACAAAGACCCAACGCAGCCAAAATAAATAAATAAACAAATAAATAAATGTATTTATTTAAAAACACGAAAATACTTGTTGGCTGAATGAACGAATCAGCCTATTGCTGAATCACTCAGTGAATGTCCTCTGTAGAAGGGGCTCTTAGACCAGTGGTGCACATCTCTCGGGTGGCTGGTGTGGGGATGACGTGGTTAGATTGGCTCTGCCTGTGTGGAAGAGAGTTTTTCTTAGCATCATCCCAACTGGCTCCTATTGGGTTGAAGCCTACAGTTTTAGCCTTATTAGTATCACTTTTTAGTCGTAAAGTCAGAGGATGTTAAGATTGGAAGGGATCTGGGACACCATTAGGTCTACTTCTCTCTTACTGATGTGAGAATAAGAGTCTAAAGAAAGTGGGTGAGTTACCCAGAGTCTTAAAGCTGGTTAGGGTTAACCTGAAATTAGGCCTCTGACATCTGGTTCCATAGTCTTCACTGCATCTAGTCTCCTCTGGCTGAGAGAGTTCACAGGCTTTCAGATTTGACAATTTCTCTCCAGACTCCAAACAGGAGCTTTTATCTGGACGTTCTGGGTGAGTGTAGATGGATGACGACCCTGTAATATGTGGAAAAATCCCAAAGACTGACCAGTGTGAACGGGAACTACCCCAGGTGTGCCAGGAGCACCACAGGCAGGCTCGCTCTTCCGTTGGCAGGAGCTGCGTAGGGTGGAAAGGAAACCAAAATCAAGATCCCTTGCCGCTCCAGTTATTTTATTACATGTCACAGTCAGAATGTGTCTTCCATTTAAATTCAGAGTTTTTGATGAATGGCCAGACCAGCTGCAAGCCCTTTAGGCCAGAAACCTTGATCTCGCCAACTGTTCATTTTCTCGATGGACTTCCTTATTTCAGGCGTTTGTGTCTAGCCGGCCTATTGTGGACTTGTCAGAGGGGTGTAGAGCCCTCTTTTTGCGACAGTCAGTTCCCCCCATGCAGCATGTGTCCTAAAGCTGGCCTGCCTCCATCCTCTTTTTAAGTGCGTGTGTGTGGTCTTTTGTTAAGCAGGGTGAAGTGAGAGAGGACCCTCAAAGAGAGAAAAACTCCTTCAGCATTTGCTAGAACATGTTTGTGAGCTGACCGAGCTGTAATTGGGATGGCAGAAAAAAGGCTTAAATTTATTAATTTCTTGTCAGCTGTTTTGTCATATAAGGTGCCCCAATTTTAGAAGGCACTTTGATCATACATGAAGAATGTGTTGTATTAATTCTACTCTCGGTGGCCTCTTTGACCATACCTATCAAACATGCAAAAAGCCCATGTTTTTGCTGCTTCTAGTTTTGCTCAAGCAAAGGCTCTAGACTTTCTTAATTTATTTCAGCATATTTCCAGTTTAGATATGAAACGTACTCTGGGGATGCTGACTTCCAGGTAGCCATTTTGGGGGTCAAAGGAAGTTAAGTATCCTGAGTACAGTAGCCATATTAGCTAAAAAAGCTTCATTTTGGTTTGGTTGCAAATTTTATTTTAGCTTAGTTTTCTTACTTTAGGTGGGCAAAATAATAAAGGGCAGAAAGTTTAGAGCTGTGCCCTAAGACACTCAGCAAAACAATAAGACCTAGAATTAGGAATCAGGAGTGACTCTATTTACAGATTATTTCTTTTCAGGCCGGGCTAGTGGAGTTTCTGAGCACCACTGAATTCTCCCTTCTACATCTTCAGATTTTGTAATCGGACCCCTTTGGGGTCCGATCCGGGTCACTGTCACTCATGGGAGCCCTTGATCTGGACAAGATGGACCTTGAGTAGTTGAGTTCACACAACTAGGGCAGTGAGAGGGTCTCTCCTCTTGATTATTGTACATTTTCTTACCAAAGAGCTAGAGGAGCAATCTCAAGGTCAGGCGAACTCACCCTGATGTCTTGGGTTGTTTGGGATTATGCTGGATTCTCACTTGGGTTCTGTCATCAAATACAGAATGCTCTGATCCTTAGGGGCCAGAGGTAACTATTCAGCCTGTGGGTTCAATAACCAGGAAATGGAATTCTTACCCATTCTTGTTTTTTGTGCTAGAAGTTATTACTTTGAGATTTGAACCTGTCTCTTTTTTTCTTTCTCTCTCTCTCTCTCTTTTTTTTCCAGTAGCAGTTTGAAATTGGCTGTTCATTCAGACAAAAGCAAAAGGATATTTACCCAGCCTGGGAAATAAATGTGAACCTACATAGTCTTTTCCCAGCTTTTTTTTGCTCTTTTGGTAGCATGTTAATTGTATTTTCTCTAGTAACCTTCCCCCTCCCACCCCCCGTTCTTTTGGCAGCCATTATTACTTGAATTGGAAGAGCAGGTGAAGACCTGTTTTTAGGACTGTCTGGAAGAGTACAGTACAGAGGACAGTCTCCGCTAATGGTAACCAGAGCCAGGGGGCTGGGGGCAGCCTGAGCTGGAATCAGTCAAATTAGCACAGCACTGACTCTGAGTGGCAGGAATACAAGTGACCACAGAGTGTTAAACACATCTGGAAGAGGAGTCTGACATCATCCCCGGCATCTGTGGGGAATACGCACAGCCTGTAGACCCATTCCTCTTTGACCCTATAAAGATTCTTTAAAAAGTAATGCCCCTGAGTGGTTTTCTGGCCAGCTCGCCTGCTCATTTATCTTGGAGGAGATGGAAGGAGACAACCTGCCTGTGAGGCTCCTCGGGCCCCAGAGGCAGATGGATTCCGCATTTGAAAGTGCTGAAGCTAAGAGACCGGGTCTTAGGGGGCCCTGAAGGGTCTGCTTTTCCTCTACTCATTGTCCCTACAAAACTTTTCCTGGCAGCCGGCATTGCTGTTTAGACGGTTTGTTCTCTGCTTGCTGTTTAAGTTGTTTGGCAGTGGTGTGTCAGGATGCGGGTTTTCTGAATGCTTTCCCAGCTGGTTACTTGAGTGGGGGTTAGGGCGGGGCGTTCTGAGCTGCTGAGGCCAGTCTTCTGTCTGGACACTCTTAGCTGGACCAGTGGGAGAACGTCATCTTCATTCTGCTGCCTCTGGTGCTGTTGTGCGTGGCTCTTGAGATGCGGATAGGGTGAGTTGGGGGAGTGATAGGTCTTTTTTTGTTTCTTTTTTGTTGGTGAAGGAGTCCAGACTACAGGAGTCAATGTGACTTTTACCATTATTCTATGCATAATTCTCTGCTAGCCGTTGCCCCCTTCCTCAGCCTGTAATTTCCCCAGCTCCTCTTGGTTGAATTTATTTAAGGGCTCCATTTTCAAAAGCAGGTTCCTTTTTAGTTCCTGAGCCAATTATGACTGAAAAGTAAGTTCTATAAGCAGCCTCAGATCCACCACCTGGTAAACCGTGCTGCCAACTAGACCTGGGATCTGGGATTCTAGATCAAGGGCTGGGTACCATGACGCCCCTGTAACTCCCCACATCCCTCTAGTTGGCTCAGCCCATTAGGGCTAAAATTGTCACTCGTATCCTGGTCTCTCTTAGAGGCAGAGGCCTTGCCTAAACCCCAAGCTGCTTGACTCAAGTTCTGAATTGCTCTTTTTTTGGTGGTGGTGGTGGTGGCGGGGAGAGGGTTCAAATATACACACAAGAAATTTAATGAATCTCCATTTACCCAGCACCCAGATAAAACAGTTATCCCCATTTTGCCAAATTGGTTTCATCTTCCCCAGACCCCTTAAACATTTACTGTTATACAGGAAAGGCTAAATAATTACGTAACTCCCCACCCCATCTACCTTTTAAAATCGCTTTTCAGAATAATGAGTTAGTGACCTAGTAATTTCCAGTGGTGACCAACAATCTTTTTTGTTTTTTTAAAATATTATTATGAACTTACAGATTTATTATGTTATCAATGTGCTTCAACCCATTGCATTCATTACTCATTAATTGTTTTGGATGCTCACATTGTCTCATCTTAGGTCAGTGGACATCCCTTCAAGTTCATCCCATGTTCTTTTGACATGACCCCATTGAACTTTGATAGCTTCCTTGCTTTCTGGCATAAGATGTTCCAGGCTGTATATCCTGCACCAGATGTGGAATCAGCCATTTCTCCTGGGGGCCTTGATTTCTTTTGGTAGAGAACACAGTCTGGGCTCTAGGACTAAATTACTTTTGTCAACTGTCAACCCTCTCCTCGGGGACTACAGCCTGCTCCCCTGCTCGTAGCCAGTGTGAGCTTCTTACTGGGAATCAACAGATTGATAGTCACCCACTGTGGAGTTCTGCCTCACTCTGGTAAGGATTGATCTCTGAGAATCTGGTGTTCTATCCCCTGGTTCTGACACTTTTGCTTCAATCACCCTGAATTTGGCTAGTGCTATGTATGCTGTGCCTTGGACTGCCAAGCTGTTCTCACCGGGGCCAACATCCCAGTCTAGAATAGTTGCCCCAGCCCATGCCTAATACCCTGTAAGCAAGATTCTATCTGGGCTCAGCTTAACTTCTGCCCCTGTGGGCCTTGTGTTCCACCCATTCCCAGCGTTCCATTCATCTGAAACTCTCTCTTCCCTCATCAAAATCTTATCGGGTCTTTAAAGATTTACTGCTGCTTCTTGGGTGCTGAAGAACCAGCTCAGGTGTTCCTGTTTCAGTTTGAGACCCTATAGGTCTGTCTCATGAGGTAAGTGTCAACCCGGCTGGGATTAGGCAGAGTGGGGGCGGAGGTTAGAGGGTGCTGTTGGCACAGCACGTACCTGGCTGACTTATTCTCGACTTTTTCTTTACTCTTGTAATCCATGCATTTCAGCACCTTCTGAGTGGTGTTTGGTAGGTTGTCCTGTTGATTTTCAGCCAGGGAGTAGGATGTTCTGGCTCTGTACCATTGGCAAAGGGATTTGAGGATAGGTAATGGGCTACAGTTTTGTTAAATGGAACAGTATGAGGAGATGGCCTTGTAAAGAGGCTGGGCAGCGGGGCCCATTTGAATGGTTGGTTCTTGGCTCCCATACTGGCAGATCCTTGACAGGAATTTTGAATGGTTCCAAATCTAACAGATCACTTGTACTTAACTTCAGAGGAAAGTCAATTAGCTTTCCTCAGGGTTGACTGTGTACCTTGAATGCAGTTTTGTGAATCTCTGGAGGTTCTGTGTATAAGGTTTACTCGTTCTGTTATTTTAGTTTCGCTTGTTTACATGGAGACCGTAAATGTTGAAGAGAAGCAGACATTAGGATTGAGAAACCCAGGAGCCTTGTTCCCTCCCATCCCCTACTTGGGTTCTGCAACGGGACCCATTGGTGAGTAGTAAGGAGCTAGGCTCAAAATGAAGTAAGCCCAGATCTAGCTCTGCTTCGTGCTTGCTCCAGTCCTCAGTCAAATTTACTTCAAGCAACTCAGAGTAGCATGGGGAGTGGTCATTCAGGACTGCAGTAACTTGCACTTCATTATATCTGGTGGGAGACTCAGTAATTTATAGCCTATCATTTCTGGAGTCTGGAGATGGCTTTGCTGAAGCAGATTCTATTACATTCGAAGAGAACCTAGCTGGCTGCGTCTAAGACCCGAAGCTTTTAGATGCTAAGTAAGGAGGCCATATGAAGGGAACAGAATGACTCTGGAACTCAATCCCCCACCTGAGAAAGAGAGTAATAACATTCTGGGTTGGCCTCTTTTCATTTCCCTTTGATTTTGAGTAATAAATTCCCTCCCTACTTCCCAGCTGAACAATTTGGGAGCCTGTATTCCCTAGAAAGACTCTGTTCTCACACCCATCAGATTGCATTAGGTGAAAACTCCTTGGCCTTAATGAATGTTGAAGGATTTAAAAGGGCTAATGGAAATTCTTCTAGAAGTAGCAATTTCCATTCTATTGGTAAGACAGTTCTGCAGAAATTCCCCAAACGTGTTGGGTTATTTTATAAAGTAAAACAGCCAGCATTGGGTTTTCTTTGCTAATAGATGACAGAGAGAATGTGGACATTTGGAATTCATGGAGACTCCCTGAGTTGCATTTTAGCTCAGGTGTTATGTCATCTTTCCTAACCCTTTTACCAGAGCTGCTCACAGGAAAACAGCATAGATAGATTTGCTTTACTTCTCTCTTTGCCTCCTCCTACCATTCTTTTAGAAAACGGTGAGTGGCTGCCTGCCAGGTAGAATCTGGATGACAAAATCCAAAGCTAGATTCAGAATTGTAAGCATAACCCCGCCCAGGTTGCTTACAAAGGAAGAAAAGGAAGAGTTTTGTACAAAATCTTGCTTCATTGGCTTTAAATATGGTATTTATTGAGTTATCACGTTTTAATTTAGCCTTGTACTAGTTGCTATGCGCCTTTGATTGATCAATTTCATTCTACATTTACGGAGCACCTACAGAGTTCCTGGCACTCTGCTGGGGCACCTGAAATGAAAAGATGAACAAGACATGGTCCTTGCCACCTGGAGCTCACAGTCTAATGGGAAAGCATCAGAAGGTACGAGAAGAGCTATAGTAGTCTTGCCACATACTTTACATGTGTATCCTAAAGCCAGTTGGGAACCATGGGATTATTTTAAGCAGGGGAGTGACATGATTCAGTTTATATTTTAGAAAGATCACTAGTGGCAGTGAGGATAAAGTGATTTAGAGGGGGTGAGGCTGGAGGCAATAACAGTTCAGACAATAGATGTTTATCGAGCCCCTGCTTAGTCCTCGGTGTAGTTCTAGGTGCTGGGAACCTAGGGGTGAACAAATCAGACAGTCTCTGCCCTCAGGGAGCCTATATTCTAGTGGTGGTGTGAGGTCGTGTAGACAGACAATATGCATGATATTTTTCAGATGGTGATAAGTAATTTGAAGAAAATGAATAGAAAATAAATAAATGGAAGTTAGAATGAGCATCAGGGTAGGTGCTGACCTATTGGGGTAGTTAGTGAGAGCCTCTCTGAGGAGGTGACATTGGAGCTGAGGCAGCTACAGGAAGATGTGGGGAAGAGTGGTCCTGATGGGATGAACAGCAAGGGCAGGGACCCTGAGATGGGAACATATTGGCACAGTGTTTGAGGGCCATAAAGAAGATCTGGGGGGCTGGAGCATAGAAGGAAGGGCAAGTGGTACTGAGGTGAGGTTGGAGGGCCTTGTGGGCCATGGGAAGGAATTCGGATTCATTCCAGTGGAGTGAGAAGCACTACAATTAATTAAGTCAGAGATTGGCAAACTATGGCCCATGGGTCAAATCTGGCCTGCTGCCTGTTTTCGTAAATTAAGCATATTGGAACACAATCATGGCCATTGGTTTACAAATTGCCTATGGCTGTTTTTACATTACAAGAGCAGAGCTGAGTAGTTGTGACAGAGAACATATGGCCCAGAAGCCTTAAATATTTACTAACTGGCCCTTTATAGAAAAAGTTTGCTGACCTCTGAATTAAATGCTCTATTTAAGTCTTGAGAAGACACTCTGGGTGCTATGTAGAGAATGAGTGGTAGGAGAAAGAGTATATCTGAATAGTTCAGATAAGAAATTACTGGATGTTGAACACCAGAAGGCAGAGGTCATTCTGCTTTTATTCTGTTTAAAAGCACCTAGCTCTTATCTATCCTCTCTAAATATTGTTGATTGAATGATGAGGTACAGATTAAGGCAGTGACAGTGCAAATAAAAAGGAAGCAAGGCTTTGAGAGATATTTAGGAGGTTAAAAAATCAGTACAGCTCCTTGCTGATGAGTGGATAGAAGTAGGGGCAAGGCAGAAGGAGTGTAGGATACCCTTCAGCTTTCTGGGTTAGGTATCTTGGTGCATGGCACTGCCATTAACTGAGGCGGGGAGAGTGGAGCTAGAAAGGGCATATGTTGCCAGGGAGAAGGACATGGGGCACCCAGGACGTCCAGGTAGAGATGTCCAAAAGATAGTTGAAAGAGGTCTGGAGCTCAGTGGCATGAGACTCAACTGGTGGTGACAGGCATGTTGGAGTCATTAGCTAATGCAGGCTCTCCCAAGAAGAGGAGGGCAGAACTAGAGCTCATGGCATTTATTTCCTCTGCAGACTTGGATCTAGAGAGGAGGCAAAGCTACACTAGCTGTCTGGACGGTTTGCATCCGTTCGTCTGGTCGTCTCGTGACTACAGGATATTTTTTCTGTGGAGACTGGCAGGCTCCCATGAGGGCTTGCCTTACTCACTCTCCTGGGTGCCAACCTCTTTCCCTTAAGTGGGGTGACTGGGGCAGCTCTGGGGGCTCTTCCTTCCCAGACTCCCTGCTAACACGGGAACATCTGTGGCCTTTTAACTCTGCAGTTGATTCGTGTCTGCATTTATCTTGTTGAGGATCTGGATAGGTAGGAAGGTCTTAGCTGGCCTAGGAGTTTTGTTAAAGCAAGAACTGTCTGACACCAGGGTTAGACAATTGTTTGAATTTTATTCATTTTGGTGCCAATCCTCGTAACCCACAAAGCTAGATAAACCCCTGACATGCCCCTCTATTTCTCCCTTCTTTCTACTTGTTTGGGGGCAGGGAAACCACAGAAGCGATTTATGAAAAAGCACTTGTATTGAAAGTGGCCTTAAGATAGTTGTAATCCTAGACTTGGATGTAAATCTCCCCTCTTCACAAAAGTCCATTATGAAAACCCAAGAATAAAATCACAATTGTGAAAAGAGGAAGGCCACTCTCTACCCGGTTCTCCCCACACCCCCGTTTTTAGCGTAGTGTCACGTTTCTGTTGTTTTTGCACATTTTAGAAGGCTGAGTTAACCCAGTCTTAAGTATAGTGTTCAAATTTTTATGGGCCCTCATGTTTTATCGGTTTCTCCTTCCCTAAGGAGACAGTCAAGTAATAGTCTTGTTACTCCTCTCACCTAAGTTATTACTGCCCTGAGGTTAGTGACTCCGAGCAGGCCCAGGTAAGAAGTCTGAAGCCTGGTTATTTGACCCCAAAGTGGAGGAAACAGAGCCTTCTAACCCTTACTACCAAATTAATAGGTAGTAAATATAAATTAAAGACATGGAAAATTATTTTTAAATGTATATGTTGAGAAAAATCACTTCCATCTCAGCTCTGGTCTGCCCAATAGACCCCCCTGCCCCTTATACATGCCACTCAGTAGTTTCTTATATATCAGTATAGTATTTCTTTATGTAAATACAAGCAAATAGGAGTATATATCCTTATTTTCCTCCTATTCTTTTGTACAAAAGGCAAGTTATTATTTTATTTTATTTTATTTTTTTGTTCTTTGTTGTCGAATTTTTTTTTTATTGAAGTATAGTTGATTTACAATGTTGTGTTAATTTCTGCTGTACAGCAAGGTGACTCAGTTATACCTATATATATATATATATATATATATATATATATATATATATATATATATATATATATATATACATTCTTTTTCATATTCTTTTCCATTATGGTTTATCCCAGGACATTGAATATAGTTCCCTGTGCTATACAGTAGGACCTTGTTGTCCATCCTTTCTATATGTAATAGTTTGCATTTACTAACCCCAAACTCCCATTCCATCCCTCCCCTCGCTTTGGCAACCAAAAGTCTGTTCTCTATGTCTGTGTGTCTGTTTCTGCTTCGTAGATAGGTTCATTTGTGTCATATTTTAGATTCCACATATGAGTGATATCATATGGTATTTGTCTTTCTCTTTCTGACTTACTTCACTTAGTATGATAATATCTAGTTGCATCCATGTTGCTGCAAATGGCATTATTTCATTCTTTTTAATGGCTGAGTAATATTCCATTTATATATGTACCACATCTTCTTTATCCATTCATCTGTCAAGGGACATTTAGGTTGTTTCCATGTCCTGACTACTGTGAATAGTGCTGCTATGAACATAGGGGTGCATGTATCTTTTTGAATTAGAGTTTTGTCCAGATATGTGCCTAGGGGTGGGATTGCTGGATCATATAGTAATTCTATTTTTAGTTTTCTGAAGAACCTTCATACTGTTTTCCATAGTGGCTGCATCAGTTTACATTCCCACCAACAGTAGGAGGGTTCCTTTTTCTCCAAACCTTCTCCAACATTTGTTATTTGTAGATTTTTTCATGATGAAGGCAGCATGTTTTATAATTCGTTCTGTAACTTGCTTTCTGTCCTTAACAGTATGTCTCGGGGATCTTTCCATGTTGGTACAGAAGGAGCTTCCTCATTCTTTTCTCAGAGCTGCATAGTATTCCACTGTGTGGATGGCTGCCTCCTAGTTTACTGAACCAGTCCCTTAGAAATAGATGCTTGCATTGTTTCCAGTGTGTGCTCTTACAAGCACTACCTCAGTGAACAAAGGCAGCCTTTTAAAGGATTACACAGCACTGCATGTGCTACTTAAAATGAGATTTTTATTTCTCATTCTTAGAATGCCGGTTGGTTTTATTGGTTGATAAATTCCCAATTACTGGTATTCATGAGTGAGACATTGATGATGGGACCGACATCCCTTCCTAACCCTAAAATCATTAGTATGACTGCTCCATGGAGGCATACTGCTTTATCTCAGGTTTATTTTAATAATAAAACCTTGGGAAATTTTAATAATGAAACCTACTTAAGGCCTTTTGCTCAAGAAGTCTGAATCACTGATCAGTGCAATTACTGCTGTGGCGGTAGAGCAATTTAACAGGATAATAGCGAATAAGATAAATTACTCTTCGGATTTTTAATGGATTGATATGCAGAAGTATGCAAGGGAAGATGGGGTGGGGGAGGAGCACTTTCTGAATTTCAGTACATCGCTTTACAAAATAGGGAACTGGGCCATTGTCCCATTGCCCCGGATCCCCGGCGGCGCGCGGGTGCGCAGCTAAGCAGCGGGTAGCCCCCGGCGGGGGGGGGGGGCGGCCCCTGCCTATCACAGAGCCCGGAGCCAGTGTTGCTTTTCTCTGCGGGCGACTTCGAACTGCCTGGATTTTTAACCCGATAAACTGATAAAGGACTAACATGTCTGGAGTCTTCCAAAGACAGAAAGAAAATCACTTTCTTGTCGCAACAGTAAGATTTTGTTACGAAATGCAAAAGTAAAGGTTAAAGCCTGGGAGATAACCGGTCGCATATGGGGGGAGGGGGGAGGAGGTGGTAAAAACTGTGGCTGTCGCGTCCCAACTATCTCGGTTCGAATCCCGGGTTTGCCATTTGAGAGCCTACTCTGTGCTAGGCGGTCGGAATACCGCGCTGAACAAGATTATCTAGGTTGTGGCTTTCTTGGGGGAACTATCATTAGCTCGGTTCCCTTGGTATGCTTCTAAACTCTGTTTCTTCACCTATAAGAATTGTTGTAAGGATCTGAGACATCCTGGATTAAGCTGAGAACGATTAACGCGCCGTCTGACACACAGTAGGGGCTCAGTAAGCATTTGTACTTCTCTCAATTTGAGCTCACCTGGTGAGGGCAGCGCAGAGAGGAGACAGGTGCCACGGTTAAGAATGATTCTTTGAGCAGTTCTTTTAAACAAGCGCTGGACTCTAAGGATGCTTAGCTGCAGATAGGAGACCTGGTAGGTGCCCTGGAAGCTAGGGTTCATAAGCTAGAACATTACGGGAAAGTGAGCCCCGCACCAGTGGACGCCAGCAGAGAACTCAGGAGGGACTTCTAGCTAGGGTTTCCCGCTCCGGGTCTCAAGAAGGCGTGATTAGCATTCGCCCCGCCCCCCATAGCTTCCCGGCCGGCGATTGGCCCACGCTCCTCGGCTGCCAGCTCCAGGCGGGGCCGGAGGGCGCCTGGGGAGAGGCTGAGCCCGCGGGGCAGTGGGCGGGGACGCGCGGAGAGCGTGGCGGGGCGGCCCACCAACCGAGCCCCAGCGCGAAGGGGCGGGGCCGGGGCGGAGCCTCCCGGCGGGCATTAGAAGCAAGTGACCCAGGCTGGGCGGGACAGGCCAGTCAGTCCGAGGCCGTGACTCCACTGCGGCCAGCGCCGCCGCCGCCGCCGCCGCGCGCAGTTCAATACCCGCCGGAGGTGGGCCAAAGGGTGCTAGAGCGCGGGGGAGGAGCGGAGCCCGGCGCGTCCCGGGAGAACCGCCACCGCCCCCAGGAGTCCGCTGGAGCGCGGATCCCCCTGCAGGGGAGGAGAAGAGCGGCGGGCGGGGCGCGGCGGCGGGCGCGCACCATGCAGTCCTGTGAACAAACACTGGCAGCGATGGGGGAAAATAAGTGTCCCTGGACTTTGGACTAGATTACAGCCAGATATTCCAAAAGCATCGAGACACTGCTCTCTGCGGCCTCTGAAAACAAATGAGACCCATAACACCCTTGCACAAGCTTTTAAAACATGGATCAGTGTAGCAAAAGGAAAGCTGTTCCCCCCCCACCTCAATATATTTTTCTCTTCCTCTTCTGAGAAAGCCTATATAGTGATGAGCACACACTTTACTGTTAGAGAATTCTGTTTGCTTTTCTAATCTGTTGAACCATTCCCTCATTTATATATGAAAGCCTATGTATTGATGAATACACACGTACACACACCACGCATACATACTTTACTGTTAAAAATTCTGTTTGCTTTCCTAATCTATTTAACCATTCATTAAAGAAGAGTGTGAGGCCATTACTGGGGAAGGGGGTGACAGTGCATTGGCTAGCAGAATACCAGTGACCAGGACTGAGTGGGGACTAAATTTAAGAAGCTAAAATGGCAAAAACAATTAAAATTTGAGGATGTCTCCCTAGAAAAACAGCAAGTGTAGGGATTTGCGCTTCATTTATACCAAAGTTGGAAAAGTCAGATTTAAGCCCAGGTCAGTTTTTACATTATGGATATTAAGTAAACAAGTGTATAGTTTCCATAGTGTATTTAAGCACTTTGCTGGTGGAAAGAAGCCTGGTGTTATAGTTTTCATGGACTTTCAGAAGCTATTCACGTTTATAAAAATGCACTGCTCTTACACACTCATCCTCTGAATCAAAATTTCAGTATATTCGACAAAACCTTGTACACAGAGTTACAGAATTTTTTGCACATCTAATTCCTCTACTTGTTCAGAAGCTTCTTAGAACCTTGAAATAGATCCCCTGCCTGAGGGCCAGTTCCTCTCTTGTTTTTCAAATGAGGAACTTTTCTGATCACCTTGACCTCTTCCCTCAGTTAACATGTCTTCCCAGAAAGTACATAGATTATTCTGCTGCCTTAGGTCATTGTGCCTAATTTGGGTTTTTCCTCTTCCTTTTATTTATTTATTTTCTTTTTTGTGGAGGAGTGTAAAGATGATGCAGAATGTATCTAAAAGTTGTGGGATGATGTGGTTGAAGTGATTTAATTCTTCCTGTTAAAACAACTATTTTTCATTTTGGCAACATACCAAACCTAAAAAGAACAACCAATTTACTTTAAAAAAAAAAAAAAGACAGTTAAGACAAAGGATACTAAGCCAAGGAGAGGCAATACAGGTAATGCATTTGGAGGTCTAGGTCCAGGCCAACTCTCAGAGCTGCCTCTGTTTTCAGCCTCTGTTCTCACCGCTGCTCTCCCCCTCCCTTCCCTCAAAGATGAAGCCCACCTGCTTCCCTCAAGTCTTACCTCAGCCACCCCTCCCGCTACCCAGGGCAGAGAAGCCCATCTATTTATGGTCGCCCCCTATTTCCATCTCATATGCTGTTTTCTTCTGATTTTTATTTTTATTAGGCAAACAATCCACACTCATGAAAACAATTATAAAATGGAAGGTTGTGGGGTGGTTTAGCAGCTTCTTCACAGCCAGCTCTGTGATTTTAGTGAGGATTTAAGGCCCAGTTTAGTTTCACATGTACAGCTTTTGGGCTGTCCCTTTCATGGTTCAATTGTAAGCAACGTCTCCCATCACAGATTAGGGGGTAAAGATTTAGAAGGAACTAATATGTGACCTCTCAGTAAATCAGTTGATAAGACTTAGGAAGTCATTTTAATTTCTATTATTAACCTCACACTTTGAAGTTGTCTAAATTGGCTGAAAATAAGTATTCTTGGTGCCTTATTGGTTTATCCTTGCAAACCTTTGTCTTGTTTTCTCGTAGTCGTTTCCAGTGATAAGCCTGTGTGTGTGTTGTGTGTAATTGTGAGCAATGTACAAGCTTAAATAACGTGCTGACACCACTGTTTCCAAGTTGGTATTCATTAGGCCGTTTCCTCCTGGGCTAGGGCTGCACTAATCCTGACACCGGCTGCCAGGAGAAAACCTCATGGATCCCACACCGCACCTTAATAACAGCATCCGTGACCTGCAGTCTCAAGTACAGAATGGGAACCCCAGAGCTAGGAAATGTAGTTGTATATTTTAATGAACTGCTACCCCTGCTAAAGAGGCTTCTTTCACTTTTGTGCTCTACAGAAAGACCAAGGGGGGTAGGAGGGACAAAGCTTTGAATAACTGCTTTCTAACACCGAATGTGGCCAACAGGACAGAGAACATCACAAATCTAGGCAGGTGTGAGGTACAGTGGCTGAGGATTTCCTGCTCCCCCTGCATGCCCTTTCTTGCCTCCAAAGTCCGATCAAGTGATCCTGGGAAAGAAATACGCCTGGGTTGAGGAGGGTGGTTTTGAAAGAAAAAGCTACCAAGACATTAAAGCAGGGTGAATGAAGGGTAGGCAGGATGAAAGTAACTAAGTAACCTGGCTCAGAACTCTCAAAAGCTTCTAGCAGCTTGATGACAATTACAGGATTTATTGCAGTCTGTGGTACATCATTTGAAGACAATATTACTTCCTGTTGTTACAAACTGTATGTATAATGTGTATGTGTTGTGGGTGTGTATATAAATAATATATATTATATATATGAGAGATTTAGTGACTTTTGATACGGGTTTGGTGCAGGTGAATTTATTACTGAGCCAAGTGAGGCACATACTGAGTCAGTAGTTCGAGTCCAGGGCATTCAGTACTTTTTCTGATTTCCATGTGTGTATAGTGCCTGTCCCATGCGGTATTGTCAGTGTCATGTCAAATCCAGAACTCACAAAGCAGAGCCAGCGATATTTTCTTTGTAGACAATCAACTAGAATCTATAAAATTATTCCTGGCAGATGATTATAATTCCAGATCGCTAACACTAGCAAAAGGAAACCCAGAGCATCTTGATAAGAAGTTTTCTGTTTTTGTTTTGTTCCTGGAAGTCAGTAGAATAGCAGTTATATGTGGTTGTATTAGTGTCAAGATACTTAATTGGCTGACCTTATTATTTCAGAAAAAAAAAATTGTATGTATTATATTTGTGGGAAGTTAAAATAATGCTTTGAGATTTTTATCAAATATGGAGAGTAGTTATTTATGAAAAACAAAGAAATGTCTATTTTTGTTTCTTTGTTCCCAATTACTGTAGATAAATTTTAAAGTGCATTAAAGCAATGGTAAAGCAAATAAGATGCTGTACAAGTATTTTTCTCATGCTTTCATGGAGAGACACTGTTTTCTAAGAGTATCTGAAGGAGGTATGTGCATTCTAACTTCATGATCAGATTTCTCGGATGTACTTTGAATATAAGTGGCAACGTTTTTATTGATAATAAAATCAAAGAAATTCCAATCACCAGAAGGAGAACTAATGAAAACATGTTTTACCTGAATATACTTCATAGGTTTCTCCTGCTGATCCTGTGATTGTTTCATGATTCACTTGAAGAAATGAAGGAAAATACACATAAGAACAGAGACATTACCTGAGATTGTGTTCTATTTTATCAACCCTCCATCTATACTCTGTACTGAAGCAATTTGGATAGAAGTGTTGCTGTTGTTGTGTGTGTCTGGTTTGCAGTCAGAAACTCCCAAAACTTCATCATTCAGCAGTTAGATCCACAACTTTGTATTAAGGTCTAAATACAAGTCAGGGAACCCAGATAAGATAAGAGGATATATGGTTCTCCCTCTGTATTTGTGGGTAATTGGTTCCAGTCGTCTCCCTCCCCCCCGTGCCACCCCATACCAAAATCCATGGATGCTCAAGTCCCTTATATAAAACGGTGCAGTATTTACATATAACCTACGCACAATCCTCCCATCTTCCCCCGCACCCTCCTTTATACTTTAAGTCATGTCTAGATTACTTATAACACCAAGTACAAATCCTAAGTAAGTAGTTGTAAATATAATGCAAATGGTTGGTGGTGTGCAGCAAATTCAAGTTTTGCTTTCTGTAACTTTCTGAAATTTTTTTCCCTAAATATTTTCAGTCCATGGTTGGTTGAATCCACTGATGCAGAACCTGTGGATACGGAGGGCCAACTGTAAATTGATTTAGAGTTGGCACTTCCCTGACAATCTGGACAGATGCTTAGTAAACCTGAGATAATTAATTTAGCATCAAAGTGAGTACTATGAGCATTATTAGATTGGTACATGTTAGGGCATTTGGGAGAACAGAAAATACAGCGGTTGAGCTGGATCCTGGTGCAAGAGCCGCTGTGCCTGACCCGTACAGGTCTCTAGTGGGCACGTCTTCCCAATGCTTTCTCATTGTTCATTCCCCCCAGTGGAAAAGGGGGGCACTGTTGGACTTAGGAAGTTGGAGAAATAGGTAATAATGCTTCTTTTAGTGATTTAGTTACAGAGCTCTTACGTGCAACAGAATGAGAGGAAGTAGAATGGTTCTGTGCATAGATTTGGGAGCTAGACTGATTAGGGATTCAACTCCCAGCTCCATCATTCATGGGCTGTTGATCCTGAACAAATTACTTAAGCTCTTAGTACTTCATTTGTGTACTGCATCTTAGTACTTTCTCATCTGTGAAAGGGGGATAATGATAGTACTTATAGTTTAGGGTTGAGAGGATCTAAAAGATTCAATCAGGTTAAGGTAAGTAAAACAAGGAGGAAGCAGCCATTCAGGCATGGAATGGAAAGGGAATTGAAAGACTAGTTTTCAAATTTGTGTCTGCATAAGAATCATTTGGGGTTCCTATTAGAAATGTAGATTCCCAGGCTTCAGCTCCAGGAATTGAGATTAATTTGGGATCCAAGAATTAGGTCTTTTTGTTCTGTTTTAGTAAACTTTTAGAATTATTTTAGGTTTACAGAAAAGTTGCAAAGATATATCCATTTTGCCCTAATATTAACATATTATCATAGCACATTTGTTAAACTAAGAAGTCAACATTAACGCACTACTGTTAACTCCAGACTTCATTTGGATTTCACCAGATTTTCCACTGATGTTCTTTATCTGTTCTAGGATTCCACATTGCATTTAGAGAAGCTTCATTTCTTACAGGGACTTTCAGCCCATGAGAGGCAGGTGGTCTGGAGACCACATCTTGAGAAACACTAGGACATGTCAAGGGCTGAGGAAGGTCAAATTGCCCCATCCTCACCACCATCCTGGTGGTGGGGGTGTTGGATATAGAAATTTGAAGAGTTGGGATGGAATCCTCTCCCTTAGATGAGAGGGGTTACCTTAAGAAGTGAGGCATCTGTTCCTAATGCCAGATGAAATGAGTTTTGGAGTTTGGAAGGTGGGGTTGCTGCCTAGCCTGAGGAGATACATCTAGGGTTGTGGGCAGATCAGGGGAGTGAGTGCAGCAAATTGGGAACAACTACTTTGTGGGAACACAGGAGGGCTCAAGTAGTTGATTAAAGGGGATTACAAGGGGCCAGTTAGCCCGTGAGCCATATAAATCCTGTATTTCCTGGAACCTGGTGATAGTGTTTTAGAAATGGCTCACAGTAGTAACCAACATCAAGCACTGCTACATTGGACACGAGCAGAGAGTCAAAGGGTGAAGCTGAGATGACCTTGTTGAGAGAGGGCAGTGGGAGGTGGACAAAACACTGACGCCCTGCGTTTGGAAGAGTCGGTTCCCACAGTGAGGAGATCAAGGGCCACCATCTGGGGAGCTAGAAGTAAAGGTCAGTAGAATTGAGAACGGTAAGATGAAGGAATAGACGTTGTAAGAAAAAGCTGGCAGAGTAATTTGAGGTCTTGAAGTAGAGATCGACATATTCTTGAGGACCTTAGGTCCTGAGGCTGTCACTGACTTTCTCTAATCACATTCAAATTATTTAGCTGCCCTCACAGCAGTTAAGTAATCACCTAACCTGTTCCTTTTTTTTTTTTTTTTTTTTTTAAAGAACATTAACCTCTTCATTTGACTCTGGATTTCTCTTAATTTCTATACTACTTCACTTTCCTGGTTCTTTCTGCATGTTAGAGATCCTAAACCATAAACTGGTATTCATAACATTTCTTTCACATGAAGTACATGTTATCTCATCTGCCAAACCCATTTAAAATGGACTAGTGGAAATTGCCTCAGAAGCCAAACAGATTGCACCTGTGTACAAGGGACCAGGTGTCTCTGAAGGGCTCCTAGATCTTTTGTATTCTTGCTGGCACGGTGTCAGGCTGGCCAGGCTGGTGAGTGGCTAACAGTTAAGATTTTAGGTGATCTAATCCTTAACTTGATAGATGCTGGGTGTAATCTACAGATTCTGCATAGAAATTAGCACTTACCCCTGGCAGAGCCCCTACCAGCTGTCAAGTGCTTTACCAAATAGCTCTATACTCAAGAATGCGGCTTCTGGGTGAGGGAACAGTCGTAGTCATTTTACATGTGGTTAGAGAGAAGTCTTGGGTGATGAAAGATTTTAGCTAACCTACACGCTATAGGTAAACATTTCCAAAAACATTGCATAAGCTGAATACAGAGTGAATTGTTTTCCAGTAAATACTGGCTTCAGCATTTTTCAAAAATCAAGGAATGGTATATTTTATAGAATGGGAAAACTAAGAAATGAAATTTGACCTGTTGTAAAACTAGGATTTAGTGCTGTTGAATTTCAATAATGGGCATACAGGGTACATTAGGAGTAAATGTGAAAGAATAGGGTCATGATGGAATCTGATACAGGGTGGAAAAAATTTCTCTTAACCAGAAACACTGGGCCCTAAGAAGTTGTCTTAGGGTCAACCACATGAATTTAACATACAAAAATGGCAATTTAATTTGGTTCAAACATACATTTCAAACTTTTGTCTTTTCCTTGTAAAGAATCAAGTTCAGTTCACGGTATACCAGAGTTAAAATTGCACAGATGTCAGTATTCCAATAGAGAAAAACAATTTTTTTTAAAAAGCGAAAAAGTAAAATTTGAGTTCAGGTAGTCAGATATTCTTTTATAGTCTTACTACTTTAGGGAACAAACCCTTCCTCGGTATAAAAATCTGGAAAAAAATGCCATAGTTGCCACCCTCTTAATAACTAGTTTCCATGCCCCATATTTGTTGGAGAACCTACTTTGTGATGTTTAAATTTTTACCTTAAGTTGCCTCAATTTCCCATTTATTAAAATGGCTGTATTGCCTCTAGAATTAAAGCTGAAGGGGAAAAGCAATTTTTAGCGATTCCCCTTATTCTACCAACTTGTTCTTGAAGCTACAGTCATGCCCAATGTTCCTACCCCCAATTTTTTTTTTTAAACCTTCAACCACTCGAGATATGTCAGCATTTCTGCTTAGTAACTGGCATATTACTACGCGGTGCAAACTATTGATATAAACAGTGACTTGTGATAGATTTTTTTCCCCTTCTGTACTAAATCAGATCATTTCTCCTCATCAGCAACTTAACAAGAACAAAGTTAAAGATGTGACCTCAGGAAGGGAACTAAGGTGGATGAAATACGACGGCAATACTATCAGGACTGATGGAATATTGCTCAAGTGCAGTGGCTAGGGTCTAAAAGAAACTTCTTTAGCGATCTGGTGTATTTCCAACTGCATGTGAAGTGAAATAGCAGGTTAACGTCAAATTCCGGGGCTTGTGTAAAAGTCACCCTCTTAACAGCAACCACAATGCTACTGCTTCCTGTTCTTCCATTTTCTTTCCTGTTCAATTGCTTGAAACCCTCAAACAACAAGTTCTGATTCTACAGTATTCCTGTAATTCCTTTCTCTGTGTATTTACCTACTTTTATCTTTCAATGTGCATTTCCATCTTGGCACCATAACAAACAATTCAAAAATGCCATCTAATGCATTATGCCACTGAGCACTGTAGCCAGTGATTTTAAGTGTACTAGATTATCTTCAGGTTGAAAAGAGCGTAAGCTGGAGAAATAAATGTCTACATCTTAGCTAAAGGCAGGGGTCAAAACAACTTATGAATGGTTAGTTTGAAAGTGCTTTAAGGCCCGACTATCAGAGCTGACTGAAAACATTTGAGTTAGGCAGAGTTGTAATGTTATGTGAATAGTGAGAAGTGTTACAAACACAGTAGCCATATATTTTAATTACAATAGAGTTTATTAGCTTTTCTTTTAATATAAACATGAGGAAGCAAAACCACATAAGTTGTAGCATTCTTTTCAAAATAAAACTGCAATCAGTACTTGAATTTCCAAGCTCCAAACTCCATAAACAATATTTTTTGAGGTGGTAGATTGTAGTATTTTATATACCATAATTTATCATTTATGTCTCTGTCCCTTAAAAATGATGGA
The DNA here is from genome assembly GCF_949987535.1 of Balaenoptera acutorostrata. NCBI lineage: Eukaryota > Metazoa > Chordata > Mammalia > Artiodactyla > Balaenopteridae > Balaenoptera > Balaenoptera acutorostrata. The sequence goes on from NC_080064.1 coordinate 163,338,186, forward strand.
ACCTGCAGCACTCAGTATAATGTGAAGCCTTGCGATAAAGAGAGAAAGTACTTCTGGCCCAGAAATGCTTTGTTTACAGGCAAAATTCCTAGGATTACATTTGAGAAGGTAGGAGGAGAAAGATTTCACATAGTTGAGAACACTTTTTTTTTTTTAATATTTCAAGTTTAGGTGACATTGTTACCAATCTCCAAAAAGACTGATTACTGGACCTCCCTGCCTTTTAAAGCCTGAGGTAAGGGTTCCTAAGGTTTATATGTTTCCTCTTAAATAGAACTTGAAGTGAGACACCTACAGCCAGGTTAACACACAGGATAGAAAAGCTGTTTCGTATCACTTACTCTCCTGTCCCTACTATTAGGGTCCAGTTCCTTTCAATTTATTACATGTGAATTAACACTGTTGTTCATAATTCCTTTACCAAATCTAGAAAAAAGAAACTTAGGTGATCAAGCAGGTAAGCAGCCCAGCCTTGCAAAGGACTATTTTAAAAAGAGGAGGGGAGGTATCCCCTCAAGTCTTAGTGCAATTTTAAGCTTTGATACTTGTAGAAGTATAAATGCCACAAACTTACAAAACATCATTTGAAAGTTTAATCGAATTTCTTCTAAACTCATTTAGTTTTGTAAATTTTAAACGTTAAGCGTTTATTGTTTTATTTTTTATTTTTTACAATTTATGTATTTATTTATTTATGGCTGTGTTGGGTCTTCGTTTCTGTGCGAGGGCTTTCTCTAGTTGTGGCAAGTGGGGGCCACTCTTCATCGCGGTGCGCAGGCCTCTCATTATCGCGGCCTCTCTTGTTGCGGAGCACAGGCTCCAGACGCGCAGGCTCAGTAATTGTGGCTCACGGGCCTTCCCAAGCCAGGGCTCGAACCTGTGTCCCCAACAAGAGAGCCTGAGACAGTGAGAGGCCCGCGCACCGCGATGAAGAGTGGCCCCCGCTTGCCACAACTAGAGAAAGCCCTCACACAGAAACGACCCAACACGCCATTAAATAAATTCATTAATTTAAAAAAATAAAAAATAAAAAAATAAAAGCTTAATGTTTAAAATGTACAAAAGTAAATGAGTTTAGAAGAAATTCGATTAAAGTTTCAAGTGATGTTTTGCCAGTCTAGCATTTATACTTCTGCGACAGTGTTCTGGAGTATCCAAGCACACTATATTAAAGCTTAAAATTGTTGTAAGACTTTTGGGACACCTTCTATTTCATCACCGGCTTGTTAATTACTGGACCACCATGTTGGCTGGAATTATGAAAATATCCTTTAATACAAGTATAGAACAAAGAGGAAAATCATCACAAAATCAGAAGCACCATTATAGTTAACAAGAAATGCAGCACGGACCCAATAGAAGGAAATAACCTACTTTCTCTGTTTATGATCGCAAGCATGCTAATATGCTAATAAGTACTGCCTGCAAAGAATTTGGATGACATGTGTTATTCAGCAGCTTTTTGGTTTAAATTGATTGCCAATAATGACTAGCAGCTTCAATGATATAGTAGGGAGGAAGAACCCTGCAAAACCTAACGATGCTACAACAGTCTGTTCCGAAGTTTGGCTTTATGAGTTGTTAGGAGTCCCATGTTTTTTTTTGTTTTCTTTTTTTTGTTTTTTTTTTGTTTTTTTCTTTTGTTTTTTTTGTTTTTTTGTTTTTTTCTTTCTTTTGTTTTTCTCTTGTTTTTTTTGTTTCTTTTGTTTTTCTCTTGTTTCTTTCTTTTGTTTTTCTCTTTTTGTTTTTCTTTTGTTTTCTTTTTTTGTTTTTCTTTTGTTTTTTCTTTTTTTTGTTTTTTTGTTTTTTTTGTTTTTTCTTTTTTTGTTTCTCTTGGTTTTTTTTCTTTTGTTTTTTTCTTCTTTTGTTTTTCTTTTGTTTTTTTCTTTTGTTTTTCTTTTTTTGTTTTTCTTTTGTTTTTCTCTTTTTTTGTTTTTCTTTTGTTTTTTTCTTTCTTTTGTTTTTCTTTTGTTTTTTTCTTTCTTTTGTTTTTCTCTTTTTTGTTTTTCTTTTGTTTTCTTTTTTTGTTTTTCTTTTGTTTTTTCTTTTTTTGTTTTTCTTTTGTTTTCTTTTTTTTGTTTGTTTTTTTGTTTTTTTTGTTTTTTTTGTTTTTTTTGTTTTTTTCTTTGTTTTGTTTCTCTTGTTTTTTTTCTTTTGTTTTTTTCTTCTTTTGTTTTTCTTTTGTTTTTCTCTTTTTTGTTTTTCTTTTGTTTTCTTTTTTGTTTTTCTTTTGTTTTTTCTTTTTTTTGTTTTTCTTGTTTTTTTCTTTTTTTTTGTTTTTTTTCTTTTTTTTGTTTTTTATGTTTTTTTCCACACACACACACTGTATTTTATTTTTACAAGAGATAGATAGACTGACACCAAGCATTGTACATGGATGACCACAACAAAAGCAACAATGACTGCAATTACCAAACATGAAACACACTTATACTATGTCATAATATTGACATTCAGTCCAGTAATCCTCCACTGTAACAGCTCCTTTACTTTGCAGTGAAAATTGATTTGTATATTCTTTTCCTCTGAGTCCTTGTGGGATTTTTATAAAAAAACAAACAAAACAACTAATACTAAACTTTCATTGGGTTATTTGTATGGAAATATGTTAATATAAATGTTTCAGACATTACATGAAATTTTTTTTTTTGTTTTTTTGTTTTTTTGTTTTTTTTTTGTTTTTTTGTTTTTTTCTTTTTTTTGTTTTTTTTGTTTTTTTTCTTTTTTTGTTTTTTTATGTTTTTTTCTTTTTTTGTTTTTTTTGTTTTTTTCTTTTTTTGTTTTTTTTGTTTTTTTGTTTTTTTTTTGTTTTTTTTGTTTTTTTTTTCTTTTTTTTGTTTTTTTTTTCTTTTTTTTTGTTTTTTTTTTTTTGGAGTCCCATTTTTTGATGGTAATACTGCACTGATTCTAAAGGAATATGCAGCAGTATGGGACAGTGAGGCAAGAAAAACATAGAAGTTATATAGTTAGTGTCTTTAAAGTCTAAAAATTTAAGCTATTAATTAAAAAACCTCACATAGTTCTCAGCTATCACATATCTGTGTGTAGATTGGGAGCAGATATCTGTGCATGGATTGGGAGCTTTTAGCTTTGGAGTGGTTTTTGTAACTCTGTTTACAATAAAAAGGACAGAAGAGCGTGTTACATTGACGAGGTCCCGTTCTTTCCTATGAGCATAATCTTCGCTTGTCCATGAGTCTCTTGAATTCAATGTCTTTCTTTAAGGTGAAAATACTAACTTTGCTGGTTTCTGAGCAGGAGAGGTGCTATTTCTCCAGTCCTTGTTTCGAGGGGTTTATGATGTTACAACCCCTCACTTCTCCCTTAAGAGAGGATGGCATTGGAGCGCCGAATACCAATGAAATTATCAGCGCTGAAAGACCTTCTCATAGCAGCTCTACACACGTCTTTGTATTCGTCGTCACACAATCTGGAAATGGCCTAGGAAAGTCAATCAGGTAGAACATAGGTATAATTAGGGGGAAAAAAAAATGTTCGGACCTTAAAAAAACAAAAAAAGCATCATTGATAAGCCACACATCTACATTCGTTTAGATAGTTCATAGTTACTGCTACTTTGGATAGCTGATATCTACACTAACTGACAATTCCCTAAGGTAATAACCTTTAAGGGCTATGATTAGATTGCTGGGGCAAGGGGTAACTTGCCCTAATAACTTAGAGTTACTTAAAAATTGGGTTCCTAATGATAGGCTCCTAATAGCAATATCATCTGTTACCTACACACGTGATCCTTAAACGTAATGGACATACACTTGGGCAAAATCAGTGTTTACTCAGCTATTCAACTTCTATTCAGTTTTCATTAGTTATTACATACTCTAAGAAAATTTTAATCAGGTAGGTATGTGCTGAAGGTAGGAGAGGTCTAATGACAAGCACTGAAAGGTGCTATTTCACTTGCACATAAATTATGGTAGAAAAACATCTTATTCTAAAGTACCACCAAGGTACCACAGAAAGTATCAATTTTAAATGTGTTCATTTCAGTTGTGAATTTTGCTGTATACCCACCAAAAATCATAAGCCATAAGTATTACTTTGTTCCATGTACGTTACCATTTATATTAAAAACTCATGTACTTTCTACAGCCAGTATCTGAATCCACATTATACCTTCCAAGTATAGGTCTCTCAGGTTAGCCACGGATGCTTTGTCTAATAAACTCATGGGACTGAACTGTGATACACATACACACACACACACACACACACACACACACACACACAAACTGCAAGCTGAGTAAAAAACAGTTAAGAGGGAATTCCCTGGTGGCGCAGTGGTTAAGAATCCGCCTGCCAATGCAGGGGACACGGGTTTGAGCCCTGGTCCGGGAAGATCCCACATGCCGAGGAGCAACTAAGCCCGTGCGCCACAACTACTGACCCTGCGCTCTAGAGCCCGTGCTCTGCAACAAGGGCAGCCACTGCAATGAGAAGCCTGCGCACCGCAATGAAGAGCAGCCCCCGCCCACCGCAGCTAGAGAAAGCCCGCGTGCAGCAGCGAAGACCCAATGCAGCCATAAATAAATAAATACATTTATTTATTTATTAAAAATATCAAGACAGTAGAAATAGTCCAAAACATCAATTATTAAAAAAAAAAAAAGACAGTTAAGAGTGGTAAGTAGATTATGTAGGTACATATGATTAGGGATACAATTTTAAGAAATTATTCATGTATGGTTATATGTAAGTGTAGAGGTTCAAATGGAAAACCATTAAGAACAGATTAAATATGATTTAAAGTATTCTGAATTATGGTTACAGAAGAGACAATTTTTTTTTTTATAATGTGGGATCCCTGTATAAACCATAAAAGACACAGGAAATATGATGCCAACGGGTCAATAAGCTCTTCAAACTGTTAACAGCTTTCCATTTTCCTAATCACTGCTTAATATAATTTAGCTACAGATGTGGCTTCGGTGGCTGACAGAAAACCCCAGTTAGTGATTTCACAGCCTTACCTTTAACTTCTGTGCTCTTTCTTTGCTAAGAGGAGTGAATAGAACATTCAGGTTGTTGTCATCTGCTAAGGAGCGAAGGTCAAAGTAGTGTTTGACATACACACTGAAAGGAACATTAATATTAAAATGAAGTCGCTCCAGGACGTGCCTTTCCATCTTATTCCTGGGGGAGGAGGAGAAGACAAAACCAACACAGGACAATTTTAGTCAACTGGGCTATCTTCAAAAATACCATTCTGAGCTACTAGGATGGCTCTAAATACTGTTTTGAAACAAATAATGGCTACCCAGCTGGATTAATACCCTAATGTTCAAACAAGGTACAGCTATTTGTGGTCCCTTCTGCGTCCCAGCACTTTGAGTCTGGGACAAGGGGGAAGAGGTTATGGCCCTCTTATGCACTCATGCTGCTGACTCAGGGGCTCATTCTTCAGAGTTCCATTAGTGCAGCTGTACGAGTCATGCTCCACACTCACTCACAAGGCCCCGCTATAGTGATCAGATGAAAGGAATGATGGATGCTGTTTATTAGCTCTGAAGAGCTTGCAGACACTTGCACCGGGCTGAGGACAGGAAGGGGCTCACTGAGGTGGAGACGAGCCAACACAAGGCGTGGGCACATCACCACGGCAACACATGGATCCCTCGAGAGCCACTGCTGTTATCTCTGAGGGGGGAAAACTCTTGAGGCAACAAGGATTCATCTCAAGTAAATAAATAAATAAGCTACATTCGATGGGAAAGGGAATCCCCCCACCCCCACCCCGTGCATGGGGCTGTGTCAAAGGGCATAATCCAAGTTTCTGTTCACCTTAAAACCTTACTAGGGTGAGTTGTCGTCACCATGACAGGACAGGATGCACTTTTTAAGCTTAGGAAGGCAGTAAGATTATGTCTCAGCTAGACTAAACCCACTTTACGATACGACCTCTGATAGAGCAGTTGTTTCCCCCGGTGTTAGGAGAGCAGCCCAGAATGTTCAGACCTACCGCCCCTTGCCAGGACAGACTGCACACGCCCACAGAGGGCGAATTCAATGAAGTGGGAAAGTAGAGTGCTGGGAGCAGGCTTCTGCTATATGACCATATCCAGCCATTTGCTTGCCAAATGTTTAAGTAAATAAATATAAAATTAGAGTAAATCTTACCACTTTCCACAGCAATCACTTTAGAGAGTTGATTATATAAAAATGATAAATACCCAAACAAACATGCAAGTGGCTTATTTTACAATACATTTGGTTTCTTGGTTGTAAAGTGTTAATATTTTATCCATTGGATAAATCAACAAATGCTCCTTGTTCTCCTGTATGGAGAGCAGAGTATGAGCAGAAATGAGGTTTCTCATTTGTTGAACTTTAAACCTAACTGAACCTACTTCCAAAATTAATTTCCTGTTCATACGGCCAGAAGTCTATAGAAATGTAAATCAGATAATGTTTTGATAATCAGCTAATCAGGACTTAATTTACTACAGGAATAAATGCACTTCACTATCCCTTTTATATTTTCTCCACTAATACATTTTAATTGTGTGGAAATACAGTACTTCATAGGATTAACATGTCTATTAATAGAGCTTTAATCACTGAAGAAAAGCATTATGCCTACAGAATATGCATCTTCTGTGTTTTTTGCTGTTTTTAAATGGCTAGGTGGCTGAAGAGCCTACCACTTACAGGCGCAGCAAACTGTCTGAACAGCAGCTGCTCAGTTTAACTTACTCTTTTGAAGGGAAATATATATTTAACAAGACACAGAGATGTTAGAAAGTTTTAAGGAAAAGCTGATAGACAGCAATTTTTCAATTCAGACTCAAAATGAGACCATTACAAATAGTAGTCAACAGCAGAGGGATGAAACAAATGTGTATTAAACACTTTGTTGTAATGTTTTCCAACTCCCAAAGATCATAAACAAAAGCAGCCTATTATAAACATAACTCCTGGTGATTCTCCGTTCTACACAGAAAAGCGTTGTTTAGAATTAGTTTCTTCATAGCCGGACAGTGCCGCCAATGCTCCTGGGCTCAATGTCTGTGAACACCCACACGTTTCCCTGCATGTTCTCGGATGTTGTACCTGGAACCAGAGCCCCAGTCAGCTCAGTTGCAGATTCTGGGAAAATTTCAGCTGCCATCATGGCAGGGATGGTGTTCACGATTACAAATTTTCCTTCCTTCAAGGGACCAGTTTAAAGACTGATGATAGTGTTGGTCAACGTCACTTTAGTTTCTGCAACTTCCAAAAGTACTTCTATTCATTTCAAATTCATTATCTGCTGTTACACTGTTCGCTAAGATTGCTACCAGCAATATCACCATGACCACCTGGTTTACATGATCACCAAAGTGGGCATTTTCACCAAAAGCCACTTTGACAGCTACTGACAGTCACTGGTCCCTTCTCTTAGTCACAACTTTCCTCGCTTCAGCTGTAAATATGCACTTTGGTAATTGTGAATTATCTCGAGTAAGGGGCAAAGGTAACAAAAACAAACTCTTGCCCCTGCCTGCCATCTTGATCGGCCTCTGCTGTCCAATATAATCAAGAGGTGTCCTTTCCCATTTTCCTGAAGGCCACCCACAAAGACAGGTTCACTGTCAAGCGGGCACTTCGAGAGTCTGCTGGAATTACCTCTCTGGCTCATCCTGCTTCCCACCCTTGGGGCCCTTCACCAGAGCCAGATTGGAAGCCTGGCGTTTCATGCCAATGTGAGCGTGCCATCTGTGAGGAGAACCTGCCTAGTTAACTCAAGGCCCCACAAAGTGCCGCTGTGTTTGCTGAGTGCCCTGGGTGAGGCCCCAGGGATGCTTCCCGGACTACCTGAGAGGTAGGTGTTTCCTAACTCGGCAGACTTTAGGGGAGGAGACAGGAACACAGGGATCTGAAACCTTTATATGTGGCTACCTGTACATCATAGTTTCTGTAACAACAGAACCTCAGATCAAAAGGAGAAAAAGACCAGCAAAAGCAAATACACAATGTGTGACTCAGGTTGAAATTATAACCTGTCAGTAGTCTAGAGGCCCTAAGACCTTAACAGTGGCCACTTGCTTCAAAGACCAGGCATGTGCCCCTTAAAAATGGACTGGACCTGGTAGACAGCTTTAAGAAAGCTGTCAAGTTACTGACTGTACCATGTTGTTCTGGTAGTGAGCTTGTAAAATGTTTGGCAAAAACCACCAGAAAAATAATTTCAATTTATCGAGCAGAATATTACAACAATAACACATCAAGACCTACCAATTAATGAGGGGAAATACAAATTGTTATACTACAGCTAGATGGAAAGAAGTCTGTAATTTTATGTCTATTTCAGCTCTCTGCACAAGGTAACCTTTCTTAAAATGTAACATTTCTTAAAAATGTAAACTTTATGAGAGCAAATGAGGTATTGGAAAATGGTTAGAAAGTTCACGGTAACCTTACAAACTCACATGTCCTCAACTGTAACGTCCTTGAGGATCTGGCTGTGCTCCACATCCCATACAGCATCATCGCCCCAAATCCTGGAGGCAAGAAGAATGGCTCCCAAAACAATTCTTTTCCAGTTAGTGGGGCAAATGTCGATCTCAGAATAAGTTAAAAGCCTTTCTAAGTAAACCTGCAAAAGTAAAGCACTGATCTTTGATTTTAGTTCAGTTTAAGTGCTGTGATAAGAATTGTTAGGAATGACAGATTTCATCTCTTTTGGACACCCCTTTTATTCCTAGGTTCTACAAAGACTTTGCTCAGCCAAGCCAAGGCCAGAGGCCAGGTCACAGTTGTAAGTCAGATATTTCTGTTAGTCTGATATTTCTACTCTGCCCGTGTGAATTTCCAACCCAATTTTGGTCACAGGAATGAAAGGACATCTGAGCAAAGGGCATTCTAAAGACACGCATTGTATTATTACCTTCCCACTTGTCAAGGGCAGCACATACAGCCCAGTGTCGACTTCAACTGTTCAGTAAATGCTTGAGTGCCTATCACGTGCAATGTTAACTACAAGACTGGTGGTGGTTGCATGGCGATTTTACATAACGCTTGAGTGTGTAAAATTCTGGTAAGACTGAGCACACCTCTACCTTCTCTTCAGAGTCCCCAGTCCTTCTGTGGCATGAACTTGAAGATAAAAACTGGTGGTCAAGAGAGCCTCCCAGTGGCTGCTGCGTGGCACAGCAGGACGGGCAGTCCAAAGGGGCTTGACAGCTAGCTGGCAAGTATTCCCATATTTTAGTGCCTTTTTAAGGAACACACATGCATACAAAGGGTAGTCCTTTTCATATCCCCAATTTTTCACATCTCCATTATCATTTCATTATTCATTTCTGTCTTACATAATCTGCAGCTTAGTCAATTCTTTTGGTTTTAAGGTGGGAAGACCTGCCTGTGTCTGTATCCCTGGGGCTCCTCTAAACCTGCCGGTTTGTGAGATGATTTCATGGTTTCTTTTACATGTATCAAATGTCTACCCTACAAAGAACTGGATGGAGTTAACAGCTGAGCAAAGATGAGAGAGGTAAGCTGTGATTTGTTGTTACCTCTGTAGAAGAGTGTATATGCCATTTGACAAAAAGAAAAATGTCCAGTTTTAAAGAGTCTGTTTACTCTCTGATGGGTTATCAGATTGACAGCTCAGATTCGCCCATGCCCTCCAAACTCTACTGTGTTTTCAAACACGGGTATTGAGATTATATGTTCTTAGTGAAATTCGGCTCCCATTCCCCAAAGAACTCAGCACTCTCTAGTACCCTAAGAACGACTCTCCCCGCAAGGTTCAACTCTCTACTTTATGGGACTAATCAGAGGCACTGAAACGACACTGGCAATCTCTCAACTTCCTCTCACCTTTGTACTGGCAAACTTGGTACACGTGCCGATATTCATTTATCCCACTTGCCCTCCTGTCTCGGAGGAAGCGAGATTTCTTTCTTTTCACTGAAGCTAACTCTCCTATGAATGCAGTTGATCCCACCTCACTTCTGCAGAGCACTGTGCCCACAGTTAGTCTCTTTTTGAACAACTTCTCCCTCTCTGTCAGAGGCTTCCTCCAGTGTGAATGCTTCCATGTCCCCAGCCTGTCCCCCACTGCCCCTCGACGGCGTCCTCAGGGCTGAGGCCAGCTCCTCATCTCCCATCCTCTCCTTAACCCACTTCAGTCAGCCTCCTGCTGCTACCACTCTACAGAGACTACTCTTGCCGTGGTCACCGGTGCCTTCACACAAACCACCCAGAGCTCTTCGTCCCAGAGCTCCACTCCCCAGGCCTTCCCCTCAGAAATGAAAGAGCACTGCCACACGCCCAGTCGCTGAGACCAAACACCTGCACTTGAGTGTATCCTGCTCCAATCTGTTAGAACTTCTTGTTATCTCTACCTTCACTGGTACCCTGACCGCTTTTCTGTCTGTCACTTCTGACTTGTATCGCTGCCACTGCCTAACTTCTCTGCCTCCCAACAGACTACAGTCTGTTCTCCCCAAAGCAGCCAGGAGAGCCTCTTAAATTAAGAGTACTTTATGCGCCTGCTCCAGATCTGCCAGAGGTTTCCCATCAAACAAATACCTTCTTCCCGTGGCCTGCAAGTTACGAGGCCCTGTGCGGTACGGCCTTGTCCTTCCGTGACCTCATCACCTATGCTCTTTCCCTCATTCCCCGCTCGGATCACAATGGCCACCTTGCTTTTCCTTGAACACACAGAACAAGTTCCTGTCTCAGAGCCTTGCACTTGTCCCCTCTGCCCGTAATGCCAGCGTACCTGATCTTCCTCAGTTCAGCCACGTCCTGGGTTCAAACATTACCTCTTTAAAGAGGCTCTTCCTGAGCTTTCTAGTAAGCCCCTCTAATCACTTTATCCCTTTACCTTGCTTTCTCTTCATGGTTTTTACCACTACTTGAAATAGTCATCTTTTAAAAAACACTCATTAAAAAAAAAAACACTTATACTTTGCTATACACCTGAAACTAGCACAACACTGTAAATCAACTGTACTCCGATAAAAAAAAAAAAAAAAATTTACGTCTTCCACACTTGCTCCATAAAGGCAAGAACTTTATTTATCCAACTTGTTCTCTCCTCCACCCCCCACATGTAGAAAAGTGACACAGAGTAGGTATTCAGTGACATGGTATTTATGACATGAGCAACTTCTTGGTAGCATTTAGCGTTTGGACCATACTCTCCTTCTTGAACCTCTCCTGGTGTCTCTTAGGGTTCTCTGCTGGGTTTCCTACCACTGTAGCCACTCCTCTGGGGATCTGTCCCTTAAGTGCTGACAGTCCCTACAGATCTATCTTCTACCCACTTTTTATTTTACATACTTTCTCTGCATTTGAACAGCTACACTTAATTCCCTCCCTCTAGCTCAGATTCATGCTCCAATCCCATATATTCAAATGATTACTAGACACTGCCATTCTGCTGTCTCGCAGGTACATCAAGCTTAACTTGTCTACAAAGAAATGCCCCTCTTCCAACCCCAACACTCTCCTTCCTGCATTTCCTAGCTCTCCATATGCAAGCACCATTCCTGCCTCTCTCAAGCATGTGCTAAGCACTCCAAGTGGCCTGTAGCTCCAAGAAAAGGCCTGTGTCTGATCCAGTACCCACTGAGGGGTCTCTTTTCAAAAGGACAAGCCTCCTGTCCTAAATTCTGCCTTGATAGGAGCAGGCAGTGAGTGGCCTAAGTATTCCTTCCCTGCAGACCACGCAGCTGACTTTCCCCCCTACAGGTTTGCTATAGGGAGGAGTAAAACAATCCCAACTACCTCTCACTTGAATATGATTTATTATTCAAATGATAAAATCTTACCACAGGAATTAGGAATGGATGACAAAAAGGTCCTTACACAGCTGTAGCTTAGCAGGCTAACTAGAGTAAAGCCTTCTGAAGTCCTACTGGCACCCTAGTCCTGGGCAACTTCACATGCAGGCAATAAGAGGACAGCAGGGATGGTTAACACCATTATCCATTATCCAAGGAACAGAGAACTGAGGGCAGTAGTTCTCAATCAGGACACACATCAGAACTGCCTAGGCAGTACAGTCTGGGACTCAGCTTCAAACTACCCGGAACCTGTTTCTGCCTGTGGACCAGAGCGTTCAGTTATTGCCCCGCCCTACCACCACAACATGTGTCGTCTGTGTGTGCGTGTGTGCACTGTGCGTGCATGTGTCCCCTCAGGTGTGGAAGGAGAAACCAGAAATCTCTCCTGCTGCCTTTAATAGCAATTGTTTTGTGATGAGAAAAGCAATGGCAACATTTTAAATCATAATGATTATTAAAGCTCAAATGTGTATACTTTACTTTCTTTTGATAGGTTTCTCTTAATAAAGTTCTAATGATCATTTCAGGAACCTACTTTCATTTGGGAAAAACAGGACCATACCATGTGTACAAGACAGAAATTTCTACAGATGCTTTACGAAAGAAAAAATATCTTACCAAAGTTATTACTGCACTTTCAGCAGTTAGCTGTGTGGCACTACAAAGAGTATGAACAAATCTGTAAATGAATTTGTGTTCAGGATCATGCTCGAAGTATTCCTCTGGAACCTTTTCTCGCTGAAAGGAGAAAAAATGCAATTTATGTATCCATGGAAGAAAAATACTTAAAAGTACCCTTAAGATAGCAGTCTTCACACTTGGGCCCACGTGCCCCTTAAAATAATTTTGGTTGGGTGACATGTCTTGTAGTCTTTTAAATATAAACAATGGGATCCTAAAATACCACAGTGATCCAGTACTCACCACCATTCATTAAAGAAAAATACAGGCACAACCGCAGAAAAGTTATGTATTTCCACGTTCCTCCCCACAGAATTCGAACCAAATGTAAACTATTGGGTTGGCCAAAAAGTTCATTTGGTTTTAAGTAAAAATAAAAGACACAGTTTTCATTTTCACCAAGCATTTTATTGAACAATATATTCACTAACCAAACAAACTTTTTGGCCAACCCAATATTTTTAGGCTCAAAAGTCTTGCTGATCACCATATGTCATACTTTTCTGTAATCAACTTTGAAAACACATTTCCAGTGTCCTGTAACCATAAGGCTCGAAGAATGTGCTGTCCTGTACAGCAGTCGCCAGCCACGTGTGGCTACAGAGCACCCGAAGAAGTGAATTTTAAAACTTTGTCATTTTAATTCGTTTAAAATTTAAACAGTTTTCTAATTTTCTTCTTAGAGGCCTTATCATATTAGGTTTATTTACAAATATTTATATTGTTTGATGCTATGGAAAATCATCCTTTAAAAAGATACATTTTCTGTTACTTGGGTATGTTTACTTACCTGCTCACTATTCATACAAAGTGCAACTCGGTTCATATCCATCAACCCCTTATACAACACGCCTTCGGGAAAATGACTAGACACAACATGGCGTGGGGAAGAAGACTTAAAGGAAGATGAATTTGACTTCGAGCTGGAGGAAGTAATTTTCTTCTAGTACTTAATTTCAAAGCAAATCAGCATGAAATAAACACAACTGTATAAGAGAAAAATACCACTTCAATAAAACTGACACTTACTGTGAGTGGATGTAATCTCTCATCAAAAATATCCAAGGATCTATCTGCATCTCTATAAAATAAGAATGTGCATTTAAAAAATTAATTCAGGAGTTACTATCTTAGTAAAATATCTGCTAGGAGTAGAGAGAGGGGTAGAGGAAGCTTAACCTTCAACAAAGCAAACAGTTTTATAAATTCTTCTCCTGGATTCCACCCTTAGAAAGGTTTCCTGACCTATTTTTACTCAGCACATCAAGTTCCGTGAAATCTTTTCTACAACAACCAGCCAGAGTTGCCTCTATAAGCACTGACCCTCCCTAACAGGCAATGCTAGTAAACCAATATATTTTCACTCCTCTAACCTCACACTGGAATATGCAAGAACATTTTATAAAGCAGTGGTGGTGGGCAATAAATTCTTCTAACTTCAATCAATGTGAATATGAGATTCATGGTTTTTTCCCGTTTTTTTCTCTTTAGTTCTTTATATTCTTATTGTGTATTTCTTCTTGTCTCTTTTAAATAGTTTGAGTTAAAAATGTAATTGTCTTTTTATTTTAAAAGAAACAGGCTTTTTAATTTAAAATTTCACCACACTAATACACTGCGCTCATTTGAACAGCGGTTCTCTAAATGTGGTCTGCAGGCCTCTGGGATTCTCCCCTATCCCCTCCTTCAGGAGGCCCAAGAGGTCAAAACTGCTTTTATAAGAATACTAAGACACTACCTGCCCTTCACATTGTGTGACATTTGCTATGGATGTATAAAAGCAAAAGTGGGTAAAACTGCTGGTTTCTGAGCATGAATCAAGGCAGTGGTACCAAACTGAATTAGAAGTCATTCAATTATTCACTGCCACTTGCAGTTAAAAATCTGCTTTAAGGGCTTCCCTGGTGGCGCAGTGGTTGAGAATCTGCCTGCCAATGCAGGGGACACGGGTTCGAGCCCTGATCTGAGCCGCGGAGCGGCTGGGCCCGTGAGCCATGATTACTGAGCCTGCGCGTCTGGAGCCTGTGCTCCGCAACAAGAGAGGCCGCGACTGTGAGAGGCCCGCGCACTGCGATGAAGAGTGGTCCCCACTTGCCACAACTAGAGAAAGCCCTCGCACAGAAACGAAGACCCAACACAGCCAAAAATAAATAAATTAATTTAAAAAAAAAAATCTGCTTTAAGAACATCCTTGATAAAAGAGTAAAAATTAATAGTGTTCTTAAACCTTGGTCCTTCTTTTTAATATTCTGAATAAGTGGAAAGTATGCATTAAGCACTTTTACATACTGAAATATGGCTGGGTTAAGGAAAAGCACTTGTGACTTGGCGGTAAGTCATTTTTTTCATAGAACACCATCTTTATTTGAAACACTTTTTTCATCGAACACCATCGTTATTTGAATGTACAACTGACACAGTCATTCTTTCAAAAATGAACAAAGTGAGCCTGTCACTTCAAGGAAAATCACTCTAAAGTTATTTGTTGCCAATGATAAAATTCAAGCCATCAAGCTAAAAATATCAGGATTTTTGGAAAACTTCTACCTTCTATTGTGAACTTGACAACTTCTCAACACTTAAAAGACTTTTCTGGTAAGACTGGTGGTGATACTAACAAAAGTGAGTTTTTGACACTGTCTAAAGAAATGTGAACCAATACTTTCCAAATGACCAATGTATAATATTATAAAGTCAGGTACAGGTAAAAAGATCTACTCAGTATGCATGACAGATCAATGGGTATTAATTTAACATAGTATTTATTACAAGTTCATTGATATGATTTAGAATTCCATTTTAACTAATTTAAGAAACTAGCACATGCAGACTTTTGGTACAGTATCAAAGAATATACCAAATTATCTGAAGGCTGTAAAAATACATCTTTTTCCAACTATATATCTGCAAGCGGCTGGATCTTCTTCATATTGTTTCTTCAAAACAAATGACTGAAGACAGAATAGATATGAGAATCAGCTGTCTTCTATTAAGGAGATACTTTTCTCTCAATATTTTTTGTTGTGGAAAATAGTTATTTTTCATTAAAAAAAAATGACTTATGTTAAACACTGGGGTTCCCAATCATGGGTGATTTCGTCCCCCAGGGGACTTCTGGCCATGGCTGGAGACAGTTTTGGTTGTCGTAATGTGGAGGGAAGAAGGTGCTACTGGCATCTAGTGAGTAGAGGCCAAGGGTGCTGCTATATATCCTATAACACACAGGACGACACCCCACAACAAAGCATTATCTAGCTCAAAATTTCAATAGTGCTAAGGCAAACCCTGTTTTAACATACAATGGATTTAATTTTTTAAATTCTCAATTTCAATGTCTAATACAGTAAATTATCAATATAACCCATATAAACAAATACTCTTTGGGATGCTCAGTAACCTAAGAATTAAGGGTCCTAAGATAAAAATAAATGATTCACTTCTATACTGTAATAAAAGCACTCGAATAATAAAAGCTTATGCCAGTAACATCTATAGTTATTACCTAACACTAAACTTGATACCTTGTAAATTAATTAGCTGGAATAACAAGATAGGTTTTAAAAGAGCTCACCTGTTCTTTATGTGGTAATATATTGCTAAGGTCAAACTGTGGAGGAAAAAAAATACATTGTAATAACTGATTTTTATCATATCAGGCCTGAAGACATTTTTAAAAAGGGGTTAGCAAGGAGGGAAGACCTTCCAGAGGCCCAGTGGCCCCGAAATCCTCGAATTCAGAACAGTACCACATGGGTGCTTTCCCCCTTGTTTTAGGTTCTTCAGCTTTTAGCAAAATTAGGAGACCCAAAATGCTAGATATGCTGTTAGAAGGCATGTTTTGGTTGATTATTATAATATATAAATTATTACATATTTCCCCTGTCATTTGTCCTTCTACCCACAAAACCTTCTGTCCTGTACAAGTTATATCTATCTATACACATGCTTAAATTTAAGCCATATAGTAGTTTGTGTGTGGGGGTGTGTGTGTGTGTGTGGTTTTTTTGTTAGCCCCTGCATTTCAGTTGATTTAGTTCGCTATCCACCTACCCATCCGTTTTCCATTATTTCCCTAAAAGTAAATAATAAAAGTGCTCTATACCAAAATGATTTAAAATCACTTTTACATAATTATTAGAAAATTTAATAGCAAAATTTTATAGCCACAAAACTGATGATAGGTCTAGCTATCCTGAAATAAGCAGTGCTAATAATACAGCATAATACTACACAGTGGGCTTCCCTGGTGGCGCAGTGGTTGAGAATCTGCCTGCTAATGCAGGGGACACGGGTTCGAGCCCTGGTCTGGGAAGATCCCACATGCCGCGGAGCAGCTGGGCCCGTGAGCCACAGCTGCTGAGCCTGCGCGTCTGGAGCCTGTGCCCCGCAACGGGAGGGGCCGCGATAGTGAAAGGCCCGCGCACCGCGATGAAGAGCGGTCCCCGCACCGCAATGAAGAGTGGCCCCCGCTTGCCGCAACTGGAGAAAGCCCTCGCACGAACCGAAGACCCAACACAGCCAAAATAAATAAATAAATAAATAAATAAAGTAGGGGGAAAAAAAAAATTAAAAAAAAAAATACTACACAGTATACCATTAATGACAGGTATTTCCAAATTATTTTAAATAAAGTATTAACGAACAGATAGATACAAGTCCTTAGGTAGTCTTTTTTAAGTTACTATAGTCCTAAGTTATTCACAGCTGTTGTATATTAGGCAACAAAGGGGTTCTCTGGTTAAGTTATATGCTCCCCTTTGTTCTCAGTGTCTAAAATGAAACTCAAAATAATTGAGGGAAGGCAAATCTGAATTTTATAATAGGTCTATAGAATCTTAGCACTTGTATAAAGGCCTGTAACACCGTTAGCATCAAAGATGGATACTTCTATAGTGCTTCAAAGTTTCATCTTCAAATTGATTTTAAAATCACAGCATTAGAAGTTTTATGATGGAAAGGACCACTGAACCGTAGATGACATTTAATTAAACAACCCATTTTACAGATAAGGGAACCAAGGTTTAAAACTGACTTACCTAAGGTCCCACTAATTATCAGAAGCAGTTCTCTTTCTCCTGCCCTCTAACCAAATAGTGGCTCCCAAGCTCAGCTGCACACTGGGATCATCTGAGAAGCTTTAAAAACTGCCTGGCTTCTGCTTCAAGATGTTCTGATTTAACCGGCACTGGGTATGACTTGGGCATCAGGACTGTTTTTAAAGATCCCCAGATGACTGCAGCGTGCAGCAAAGTTTAGGGATGAATGAGTTAGGGTTAAGATCGGAGAATCACTCGGGATGCTTTTGTCCATATAATCATGCTTCACATCATTCCCCATCTTGTCAAAAGGTGTGTGTGCGTGGGTGAGAGAGAGACAGACAGACAGACACACAGACACTGTGTCTTGGAGGCGGGGGCAGGCGGGTGGACTTTGTGCATCCAGAAACATATATCTTGAAAAGCTGCATAAGTGATTCTAATAAGGCTCACCTACCCCACTGAGAACAACTACCCCACTGAAAACTAACCCCATGATAAACATTTTCAAAATCATTCCTAAAAGCCAATTGGCCCTATTAATTTTCTCAGTAAACCTTTATTTCACCAATAATGAATGTGATGAATGATCATTTTTAAAACTTCATGAGAGCAAATTAAAATTTACTGTACTTCCAAAAATTAGACTAGGTCGGGAAAAAAAAGGATGAAACCTACTTGTCTGAGCAAGGTTAATCTTTTTTTTTTTTCTTTAATTTTATTTAATTTTACTTATTTTTGGCTGCATGGGGTCTTTGTTACTGCGCGCGGGCTTTCTCTAGTTGCCAAGAGCGGGGGCTGCTCTTTGTCGTGGTGCGCGGCCTTCTCACTGTGGTGGCTTCTCTTGTTGCACAGCACGGGCTCTAGGTGCGTGGGCTTCAGTAGTTGTGGCACACGGGCTCAGCAGCTGTGGCTCGCGGGCTCTACGGCACAGGCTCAGTAGTTGTGGCGCACGGGTTTAATTGCTCTGCGGCATGTGGGATCTTCCCAGACCAGGGCTCGAACCTGTGTCCCCTGCGTTGGCAGGCAGATTCTTAACCACTACACCACCAGGGAAGTCCCTGAGCAAGGTTAACCTTCAAAGTACTTTTGAATTATATACTGGACATCAGACTCTTTTGAATTCAAAAGAAGCTGCGACTCTAGCCAAAGTAGAGTGGTTTTTGTACCCACAGATTCAGTGTCTTGGCTGAATAAAAACATTCAGTGATGATGTGATAAGTGCCCAAACTCAGGACTTTAGAGATGGGGCTCAGTTTTTGCTGAAACATGATTTGACTGCAACTATTATTGTAAGCAAGAGAGGAAAGTTACATTATTATGACTGTGAACTTGCTGTCTTTAATTAAAGTAGAAGTTACTGATAATTTAAATAGCTAAAAAAAAAAAGCTGGCACATTAAAAACCAATTAAAAATATAATTAGCTTATAAAATTAAGACAACAAATAAAATTAAGGATAAGGACATTAATATTTTCAAATAGCATTTCCCAAACTGTGTTCTGGAAAATCAACATTCATACCCTAAGGAGATGTTAATGTTTCGTGGACAACCGCGAGGGAGGAGGCAAGAAGCTCTGCATCCCGTTTGGTTTTTTTCTCTTAAATAAGCTTGAAAGGTTCATCATTAGGGTGTTTTGAAAGTGCATCTCCAATTGTGGACTATGAGGTGCTCCCAGAAATTAAAGAATAGTTTCCATCATCATGACACTGTTCGTGTCTCCTTAAGTATAAGCCTGACCACAGCCATGTTTCCGAAACCTCACCTCTTTTATTGTTCTCTGCTGTGATTGATACAGTGTGTTGGAGATATATTTATATATATAAACAAAAATTAAATGTGTCTATTAAGTTAAAACCTCAGTTGAACAAATTTCATCTACAAAGAAATTAAGCTTGAGTGTGTATTTCTTAAGACTGGTTTGATATATTCTCCCCCTCTTTGGGGGACAGCAAGGAGAAGTAAAATTTCATACAGAAATAGTGCAGGAAAAAAAAAATGCACAGTGGGATAAATCTGACAAAATCAATTAAATTTAAATGCAGAGTCGCTTTGGTGCCAGTAGGGGACAAGCTGTTCCTTCTTCTAAGAGTAGCTTCCAAAGTAGTATACATTGTTTGAGGACTACAACTCATAAAGAAATAATTTTTTCTAGAAATAGCCAATAAAAAGTACCTCTCTTTCTCATTATATTCAACAATGGCTTAACAACAGAAATGCGTCAAATAAAGATTTATACTTTTTCTGGGATTTCTTATTTGCTAACTGGCTTTCCCTTCTATCATGCGCTCTAAGATTAAAATGGAAACTGAAAATTCATATTTAGGTCCTTGAAATCAATCTATAGTTGACACCAGTTTTTTAACCTGATCACTGAAAAGGACAATTCAAATGAATGAAATTATGTATGGCTAGGATGCTTTTAGCGATAAGGGGGTCTGTCACTCAGCCCTTGGCAACCTACTTGTACTCACCATTTTACTGTGGTTCTAAGATTAGGCTGGCTGACTGTGCTGTCATCTAGAAATATTGTTGAGCATGAGCTATACTTTTTAGTAAGCTGCCCTGGAGATACCTGAAGGGGAAGGGAAATAGAAGAAAATGTCACAGTAAGTTAAACCTATAAAGTGTGTTTTTTTCCTTGGTTAAAATGTCAAACGATAAAACATTAAGATTTTTCTTACACTCCATGAACTGCCTGAGTGTGATATCATGTGCAGCTCTATGGGAAACCTCTATACTCTGACTTCCACAGACGAGCTTTGAGAAATGGGTTATAAAATGCTGCCTTGATATAGTACCTATAATCAAACCCGGCAAGCGCCTATTATAAATTACCTTTATAATAATGTAAAAAGTTTAGAATAAGATTTCAGGGTTTTTTCCTTAAGCAATGAAATGCAGCTGAGATTTCCTATTTCTATTCATTTACTACAATAAAACGTAATGCTTTATGTAATACCGATGTAGGAGCATTTCACTGCAGTAAACGAACACCAATAATAAATGTATTAGTTCAGGAGACAGTGTGACGAAACAAACGTTTTCGAATCAGAGGCTGGGCATGCCAGGGCTGCTCTATCACTAAAAAGCTGGGGGCCATAAGTCTCTCTGGGCCTCAACTTCCTTATCTGGAGGACAAAAAGGTACTGCTTAAAGATTCTCTCGCATCCAAAAAAAAACGGATAAAACAACTCTGAGAATTTAACTTCTCACTTCATGTTTAAGTAAGACTGCCATGACATTACTCAAGTGAGAACCTCAGAGAATACTTGCCATTCATTTCAAAATTGTACTAATTCTGTTCTACGTGTTATTTGACACTCCTGCCTCACCCATGCTGCTCTCTGCCTGCAGTGCCTTTTTCTTCCTCCTGTCCCAGCAAGCTTGACCCCATCTTCCTCTAGGATCCCTCTGCCAGCAGGCACACCACAAAACTTCTCGCTTTCTGCACACTCACACATCTAATTTACCAACTGTTCCATGGTCTCAGCTGCTTGCATAGTACCACCCTCTTAAGTAAACAAGCTTCTCCAGGTTAGGAAGATTCTTCTCCTACCTCCAGCTACTGAGCACAGAATCTGGGACAAATTAGGATTCAACAAGTGTTTGAGAAATTATTTAAGATCAGTTACAACTGGAGGTAAATCTTACTAAAGATACAAATTCGTGAGAATTTATCTACAGTGGTGTTGGATAGGTGACAAAGAACTTTTTGAGACCCTCTAGAGAATGAACTATCTTTAAAACACTTTAGAAGTATCCATTTATTTGTGAAGAGCCCATGAACACGGCAATAGTCAAATACTAAAATGGCCTAAACTATGTTAGGACAACTCTCTTCCTTAAAGTAAGGCCAATAACCAAATCCCAATCACTGAAAGCCACTGGAAGGAAGAGTAGCATTCTTTAATACCACAGAATACAAACAATTTTAAAGCTGGGTTTTGTTTTTGGTTTTTGTTTGTTTACTAATTCAGATGAGCCTTCCTTCCTCCTATTAATATAAAACAGTTTTCACCATGCTGTCACACTCTCCCATCAATGTCCTCCACAAATACATGAAAGGTGAGGCAGGGAGAAAATCTAGTTGATGCTTTTTAAAATACAGAGCATTTAAGTAAAAATTGCCAGTATCCAATAATCAGAAATATCCAAATGGCATATATAAAACACCATTTTGCTTGTTTCAGATGCTTTATGCAAAGCCACTTATTCCTTATTAACAAAAAGTTCTAGATGTAACATATTTGAAAAGTATCACTATTTGGAAGACTAATTTCTCCTTCAAGCTAGAAATGTTTTAAACTAAAACTCTGATATGGTCCTTAAGCTATTTGGTTAATGTGTAATTTTAGAATCTCAAAAAACAGATACAGCATGAAAAATGAAAATTCACTCATTCAAATACTTTGATTCTAAACGAAGCAGGTTATCTTTTAAGGTCACTACTATTAGGGTATAATATGACATACACTACACGTAATAAAAGTCAATTCTGACCAAAAATCTATATATATGAGGGGAATAAAAATAGTAAGGAAATGTACCAAAATATAGACTAGTTGGTAGAGCTTTGGGTGCTATTTATCCTGTTTTCCTCTATTAAAAACTTTTTTTTCTATTATGAATGTATATTGATTTGTCTTTGGAAATAGTACTGCTAAAACATTTAAAATTTTTAATTAGATGTGGTCTATAGTCCTATGGGGGCTCATTTAATGTATCAGCAACTTACAGTCTACTGGCTCGATCCTACAAAAGAAACACTTCCACAGGCCTACTCCTGAAACTATTCAAACTTTCCAGCATCTAGTGTTCACTAAAGGATGGCAGAATTGAAGCCTCTGAGCAAAGCCTAGATATGTTAGCTGCCAGCAGATTACTTTCCTCTCATCTTGCTTGAAAATTTAAGATAACTGTCCTTTATGATTAAAGCCTTACCATTGCTGGCTCACAACCTCAATAAACTGCACTGACACACATAAGGGTATAAAATGCAAATACAAAAAAAAAAAAAACAAGTAGCAAAAAACACTACTGACAGTTTAATGTTCATAGGTATTATTTCAATTGGTCACTGAAGAAGAGTATTTATCTTCATTCAGCACTAAGGACAAAATACATGGACTTTTACAATCTTTATAAGGGGAAAGGTTGCTTAGTAGACTTCAGGTTTAATGGTGAAGACTAGAAAATAATCATACCTAGGAGGTTAGTAAGTAACAACCCTCAAAGCTTATCATTAAAGGTCAAGTACCTGTTGAAATCCTGCCCCCACCCAATGACTCTTCCCACTGTGCCTACTGCCTCTGATTTTAACCCATTAAAAGAATAAAGCCGGAGAGAGCGAGAGTACGAAGTGCGGCAACCCGAGTCATGGCAGGACAGGCATTTAGAAAGTTTCTTCCCCTCTTTGACCGAGTATTAGTTGAAAGAAGTGCACCCGAAGTTGTAACCAAAGGAGGCATTATGCTTCCAGAAAAATCGCAAGGAAAAGTATTGCAAGCAATGGTAGTAGCTGTTGGATCAGGCTCTAAAGGAAAGGGTGGAGAGATTCAACCAGTTAGTGTGAAAGTTGGAGATAAAGTTCTTCTCCCAGAATATGGAGGCACCAAAGTAGTTCTAGATGACAAGGATTCTTTCTTATTTAGAGATGGTGACATTCTTGGAAAATATGTCGACGAAAATAAGTCACTATTGAAATGGCATCACGTGAAGCTGCCCGTTCCCCCAATGGCATCACGTGAAGCTGCCACTGAAGTTCTGAAATCTTTCATCCTGTAAATAATTTCCGTGTTTCTTTTATAATAAAGTAATGATATCCAAACTAATGATATTCAGTGTCTCTGAAATTTAGTTTTCTCTGTATTGATTTAAACATTCCCAAATAAAAGTATATAAATGAAAAAAAAAAAAAGAGAGAATAAAGCTGAAGTTCACTTTTTTCTTCCCCCTTTTCACAAGTTTTGGATACGTTTATTAAGAATCAATGACTTTAACTGAAAAGTCTGTAATACTCCATCTATGTTGCACATTAATGGACAATATGGTAGGGTGAGTGGTTTGAATAGAATTCATACTCCAGGCCTTAGTAGAAAAGTATAATATTCTAATTATAGGTATAATCCAAAATATTGTCTGAATTAATATCGTTAATTATATTGAATTAAACTTCAAACTCAGAACCTATATTCAAAGAATAAATCTAAGTTTGAGTAGACTGACCACAAATCTATTTCCTCTCCCCCTTCTTTCAGATATCATCTCAGTAGAATTAAAGGCATTTTTTAAAAAAGCTATACATAAGACAGGATAAACAGCAGATGATTTTTAATGTTTGAAAGGTGAAAAGACTAGATAAAGGAGTGGTAACTGACATGGCAGAACAGAGGAAGCACAACCTTGGTACCTACAGAGAGTGACTAGGACAGGAACAAGAAAACCAGTTTGTCTTACGGAACCCAAGGCAGGCTCAGAGTTCAGAGGCGTGGTCCCCAAATCCTTGCAGTGAGGCCCATCAGTTAACGAGTTGTCCAAGTGATGCTTCCAATTAGATCTTAACAGACAGCCAAGGACCATCACACGTTTGAGGGAAGCCCCCAACAAGTAAGAGATCAAAACAGGAAGAAGGAATGGGACTTCCCTGGTGGCGCAGTGGTTAAGAATCCGCCTGCCAATGCAGGGGACACGGGTTCGAGCCCTGGCCCAGAAAGATCCCACATACCACAGAGCAACTGAGCCCATGCGCCACAACTACTGAGCCTGCGCTCTAGAGCCCATGAGCCACAACTACTGAAGCCCACACGCCCTAGAGCCTGTGCTCCGCAACAAGAGAAGCCACTGCAATGAGAAGCCCATGCACCCAACAAAGAGTAGGCCCAGCTCACCGCAACCAGAGAAAGCCCACGTGCAGAAACCAAGACCCAATGCAGCCAAAAAATAAATAAATAAAATAAAATATAAGGATGCTTTAAAAAAAAAAAAAAAACAGGAAGAAGGAATTGATGGGAGTGATAAAAACTCAGGAGCAAATGAAAACTTGAAATTGCATCAGTGAAAAAAAGAATGACAGGATATAAGAGAACTCTATAAATTGAAAATAAGGTAGACAAAACAATATATTCAATAGAAGGATTAGAGCACAGTCAAGGAAATCTCCAGGAAGCAGGACAAAAAGACAAAATGCAAAGCAGGAGGGGAAAAAAGTTACCGATCTGGTAAGTCTAAGACTTCCAACATCCGAATAATAGGAACCTGGAAGAAAAAAACAGAATATCAAAGAAACACACAAAAAAGGTCTATACCAAACCAAATTATGAAATTTCAAAATCCCAGGGAGAGGGAAGGTACTAAAAGGTTCCCGAGAAGGAAGGGATGGGGGGAAATGACTAAAATCGGTAATGTACAATGTACCATACAATGTCAACAGGTTTAAGAGCAACAGTGTAAATGAGAAGATGAGAGGAAAGTGTCTTTAGAACTGCAAAAATTAGTTTCAACTGAGAATTCTATACTTTCTCAAATAGAAGGAGTTTCAGAGAGGCTAGATCTCTATAAACTTTCTGCCCATGTGCCCTTTTCCCACGAAAATGTGCTCCAGTAAAACAAGGAAGTATAACAAGACAAGAGGGAAACAGAATCTAGGACATAGGGGATCCAACATAAGAGAGCAGAGATATGTGAGATCCCAGATGACTTCACACAGATATCCCAGGAAAAGAGGCATAGAGCAGGCCTAGGGGAACACTAGTCTATATGGGAGTAGGAAGACAAAAGATCGGGGAAAAGTGTCTCCAAGAAAAAAATGGAACAGATGTGGCTTAGTAGACGGAAAATATTTTTGATAGGCATGTGACAAATGTTCAAACATTTGGGGAAAAAAATAGCTGTTAGAAAACAGGCAAGTGAATATAGTCAGGAAATTAATTCCACAGAAAAAATGAAGAATGTGAAAGCAGGGAGACCGGGCAGGGAGCTACTTACTGCATGTGGCTGTGTGAGATCACGTTGGCTAGGAAAAGGGGGTTGGGTTATCCTAGAGAAGTGCAGAAGGGCTCCAATTTCATTAATATTGAAGAAGAAGAATGAAGGGTGTGCAAGGAGGAGGCACAGTCAGAGAACTATATGGCTCAGCAGTGCACAATATTTGCAGAGTCGTAGTAATGTAAACATTGATTCTGATGTAATAAAAACTGATACATGTTGAGGGAACACAGGGAGGGAAATAACGTCATGGTGGACCGAAGAAGCTAAGCTTTCACCTGCTATGACAAGAAGTCAATGGACAGTGCTAAAAATTAACTTACCTGTTATACTTTTATTACTTTGGTTAAAAAATAAGATCAAAAAAATAAGGCAAAAGAATTTAAGGCAGATCTTTATACTACAACCGTATTAGTGAAATTTAACTGAAATGTCAGAACCCTTAAAAAATGGGCACTACTAAGTCAAAGACTTTCCTGAATACATTTGATAATTAGGAAAATAGAGATTTAGAAAATCTACCAAAAAGAGGTCCATGCTAACAGTATTGGATCCATCATATTTTTAGGAATCATGGCAGACATATTTTTAATTCAAACTATTAATTTCTTAACTTTTCAACTGTTTACTTACATGGTTTAAAGGGTTGCTCTTCGTCTTTTCCCGCACTAAGAATAAAAAAAATTAACTGATGAATTCTGATACAAATGCCATAGAAAAATAAAAGTAGTCACTAATTATTTGACGGATTACCAATAACACAATGAGATAAAATTCCATTCTATTTTTTAAAATAATTTCCAACAAAATATATAATTTAAATCACCCAGCAAGATGAGTCCTATAAATAAAATCTAAAAACTTAGTTTCACTTTTTTGACCTAATAGATATTCTGTATTAGGTACAAATGAAAGACTCCCCATTTACAAAAGAAAAGGACAAAGCAAATTAGGCCAGGTGAGAAACTTAGCTAATAAAAAAATTTACCTGCTGCATAGCTGAACTACTAGCCAGGAGTATTTTCTAATTCTTCATTTACACACAGCTTACTTTAATTACCACCATCTACAGATGACAACTCTAAGAACCAGTTTCTGGCCAGGCACTCATCTCCGAACGCACCAGTATCTCTGGAAGCATCCTGAACCACTTAATGGTAACCTACTCAAATACCTTACTGAAAAAATACACAACTGGAAAGTAACCTATGTTAAACGTAAATTTTAAAATGAGTGTGCTGACCTAAATGAACATATCTACAGCACACAAAACTGTTTTGCTCCAACAAAGGCCAGAAGAATAAAAGCCTGAAGAGGGTCTTAGGCCACACTCTTGCTCACATTGCCTCCTTTAACTCCAGACAGGCATCACAGGCACGGATTCCTTAAGGCTGAAGAGAGAGACAGGCATGGGACAGCTTTTCTTTTACTGTCTCCAGAGCCCCTCTACATGTGAGCAGCTCATGGCTCTGGAAGAAACTGAGAAATAGAGCAATCCTAACCAGAAATGAGTGGCTCAAGTACACACACTAGAAAAATGCAAGTTAGAAACCCCAGGAGCTTCCAGGTTGGTGAACACGTAGTACCCTTGCAGGGGGCATCAAAGCTCTGTGCCCTGTCCCCATGCCTGGCCCTATGCATCTCTTCCATCTGGCTGTTCCTGAGTTATATCCTTTTATAAAAACCAGTGATCTAACGGAAAAAAACAAAAAGCAAAACAACAACAACAAAAAACCAAACCTCCGTTTTTTATTGTGCTGCTTCACTTTAAATATTATGGAATGTTCACTTCTTGTATTCCTGCTCTCGTAATCAACTGAAAAACTTGGTCACATATGGCTCTTTAGCAAATAAACTAGGATTTAACATAACATTAAGGAAGACAGGCAGGCAAGCAGGAGTGCAAAAAATTCTACGGTTCTGATTCTCATCTTAAAACAAGGAGGACACAGGAAATTTATCTGAGTTTCACATGCTGAGGATAATCTTCTGGAAAACCCCATATGGCATGTTGCTCTTATTACCCTGGCACAGCACTACATTAGGATGAGAAAGTTTTGAATAGCTTAAAAGTTCTGAGTAGCAGAAATCTGGATGTGAGATAGGCTCGTCTGGTTGAACACTGTGTAAAACAGGGCCAGAATCACAAGGCTCAATTCCCATATATAACAACTGATTTTTCTGATTTGATCAAATGAAAACCTAACTGTGACCTAAACCCTATCATTTGTCTTTAACATATGTGCTCTTCGGAGCAAGGGGAAAAGGACAAAGTAGCATGCAGAAATAGACCACATCTCAATCATGTGGCCAGTTGACTATGTTGATAAAGAGGTGGCAAAATGTATAAACAGATAGTCTAAGTGTTCTCCTCCCTAAAACACTGACAACTAAAGGAAACTGTATCATCAACATATTAAAATAAGACAAGTGAATACATAAAAAAAGTGAAACATTTAAACCACTGTAAGAGTTTTTCTAAATACCTCCTATAATACACAAAACAAAAACAGTTTTCACTCTTTTTCTCAGGGAAAAAAAAGCATTGCCTTACCCTCTGTTTGAGATTTGCTCAGACAAACTGTGCTTGACCTTGGGTGGTCAGAAGGGTTTGGTTCCAAAGCTAAGTCTGTATAGGAAGAAGAGAAAAAGGTGTGGTGATTTAGTTGAGTAGAAAAATACATGATTTTAAAGATAGCTACACATTGATTGAAACCACTTTTAATAGTCTTGAGAAGAGCTTTTAGTAATGACAAAAAGGCAATTTTAGTAAAGGCACAATATAAAAATCCTATTAGGAAACAGCAAAATTGTAGAAACTCTCCATACATGTGGAATAAAACCATGGCTATGTCTTAGACTTCTTTAACTTGCACCTAAATCATCTATGCCATTTTTAGATGAATCATATATGTGACTCCCCTCCTATTTATCAATTAAAAATTCAGTCACCCTCTTTTAAAGCTGATATTACTAGCACATTCCAGGAACAGTCTCAAGAAGCAAGTTATGCTGTGGCCAACTACTGTCAGATACCAGCTCAATATATCAAATATGCCAAAACGAAGTGAGTTGCTTTTGGCAAATGTTCTTCAGACAATCAAATGGCTAATTCTAACTCCATTCAACAAATGAACTCATCTAATTGGCTGTGGTTTATCTGGGGGCTATTCATCATGGCAGATTTAAGAGGACTACATAAAAGTTCAATGTTCTAATCTATAGGAACACTTCCATGATAGTGATTTTTAACTTTGCCCTCTATTTCCAAAGCTAAACTCACTTCTTCATTCCACGCTGCGTGATTAATTTGGGGCTTCAATAAGAGTACTTTCTGGAGCAGATCATAGGGCTACTAGAAAAAAATTTTGGCCACACCTACACGAAAAGGTGGGTCTGCCTGTAGCCCACCTTGCACCAAGGTGGGATAGCGTCTTCTATTTAGGCAGAAATACAAAACAAGCACAAGCTACCACACAGGATAGTAAGGTTGTTGTTTAAAACAAACAAACAAACATAAAAGCCCTATGACACTTCCTCAGCAAAGTCCATCTCAAACCATTTAACCAATCTTTTAAGAAACTGGACCAAGATTCAGATAAAGAGTAATGGTTAAGGCAATTATTTCCCAAACCACATAATAACTGATCTGTTTTTGAAAGATGGCTTTGATGGTCAAAGTGAAATACAAATATATCCCTGCCTCTGAGAGAATCCAAAGAATACACACATTGATATATTAAAAACTAATTAGTCTAGTAGTGAATTCTGTCTAACCCAGCATTCCACAAATGTATCTACCTAGAATCCCCTTTTCCCACCCAGAAAGAATTTTGCACGAACAGTAATTTTGGACTTCCCGTTTTAACAGGAATCTGAGCCATCCATTTTAATGTCATTGCCAGCACTAGTAATTTACAGAGCTAAACCAACTGCTTTGTTCTTCATGAAAATTCCTTCACTGAATTTGAAGTTTATCAAGCTGCTTTTGGAGAAAATATTCTATTCAACATTTTTATGTAAAAGACCCATAGAATTATTTTAAAGTTTTTTTCTCCTACATATTTGAAAAACTAAGACAATGGGAAAATAAATTATTTCAGCTGTACACAAAATGGCAGGCAGAGACTTTTACAGCTGCCTCTAACCTATAGCTTCCGAAAGAATTCATGACTACTTACCTATACCAAAAAGAAAGTAAATAGACTACATTTGAATCTAAAACATAAGCAGAAATGTTTGCAAAGTAGCTGTATTATTTATCAGTGTCTATGGCATGGTAAAACTTAACAATTTTCAATGGAATTCCAGGAAAATTAAGTGCCAGAATCAAAGAGAAGCAAGCTTTAACACACACACACACACACACACACACACACACACACACACACCCCCGCGCCAAACCAAGATGTGCTACTACAGATCTAAATACAAAAATCAAGAAGGCTGGGATAAAAGAAATGACAACATGCAAAAAAAAAAAGTAAACTTAGCCCAAGTGACCAGAAAAAAGCTGGCACTCTCCCTACTCTATCCTAGGGGGTTCAAAGGTAGGCACAGGACCCAGGACCGGCCAATCAATCACAGCTGTCCTGGGACTTCCCAAGAAAAGAGAAAGGCAGAACTGTACTCTAGGATCCTTAGCTAGTCTTGAGCTGCTGGACACTCCCCTTGCTATCATGAGGGGAAAGGCTTTTCAGGAGACATCAACAGAGGAGAGCAGAACTGAGGAGATCATTTAACTCCTGGGTCAAGTAGTGCTTAACTCTGTGATGTTCTTTTAACTTGCAACTGAAGGAGACCTGGTTAATCAGCAGTACTGATGATCACACTAAAGGTGGGGAAAGGTAAAAGTCACTTGCTCATTCCTTTAACAAATATCATGAACAAAAATCTGCATGAGACAAAACGATGCTCTGTTTAAAAATTACACACAACCATTCACAATCATTAACACACAATGATTCACAACCGTTACTTTTAGTTGCTTTTCTTATACGTTAAAAAAAGCTCTAATTAGTGTACAATTTATGTCTTCTTGTTACTAACAAGCGCTCTCCACCCCACTGTTGCATATTTATTGTCTAATGAATACACACTGGCCCGTCAAGTGTTATTCCTATACTGGACTTAGCCAATCCCCTATTGCTGGGGATTGGTGCTTACAAAGTTCTATTCTTAAAATATTAGGAGGAAAATCTTCATGTACATAGTTTTTTAAAATAATGGTTTTATCTCCTTAGCAAAGATCTTCGGAAGTGGAATGACTAAGCCAAAAGGTTAGATCACTTTCACGGCTCCATGTACAATGCTAAATTGCTTCCTAAAGAAGGTGGGGGGCACATTAGGGTATAATGCTACCAATCATCACATTTTGAGTTCCTACCCTTGCTTTGGATACTTGAAAAAAAAAAAATTCCTACTGATATGAATGAGGAACCTCACTGTAGATCTAATTTGTATTTCTTTTGATTACACAGTTTGACCATTTTCCCACAGTTATCAGTGTCATTTCCACTTTGGTGAGTTGGCCTATCATTTGAATGTACTGTAAACACCAGGGCCCTACTGCTGTCAGTTTGCATGAGGTTTTCAGAAAATATTAATCTTTTGTTTATAGCCTATATAACTAACAATTTTCTATATAACTTGCACTTTTTGCTAATGAAAAATACCACATCACTATCTTATAGAATGGACATGTGAGCCATTAGACAGTAAACTCATACATACACACAATATTTCTGCACTTCCCATTAACTATCTTCCCAAGAGCCTAAGGAGACTATGATAAAACCTACCACACTCTTCACTATCACAAAGGTAAGACTGCCGACTATTAAGCAAAGCTTTACCACCCACCATCCCTCTCATCCCTCTCCCCACCACATGCACACACAGTAATTTAGAGACTTCAGGAAATTACTGTGCATTCAGGAAATTACATGGATTCTTCTGAAAGTTA
Organism: Balaenoptera acutorostrata; assembly: GCF_949987535.1. Lineage (NCBI taxonomy): Eukaryota > Metazoa > Chordata > Mammalia > Artiodactyla > Balaenopteridae > Balaenoptera > Balaenoptera acutorostrata. The sequence goes on from NC_080064.1 coordinate 163,369,653, forward strand.
TTTCTTTAGAAACCTCTAAGAATGTTTTACCCAGGAGAAATATTCTTGAGCTCATGATTAGGGGTTATGATTAAAACTGTATTTTAAGACCCATCATTTTTGTATTATCAATTTAAATTGCAACTTATTTGACAGCATGATAGGTCGATGTAGAAAAAGTATGATTAAAAAAAAATTAAACTCGGTCTTAATGTAAACATTCCTCAGAGGAAACCTGTAAAACACCACCAACACTGAATACTGTTTTTCCTCCAATCTAAGATTCTACCAGTTGTTAAGATCCATCTCAATTGCAGTTGTTAAAAGTGTGAAAACATAGGCAACTTAGAACAAATGAAATGCATTACTGAAGGCTAAAAGTGTTAAAACTATGCTATCAAACTGTCGATAAATGATTTTTCCTTGTTAAGATATTAGAGGGAGAGGGAAGTGACCAAGAAAGCATCTGACAGAAGCAGCATATTTCAGAAAGCGATTAATATCAACATATTGATTTCAATAGATTCCAAAGAAACAGGCGACGTCAGCAGTTTCTGGGCAGCTGCTGAGCACCAGTTTACTTAACGGTAACCACTGCGTTTACTGACCTGCCCGAGCATCCCTACAGTGCACAGTGTAGTAGCTTTATGGCTCATGATGCAAACATTACAATCTTTACAATTACCATGTAAACTGATGATTTCATCTCTTTGAGTCCACACTTGCCACCGCAGTCAGGGAGTTCCTGCCAGCCAGCCCTGAGCTGGGCTGCCTCACCAGCGGGTACACAGCAGGCTCCTGCACCTGCCAGGCTACTGCTCACCCAAGCCTTGATCCTGCTTTCCTAGCTTCTGACAATCCTGGCTTCCAAACTTCCCAGCTCTGGTTTCCAACTGCTTCTGTACCTGCCTCTACCCTGGTTCTCAGTTTTGCCTTATTTTAATCCTCAATCAGTGTTACAGTGATCATGACTGAGAGGTGACACATAGGTAAGTACACCTGGCTTTATATATTTCTAAAGAGTACTTTACTCAGTTTCTTGGACTTTTAAGAACCTTTCTGGGTTGCAAGTTACCTTCATTTCATTTCACGTTATGCAGTGTTACTGTTTTAACTCTTAAGTTTTATTACTTTCATACACTAAACCAACAACAACAAAAAAGGGTGAGAAAAAAGGTAGTATTCCAAAGAAGCTCACATAATGTCAACAATAAATTCTGTTCCTATATGCCATGCATTTGGAATTTACAGTCCTACTCTCTATCAATACTCATTTTTAAAACCTTGGACAACTCAATTTATACCTAAGAGAAGAATTCCTACACTACCTAACTCAGAACATGGTGAGAATCAAATGAAATGCAAGAGCAATCTATATACTACAGCCTATTTTAGACCCTTATTAATATCGCTTTTTTGTTCAAGCCACTGTTGGCTCTCACCTGAGCTACCGCACCAGCCTCCTAACTGGTCTCCCTCTCTGCTTCCTTCCACCCTTACAGTCTATTCTCACACAGTAGCTGGTCTGATCTCCCTCCACCCTCTCTACCCCCCTTCCCTTTTTCTAAGAATTAACATCATTCCCCTGCATAGAATCCTTCAATGGTTTCCCATGACAATTAGACTAAAATTCATATTTTTCTGTCAAGGCCCACTAGGCATACAAGGTCTTAATCCCCCATATTCCTCCTGGCATTCATTCACTCAGCTGCAGCCACCCATCTTTCTGTCCTTGGCACGCATCAAGCATATTCCCTTCTTAGGAACTGCACAGAAGCCTCTTCTCCCACAGCCTCACATGGCTCTCTGAGGACTGCTCATGGGTCGCTTAAGGAGAGAAGCTGTCTTTAACCACCCCTTGTAAAACTGTCCTCCTCCCCAGCCCATTACACCTTCATTTTCTTTCTTAGTGTTCTCACCTGATGTTATTCTTGTGTCGTCAGCCCCCAGGCACCTCTAGAAAGTAAGGACCTGAGTTAGGATACGGGTTTTGTCTTGTCTAACCACTGTTTGTCCTGCCTCTGGAATGGTGCCTAATAATCATGTTTCAGTGTACCCAAAACCAGTTAAGTTTCTCCCAATTTTCCCACATCATCTAAGATTTCTTCTAATGCTGTCTTTTGATGTGTTTGTCACCTAAGACCAGAGTTAATTTCAGATCTCTTAGAGTAGTAGTTTAGTTACTCAGAATCAAAGACACAAGACAGGTTACCAAGAACCACGAAAACCTAAAAGAGGAAATCTAATGTTCAGTGAAAAATCAATGGTAACTTTAATTTGGGAAAAGAACATTTAATGTTAAAATACCTTTACTACAAAATGACTCACCCTATGAATTTAATGAAGTCGTAAGTCAAAGTGTACAATCAGAATGCTATAGGGAAGTATCAATACAATGCATCAGTTTTTATCTGTGTCCCCTGAATAAAGCATTATAATGGGATTATAAAAGATGCTCAACCATAAAGGCTGGGTAAATGAATTATGCTCCAACCATTCGATGGCACAGTAAACAGTTGGTAAAAGGCAGGCTGTAGAGCTATGCGCAGTTGCATGGAAATACATCACCCTGGAGCACTCTCTAGGTGTCAGCACAGTTCCAGGAGCTTCATGTCGTTACTTTTCTTTATAACAGAAAGTTACAAAGTGGCACAGAAAGAACAATCCCATCTTTGTAAAATAAACACAATGTTATGTTTATATGCATACAAAAGGTTCAGGAAGAATCAACACCAAAATAGTAATAAAAATTCTGGATATTCTGAGTGTGAGTGAAGGACTTTTCTGTGTTTTCTAAATCTTTTACATCAAATGTTTATTAATACTGTCACCAAAAAAAGGAAAGATCTGTCGCTCAGAGGTTTTTCCACATCATATTGCCAATTCCTTCCCTACCCACTCTTCAGGGGGATGGGAGGTAGGGGTCACTTGAGAGAGCACCTTTCACCAGAAAATTAGCAAAGCTCCTAAGGTCAGAACATAAAGGCTGTATGAAAAGTTGATGAATAAAAATAAAATCAGAGAATAGGACCGTAGCATCTTATTTTCTATTATGACACTACCATCAGTTATATTAGATATACTGTTAAAGACAAAGTAGTAAACAATTCTTTTGAGTCTATCCGAAATCTATACTACGTTCTTAGGAGTTACTTTTTTGAGATGGCTTGAAGAAATCATGTTCTTCTCCAATGTTTCTGAAGAACAAGACAGAGCATCATTTATGTACGATTTTCTCTAAGTAACCAAATAATTCTTCACTGTAGAAAAGCCAAAATGTTTTATATCTGAGTAGGTATTTCTCAGTTTCCAGGGAAACTGATACAAAATTGTCTGAAATAAAGACATTAAGAGCAAACTTCCAATGTGCCTGTGCTTTATATTTGGTGTTCTGACCTTGTTTCTATGGAAACTTAATTAATAGGCAAATGCTGAAATTGAGGTTTCTCTTATCACTTTATTGAATGCCCCCCCCAAAAAGACAAATTGAAATGAAATTTTAACAATCATGTTAAACATAAAAAGGTAAATTCTGTACTCATGAACTCTATTTTTCCAGTTCCTGATTTAGCACTCCTTCCTTATCATACATAGTCGTATGCTAAATGCTTAGTACCTTACCTGCCCGCTTACCAGCTTCCCCTAATGTCCCTCTGTCCAGGGCATTCTCGGCTTCAATTGGATTTCACCAGAACAAACTCTTTAAATTATATCAACGTGTTTACCTGACTGATAAATTTAGGCTATTTCATGACTTCTACTTTTATTCATATCCATTGCAATGTATGTACAGACAGAGAATGGAGAGGTAAATGTTGCTTCTGAGTTGTGTACAATAAACTGGAATGGCAATAATCAAAACTGGAGTATGCTGAGATAGGCCTAACTTATGGATAAATTATAAAATATAAGGTGCACTCTAAACAGTTTCTTAAGCATCCCAAGAACTGAATTTGGCATATCTACCACCTCCCAAGTCTGTCTCTTTTGTTCAGTAGCTGTGTTACACAGTCATTTCAGATCTCTAAGTCTTGGCTTCTTCATCGGCAACAGAGGGAGAATATATACGGGCCTTATTTGTAGATGGAAGGGCCAAGTGAAATACACAAGAAAATGCATTGTAAATCTTAAAAGAATTCTATAAAGGTCCAATTTTCGTCTCTCATCCTACATTAGCCAACTACTAACTGTTTTTAAAAATCATTTAGAGGCTTACCTTATAGCAACAAGCAGAGCAGTTTTCACAAGTACTTACATGCTTTGTGTTTAAAGCTACAATTAATTCACATAATTTGTTCATTCTTTCACAATATCTAACTATTCTGAAAAGGGAGTACTCTCCACTTACAAAGCCACGTCCATCATAAGGGTGAATCCACAGGCTTAATTATTCTAACTTTTAAAGAAATTAAATAAACCCAACTAAAATTTAAATAGAAGAGCTGTAAGACATTTCGTCTATGAAATAATGAAATAATCTCTGGCATTTAAATGAAACAAATGGGCCAGTGGGGCTTTAACATCTTTATGATACAATGTTTTATACTTCAAAGAACAGTCTTTATTAAAGTGCCACTATGCTACCCAGAAATTTTTTTTTTTTAACCTAGAGCCATCCCTTTCCAAAATTCTAGAGGCAAAAATCAAACATTTCCTCTCTTCTCTCTCTCCTCTCCTCCCCGACAACACCCACCCCCAGCCACTTAGCCTTCAGAACTTTTACCTGAACATTCTTAAAGTTAAATAGTATTCTACTGGGGGCGGGGGGGCGGAGGAGGGAGCCATGGAGACATTTTTCTGCAGGATGGATGTGGTATGTTAACTCCCAAACCTTTATATCACAAATGACAATCTGAATTTGTTTTTTCTCCTTTGAAACTTCTGTCCAGCAGTCTCAGGAACCACCTCACCGCTCCCTTAGAACAGGCAACGTGCAAAAGAAGTCGGTTAAGGCTGTGCAGCTGAAGACATACTTGTGTCAAAGTGGGAATTTAAAAGTAATCAGAACTCCATGGGGTCTCCTTTGGTAAAGAAAAAAAACCCAACAACTATTCTCTGCAGCCATGGCAGTAACGTTTCACACCGTTCACAGTTATTTTAAGCCCCTCTCCCACCATTTTCTTTCCTATCGTGTTCAAATTATAGTTAGAAGGGATAAAGTAGCTTCTATCAGGGCGACTGAAAACATTAAAATCCAAAGAATTTTAGTTAAGAACACCATACTGACTCTGTCCATCTCTATTTTGAATTTAAATGACAAATCCTCTAATGTTTGTCTTAATTGTCTCGAGTATCAACTACCTTAACGAATAGAAGTCTATCATCAGGCCCTTACCTAGTTCCTTCGCTTAGGTACCATCTGGATAGGGAGACGGGATGGATACGCCGAAGTTAGAGTATTTAAGTTTTCATTAAGAAAAGAGAGAATACACCAGAAAGTCTCTGCTAAGTCCCACGAGATGTTAAATAGAACCACGAACAGGAAGGGCCGCGGATTGGAGGGTCTCAGGCCGGGCTGGGAAATGGGAACGGGGGAAAGAATTGGGCATTCGGGTAGGGAAGAGGGAAGGAGACTGGCCGGACGCGACTGGTAAAGAATAAGGGGTGGGGATGCCAAGCAGAGCCAGCCTTCGTCCCCGGTGCCCAGCCCTGGGAGAGCCAACTCCGGGCAAGAAGGAGCCCTAGGCGGCGTCTCCCTCCCGGGGGACCCTGGGGGCGGCGGAGGCCAGAGGTAGGCCCGAGAGCAGACGGCGCCGACCCCGCGAGGGGCGAGGCGCGCCCGCCGCTTCTTACCTTCGGGCATCTCCCGGTCGCTGATGTGCTGCAGGTGGTGGCCTTCGCCACCTGCGAAATCCAACTCGGCGGGTTCCACGGTAGCCGCCGCCGGAGCTACTGCCACCGCGTTCCCGGCCGCCGCCTTGTAGACCTCAAACTCGTAGTCCGGCTTCGCTGACCCCCTGCGCCGGCCCACCTTGGGGCTGGCATTGGGGCACAGGCAACAAGACAGCGAGTTCCCCATGGGGCGCCTTCACTCCTCGCCGCCGCCGCCTCCGCTCGTCCCCCGACTCCGCTGAGCTCAGAAGCCGCCCCCTCCCCCAACAATGGCGCGGCGGGCACTGGCAGCCCCAGGCTATGCCGGGGCTGTGCCGCACATGCAGACGCGACTTCGCCCGCCGCTCTCCTGTCCGCCCAGCCGCCGGGCCCCGGGCAGGGGCCCGGCCCCGGCCGCACCCCCGCCGCCGCCGCCTCCCCGGAGCCAACTAGTCTGTGAGGGCGGTGACCAGACCGGCTTATTTAAAAGGGGTGGGAACCAGACAAGCGCTGAGACGCGCAACCACTGCAGGGAGAGAGCGCAGCCGGAGCTCCTCCTCCTTCCGCCGCCGCCTCCCAACTGAAAGTAGCTAGCTCGGCCGGCCCTTGCCTACCGGAATGTGTCCTTCGGTCACCTGGTTACGACGGACCAATCACGACCAGAGTTCCCTCAGAGCGCAGGCATGTGACTCACAATGCCCCGCCCCCGCCCGCGGCTGCCCCGCCCCCCGAGCGGCGCGCCCCGGACTCTGGTTTCCATTCATCTCTCGCGCTCCAAGCTTTCCGGTCCTGTGGGAAGCGCCGCGTTTGTTTTTTTTTGTTGTTGTTTTGTTTTGTTTTTTTTTTTGTTTTTTTATACTGCAGGTTCTTATTAGGCATCAGTTTTATACACATCAGTGTATACATGTCAATCCCAATCCCCCAATTCAGCACACCACCATCCCCACCTCACCACAGTTTTCCCCCCTTGGTGTCCATATGTCCATTCTCTACATCTGAGTCTCAACTTCTGCCCTGCAAACTGGCTCATCTGTACCATTTTTCTAGGTTCCACATACATGCATTAATATACGATATTTGTTTTTCTCTTTCTGACTTACTTCACTCTGTATGACAGTCTCTAGATCCATCCACGTCTCAACAAATGACTCAATTTTGTTCCTTTTTATGGCTGAGTAATATTCCATTGTATATATGTACCACATCTTCTTTATCCATTCGTCTGTTGATGGGCATTTAGGTTGCTTCCATGACCTGGCTATTGTAAATAGTGCTGCAATGAACATTCGGGTGCATGTGTCCTTTTGAATTACGGTTTTCTCTGGGTATATGCCCAGTAGTGGGATTGCTGGGTCATATGGTAATTCTATTTTTAGTTTTTTAAGGAACCTCCATATTGTTCTCCATAGTGGCTGTATCAATTTACATTCCCACCAACAGTGCAAGAGGGTTCCCTTTTCTCCACACCCTCTCCAGCATTTGTTGTTTGTAGATTTTCTGATGATGCCCATTCTAACAGGAGTGAGGTGATACCTCATTGTAGTTTTGATTTGCATTTCTCTAATAATTAGTGATGTTGAGCATCTTTTCATGTGCTTCGTGGCCGTCTGTATGTCTTCTTTGGAGAAATGTCTATTTAGGTCTTCTGCCCATTTTTGGATTGGGGTGTTTGTTTCTTTGATATTGAGCTGAATGAGCTGTTTATATATTTTGGAGATTAATCCTTTGTCCGTTGATTCATTTGCAAATATTTTCTCCCATTCTGAGGGTTGTCTTTTTGTCTTGTTTATGGTTTCCTTTGCTGTGCAAAAGCTTTGAAGTTTCATTAGGTCCCACTTGTTTATTTTTGTTTTTATTTCCATTACTCTAGGAGGTGGATCAAAAAAGATCTTGCTGTGATTTATGTCAAAGAGTGTTCTTCCTATGTTTTCCTCTAAGAGTTTTATAGTGTCCAGTCTTATATTTAGGTCTCTAATCCATTTTGAGTTTATTTTTGTGTATGGTGTTAGGGAGTATTCTAATTTCATTCTTTTACATGGAGCTGTCCAGTTTTCCCAGCACCACTTATTGAAGAGACTGTCTTTTCTCCATTGTATATCTTTGCCTCTTTTGTCATAGATTAGTTGACCATAGGTGCGTGGGTTAATCTCTGGGCTTTCTATCTTGTTCCATTGATCTATGTTTCTGTTTTTGTGCCAGTACCATATTGTCTTGATTACTGTAGCTTTGTAGTATAGTCTGAAGTCAGGGAGTCTGATTCCTCCAGCTCCATTTTTTTGCCTCAAGACTGCTTTGGCTATTCGGGGTCTTTTGTGTCTCCATACAAATTTTAAGATGATTTGTTCTAGCTCCGTAAAAATTGCCATTGGTAATTTGATAGGGATTGCATTGAATCTGTAGATTGCTTTGGGTAGTATACTCATTTTCACAATGTTGATTCTTCCAATCCAAGAACATGGTATATCTCTCCATCTGTTGGTATCATCTTTAATTTCTTTTATCAGTGTCTTATAGATTTCTGCATACAGGTCTTTTGTCTCCCTAGGTAGGTTTATTCCTAGGTATTTTATTCTTTTTGTTGCAATGGTAAATGGGAGTGTTTCCATAATTTCTCTTTCAGATTTTTCATCATTAGTGTATAGGAATGCAAGAGATTTCTGTGCATTAATTTTGTAACCTGCAACTTTACCATATTCATTAATTAGCTCTAGCAGTTTTCTGGTGGCAGTTTTAGGATTCTCTATGTATAGTATCATGTCATCCGCAAACAGTGACAGTTTTACTTCTTCTTTTCCAATTTGGATTCCTTTTATTTCTTTTTCTTCTCTGATTGCCGTGGCTAGGACTTCCAGAACTATGTTGAATAATAGTGGTGAGAGTGGACATCCTTGTCTCATTCCTGATCTTAGAGGAAATGCTTTCAGTTTTTCACCATTGAGAATGATGTTTGCTGTGGGTTTGTCACATATGGCCTTTATTATGTTGAGGTAGGTTCCCTCTATGCCCACTTTCTGGAGAGTTTTTATCGTAAATGGGTGTTGAATTTTGTCAAAAGCTTTTTCTGCATCTATTGAGATGATCATATGGTTTTTATTCTTCAATTTGTTAATATGGTGTATCACATTGATTGATTTGCGTATATTGAAGAATCCTTGCATCCCTGGGATAAATCCCACTTGATCGTGATGTATGATCCTTTTAATGTGTTGTTGGATTCTGTTTGCTAGTATTTTGTTGAGGATTTTTGCATCTATATTCATCAGTGATATTGGTCTGTAATTTTCTTTTTTTGTAGTGTCTTTGTCTGGTTTTGGTATCAGGGTGATGGTGGCCTCATAGAATGAGTTTGGGAGTGTTCCTTCTTCTGCAATTTTTTGGAAGAGTTTGAGAAGGATGGGTGTTAGCTCTTCTCTAAATGTTTGATAGAATTCACCTGTGAAGCCATCTGGTCCTGGACTTTTGTTTGTTGGACGATTTTTAATCACAGTTTCAATTTCATTACTTGTGATTGGTCTCTTCATATTTTCTGTTTCTTCCTGATTCAGTCTTGGAAGGTTATACCTTTCTAAGAATTTGTCCATTTCTTCCAGGTTGTCCATTTTATTGGCATAAAGTTGCTTGTAGTAGTCTCTTAGGATGTTTTGTATTTCTGTGGTGTCTGTTGTAACTTCTCCTTTTTCGTTTCTGATTTTATTGATTTGAGTCCTCTCCCTCTTTTTCTTGATGAGTCTGGCTAATGGCTTATCAATTTTGTTTATCTTCTCAAAGAACCAACTTTTAGTTTTATTGATCTTTGCTATTGTTTTCTTTGTTTCTATTTCATTTATTTCTGCTCTGATCTTAATGATTTCTTTCCTTCTGCTAACTTTGGGTTTTGTTTGTTCTTCTTTCTCTAGTTTCTTTAGGTGTAAGGTTAGATTGTTTACTTGAGATTTTTCTTGTTTCTTTAGGTAGGCTTGTATAGCTATAAACTTCCCTCTTAGAACCGCTTTTGCTGCATCCCATAGGTTTTGGGTCGTCGTGTTTTCATTGTCATTTGTCTCTAGGTATTTTTTTATTTCCTGTTTGATTTCTTCAGTGATCTCTTGGTTATTTAGTAACGTATTGTTTAGCCTCCATGTGTTTGTCTTTTTTACGTTTTTTTCCCTGTAATTCATTTCTAATCTCATAGCGTTGTGGTCAGAAAAGATGCTTGATATGATTTCAATTTTCTTAAATTTACTGAGGCTTGATTTGTGACCCAAGATGTGATCTATCCTGGAGAATGTTCCGTGCGCACTTGAGAAGAACGTGTAATCTGCCGTTTTTGGATGGAATGTCCTATATATATCAATTAAATCTATCTGGTCTATTGTGTCATTTAAAGCTTCTGTTTCCTTATTTATTTTCATTTTGGATGATCTGTCCATTGGTGTAAGTGAGGTGTTAAAGTCCCCCACTATGATTGTGTTACTGTCGATTTCCTCTTTTATAGCTGTTAGCAGTTGCCTTATGTATTGAGGTGCTCCTATGTTGGGTGCATATATATTTATAATTGTTATATCTTCTTCTTGGATTGATCCCTGGATCATTATGTAGTGTCCTTCCTTGTCTCTTGTAACATTCTTTATTTTAAAGTCTATTTTATCTGATATGAGTATAGCTACTCCAGCTTTCTTTTGATTTCCATTTGCATGGACTATCTTTTTCCATCCCCTCACTTTCAGTCTGTATGTGTCCCTAGGTCTGAAGTGGGTCTCTTGTAGACAGCATATATATGGGTCTTGTTTTTTTATCCATTCAGCCAGTCTATGTCTTTTGGTTGGGGCATTTAATCCATTCACGTTTAAGGTAATTATCGATATGTATGTTCCTATGACCATTTTCTTAATTGTTTTGGGTTTGTTTTTGTAGGTCCTTTTCTTCTCTTGTGTTTCCCACTTAGAGAAGTTCCTTTAGCATTTGTTGTAGAGCTGGTTTGGTGGTGCTGAATTCTCTTAGCTTTTGCTTGTCTGTAAAGCTTTTGATTTCTCCATCGAATCTGAATGAGATCCTTGCCGGGTAGAGTAATCTTGGTTGTAGGTTCTTCCCTTTCATCACTTTAAGTATATCATGCCACTCCCTTCTGGCTTGCAGAGTTTCTGCTGAGAAATCAGCTGTTAACCTTGTGGGAGTTCCCTTGTATGTTATTTGTCGTTTTTCCCTTGCTGCTTTCAGTAATTTTTCTTTGTCTTTAATTTTTGCCACTTTGATTACTATGTGTCTCGGCGTGTTTCTCCTTGGGTTTATTCTGTATGGGACTCTCTGCGCTTCCTGGACTTGGGTGGCTATTTCCTTTCCCATGTTAGGGAAGTTTTCGACTATAATCTCTTCAAATATTTTCTCTGGTCCTTTCTCTCTCTCTTCTCCTTCTGGGACCCCTATAATGCGAATGTTGTTGCGTTTAATGTTGTCCCAGAGGTCTCTTAGGCTGTCTTCATTTCTTTTCATTCTTTTTTCTTTAGTCTGTTCTGCAGCAGTGAATTCCACCATTCTGTCTTCCAGGTCACTTATCCGTTCTTCTGCCTCAGTTATTCTGCTATTGATTCCTTCTAGTGTAGTTTTCATTTCAGTTATTGTATTGGTCATCTCTGTTTGTTTGTTCTTTAATTCTTCTAGGTCTTTGTTAATCATTTCTTGCATCTTCTCAATCTTTGCCTCCACTCTTATTCCGAGGTCCTGGATCATCTTCACTATCATTATTCTGAATTCTTTTTCTGGAAGGTTGCCTATCTCCACTTCATTTAGTTGTTTTTCTGGGGTTTTTTCTTGTTCCTTCATCTGGTACATAGCCCTCTGCCTTTTCATCTTCTCTGTCTTTCTGTAACTGTGGTTTTTGGTCCACAGGCTGCAGGATTGTAGTTTTTCTTGCTTCTGTTCTCTGCCCTCTGGTGGTTGAGGCTATCTAAGAGGCTTGATGGGAGGCTCTGGTGGTGGGTAGAGCTGACTGTTGCTGTGGCGGTCAGAGCTCAGTAAAAACGCCGCGTTTGTTAATCGAAGCCGTCCTGAGTCAGTGGGCTCTGTAGAAAGCCCCTGTTCGTAAAATGCCAGTTCAGTTAGCAACTCGGTTTCACCGGGTCGACAGTTGACTCATTTGATGTATCGCTCAACGAACTTAGTTTCACCCCAATTTTTGACCGTTTTTTATAACTGAATGCTCCTCCTGTCTTGCCTTCCAAAGAGTGTTAGTTTCCGCCTACAGTTTAACCATAGCAACCCCCGGGGCCCTGGTCCTACTCTCAATAAAGAGCTGTGGCTGTGTCTTGAATGAGACTCGAGGACACATCACCCCTCCACTTCCTCATCAGTAAATTAGGTACCGAACTCCTCCCTCCCACCTCTGAGGCGCTGGGATTCAGCAACTCGCTTTTCTCGCCTGTTTCTCTCTTCCACGGCAGGAGTTTCCAGGTTTCCCTACTTTAGCCAACAACAACGCATAAAGCACGATTTTCTCATACAAACTTGAGAGTCACAAAGTGAAGTACCACGGTCTTGATTTGATGAAGATGATAACGATAGTTAACATTTGGCAAACACTATGCGCCCGCCCCCGTTCCAAGTGAGGTACTCATTTAACCCTCGGGAACAAAATCCTCAGAAACCTTCATTTTACAGATTTTACAGAAGCTAAGTAACGTTCCCAAGGTCACATGATTGCTCAGGGGTGTGGCCAGGATTTGATCCCTGATTGTGTGGATCCCCAAAGGCACCTTATTGTGATCATCAGAAAATAAAGGTAGAAGTCAAATTTGGTTGGAAGTGGCATAGTGTATCAGGATTTTCTTTTTTTAAGGAGGAGCAATTTTTTGATGTGGATTTTAAAATACTTTCCCTTCATTCAACATTGATTAGTCCCTCCTACATGCCAGGCACCCGTGTGTGAAAAATAGTCCTGCCCTCAGTGACCTCAGGCACGGTGAGAAAACAAAGGCTTAGAAAGCCCAATAGTCTGAGGTCACACTGCTGCAAAGTACTTAAACCTGAAATTCAAACCTAGATCTATTAACCCCAAGTAGATGCTGGGGTAAAGAGCTTGGTTTTCTTCCCAGAAACATGAGAGCCATTGAATGTTGTGAAGTTAAGGAGTCACTATCAGGTGGTTTGTAGTGAGGTCACGCTTGAGAATAAGTAGGACTGATGGAAGCAACAAAACCCATTAAGAGACTTTATATTCATCTAAGAGAGGAGTGAGGGTTCAAACTAAAGGCAGTGGCAGAGATTGAAGTGGAGGGAAAGGATCTGAGGTCATTTGGGAGGTAGAATAGAAGTGCTCAGTGACTAGATATGGAGCGGGAAGGGGAAAAGAGAAGCAAAAATGGCTGCTAGGGTTCTGGCTTAGGGAACTATGTAGAGTGTGGTTACTTTTTCTTAGATAGTGCAGGAAAAGGAAGAGGTTTGGGAAGGAAGATCATTTTGGCTTCTGTTAAGCGGAACATGGAAATGGAGCTCTCTGGTTGAAAGTAAGCCTCTGCAGGCTAAGTCCATTTTGTGATATCCCAACTTATGTTTTCAAAAATAACACATTAAATCAATTTAAAAATGTGATTGGGGAAATTCCCTAATGTTGACAGCTAAGAATATCACATTTTTCATGGAGCAACTTGGAATCTATGGTTTTAGTAAATGAGGCATCCTATGTAAAATAAAACTGGTAAATGAGAGCTCTACCCACCACCAGAGCCTCCCATCAAGCCTCTTAGATAGCCTCAACCACCAGAGGGCAGACAGCAGAAGCAAGAAAAACTACAATCCTGCAGCCTGTGGATCAAGAAACACAGTTAGAGAAAGATAGACAAGATGAAAAGGCAGAGGGCTATGTACCAGATGAAGGAACAAGAAAAAACCCCAGAAAAACAACTAAATGAAATGGAGATAGGCAACTGCCGCTGACCGGCTGCAGAAAGCTAGAAGTTCCTGGCGGTGAGGGGTAAGGAACTGAAAAGCACCAGTATGGGGTCAGAAGGGCCAAGACAACTGATGGTTGCAAGGCAAGTTTATTCAAAGAGCATGAATGTATATATAGGTTTAGTACGGAACCAATATCAGACAATACATCAGTAAACCTTGTATTTCCACATAATTCCGTCGCCACTATCTATGCGCCACTATCTATGCGCCACTATCTATGCACCACTATCTATGCACCACTATCTATGCGTCAGCATGCCTTATGGGCCATTCTTTGGAGATACAGACTTCCCCCTCAGGGCAGCACGTCCTTCTTCTGGGGAACAACCAGGGGCTCTTAGATGCAGAGCAGGCACCTGGAGCGAAACTAGCCGCAAGCCATTTTCCTTTTTTACGCTCAATACCGCAGCGTCAGGAGTGCATACCAAGAGAAGTTCTCCGGAAAGCAGAAAGCTGAATAAGCTTACAGCTTGGGGGCCACCACAACAAATGACACTCATAGTTGGCTCTTTCTGCATGTTTCTGACCCTCTGTTCTGGGGCAGCTCACTCTGGTGGGTCCTTCAGGGGAGGAGCTTGCCATGTGGTCACAGTCTTCGGCGTTGGGCTGAGAACTCTTAAGACAGTAGAGCCCGTGGTGTCCGATTAGCTCTGCCCAGCCTCATGAGGAGAAGGGCCTGGCCTGCGTCTCCTGATGTTCCAAAGATGGCTCTCCTGAGGACAAAGCAGGACGGGCTGGAGGGCAGATGCCACTGGTAGAAAGAGCTGTGGCCAGAAGGGGTTTTGCATAGTAATCCAGCACTTGGTCCATTTTCATTCTCCTGCCGTTCAGAGGCCTGGCCCCCGGGTCTGCTTTCACTGTGCTGTTAGTGTCACAGAAACAATACTTTGAGTAAGGAAGAGAGAGCTACAAAGGCACAAAGATCTTTCATATTTGCTTTACACATGCCCTCCCCTGAGCTACCTGCAGACAGGTTTAATATGGGGATCTCTCAGAGCAGGTGCAATAGCAGACAAGGATAGATGGGGAAAGAGAGGGAGGGAGGGAGGAGGGGAGGGAGGAGGGGAGGGAGGGAAGGAGAGGAATGAAAAGTCCCGCTTCTGAGAAAAGAGTTCTTTACAGCCAGATCAAACACAAAACTAGAGGAGCAGCAAACAGGACGATTTTTATTCTCATTCAACTCTCACAGGAGATAGGAACGCACATGCTAAAACAGCATTTGCCGGTGTAAGAGCTCACAGTTTTCCACAAAGTCTTTACCCGACAGGATTGTGCAGTTGAGTTGATCTACAAGTGGTTCATAAAGAGCTCCCCCCTCACCCCGCCACACACACGGAAAAGCCAAGTTTCATAACGCCATGACCCTGATCCCTGAAAAGCCCCCTGGAGGCTGACCGTCAGGCCTCCTGCCTGAAGGTGGTTCATCCCAGGGCGGCTGCAGGCTGCACGCGGGCTCAGTGTGCTCTGGCCACAGGCGGCTGTCCAAGCCCATGCAGCTGCTCTCCTCCCCGCCCAGGTGGGGGGACCCTCCAGGCCACCTGGGGTAGCGCTCCCTCTTGGGGACCCTAAGCATCCAACAGAACTGGAGGGGCCTGTGCTGGGCAACCAGCTGGCTGGAGGGAGGGCATAGCTGGTGTTCTGTCATGGTCTTCCTTGGCCCTTTGTTCTCCCAGCTCAAAGCTTTCGTGATGGAGAAGCCGTCCCCATCTTTAGGGGGAGATCTGGTCATTAGAGCCCGGGAGGAGGAAGCCCTTCGCTTCCTGCGGACCTTGCAGCTTTGATGTCACTTAGGTTTCTGTTGAACACCTGGATTTGGATGCAGTTGGAGGAGTGCACTTAGGGATTGGAAGTCATCCAGGAATTTCAAGCAATCAGATGCACCCGGAATGTTAGTAGTTTAAATCAAGGTTTGACAAATTACAGCTCATGGGCTAATCCAGCCCTCGTCCTATTTTTATACGGCCAGCAAGCTAAGAGTGGTTTCTATATTTTTAAAAAGTTGTAAAACAAACAAACAAGAATATGCAAGAGAGACATATATGACCTGCATAGCCTAAAATACTTACTATGTGTCCTTATGTGATTTACAGAATCAGCTTGCCAGCCCCTGGTAAATGAAGGAGCTAGAGATGATAAAACGTCTAAAGTTCACGAGGAAAGGTAAAGACAGTGAATCCCTGGTGGCAAGCATTCACCTTCACTGGAGAATGACACTAGCTGAGCAGGCGCGTGGCTCCCCGCTCACCTGACGGTGCCCGGCCTGCTTATTATAGGGCGACGAGGGCGAAGTTTCCTAGATGGAAACTGCACAACACGGAGGGATGTGATGGATAGTTTTATGTCGACTTGGCTGGGGCATGGTACCCAGATATTTGGTCAGTCGTAGCTGGATGTTGCTGTGATGTCATATTTCAGATGAGATTAACATTTAAACCAGGAGACTTTGAGAAAAGCAGATTGCCCGCCATAATCTGGTTGCATCTCATCCAATTAGTTGAAGGCCTTAAGAGAAAAAAGATTGACCAGCCCCCCCACCCCCCGGGGGAAAAGGGAATTCTGCAGCAGACGGTGTTTGGATGGTCTTTCAGCATCTCCAGCCCACCAACCCACCCTGCTGATTTTAGGCTGCCTAGCCTCTGCCATCACATGAATCAATTCCTTAAAATAACTCTCTCTCTCTCTGTCTCACACAAACACGCACACACATACACGCACATACCTACTCGTGTGTGTGTGTGTGTGTGTGTGTGTGTGTGTGTGTGTGTGTGTATTCTATTTCTCTGGAGAACCCTGACTACTACCAGGGGGCTGACCTATATACAAATCTTGATAAAAAACGCTCTCTGGTTACAAGCAAGGCCTCGGTGAGACTTGTTCCCATGGTACAAGTCCATCGAGGTCAATAAACAGCCCCAAATGTCTGCAAGTCAAACTAGACTCTGCTTTTTCTGTGTTTCCTAAGACTCCGCATGGGGCTGAAGACACACAGAAGTCAGGCTCCTGGCGGCCGCAACACTCTCTGCCCAGGGCTCCCCCCGCCCCGTTCTTTGGACACATCGCCAAGGCTCTGGAAGAGTACTCAGGGCAGGGCTCATATATGAGGGTCCCAAGGTTGGCGGCGGCCCTCTGGCTCTGATCACCAACTTTCCTCCCACTTAGGAGGTAGTGCAGTGATGGAGACAAAACAGGGCTGGGCTGTCCTAGCTCAGGAGCCCGAAAGGAGACTCTGAGGCCGAGCTTAGCAAGCAGGAGTTTTCCTGGGCAGTGCTCTTGGGGCCAACACCTTTGCTGGGCGAGTGCGGGAAGCAGGGCTGGGCGGAGGGAGCAGGTGAGCCTCGATGCCACCCCGCAGAGGCATCCGGCAATCCTGCGGGGAGCTGTGCCGCTGGGAAGCCCTTCAGAGTTGTTCCCGTTACAGAGAGGGGGTCAGGCCTTCCTACCCACTCAGTGACCACTCGTCTCTCTCCCCAGCGAGGCTGCCCAGGAAGAGGATGTGGTCTTGGCTGCAGGCAATTCCCAGAGAGGACTGAGCTGTGAGCCAGAAGGTGTTGGGAGAACGGGAGACTCTGTCCTGGAGGGGAGTCTGAAGGAGGCAGCCGGCATTCACTACAGTGAGCTCAGCAAATAGCTTCCCAGTGGAGCCACCTTCCTTATCTGCAGCTCCACTTTCCCTGGGCTTCACCAACCTATGCAGACAGATGGGGTCCTAGCAGCGGAAACAGCCTGAATTTGCAGCACCTCTCTCAAATGCACGTAACTCAGATGCCTCCAGGTCTTACCCGCTGGCGTCTGTCAATGTCACATCTGTAGCACTGACCAAACCCACCATTTGTTTGATGAGCAGAGATTCCAGTGTTTGGGGCGGCAGATGAACTCTCCAGTCATTCCCTCTAGAAGCCCCTGGCAGAGTGGGCAGGGGAGAAGGTTTCACATACGATAGAACCACTGCCTCTATCTCCGGTCCAACCCTCCTTCTGTTCTGTGCACTCTCTTACTGAGCTGCCCATGGGCTTCTAGCCATGCCTACTCATGCCCAATGCCTGGGCCACTTCTGACCATCTCACCCTCTTCCACCCCACCTCTGGCCAGCAGGAAATTTCCATCCTTGCCCTTCTCCTGACCAGCTGCTTCAGAAGGGTTGCTGGGTTTCAAGTGACAGCTCTCTCATTGATGTCCCAGCCGGTCACCTTCCTGGATCACAGGGTCTTGGGGGGGGGGGGGGCGGGGGGCGTGGTCAGGCCAGCCTCAGGTCATATCTGGAATGTGTACACACATCTCAGGCCCTGCTGCCAAGGCTGATCCACGCTGCTGGACCTTTGCTACGGCCACTGTGACTTCCTCACCGAAGGCTCACTCCATCTTCCAAGTCACCCAACTTTGGGGAACCCATTCCATCAGATCGTTCTCTATGTCTGAACCCTGATTATGAGCTGGCTTTAAGTTTTTCCCACTAGACTCTTAGGATGTGTCTGAACATTTATTTTTCTGTCCAGAACTTTCCAAGAGAGTCGAGAAGCTTCCTCTCATTTCTTGACAATTGAAAAGTACCCACTCATGGCAAGCAGGGGAACTCTGAGGGGTTTTGCTATTTAATTCCAGAACCATACTAAGAGAATCATGACAACGTAGCCCAAAATGACAGCACACAAGACAACTGGTGTCCTTTCAAGGTCTGTTTGACAAAGGGATAGAAGAAATGCTTTGGAAATGCACATTTAAAAGTGTCCCACCTAGGGACTTCCCTGGCGGTCCAATGGTTATGACTCCATGCTTCCACTGCAGGGGGCACAGTTTCTATCCCTGGTCAGGGAACTAAGATCCCACATCCCATATGCCGCGTGGCGTGGCCAAAAAAAAAAAAGTGTCCCACCTACACTTGGATGATGGCCCAGCTCCACTGGTCACCCTCAGCATGATCTAGACTGGGATGACCACAGCTGTGTGGGTCAGAAGAGCTGGATTCTTACTCTGGCTTATCCTTTCTTTGCTGTGTGCACCTGTCCTACCTGGGCCTCAACTTCCTCATTTGTAAAATGGAGATACGGCAGCCTTGACTACCAGAGTGTAACCTTGGATGTCAAGTGAGGTGATGTCTGTGAAGAAATTTGTCAGGTATGAGTTACACAGATGTGGAGACCAAGATGGCTGTGAAACTCACTGCCTTCATCAAGAATGCCTGGGCCGAGGAGCCGGAACTGTCCCATCCTTCACCATTTGGGCCTCGCTATAATTCTGCCCACACTCGGCCCCTACACCATGTACAATGTCTTGGTCAACCAGGCCACACCCTACAGCCACCCAGAGCTCCTCCGAGATGATGGGAACGTGCTCAGTACCCCCAGGACACCAAGGCCCAGCTTGGAGTGGAAGGAGGAAGTGTGAGCACCCCGTCCTCAGTGGCCCCCAATAAAAATGTGAAAACGGAATAAATAAATAAATTACACACAGAAAACAAACTAGTGAATATAACAAAAAAGAAACAGACTCACAGATACAGAGAAGAAACTAGTGGTTATTGGTGGGGAGAGGCAAGGGGGGGAGGGACAAGATAGGGGTAGGGGATTATGAGGTACAAACTACTGTGTATAAAGTAAGTAAGCTACAAAGATATATTGCGCAACACAGGGAATATAGCCAATATTTTATAATAACTATAAATGGACTATAACGTTTAAAAATTGTGAATCGCTTTGTTATATACCTGAAACTTACATAATACTGTACATCATACCTCAATTAAAAAAACAGGGGCTTCCCTGGTGGCGCAGTGGTTGAGAGTCTGCCTGCCAATGCAGGGGACATGGGTTTGAGCCCTGGTCTGGGAAGATCCCACATGCCGCAGAGCAACTAGGCCCGTGAGCCACAACTACTGAGCCTGCGCGTCTGGAGCCTGTGCTCCGCAACAAGAGAGGCCGCGATAGTGAGAGGCCCGCGCACCGCGATGAAGAGTGGCCTCCGCTTGCCACAACTAGAGAAAGCCCTCGCACAGAAACAAAGACCCAACATAGCAATCAATCAATCAATAAATAAATCTTTAAAAAAAACAGAAAAGAGAATGTAAGTTCAATGACGATAAGGACATTTTACCCTTTACATATCTTTGTATTCTTTGAGCCTGGTAACTACCCTGCACATAGTAGAAACTCAAATACATTCATTGAGTGAAAGAAAGAAAGAAATTACACAAAGGTGGGGTCCACTTTTCAGCTTCGTGGTCTAGCAGCTGCAGCCACACTGGGAGGTCACTACCACACGCTGTTTATTCTCTATTCCTGAGTCCACACGTGTGGCCCTCAGCCAGAGGCAGGATGTGTACGAGCTGTATCAACACAGCCCCTCCCCGATAGGTTCCCAGACGCCCTGGTCGGGGCTGGGAGAAGACGTAGGTTTTGAAAAATCGCCTCAATAAGTTCCACCATGACCCCCCACCTCCCAAGTTAAGCCCCCCAGGCTCAACTCCTTCAAAGAACCCACTGAGGATCAAAGGCCCTGGAATTCCCGACACCTTTAGCTCATTCAGAGCAAGAAGTTCACCAGACCTTCTTGAACTGTAAGCGATGTCAGACACAGCACCCTCCCCTGTGTTTTCCTAATGTGGGTCCTCACTCCCCAGCTCATTCGCTGGCTGCCTGGCCCATCTGGAGAGGTCTGGGGTGCAGCAAATGGTTTCCAAATGTCTGAATTTAATGAGACACATCTTTTCTAAAGCCATTCTAGAAAGAGATAGTGGCTTCCAGTGGGAGGTAAAGAGACCCCCTGGAAGCCATTAATCTTCCCACGTCTTAGGGCATGCTAGGCAAGCAGTTTGGAAGGAGGTCAAACCCAACTGAGGACCCAGGGAGGCTCACTTTGGGGTGAGCCTGGCAAGTCGACTCTCTAAGAATGTGTACCTCAGCTGCCACCAAGGCCACTGCTGGATCCCAGCTTGGGAGGGGAGAGGAGACAGGGATAAGAGTGGTGACACTCTCTCAGCGTGTTCTGCACCCCAGGCCCAGCCCTGTCCAAGCTCCACCTCATCCAGTCCTCACAACAACCCGATGAGGTAGGTTCTTTTTTTTTTTTTTTTTTTTTAATTTATTTATTTATTATTTATTTTTGGCTGTGTTAGGTCTTTGTTGCTGCACGCGGGCTTTCTTTAGATGTGGCAAGCGGGGGCTACTCTTCATTGTGGTGCGCAGGCTTCTCGTTGTGGTGTCTTCTCTTGTTGCAGAGCACGGGCTCTAGGCAAGTGGGCTCACTAGTTGTGGCTCGCGGGCTCAGTAGTTGTGATGCACGGGCTTAGTTGCTCCGCGGCATATGAGATCTTCCCGGACCAGGGCTCGAACCCGTGTCCCCTGCATTGGCACGCAGATCCTTAACCTCTGCGCCACCAGGGAAGTCCCCCAATGAGGTAGATTCTTTATTAGCCCACTTTACAGATTGGGAAGCCAAGGCTCAGGGGAGGTAACTGAAGCCAATAGCCAACAAGTGTCAGGACTAGGATTTGACCCTTGCTGTCCAACCACTATGTTATGCCCCCAGAGTGAGGTTGAGGCATTGTTTCTCAGAGGAAAACTGAATGATCCCCCAGATGAGAACTCAGAAAAAGGCCTTCCTTTAGGCTTAGCAGGCGTGGGGTGAGTGGCATGGGAGTGGGCTGGGGATGTGGGGAGGAATGGGAGCACCCAGACCTGAGACAGCCCTTGGCACCTGCCTGGGCTTTCCATTTGGTGGTGAAGTCTCTGCTGCCATCCCCAGAGCTGCCCAGCCTCCCTTTCCTTGGCCTCTTCCTGTCCATCTTTTCCTCAGGGTGGGGGGTGCCCCACAGTTCAGAGCACAGACGAGCTGGTCCTCTGGCCTTGGCATCCGATCTGTTCTGCTCTCCTCCTTTCTCCAGGAGGAGGAAATGCCCATTTTACCTGAACACACTTGGGCATTGAGCCTCTTAGGAGCTGTCTGCGGGAGCTGCAACCTGAAACGTGAAGCATGGGAAAGGCTGGTCCCCCACCCTGCCTCACACAGCTGCAAGTCAGTAGGAGGCCTGCTTGAGACAAGCAGCACTTTGTCATTTATTTTTCCTTTCCTCTTTTTTTTTAAACACTTATATTCCATAATAGCTGGTATTCCTCAGTGTTTACTCTCATCATTATAAAGCCCTTATTCCTTAAATGTTTGCTTAACATTTTTTGCAGAGCAAAGGAGAAAGCTCCATGGGCCTCTGCAAACAGCTGCTTCCCAAAGACAAGGGAGGAAAATACCCAAAGCAATGATGAGGTAAAAGGGTCCGTGAGCCCTGGGAGGTTCTCCTGGCAGTCCGAGGGCTGCGGCTCATTGCCAAGGCCATCATATGGCTGCCTTTAGAGCCCACTCACTGACCAGTCTCTGGGGCCCATGAAGGCCATGGAGGTTATGACAAAAAAGTCATCTCGGAACTTCCCTGGAGGTCTGGTGGTTAAGACTCCACGCTTCTGGACTTCCCTGGTGGTGCAGTGGTTAAGAATCCACCTATGAATGCAGGGAACACGGGTTTGATCCCTGGTCCAGGAAGATCCCACATGCTGTGGAGCAGCTAAGCCCATGCACCACAACTACTGAGCCCGCGAGCCACAACTACTGAGCCCGTGTGCCACAACTACGGAAGCCCCTGCACCTAGACCCCGTGCTCCGCAACAAGAAAAGCCACTGCAATGAGAAGCCCGCGCACCGCAACGAAGAGTAGCCCCCACGCACCGCAACTAGAGAAAGCCCGCGCACAGCAACAAAGACCCAACGCAGTCAAATTAATTAATTAATTATTTTTAAAAAAGGACTCCGTGCTTCCACTGCAGGGGGCACGGGCTTGATCCCTGGTTGGGGAACTAAGATCTCGCATGTTATGTGGCGTGGCCAAAAGAGAAAAAAGAAAAAGAAAAAAGAAAAGGGGAGAAAACAGTTTCCAATTTATTAAAAAAAAAAGAAAAAAAGAAAAAGAAAAAAGGTCATCTCACCTTCCACCCAGAAGCATTCAGTGGGGTGTCCCCACAGTGCTAGAACTGTTCAAATGATCCACACCCCAGTGGGGCCTCTGAGCTCAGGCCCCAGCAGGGTAGAAGTTTCTTTGGGGAGCTCTGAGACCAGGATTGGCTCCAGAATAGCCAGATAGCACCCCCAGCCAGGCATCTCCAGCGACTTCTTGGCAGGTCAACGTCATGGTCTCTCCTGTGGCCCCTTCTCCTTGAATTAACGCCTTAAATTTTCAAAATGCCTTGTGATTTTCAAAACACTTTCACACACATTTTTTATTTGATCCTCACATTACCCTGGAGGAAGGCACCTGGCAGATGAGTAACTGAAGCATTGGAAGCTTAATGGCTTGCCTAAGGTCACTTCGTGTTATGGACTGAATGTCTGTGTCCCCTTCCCTCAAATTCATATGAGGAAGCCCTACCCTCCAATGTTAGGTATTTGGACATGGGTCTTTGGAAGTTATTACATTTAGATGAGCTCATGAGGGTGGGGTCCTCATGATGCGATTCGTGCCCTTATAAGAAAAGGTACCACAGAGTTTGTTTTCACTTTCTCCCACCATGTTCATGCTCACACACACAGGGAAGAGGTCATATGAGCACACAGCAGGATGGCGGCCATCTGCAACCCAAGGAGAGAGCTCTCACCAGAAGCTGACCATGCTGGCACCTTGATTTTGGACTTCCAGCCTCCAGACTGTGAGAAATAAATGTCTGCTGTTTAAGCCATCCAGCCCATGGCATTTTGCTACAGCAGCCCGAGCAAGGAATACATACACTTGGCTTCTAAGATCCTGTTGGAACACCAAGGTCTATGGCCTCAGCACCTCTCAGTGAATGGTCCCATTCTCCAGCTCCTAACCCCAGAAAACTGGATGCCATCCTGATTCCTCCCCTCCAGTCACCTCCAACCCACCATTCTACCCTAAATATCTCTGCAGCCCAACCCTGACACTCTGTCCCTATAGCCACTGCCTCCATTCAGGTCTTTATTTCTCACTTGGATGAATGTAATGCCCTCCTCCCCATTCTCCACCTGGCATGCAGAACACACACACCTGGTTATGATTCTCCCCCAAGTCACCTTTTAGTGATCCCCCACGGCCTTCAGGGTCAAGCCCAAGCCCCTGGCGCCTTCAGGGCCCTCATGGGTCACCTGATTCCTTCTGAGCAGGCATGCTGCTCCCAGGGCTGGGCATGGCACCTAGCTCCAGCCCACCACCCCTCAAAACCCTGCTGGATGACTCCTAGCCACCCCTCAAGATTAAACTCAGCCTCACCTCTTCTGGGAAGCCTTCCCAGAGTCCCCCAGTCTCAGTCAGGGGCTCCCAAAGCCCCAGGTGCCTCCTCTTATCATGAAGCTGCTCCTCCTGGGATATTCCTGTGTGCCGATCCTCTTTCCCTCCCACTGGACTCTGAGTTCCATGGGACACAGGACTGAGGTCTAACCTCCATATTACCTGGCTCTGGCTTAGGATACAGTTTTTGAGGGACTGAATAGGTCCAAGGACTTCAGTTGGATTCCTGAGATGCAGACTCTGTTTAGGATAGGATTTTAGAATTCCTTCTCCAAGTCTGTTATCTTCACTCTGTCTGGCTCTAAACCTGGCTTCTTTGAATAAGTGCCCATGCTGATTCCAGCCAGACTTCCCAGCTCCCAACTGCCTCATTGTCACCTCCACCCACACCCACCCACCTCCAGGGGTGAAACGGTACACAAAGGCAGAACCAGGTGCCACCTGAGAAACAGTCCTGAAGATACGTCCCAGGCATCTGCTAGTTAAAGGACATCCAGCCTCCTGGAGGAGGGGACAGAGACAAGGGATAAAATACAACTGTTTTGCCTGTTTGGGGGTTGGTGGGGGTGGGTAGTGTATACTTGCTTCTGTGGTGACTGTATGCGGGTAAATGGACAAGGTCTGTCATCTGTTTAGGGACCTGTTCTGTATTCTCCCAACCCTACACCCATTTTTCTTTTCTTTTTTGAATGTACTTTTTTTTTTTTTTTTAAACCAAGGTTGTAGAATTCCAAATTTTTTTTCAACCTTGGAACCTGAAGTAGAATGTCCTCAAGTGGACGGATTTTAGTCCTTAGAGAGTCAGTGTGTGTGTTGCTGCTTATTTAAATACAGTTCAGTTGGAGCCCCAAGAGTGCCAAGGTCCTCCCTATGCCTTCCAGATGCCCTTCTTCTTCCTAAAACCAGGAGAGGTGAGCACCTGAGCAGGGAATCTCAGGTGACTTAATTTAGTTCACCAGTGCCTACTCTGAAGTGCTGGGTGTCCGTTCTTGAAGAAACAAACTCACTGGAAGGGCATGTTTTCTTATCATATACTAATAACTTCTTATACTAATTTGTACCAGAAGTTCCTTGATTGTGACTTATGCCAAGTAATTATGAAGTTTTTTTTTTTTTTCTCAGTATTGCATGAAGGCTACCAAGTTGGAACAGGCAAGTCCTGGATGTGAAAGCTTTAATTTATCTACCTCATTCATGTGTTATTTTTGTAGCTATAGTCTCTATTTTCTTATTTGATGACTGCTGAAGTATTCCTAGGCCCTGTCATAAACCTAAGAGTTAACGTATTGGTGGGAGCCGCTGGAAGTTCAAGATGTTGTTGTGATTCTTTTTTTCTTAATTCCCCTTTTGTATATGTGATATTAAGCAGACGATGAGGCGTTACTCTTGAGGATTTAACAAGGAAGGAGAAAGAAAGACCCACATTTCTGGGTGAAGTCTTTGCCCCTCTATGTGGAGAAGTCGATTGCGACTGTTCTCAAGTCTGTCTCTCGGTAATTGCACCTGACTTTAGGACCCCCCCAAAAATTTTTTTTGCTTTGCCAAGTTGTGCCTTTCCTTCTGGAATTGTAAGTGAACACAATAATAGTGCCTGTTTACACTGTGAAGTGGATATTGTTACAGAAAACACACCAGAGGCTTTCTCACTTGTTAAGCTAATAATGCCTTCTGAATGTATGATCTACGGAGAAACCCGTGTAGTTTTTACCTGCTGATGCTGTCTGTTGGAGAATAAATTTTGGATGGTTCTTTTTTTCACACAAAAGAAAAAAAAAAAAAAAAAGGCTCAGGCCCCTTGGTCCTAGGGGCCTGAGCTGACCCCTAGGACCAAGGAAGTGGTGCAGGTGGCCGTGTCAGAGGCTGTGAGCCCTACTTGTGGTTCTACTCTACTCCGCGGAGTCGAGGCTGGGAAGCATCTGTGTAGGCGGGGTCTCCCTTTCCCAGTCTCCCGAGCATCTTGGAGGGGCCTGTGGCTGGCTTCTCATCTACAGAATGTGGTCGAAGTGGGGTTCATGGCTTCCAGGCCCAGCCCCTACCAGCCTCCTGCGGGACCCTCCACTTCCTTGGGGCTTCCTGGGAGCTGTCCTTGCAGGATGGCAGCGTTACCCTCAGCCCAGGCCCTGAATGGGACTCGACTCCCCTCCCGCCACTGCCAGCTGCACTTCATGTGAGCAAAACAGAAACTCCTTTTGCATTAAGCCCCCGAGATCTGGGGCTTATCTGCCATTCACGCAGTGGGAAAGCCAGAGCCAGGCAGAGAAAAGGGCTCGTGGGATCAGCCAGAGCTCCTGGAAGGAATCAGAGTCTGCATAAGAGCCAGTGGGTGGGTGACTCTGGGGTGGGCATACCTGGTCCAGGTCCTGCCTCTACCGTTTACCGGAAGGATGTGCTTGGGCCAGTCGCTTGCCCTCTCTGGGCCTCAGTTTTCCTCTGTAACATGGGGATTAGTCTTAGTACACACCTCAGAAGGTTGTTCCAGAGGATGCTGTTGGAGACTCACCCTGCCCCTCCTTCCCAAGCTGGGCTGCTATCAGCTTCCAGCTGTACCCTTCTCTGTCCCCCTTCAGCCACCTCCTCACCCGGAGATTCCTTCGAGGTTATACCCCTACTCCCCACCCGGGGTCGGGGAGAGTCAATCTGAAAAACATTGAGGAGAACAAAGCCCTTGCCTTCAAGCAGCAACTCTGTGATGTCAGAGCTTCTGTGGTATCAGGCTGCGGTTACACTCCAGCAAGACCGCCCCCCGGTTTCTCCTCTTCCCCTGCCCCATCCTTGCTTCCCTCACATCTACGATAGTGCCCACTCATTAAGTCACCTGCCTAAGAATCCTCATCTCAAATCTGCGTCTGGTCAACCCTCTCTAAAACAGTTGTGAGATTATGCGGGTCAGACAGTGCCTGGCATATGGCAGGATCTTACGAGAAGGGAGCGAGCGTGATTACTATTCCTGCCAGAGCCAGTGCTGGTAAGGCCAGCCCACAGCTGCAGAGCCACGGCCTCAGGCTATGACGGCACTAAAATGCACCGCCTGCCCTGCACTGAGCTCACCCCACCAGGCCCAGAGGAGGTAATTCAAGCAGAGAAGCTGAGTTTGTACACAGCTCACAGCCCCCAGTGCGAGGGGTCGGTGAAATACTACCCATGGCAGCTCTCTTGTGAATATAGAGCTCTGATTGTTCCAAGCAACCAGAACATTCCTTTGTAATAAATAAGTTGTCAGCAAGAAGGAACAGAAAGTCTGGAAACCTGGATGACCGGGGACAAAGCTGATCTTATGAATAGGCAATCAAGTATGATTTGAGAGACGCCAAAAATCTCAACTTTCTAAACTCACAGCTTGTCCCAAAGCTCCTGCCCTCCCCAACCAAGGTTCCTGAAATGCCCCCATTCAAAATGCATTCCTTAGAGTTTTGAGCACAGGTTTAGAGTCAAATGGACTTTGGGGGTCTGTGACCCACAAGAGAAGAAGTGTCAAATTCAAGCCTACGTCTTAAGCAGAGCACGACTGGGTATCAGAAGTCTCCAGGTGGTGCCGGGCGGCCGGTGCCTCCTCCAGGTGCGCACCACACTTCAGTGGCTTTGTTCCATGAAAACGATCAACTGCCAAGTTCACAGACACAGAAAATAGAATGGTGGCTGCAGGGACTGGGGGAGGGGAGAGTGAGGCGTCGTTTAATGGGTACAGGGTTTCAGTGTGGGACGTGAAAGAGTTCTGCGGATGGATGGTGGTGATAGTTGTACAACAATGTGAATGCATTTAATGCCACTGAACTGTACCCTTAAAAATGGTTAAGATAATAAATTTTAGGTTATGTACGTTTTTCCACAATAAAAAACGAAAACAAAAAACCACTACAATCAGCCAAAGACAAAGGTAGCTTTGATGCTCACTGTGCCGGAAAGGTTGAAGGGCCCTGGCCCCAAGCTCCCAAAGGCCTTGAGAGGCAGCACCTGAACCAGGTGCTGGGCCAGGCCTGCCTCCCCAGGGCGTGTGCAGTGCAGGGTGGGGGGCCGGGACAGAGCAACAAGTGGGGAGGGGAACACAAGCCCTGCGCTCCCGGAGAGCATCGGGAAACCCTTCCACACCTCCCACGTTTCAGATGAAACAAGGCAGATGGGCGGCGGGGTGAAAAGGAGAGGCTCTGGGGGCTCGGCTTCCTGATTCTCTGCAAGGACCACTGAGCGTAGCGCCCGTGGGTAGGTCCCGGCCAGGCGGGCTCTGATAGTCAATCAATGAACAAGCATTTCCGGGGCTGCACCAGGGCACTGGGGATGCAAGGATGAGTGAGAGCCTCTGTCCTGTCCTGGATCCCAGCGGGAAGCCCGAGAGGTGAACGGGCAGGTTCAGCCCTGTGTGGTGGGGATTCGGGTGAGGGAGCCATTCAGGGTAGGGGTGTGTTGAAGGAGTTGGGGAGAGCATTTGAAGGGAATTGGGGGCCAGGGAGTAGGCTCCCAGGTCAGGGAGGAAATCCATGCAGACCTCTCACGTTCTCTCCACCCCGCTCCTCATTTGTCTGGGGTCCTGCTGACAGACTACAAGCTAAGGGAAAGACAGACTGAGGCCTTGATGGTCCACATGGTTGCCCCCTTAAGAATTCGCCACATTATTACTAAGACCGACCTGGCAAGAAAATGAAAGCTCTCTTGGGGCCAGGTGGGCATGGGGGACAAATTCCCCATACAACGAAAAACGTGTCCTGGGTGCCCTCCACCCTCACCCCCCCTCCGCCATGACAGAGGGACAGAGGGTGGCCGTGAATGATGCCGAGCAGTGTGCCTTTGTTTCTGCGGCATGTGGTTTCCAGGGAGACCAGGGTCACTGCCTACGGGTAAACACCCACCCACACAGCTTGAGAACGGGATGTATCCTCTGAGCCCTCCTGCGATGGAGGCCTCAACTACTTATATCCATAATTGTGTCCCCATGGGGATTTCAAGTGATGCTCTGACCCAGACATCCAAAGGATAGCAATGGACGCTTCTGGAGACGAGAAGCCTCCTGCCCTGCATCACGTCCTAGGCCCTGCTCTCTCTGTCTGTCTGTCTCTCTCAACCATCTCTCGGCTGGTTCTGAAGTTAGGCAGGGAAGAGAGAAGGGTTACACCCTGACGCCCTGGAACCTTCCTCACGGCTCCTGTTGTGTATCTTCCTTTCCCAGGGGGGTCCTGGTGTGTGACTTTCAGGACCACGGGGGAAGGATGTGATCTCTCCTTCTGAAACTGCTGACTTTAGCCTGACTCCTCTGGCTATGAGTCCAACCCTAGGGAAGGTGGGGGGAAGGGGAGCGGGGGTGGAGAAATGAGGGGCGAGGCGGTTGTCGTGCATTTATTGCACATCTGTGAGCACTGCACACGCTCCTTCATCCTCACGCCACCCTGGAGGCTGGGGGTGTGCACCCTTGTTACTGACTGCAAGGAAACCCACACGCAGGGCATCCCTTGACCACATCCTCACCGCTGGGAAGTCGGGGGCAGGGCCCTGCTCAGGTCTGGCTGAGTTCAAAGCTCTTAACTCGCTAAAATATACTGTCCCCTTAGACGGGGAAGGACCTTCTGTGAACACCTAGCAGAAACCAAATTCAAATAGTTTTGGGGGTGTTTTGTTTTTCAGTAAACATAACACCCCGCTGCCTTGTGGAGACCAGACAGACGCCGCTCCGGGTCTCCCAGTCCAGTAGACACGCTAGTCTGTGTGTCCTCTCTCTGTCTCTCTGTCTCTTTCTCTCCCTGTCTCTCTCTCTGTGTGCCTCCTTCTCCCTGTATCACTCTGTCTCTGTCTTTCTCTATTCCCATCCCTCCCTCCCTTCCCTATTCACCCTCATCAAGTTTGATTTCCCCAGTAGACAGCTTTCCAGCTGTAATAATATAGTCCATCTTCTGGAGCTTAAGGCACTTTTACATATTATCTCATTTGTCTTCACAGCATCTCTGTAAGGTGAAGGCTTGACAGAAATAGTGAAACAAGAAACGAGAGCTATAAAAGAACTTACACAGTGTTCTGTACCAAAGCAGGGAGGTGCTGGGGGTCCATGAGAATACCCACTGGGCCTGGCATATGAGGCTTCATCGCCACCTGCATCGAACTCCTCCAACAAGCCAGGAAGTGGGTCATTTTAAGAACAGAAGATGTGCTATGGAATCAACGTGAAGGAAGGAATTAGCTCCGCCTGGAGCATACTCTCTGAAATGACCATGTGACATTTGTGCTCAGCCTTCAAGGATGGGTAGGATTTTTCTAGGTCAACTACAGGAAGAACAAGAATGATCTGGAACAGAGAGGTGCCAGTGTCCTGGCTCGTTTGGGCTTGTGGGACTGGATAACCAGGTACCTGATGTGGGCAGTGGAATAAAGATGAGATTCCAGAGGCCACGGTGATTTTTCCTTGGGCCAGTGCTGTGAGTGTACCAAGGGGTTTAGGACACAGTCCTGCCCACTTGGAGCTTATAACCTAATTGGGGAAATAAGATCAGTAGGCATTGAACCATTGAAGCCATTGCCTTAGAGGATGCAGCTCTAAGTCCAATTGAAATAACATTCCAAAGAAAGGAAAGATCACGTATGGGCAAGGTAAGTCCAAGAAGTCATCACAGGAGAGGGAGGAGGTGAACTGGGGGGAAAGGGAAGTATTTAGGGAGGCAAAGAGGAGAGGGACCTGTGGGGAAGCCAGAGGGAAGGTCGGGGTGGGAGCCCGTTAGGCCTCTGTCCTCTCAGCGTCACATTTGTCCCCAGACCACCCCCCTTTCCCATCACCCTGCCCCGCATGATCCTGACTTGATCCACGGGTTGATACTTCGGGGGGAAATATAATGGGTCATTATATCGCTCTCTTTTTTACGTGAAAAGTTTACCACAGCTCCTTTTTTGGTGGAAAGTAAGTAAATCAAGGGGCAAGGGGTATCCAGTTCCCTGAGGGGGAGGATGGAAATGTTGTCAGCCCCTGAACTGGATTTTCTGCCTGCCTAGTCCTTTCCATTGGCAAATTCATGTCCCAGCTTTCTTTCTCATGCCTGGAACCTCTAGAGAGACACTGGCTGGCCCAAGGGACTCTAGGAAGATTGAAGCATATTGGTCCTCAACAATCAGTTTTTGAACGAATGAGTGAGTGAATGAATGAATGAATGAGAACCCGAACTCCCTTTCCTTTCCCTTCCATCACCCATCACAGGCAGCTCACCAGGGTCCTGTGTCTGATATTTGTCATTCCTTGGTATCTGCGGGGGACTGGTTCCAGGAACCCCACAGATACCAAAATCCACGGATGCTCAAGTCCCTTATATAAAATGGTGTGGTATTTGCATAAAACCTACACATCCTCCTGCATACTTTAAATCATCTCTAGATTACTTATAATACCTACTACAACATAAATGCTACATAAATAGATGATCCAAGCAGCAAATTCAAGTTTTGCTTTTTGGAACTTTCTGGTATAAACACATTATCCCATTTAACCCCGTAACAACCCTATGAGGTAGCCATTTCAAAGATAAGGAAACCAAGAAAGCTAAGTGATGCAGCAAGTTCACACAGCAACTGAATGAATGAAGGAGAAGATGAATGGACACTAAGAAAGCAGGTGGGATCTTAGTTTCCTGACCAGGAATCGAACCCACGGCCCTTGCATAGGAAGCTTGGAGTCTTAACCACTGGACCACCAGGGAAGTCCCATCACATTTCTTTAAATAAATAAATAAATACTAATATAAAAGAAAAAGAAAAAAAAACCTTACCTAACATAATAGGATAACATACATAAATTGCCCAATTGTCCAAAACAGTCTTACTCAAAAAATACTAGCTTCCTTCCCTATCTATAAAATAGAACTATTTTATAGATGCAGTCTTGCCTGCCTCTCCCTACCTTACAGGGGTTGGGTGCCAGTGAGACGAGGTATCAAATATGAAGACATTCTGTGACCTATATCTCTATGGGACACAGCTTCCCCCCATCATTCTCCTGGGGAAAGTGCGACGTTGATTTCCCAGCACTCGCTGGCCTCCCGTGGCATGTGTCAATGACTTAGGACCCAGCATGATGATTTTGCCAGTGGGCTCCAAAGCAGACAGGTCAGTGAGGCCTCTGACATCTTACACTCCCGTCTGCCTGATGGTAAGTGAGCTGCCTCTAGCTCCAAGTAAAGCTCAGGAGAGGGGACGGACCACCTCCGTGCCCTTCGGGGAAGGACTAGGCCCCGGGAAGGCAGCCCAGAAGACCAGATGTCAGAGTGCAGAGTCCATGAACCAGACGGGTGCAGAAGGGAAAGCCTCTCTAAAGACCAGCGCCCCTACCAGAGACGGCTGGAGGCTGAGCTTCCCAGCAGCCCGCGGTGGAAGGGAGGCTCTGAGCAGAGCATGCGTGTCACCCGGTGCTGCGGCCCCCGGGGAAGCTGGGGTCCAGGGACAGGTCCTGGGAGGCTGATGAACACCTAAGATGGCCCAGGTGTGAAGACAGGGCCACGCTTGGGGGCTGTTGAACAGGATGGTGGACGGGGTGGGTGGCTGGATGGGAAGGAGATTGGGCCCAAAGTGCAGAGCAGGAACCAGAAAGCCAGAGGTCGTGAGGCCAGAGGCAGAGCAAGCTCAGAGAACTGCACCCACCTCCTGACCTTCCTGATCCTCTTTCTGACAGCCAGCCCCACAACCAGACAAAGGCACTCACCCTCCCCTCTTAGCCCCATTTCCACATTAGAAAGCCCGAAAAAACATCAATTATCTGCTTCCGTTTTAGAAAGTCTTTAAATAATTAACGATTATGGGATGGCTTTGAACTCCTAAGATAGGAGCTGCTATGGTAATATTATTATTGTTTTGAAAAATAATATGTCTCCAATCACTAGCTGTTGCTAAAGGGTCTGTTATCTTACCCTTGGGGGTAGCTGTTTGCAAGCTGATTAATTAGAACTCCATTTTTCAGACTTTTTAATTTAGATGTTAATAAATTCAATACTTTTATCCATTTGTTGTCCCAAATAAGATCCTTTGGGAATAACTTCTCATTTACGATAGTGACCTGGGCAAGACGGCTCATAAAACTGTATTAAGAATGCCTGGGGCTTCCCTGGTGGCGCAGTGGTTGGGAGTCTGCCTGCCGGTGCAGGGGACGCGGGTTCGGGCCCTGGTCTGGGAGGATCCCGCATGCCGCGGAGCGACTACGCCCGTGAGCCACAATTGCTGAGCCTGCGCGTCTGGAGCCTGTGCTCCGCAGCAAGAGAGGTCGCTACGGTGAGAGACCCGCGCACCGTGATGAGGGGTGGCCCCCGCTTGCCGCGGCTGGGGAAAGCCCTCGCACAGAGGCGAGGACTCAACACAGCCATAAATGAATAATAAATAAATAAATGAATAAATAAAAAAAAAAATTAAAAAAAAAAAAAGAATGCCTTCAAGAAACGATGAAAATTGCATTATGAATATACAGTCCTCTTGCAGGCCTCCAAATTACTAGACCCAAGACACAGCCCAAACTCCACCATTAAGTTGAATTAATATTCCTGTAAGAACCGTAATCCTTACACAGTCTGATTTTCTGTTTAATTTCTCAACCCAAGCATACTGACTTTTCCATTTAATTGACTTTGCCTCAATCTTTACCCAAAGGAAAAATAAGATACAGAAGCAGAGAGAAAATGACTTCGACTGCGTCTCTCTGCCCTTCCGCTCAGAGGCTGCCCCACTCCACGCTCTGGGCTGAAAGGCAGCCCACCTGGAAGGAGAGACACGGCCCTCGTCCATCAGGGGACCTGGGGACCTGCACAGGGGGCAGGGAAGAGCCCATGTGACATTGGGCACCCTTTCTCAAGATGAAGGTGCCTGGAGATGGCACCCAGGACAAGGGGTGGTCAGAGATTTGGGGGAAGAGAGGGCTTCTGCCCATCCAGGAGGGCCAGCTCCCAGCCCTGATGGAAACGACAACCAGCAGCCTCTCTGGGTCTCGGGGCTCTGTCTTGGGGCTGCACAGCAACACAGAACTGCTCTAGATATTTACCGCAGGGTGTAACCTTTCTCAAAAAGCCCCGCTGAAGAGAACCCCACCCGTCCTCTGGGCATCACGGTCCAGCCCCAAACTCTGCAGGGGGCCACAGCCTGGTCCCTGCACTCCCCGTCTCTCCCACCCTCCCCTCTTCTCTGCCCTGCTCCTCCTTTCTGTCACCTGGCCTCTGCTTCCCTTTCCTCCCTCACCTGCTCCCACTCACCCTGCGGGCTCTCCTCGAAGTCTTGTTTCACACTCCCAGTAGACCGTCATCGCCGAAACAATAGTAAAGATTCACCCATCACCCCTCAGTTACTTCAGGGTGATCAGAGGCAGTGGAACGACCCCCAAACCACATCTGGAATGTGGGAGGATGGTTTCATAAGCTGTAGTCCCAGCCGCGCCTCTGTTAGCTGCTATTCGAACGAACCTCGTTCCGCGAGCGCGGTCCCTGGTGTGAGGTGGGCGCTGTGTGGGAATGAGCAGGGTTGCGGTGACACACGCCTGTCCCCCCATGGAGTGCCACAGTGGCGGGCAGGTCTGGAGACGGCTCTGCCCGGCTAAGCCTTTCCTCACGGCTAGCTTTACTGGGGAGGCAAAAATGGCACCAACAGACCCAGGATGGGTGGATGGAAACATTTCCCTTCAGGAGGGAGCAGCCTGGGCTTCCCTGGTGGCGCAGTGGTTGAGAATCTGCCTGCTAATGCAGGGGACACGGGTTCGAGCCCTGGTCCGGGAAGATCCCACATGCCGCAGAGCAACTAGGCCCGTGAGCCACAACTACTGAGCCTGCGCGTCTGGAGCCTGTGCTCCGCAACAAGAGAGGCCGCGATAGTGAGAGGCCCGCGCACCACGATGAAGAGTGGCCCCCGCTCGCCACAACTAGAGAAAGCCCTAGCACAGAAACGAAGACCCAACACAGCCAAAACTAAATAAATAAAGTAGTTATTAATTTAAAAAAAAAAAAAAAAGAGGGAGCAGCCTAATCGGACCATATGCTGGGAAGAGAGGTGAGAAAAGAAATCCCCCTGGATCCAAACACAGAACAAGCAGTCGGTGTGCGTGGAACAGGCAGCTCTGAACCCCAGTCACGGGGTAGCTTCCCTCCCGCTGTGTGTGCAGGGCCTGCTTCCTCGTGTATGGGTGAACCGGTAACACCTATGTCCCACGGCCACCCCCTTACAGCGCCCCCATCATGTCACACCGGGGGCCCAGCCTCTGTGCTCACCTGCCTCCCGTCTCCCTTCTGTTACCGACCCAGGTCCTTGGACTCTTCAATCACTAGAAATCGGTAAGAGTCCAGATAAGAAATCCAGGTAAGGCGGTACTGGGAGCAAAAACAAGTAACAGGTGCCCTCGCCCGCTCCCTGAGGAGGGTGCCAGCTGGCTCCTTAGACGGAGTTACGACAGATGCAGGTCCCTGGGTTGGGCAGGAGGCGGAGCTTAGGTGGCCTGCCCACCCCCTTGGCGGCGCTGTGTGCAGGGACAATGCACAGTCCCCTGCTTTCGCTCCTGGCACTCAGAAGTGACAGTTGGTTTGTGGCCTTTTTGTATCTTATTGCTTATTGTTGCCCCAACTGCGCATACCTGCAGTTATTTTTAGTTTCTTTGTATTTTGTTGCTGGAGGAGACGTTTGTCCAGGTGCAAGCACTCTGGTAAAGGGTCCCAGGTCTCAGGGCCCAGGGCCTGTCTCCCTTCCACTCCCACAACGTTCTCAACTGTATCCACAGAATCTGACCCAGGGTGGGAAGAGTTCATTTATGTTTTTCCCCCCGTCACCAAAGCAGAGAGGAGCCTGGTTGCACCAAGGTGAGAGGAGGTACAGCAAGGGGTTAAGCCTGAAACCTGGCCCTGCCACCTTCCAGCCATGTGACCATGGGTGAGATACCTCCTCTATACCTCAGTGTTCCCCTCTATAAAATGGGGCTAAAAACAATGGATTGCTTTTGTACAGATTAAATGACTTAATATGTATAAATTGCTTAGAACATTGTCTGCACACAGCAAGTTCCATGTAGGTGTTTGCAATTATTGTTAATAAGATGTTTAACCCCTTGAGGGTAGGGACTGTACTACTTTATCCCCAGATGTACTGCATCCCCAGATCTCCATCCAGTTTGTGGAACATAACAGCAAAATCATCTGGCGGAAAGGCATGGGAGAGAAACGAAGTTAGACTCAAGTCCCAGCTGTGTGATCTTGGATGAGTTATACGTTACAATGACATTCATTTTCGTGAAAAGCTTGCAAGTCTGATACGAGGATTGGAATGATGTTCATAAAACCCTTATTAGCATAGTGCCTGGTGCTTCAGGACACTGGATAAATTGGTGGCCGTAATCTTTGTTATTATTGTTGAATAAATGAGCACAGAGTGAGCTGCAGTCCCTCCAAGGATGGAATTACATCAGTAAATCTTCAGGAAACCTGCATCCCCATGGGCGGGTCCAGCTATATAAATTGTGGGGTCCAGTGCAAAATGTAAAGGTAGGGCGCCTTGTCCAAAAATGATTCAGTATTTCAAGATGGCGACAGCAGAGCATTGCACCAAATATGGACCCTCCTTAGGGCACAGGAGTCATGCCCATGGGACCTGACCAGGACTAGTTTCAGCCGAAGGGACCAAGGCCCTCTTATTTTGTAATCAAGAGTCTCGGCCCAGAGAATTCGGGGGCCTCATGTCACTTCTCTTTTGGATCACTCAGCAGGGCCAGGCTGAGAGCTCAGAGCTCCCAAGGCCAGGCCAACTGTCCTCAATAACTATCAGTTCCCAGCAGGGGCCCGAGCACTCCCTCCTGCAGCTGAGACCCCAGATCGCAAAAAGTGAAGAATGACTCAAGGCCATCCCTTATCTTTGATTAAGTGTGGACAAAAAAATGTACATGGTACCTGCAGCGGATTGAATTACTGGCCCTAATCTCTCACCGCCCCTGCCCGCCCCCCCCACCTCCCCCCGCCTCCCCCCACAATCCCCGCCAGCGTATTGACCTCCACAGTAAGCTGGGTGCACCTCACTGCCCCTTGACTTTCGGCACGTCCATGTTACTTGCTTTGGTCAATGGGAACAGCTGGGCTTGCCCTCTGGCACACCTGCCTGTCACCATGGGAAGAACACAGCCTGCGTGGCCCCCCTCTCAAGGAAGAGGAGAGACACGTAAAGCAGACCTGGACCCACCTCGCAGTCTGCAGTCAAGCCCAGCTAAACGCACCCGAGATCAGCTGAACCCATCCAACCTGTAGACCCATAAGCGAGAAATATATACTCCTTGTTTTGGGCCAGTAAGCTTGGGGTATTTTGTTAAACAGAGTCACTGTGGCAATAGCTGGTTGATATAGTACCTTGCAACCCAAAGAAACTCTCACTCATGCCCCAGACACTTATTGAATGGCTATAATGTACCAGGCACAACTTCTGGGGGTTTGAAAATGAAACACACACACACACATACACACACACACGCACACATACACACACCCTCCACCCACAGTCAAGTAACCATTTAGAGGAGAGAGCAAATCTGTGTAACCATTACATGGAGTGAGCAACTCTATTTTTATCTCCCAGTTTTATGCAAACGTATTCCTGGAAGCCCATTTTCCCATGGCAGGCCCCATGGCTCTCCTGGTCACTCCTGCATAATACAAGAGTTCTCCAGTCCTCACAATCACAAGTCTTGGTTTAATAATTAAAATTCCAGCCCAGAGGAATAGTCAAGACTCCACTCTTGATCCAAGCTGGAGACCCCTCCCTCCACTCCCAGATCTCACGCCTTGGAGGCAGCGAGGCTGGCTGGGTGGATGTGGTCACGGTCTTCTCTAGCCCCCCAACCATGGGCTTCTACTCCTCCTGTCCAGCTTTAGACCCACTGGAACTGGACTGAGGTGGGGGAAAGAGAAACAAGGAGCGGAGAGCAGAAAGTTCTCCCGTGACTGGCACTGCTGGGTGATCTAGCACCAACTTCCTCTTACGTGCGGGAAGATTCTTGTCTCATGTGCGTTTATGAGGGCACATCTGGAGACACCCTCAAAACTGGGGCTCTCTGGCCATCAGTTCCCTTGACCTGTGTCAAAGTACCTCTATTCATGTTGGTTCCTTACTCTTTCCTCAGCCTCTAAGCTATCAGTGATCCCTCCAGCTCCTTTCAGCTGTATCTCTCTGACCCTCCAGGTGACCCTCTAGGACAGGTCCTAAGATGGCCCACACTAACCCTCTCTCACACATGGTCCAAGGTGGTCCATGGGCATCACCCTGCACCCTTTGACCTGACAGATGCCAGGAGAGCAGGCCAATCCCAGTGTGGCAGAAACTTCTGCCTTGCTCCTCCCCTTATTTTTATGTAGCAAAAGCAAGTATACAAAAGTACCTTCCCAGGAGTGCAGAAAGGCTACTGATCTGATCTTATATGCTAAACTTAAGTTTTAAAAAGTGTGTGTGTCTGTGTGTGTGTGTGTGTGTGTGTGTGTGTGTGTGAGAGAGAGAGAGAGAGAGATTCCACAAACTGAGAGCAGCATAAAGAGAGCAAAGGCTTGGATTTTAGTATATTTTAAAAAAAGATTTCACTTTAGTTTTAACAGAAGCATTTAAAAAAAAAAAAAAAAGCAATTTTGAAGTGAAGATTAAGACAGGTGAAATTTCAGTTCTGATTTGGCTTTAATTCCAGCTCTGACCCCGGTTATGAGGACTAGGTCATGGTATCAAAAACACATTTTTACTTTTATCAAGGCAGAAATGAGACTTTAATCTTTATATTCTCTTTGGCTTTACCCCCTCCCCATCCCACGCTCCATGTTGCTGCCGTGCCCAGTCTCCCTGAACCCGGGTATATAGACCAGCACGCTGGTATCACAGCATCTTTTACTTCTACCTCCAAACACTGCATGGCACGCTTACTGTTATGAAATTTAAAAGCATTTCAGTGAATTCGTGTTTTGCTAATCCCTCTCTGAAAAGCCAAGATACTCCTTGCAATTATTTAAAGCACCCTCCGGGTATCACGGAAACCAGAGCTGTGAATCATCACTGCAAAGTAACCTCCTCTGGCATTTGCTGGGGAGAGAGAATAACGTCAGCCCCTACCAATTCTAAGCCTCAGCTTAAGACTGAACACATAATCGTATAGCAATTGTTTCCACCACTGGAAATGCTGTTACTCATAGTTATTTAAAGTTACTGTCTTCACAAAGGTCACCAGAGCCCCTTTACTGTGACAAGTTCCTCTGTAAGCTGACATTTCTACTTAGATACACAACTGGACCCACAAATTTATCACTGACTTTTCCTCACCAGAGAGCCGCAGAAGGAGTTGGTTGACTTCTCTTGATCGTTATTATGGAACGTCTGTACGATAACAAAATATGGGCTTAACAAATTTCTTAATTCAGGGAGAACTTGGGCAGAATTCTCTGAAATAATGGGCGGTTTGGAGTCAGAGTGACATAGCCTTTTATGCTGTTGCGATTCATAACGCTATCATTTTTATTTTGAAATAATTCTTTCAAAGGTAGTCAACTGGGGGACTAAACTATCCTGATTCTATTCCAGGAAGCAATGTTGAGTGCGGGCTTTGAAGGCTCTGGATACATTTGTGAACTTGTGCAAGTGTTTTTACCTCTCTCTGCCCCAGATCTCCCTATCTTTGAATTAAGGATAATAATATCTGATTCCTGGGTTAGAACGATGGGTCTCAACCGGGGAAGACGGGCATGATTTTGCCCCCCAAGAGGACATCTGGCGATGTGTGAAGACATTTTTGTTTGTTACAACTCAAGGATGCTAATAGGTAGAAACCAAGGATGTTGGTAAATACCCTACAAGGAATAGGACAGGCCCCATAACAAAAGATTATCTGGTTCCAAACATCAATTGCGTCAAGACTGAGAAACCCTGGGTTAGAATAATGCTATTTTAAATCTGTGAATATGTATGTCTGTGTACGTGTGTGTGTGGATAAATGTAAATGATATAATATATATTGATTATTTTTAAAAGTTAATCTGTGGACACTTCAACAAATCTTAGTTTTGTTTCTTTCTAAAACCCTTCATAACACTTTCCTTCCAAAAAAGTTTTCATACACTGTTTAGGCAAATTCTGGCTGTTTCCACCGCTACAACTTCCAATGTCTTACCGTCTTTTAGCATATTCTATTTCTATTTTTTTTGCTTTTTCTAAAAAACCTTATAGATATGATTACAATCCAAATGCAAATCAGCTATCCACACAATCAAATTCTCATCTTTCTTTTAGACGTAGTGACCCTTGTGGAGGTATCTCTTAAAGAATACACTCCAGCTCACCTATTTAACTAGTTTTGACTTAATTTGGGGTGCTTTATTAGCAAACAGTGTAAGACAAAGTAGCTGGTATAATACAGAGTGATGTTTAAATTAGTTTACAATTTGCTTGGCCTCATCTAGAACTGCAGTGAACAAAGCCATTCAGAAATGTCAGCTGTGTTCCCAAGCACTGTAACAAATTGTCGCCTGAACGCTGCACACCTAATGACTTCAAATTAGCTTCACTGCGATATCGCCTGACAGTTCGTTACGACTGTTAGCAACATAGCTGGCGTATCATGACCAATAAATTGGTTTCAGTGTGGGCTGGGAAAGGGACTTCCATCAATTTGATTAAAGAAATTACTGTAGCATTCAAGGCATAAAGACAAACTAGTTTAAGGAGACAGAAATAAGTTCACTGTACCAAAGAAACACGGCTCATTGTC
This sequence comes from Balaenoptera acutorostrata, assembly GCF_949987535.1. Lineage (NCBI taxonomy): Eukaryota > Metazoa > Chordata > Mammalia > Artiodactyla > Balaenopteridae > Balaenoptera > Balaenoptera acutorostrata. Next base: position 163,410,344 of record NC_080064.1, read on the forward strand.
CAAAAATTTGTTTGTAAACTATTTGAAGATCAAAGCTCAAACAAACAATAATTCAAGTAGACTACTACAATTCTTAAACCTTGTGATCAGGTATATGTTCACTGATCTAAGGACAGGTCTGGAGAGAAAAATAATTGGATACTTTAAAATACTACTTTTGGGACTTCCCTGGGGGTGCAGTGGATAAGACTCTGCACTCCCGATGCAGGGGGCCCGGGTTCGATCCCTGGTCAGGGAACTAGATCCCAAACGCATGCTGCAACTAAGAGTTCGCATGCCACAACTAAGGAGCCCGCCTGCCACAACTAAGACCCAGCGCAATCAAATAAATAAATAAATAAATATTAAAAAATAAAAACCTGAAATACTACTTTTAAGGCACCATATGAGAATATTTACAATGTCAATTGAACATTTATTTTCATAATTTATGTATAAATTCATGGTAAATATCTAATTGTAAACCAAAGCAATATGCAAATATGAAAAACAATTCAGTATAAATCGCCACTACGAACAACAAAATAAGTGATTTTTAAAAGGAAAAAAGGTATCTAGACTACTCCTGACAAAAACTTTTTTTTTTTTTCAAACATCTTTATTGAAGTATAATTGCCTTACAATAGTGTGTTATCATCTGCTTTATAACAAAGTGAATCTGTTATACATATACAATATGTTCCCATTTCTCTTCCCTCCTGCATCTCCCTCCCTCCCACCCTCCCCATCCCACCCCTCTAGGTGGTCACAAAGCACCGAGCTGATCTCCCTGTGCTATGCGGCTGCTTCCCACTAGCTATCTATTTTACATTTGGTAGTGTATATATGTCCATGACACTCTCTTACCCTGTCACATCTCACCCCACCCCCTCCCCATATCCTCAAGTCCATTCTCTAGTAGGTCTGTGTCTTTATTCCCGTCTTGCCACTAGGTTCTTCATGGCCTTTTTTTTTTTTTTTTTTCCCTTAGATTCCATATATATGTGTTAGCATACTGTATTTGTTTTTCTCTTTCTGACTTACTTCACTCTGTATGACAGACTCTAACTCCATCCACCTCATTACAAATACCTCCATTTCATTTCTTTTTATGGCTGAGTAATATTCCATTGTATATATGTGCCACATCTTCTTTATCCATTCATCTGTCGATGGACATTTAGGTTGCTTCCATGTCCTGGCTATTGTAAATAGAGCTGCAATGAACATTTTGGTACATGACTCTTTTTGACCTATGGTTTTCTCAGGGTATATGCCCAGTAGTGGGATTGCTGGGTCGTATGGTAGTTCTATTTGTAGTTTTTTAAGGAACCTCCATACTGTTCTCCATAGTGGCTGTATCAATTTACATTCCCACCAACAGTGCAAGAGTGTTCCCTTTCCTCCACACCCTCTCCAGCATTTATTGTTTCTAGATTTTTTGATGATGGCCATTCTGACCGGTGTGAGATGATATCTCATTGTAGTTTTGATTTGCATTTCTCTAATGATTAATGATGTTGAGCATTCTTTCATGTGTCTGTAGGCCATCTGTATATCTTCTTTGGAGAAATGTCTATTTAGATCTTCTGCCCATTTTTGGATTGGGTTGTTCGTTTTTTTGTTATTGAGCTGCATGAGCTGCTTGTAAATCTTGGAGATTAATCCTTTGTCAGTTGCTTCATTTGCAAATATTTTCTCCCATTCTGAGGGTTGTCTTTTGGTCTTGTTTATGGTTTCCTTTGCTGTGCAAAAGCTTTTCAGTTTCATTAGGTCCCATTTGTTTATTTGTGTTCTTATTTCCATTTCTCTGGGAGCAGGGTCAAAAAGAATCTTGCTGTGATGTATGTCATAGAGTGTTCTGCCTATGTTTTCCTCTAAGAGTTTGATAGTGTCTGCCCTTACACTTAGGTCTTTAATCCATTTTGAGTTTATTTTTGTGCATGGTGTCAGGGAGTGTTCTAATTTCATACTTTTACATGTTCCTGTCCAATTTTCCCAGCACCACTTATTGAAGAGGCTGTCTTTTCTCCACTGTATATGCTTGCCTCCTTTATCAAAGATAAGTTGACCATATGTGTGTGGGTTTATCTCTGGGCTTTCTATCCTGTTCCATTGATCTATATTTCTGTTTTTGTGCCAATACCAAACTGTCTTGATTACTGAAGCTTTGTAATATAGTCTGAAGTCAGGGAGCCTGATTCCCCCAGCTCCATTTTTCGTTCTCAAGATTGCTTTGGCTATTCGGGGTCTTTTGTGTTTCCATACAAATTGTGAAATTTTTTGTTCTAGTTCTGTGAAAAATGCCAGTGGTAGTTTGATAGGGATTGCATTGAATCTGTAGATTGCTTTGGGTAGTAGAGACATTTTCACAATGTTGATTCTTCCAATCCAGGAACATGGTATATCTCTCCATCTATTTGTATCATCTTTAATTTCTTTCATCAGTGTCTTATAATTTTCTGCATACAGGTCTTTTGTCTCCTTAGGTAGGTTTATTCCTAGATATTTTATTCTTTTTGTTGCAATGGTAAATGGGAGTGTTTTCTTAATTTCACTTTCAGATTTTTCGTCATTAGTGTATAGAAATGCAAGAGATTTCTGTGCATTAATTTTGTATGCTGCTACTTTACCAAATTCATTGATTAGCTCTAGGAGTTTTCTGGTAGCATCTTTAGGATTCTCTATGTATAGTATCATGTCATCTGCAAATAGTGACAGCTTTACTTCTTCTTTTCCGATTTGGATTCCTTTTATTTCTTTGTCTTCTCTGATTGCTGTGGCTAGGACTTCCAGAACTATGTTGAATAATAGTGGTGAGAGTGGGCAACCTTGTCTTGTTCCTGATCTTAGTGGAAATGGTTTCAGTTTTTCACCATTGAGGACAATGTTGGCTGTGGGTTTGTCATATATGGCCTTTATTATGTTGAGGAAAGTTCCCTCTATGCCTACTTTCTGCAGGGCTTTTATCATAAATGGGTGTTGAATTTTGTCAAAAGCTTTCTCTGCATCTATTGAGATGATCATATGGTTTTTCTCCTTCAATTTGTTAATATGGTGTATCACATTGATTGATTTGCGTATATTGAAGAATCCTTGCATTCCTGGGATAAACCCCACTTGATCATGGTGTATGATCCTTTTAATGTGCTGTTGGATTCTGTTTGCTAGTATTTTGTTGAGGATTTTTGCATCTATGTTCATCAGTGATATTGGCCTGTAGTTTTCTTTCTTTGTGACATCTTTGTCTGGTTTTGGTATCAGGGTGATGGTGGCCTCGTAGAATGAGTTTGGGAGTGTTCCTCCCTCTGCAATATTTTGGAAGAGTTTGAGAAGGATAGGTGTTAGCTCTTCTCTAAATGTTTGATAGAATTCGCCTGTGAAGCCATCTGGTCCTGGGCTTTTGTTTGTTGGAAGGTTTTTAATCACAGTTTCAATTTCAGTGCTTGTGATTGGTCTGTTCATATTTTCTATTTCTTCCTGGTTCAGTCTCGGCAGTTTGTGCATTTCTAAGAATCTGTCCATTTCTTCCAGGTTGTCCATTTTATTGGCATATAGTTGCTTGTAGTAATCTCTCATGATCTTTTGTATTTCTGCAGTGTCAGTGGTTACTTCTCCTTTTTCATTTCTAATTCTATTGATCTGAGTCTTCTCCCTTTTTCTCTTGATGAGTCTGGCTAATGGTTTATCAATTTTGTTTATCTTCTCAAAGAACCAGCTTTTAGTTTCATTGATTTTTGCTATTGTTTCCTTCATTTCTTTTTCATTTATTTCTGACCTGATCTTTATAATTTCTTTCCTTCTGCTGGCTTTGGGGTTTTTTTGTTCTTCTTTCTCTAATTGCTTTAGGTGCAAGGTTAGGTTGTTTATTCGAGATGTTGCCTGTTTCTTGAGGTAGGCTTGTATTGCTATAAACTTCCCTCTTAGCACTGCTTTTGCTGTGTCCCATAGGTTTTGGGTCGTCGTGTCTCCATTGTCATTTGTTTCTAGGTATTTTTTGATTTCCCCTTTGATTTCTTCAGTAATCACTTCGTTATTAAGTAATGTATTGTGTAGCCTCCATGTGTTTGTATTTTTTACAGATCTTTTCCTGTAATTGATATCTAGTCTCATAGCGTTGTGGTCGGAAAAGATACTTGATACGATTTCAATTTTCTTAAATTTACCAAGGCTTGATTTGTGACCCAAGATATGATCTATCCTGGAGAATGTTCCATGAGCACTTGAGAAAAATGTGTATTCTGTTGTTTTTGGGTGGAATGTCCTATAAATATCAATTAAGTCCATATTGTTTAATGTATCATTTAAAGCTTGTGTTTCCTTATTTTCATTTTGGATGATCTGTCCATTGGTGAAAGTGGGGTGTTAAAGTCCCCTACTATGATTGTGTTGCTGTCAATTTCCCCTTTCATGGCTGTTAGTATTTGCCTTATGTATTGAGGTGCTCCTATGTTGGGTGCATAAATATTTACAATTGTTATACCTTCCTCTTGGATCGATCCCTTGATCATTATATAGTGTCCTTCTTTGTCTCTTGTAATAGTCTTTATTTTAAAGTCTATTTTGTCTGATATGAGAATTGCTACTCCAGCTTTCTTTTGATTTCCATTTGCATGGAATATCTTTTTCCATCCCCTCACTTTCAGTCTGTATGTGTCCCTAGGTCTGAAGTGGGTCTCTTGTAGACAGCATATGTATGGGTCTTATTTTTGTATCCATTCAGCCAGCCTGTGTCTTTTGGTGGGAGCATTTAATCCATTTACATTCAAGGTAATTATCGATATGTATGTTCCTATTCCCATTTTCTTAAATGTATTGGGTTTGTTATTGTAGGTGTTTTCCTTCTCTTGTGTTTCTTGCCTAGAGAATTTCCTTTAGCATTTGTTGTAAAGCTGGTTTGGTGGTGCTGAACTCTCTCAGCTTTTGCTTGTCTGTAAAGGTTTTAATTTCTCCATCGAATCTGAATGAGATCCTTGCTGGGTAGAGTAATCTTGGTTGTAGGTTTTTCTCCTTCATGACTTTAAGTATATCCTGCCACTCCCTTCTGGCTTGCAGAGTTTCTGCTGAGAGATCAGATGTTAACCTTATGGGGATTCCCTTGTGTGTTATTTGTTTTTTTTCCCTTGCTGCCTTTAATATGTTTTCCTTATATTTAATTTTTGACAGTTTGATTAATATGTGTCTTGGCGTGTTCCTCCTTGGGTTTATCCTGTATGGGACTCTCTGTGCTTCCAGGACTTGATTAACTATTTCCTTTCCCATATTAGGGAAGTTTTCAACTATAATCTCTTCAAAAATTTTCTCAGTCCCTTTCTTTTTCTCTTCTTCTTCTGGTACCCCTATAATTCGAATGTTGGCACGTTTAATGTTGTCCCAGAGGTCCCTGAGACTGTCCTCAGTTCTTTTCATTCTTTTTTCTTTATCCTGCTCTGTAGTAGTTATTTCCACCATTTTATCTTCCAGGTCACTTATCCTTTCTTCTGCCTCAGTTATTCTACTATTGATCCCATCTAGAGTATTTTTAATTTCATTTATTGTGTTTTTCATCATTGCTTGGTTCCTCTTTAGTTCTTCTACATCCTTGTTAAATGTTTCTTGCATTTTGTCTATTCTGTTTCCAAGATTTTGGATCATCCTTACTATCATTATTCTGAATTCTTTTTCAGGTAGACTACCTATTTCCTCTTCATTTGTTAAGTCCAGTGTGTTTTGAGCCTGCTCCTTCATCTGCTGTGTGTTTTTCTGTCGTCGCATTTTGCCTATCTTACTGTGTTTGGGGTCTCCTTTTCACAGGCTGCAGGTTCGTAGTTCCCGTTGTTTTTGGTATCTGTCCCCAGCGGCTAAGGTTGGTTCAGTGGGTTGTGTAGGCTTCCTGGTGGAGGGAACTAGTGCCTGAGTTCTGGTGGATGAGGCTAGATCTTGTCTTTCTGGTGGGCACGTCCACGTCTGGTGGTGTATTTTGTGGTGTCTGTGGCCTTATTATGATTTTAGGCAGCCTCTCTGCCAATGGATGGGGTTGTGTTCCTGTCTAGCTAGTTGTTTGGCATAGGATGTCCAGCACTGTAGCTTGCTGGTCGTCGAGTGAAGCTGGGTCTTGATGTTGAGATGGAGATCTCTGGGAGATTTTTGCCGTTTGGTATTACGTGGAGCTGGGAGGTCTCTTGTGGACCAGTGTTCTGAAGTTGGCTCTCCCACCTCAGAGGCACGGCCCTGATGCCTGGCTGGAGCACCAAGAGCCTTTCGTCCACACGGCTGTGATGATGGGCTGATATGCAGTTTCTCCAATTCCAAGAGAGAAGCATACTGTAATTCTTTGAAAGTGACAAACAGGCCGTGGCGACAGCGGTTCCTGCAGTCGCTGGGAGCTGCCGGTGGCTCCGAGGGCAGCAAGCGCAGCTCTGCGCGCGTGGCTCGCGCGGTGGCGGCCCTTTGGATACTGCCCTGCGGCGCAGCGGCCTAGACCTCAGCGTGGCTGAGGGCTCTGTCCAAAAACTTTTTTTTATTACGATATTATAGCTTTATTTAGAGTTTAGGAAGCTAAGATAGAGTAAGTTCAGGAAGTTGTCCCATTGGCAGGCCAGACAGGACTTATACCCAGGCTGTCTGCCTTAAAGCCCCCAATTCATAAACATTTATTTAAAGTGAAAAGAAAAAAACAGAAGTATTTCCTTAGGAGAAAACTCGGACTTTTTAAAAGAATAAGGAAATATTTTAACAAGTTATATTCTCTTTATCTTAGGTTGGCAATAGTACCTTCATATGCGAAAAAATAATTAACAAGCATTCAAGATGGTACAGTTATAAAAATGGCATATGATTCTATTAGGACCAAGAAAGCACTAAATTAAGTATGACAAAAACAAATGTAAAGGTTTAAAAAAATCCTAATGACCGGGAATTCCCCGGTGGCCCAGTGGTTGAGACTCTGCGCTTTCACTGCCGATGGTTCGGGTTCAATCCCTGGTTGGGGAACTAAGTTCTCACAAGCCGTGCAGTGTGGCCAAGAACAATCAATTAATTAAAAAAATACAAATAAAAAAAGTAAATTAAAATAAATAAATAAAATTTAAAAATCCTAATGAGAAAATTGTGAATTTGCCTAAATCAACATATAAAGCCTAGGGAATTAATGGCAAACTTTTCTTTTTCATTTCAGAAAAGGTACCTGGAATATGCTTCGCCCATCCAATGATAACCACCAATTCTCGATCGGCCAAGTCGCACAGTGTAGTGAGGGCTTTGATGTCACTGTCGGGAACAGTAGGGTCAGGCATGGCATAGATCTTCTCCGGTTCAGCCACCAATAAATGTGAGACAATCTTGTTATCTGCAGAATCAGACCAGAGCACAACGAGATCACTAGTAGTATCATCCCTCTTTCGCACGTTCTAAACTAGGTGGTATTTTGAGCAAAAACAAAAAACAAAACAAAAAAATCCCTCAAACACCTATAATCAACCCCAAATATTCCATTTACAGTTCAACATATATATACTAAACAGTGTTCTGGAAAACCCATAGCAGTTGTAATAGTTCTTTGTTTCTTCTTGGCTTTATCTGCCTTTGCTGGAATGAAGCATCTGTCCTGCAATGAAATTTTTTATAGCAAACAGATAAGAGAAGTTAGATGCTTTCTGGGTCTGCTCTTTGATTCTTAGGTGGGATCTGGGGAAGCAGATTAAATAGCATACAACAGCTTTAAAATAAATATCCATATAAACCATTGAAATATAGAACATAATGTAGGAGGCAAAGAACTCCTACTGCCCATAGACATAATGGGCATGAAAGTCATTAACTGTCCTAATTCCTTTAAAGAGGAGCAAAGGTCAGAGCCCTTCTGCCGGGGTGAATTACTGACTGTATAACTCTGTCTCAGTGGGATGCATTCAATATGAATGTCTTGCCTTTCTCCCCCTCCCCACATACCCAGCCCATCTTCCAAATATAGCCAATGTCAGTTTCCAGAAAAATACTCCAACTTAAATGTGACCGTATTTCCACTTTGGAGCATCTAATACTTTAATCCTCTATTTTCATCTGTTGTCTTTAGCTCATTCTCTGGCTCAGATTTATCTGTCTGAAATTTGTGATGTATGTTTTTAAAATCCTTCATAAAATAAACACTAGAGACAAATGGAAAGCATCACATCAAATGTGTTTTATCGCTCAGGGCCATGTGAGAGTTTATGGAAGGGGTTATAAAGCCTTGCTAACGGAATGATTTTTCTTGTTGGCCCCATTTTCAATTTCTACATGTAGCTTTAGATTTGATACTTTCTTCTAAGTGAGGAAATACAAATAGGTAAGAATAAACTCAGATATTTCAACGTCTGTGTCCTATTACTCTAGAAAACTAGGGTATTAAATGGGATCTTTGTGAGCCAAGTCAAAGGTTCCTCTACGTTTACTAGACCATTTGCCTTTCCCTATACATTTTTAACTTTTTTAACTTAAAATGAAAAGACTTCATATACCTTAGAATTGAAAACATAGTTCTTTTTTTGTCTGCTGTAACAACATAACAAGGATACTTATCCAAGCTATAATTAGTAATTTTTTGATAGAGTTTAAAATTTTTACTACTATGACTGCCACATGAATTCTGTTCACTTCAAATTATCAACAGATAACCATTCAATGGCAGTAATATTCAATTATTATCAAATTAAAAATACAGATTTGGGAGGAAGTATTCCCAAATATCATATTTTCTAGAAAAGAAATTAAAATCAAATAGAGATTCTTTTTTTTTTTTAATTTGTAGGATCTGAAGAGAATGACATTTGTTTCTCGTATATGCTATCGAAACAACACCCTGTTTTTTAGCTACGCTTGGAAAAGTTTCCAATTTCATTGCTCTGACAATGCAGCAAAACCTGTCAGCAACTACTAGATCCTCAGGATTAGAAGAAAATGCAGTAATAAAGGGTACAAAAATGTAACGGAAGGAAATCGTGATTCGAGTTCTTTCAGTACAGGGAAAATGCAACCTGTTTTACCCAAGCCACTGGATACTTGACTGGAGGGGGGTCAGAGAAATTTGGTGGAAGCTTAGAAATTCCTATCATTCAGAAAATGGAATAGCCGGCAGCACTGTTTCTAGGTGAATCTTATTTAATGTTTCCCTAATTAGAATCAATAGAACCCAATTTTCATTCTTGGGCTTTTGTAGTACACAAACAATCAGTCAGGCTCCAGAAATCTCCCCCAGACACTTTCTGAGCAAAGCCCATGCCTAGTCTCTGACAGGATCTGAAAATTAAGTTTTATAAATGTTTGTTACCAAAATACACTAATTGGATAGACTAAGGAAAATTAACACAGAGGCCTTAAGATAATGAGTAATGATTTATTAGGAGTCCTCTTTTATCTCAGACAAATGGAGCTCATTGAAATTGCTGTAATCTTCTTAAAGGTACTTGACAAGCCTCTTCCCCTTTTCTCAGGTTTCCGCCGAAAACCATAGATGTTTCTTTATCCATCCTGTGGACTTACGAATGGGCTGGTGCTCATTTTTCTCTCGGTAGAGGATATCATCAATGGTGTCAGTCGACTTCGTATAAAATGAATGAGAAATGGCCAGTCTGGATATTAGTGAATCCAGGAAAACGAAACCTCTAATGAAATTAAACATGAGTGTTTATTGCATTTTATTGTATTATCAGAAAGTTTTTTTATTCTAATGTGCAAAATCTGCTTAATGCAGTCCTAGATTGTATTTGCAGAATGCCAAACAGCTTATGCAGGCTGAGGAGAAGACGCCAGATTGGACAATTGAAGGTATAATCAACATAATGTTTTTTGGAAAGGCAAAAGGAAACCATGCCATATGTTCACTTAAGCTTTAATTTTATGTAAAACTGGTTGTTTTTTCCTTTGACATAGCTAAAATGTCCTTTCATTTACAGTTCAGGGTCTGTTTTACGTATTTAACAGACCCCCATATGCTCACACGGATGATGCATAACAGCGACCCCTCCTGGAGAATCTGAATGAGAAGAGGACACTTTTTCTCTTCCCTTGAAAGCAGATCAGAAATTACCCATGTCTTTTCTAGAACTGCTATAGCTGCAACTTCCTCTGGTGAGGGCTGGTTGTGTCTTCTGAGACAGAGACAGCTAAATGTGAGAATTGTTTCCACCAAAGCACTTTCAGTGCCTCGTATAAACTCTATGCATAAACATCCTAAAATGTTAGCCCTTTTGCACTACAGCCATGAACTGATTTTTCAGAAACTGGAACACAGTTAACTGCCTCAGTCTATATTCTAGCTCTTTTTAGCTAATGACAAAGAGAATGGGGTTTGCATTTTAGCTACATACCTACCATCGTTTCAAATTGCAGCCGGGCATTATCAAACCATGGGCTTTTAAAAAAACACTTCATAATGCCCATAAGGGCATCTGAAATGGAACTACCAACCTATGCTTGTTATCAGTAGGGCCCCTCCTTGTTTTAATCTATTGCTAGCGAGTGCGTTAACCTTCTATAGCTCTAAATTAATGAGGCTCCTAATGTATTTTCATTGGGAGGTTGAACAAACTCATTTAGCTAGTGAAAACTACAAAAATCACTTTCTTGTGAAATCTGAAACTAACAGCTCCAATGAACTAATGATCATGGTACGATCCATTTTATGTACCTCTGAAAATAACCTGTAAATGTAAAATTCGCACTATATAAGCTATGCCTTGGTATGCTTACGCTTCCACAAAATGACTAGGTGAAAAAAGGTAGAGGGGGAGAAAACCATAGGAAAAAAAGTTAATTAGCTGAGTTGTTGTTGCCCTGCAAAGGAAATCCTTGGGAATAAAGCCACATCTCCCCACCCCCGCCAACAAAGAGAAGTCTCGTTGGAGTCAGTAGGGATGGGCACGCCAAAACTGATGTACCTAGAGCCAGCTGGGAGGATGTCATGTGCTGGAAAGCCAGACATGTCTGCTGTACTTACATGGCTTTTTGGCTGGCTGAACCAACTGAGGGTTCAGGTACGGGCTGTTCTCCGCATCTATTCTGCGCTTGTACTTCTGCCGACCTCCACGTACTCTGTCAAGACGCACTCCTGTGGGGAAAGACAGGCACTTCCTTACTGTTGAGGTAACTATCTTTGAGACCAATCAAATACATAGAGAGTATCATCCAAGGGTGCTAGGTAAACAGAGAGTAGATTGCAGAAGGGTCCAGTGGAAGTAGAGGAAGGTAAAAAAGTGATGGCTAAACCAAGACTGCCACAGGTTGGAAACCAAACCTGGCAGAGATGACCAAGCTGAAAGACATTTATGCAAGGCCATCAGAGTCACCTACATACCAAAGGAAAGGTAGCTTTTCTTGAGAATTAATACAAAGAAACTGGAATTTGGTGCTAACACAGTTTCTCAAATTAAAGACATTGGCAATGTGTATCCTCTTCATCAGTCACCCCTGAAAGCTCAATGTGTGGGCTTGAGTAGATCAGTAGACCCAGAGCTGTTCAATCCACCCCGGTCTATCAGAGGACTCCACGTGGACCTGTGGAACTGAATTGAGTTGAAAACCCCTACATGTTGTAGAGAGCTGGAACCCCACTACACAAGATGAGACGCAAGGATCGTTCCCTGTTCTAAGTCAACATGTCTCAGAAGGAGCATGTTCCTTACATTCTGGCACACGTTTGTATTTTCCTTCAAATGAAAGAAAACTGAGAGCAGGTCTGGACTGAACGCAGGTCAGAAGGAGGAGATTCCTGAAAGAATTCAGGAGGCTAGGATGGCGAAGGAGGGATTTGTTAGGAGGGCAGAGATGAAGCGTGAAGCTAGAAAGTAGGCAAAAGTAGACTGGCATTTAGTAATACTTTTTCCTCATGAGTGATGGACTGGGTCAAGATTCAGGGAGGTTTTGCTGGCAGTGGATCTATAACATTAAGGAAAGGGGCAAAAGGGAAAGAAAGGGATTAAAAAGAAAGAAATGTTTCATTTACATGGGGCAGTGGGGAGGGTGCTTGTTAATAACGTGGTTTCCGGTCTGTAATTGTAAAGTTTAGGACAGAAACTTATAAATCTTTATCAAATAAAGAGAAGATTACTTGGGAGTAAGAGAGAGATGAGATTCGCTTTGTGGTCTTATATTGTACCTTAATTGATAAGACAATATTAACATTATCCATTAATAAATTCACAACCAAGTAATTCATTGTACATATTTTGGTATTTCTCAAACTGTTCAGAAGATAGATTTGGTTTAACAGTATCCTCAGTATTGTTATTTTACTGAAGGCCCTCTCAGAGCCTTTAACATGCAACTAACTCTCAAATAAAACTCTCAGAGGGAGATACAGCCTATGCAATGTTTTGCAAACCAATTTAACCAAGGATCCTGTTTTGGGAACATTTGTTAATATCACGTGGAACAGGTGAGTTGTGGTGTAACTGAATTATACGAAACAGTTTGGGAAAGGCTGATATATTTCTATGTGAATCCTGAAGGTGAATATATACTCATATGTTAAAGATGACTATCAATCCATGAGCTAAAGAAAAACATAACTTTTCATATTATCTTAATACTACTACTTTAAGAGTTGATTTCCTTTTAGTGATACACACAAACATACACTTGGTTCTAGATAAACCCTGAAATGTCGAACTGAAACATCAGAGCAGAGTTTAAGTGATATCAGGAGACAACTTCAAGAGCAAGTAAGTAGGTTTAGACAAACAAATATCAAAAAACAAAGAGCTTAGGTACAGTCTCTAAGTATTCAATGAAAATAGAGTGCTTGTGAGTCATGAAGAAACATTTCTTGACTGCTGCTTTTAGAGCAATTTTGCGCCTAGAGTTCCATTCCTTCATTTATCTAATTTCTAATGTTCTATTTTTATTGTGTCTATATTTAATTTACTAAAGTTTAACACCTTCCCCCTTTTCCCCCCCTTTAGTCATGTTTTGTCTTTTTTCATTTCTTTCTTTCTCCAAGATATTTTTCCAGTTTATATAATGTGGTCGCATTTTGTCTGTTCATCTGAGATCCATTCAAATTTGTTTCATCATAAGAATTTAAAATTTTTCATTATAAGAGTTTAGAAAATTAAAAGCATATATAACTAAAAGTGGTATCATAACACGTTTGGCATCCAGCTCCAACGCAATGTGAACATTAATGTGATATGATTAGTGGTGTGAAGAGAAGGCAGGATGAAACAAACAGAGAGAGAGAAAGACAATGACAGACGAAGGCTAAAAAAAGGAGGAAACATTTAAAAATAACTCTGAAATTGTTAGAACCAAGAAAGCCTGACATACACACACTACTATATATAAAACAGATAATCAACAAGGACCTACTGTACAGCACAGGAAACTCTACTCAGTACTTTGTAATGATCTGTATGAGAAAAGAATCTAAAAAAGAGTGGATATATGTATATGCATAACTGACTTACTTTGCTGTACCACAGAACTAATTCAACACTGTAAATCAACTATACTCCAATAAAAATTTTAAAAATTAAAAAAAAAAAAAAAAACCAAGAAAGCTCACAGAATGCATCTCAATTAGGTTTGTAGACTCCAAAATTTGCTTTTGGTGTCTGTCAGGGCATGAGTTCACCATGAGCAATATAGCCTCGCATGCCCAAATACTGAACAATACACTACGTATTTTCCAACACAGGAGTCAGAGCTGGTGAGTTTCTGACAATGGATTTCGTCCATCCTGAAGGCCTAAGGAAGAGGATCGTGGCTGAAAGATTGGATTCAAGGTCTTGGCTGGAAACAATTCTGACACAGTTATATCACACTAAAGCCACCAATCAGCTTAGCCAACTGGCCCAAGTTTATGGGAGAAGTGCAACACTGAAAACTAGTTATTAAACATCATGAAGAAAAAAATACCTATACTTGATTGACAGAATTTTTATTATGCATTATGGGATATTTTTTGTATTTGTAGGAATAGATCCTTTAAATACTGTGAAATAATTTTATTACTGTGCATTTCATTTCAACTTTGAACAATGAATTACTGAAATATTCATATTATTTTTACGTGCTCCTCCAAAATCTAAAGGAGTGTTCTCACTCTTACGTTCATTCTCGCTTTCTCTTTCTCCTTTTCCCTCTTCTTCTCGCTTTCTTCCCTCCCCCTCACCTCCTTTCAGTGTGTGGGTAGATAAACTACTATCTATCCATCCATCCATCCATACCATCTACATATCTATCCAGTTTCTAAATATTCAAGTACTTTTTTACCAAAGCCATCATTTAACGCTTTCTTTACTTCCTAAAATAAAGATCAGTTGGACAAAGCATTCTTTTATGATTTATAACTTTATGTATATGGTATTCAGTAGATGACTGTAGAGGGAAAAAATTAGATATTAATACTACATAATTAATAATTAATACAATTATGTAGCAAAAGTTGATGGGCAGTCAATATACAGAAAAATTGTTCCTGCCAAGTTTAGATAACACTTAATGGTAAAAATTTCCAGAGTCGATGTATTTTAAAAGATCATAATAACTTTTATGTGAAATTTTTATTCCCATTTTAGGGGGTTAAAAGTAGGCAAATATCAACAATTTCAAGTAAAAAATATTTATACTGCTTTTAATCTCTTTTCAAAATCTGGAAAATCTTTTTATGCATCTTCTAGTGATATGATGATAATGATAATGATTTAGTTTAGCTGACTTCATACTCAGTGAAATGTCTAAACTCAAATCCTAGTAACACACCTGCAACTACTTCTACATCATACTAAAATTATTCATCAATTTATTCAGTTCTGTTGGAGAAAAAACATAGTTAGTAAAACCAGTTTTTTTTTCCCCCGAGGACAATCATATAACACGGAAATACACAAGTGACATAGGTCTCAAAGTTAAATCAGCCCAAACTATGTGTTCAAACATGTGGACCCAGCTTCTTTATTTGTGCATCTTTGAAAATAAACAGATGTATTCATCTGAGTCATAATAATATATGCACTGAAACTTTAATAATTGTATTTTAAAGAGTCTGATAAAACAATACTATACAGATATCATTAAGAAGTCTATTTTCACATATATACACTACTACGTATAAAATAGATAACTAATGAGAACCTACTCTATAGCACAGGGAACTCTACTTGGTGCTCTGTGGTGACCTAAATGGGAAGGAAATCCAAAAAAGAGGGGATATATGTATATGTATGGCTGATTCCCTTTGCTGTACAGCAGAAACTGACACAGCAGTGTAAAGCAGTTATACGCCAATAAATAAATAAATAAGTCTATTTTCAGTATATTTCTAGTTTTAAAGTTTTTCCAGAAAAATGTTTCCAACTGTAATAATATGATAATTTATTCCTAAATATTATATGAAGAACATGGAAAAAAGCAAGGCATAGTTTGCAAATCAGAATGGTTTCTTTCTGGCTCTTTCATTAACAAGCTCTGTAAATTTTGTTGAGTTCCTTAACCTGTTTGCTTTTCCAAATATAAGATGGATATTAAGACAATAACCTCCCTGGTGTTTTGCTTTAATGATCCAATTATATTAATATAAGGTACTAATATATTTGGATATTATACTAATATACTAATATACTTGGATATTATACAAATGCATTATTAAATATCTTGCAAACCTTAAAATCCCAAGGAAATTGCCATTATATCATTATTTTGTTGAAATATTACTATATTATTTATTGAAATATATTTTGCATCGTGATCATTTATTGAAAATCTACCCCCACGGAGTGTGACAGTCTACCCTGCCTCAATTCTGTAGGTAAACACATTTGAGGTATGATTGAATGGTAAGATAATACAAAGGATAAAACCGAAATAATGACATTATTTGATGTCTAAGTGATTACAGAAATATTTGGTATCCCATTCTATTTGCTGCTCATCCCTGTCACTAATAATATCATTTAGAGTTTATTTTAGAACAGATACAGAAACTAACCCAAAGTCTATGAAAAAGAAAAATGCTATCTCTGAGTTTAGCTAGAAACACACAATACAAAGTTAAGTAGAGAATTGATAATTATCCAATTAACCTAATACATTTCATTTAAAAGTCTCTATTTTCAGCAGAAACAAACAAAAAACAACAACAGTATTTACCATCAGGACCTGGAAAATCCAGATTTGCCATAAACAAACATCAATCTAATCCAAATATTTCCACTTACAATGGCAAAGCCTGTCTCTCTACATCTTTACAATCTTAAATACAAACAATTTCTGTTTGGACTCCACTTGTAAACCATTTTTGAAAAAGTTTAAAAAGAAGATTTCTCCCAGTAAATAAGATACCCACAATGTTCAATGTTTGACAGGATTTGAAGTTAATTAAGGCAACTGGATTTTCTATTCATGTGGAGACTGCCATTACCCCTTTCGTTTTTTAAATAAAAAATTTTAATAGTTGACATTACCTACCAAACAGAACGTTTCACATCGCTTTTTCTATCAAATACTGCATGTGCCTACATTGCCACAAGGGAATCACAAATCTCATAAGTTGTCAGAATTTACAAAATTGAGGAAGCAGGAATAGGGCAAGAAGGAAAAACACAAAACAACAAAAACCGCTATGAGGCACATAAATGCCAAAAGAAGTAAAACAGTTCAGCACAAGGCCTTCTTAGGTCAGCTAATTTTAAGTCTACATTTTATGCCCAAATGCAAATTTTTACAATATTATATAGTCCAAAGACAAAAGTATTTTTCACATTTTTAATAGCACAAAGTCATTTCATAGGATAATAAAAGATCTCCCCTTCAGAGAATTACACAAGGCCATCCTAGCCTACTTCGCTATATTAAAGACAAGCCTTTTTATAACGTTGTTCTTAAACAAAGGTTTGCTAAAAACGTTAATTACATAGACCCCTGGAATACTTAAGAAAGATGCAAATAGTCATATTAAAGTAATGATAATTTTTTAAAAGATAGTGAAATAATATTTTAAAAGATTAGTGACTTTAATGACTACTAAGTAAATGGTTGGATTATTTAAATGTTATCCAACACGACTTGTAATTGAGGATGAGGAGCATCCTGGGAAAGTAAAACTTATGCCGCAAGAAGGTGAAGAGGGTGGGAACGTTGTCCTCCACGATGTCTCTGGTACTGCGGTTCCCTTTGCTGCGGAAGGGAATCCGGCTCTTTCCGTTCAGGAAAAGAAGTACCTAGAAACGCCCTTGAATTTGCCTGAGATTTCTGTGAGGGAACCATCATAAACAGAGGGTGGAGAAAATCCCTTTGAGGGGCTGTAGGAAAGGAAGCAAAGGCAGATCGGCAGAATCAAGACACAGCGGCGAGAATTTTAGTGGCAGCCTGTGATGGGATTCTTCCTCGTAACAGCATCCTTACAGAGAGTACCAGCTTTACCTACAGTATTTGTGCATATTTATAGGTACCCCAGTAAAGGGATGAGTGAAAATTATTTGTACATTGACGCAAATACTCCAGGGAGAATCTAACCATATTAAATTCTGGAGGATCATGAGAGACAATAAAACACACCAAGCCCTAGTTATCTTCTCTTACTATTATTGCCCTTTCTCAAAATAGACAGTGATACTGTTCAACATGGCTTCATGATTTCGTTCCTTTCTTCCTATCTCAGCAAACTTTTGACTCCTGATATCTGCATCTCCTGAACAAGCAATGTCTTCATTGATAGTGGAATGACTTAATCTCTGTATGAAGTGTCTTGGAATCAACCAAAACACCCATTGGTTATTGAGAGCTGCTTCTATTCCAGGCAATGGGTTAATTGTTTTACGTACATGAACACATTTAACACTTACAGCAATCCTATGAAGCAGGTGCTATTATTATCCCATTTTACAAATGAGAAAACTGGAACTGGGAAGAGGCTGAGCCAGGAGTGGCAGCTGGAGACCACGGCTGCAGAGCCCACGTTCTCAAGCACTATGTTTATACTGCTTCTCTGTCATCAAATTCTATTTTTGGGAAAGAGCATGTGGTATAGACTCCAAAAGCAGAAGCACGGGCAGATAAAACCCAATTACTGTGGTAAACAATACTCGCACCCTGATAGGGGGTGCATGCAAAGAGCAAGGCAGAATGATGAACTAGCACGAGGAGAGAGGAATACTTTTACTCCGCTGAAGGGCTAGGCATTTTGCATCTATGACTCTATAAAGCGTCTCCACTTAGAAGAAGTTTATAGCTATGAGACTGTGGGCAAACCAAAAATGATAAAAAAGATTCAGTCAGTCTGCTTTTCTCTTGAGGCAGGGACCCAGAGATATTCATTTCCTCGCTCCCTGTTCCTCTTTAAAATGCCACTGAAAGAAAACAAGGACTGTTTTGCCAGGGCCATGGAGGCAAAGCAACATTCTGGCTGAGTTTTACAGTTTAGAAGGAGACCCCGATGGCGGCTTTTCAGTTAGACACCTTGACGAATGGTTACATTTACTTCTGCTGAAATAGCATGACAACAATTCAGGAACTTTGGAAATAGCTTGGTTGCATGTGGAAGCACTGTAAGATCTGCTGAAATAAAAGGGAAAAATCACACAGGGAGAGAAAATGCATATCCATTAGGCGGGCTTTTTTTTTTTTTTTTTTTTTTAACTGAGTCCTCAGTCACTAAAAGAGATAAAAGCCAGGACTCACATTAAAGCTTCCTTGCTCTACAGATGAATTAACAATTAGCAAAGGGAAGTCTTTCATTTTGGTCTCTTGGTAGCTATCTGGACTATTAAACATGTGAGGCTTGCACAGGAAATTACAAAGGCTTCCCTCTGTTTCAGATTCAAGCTGCATCCAAAATATATTTGTAGGTTTCTGTGCACAGGACATAGCCACAAAGAAGTCCCTCCTTCTTTTTTTTCAAGGTGTGATTCACTGCTCTTGGCTGGTTCTGAGGCATATGTGCTAAATTTATAATCTGGCTGAGAGCCGAAATCAAAATCATAGAAATCTGAAAAAGACATAGTTTACAAAATATTTTGCAGGGAAAATATTATTCCACCAGGGGTCCAGTTGCTTCATCTGAAGCATGGAGCCCTAATCTATGACGCATACAAGTACCAATTAGGTCATCTGCAACAGGTGACAAGTTTTAATTGAATGTCTTCTGTCTGCAATTCTGACAAAAGGTGAATAGAAATAAATGGGTCTTGGCAAGACGGCTCTGAGCCTTACAATACCCAATATCTCATTATTTTTAAACAGCTATCTATAAACTGATGCTGACAAGCCTTGAACCTTTTATTTCTGCTCAAGATGAGGTGGCTGTGAAGGGGGGAAAAAAAAAAAGGAAAGAAAAAGGGGCATCCAGAACATTACATTAAACATGCAATACCTACCATTATCACTTCCCCAATGTAATTAAAGGAAATCTCCTATTCAAAAGGCACTATTTCTTACTTTGCTTGATGTCAGAGAGAAAGAGAAAGAGAGCGAGCGAGCGAGTTTGCTTGGCCTGTATTTGCTAAACATAGAGACTGCCTTTAAAGAAAAAAAAGAAAATCTTCCCTTTCTTTCTCTTTTGCCTGTTAAAAATTTCATAAACTATTGAAAGAGATACTGCGGTGACTTAAACCTATCTGAACTCTATTTTGTCTGGTTACTATTTAATACTGGTGACTCTTCCCTTTATCCTTTTCGAAATTGCCTTCTCATGTGAATAAAGTCGTGAATTAGTGGGTAAAGACATGAAATGTGGTTGCACATCACCATCAGGAAAAGTGATTCTACTAATTCACAATTAAATGTGACACTGGCAGCAATAAGTTTAACACAATAATAACAGTAATAACGGTGCATAGCACCCCATGGGGATGCTCTGTAAACAGAAGCACAAATATTATTTATGCAAAATTCAATGCCCTGTAAAAATGAATTAAAAATGAAATCAACCAGGCTGGTTTATCAGTTGTGGGTTGAAAGTCATAGTCACTGTGTTTCATCCAATGGAGAGGAATACAGTGGAGTCTAGTGAACAAAAAAACCACACGTGGATTTCAAAGAGAATATAAGTTGTGGGAGAAAAAAAAAAAAGGAAATAGGTGACAGAGAAAGATGGTGGTGAGTCTGGAGGTCATTTGGTTTTAGCATGTGTGATTCTAGATCACGTGGGCAACCAAAGTAGAGTTCAGCTCAAAAGAGAAGCTTATGGTCACTTTAGTAGGGGAAAACTTTAAGCCCTGGCCAATTTGTTAGGAACTCAGCACAGTTAATAAAAATGCATTACCAGACTCAAGCAGAAATTCCAAGAGCCAATTCTAAGATACCAAAGTGACACATGGTGTTTAATGAATATTTTTCTGGTGATTATGATTTTGCAAAGTTGAGACTGGAAATAAAGTAAATCTAGCTGAAAGAACATATGTCTGGGTCATGTGAAAAAAAGAATTGTACCAAAAACACAAAATACATAGGAAAAAAAAAATCAGTTCAATAGAGATCAAATGTTAACATAACATTAATGTATACACGCCCAAATCTCATATCAGTGAGAAATTTTCTTGTGACACTGTGACGTTTATTTCTTATTTCTTGTGACACCGGCAGCAATAAGTTTAATACAATAATAATAGTAATAACAATGCACAGCACTCCATGGGGATTCTCTGTGTAAACAGAAGCACAAAGAATATTTATGCAAAATTCAATGCCCTGTAAAAATGAATTAAATATGAAATTAAGCTGGTATTCAAGTAGCTGGAATGAGAGCCATAGTCACTGCATTACATTCAATGGAGAGGAACACAGTGGAGTCCAGTGGCCTCCCTGTAAGGTTTTAGTGGAGTAAACAAGAAATGCCATGGACTGAATGTTTGTGTTCTCCCAAAATTCATATGTTGAAACTGAATCCCCAATGGGACAGTATTTGGAGGTGAGGCCTTGGGGGTGATTAGGTTATGAAGGTGCAGCCCTCATGATGGGCTTAGTGCCCTTATAAAGGAGTTCCCAGAGAGCTCCCAGGCCCTTCCCAGCACGTGAGGACAACAAGAAGCCTATCTATCAACCAGGAAACCCTCACTGAACACTGAATCTGCCAGTGCCTTGATCTTGGACTTCTCAGCCTCTAGAACCCTGAGAAATAAATTTCTCTTCTTTATAAGCCACCCAGTCTATGGTATTCCGTTATAGTAGCCCAAATGGAATATAACAAGAAGAAATGAAGGAACATTAAAAAAAAAAAAAGACTCAGCCATAAAAAAGAATGAAATAAGGCCATGTGCAGCAACATGGATGGACCTAGAGATGATCATACTAAATGAAGTAAGTCAGAAAGAGAACGACAAATACCATATGATATCACTTACATGTGGAATCTAAAATACAACACAAATGAACATATCTACGAAACAAAAACAGACTCACAGACATAGAGAACAGACTTGTGGCTGTCAAGGGGGAGGAGGGCAGGAGGGAAGCATTGGGAGTTTGGGATGAGCAGATGAAAACTACTGTATGCAGGATGGATAAACAACAAGGTCCTACTGTACAGCACAGGGAACTATATTCAATATCCTGTGATAAATCATGTTAGAAAAGAATATGAAAAAGAATATGTATATATGTATAACTGAATCATTTTGCTGTACAGCAGAAATTAATACGACATTGTAAATCAGCTATACTTCAATAAAATTTTTTTAAAAAGGAGGAAGTTTAGAGAGATACTCTACAATGGGTTGATTCAAGGTCTAATATGAAATAAAGAAAATACAATGGTTTCCACCCCCTTCTCATCCAAATCTATATACCATCGCTAACCTCCATTCATCTGCCAACTGTGCTGCTAAGTATTTGTGAGGAAAGTTAATGGAGAAAAAGGAAAGGAAACCAAGAGAGAGCATGAGAGCCTGGTCTAAGCCTTGTAGAAATGCAGACATGGAGAACACGCATGGCGGATTCAGAACGCACTGCCAGCTGCCTCGAGTCCACAAGAGCACATTTTCAAGCCAATTAAAATCCAGTTTTCCTCCCCCAAAGTTGACAAATCAGACTGTTGGGGAATTTAAGACCTCGTGAGAAAAACTAGGGTAGAATAATCATGAGTGGCAGTGATCATAAAAAAGCACTTATACATAAATGATATATTCACTAAAATTAAAGACAAATATGAAAAGACTATCAATGACAGACACACTAATTAAGTCATGTTTCCTGTGCAATTAATTTCCATTTATCATCCTTTGATCTCTTGAATATTTCTAGGATCTTCCTTCTAGCTGGTTTCAGCAAGATGACTGTAAATTCAGTTTGAGTTGCTGTAGATAATAGGCATATGAAAAGACTTTTTTAGAAACATCTGGTTTTTAAACCAAACGTTTAATGACACTCTTATGTTACTACTCTGAGCATCTTGGTTTTAATACGGTGCTACTCCAGGTTCATGTTTAATTGATATATAATGTTGAAGATTTGGTGGAGAGTTATACATAAGTAAATGTAAACATATCAAGATTTTCAGTCAAGGAAAATAACAATTAGGAAAGTGCTTATTCTGAGGCCAAACAAGAAAATTGTACATTTAAGTGCTGTGGCAAGGTGAGGTCCATAGGCTGTACTTTTATTCTTAAATTAGGATGTGTGAAGAGTGTGTAAAAAAGAAAACACCAATGACATTTCTAGATGCCAAATAGAGTGGGTCTTGGCTGAGGAAAGCCTGTATCTGTACCAGGTCATAAATTTCCTGAAAGACTTCCCTGTGTGTAGCTGTTACAGGAGGGGCTCGCTGGGAGGTACTGCCAGGATGCTCACAATGGTCCACAAGGCCAGGAAGAATCTTGAAATCCTAAAGGCGCCAAGAAAAGAAAAACACGCTTTTCCAGCCACAAGGCGGCTCAAGGCTAGATGTTGGGAGTAAGTCTCTAAGTGTCACTGCCTCATAGAGAAGGAGGCAGAATTTCCCACGAAAATCTCCTTGCAGTATTCCAAACCACATTTTCTTACTCCTTCCTGCCAACAGGCTTGCTCTCTATTTTTAAAACGTAATCTGGGTTAGGGACCTCCCTGGTGGCGCAGTGGTTAAGAATCCGCCTGCCAATGCAGGGAACACGGGTTCGAGCCCTGGTCCGGGAAAATCCCACATGCTGCGGAGCAACAAAGCCCGTGCGCCACAACTACTGAGCCTGTGCTCTAGAGCCCGTGTGCCACAACTACTGAAGCCCGCGCACCTAGAGCCCGTGTTCCGCAGCAAGAGAAGCCACCGCAATGAGAAGCCCACGCACCGCAACGAAGAGTAGCCCCGCTCGCCGCAACTAGAGAAAAGCCTGCGCACAGCAACGAAGACCCAATGCAGCCCAAAAAAAAAAAAAAAAAAAAAAAAAAAAATATATATATATATATATATATATATATATATATATATATAAACATAATCTGGGTTAAACTCAAACTTCCAAATATTTTATTTATTATGTATATTCATAATTCCACCACAAAAGTTGAGGGTTGAGGGCATGGTGAGAAATGACACTCTAACGGAAATAGCTTCAAAGGATCAAAATACAGCCAGATGATTTTGACGTATATTTTAATTGCATGTTGCTTTGTCATGGCCCATGCAGTATACGTCACATGCCTGCCACATAGTAGATACTCAAAAATATTGAGTAAGTGAATAAATCAATTTACAACATGCTTTATAGCCATGTACTAATCAGGTTTTTTTTGGTTTTCATTTGTTTGTTTTTCTTTTGATATTTCTAAATCTAGAATGTATACAGAGAAGGATATGGACCTCTTGTCAATTCTCTCAGTAATTCTTGCTTATCGTGTCTTTCTTAATGTACTAGTATATTGTAACTTTAGAAAGGTATAGAGAGCTTGAAGGTGACAAAACAGCATGAAGCACTGAAAAAAAAGAGCGTTGCTGAAAGGTAGGACATACGAATTTAATTTTTCAATATTCATCCTGGTAGTGTAAGAGGAAACAGCATTTGATTTGCTGGGAAAACCTCAAATAGATATTAAGAAATATTTACTAATCAGAATTATATTTAGATACTAATTATTGAGCAAGCAAGACCAAGGTCCCTATACTTGGGAAATTTGATAAATGGAGAAAACCATTCTCTTTCCTAGACACTTTGATTACTCTTCTGCCTGGAAGCAGATGAATGAGTTTGATCACGTGTTAAGCTCTCTTCCAGTTCTAAGATTCTATGAATGAAATGGTGTACTTAAAAAGATGGAATTGACCCACAGATTCAGAGTACAACAACTGCCTTGGCAGTGGGAAACATCAACATACTTCATATCTTAAATCAGGAAGACCAAAGCCAAATGGATAGCATTAATGAACCAGAAGAGCAGAAAGCTTTCTGGCACAGGCCTCAGCCTTTCTCTCACACTGACCTTGGCCAAATGCATTTCCTTTTGTTCTTGACAACAATACAGCAAATAAAGTGCCCATGTTTGAAAAACGCTTCTAACTTATTACTGCATTAGGAAAAGATCAATGCCTGTTGCATATGGCTGTGGAGACTGAAGGATGGAAAATTAGGAACAGCTTTAGATTTGTGGGCATTTTACAACATAGAGACTAGATTATGCTAAGGAGAGGAGAATATGACCTAATAATGGAGATTTTGAAAACAAGCAATGAGTAGCTAATACCTATGCTGTTACTTAACTGAATTTCATCTGGAGTTTCAAAATAAAAAGGCTAAATAGGATCAGATTTCAGTAAATATACCACAAAATAATGTTTCATCTCAACATCTATAGTCACCCTTTTTTTCAGAAATTACAGTATATATATAATGTAAATATGCACACATATACATAAACACATAGATATAGAACTAGATAAACACACACAAATTCTAAACCAATGATACATTTTTCAGTTTCTGTATTTTCCTGATAATGATTTGTCTGGCCAAATGATTCTGTAAGAATTATTTATTTGCAAGATTTTTCCATCCAAAGAAAACCCATGTTACATGAGTTTATACTGATATTTATATCAGGAGTTGCAAATTCAAACAACTACTGCAATGTCAAGTGAATAAGTGAAATGGACTGTGTGTTTAAAAAGTTGGTAGCTATTTAGAAATTATCCTTTTATTTTATTTAGGCCTTCATTATATAAGAGCATAACCTAATTGCATAATTGCTTAAGTTGTTCTATACGCTATACTTTGAAATTCTATTTTAAAAATGCTATTATCCACAGACATAGAAAACAAACTTATGGTTGCCAAAGGGGAAAGGAGGTGGAGGGATAGATTAGGAGTTTGGGATTGACATACACGCACTACTGTATATAAAATAAATAACCAACAAGGACCTACTGTATAGCACAGGGAACTCTACTCAGTATTTTGTGATAACCTGTAAGGGAAAATAATCTGAAAAAGAATATTTATAAACGTATGTGTATAACTGAATCAGTTTGCTATACACCTGAAACTAACATAACATTGTAAACCAATTATACTTCAATAAAAAAATAAAATTAAAAAATGCTATTTAGTAGGGTTTTAGGTAAAATAATGTATAAAAATATTAGGATTCTCATTAGAAATCATTTCAAACAAGAGTAAAAAATGAATCATCGATGCCCACACATAGCACCTGTCAGTTAAGAATGTTGACATGTTTTGATCCACACAAGCCCCCTTAAAGAATCTTGCTTAAATAAGCACAAGTCTCCATTGTGTTTTACAGTAAATGGCAGCAGAGGCTTTCTTGAAATTCATCCATTATGTTTACTAAATATCTTGACTTTTTGAAGGAACATCTTTCTGCCTAGTGAAATCTGTTGGAACCTGCAAAGTCAATTCTTGTAATACAATTGTTGTGTCTTGATTGTCACTAAGATTACACCAAATTAACCATCACTGGGAATTAGCTGACAAAGAACCACTCTTTTGTTGGCCTAGACCCTTCCTCCCCCAGCTTTTTGCGTTATATGGAAGAGAAGGTCTTTGACATGGCAAAAGAGTAAGATGTTGCTGAATGCTTTTTGGAACCGTCCTAGGAGGAATTTGGTTTTAACAGCGTTTTCTTTGGGTTGGTAGGTCATGGAGTACAATGGACCAGAAGATGCTGTTGATGGCCGGAGGCGGTGGGTGTGGCTGGGAGATGGCCAAGACAGTGTTACTATCAAAGATATTATGAGAAAAGAAAGGGAAAGAAATTGAACTTGAGAAGACTCTTGAGTGTTTTAAAAATAAAACCTATACGTTTAAAAGAAGGTGGTCAGGGGACTTCCCTAGTGGTCCAGTGGTTAAGACTTCGCCTTCCAATGCAGGCGGTGCGGGTTCCATCCCTGGTAGGGGAGCTAAGATCCCACGTGCCTCGCAGCCAAAAAACCAAAGCATAAAACAGAAGCAATAGGATAACAAGTTCAATAAAGACTTTAAAAATGGTCCACATCAAAAAAAAAAAAATTAAAAAAAAATAAATACAAGAAGGTGGTAACAATCACGTTTCCATTAACTGTTTAAGAACATGCAAGCACATTATGGAACTTTCCATGAGCCAAATAACATAGTACATGGGGCAAAAAAGTGAGTCTTTACACAGGCCATGACATACACTGGACAGCCAACAGTAACATACCATTAAAGCCAGAATCAGTAAAAATATAAACCTATTCATGATAGGGGAAAGTCAAATCTGTATACCTGCTGAACTAAATGGTTATATCATAATTCCTACAATACCATACCACTCGAACAACGGGGGCCTCTGACAGAGAGGTAAGGGCTTCTTCTAACTCTGTGTATTTCAGAAACTCACTTTTACAAGCTTCTTATCTCTGCTGCCAACAAGAGAACTGGATAGGAATCCCCTGGAAGCTGTCATCCCAGTGACCTAATCAGTCAAGAAAGTTGCTGTTGGGCAGCAATGACCTCCCACCCTGCCCACTATCCACAGGGGCTTCCTGCTAAGCCCTCAGGGTCCCTACTGGCCAAGGAAATGGAAGACCTTGAAACTGAAGCCAAGTCATGACATGGCAGGTCAAGAAAGCACAGCAATAATAAAGAATATCCTTTAATGTCATAATAACATTTCCATCACAATGCTGAGACTGGAAAAAAGTACAATACTTAGATTTAAAAGAAAGTTTTGGATAGTCATATATCTTGGTTTACTCATGCCTTTAGCCATGTCCTAAGGGAGATAGTCAACACAGTCAAGAATTTATGTGATTTTGGGGGAGGAAACATAGAAAAGTCACTCTTCTCATCATTCTTCCTTACTTCTCTCATCTGGCCACCCAATTTAATTTTATATGTGTATTCATACACACACATACACATATATACACATGTATGTATTATGTAGATATGTATAGGACCGATCAGAACTTTCTAAAATAAATGATATATTTTGCAAATCAAGGTACTTTGTTGTTAAAACATATTATAAATGGGAGAAACATAAATGCATTAGTAAGCTCTTCTGAGCATTTTTTTTTTTTTTTGCTGTGTGGCATGTGGGATCTTAGTTCCCCGACCAGGGATCGAACTCGTGCCCCCTGCATTGGAAGCATGGAGTCTTAACCACTGGACCACCAGGGAAGTCCCTCTTCTGAGCATTTCTTGCCTGGCCACTACTGGAATTATTCCACAGATTTCAAATAATTTTCCAGCCATGATAAAAAATTTGCATATTTTTAAAATGCTTACATTACTTCATGTACTTTACTCGCTACTTATAAAATCAAGGAAAATAACAAAAGTACTGTTTAGTATTAAGATGGGAAAAAAATAGAGCTCAGCTCAGTAATTCTTGGCACATCTTCCATAATGTGATGTGCTTTTTAACTGCTGAGGGTATGATTCAAGAATATCAGCATTTAATGGAGTGGTTTTAAGACCAGGTGTATGCTGAATACTTGAAAGACCTCAAGGTACCAAACATACTCAGTAAATGTTCATTGTTAACAAGAATGAAACTAAAAATAACTGCAATTATTTTAATTATTGTTCTAATAAAATGACAGTTCATTCATCTATTAACACGTATTCAGTCAAAAATTGAGATAAATTTAAAAAGTTAAACAGGATACAGAAGGGGTCTGGTACCAAGGTAAAAAGAAATCATCTACAGAAAATATTGCTTGGTATTTTCTATGTTTCCCTGGTGCTTATTATGGATTTTTTTTTCAAGATTGAGATACACTTAAAGAAAATGGGGAAATTAAAAATATGGCATGGACTCTGTAAATCTAAACTGCCACATTTAGTAAACTGCTAATGTGTACTGAATTTTCATGTGAAGTTTTTAGCATAGGATTACACCAAACATTGTACTGTCTCTAAATTTGAATCATATGTTGCCTATTTAAGAGAACATGGTGGACAAGTCTGGATTTAGAATATAAAATTATAAAATTTCTCTTGAAATCAAGGACTTAAGCACAGAATAAAGGAGTAAATACATCCTAAGATAGTCCCCGAAAAAATGCGGGAGGAAATCTGATCTTTGAGAAAAAATACTTTCAAAAGTGGGATGTTAACAATTTCAAATAATGTCAAAATAAATGTTTGTAAACAGTTATTCATAATCTTAAAAGTATCACCATAACATGTTGCTACTAGATAATGCAACATAAATAGAAATAGAGGACCAATTATATAAATTTTATCAATCCAGTGACTGAATCCAATGAACACACATAAAAATAAAGCTATTTTATATTTTAAAAATTATTTTACTTTTTCAAGAAATTCCAGTAAGTAACAATATTCTACTTTTCATATAATGAAATGTGAATATATACAAAGGATAATTCAGAACCACAGTAATAATTCCTTACACTGAAAATTCAAATCTTTACAACTTTCCCACTTTCCTATATGGCATAAGTATAGTTTCTGAAGCTACCTGGGTTTCAGCTTCTTTAGCAAAACAAGCTTTAGCACAATCTTTCAAGATTCTGGAATAAAAATTGCTTTTAAAACATTTGAAAAGAAGAACTTTGAAAGATATTTTTGTCATGGATGAAATAGCTGTGGTTTTGAAAACCAATAATCAATGTTTTCTTTTAAAGCAAAATAATGGCAAAGTTAAAAGGTACATTAACTTTGGCCATTAGAGGGATGTGTTAATTATTTTTAAAATATAATACCTAATAATGATACAACTATTAAGTCAAATCATAAAGCACTCTCCGTCAACTTCTAATTGTCCAAGGAAGCTAATAGCCTAAGTAACTTTTGGGTTTCCAAAACCTTCCTTTATTAGCACTTTTGTAACACTTGAGACATTTTATCCTACTTACAACTTCTACATCTGCTGTCCAAACAATGCCCATATGATGATTGAAAGTTTAACAAATAGTATAATATTATTGATATTTCAATATGGATTAGGTATTATAAATCTCATATAGATAGCAAACTGGCAATGGAAGTAAAATAACTATATATTTAATGTAAACAATTCAGACATGCATTCCATGGAATTCTGAGCAAGAAAATCATTTTTGAAAAATTATAATTAATTCCACAATCTATAATTTTGCTTCAAATCAATGCTTTGGATCAAACTGAAACTACATTCAGGAACTCTAATGCATTTAGTAATAGACAGACAATCTACACCTCAGTTGCAGTGTCCCCACTCTGAAATTTTAAAAGAAAGCAGTAGCAATTTTACTGTAATCTGATAAAGCAGCATTTGGACCTTTGGGGAAGGAGTTAATGAATTATAGATCTGAAACCAAGTTCCATGGATTCACTGTGGACTTTTATTCTAATAGTTAAAGTACATGTCTATCAAATTGCTTATGAGGACAAATTTATGGAAAATAAGCAAGAGTAGAGCTTTGTTCTTATTAAGAAACATGAATATGTATGTAATTTTCGCCAGACTAAATTAACCCAAAAATGAATGAATAAAAAAAAAATAAGGACAATAATTGTCACCAGAGAAGGCTTGCTTCCCTTCCTGCTCTTACAAAAGCATTTATGTTTAGAGTTTCAAAAAAGAACTCATATTTTTCGAATAAAACTATTTGGAAAGAGACAAAAGAAAAGGAATCTGCGAGGAAACCTTTACAGAGCAAGAAACATGCACAGTGTTACCCCCTTAGTAATAAACCTTTTTGAAGCAGGGGTAGCCTGTAGGCTTGTTATGAACGTAATACATGATAATTAGTGTTCGTGCAAGCAGTATACTATTGCTGAGGTGTGTCGATTTCCTAAGCATGACTCTATTTACAAAGGTTACATTGAGCCATTAAGCCAAATTTTACATTAAACATCTTTTGAAACTTCAGGAACTCTGAATAGAGTAAAATCCCATTTTAGCAGCAACAGTACCAATATGAAATGAGTATGAAATATATCATAGATAGTTGTGCAAATCCCTCCCCGTCTTTGTGGGCATGTTTACAGGTGTTCTCCCTGGCGAATGCTCAATTACCAATTCATCTGAACCAATATCAATACATAAATGGATTATACCTGTGATTTTACCTTTATTTTCAATCTAATGGTTTAATTTGATGTCCTCTAATCATTAGGGATTTTAGAATGTAAAATCAGTACAATTTGACTTTAGCAAACTTGCAAATTATACTATTCTTCTCTTTCTCATCTTCTCGGGCTACTGTTTCTTCTATAACCTTTTAATATGTGAAGACCTGAGAGCGAGGAACTAATATATCAAACAACAACAACAAAATCCAGGCAATCTGGTTCATTTCTATTAATAAATTTATTACTATGATTTAACTCTGGCATTGCCTTATATAAAATAGAAATAAATAGCTATTATTTTAATACCTTTATGTTCCAGACATTTCAAATATATCAATCAACTCTACCTCAAAGACTCTGGAATACAGTAAGTAAAAACACCCAAGTGAATTAATGTCTACAAAGCACTTTCACGTAGATCATCTCATTTAACTCATAACTCAGTGTTGTAAACATACGATTAATATTATTATTAATAATAATATTTCAGGCTCAGAGGAGATAAGCAACTTGTGATCTTGGACCTATTTTTCTAATTCCAAGTGTTCTTTATACTCTTGTATATATATCTCCATTTTCCACAACTCTAGCAAATTTATAAAAAATAAGAAGAAATAGAAAAAAGAAAATAATAATAGCAGATAATTTACTCATTGATCTCCCCACCCCTTTGCCCCCCAAACAAGCACTTTGAGTATCTCCTGGGCCCTTCTCTGAGAACTTGCAGTCGATGGGAACAAAGTGAAGGGCAGGAATCTATCTACAGGACATGAAGTGTGTTATCACCAAGGTTCACGACTGAGGTTGTGGCAGGGAAAGAGAAGACAGAGTCAAAGGAAGAGCCAAAATTTAGATCCTAAAGGAAAGGAAAACACTGCTCTTGGCCAAAATGGGGAAGCCGGAAGAGGGAATCAGTTTCTAAACAAAGATAAGAAGTATGGTGTCATACTTGTCAAGTTTCAGATGATTTGGGGAAATCCAAGGTACATCACACGGAACCCCAAACTGAAGTGCAAGTGAGAACGCAGACCTGGTGCTGTAAACTTGAGCCACAATGCAGACACGTGAAAATATAAATGTAGATTTGTTTTTCAGAAAGTACAGAATGGAAGGGCTAGGACCTATCTTGGAAACTTCTCATAAATATAGTAGAGAAACAGTAAGTGAAACCAGAGAAGGAAACAAAGAATGGGTGATTTCAAAAGCAGGAGGGGTAAAATTGGTGACAACTGTACCATGTTAACCAAGGGAGAGCAAACCATTTAAGAAGTGTGATTTGTAAAAGTTTAGCAAAAAGAGTGGAGATGGTAAAATTGAAGACATTATATAATATCAACTTAAGGAACACATGGCAACATAACTATAAGTTATGATAAAATTG
The DNA here is from genome assembly GCF_949987535.1 of Balaenoptera acutorostrata. Taxonomy (NCBI): domain Eukaryota; kingdom Metazoa; phylum Chordata; class Mammalia; order Artiodactyla; family Balaenopteridae; genus Balaenoptera; species Balaenoptera acutorostrata. The sequence continues at coordinate 163,442,126 of NC_080064.1, forward strand.
AGTATCTTAAAAACAGTGTGAATGTATATACTCTTCTAGATATTTTTTAATCAACCCTGATGAAAATATATGCAGTATCACAGATTCTAATCTAAACCAAAATCCTCCTAAAGGTAATCATTATTAATAGTATGATTAATATATAATTATATTATAATGCATCATATCAAATGGGAAACTATTATATCCTATCATACTGCTCTATTTGTGTCTGTGTGTGGGTGTGTTTAAAGGTGATGTTTAGTGTTTGGGTTGTAGCATATCTTTGCATTTTCTTTAACACACTGTAAAAAAAAAAGGAGTAGCTCAGAGTCAAAGGAGTAAATACCAACACAGTTAAACTATAGGAATTTTAACAGTCTTACATCTTGTAGAAAAGCCACAAAGCTCCATGCTAGCAACACTTCTAAAGTCCGCAGTATGGGACTGGATTAATTTTGCTCTTTCTGTTATTTTTTATTAAATCTCAAAAACCCCAATTTCATATGAAATTTCACTCTAGAGTACTTTGATGTACTCTGAAAGTTATGAACTTAAAGAACTGTAAAATCCACACTGATTCGGATGTTGTTTATGTTAAGGATGGGCAAAAGAATTTCGATAAACACATAAAAAGGAGTTCAAACTGGCTTCTTTCCTCTCTGGAGTAAGGAAATAAGAAGACTCCTGCAATCTTACACCACGTTAAACTGTGTTTCACTTACAAAGATCATCGATATGTTTTCTGGGCTGAAGATTCTGTTACAGACTTTTGGAGAAAATGAAAGCAGAGGGCAGCAGATTGGTTCTAATGATGAAAATCCAAGATTGAATAGTATTCTGCGATTTCAAGTCTTTAAACAGATACAGTATTGTCTGATCCCTCAATAGGGAGCATGGAAGAGTAATAGGAAAACTAGAAACCCAACTTCATTTTACCCACGAGAGTACAGGTCACAGACAGCGTCTCCATCAGACTCATATTCAGTAACTAGGGATGGGCTGACAGCATACGTTCATTCTATTGTCTCTTAAAGCTTATGATGCTTTATTGACACACTACTCTTTAAGGCTTAAGCTTTATTGACACATGACCACTACCATGTGGTAAAGTGATATTCCTTTTATACAAACACTCAAACAACAACTGTGGTACCACAGAAAGATATTGTGTCTTTGTCCCCATTCCTGACACACAGCTCCTAAAATCTCTGGAACTGTCTGAGTGATAAATAAGGGTGACAGGAGCCTCTTTGGTTCTAATGGGGCAACTCTTCATGACCCCTAGATTGCTTCAGGATGGGGGCGTGTTGGTCAGAAAGACCAAACCTCGATTAGAAGCTTGGAACTTTCAACCACACCCCCTACACACAACCTCCAGGTAGGGGAGGGCGGCTAGAGATAGAATTCATTGCCAGCGGCCCGTAATTCAATCAGTCATGCTTATTTAATGGAGACCTCCATAAAATACCCTAAACAATGGGACAGAGTTTGGAGAGCTTCCAACCTGGTGAACATCAAGGTGCTGGGAGGACAGAGCACCCAGAGAGGGCATGGAAGTTCTGAAACCCTGCCCATCCCTTGCCCCATGTATATTTCCATTTGCTGTTCCTCAGTGTATCCTTTATAAGAACCTAAAAATAGTAAGTGAAGTTCCGTCCTGAGTTCCATGAGCCATTCCAGCAAATTAGTGAACCTGAGGAGGGTCATGGGAATCATGGGAATCTGTGTGCTGCTTTTTGGCTTATGAAGCACTACACCTACCTTACCTCACCTGATTCTCATATCCACTCTGAGAGACAGGTATTGTGGTTTCCCATTTTACAAATGAGGAAACTGAGGCAGATTCAATCCATTACAAGGTTTGTGGATTCCAGTGACACTCCTACCTCAGTACCACACGGCTGCCTTCCTTACATACAAGGGACTGTCTGCATTCCAGCATTATTAAAAAAAGAAGAAGAAATCAGTTAGACAAAGAGCTGCCACTGAAATAAGTTGGTATTGTTCAGATTGCTCAGTCTGAATGAATAACAGTCACTATGCCATCTCAATTAACGTAGGCAAGGCTGCAGTCATCTATCTTCTTTTCCATTGTTGCTTAGCTTTTTGACTAAAATGGTCAGTCCTCTATTGTTAACTGTGATTGTTTTTAAAGAAGTGAAAAGAAAAAAAAAAAGAAAATGAACAAAATCAATTATAGTTGTGGGTGAATTCCATATATATGAGGCCCAACTTTACAGTTTCAATTAAATGGAAATACAGGCCCATTGTTTTAAAAGCATTAAAAGACAATTCTAACACTGACACTGGCCCTCACCCACACCCCAACCTTGTCTTCTTAAACTAGAACACCTATGACAACCAAGCCCAACACTGCCTAGAAGACTGGATACTGATAATGGCCAACTGTAAATAACTATCTGCATTTTAATTATTCCTCTAAAAAGTCAACTAAGTACAAGTCAACCACTTTGTACATTTCTATAAAGTATGGAAATTATCTAGTTTAAAGCAACTTGATAGAGTTCACAGATGTGAAATCGAAAGTAACTATGTATAAGTCTGAGTAAATTCCCAGTGAATAATTCAAAGATTTATTCTACTCACACTGACTGAATCTCAATAGGAGTTCGAATCCTGAAACACAAGGGAAACCTCTTAAAATTGGTGTAAGGAAGCACTTCATGGGAGTGGCATTGTGACTTTAAAGTTATGGAACTGGATCCAATCCCAGCTCCATCACTTCCCAGATGTGTGATCTTCATCTCTTTTGGGGCCTTATCTAGCTCATTTGTAAAATGGGGATAAAGCCAGTATGTATCTCCCAGACACATGATGACACAATGAGATGATGAGTCTCTGGTAGAAGACACGTCAGCCATTGTTAGTACTCACATGTGCATTACAAATACACTTTACTATCCTTCAGACTTTTAGTTTTTCAACTTTTAGCTAGAAATTAATGCCTTTTAGGGACAATAATATTACTTATACATTTTTGAATACTCTTTTAAGTAGGAATATTTTGAGGATAGCAAAATGTCCACGAAAATCTATTTGCTCAATGGTTCCATCAGTCCTATTATGCGGCCAGCCGTCCAGTCAAGAGGGAAGACCTTGGGCAAACTGTCTTCCATCACGCCCGCCTTTCAAGACTGGTCCTCTCTCTCCATCACACCAGCTGACCAGAGCGTTCAGTATCCTGGAACCAACTAATGAAATCTGATCACTCAGTTCACAAGAAAGTGAAGTGGAAAAAAATGACTGGTTTTAGCTTGAATCACAGCTCTACCACTTTCTTGTTGTGTGATCTTTGCGCAATTCATGAACACCTTTTAGTATCTTTTTTTCCTCTCCTGTAGAGTTAAGAGTGAGGAATTAGAAAAACAGCATCTCTAAAAAGCCTAGCACAGTACCGGGCACATAGTAGGTACTCAGTAAATATTCTTTCTCTATGGCCTTCATCTAACTCTTTCCCAGGAAGAATGAACATAGCATGTAAAAGAAACAATTGCAAGGCAAAAAAAAATGAGTCTTTATTGGTGGAATTTCAGGACTCAGTAGTATCTTGGTAGAGAAGCTATTTTGAGACCTGGGGCATTTTTAGCATCTGTCACATCACAATAGGCAACCACTTAATCTGAGCTGCAGAGAGTAGACTATGGCTAGAGGTGATGTTTCCATAAACTCCTCTAGGAAAAATCCTGCAAGTACTTGTGTGAGAGTGAGAAATCTATCTCCCCTCTTTCTAAGAAAGATGAGAGGGACATTGTTTTCTAGGCAAATGTTTGAAAAGAGAAAACTAGTATGATTAGAACAAAACAGTATGTAGCACAGTAAACAATGTTTAATGATAGAAAACATGGCTTTTTTTCCAAGGTTGATATTATTACTTGGGAAGGCTTACTTGATGTCTAAAATTCTCATGGCACTCAGCTCTCATTACTTTAGGAACTCAGGTTAGCTCAAAAATGACAGGGCCATGATACCTATAGAAAGAGGAAACTCCAATTCGGCACAATTGCTAGTCTAACATAAGCAATCATAATTGGCCTTATTTATTTTTTCACCTGATAAAATACATTCTGAAAATCTGTGGAGACGCATGTATAGTAAGCACCTGTTTATTTCAGAAAACTAAATTTCAAATAATTTAAAAAACAAACTGCTAGTATCAAATGTCAAATGTCAAATGCATAAAATGTCAATTTCTTGGGAAGGGTGCAGCACAGATTTCATTTCTGTTATGCTTTTAGTACCTTTCCTCTATTTCTGGAGACAAATAAATTTTGAGAGAGCCTAATTAGCTGCCTGTTCAGGTACAACTCAGTGAAAAAGCAGACGGCATTCCTGGCCATTTTTCCCCCAACTTCAAATTTCTTAGAATGCTGAATTTCTGCTTAAACTGCCTCAAAGCCCTTGAGATCAAGTGACGATTTTATTTTCTGCAACACCAGATTATGAAAACAATTATACAAAGCATCAATAGCATTTCTTCTCCACATAATTTTGGTAGAAACATGGGAGGACATTAAAAAAAAATCTGTAACAAGTTAAGTGTTTTAGTAGTGTAGGGGAAAGACAAGGGTTTGTTGCCATGTTTCATAGGCATTATTTTGACGCACGCCGCCCAAAGCCAATTCAAAGAGCAATCAGGGATTACCCGCAGCTCCGTTTTCTCTGGAGAAGAACACACGTTCTTACATTGCTTCCAACCTTTACAAGCCCCATCCCTGGGGTCAACTGACTCACGGAGAAAGTCAGATGAGGAACAACATAAAACACGATTACTGCTCTAGTTTTCCCTAAATGCTCTAGGTAGCCGTCACTTTACCCTGTGTACACCGCATTCCACTACTGCCCAAAGTAATAAAGACTTCTGTCACCGTGAGAGCTTTTCATCTTCAGAGCTCCTTTCTCCTCCCCTGATAAGACTGCCAACTCCACTCTCAGTAAATGAGCTCATGTGAACACTTTATTTTCAGTGCGTGAAAACAAGGGCCACTGCCCAGATTCAGAGATGGAGGGGGTGGTGCTCGGTCTTCAAAGTCAGATGAGGATGTTTGAAAGGGATTGAAACTGACCTAGGCAGCCTCCCTTGGAATAAGGAAGTTAAAGCTGAGCCATTATGTTCCTCCACTAGCCTCGCTTCTATTTTACAATGAAGTAAGATTTGGGCGGGAAGGGAGGGAGGGGGACAGAGCAGCTACCTCGAAACCGATTTCTGTTTGTGAACATTAAACATTTGCATTCACTTTGGCCAACACCACTAGCCAATATCAATGCCTCCGCAAGTATATGTGAGCTGAACGTGTGGCACAGATGGCTAAACCGTCACAATGCAGTCAATTCCGAAATAAGTGAATCGCAGCTTAGGCTTCCTCGTCCAAACAGTAACTAAATTTAATTTTTTTGCAATCAGTGGCATATGTTTGCATCTGTGTACAATGTGACTTGGGCCAAATCTGATATGGCCATGGCATCCTGAGTACTAAGGCTATACAATTCCTAGGGTTAAACGTATTGCAAATACCAGAGGGGTACATGTTAACTCATTAAGAATATACATGGCTTTTTTGGTCCCTTGGATATCTACCATGTTTGTATAAAGGTAAGAGCTGCTGACCAGCGGGAAGATCTTCACTGATGTATTTCTAAAATGTTTAAACTTACCCCATCTAAGAATAATAATAATATTTCTAAAACTTTTAAACTTGCCCCATCTAAGAATAATATGTGGAACACATTTAATTTCCTATTTTTTCTAAAAGGGATTGGCTTTATCTGTCTGCCTCATTATATTCACCCAATTCAATGTATTCAAATACGTAAAAAGTACTTATTATGTGCCAGGCTCTGAGGCAGGTATACAGATAAATAATTACAGCTGTGTAATGTTTGTTTTCTAATAAAAGCATGAGCTAGACCCTAGAAGGAACATAAGGAAGAAAAGTTCTCTGGGGAAGTCAAGGAAGGTACTTGCGCATAACTACATGTGTCCCACAAATAGGTAATATGGCATTCATGGAAGCGCCAATAAAAATCTCTTGAGTCACATGAATGGGAACTTCTCTCCATAGAACATGCAACTGAAAGCCCTAAAATAAATTGTTCATATTGAAAACCCACAGTATAAAACCTGAAGACAACAATTAGAAGCAACCACGAGCAATGAATTCTCCAGTGACCGGCGTCTCGTTTAAATGGTGAATTGAGGTGGCTGGGTGTCTAGCCAAATCATTTTCACTTTCTTCATTTTCTTGGGTAGGGTGCTTTGCTCAACATCTGTGCCCCACAGTAAGCTAGCGAAATAGGCTTTCTTCCTCAATGGCCAAAATCTGATCCAGGTTCCAATGGAAAAAAAGAGGCCTCATACGGTCCGGGGCCTGGATCTCCTTCCAAGCTAGACCCTTAAAGCCCCTATCACTTTCCTGTAATTCACTGAGTGGATCAGTCAAAAAGAACTAATTCAATGACTACTGTGTGCAAAGAAGAACTCATGGCATGTAAACTTTCTGACACAAAGTTTTTAAGCTATAGTTAAAAGAGACAAAATATAATAATAATATGACAACAATTAAAATAGAGGAAATAATATGACAACAATTAAAAAGCCAACAAATATGACAACAATTAAAAAGCCAAAAAATAGTCAATGCTGAAAATAATATGTTATAAGCTAAATCCTTGAGTGCTATGGAGATTTGGGAATTTAGGAGAGAGTGATGAATATAGTGATATGGGGTTAAGAAAGGAAGACTAGGGCTTCCCTGGTGGCGCAGTGGTTGAGAATCTGCCTGCCGGTGCAGGGGACACAGGTTCGAGCCCTGGTCTGGGAAGATCCCACATGCCGCGGAGCAACTAGGCCCGTGAGCCACAACTACTGAGCCTGCGCGTCTGGAGCCTGTGCTCCGCAAGAAAAGAGGCCGCGACAGTGAGAGGCCCGCGCACCGCGATGAAGAGTGGCCCCTGCTTGCCGCAACTAGAGAAAGCCCTTGCACAGAAACGAAGACCCAACACAGCCAAAAAAAAAAAAAAGTAAATAAATAAATAAATAAAATTTAAGGAAAAAAAAAAAAAAAAAAGGAAAAGAAAGGAAGACTACCCGAAGGAGACTGATTCTGAACCAGGTCATGAAGGAAGCGTTGGGGAACTAAACATATTATGTTTATTATAATGGTTCCCAGTGACTTCTTTCTGATTGATTTTATAAGAAAACCACAATCAAAGGTTTTTAATATCTGAAAAGAAAAATAAGAGATAAAGTATATGCAAGCTAGTATTGGTTCATTAGTCATTTTTAAAGAAAGAAAGAGCACATTAGAACTTACATGGTCTTAACATCTCACAACAAGAAAGAGAACTTTACATGGTGTACTTTCCTTACAATTTCTTAAAACTTTGCTATTTACAAATTCTAATATAATTAATGGGGAGTGTTTATAATGCTTAATGCTGAAAATCCTCTGATCTAACTCATTTTTAAAATGAATTATTGCACTTAACAAGGAAAAAAAAATCCTTTCGATTTTTCCCCACATGCTACAGTTCTCCAAGTATTCCATATTTTCAGCTATTATCCCTTTCTTACAAAGAGCCCACTTAATAATTTTCACTCTAACAACCTCATTTATTTTCCAGAAAATTAACTCAGTTTCAACCCTGATTAATGATTTCATCTAAATGAATCAAATTAAAAATTGAAAATTATATTTCAAAAGCCAAAGAAAAAAAAATTGACCATTTCCAGTTAATAAATGATCCTTTCAAATATTAAAAGATGACCATGAAGAGTGCGTGATAGTAATGAAATCTGGCTCGGGTCTGCTGCTTATCTGGAGTTCATAGAGGAGGAGAATTAAAGGAAAAAAAAAAGAAAGAAGAAGAAAGAAAAGGGAAAGGTACCCTACGCATTTTTAACACTGAAATCCCTTGGGAATCCAAACTGACTTCTGCTTAGGCTTTGCCTGTAATCAGTATACCAAAATTATATGAGCATTTCCCTCTTAATTAAAACTGGTTGGGCTGAAGATGCCCCTCAAGCAGAAGGGGGATTAGGAAGTCACACACACACTAATAGTCCCTGCTAACAAAACCTAACTCGTGAAAGAACGCTTCATGCTACACTGTCTTCTCTATGAGGCAGAAGAAGCCCATAAGGAAAACAAGCAACTAATTAGGGAGAAACTTCTCCGTTATTTTAAAAAAGCTACCTTGGGCCAGGGATTAAGGAGGAGGGAATAAATGGGTGAAACACAGAAGTTTTTAGGGCAGTGAAACTATTCTGTGTGATCCTGGAATGGTAGATAAACCCAGAGCACACTAAGCATGAACCCCAATGTCAATATGAACTTTGGGTGATCGTGATGTGTCAGTGTGTGTCAGTGTAGGTCTATCGTAACAAATATATAACTCCTGTGCCAGGTGTTGATAGTGGGGGAGGGAATATATGGGAACTCTGTGCCTTCCACTCAATTTTGCTGTGAACCTCAAACTACTTTAAAAAAATAATGTCTATTTAAAAAAAAAAAAAGAAAAGATAGAATTCTCTCCACAAAATCTACTTTTGGGGTCTATGGGATTACTGACTTTACCCCAAGTCCTGTGAAAGAACTTTAGAATAAAGGATCATGTCACTTTCAGCTAGATTTACTTATTTAATTCAATTGTTTAAATGTATGCACATCGAGAGTAACCAACACAGAACGAACGGCCTTCAAGCAGGTGTCAGAAAACAGAACGGAGGCGTTCTGCTTGTACACAGGATGCATCCTGTTTCTTTGACGGATATATTCACTTCAAGCTCTCCCTTCGGAGCGCAGATTGTTAAAGACAGAATAGCCTCTCAAATGATGAGGGAGAAAAAGCTGCTTCTGCGTCCCTCCCCAATTCTCCGCTGGGAGTTGACTCGCGGAGGTCGTTAAGGGCTTCGCAGAGGCCTCCCAAGCCGGCCAGCGGAGGCGGGAGAAGGGAGGCGGGATGAGGGATGAGGGATGCGGGATGCGGGTCGAGGGACACGGCGGCTGCAGATGCGGGCGGGGGATGCTCGGCTCCGACTGCCAGCTCGGCCTCCCGCCCCCCCTCGCGGCCCCCCGGCCCCCCGCAGGCTGTCGGCCCGCCCCAGATGGGCGCGGGGCCAGGGGCTCTGCTGGGTGGAGGGGCCGCCCTGGGAAGGAGCCCTGGCCGGCAGCCCGCGCACCCCGCCGCCGCCCTGGGGCCTCCCCTCCGCACACGTGCGTCCGTCCGGGGCGCCTCGGAGCCACCGCATCGGGAGCCAACCTTAGAGGCAAAACACAAACGCAGAACAGGGAAGGAGAGGATCTCCCAGAAAACTGGAGACCAAAACTATACGGAACACATCTCGAGTGTTATGGGGAAACAAGGGGATCTGTGACTGAAAACATTTACTAAACAGTATTCATTCTCATGACTTGTTTGGGTTCGGACAGAGAAACACGACTTCAAATGGAATAAGCAAGGATGGACTTTTATTTAGGGCAAGAATGTGGTGGGTTTGGGAGTTATAGGTTTACTGCAAGTTAGCACTTCGCAGCCGCTTTCTCTTCAGTGGCTTGTTTCCCATGTCCCTTGTCATAGCTGTTGTGCCCACACCCCCCGTGCCCCCAGGTTGGAAAATTATTTCATTAATCACCACAACAGGAGGCAGATATTACTACCTACAATTTAGAAGGGAAAATAAAGACACAGAAAGAAGTGACTTGCGTCATGACCCACCCCCCCAAAAAAAGTATCGTGTTATATGGCCCCTTAACTATTAGGAATCTGCCAGACTTTCTGTAGCAGACTTCATAAAATTCTAGAAAAATTTTCAGTACCCCGCATAATTTTAAAAACTGAAATCTATTCAAAGCCCTTACAACTGAAACGGGCCCTTGGGAGATTACTAAAATGCCTTCATTTAACAAAGAAATAAATGAAGGCTCAAAATGGGTGAATGACTTGCCTAAGGTCACACAGCTAGTAAGTAAACATAAGATAAACATGTATGAAAATGTCTGAATCAGTCCTAGTCTTTTTGCGTTCTGCTTAAACTCCTGGTGCTTTCAAATAGAGTAATTGTTTAACGCACAGTGAAGGCTATAATCTGCGTTAGCACAGAAAGTGCTGGCTTGAATGAGCCTTTGACATCTGTAGGGATTTCATAATGATTAGTGGAAAGGATGAGGAGGGCCTGGCTATGCCTGGCTATGCCAAGAGGAATGTGATTCCTTTTCCATTACATTTTCCCGAGGAGTCTAAACGTTCTCAGACCCTACCTAGCTTGTCGTGAGCCTGCCAAGGCTTGTGACTATTCTAGGTACATACCAGCTTTTGTGATGAAACATAATGCAAAAAATAAAATTTGGCTTGTGAAAGCAAATATTCTTCAACACCAAATATAATCTTTGCACTTTTCAAACAAGAAGGCTGGGATAAGAAAATCAGAGCTAGGGCCAACTATAACAGGTGCTAATAAAATTTTTCCATGAACCATTGTGTCCGACTAATCCCTACCCTGACCTGGAACACTTTGGCCATTTTAATGCCAGGCCTCTCTGGGTTATCTATTCCAGGTTAAACGTTCCCAAGTGGATTGCTGATTCAGTGCAATGGAGAGAAGTTCTGCAGGGATTATTCTAAAACTGTGCAAGAATTTCTCTGACAGTCTAGATGAACCAAGTTTTCAAAATGATGATCCAATGAATTACCTAGCTGAGTAACATCTTCCCAGCTTAACAGGACACTGAAATGATTTCCTCATGTTCAAGGTTCAGGAAATAAATGTAAACTTGCTGTAAATTTAAATATGTCTTTAGTAACTGATCAATAATCTGACATTGTTTTCATTGTATACATGAAGAAAATGAAGACAAAATAATTTTTCAGCTGTATCATAATGGTGTTAAACTACATCTATATAGCACGAAAGAAAACAATAGGTGGAGATAATCTTTAATTTGGTTGCTACAGATAGCAAAATCTGATAATAAAGATTTCAAAGCATTATCTTTTTGAATTACTGAATTTAGCCACTATCTATATTAATCAGAATAAGCACATTAATGTCTTGCTTTTATATTTGATATCACTTAAAATCCCATTTTAATCATTGTGTATACTGAATGACATTTTTAAAGGAAATTAATCTATGTAGTTCTTAAATATCATTTAATTTTCATTAATAGTTCCTCTTGTTCATTTTTCACACTAAACTCCTCTGCTTACTTTAACATGTAACTCAAAGCCCACATTCTACACAAACTTTTTCAAAATGTATCTTATTCATCCATTCTCCAAAAGACTGACACAATCCATGAATCGACCCTAATTTTCACTGAAGTAGTTTGCAAATATTTGTTATAACTTTATTTACCTATCTGCTTTATCTGGTTTGACTACTTGCCGGATGAAGATAGATTTCTATTTAATCCTCACCATAAAAAGACACTATTGAATGCTAAGGAGCCTGTGAATACTCCACAAAAGATCACCGGCTGCAAATCAGTTTAAGTCACAGACATATAAGAAATGAAACGCAAGCACAGTGATTCAGCGATCTCAGTAATTTTCAAACGATTCTATAAAACGCTGAGATTTCCAATAAAGAAAACAGAAAATTCTTTAATTTATGCCATAACATTCTGGTTACAAATTCTACCACCCAGTGAGGAAATGAGGATGTGACATTAAGAGAAATAATGCATATAAAGGAGGAAATTGTTGTTCTACTTTTGTCAGAGTCCAGATGGGAAGACAGAAACCATATTAGGCATTTCAACAGGGAGAATTTAATATGAGAAACTGGTTCAAAGGGTGTTGGAGAACTGCAAGAGCAAAAATAGGGCAGAGATCCTAACTGCAGGAAGCTTCTGGAAACTGTGGGAGCACAAGGAAGATTCAGTACTATCAGAATCTGGAAGCCCAGCAAAGAGGTCCCCACTGGACTAAGACTCAGACCTCTGAGCTTATGCTAATGGGGCTTGAGCGGGAGTGCCAGAAAGAGCTAGAAACGGAGCCAACTGTCAATGCCAGGGCAAAGGGTCTTTGATGGGATGGCACTGTCAGGAAAAAGTCAACAGGAAGCAAACATAAAGATCCAATTTCTTCTCTCTCCTCCTGCCTAGAATCCCAGCCACCGCATCACACACACAAAAAAGAGTGGGCTTAGAGCTGAGAGACAATAGCTTGATAAAGGGCACTAGGCTTAAGCAGGCTTTCATAACTGGATCATCAACCTCATCTCTAAGAAACAGTAAGCTTTCTATAGAAGTGCATCCTGGGGCATTAGAAAGGGATCGGGTCACTTGCATGAGCCAATAATCCGTTTCTAATACCTAGCGTTCACCCGCTAACTTCCGCATTTACATTGTTTTCCATGACCTGTATCACCTAAAATATTTAGCTGTTGCTCCTTGATCTAAACCATTACTCTTGACCTTTTCACTTTAAAAAGGCAAATTATATCGCTGTTTGTCACGAAAGACACAGTAGTGTTTCTGTGCAGGATAACTACATCTTTGGAATATACTGAAACCCTACCCCTGTGGCCTTAGGGCTGCTTTGGCTTGTTACCAGGAGGACAGGTGGATGGAAGGGCGGGGGGAGATGCCTGTATGTGAGGGGCGGATGCATATGTGTGTACAAGGAGGCCGCTATTGTAAAGAGAAGCACGGCACAAAACTAGGCCAAAAAAAACGTAACCAAGAAACAAAGCTCAAACAGGAACTTGATAAAGAAGTTACTTGTTCTTTTCTTCTTCTTCTTCTTTTTCTTTTTTTTCCCATTAACGTTTTTGGTCAGATCCTTAATGTTATATGAAAACAGAACTATTGCCTGTGAACCAATTTACTAAACAAATAGCAGCTGTAGTAAAACATCTGTTTGGGAAAGAGGAAATATAAACTCATAAAATCAAATGAAGGCAATGCGATTCGTACTTTCACAAATATGTGAATGTTGGACATATGGTGCAGTTTGCAAAAGATTATCAATCATTCTATTAAAAAACAAAGTGCAAAACAGGTATTACTGTGATCTCCACACAACATAATAGCCAGTATCTGAATAAGATTTTAGAAAATGGTATATGAATAATTCTCAGGAATGAGAGGCACCATTCCCATCTCCCTTGCAAAAGAAGTGTTTAAAATGAAAGATAGCATTATATCTAAAAACATTTCTATATATCTATACTGTCACCAAAAGTGGAAAGATTGGTATAATATAAGTAACATAATAAGTAACGTAATATGAAGACTAAATAAAATAATAATAACAATAGGAACGAAAAATCGTATGTGGAACTTGGGAAAGGCATTTGCTAGATTATGCACAGACTTGCCCTCTAGTTCATTAGGGTCAAAGCGATTTGCTTTCTGAGATCAATCATTAGAGGACCTCTACTAAAAATTTCAATGAAACTATGAAAAAGAAAAGTAAGGGAAAGACTGGGTTTCATCCTTATGTACCCAGCCTGGAAGAAAAGCACAAATCAATAAAGAGAGCTTAGATTAAAAAAATGAAACAAAACAAAACACAAAAACATCTTCTGAAGAAGTTGCTGTTATTTTCATAGGAAGGGAAAAGCTGATCTTCTGGTTTGTTTGTACCGCTTTGCTGCCCCTGCTCTCCTTCCTTCTCTTTGATTCACAGAGTTTAAGTTAAAACCAAAGAAAGACATAATACATCCGAAACCAAAATCACATCACTAGTGTATAGCAGATCTGAGAGTGGTAATAAATGTCAGAGCTGTAAAAGCAAAGGCAAGCAGCTAGGTTCCTTTTTTTTTTCTTCCTTTCTTTCCATACTTAAAAGTGAAATACCTAGCTGTTATCTTGGTGCCTGCAGAGCCTCCCCATTGTAGATTCAATAATACAAGAGGCTTCTTATCAGCAGCTGGGGTGACTGATTGGAGCTGTGATATGTTTAGACAATGCACTGTATTTAACTGAATTTACAGTTGCCCCAACTCAGGCGTGGTAGTAAACGCCAGAGACTAATAGGAAATTAAACATGTACAATGGACTAACTCCATTTGCTCTCACAGTGTAATGTGTTTAGTTAACTTACTCATAGTCACACTTTATCTTTTTCTCTATGGATTCCCTGGGATATGTTTCAAATTGGCCAGAGGTTAAATCTTCTTTTCAATTTTTTTGTTACCATTTTATTGCCGCTTTCCCTTATTATGGGGCCCTCTTTCTCTTGCAGAGATAAGCTAAACAAGATGACCCTCAGTCCTCCCCCACCGACCCAATTATCAGATAGTCAGCAAGGAATGCCAGGCTACAGGATTCCATAATATTAATATTAATATAACATGAGAGGAACAAAAATCAGTCACTTATTTGAAAGCAATGGTGTATTTAACTCATTTGAAATTTAAATGTGAATTTTAATGTACCTGGTATGTAACACATACATACAGAGTGGGAGCAGCATGCCCAGGCCATTCGGAGAATTGTTTTAACTCTTCATTGTTTCATAGATTTGCTCACAAAAACAGCTGCAAGTAGACATGTGTCTACGTGCACGCACAGCCCAACTGTTGAGGGGGAAGGAAGAGTTGTCACAGTGCTCTAGTACTTTCCATCTGGTTAACAGAGAAAGAGGATTTATCGTTAGATAAATCCACAGATGGTTCTGTAGATCTTCTTTGAAAGAGGTTGTTCAGAGAGAACCCTCTCGTTATACGAGAGCCACTGAATCCATAATGGTTTTGTTGTCCTTAGGAAACCGTAAAGAATTTCTACATTCATGAAAGCATGTTACCTAGAGAGCATAAAGGAAATCTCTAGTCTATTCTGATCACATGTGGACTCCTGAGAGGGTTCAAGATAGTCCCATCTCAACGCTGACCACATCCCCACCTGCCCATGACCCTGACCTTGAGAAAAGTGGAGTTACATACTGAAAAAACTGGCGACAAAGGTTGACATGAGGCTACATCATGGTGACCTCTGATTCACTTGTTTATATTTATTATGCGGACAAGCAAAAACATTTTTTTGCATCAGTCTTTCTTACAAAGCCAAGAAGTAAGGAAATCTAGAGCAAACACGATGGTCTGGAAAGGTGGACAGAGTGGATGGTTTCCTGGCAATTTACATGCTTCAAAACCTAAAGAATGAAACTGGACAGAAAGAAGGTACAACATAAACCCTATGTGTACATATTCACACCTACTTCTGAAAGACCAACCCCTGGACCCTACCACTGAGCAGCCCCATTCTGATATACAGGAGACCCAAGCCAGTGACCGTGGCCTTCATTTTACATCATCTTCTCCATTCTCTATTTCCGCAATAGCCCTTATTACTGAGTGCACAAACTATTTTATCAGAATCTTGCATCTAATGAGACGTATAAATATTTAAACAAAATGGAAAAGAAACATGTGACTATGATGATCAAATGCTAAGTGCCTGAATATCAGAGTCCTTTCAATCAATTTTTAAATCGGCTTTTTTTAAAGCAAGGATGGAACCAGATGAAGACACTAAAACCACACATATCCACACAAAACCACTATAACCCCGGCTTATAGAATTAATCATCCCAAAGCATTACTACCCCCATGCCCAGATCCAAACTTAGCTCTGTGGAAAGAGCAAAATGGCATGGAGTACTAATGTCATTTGAAAATCAAGTAATAATCAAATAACCATTACTCAGTAAAACAGACTTCATAGTATTATGAACTGAGCAGTCCAATAAATGTTACTTCTCTTAATCAGTTCTGATTGGTATTTGCTATAGGAGACACAGACAAATCTTTGACCAATCTTTAATTAGTATCACTGATGAAATATTTATTCTTTTAATTTGAATTTAGAAACCCAATAAAGCCATGTTTGCATCTTTTATCAACTTAAATATTATCCTCCTTTATTGCTTTTGTCATGACTGCAGATTCTGAAAATGTTCTCCCGAAACAATGCATATTTCACATATGCATAGTTGCCCTGGTCTCATTGTTTTTAGGGCAAATATTTAATATAGGCATTCAGGTCATAAATTCATTTCAGTCCTCTTTCTGAGGGGATCATGCAGTAGATTTCCTCTAAGTGTCAAGAGAGAAAAGGAAGATATTTTTAGACATCCGAAGACCTTCTTAGGGAATCATAGATTCACCAAATCGTACCTAATCCTCCCTGGAGTTCCGGGGGTTCAATTCACAGAAACGGTGGGGCTGGACAACATTACCGGGCCCTTGTGTCTAGGGCCCAGACACTGAACTCAGAAGCCAGTGTTCTATATTTGGTTCTACAACCGATGGGCTGCCACCTTTAGCTTAACCCGTCTCCCAACCACAGACACAGTTACACAGTTCCCGAGTCTGATGGTTCAATGGGGATTGGAGCTCATTTAAAATAGCAGAAATCACCAAGCATATTATTAAAATCTAATGAAGCAATCAGATTGCACCTTGTTCCAAGAACACCTTTACCAATTTCCTCTAGTCCACAAAACACCTCTGAAATTAGTAATATCCAGAATACTCTAGGAAACAAAACAAAACAAAACACAGGAGGGACTGTATCTTCTGAGAGTTACACAAACAAATAACATAGATGTCCTCTGTATTGCTCAGAGGAATTTGCAGGACTGGAATATCTCCCCTAGTTATTGGTTTTGAATTTTCTTTCACCTTCTCTCTTGCATTCTAGAATCTCCAATGAAAGCTACCTCTTTGTGACAAATCTATTACAAATGGGTGTTTGTAATGTGTAGAACATCAGATGTTCAAACAAGCTGTGCTTTTTCATCTATTACATGTACTTGATAGCACCATCTACTCTGCTACCTAGAAGTTTCAGGTACACTTACTCCTGAGATTATTATGCATGAGATTATCAACTTTTTCTCAGAAACTGGGTCATACTAGCTTTTGTTTGCTATTGTATATTTAAAACCCAGCACAATGCCTGGCACATAAACATCAAATGAGGAGAACACAGATCTTTTCTCAAGGAAGCCAACACTTAGTGTGTACTTGTCTCTAGGGAACCTTTGATGGCGTCTACCTGGGAGACTGCGCTTCGTCCTTGACACAGCTTCTGCTGCAGAGTCCTGACCTCCAGGTGGGTGCAGACTCTGATACTCCTACATTCTTACTTCTATCCAGAAACCACAAAAACAACAACTGAGGTTTTCATGTTTCCGCAAGATCTGTTTTGTGAAAAAATGCCGAGTAGGATCCCTAACGCTTTTAATCAGGTTCAATAAAACAGAATACTCTGGGATTCAGGACATAATCTTCACTGAAATCCATTTTAGAAGTAACAAGCCTACTTTTTTCTTAAAATAATCTGCCATGAAAAGATAGGAGACACAAATATAAAAATAACCTTATTATTGATACACTAGCTAACGTGTATGTTGTGTATGCTGCCATTTCCTGTCAAAATCTTCATTAGTCGCTAATACTGTCAAACAAAATCTGGGCCCACAATTCTATTTGGTGGTGGCTGTCAGGTTATATTTTGCACATTTCAGTATTATTTAAAAGTACTTTTCCATATTTAATATATGATGGCTTACTGTACCTTTCCACCGGCATTTATCACCTCTCAAGATTGATCAGTCTCTACGAAAGTGAAGTTCACTGTCACAGAAGGGCCTAGCCCTCATTTATTTCCCTGTACAGTATTTGGTACAGAGCGGAATGTACAATAGTAGATGTGCCTTCAATGTAAAGGTCACACACTTAGAAATAGAAATATAAGTTATTAAAATAGACTTATAATCTTTAAAAACATCAAGTGCCCTTAAAGTCTACATAATTGTACAAAATTCAATGTGTATATTTTCTTTTGCTCCAGGTTCCAAAATGATCCTAAAGATGCTGCCGTCTCCCAAACCAGAATTCCAGTTGTTGGCAGGATTCACCATTGAGTTTAGAAAACTACAGGCTTACAGATCCCCATCAACCAACTTTATCCTTGCCTAATTTACCCATCTCTGTAGTAAGTTAAGTCAATGTAGCTTATGGGGCCTTGAAGGCATTTAAAGGATATTTAGAGGAGTATTTTTTTTTTCTTCATTTGATTTAGCTACAGCATGATAAGACCATGTTAATTTGTTTTTCTTCTGCATCTCCTTACTAATGATTAGGACAGGCTCTAAACATGAATGCTGGAGAGAGAGGTGTGCTGTAAGTGCCTAAAGCGGTGAATTTGGTTCCCACCACCCCATGTTCAGCTCTGCCACTTACTATCTATGTGACTTTGGGCAGGATACCCAAACACTCTATCTCTAAGGATATGAGTGAGGATAGTAAGTGCTGCTGAAATACACACACACACACACACAATCTGTTTACAGTACTGAGTACTTATCAGGTGCAAAGCATTGTCTTAAGATCTTTACATTTACTAACTTATTCCTTACACCAATCCTATGAGGAAAAAAGCAAAGGCAACAGAGCACATAGTGGCTAAGTAAATGCCCAGGTTTTCTCAAACAAAAGTGGTAGAACTGGGATCTAGCTGTTTTACTGCCTCTGAGGGATATAACTAAGATTATAAAAAGCATCTAGGACCAAGTTTGGCACACAGTAGGTCCTTAATATAAATGGTAGGGTCTTCTTTCTCTCTGTCTCTCTCTTCCTTGTGTTTCCTTGTCACAGAAATCAATCGCCAGATTGTCTTAGACGAGCCTGAAGGATAAATTCAACTGGTATAAAGAGCCTAGCCTAGTCACTAGAGATAAAATCTCATGAGTATATATAAATATTAAGCCTACTAACAAATATAATGCACCTATAAACACACACACACACACACACACACACACACACACACACACACACACACAATTCAAGTTAAGCCTCCAAAGAAACTTCCTGGAATAACCCTTGCCAATGAGTTTATCATCAATACTGATGGAAAATGGACTCAGGTCACAAACACTATGCTGGGTTTAGGGGCAGGAAGAGAGGAGGTCAGACAAGAATAAAACTTATTGCCTGCCTTCAAGGGCCCAGAATCCACTGGGGGACTCTTTTTAATAACTCACTGTAATATATTTTGTACTACACTAGAGGTATGTAAAAAAAAAAAAACCTATGGGAATGTAGAGCAAGAAACAATTAATTCTGCCAGAGGATTCAGGAAGTCTTCACAAAATGGAAGTGATTTCTTTGAGACGTGTTGAATTTCTCTAGGCAAAGACACAGGTGAGAAGGGCACTCCAGGTTGAGAGAATGACTAAGCAGAGACACGGAGGCATGGAGAGCCTGCGACGTGCCAGCAGTCGTGAGAAGAGCGGGGTGGCTAAAACATACCGCAGCTGAAGGAGGCCAGGGAGGTCAACTGGGTTCTAAGTGTGAATGGCCGCTTAGACAACTGGTAGGGGGTTTGGACTTTATCCTGTGCAGTGCGAAAGTCCGGAACAGAAGGCACCGTAGACACATAGACCAATGGAGATTACTTCATAGCCTGGGTGATAAAGGAAAACAATCTATACTAAAGTAGCAGCAAGGGGAGACTTCCCTGGTGGTCCAGTGGTTAAGACTCTGCGCTTCCACTGCAGGGGGCAGGGGTTTGATCCCCGGTCAGGGAACTAAGATCCCTCATGCCCCATGGCTCAGACAAAAAAATAAAAAAATACAGTGGCAAGGGGGGATGAGTAGAAAGAGATGCAGTCAAAGGATCTTCTGTAGGTAGAATCCACTAGGCTTAGTAACTGAAGAGATGGAGGGGTTAGAAAAAGACGAATGCCAGGAGGTGTCTGATGACAGTAGTCTATAAACTTGATGCTCTGAATATTTACTCTTGCTTGAAAAGAAAGGAAGGGAGAAGGAAGGAAGGGAAGAAGGAAAGTAGGAAGGACTTGCCTTTGAGGAACTGATGCAATTCTAAGGTGCTGTAAAATGGAAGCAGAAGAGTAGACATCCTGAGTTACAGTAAAGGGCACCTAAGGGCACTTGTTGGTGGCCCTACATCACTTCCCAAAATACATACACAATGTAACACAACACCCTTTATCTTCTTTTCTCCATTCCTCTTTCTTCTACCTCCTTCTTCTCCTTCCCTCTTTCCCTTCCCTCTTCTGTGTAGTCTGTCCTAGGCCCAAATACATCAGCAGAGCTTAGCTCTACAAGGTGGGAAGAATCCATAATACTCTGCTCTCTCGTTTCCCTCACACTAACATTAGTGTCACAACCACAATTTACTTGACACTCCTCAGAATCCCATTATAAAAATTCAGGTTCTTCCAAAACTGCTTTGTGGGACTTATTGAACCTAAAAGCTCAGCTATGTTTACCCCTGAGCCTGCGGCCTCAAAGTGGAATAACTTAATAAATGGACGCGGCAGAGACACCTTTATGCTTCCTATGCAAATACTGCTTAGAAAAGCCATTAATGGGAATTATGGAAGGAGAAAGCCAACTAAATACATGGGCCAGAATAAGCAGGATGACTCAGTTGGCCTTCAGGGCCCTTCTCCTCTGCTGGTAATTTTATTAGAACCATTGCCAGTGAAGAAATTTGGAGCTTTTCGAATTGAACTGTAAATTGTTCCTGCTTTCCATGGGATCCTAAAGCAATTTCAGGGGGAATTTTTCTTTGGTTTGTGGAGTGATTCCCTGTGGACTGGGGGAAGTCTTTTGGAAATTTCTGGGTTACTCCTGGGGATTTTTCCCAAAATGGATTCTTCTTTAGAAATAGTTTGGTTATTAATTTTTAAAAATATTGGAAACTTTTTGTATAAAAATGTGTAGCATGTCCCCAAGTTTCTGTTTACAGGAGTCATAAAAACACTATTATAATGGTAATATCTTACAATGGTGGAAATGTTTATACTCATGGTTATAAAACCCTGTATTACTGCTTTGATCTCTGCAGTAAGAAGTTATTGTTTTAAAAACAAGACACTGAATGTGTTTTTGACAATTCTTCATTACCCAATTTATTTTTGGCAGAAGTGCTATAAAGTGTTTCCTTTTTATTTATAAAAATATATTATTTGTGATTCTGGGAAAAAGACTATGAAATGACATGGAAAGCACCTTAAAATGTTTGTCTGTGAGACCACTTAAAGGCTCATAAAAACTATTTTGATGTAACGTTTATTGTGTTCTATCATCACGTCATTCATTTTATTTAAAAGTGCATGCCTCTTTCCACATCCCAATTTTAACAAAATCATCTTTTACTGTTCACATCATGCTCAGAAAACTTCAGGTGGCATTAATAATGCCGCCCATTCACACCTGAAACTAACACAATATTGTAAATCAACTGTGGTTTAATAAAAACAATAAAATAAAATAATGCTGACCGTTCACAGTGGCAATATAAAAAAACTCCTTTAACCTTCTCCTCTGTTGTTTCTCTTGCAGCCAAAGTTCCAACACTAACAACAACAAAATGTTGTTTAAAAGATGATAGATATGGGGAATGACACTCGACACTTTGTAATAACCTATAAGAGAATCTGAAAAAGAATATATATACACACACATATATATGTAAAATTGAATCACTTTGCTATACGCCCGAAACTAACACGACATGGTAAATCAACTATACTTCGATTAAAAAATAAATTTAAAAAAAAGATGATAGATATGAATGGGAGAATTGTTTTTCGTTTTCTAAGAACGATATCTCATTACACTCATAAGCTTTCATTTCATTGTTAGCCTCTTAACCCAAATAGGTTTCCTTTTGCTATTTTCCCTGCTCTGTCACAAGTTTCCCAAGAGAGTCTTTTCTTGGTTTGCAACTCCTGTACAGTAAAATATCACTTCTGGTGTCTCCACAGGGCCACAATGTCCAGGCTACACGAAATTTGAAGTCCTTTCTCCCTGACTCCACACCCTGCTTTACAAAAACACACCATTTGCAGATCAAAGAGAGACGATTTATGCTTTCATCCAGCTGACGGACGATTAAATTAAAACAGATCAGCAGTGCAGTGCACGGGCAGGTGGCTCCCACCACCACTGTCGGCCTCAGAGCGATTAAATTGTGGCGGAGATGGAGGGTCTTCCGCTCCCATTCCCGCACTTACAGATCAAACGGTGACAAATGAGATGTTACCGCTCTTGTAAAGCAGGGCGACAATCTGCCAAAATCCAACATAATTTGTGACCCTCTGTGACATCCTCTTTCTCTCTTTTTTTTTTTTTTTGACATTTGAATACAGTGATTGTACTTGAGTCAAGTCCATTTAAGTGAATATAGTCAATTCTATCTAAAGGAATACAGCCTGTTAGCGCCAACATGGTAGCTGAATATGTATCTGGTGAGTACTCCAGCGACCCTTTGTGTTAAGTGCATACCATTAACAATGAATTCTGATTTTTTCCAAGTTATATAATTTGATGTCTTGACAGCCCAGACACTTAAAGCACTACTATTTGTTTTAAATGGCTTTATTTTATTGTTTAAATGTCAGTATCAAAATAAAGTAATGCATACAGCCTTGTCAGTTCTAGTACAGGGGGAAGTATTCCCGTTGAGGAGAGTCTTGAAAGAGTTTGTTCTAAAAATGGACTCAAAAGTCAATTGCAATGTCTCTTGGCTGAATCCTTAAATGACTCATGAAACATATTTATACCACATTTTCTGTTTAGCTGGTGCATTTAATAAGGCACTGAAGCATAAACAGCAAAGGGAGCATAGCATCTTAACTTACTGAAGTTGACATCATTGCCAGGTTAAAAAAAAAAAAATTACTGACTATGGAAAATGACTGAGGGATGTTTGATAGAACCCACAGCCCAGATAAATGAACAGACCTCTCCGTGGGCTTTAATTGTAACATCTGCTGAATTATTATAGGTGGCTTAGTCTTAAAGGAAGAAAATAAAAGATTCAAGGCACTGATGGAGGATAGTTTCCAATATTTTTAACTACTAGAATGACAGGGAGAATTGATTCTCTCACCCCTCTACTCCATTCAGACCTGTTTGGGGTTTACGAGCCTGTCACATTTCGGAAAAGCCGTTGACTTTCTACGTCAAAGTGGCTAAAGACTTTTCCCAAAAGACTTCTGTTGACCACAAACTTTTAGGCAGGGTAATGCCAACCTTCAGGGCAATCACTCTGAAATAACTTTGTTTACAAAGAATAAAAGTATATCTAGACTCTTTGAGCACTTTTTTTTTAGGGTTATACTTTAAGGTTCTCGGGCATAAAATGTTTTTCTGCTGTGTAGCTCACTCTGTGATCTGCCAAAGTGGGTGGGCTCAAGTTATTCTGCTCATCCTGGTTTATTTCCTTACCTCTGGACTTGTTTGCCCACATTTTAAAGTAACTGTCCAGCTTGATTACAAGCCCTGTTGATGACTTGGCTTCAGAAACCCAGCTGGCTAAAGAGTAGACCCCAGTTTATGGGATTTCAGAGTAATGAGCTGAGACAGAAACTTCACCTCCATTTTTGGCACACGGCATTGTGATATACACTAATCTACCCTTATTATGATGGACCTTTATATCCTCTCTAGGTTTTAATGCCTGTCATCACTCTATTGTTACCCAGATGAGGAAAGAGAGAATATGAGCCTCAAGACCTACAGACCTTGTCTATTAAAGCCAGGGTCTCAAGCCAGTCTGAACACATAAGAAGAGCCATGGATTTACTTTCTACAGCCAGGAAAAGGCATTTCACCCCCGAAAAGGGATCCAGCGTCTATGGCCAGCAGCTCTACTGTGTCAGGAGTTACTAGAGGGTCGCTGCAGTGGATGATCACAGAAGAAAGTCTACAGTAAGTCCCCTACACACGAACCTTCAAGTTGCGAACTTTCAAAGATGTGAACGTGCATTCGCATGTCTAATCACGTATGGCGTGAGTGAAACTGCAGCTTGCCCTCTGTCTCCTATCGTTGACGATCCTTCAGCTCTACCATCTCCCACCTTCTCTCCCTCCTCCAGTCAGTAACTCTTCTTGCCTGTTCACTCGATGCCAGCCCCTATATGCCAGCTGTTGTATCAATACTGTGTTATTGTACTTTTCAAGGTACTGTACTGTACTGTAAGATTAAAAATGTTTTCTTTATTTCTTGTGTTTGTTTGTCTTTTATGTATTATTTGTGTGAAAAGTATTATAAACCTATTACAGTAAGGTACTATACAGCCAATTGTGATAGTTGGGTACCTAGGCTAACTTTGTTGGACTTATGAACAAATTGGACTTACAAACGCGCTCTAGGAAAGGAACTCGTTCATATGTAGGGGACTTACTGTATTGGGGTTTGGCTCCACTACTGTGTGTCTGTAGATTTCTAGACTGTAACTCCCACAGAGTTACCCTAACCTGCTGTGTGAGTGGCTTTTGTTATCACTGAAAGCCTACCAACAGGTTGGTAGTTAATATCGTGCTTAGTGAAATAAGCCAGACAGAGAAAGACAAACACTATCATGTCACTTATACGTGGGATCTAAAAAAACAATACAAATGAATGTATATGCAAAACAGAAACAGACTCACAGATAGAATAACCCAGTCGTTATGAAAGAGGAGAGGGAAGGGGGAGGGGCAAATTAGGGGTATGGGATGAAGAGATACAAACTACTGTGTATAAAATAGTTAAGTGACAAGGATATACTGTATAGCACAGGGAATTATAGCCATTATGTTGTAAAAACTTTTAATGGAGTATAATCTGTAAAAATACCAAATCACCATAGTGTACACATGAAACTAACATAATATTGTAAATCACCTATACTTCAGTTTTTATAAAAGTATGTTCTTCTCTGAACCAGTTGGAAAATGGGTATAAAAAAATAGAAAATGCAGGTTTGCCAAATGTCCTCTTCACAGTAATCCTTCCCAAGTCAAAAAATGCCACGTGAAAAATTTTAGAAAGATTGACTTTTATTTTCCCCTTCATCCCATCTAGCACTTTCTCCATATTGTTTATAAATGCAAATAGGTTAGAATTGTACCTATTGTGATTGACAAACAGCAGTCATTGGGGTGGCCAACTGGCCTGCATTTGTTAACAGATTACTTCTACTCCTGTGAGTTCTGTCTGGCTCCTGGGTCTGCAAAGGCCTTTGCTGATTTTATAACCTGCCACAAAGCAACGAGCTGATCTCTATTCCTCACTTTCCTCTCTCTTCTCTCACTTTCCTGCTTTTGATGTAGATTCTCTATTAGACACAGGGGATATAAAGCAGGTTTTCACCTTTGCCTGGAAGTAAGCACAAGGGGAGGAAAGAGGAAGGTGGCAGAAATATTCTGAACTTTAAAATCTTCCCTCTACCTCCAAGATGAGGATAAATGTCCCCCAAAGATTCCCTGAGATACACGCACAGACAGCTCTCCCCCCACAGGGATCTCCTGGCACCTCAGGGCTTTTTTGTTTTTTTTTCTTTTTCTTCTTTTGATGGAATATAAGACTCTCAGTGTATGTAGAGATCTTTTCAAGCAAGACTACTGTTCTGTATCTGTCAAATGACATCTTTATAAGATAAAACTCATCTGATCTGTTTCTTTTCAACGTCTTCAATGTTTGCTATAATATGTTAATTATATGTGAACTTTCCTACCTCTAACAATTTCTCAGACTTTCCTTAGCTAAAGCTCGCATCTTCCCGTGTAACTTTTCCAGCAACAGAACACAAGTGCATCTGAGTGGCTGATGTTGACCAAACTGGAGACCACTTGAGAATGTCACTAAAAGAACAGTGGCTGAAGCTTATAAATAGGTGACACTATTGATAAAGCATCAACAAAATGCTTCATGCTGTGAAACATAAAGCCCAAGCAGTCATATTGTTAAAAACCTGTTCCTGTGTCTAATGTCTACATAAATAGCATGAACGCAATCTCATGAGCTGCTTTGTTTGGTCTCAAGCTAATGACAGGCGCAGGAGAGGAAACTTTTCCTACTAATTGCTGGTCTGCTTTAAAAACAACAACAACAAAACAAAAAAAACTTCCGGGGTGTAGGAGACTTACAATGTGAGCAAACATAATATCACAGAGCGGAATTCAAAAGAATGCCAATTATTTGAACATTCAGCAATGATCACATATTGTGGTCCTTAAGTTTAGACCAATAACATTTTGATAACAAAAATGCTCAACTCTTGGCCTTAACCTCACCCGGCACTTGTTGCTACTGAAAGATTAAGGTTATCTCTCTATGTAAGTAACGCACATTTATGTCCAAAATTATACTATAAAGCAGGAGACTTCTTGGCTAGAATAAAATGGTTTTTAACATCAATTTATTAGTACTCTGAAAATGCAGGTCCCTTTCCCTCAGCTGAATGACTAATGCATTACAAGATTCTGTGATACCCAAACCATTGACTGTCAGAAAGATTTAAGTTCAAATCAACATGCATTTATTCTTTGGTATAGCAATATGGAAGGCTGATGGCATGAATATTTTACAGTAATGTTTCAATATTAAAATCCCCATATTGAGATTCTGGAGTAGCATACAAATTATATTTAACTATCAAAAAATTCATTGAAGTACTTATTAGAGTATCAGTAATAATAGTCATTAAAATTTTATGATCACTTAAAAAAGAGCACTAAATAAAGACAGTTTAGCAAATGCCCTATTTACATATTTTAACAAGACTTACATAGTAATATCAAAATCACATTGAATGTGAGAGTAAAATTAAACTTGCCCTCAAAAGAACAGATACATTATGGATCTACCCTGATAAATTTGCTTGTTTTCCCAATAGTGGGGTGAGTTGCACTCATTCATTCACTCTGCCTTTTTGGACCAGCCGGGATATTACACAAAATATGACCAAGGGTCAGGGGTTCAATCTATGAATTAAGGACAGAATTAACTAAAGAGGCTGTATAGGAATTGAGTCTGCAACCTTAGCCTCCTTTAGCACCAAGTCTGATTTTGCTCGGCTAAACACTTACACATGGACATCACCTGATTTACATATATGTAAGTAAAGAATATGTATATAACTTCTCCCACATATATATGTATATATATAGGTGGCTCACTTTCATTTAAAACCTTTTAGAATATTTATGCAAGTTCAAGTCCTTAAGCATTTTGATATATAAAATATGAAGCTGATTTTTCACAGCATTTTAGAAAGCTGATGAAAATCATTTTCAAAACTATGGGCCCTCACACTTTGCACCTCGATCCAGTGTAGACCATAAAACTAAAATATTAGTGGGATTTGCTTTCTTTACCTTACATGTGTAAGGTTAAGTGTGATCACTGTAAATTCAACGCACTTGAGTAAACAGTAGGCCAGCAGAAATTCTCAAGGAGAGATATATGTAGGTACTCAGGAAAGATGGGTGGCCTGGGGTCAACAACCAAGTCTGCTGAGAGTAGCCGTGCCATTGACACAGGTCACTTTGGTTTCCTTGGGACGAGTGATTTACTGGCAAACACATTCAGTAGAACCCGTTAGGATCTATCAGAATTTGAGGCTCATGGTGGCCAATTCATTTGACAAGACATGCAGCACCACAAAATCCAATGAGGAATAAATAGGCCACGCCATATATGAGTCCTTAGCTATTTTCCTTGTTTTCCTGTCTAGTGACTTTACAAAATGTCTAACACTATCAAATCAGAAAAGTGAAAGACTTCCTAATATCATACCGTTCTGATTGTGTGTGTGTGTATACACATGCTCATGTGTATGAGAGAGGAAGATAATTATAGAAATTATAGATTCTTATAATCAGAAATTTATAGAAAATATGAAATACAAAATGTCAAGTGATGCATTCTGAAGTATTATCTAAAGAAAAAAAGAAAAAATATCAGAACTTTTTGGGACCGCCTTCATTCTATGGTGGTAACAAATTCATCAAAAAGCCCATGATCACCATTGTTCCTGTTTCCCTTCTTCAAAGAAATAGGAATTAAGGTCTCTCACTGTCATTGGCTGCCAAATAAGTTTCATGCACCTTATATGGCAGCTATATTAGCTTTAGAGGTAGGACATTAACTTTTTCCTGCAAGAGTCTAGCTAATGCCAAGCAGGAGTTCTGTATTCTGAAAGGCATGACTGGTGACAGAGGACAAAAGACCACAAACAATAATTTGCAATGTATTTGGGCCCTTCTTCTGAAGTATCTTCAGCTTCCCAATGATCTTTTTTGAGCTTAATATCAAAATTCAATTACATCTTTCACGACACAGAGTGGTTTGTTTAGTTGAAGAGTTAAAAGATACCCAGAATGACCTGATAACTGAATAATCCACAGAGAACACCCAATACATGTGGCTAGCAGAGAGTCAAATTTAACTCACAATATCTAGTCAGTAAAATACCTAAAAATGTTTTTAAACTGAAAAGCTCATTCAGTTTGAATTAGAGAAACCCTGAATACGTAACACTGACTCAAGAAGATCCAAAGCATACAACCTTCTTCATTTCATGGTCCTTCCCAACGTTTCAAAAATTAAAGAATAAGCCCTTTTGATATTGAAAAAGCTCTTCATACATGTAGAATTGGTTTTTTTCATATAATTAGGAATGCTCTACTCTATAGTAACAGATGGTAGAATATAGTCTTTAAAAGCCTGGGCTGGGAAGTCAATTTCTGGTTTGAATCCCAGCCCTGTAATGTACCCATGTGATTCTGAACAATTTACTTAATATCTTTGTTCCCCAATTTTCTCATCTACAAAATGGGTTAAAAATAGCACCTAATCCTTAGTGTAATTTTGAGGATGAAATGACTTAATATACATAAAGCTCTAATTGTAAACCATCACTATTTAATACATTTTAGATCAGCCCATCACAGAGCCAATTTGCCAGTTTAAATGCTATGCTGCCCCCAGAAAGTCCTACTCAGTCTTTTATATTCATTCATTCAATTGTTCTTATTCTCAAAGAGTTTGGACAAGGACACACCACCAAGCTAATGTCGAACCAAGAAAAAGAACTAATGAGGCCTACTCTTGACAGTAAGTGTGTACTTTGGTGGGGTGGAGTAATTACTTAAATAATATAAGTCAATCCTTCCTTCACTAATTCTAATTCATTCACATTACGCTCTGGCACAAAGTGAATAAGGAGTTTAATCACTTATATGTGACCTAGGAAAATGTTGACAGTGTTTGACCTCAAGGACAAAAAATATAAATATTTACAAGAATGTACACTTTTATAAGATAGTTATCTCCTCTCATCCATGGTCCTTTGATCTGTGACTATAGTTACCATTTGGAACATCTACTGAAATATCCTCCATTTTCAGAAAATAGTTCAAGGCAGAGCAGTATTTTGAATGATGCAGAAAAGAGGACTGATCTTTAAACACGTTTGGCTCACCAATCTGAAATCTGCTATTCCTTGAGATAGTATCAATATTGACATAAAGTTTGGACACCAGATGTCAAGATGCAGGGTGTTTTCCAATGAAGACTCCCATCTTATTTTGCTTTTACATCAGCCAATGAATATGGATTAGACTGGAAGCAGCCCTGGATATGTATCCACAGCAGAAACTCACTGTAAGTGGCATATAAGTGAGATTTATGTATAAAATTTTGCATACTTATTCTAGTCTAAAGCACTCAAAGCACTAACCTTGACCTACCCTATCCAGTTGGGCAAAAATCCAATGTATTATTCGATTTCAATAATTTTCTTTTCTTTAAGTTTCATTGGAAAAGTATGCCTGCCTACCTCATATAGTACTAAAAGATACATCCTAGTGATATGTGCTTAAAAGGCTTGACAAAGAGGTACAATATTGAGGGCCACATACAGTAATTATTCCATACATCCAATCAAATATACCATTGGTCGCAGCCTTGTGTGTTGTTACCAGGTGAGGGGAAAGGAGATGCAGAAGGACCTTAGCCCACACGTCCAGGTAATGTTATGATAAAGCCACGCCCCTTAGAAAAAAGGCTTCCCTCAGATAGTTCTCATCTCTAGTCAACACCTGAAGTTCTCAACAATGCCATTCCCTCATTGTCCTCTTGAGGAAGCAGAATGTCTCATTATTAATCAAGCCATTTGGGGCCAGGTCACCAACCACAGAAGACAAAATTTCACTCTCCCAAGTCATCTTGGCTCTGTTGTTCAGAAATAGAGATTGATGGCACACAAGGATTAATCAATTGCAGTGGACGGCTCCACTGATTTTTCTGATGAAGTGATTATTACTCCTTCCAATAATATTCCCAAATCCCGTCAGGCTCTGAGGGGGGTGAACTCTGCCTCTGAAATGCTTCTCAAGTCCATCTCTTTCTAGGCCTACTGCCATCACTCTCGTGTGGATCCTCACTGTTCGACCCTTGAAAAATCCACAGTGATGTGCTGACTAGATTCCATGCCTTCCCTCCATCCACGCTTCTCCCTTAAACACATCACTTCTCTTAAGGCACAGAAGCCTTAATTGATGTCGACTGTCTACAGGATACAGTGCACGTATTTGGCCTGGAATTCTAGCAACACCTTCCACGATCTGGGCCTTATCAACTCCATCCTCATCTCCAAATTCTGCCTTTCCCAAAACTTGATTTGAGCCAGAATGATACTTACCGTACCCTGAAAATCACTTAGACCTGTGACTTAAGTGACACCTGTATATAACTGGCCACAGTTACTCTTCTGTGGAAGGTCTTTCCTCTTGACTTCTGAAGTTCTAAGAATTAACATTTCTTTAAGAATGGGAGAAAGTCCACTTCTAAAAGATTTCTTAAAACACTCTGGTCATCTTTAATTAGTTAGGAACTCAACTCTGATAACTAGTGTCTGGCTTATTTATACAGGACCTCTTCTATGCTCCTGAGAATTGTTATATTTCCTTTTAGGTGTTCTTTGATCCTTCTCAACTAGATCAACAGCCCTTTAGGGGCACAGACCCTATACCTGAAATTCCCTGAACATATTAAAGTGATCTATACATAATGGAAAATTTGTTCACTATGATATTAAGAGAAATGTGTGTTTCTCCCTTCTATTAAATAGCTCTGATGGAACACAAAGAAAAAATATGTATATTTATAATATACAATTATACATAAATATAATATAAATGTAAGAAATTATATAATACATAGTTTTATTTATAAAATATATAAATATATTTATATATTTACATATATTATTCCCATAAAATAGTGCACACAATCATTTCCTTAGTAGGCCATGCTTTTTATTGGTGTTTGCATCTTGTAAGCTCAATTTATAAGGTCAGACTTTTCCTGAAGAAGAAATTTAGATGCATATGAATCACTCTGATTACAGGTTTCTCTTTTTCAATATGCTCTACATTGATTTGAGCCTTTTGAAGTCTCAAAATAAATAAATTACTAGTATATTTGAAAGGAATTTCCATATTTCTAGATGAGATTGGCACTTTTAAAGATACGTAAACTAATCTAAATCCCTCCTGTAGAAGATAGCATTTTAACAATATTATTCTTTTTTTTTTCCTAGGAGTTCAAAACATTAACTTTCATAGTCACAGTTCAATGCAACTTATGACTAAACTTGACATCCATCAAAATCAATTAACTCTACCTTTTAAGAACAGGGAACAGGGCAGATTTTGTTTGCAGCATTATATAGATTAACATTACCCACATAGATGATATCATTATTATCTAGCTAAATTCCTACATCCTATGAGCAATACATCCATACAATGAGGCCAGAAAGTACTAATGTAAAAGATTCCCTGCCCCTGTTCTTCTGACAGAGCAGGAAAGGTGCCAGGGACAAAGCTCTGCTATTGAGTGTCTAAGGAAATTGAAGAGTTACTTTACCAACTTTGGAAGGTACAGGGAAGGAAGCAAGACATCTGAAAACTAGTCAGATGCTTACAAATCCTTACAAGGATAACCTTACAAGGGTCACTAGACCGTATAGTTCTGAAAAGGTACCCATGTCTCATTAACAGACAGAAAGATGCTAAAGTTAATAGTAACTCAATATGACAAATATATTGAGGATCTGCTAGGATCTCTGCATGCTGGGATGGCCATAAATAACTTTTGTGTGCATGTATAGCAAAATGCACAGAAACACAAACAAATATGTAACAAAGGCAGTATATAACAAAGGCAGGTCTACATAGAAGAGTATACATTTATTGTGCTCAAGGGTGTATATCCACGTGGTCAAATGTACTGTTCTAGCAGGAGCATCATTTATAAATCAAACTCTACTAGCCAAGTCCATATTCCCAGACTACTATTATTTGCAAAAGATCTGAAACACTCTCCCTTTCCCCAAAATACGCGAGGTCAATATAGTTTCCACTAAGACCTAGAAAACAGCCCAGAGAGATATAAAAACCCCATGAGTGACCACCAAAGGCCAGCCTTGGTCTCTTTCTCCCATAAATCATAGGCAATAGGGTGCTAAGCACTAACAATCTAAAGAGGAATAAATTCCTAGAACCATGAATAGAAACTTGCCTTTGCTCATTTCTAGCAATACTGTGAGTTTCTGTTCCTGTGTTCACTTATCGTTGCAAAGATGAAAAAGTATTCAGATACTTAACAGTGTCTAATAATAGGAGACAGTTTAGAACAGAAATAATTCCAGACCTCTAAGAAACCTGTCAAAATTTCCCAGAAGTAAGAAACAATGACTTACAGTAGACTCTGGCCATGACCCTGGGGTCTAAGTGCTAACTCTAAAAAAGTGCCATGAGATATTTGATGGCAGGTGATCAAGACATTATTTTTCGCCCTATCTGGAGCAGATAATATACTCTGAAATGAATATTCGGCATACCCGCCTTCAATACCACGTGGAAATTCACACAGAGACACAAGAAAAAAATGACATTCTTTTTCAAGGCTCTACTTGAATCCATACAAGACCCAACCTTCATCTTTAGGCTACTGTTCTCAAGTTAATAACTCGGTCCCTGAAATTCTTACCCAGACTCCAGCCTTGTGGTTTTAACTGCTGTGAGTCATTTTGATTTGGATACCCCAATATTACCTGAAACCCAGCATATCTGAACTCAACTCATGCTGAATCCATGTTCAGTACTTATGAGAGGGCTCAGATCACAGGTCAGAGAAAGCACCCAACAAATATGCGTTTGGTGGATTATTTCTTCTCATACCAGTTTCCATTCCACATGTCCCAATTCTGTTTTTTGCCACCCACTGGTTTCCTACTTTGCTTCTGTGAAATAACTGAGTCTTACTGAGTTGTTCCCCACCTTCCCCCCGCCCAACTCTCATTCAAACACTCACCAAATCCCTCCATCCTTTCTTCACAAACTCTGTCAGAACTGCCTCTCTGCACACACTACAACCCTCAACTAGACGCTGTGCACCTTATACCTGGGCCGATGGAACTGTCTCCCAGCCTAGCACAATTGACATCTGTCTCTTTCCCCTCTCATCTGATCTGACTACTTCTACAGGATTAGAATTCATAAAAATAATAGCTTTGGTCCTTTTTTAGGAACACATACTGGCTCCCCGCTGTTTGTTAACATTAATTCTAAACTACCTCAGCTGTCTCTCAACGTCTCTCTAAACCGAGCCCACCCTACCTATCAATCCTTATCACATAGAGAATGTCCCCACAGCATCCTTTGGTCACTTTGGTCCTAACTACACTTAGGCAAACTCTGTACTGTGGTTTTATAGGCAAAAAAAAAAAAAAAAAAAAAAAAAAAATCTATATTAACATTTGTTCTCTATATGAGGTTCATACTTACCATACCATCTTGCTTCTGATTTTTTCACCTGAGAACATCATGCTTCCCTAAACAAAATTCTGGGTTGCTAGAGATGGTAATATCAGAGGCAATATTCTCTAACGATTAAGATCTGAACTCTGGAGTGGACTTCTCAGGTTCAAATCCCAGCTCCTGTAATTAAAAGTTACGTGACCTCTGGGAAAGCCTTTTAACTTCTGTATCTCAGTATTCTCATGTGTGAAATGAAGACAATAACACCTACTTTATAAGGTTGTTGCAAGAATCAAATGAGCATACACACACACACACACATACACACACACACATACACACACACATACACACATACACACACACACGTACACACAGACACACACATACATACACACAAACATACATACAGAGTGCTCAGAAGAGTACATGAATGACATGGTTAATAACTCAATTATTTTTTGTTATTATTACATTTCTTGTAGCCACTATTCTACCTTCCCCTCCCTTCCTCCCTTAATGTCAAGATGGGGGGACATCTGTCCATGCTCCTTACTTCTGTTTCACCCATTCCATGCAATCCTCAAAGTGCCACTACCTGATTCCTGCCCACACCATTCTAATAAAACTGCTCTTGCCCAGTTCAGCTTTGACCTCTTTGTTATCAAGCCCAAAAGTACTTTTCAGTTCTTTTAATTGAACATTCAATGGCTTTTCACTTTTTTTGACCACTCCCTCCTTAAGCCTCCACTTCCTTGGCCTCTGTGATGCCACATTCTCCTGGATTTCCCTCCCACCTCTCTGATCTTCTTAATTTCCTATAGATTCCCCTTCCCCTCTCCTTGACTTAGTATCAGCAACCCCAGGATTCTGTCCTGAACTCACTCTTCTGTTTTAAAGAAATTTCCCCACAGCTTCCATTATCATCTGTACCCTGACAGCTCCCAGAATCTCATCTTCAGCCCAGATGAAGATCCATTCTGCCTCCTGGATGTCTTTGCTCATCCATCCCACCTCAAATCAGCATGGCAAAAGCTATATGCATCCCTCTCCCACTTCATCCCCAAGTACTGCTCCTCATCTTGGGTTCTCTAGTGCAGCACCACTGACCCAGTGGCCTAAGTCAGAGATGCCTGTGTAGGTCCCTGCCTGGCATCCCTCTCATCACGTTCTGTCCACTGCGTTACCTTCCTCCTCCAGATTCTGTTCTCTTCTCTCCCAACAGGACTGATCTCTGATTTCACTCTGTCATTGTTTCTACCCGGGATTACTGCAGCAGATTCCTAACTAATATCTTTGCAACTGGCCTTGCCTTTGGCCACACTATATATAGTTCGACGATCTTTCTAAAACTGGAAATCTAATCATATCAGCCCCCAGGTTAAACCCTTCACTTTGTTTCCCTACTGTCTGGATAAAATGGAAACTCTTTAGAGACAATCTTTCTTTATTTTTAATTAAAAAAATTTTTTTTTATTTTTTGAGGATTTTCTTTTCTTATTGACATATAGTTGCTGTACAATATTATATAAGTTACAGGTATATAATATAATTATTCGCAAATTTTAAAGGTTATACTCCAATTATGGTTATCATAAAATATTGGCTATATTCCCCATGTTGCACAATATACCACTGAAGCTTATTTTATACCTAATAGTTTGCACCTCTTACTCCCCTACCCCTCTTTTGCCCCTCCTGCCTTCTGTCTCCCCACTGGTAGCCATTAGTTTGTTCTCTATAGCTGTAAGTCTGCTTCTTTTTGGTTATATTCACTAGTTTGTTGTATTTTTGAGATTCCACACACAAGTGCTATCATACAGTATTTGTCTTTCTCTGTCTGACTCATTTCACTTAGCATAATGCCCTCCAAGTCCATCCATGTTGCTGCAAATGGCAAAATTTTGTCCTTTTTTTAATGGCTGAGTGGTATTCCATTGTATATAGGTACCATATCTTCTTTATCCATTCATCTGTTGATGGACACTTAGGTTGCT
The DNA here is from genome assembly GCF_949987535.1 of Balaenoptera acutorostrata. Taxonomy (NCBI): domain Eukaryota; kingdom Metazoa; phylum Chordata; class Mammalia; order Artiodactyla; family Balaenopteridae; genus Balaenoptera; species Balaenoptera acutorostrata. The sequence continues at coordinate 163,477,712 of NC_080064.1, forward strand.
TCCCTATCTTGGCAATTAAAAATAAGGATGCTATGTACACGGGGGTGTACATATCTTTTTGAATTAGTGTTTTTTTAGGTATATACTCTTTAGGGTCAATCTTCAGCAGGACCCAGCTTGTCTTGCCAGCCTCATCTCTCATCATTCCCTTCTGAGATCCTAAACTGAACTACACGTGGTCCCATAAAGGTGCCGTTCTCCTTCATAGATTCTACTTCCACTCTTTGGAGTTCTCTCACATCCCCTTCTCTGCTTCCCTAACTCCTCCTTGTCCTTTAGGGTGAGATATGGGTGTCACCTCTGCAATAAGCCCTCCCTAATTTTCCAAGATTAAATCAGGCCATCCTTCTTGGTGTTTTGTTTGCACATTCTGCATACATACAATATCCCAATTCTTGTTGTCTTATTCCTTGCTGTCCTTCATATAGACTGAACTCTTTGGGGACAGGATTCATGCCTTATTCATCTTATCCCCAGAACTCAACAGAGCAACTGGTACCTAGTAGCTAATAAACATGTATTTATTAAATGAATGAATGAATGAAACTAGCTGCAGTTCTCAATGCATAATGGGCATCGTTATCATATTTTTGGTCTAAAAAATGTTTAAATTCATGACTAGCTTGCTGATAATGTCATGTCTCAAGGAAAGAGGTAATATTATGGGAATTAACAGTGCCATTCTTTACATTAAAGAAGCGCTGTTGGTAGAAATATTGGTGGGTGTGGAAGTGAAAGAAATCTCAAGAATAAGTGGTCATGTAACCTTGCAGTTTACAATAGTGAAAGAGGCAATGCACAGCCATGTACCTTAAACTCTAAGATATGTATATATAGACATAGATGTAAAAAAATTCAGAGAGATAATTATGTCATATTAAGAACTACAAAACTGCCCATACAACCTGACCCAGTTTTCCCTTCCTCATGGAATCATCTTAAAAGAAATGATGCAAAAGAAGAAAAACGCAGGACTTCCCTGTTAGTGCAGTGGTTAAGACTCCGTGCTCCCAATGTAGGGGGCCCGGGTTCGATCCCTGGTCAAGGAACTAGATCCCACATATGTGTATGTGTGTATGTATGTGTGTGTATGTGTGTGTATGTATGTGTGTGTCACATGCCACAATTTAGGAGCCCATGTGCCACAACTAAGGAGCCTGCAAGCCACAACTAAGGAGCCCATCTGCCACAACTAAGACCTGGTGCAACCAAATAAATATTTTTTAAAAAAAGAAAAAAAGAAGAAAAAAATGCTATAAAGTTACATAGGATGATCACATATATAATGGAGGGAAAACAACAAATGACCCTCATGAAGCAAATAATTAGGTGAATGATAACACTGATTTTTTAATGACATGGCATTTAAGAATGCTACAGAAGTATATGTAAGAAATAATGTATGCACTATGATTATAACTATGAAATATATGTGTGACTAAAGGGATCACAGAGAAATAAAAATAAAAATTGTATTTGCTCTAAATTTGCTTTCAAAATGGAAAAATTGAAAGATTAAAAACAGAGCTGACTCCAATAAGAAAGTCAGGCTTTAGAGAATTAATTAGGCTTTACATTCTTCTTATAAATTGCTAACAATCTCAAAAGGGAAGAAAAGAATACGGTATCTTCAGAACCCAATGCGGCTAACAGTAATGTAAAGCTACCATTTATTGAACTTCTGCTATACACTAAATCCTTTGAAACATTTTCTCTTTAGTTCTTACAATTACTTTACAAAGTAGGTACTATTATTTCCATTTTATAGATGAGGAATTTGAGTCTCCGAGAGGCTAAATGGCTTATTCAAGGCTCAAAGCTACTAAGTGGTACAGTCAAAAGTCAGACCCAAGTACACTTTGGTTCTAGCCCAGAAACTTTCTAATACGCCATCCCCACTGCAGGCCATTCTTTCACAAATTTAAATTTTAAAAAAACAAACACAAAAACAAATAGAAGTAAAAGAAGAGAAAAATGGAAAAAAAAATCAAAAAGAAATTATAAATAAGAAACACATACTCCCAAGCTAGCCAAGGCTTATAAAGGATGTCCAAGTACCAAATATCTTTTAGTTTGTTTTCATTGTCTTGCTTTCCATTTGCTCAGGAATGATGGTTATAGTAAGTATGCACTTATTTCCCAACGGCTGGTACCAGCCACTTATATTTCAAGCATCCACTAGTGTGTGAATCTTGGGGAAGAGGAGAATCCCAACTCCCAACATAGGACAATTAAAACTCCAGACAATTTGCTAACCTGAACCCCAGCAGTAGGGGGTGGGTACATGCTCAGCCAATCAGAACCCCTGCCTGATCTCCTAATAGGGAATATGATTCAAAGAAGGGACTGCTGAGAAGTCACTCCAGGGCCAGTGCAGCAGCTTCCAGTACCTGGTGCGAGCAGCTCCTGTGGTGGCCACAGCAGCGTCCTTTAGGGGATGTTCCCGGACATGAACTTGGCTGTGGTCCAGTCACTCCACTGCCCATTTCCTGAGCCTGTTTCTCTAGCATTCCCATTGACTGTTGAGCTACCGATTTCCCTGCCTATGTATATTCCTTTTCGGTTTAAGTTCACTAAAGTCTATTTCTGTCGATCGCAACCAAGTGCCCTGGCTGGTAAAATAATGTAACAGGAACAGATGACCAAGTGACAGTAAACTATATTGCTGTTGCTTTTGTGTTTGTTTGTTTGTTTGCTTTTGCCTGTTTCCTCCATCAAACAAAATGCTCCTCTAACCAGGGCAGGGTGAAACTGAATACACCACAAAATAAAATAATAAGAGAGCATTTACACACTTTAATAAAAGTCAAAATGCTAGACCCAAGGAGATCACAACCAGACTACCAGGAAAGGGTCCTTATGAAACTAATGATGCAGCTTCTTTAATCTTTGAGAAACCAGGGAACTAGAAGCACCCCATCTATAGATGTGAACATGTCTAGACTCTCCAGAAAGGGGAAACAGAGGATTTTAGAAGCTACAGATCCTGATGTGTATCCCTTACTAAATTTTAGAGAGAATTAGGTTCAAGGCCCTATAAGCAACCACATGCACACTCAACCACACAATATAAACAGTAGTTGCCTTTGGGTGGTGAATTTTTTTTCCTCCTCCTATTCTGCACTATCCACATTCATTTCCTATAATGAACAGTTAATCCTTTTAAAATGGAAAAATACCCAAAAAACAAACTTAAAGGTCAAATCATGTCCTACCATGAAAAACCTCATACCCTTCTTTGATGGGGTTACTCTCCTAGTAGGTGACAGGAATTCCACAGACACCTTGACAGTGCTTTCAACAAAATACTTAACAAAATCACCATGAAAATCCTGTGGACAAGACAGAAACGTGTGGGGTGGATGATAGTAAATATAGGAGAGTTTGTGCTGAATGACATTAGAGTTAGGTGAACTCACAGCTGGATGTACTATCATACTCAAATTATGTGTATTAATGAATTGGTGTCAATTTACAAGGAAGGAGAACTCCAGAGGTGGATTGGGAATTTTTATGGTGAGTCCTACTCAATGTTAGTTACAATGGCGTGAAGACAAAGATCGCAAATGTATCATAGTATTTACAGGTGAGCCAAAGAAGATGTGTATAGGTTATACAGGATGACAAAGTGATTCTATAAGATCCAATTCAAGATGATATTTTTCAAAAAATCTAATAAGGCTAGAAGTAAAATTCACGATTAGGCTGAAAAGTCAGTTAAGTACTAAAGGCTACGGGAATCAAAACTAGATAATGATTTATGAAAAAACACCTGAGGATTAGAGCTGACAAGAAGGTTAACAGTATCAGTGGTCTGGGAAGAGCTTCTATAATATCCAAGGGATCCAACAGATCTGGTGGTCAGTATTTAGTCGTAAAACATCAGCACTACAGGTCTGAGAACCATACTTTTAAGAAGACGCTTATGATTATTTTTACTTATTAAGTAAAAAATAATTTCAAAAAAAGCAACCAGAATGATAAGGGGCCTGAAAATTATTTTAGGGAAGAATTAAAGATACTTAGCCTGGAAAAGTGTGAAGGAGGGAAAAGGAAGCACTTTCACATGCATGAAAGTATCAATATAAACTTCTGTGTGATTCCACAAGGCAAAAGCAGTGATAATCAGCTGATGCTCAAGAGAGGCGGTAAAAGAGCTACTAATATTGAGACAGAGTCAGGGCAAGGAGAGACAGGTAGCCTGTAGCTAAAGCAGTAATGCTGTACCGTAAGTTTATTCCATGAAGCTAAGCTTTCTTCTTCCATATCTTTGTGCCCAGTGACCCAGCTAGAGCCTAAAACACTTAAAGCATGAGAAAAGCAGTGCGTTTGTGGCCACTAATATATATTGAAGGTCAAGGAAATCCTCAAGAGTAGATTTTCTAACCCATTTCCAAGGCACTGGTTCCCAGAACTGGGATATTACATTGGGTTTTCATGGTATGATTTCATATAGAACGACTTGTTCCTTGTGGATGCCACTAAGAACTAAAATGTCTCTAATCCATACAAAAATAACTAGTTTGTGGCTATGGATTTTAAAACTGGAAGTCCCTTCATTCCCAGGTGCCATTCTTTTTTATTCACAAACATCCTGATCACTCATAATGCTTCCTCTTTTACCACTTCCCTCTACCTCTAGCTGCCATGCAACCTTACCCCCACATTCCCTTCCTTTCCATGCTGGTCACATTGTGGCTGGTGCTCGCTTTCTCAGATGCCAACTCAGCTTGTCTACACATCCCACTCCTGCTTAGTTCTCCTTCTACTCTGCTCCATCTAGTGGAATGCTTTTCTTTACAGCACAGTGCCAGCTTTAAGAAGAACGAACTCAACTTTGCTGTGAAGGGTTAAGAAATAAATGTAGGAAGCAATATCTATATAAAGGTATGAAAGCTTTTATTTTGGTTAGGTAACTTATGTTTTCCCAAATCCCTGGACAGAAACCTAGAATTCTGACAACACGTTTACTTGAAGAAAGTGGAAATGTTCAGTATAGTAACGGCATAAGCATTACGGTCAATGAGGGCTATCCTGTCAAGAAATAAAAGACAGGCAAATGACTATTTTCTCTAGTATGGAAGCTTCGTTAGTACAGTTTTGTTCAATCTAAATTTTTATTTGATAATTGTGAGATATGCTCTACGGATCAAGAAGGTTTTTTTTCCTTATACTGGGTGATAAAGTTTAAAATATTAGGGAAATGAAAACAGTCCTATGTTTTCTTTTATATTTACAGAATAGAAGGTGTGCCTGGAATTAGGTGAAAACTTCATCACATTAGCATGAGTATGATTCTCTGGAAAACATATTATATATTCCTGTAGGAGGATAATTATTTTACAATGTTCATAGAATATGAACTTTACTATAAACCTAGAGCCTGATGGTATACTTTCTTCAGATATACTGATTAATCTGCATACGATATCCTTATGATTAGAATAATGGACTTTTAGAGTTGGAAAGGATCTTAGAGTCTAGTGCCACAAATGTTAATCCGTGCCCTTTCTACACTCACAGGGACCACTCTGTGAATACAAATAATCCATTGAGCCTGACAGGATCAGATCTTAAGGACTCAAGCTACAAGCCAATTTGGAATAGGCTCTGATAACTTTTGGAGTTGAGAAGCACATGAATGAGCATGAGCTTGAGTATTACCATCATATGAATAAAAATTCCTACTTTTGAATTTGATTGGGGAAAGATCACAGAAATAAACAGAATAAAGGACATGAACAAAATGCAACCTTAAAAGTGACAGCAAGGCTAGGCAACACCACTGGCTCATTCCTTCATTCCCCAAGATGTAGCTACCGAGTTCTTTCTGAAACATACATCTAATCCTATGCAAAACAAGGACCAAACCTTCAAAAACTCATTAACTTCAGTCAAAGTCTAAAATCATTAACGAGATTTCAAGATCCTTCAATATCAAGACCTTGACTCCATCTTCAACATGACTAGCCTGCCTCTGTACTGGCCATGAGCCTTTAGCCATACTTAGCAACTTTCACTTCCTCCAAAGAGCAAAACTCTCTCAAGGCCTCTGAGCTTTTGCATCAATGGACTCTCTACGTGGAGCTCTGTTCTCCTGTCCCCTATCTTTCACCAGGTGCGCATTACTCTGATATCATCTTATATATCACTTTTTTCAACAACCCGAAACTGGATCAGATACTCCACCCACGTGCTCCCATGCCCCCTTGCTGCCACCAACCCTCCTTCCCACCACCAACCCTCCTTCCCACCACCAGCCCTCCTTCCCACCACCAACCCTCCTTCCCACCACCAACCCTCCTTCCCCCCACCGGCTAGACAGTAAAGTCCTTCACCTCCTGTTCACTGTTGGTCCTCATCACCTAGAATCCTGCTTGAAACAACAGAGGCAGTTAATACACCATTGTTAAGCGGGTCAATGAATAAACGAAGGAATGAAACTAAGACACCAGGGAAACGTTGGCACATAAACCAATGAGCTGACAGTGGGCATTTCAGGGTTCTGTTTTCTTAAATATAAAAATAGGAAAAAAAGGTATCTTTTCCCAAACATGTTTGGATGCCAAATAATTTTGCTCATCGGGTATGTATGGATATAAGATAGCACTGTGAGAAGCAAATTTAAGACATAGTGAGTTAAGTCAGAATGGAGTAACTCTGGGAGGGAAGTAAAATTCCCCTATGGGACTTATTACCTCCAAGAGCTAAGTCACCCCCTGGGGAGAATTTGGTTCTTATATAAGAATGCTAATTTTTTTTTCACCAGAGCAGAGTCTAATCAAGTGTGTAAATGCTGCAATACACCAAGCCGCAGAAGAGAATTAATGTTCCTCTTGTGGGTGGGTTCCTGAAATGTCTTACCACCAGGAAGTAACACAGGCACTGAACAGAAACAGAGATCATTAGAAAGTTATACAAAACTTATGAAGAGAAAGACCCTTGCTTTATGTGAACGTAAGAATTTGATCCTCTTTTTTTTTTTGGTGCCCTTAAAGTAGAGACTTAGGTAAAATACCAAGTCATACCCACATTCACAGGGCTCAAAGTAAGAAAAAAAGTCAGTTTACAATTCCTTTGGTTGTCTCTTGTTGTATTCGAACACTACGTGAATAATAGTATCTTAGATACTCTAGTGAGTTCATTCTTCCCTTGCTTAAAAAAAAAAGAAAAAGGTCACACATACCCACAAAAATGAAAACTCTGACACCACTATTATAAGCAAAATCCTGGTGAAGTGGTGAATGGTGAAGTCACTGGAAATATTGGGGAAATAACTTGACTTTTAAGCACATTTTGTTTTATCGTGAAGTCAGAAGCAGATGACAAACGAGACGAGCGCTGTGAAAAACGATTTGCTTCATTCTCTGTGATCAGAGAGAGTCTCTTTCATTCTCTGTGATCAGAGAGCCTTGGATGTCCCAAATCACAATCATAATTTATCAGCTTGAATTATTCTTCCAACACAGAACGATCACTGAATTATAGTAAGACTTCAGAAGTTCTGTCCACCTGCTGATCAAATTTCATTTTTGGCCTTTTTTTTTAACTGTTAGTAAAACTAACACACACACACACACACACACACACACACACACTTAAACCTTATAGGAAACGGCTTTCACCTCTGCCAAATTTCAGCTGGGAACAAATTTTTATGGCCAGCTAATAAACCTGCTGAAAACAGGGCTTGATAATGAAAACCCTCCCGAGCCCTTAACCACAGTGTGCGCGGCTATAATAAAAAGAATTAATGCAGTCAATTTGTACTAGTGTTCTCAGAACAAAAAACCCTATTTCAACCACAGCCTTTTCAACAGCTGATTGGCAGCCCTGCCCATTTCCCCTCTGCAGTGTTGTCAGGAGTCTTCAACATGATAATGAGCCTGTCACCATATTCAAATAGCCCTGTGACAGCAAGTTTTGTGAGTGTGACGTCCACTGCAAAGGGTCTGTCAAAAAGCACCTTTCAGAAAATGAAAAGAGAATGCTTTCCTGATGATAAAACTAATTTCTCCATAGATAAAAGAGTGAGATTTTTCATCAGATTTTGTCAGTGTTGTGTTGTGATGCATTTATCCCTTCAAATGTTCCTGTTTTCCTTTTTTTTAAAAATATACCTAGATTTAGATTTGTCAGTGACGGGGAAAAAAAAAATGATGATGAAACACAACTTTGGTTCCAGGAAGCTGAGTCCATCAGGTTACCACAGAGGGGGAAAAGGGGAAAAGGAGAAAAAAAAAATGGATGCTTTTTCTAAAATGTTAAAAATTGGAAAGAAGAGTGAGAAGCTAACTGGTTTCCAGTTGCCTAGTTGGCTTCCAAATTCTGTAGGCCTCCCTCACTGAGGCCAGTTGTCTCCCCAGAAACACCGACAGGAGATTGCACTGTTCCAACTGTCTCCCACAGAGAGACTGTCTCTCAGTGACTTCCTCTGTGAGAATCTGTGACTTCACAGCAGAGAGAAAGCTCCTACTTCAAGATCTGAGGGTTAGATTACCTTGGTACATTGTGTTGGCTTGCCAACAACTGGGAAAATGTGTTTTCATCACACTTGAACACATTAAGTAATTTGGTGTGTGACAAACATGTTAAAAAGTATTATTGTTGTGGAAAAAGCCGTTTTTCTTCAGTTATGAAGAATGATTTTATAAAGAGCCCAGGCCTCTAGAGCATTATTTAACTTCCTGCTATTTTACCCCCCAACCTAGACCAAATCTCAGTGTGTTCAGCATTAAGACAAAACTCTAACTCAGGTATTTTCTCAGAAGGGGTTGGTACATATATATGTATATGTGTAGGTATATTAATGTGTATATAAAATACATGCCCCCTATATATACAGTGTATGTATATAAAGCACATAAACATACATATGTATATATATTATACATGTATAAAATCCGTGCACCATACATACATATTGGGTGTATAGAAAATGCATACACATACATATATATGTATTATATACATATATAATGCAAATATGTACACATGCACATATATACACACACGAAGTAGAAAGAATGTCAAGCTGTTACTCTTTGTGAGACACTAACAAGTGTCTCAGATTTTAATAAAATTCACACACTTGTACCCAAGAAAAACAGGATGGCTCTCTGGCTTTGATAGTGGAAGAAGTATAAAGAAGACGGGGATGAGGAAGCAGGGGTACAAGAAGCCAGCAGAGAACTGTCATTCTCTTACTCCTGAGGTGCCCTGAACACCACCTTTAGCAAATAAACACATGCAGGAGGTCCCGAAGTCTTCGAAGAAAGAAAACCGATGTCGGAATTTAAATCCAACACCTACTTCATCTCAGGCTCTGTGACAGTAAAAGAACCTTATAGAAAAACATATACTCTGCCCAGTAAACTACCATATGATTTAATTCCTTAATATTCTTATTTTGAACTATTTTCAAACATTTAAAAAAGATATTACAATACACACATAACCACATGTTTCACTAGTCTGACTTTAGCTGATGGTTTACTGATACAAGTCCCATTTTTAAAGCAATGTTTCCTTTCAATCCTCTGATCTCATGGCCACTTATGTATCTAGATGTGATGAGAGCATTTGTGAAACCCTTTGGCTATTCAAAAGCAGTGGAGTCAGTGGAATTCTCATTCTCTCAGTTTCAAGTGAATACAGTCCTAGTTATGTCTCGATTTGGTTGAGATCTGAATATGCCAAAAAGGTCTACTAATTAAGGAAGCTGACAACTTCATGTTTTTATATGTATCATATATATATATATATATATACACACACACACACACACACACACACACATATGTCAGCTTACACGACTAGAGAATTTTCCTAATTAAAAGTTAATACGTTTTGGTGTGTGAGTTGGTGAGGGAGGGTAGAAACTTAATCTTTGCATAGAGGTTATTCTAAATACACCAGGATGATCAAAATTAAAAATACAAATTAGAGGTATTTAAGAAAACAAAATAACATGATTCACCTTTACTAGTCAACAGATAGGGAAGCTGAAATTATTAAAGAGTTTCTAGTTTTTAAAGCCCAGAGTAAGAAAAAGAGGCAAAGGGGAAATGTGGGTGGAGTAGGGGATGGGGTCTCCCCAGTACGTGTAAAAGCAACTCCTGAAAGAAGATAAAAGTAACTCATGAAGGATCAGCCACAAATCTGACTGATCTTAAGTTCATCAGCTGGACGGAACTATTATAAAGCCAATAAATAGAGCTGTAGACAGCTGGCCGTGTGTAATACCCTGCCTCTTTGCCTAAATGTTTAAACCATGATTTACTTGGGATTTAAAAAAAAAAAATGAAATCTCAAACTCAGCTCTCCCCCAACATACAAAGCAAATTCCAGAATCTTGAAGACTTTTATTGTCTCTGAAAGTCATTGTCACGACCCTAATCCGCTCATTAAAGCTAAAGAAAGGCTGGGATGGCATTAAAATGAATGCAGACGATTTGCAGCAATCTCCTGCTCTCACCACCTCCAAATGAAGGCAGGCACATTGCATAATCCAGGCAGCAAGAGCTCCTGACAGGTGGATGATTTATGCTCATAGTCAGAAGAATCGGAGGGCCTGCAGAGGAGACAGCATGAGCTAGGCGGTGGCGAGACAGATGCTCTCAGTGGGCTTGCGGGGGCTGGCAGGTTCCAGCTAGTTCAGGTGCAACCTGGACACTTTAAGTGCTGAACTCTGATTGCCTAGATTCCAACACTCTGATGTGCTATTTGCAATATGATACGCAATGTACACAGTGAATAAACTGTCAACTGCAGGCAGGCACTGTATACATGCATGTACCCCTTCCGTGCATAGATGTTATGGACACAGGCCCCAGCACATAAGAGAAAGGAAACCCATTTTTTTGTCAAACGATTATTCTAGTGCAGATGTAAATGTTATGAAGCGCAAGGATCTTCAGTCCTGAAAATGTTTAGCCCAGGTAGGGTAAGCGGAGAGTGACAAGATTCCCTAACAATTAGATCAATATTAAAGATTGCACAGCGGGATTAGGAGAAACACACCTCAGCAGAAAACCGACATTCCTGTCAATTATATTAATTATTTTTCAGATACATGACATGCCTTCATGACATTTCCTTCTGAGAAGACATTTGAATATTTGAGAGGAAAATGAATAAGGGGTGGATAAAAGGAAGGATCCCTAAAGGGTTGAACTGCTTTGAAATCAATCTTTAGAACAGTTTTTTCAGAATTTCTCTCAATAGCCCCAAACAATAACAATCTGGTAAAGATGATGGTATTGGTTAAAAGGGTAGATAAACCTAATTATAGCTATCGACGACAAATTACGGCCACTCCGATATCTAATAGAAGGTATTAGCCAGCATTTGACTGGTCAGCAGTAACCCACCAATGGCTGGAGAAATTCACTCCATAGATCTACACGGAACTGTATAGATCACTGTTTTCCTGCTCAGCCCAGTATCTCTGAGGCCCAGAGCTCCAGGCATCAGTGAAAGGGCTAAGTACCCAAATGGACAAGCTTCGGGTTATCTTGGATGAATGCGACTTTACTTTTTACTCCTAATACTGCAGGGTCAAAGGTAGAACTGCCAATGAGAATTAAAGACACAGCCATCCCTTTAATTAGATAACAGTATTCAAAGACTGGTAAATTCCCAAGAAGCCACTTTGCAAAGCAAGAGTTACAGTGTTCTCCTGGGGGGTAAGGGGGAAGGTGGGCACTGGGCTTTTTTCACCTCTGCACCACTAAAAGAGAAATTTTTAAAAGAACAAAATGGAATACATTGTAAGTAATTCAAAGTGCCTCCAGACTTTACAGTTCTCCCAAGAGAAAAAACTCAAACAATTTGAAGTCTTCACAAACTGCATCCAAATCCTTTTTCTAACTTCATTAAGCTCCGGTGCTTAAAAATCGTTCATAGCAAGTACTTTAATTAGAGACGAGCCAGTGCAGGAAGCACTGGACAGGCAGTGCATCCGCCCAGTAATAACACTGCCTGGGGTGGCAGTTTCTTACTCAACGATGCAGCTTAGTAAAGGGACAAACCAGGGGCTGATACCTTTCCTCCTCCCCCAAAAGGAAACTGGGGATGTGGGTAGGCGGGAGACAGAGAGAGATTCAAATGTCGTTCTGGCCTCATCAGTATTCCACCAGGTTACCATTGTACGTACAGAGAAAGAATGGAAAATGTATTGAAGAAAGCAAGTTTTAAGAGAAGCAGAGAACTAAGTCATCTGTACTGTGTAAGCCTATTTTTCCATTTTTGTTTCCCTTCTTTCCTCTCTCCTCCCTGCTTTCTCTTTGTTTTCTCTTTTTCTCCACGCCAAACCTTCCAACCCCCATACTCTGGGACCAAAACCATTGCCACGAGATTTGCAGTATATAGGTACAAAACCAGCATTAAAGCTGTGGGTGCTATATAGAACTCTGAGCTGCTGCTGTTGATGGGATGTTCCAAGGTCAATAAAGGGTGGAAAGGAGGTAGGGAAAGGGGAAGGAGGGGAGAACATTCCTATGCAGGAGTAATTTATACTCTCTACTTTCCCTGCTGGAATAATGGCTTTGAGGCAGAACTTGGGAAGACAAGTAAAGAACTTGCAGGCTCCCAGCGACCTGCAGCCTTAAACCCAAGTTATTTAGAGACCTAAAACCACAAAAACAACAAACCTAAAACAGCACAGTTTTGAAGGGATGGCATGATTGTTAAAGCTCGAGGTGGAGGCGAAAGCCCTTTCTTCACTAATGACTCACATACTGTTTACCCTGAAAAGCTAGAAGTGAACGAACACATTAGCATGTCCAAAAGTAACTGTAGATGCCATAAATTACACTCTGGAAAAAGTTAGCCATGATCTGGATGAGAAGTGATTCCATGGCTGCAAGGTCATTCGTTTCTGGTCCATGACAGACTTGTGTGCTGTTCTCCCACAATCCACAGAGGGGTCTCTGTAATTCTGGCAGGTTCTGCCGACCCTGCCTGTCACCTTCAGATCTCATACCCACAGGGGAGGGTCTGGGGCTGGAGTCACACAGAGCATTACTGAGGACCTCTGACCCCAGTAAGTCATGGAAAGCAGCAGCGTGAAGACAACTCAAACCTGCTGTGAACGCAGCACTTGGTCATTTGGAAGGGAAAAAAATTCCAGGAAGATGACATTTGAGACCTAGCAAAACAGATCTGTTTTGGGTTTAGCTAGGCAGTGTCCTGAACGCTTAGACAACAAAATAATAGTGATGATAATGATACTGATAACAGCTGACATTAACCAAGGGCTGATATTTATCAGACGGGGTGCTAAGTATTTTAAACTTGTTATCTTATTTAATCCTCACAGCAAACTCCATAGGGAAGGCATTATTATTATGATCATTGTTTTATAGATGAAGAAACCGAGGCTGGAGACATTAAGAAACTTGTGAGTAATCAGCCGCCTAACAACTCAAGGCTGCCTATCAGAAAATTCTATGATCTTAACACGCTATGTCGAACGATGTGTTTATAATACAATTCCAAACGTATTCTCTTTATGTTGCCCATATATGAAACCCGTGCCTTTTTTAAGATATCACACTACCTAATGGAATTTTGCAACGTTAGACACTAAGGATTCAGCATTTTCCACTCTACTTTCCTCAGCCTAGAATTTCTTTAAAATATCCAGCCATGAAGAAAAAGGAAAGTGAAAATAAAGCAAAAGAATGAGGTATAGGTACCTTAGCAGGTCACATGAGAACACTTTTTATCTGTGATCTCTCTCACTGTGATGGAGGGGAGGCATAGGAAAGGCCCTGCAACTAACCTCTGCTTCCCTGGCCCATTAGCTGTTTTCCAATGTGCAAATGACTCTGGTCTCCCAGGACCGTTTAAGAGTTCAGCCGACTTCAGCATTCACTCCTTCTGGGTTTCCAGTTAAAATCAATGCATTAACTGCAGTTGCTAGTGAGATTCTGTAACTGCAAGTTAAGTCAGAAAGGTGAGGAAGGGAAGAATTCCCAGCTTTATAAGCTTAGGAACTTCCAAAGAGGCCAGTTCCCGAATGGCATTAAAATAGAAGTAGAATTACCTGTAAAAGCTGGGGGATTTTGTTCTTTTCTACCTTAAAAAAAGTTTTGATAGATTTTCTCTGCTGGAGCACATAACCAAATAGTTAAAGATTTGTGAGATAATCAGGAGATTCTCTATCTAATATTTCCTAGGCACACAGAGTTTGAATTGAATCGCTGTTCCGTTTACTTTGTCACCATTAGTGGAGCTTTATTTTTCTACACCATCCCCTCCAGATTCTAATTAATGACTTCTCCGGAGACCTACAGACATATATGAAATCGTTGAGAAATACATTTGTTCACAGACCACAAATTTGGACCTGTTGACTGCAGAGCAGGAAAGTGATGCTACCAACAGAAAATGAAATCATCAGACAGTGACCTGGACTGCCTCTTGGGCACAGATGCTAGGCACCGGCAGTCTCTTCCGCTAAACGATAGCCCGTGACAGCCTACCTGGAAAGGGTGTAGTTCAGAAATACCAGCGGTTCCAACATGAGTCAAACCATTTCTAAGAAAAGGTAGAAACAGTCTACATGGAAACATTAAGAAATAATCCTGTGGTCCTACAGAGAGCAACATCTACAGAAATCAGAAAACAGTCCTGTGATTGCATAGACCTCTTATTTTAGAGTATCTATAACAAGGAATGATTCTGGAATTCTAATAGTTCTGGCACCAAAACCGTTCGCTGAAATCAAGGTCTCCTTGCTCACAAAAGGAAGTAATAGCAGAGAACGGTGGCTTCCATGTGCCAGAAATAATATTTCGCCTCAACACTCTGGTAAGATCAACTAATTAAGAGAAAAACCAAAAGACTTCATTATGAATATCAGTAGAGCAATGGGCTTCAGCATCTAAGAAATCAGGAACAAATTCTGGCTTTGCCATTTACTAGTTGTACCACCTTAGGCAAGTTATTTATATGAGTTATTTAAAATGGGTCTTATATAGAAAACAAACTTATGGTTACCAAAGGGGAAAGGGGTAGGGGATAAATTAGGAGTTTGGGATTAAGAGATACATACTACTATATATAAAATAGATAAACAGTAAGGATCTACTATACAGCACAGAGAGCTACATTCAATATCTTGTAATAAACTGTAATGGAAAAGAAGCCGAAAAAGTATATATATGTATAACTTAATATTTTGCTGTACACCTGAAACTAACACAATATTGTAAATCAACTATACTTCAATTTAAAAAATAGGTCTTACTTTTCTCATTTATATTCATTAACATATGAAATGTCTATGGGCAAGACAGGTGAAAAACAATGGTATTTCTCATCTTCTTTTCTTTTTTTTTTTTGAGACAGGATATATCTATTGCTGTATCATCAGGGTATTCAATATAAATTCAGTACAACGTGACTTCTGAAATACTCTTCTGTCATGGTCACACACATATAAAGGAAAATGTAGAAATGATTTATATATGATGATAGCCCAGGAATTGTTTCTAAAATCATTGTTTATGACAAAATTATTTCTATATTCAAGTTTTAATAATGGAACTCAAAGCCTACTAAAGTAGACTAAAAAAGAAGAAATAATTCATCAGTTATATGTTATTGAGCAACTACTATGTGATCGTTGTTATGTTAGGTGCCATGGTAGACTCAAATATAAACAGATAGAGTCCCTGTTCTGAAGCTGTTTATGCTTTGCTCTATGGTAAATACTAAGTGACAAATAGAATAAAAACAATTAATATTGATATTAACACAATATTTTCTGATTTCTTATTTGTTTACTAGGCACTTTGCCAAAGAATATTACAACTATTACCTCATTTAAACCTCAAAACAACCCTCTGAGGCAGTGAGAATTACAACCCCCCATTTTACAGATAAGGCTTAAAAATTCGGGTAAAGCAACTTGTTTGAGATAAGTAATAATAATAAGCAAGTACGTAATAAAGTTTGGATTGAACTCAGATTCTATGTCTGCACTGTCCAGTAAGTTGGTCACCAGCCACATGGGGCTATTTAATTTAACTAAAATTAAGTAACATTAAACATTCAATTCTTCTTTTGCATTAGACACATTACAAGGGCTCGATCCACAGTCACAGACCCCATCTGATCTGAGACACAGAGCTTTTCATCTTTACACTCTACTTCCCTACATGAAATTAAAATGCTAAGTTGTATGAAACAACATAAAGGCTGGTAAAATTCAGAAGGGAGAAAAATCTATATAATTGTAAATAATCAGGCTTATGATTATTGATGATGGATCATAAATTCCATGAGGGCAGAAACTTGTCTGTCATGTTCACTTTTTTAACCCTGGCATTAATAAAGTGATTGGTATGGAGTCATGCCTCAAAAATATTCATTGAACGGGTGGATAAAAAGTGGATGAATAAATGTTTGAAGATGGGTTTGGCGAATATGTATGATTTTGGTCCATAAGTTGCTAGAAAGCAGCTTCCAGAGGAATAACCCGACCCCAACTCTAGATGTTATAATGAACAGGCTGTATTTCTTGGACAGCACATAGAAATATTTACACCGATTAGACCATAAGGCCAGAATCCACATTCCTTCCAAATATTTCCAAATTATGCATGAATTGATAATAACCTAAGACTGGCTAAGGTCAGAGTAATTGCCACTTAATTGGCTTCAAATATACTAATGATTATGATAATGTTGATACTGAAGAGACTTAATAGGCCTGGAGATAAATGTCTAAGGGAGCAGGGGGTGAATCCGGGGGAGGGGGGGTGGGATAGGGAGGGGATAATTATGGAGGTCATAAGCTTGGAAACCACCAAATGGCAACTCACTATGGTGGTGAAGAAACTTCGCTTTTAGAAGAAATTTTGGAACAAAAGAATGTTCAAAAGGTGGGGCAGGGGGTGGGCAGAGGAAGGAAGAGGAAGTTGTATGCCCCAAAAAAGTCAGGTATGAGGGAAAAGTTTAATTGGGGGAAATTAACTGGACATAGAAAAGCCACTACATAAGGGCTCAGGAGGCCACAAGGAAAACACTTGTAGCTGAGAACTGAGAGGCAGGCCGGGCAAAATGAACTTCACTTCCTAAGTGGGTAACGTGCTGGCTGGAACTGAGAAACAGAACCAGAAATCAGTACCGAGCTAAGCAGAAACACATGCTAAGTGAAACAAGGTAATGCAAATGATCTCATTCTTACATAGTCTACTCCTTCAATTCCCCACATCCCAAATACACCTAAAAAATGCTAATCCAACAGCCCAGGCATCTAAAGCTAGGACTACGCAGCCTATGTAGAAAAGACTTCACAGTTGAAAATGTAATCGTTGAGAATAATAGGGAAGGGATTATGACTTTAGATACACATCATTTTTGGAGAGACAGGTTAACCCAAGGGCAATCACTAAGAAACCCTCCCTTTGGGTTCTGACATCGGGCCCATGATATCCCGACCGCCGTGTAGAAGCAGGGGCTCTTACAATTGGGGCTTTAAGAGTGGAAATCCTAACACTCCTGTCAAAGGTCTCTATAAAGCTTCCTGCTTCCAAAATCATTTCCATGTGCTTCTCTTTTAATGGCATGATTCACAGTCACGTCAATATTAAAAAGCATATAAGCTGAAGTCAGGTAAAAACAAAATGAGGATGTGGATACTCAGCTGAGCTCCACCGCACCTGGGAAGCAGCTTCGAAGGCGCCTGGGCTGTGCTGTCTGCCCGGGGAAGGCTGGGTGGGAGTGGCAGGGCTCTGATAGTTGTTCTCGTGGCCACAAAGCCACACTGGCTCTCAAACAGCACAATCTGCCATTCACTTAAGTCTGGTTTGCCAGGAAGCCCAAGGATGGACTCCCCACCAGTACCATCAGGCTCAGGGAATTTGGCTAGCACCAGGCACCCCAGACTTCTGCCAGCTAATTGGCTTTGGGGAAGCCGCTGACCTACTCTCCACTGAGTGGGTTTTGTGAACCTGGAACCCAGCCTGCCGCTCATCATTGATCAACCTTGGCCAAGCCAGCTGGCTTATTCCTTTGCAGACAGCTTGCCTCAGGGAAGCTGGTTGGTGGCTCGACAACCTACTAAGAGAGAGAGACGCAAAACTCCAGAACAATCTCTCAAGAAATAGCCAGTGCTCGATTTCTTTTGAGGGAGACTTCAAAGTGAACGAAATCATGTCTGATGCCTTGGATAACACAGAGGGAGCAGAATTCTGCGTAGCCTCAACAAGCACGGTAACTAACACGTTAGGAATGGTGCCCAAAGGAAATAAAACCATGGAGCTCTTCATTAAACGGGTCTTATTCAAATATATACCAGAATTCCTTTACATTAAATTTAAGCACAATGTCATGAACAACAGGGTCACGTTGATATATGCGGGGATTGGTGGAAAGGAACAAAAATCTGTTGTCTGGAGGCTGGTGGGGAAAAATTCCACATCCAACAGAGTCCTATATGGCAGGGACCTCCCCTCCCCACTTACCATGCTGTCACTAGACTTCTCGTGTAAGAGCAAATGTTGAAGCAGGTTCTTTCCCCCTTGGGGCAAAATCCATTGGGGATTTTTAATAATCCAAAAGGTATAAAAATTGGTAGCATATTAGATAAATGCTGGCTTCCTATTTCAAATTCACAAATGGAAATGACAAATGAGGACAATCAAATAAATGATTAACTATTAATAGTATTCCCATTAAAGCACGAGGAAGGGAGCTAAGAGAACCGTTCCTTATAATTGCAATCTTTCTGTCCTCTCTCACACTAAGGTGGCGAGCAAGGATAGATGTATTCAGTTCCAATAATTCTCAGTGCTGTGTTTGGTAAGTTCACATGAGAGAATCTCTCCACTTCATTTCTAATGTAATTGTTATTTTCAAAAAATATATAAATATAAAATGGTTCCAGAGAACCAAAGGTCCACAGGAAATACGTGATAGACTAAGACTCACGTGGGTTAGATACAGAGTCATGGACAAATCTTTAAAACATTAGTATTTCAATTTTCCCCATTTATAAAACAGATAAGATTGTAATATCCCAGAGGTCCACTATGGCCACATCCTCAAAACAACTGAAGCAGATGGTATTCAAAGTCAGTGACTCAGATTCACTGCTCTCTACAAAAGCAAAACTTATAAGGAATTTGGTTCTGAACTTCACTTAACTAAAAACTGGAGCCAGAGAGTAAAACTATGTCACGAAACAAAACGTTCCTCTCTGCTCCAATTGGGATTTAAATAAGATGTCACACACTGCTTGACCCCCGAAATCGGGTTCCCAGGAACTGAACAGCTTAAGTGTTACTGATGTTTATTCACACAGTTTATAACTTTATTCCAAAGTTTATGTTGAGATCTCAAGAATCTCATAGTGCGAAGTCACCATGAAAGATCTTCTAGTCTAATCCCCACATGACACTTGAAATTGTTCTCTACATCATCTCTCATAGTGATGGGAAACTTAACTGCCTTTCGACACAGTTCATTCTCTTTCCGGACATGAAGTGAAGAACTCAAAGCGATCAAGTGAGCCCTGGTTCGGAAAAAAACTGGTTTATTTAAGTAATCTTTTAAGAGCTCAGTATCTCATAATACCCATAGCTGCTGAAGAATCCCAAGCTAAATATATAGTAGAATATTCCTACTGTATTAAACAAATACAGAACATAAGCAGTAGAGCCAGAACGCCTGCTCTAAAATCCAGACTCCATCATGCATTGTGAGAACTTTGGCAAGTAACATAATCTCTCTAAGCTTTTCTTTCCTCTGTGAAATGGGGAAATACCCACCTCTGGAGGTCACCATAAGGATTAACAAAAAAAAATAAAAATCCAACTAAAGCACATAGTACATAGCCTAATGCACATTGAGCTCTCACGAATAAGTGTTATTACTCCTACCCTCAAAATCTTTGCTATTCATTTTAAGACTATTCAGGCTTTCATACCAACAAAGCATGACAAAAAAAACCCCAAAAAAGTCACCATCTGGTAGTGCAGTACCTGTACACGAAGTAAGTCTTCGTGGCACCTTAAGTATATTCCCAACAGCTTAATGTCAAGACAGAGCTCACGAAAACAGTGCTCTTTGCTATTGCTTACATTATACCTTGAGAGTTTTGTTTAATACTCTGCATTAATGAGGGAGCTTCTTAGGATAATATTACAACAGAGAGTGCAAGAAATACCAGTGAGGTCAATGCAGTTCTATTAACTGTCATCTAACAGAGAAATATTTTCCTTGAATACCATTAAAGCTTTCTCCTTTTCTTTGTTCTCCTTTTTGAAGGCAGTAGGAACCCAAATTTCCCTACCAATAATTTCTGTTTTCAACTTGGTAGCATAATGATATTAGACTTGGGGGAAAAAAAATTCACCTTGGCAATGTCTTCTTCAGAGGTTTTTACAAAAGATATTTTGCTAGGATAAATTGCACTAAGCAGGTTCTTTAAGTAAGCAAAAACAAATCTGTTTGTTAATAAATGGGCTGAGTAGTTTTTGTATTTTTTAAAGAGAATCTACCTGGAAAAATGCTACAGCCTTTAAATGAACATTTTATTAAAATGGAAGATATGAAACAGAAGGGTAATTAGATAAGTAAGTTGCTCTTTGCTGCTTCTGCTGATAGGGTAAACCCAGAAGACTCTCAGAGTTCCCACTGCCATATATAAATCAAAACACAAGCTGGAGTTGCAGCAAAACAGTTCTGGGATAATTTTTCTTTATAACCTGGGGGCTCAAGACAACTGATTGGAGAGATGTAATGGCAGCTAAATGAATAAATGCATAATCTGTGCTCTGTCTCATATGTATGTATATATGTGTACACACACACACACACACACAATGCCTTCTCCAAACTAAAAAGTAGAAATAGGAAGTATACACTATGGATTATGATAAAATAGCTCAGAATAAATAGGGTCTCTGCACAAAGAATCCTCTACTGCGGAGGGATCCTCTATACTCCTATCATTTTTTCCACTCAAAGATTCTCTAAATATGAGGTAGGTCTTATTAATCGATGAGAGAGAGCAAAAGATGAGGGCCTTCCCTTCTACACAGACTGGCAATGCTCGATGGATTTTAAATGATTTGGCAAGCCAAAAGATTTAAGCAGGGCATAGATGGCATGAGCCTTTTAAGGTACTAGAGAACCAAGAAATGAAAATGAAAGATCATTCTAGATCTTCATACTTTTTCAGGTTAATTTCTTTCCCAGGGACCTATCTAGAAACAGACACTAACTCAGCTTGACCAAAATGAACGGACCTGAATGCATTGTTCTATGCAGTATCTTTTTTTTAAATTAATTAATTAATTAATTTTATTTTTGGCTGCGTTGGGTCTTCGTTGCTGCGTGTGGGATTTCTCTAGTTGCGGTGAGCAGGGGCTTCTCTTGTTGTGGAGCACAGGCTCTAGGCACCTGGGCTTCAGTAGTTGTGGCACATGGGCTCAGTAGTTGTGGCTCACAGGCTCTAGAGCACAGGCTCAGTAGTTGTGGTGCACAGGCTTAGTTGTTCCATGGCATGTGGGACCTTCCCGGACCAGGCCTCAAACCTGTGTCCCCTGCACTGGCAGGCAGATTCTTAACCACTGTGCCACCAGGCAAGTCCCTCTATGCAGTATCTTTAACCTTGCCATTCTCACCTCCACAGCTCCTGATACACAATGCCTTCTCCAACTCACTCTATGCGCAATATTCTAGCTGCTCAGTTATCCTGTAAAGACCTTTCCCGGGCCGATCCCCACCATTATCTGTATCTGCAGTGGCCTCATTAAACTCCAGGTGAAAAGTCTGGTTTCCCCATTCAGAATCCTAAGGAAAAGCCCCTTCCTTAGGAACGCCATTTATGCATGTATCTTAGGCACAAACCCCTTGTTAAGCCCACAAGTTCTGCTGCTTCCTGGGAGTGCCAGCACTGTTTCCCATTTTCTCCACCCTTAAATGAATATTTCGGGCCACTACTGGCCTGCTATACTGAGATGGTGGGCAATCGACCCACAGCTGGAGCAGGAAAGACCCCTTTATGGGCCAAGCCTGCAACATGGCTTGATAGAGCTACAGGAGGAGCCTGAGAATATGACATACCTGACTTTCATCTCACTCCCACTGATATGCAATGGGACCTTGGGTAAGTTACTAAAACTCTCTGAACCTGGAGTTCTTCATCTGATTAATGAGAATCTGACACCCAGGGTCCCACTATTTTCCTCACAGTGAGTATTAAGGTGATAATAAAACCGTAATATCCTGTGCCTTTCCACACTGAATAACATTTCAAATGCTGATTCCCAACCACTGCTTTGACTTTACCCTGAACAGGAAGACTCACGATTATACCATATCTTGTAAATTGCCAGCCTAGAATCTTCACCCTTCTATTTTTTAGACTTTTAAAAAGTGGAGGAAAATATTGAGCACCTCTGGAATAGAAACTTACTTTAAAGATGTCAAATCAGGTATGAAAGGTAAATACGGTTATCGACAAAACACATAACATAGTTATGTGTTTTGTTTGTTTTAATGACTCATTTTCCCCCAAAGGAAGTATTCAGAAGGCACTTAAAATTATATAAACTCGCTCTTCTCCTTTCCCACTTATGGCAATGTTTTTATTTTAAAAATCTAACAACAAAACTTCAAATATATCTGACCAGGAGGTATGTACCTCCTGCTTTTCTAGAAAGATGCAAAGCATCCAAAGAATTATTCAGTTAAGACAAAATTGACAAAGTAGCACAATTCACTCGCCATGTCTATCGAATCATAGTTCTTATTGTATTTTCAAACTTATGGATACAGTTAGCAGCAGCAGTAATAATTATAAGTATCTTTGTGTCATATATTGGTACTATGTTTCTAGAGACATTGTATCATTTTTAACAAAACTTATAGAATTTTAGAATAGAAGAGATGAGAAAGAAAGTAGTCTAACTGCTCTCCGGCACATATGGAAATGAAGGCAGAGTTGAATGGACTTGCTTAAAATCACAATGCAAGGTTGTGGAAAATCAGAATTAAAAGCCAAAACACAATGTTTTGCCAGACACATGGGAGAAGCTCACTTAATATTTATGGAGGTGTGCTAAAACTTATTTCTCTCCTCTGATTTTTTTTCCACGATGGTCTGATATCAATGTCACCTCAGTAAAATTTAATGTACCTATGAGGTTAGTAGAATTCTTATATTTCTTCTTGCACGTTTGAAAAGGTGTGTGATTTGTCCATTTTCTTTGGTAGACAAAGGATTAAGTTCCATATTTATAAATAAATAGGTTGAAGCAAGTGAGTCCTAGAGGTCATATACCTTGCCCCAGGTCCAGGAGGAGACAGAGCCAGGGCTTGAATCTAGCTCCACCTGACCTTAAAGCTTGACCCCTACCGTCTCCAGCAACAATAGCTAACCTTGATCTGGTCCTTGCTCTGGGTCACATGGTATGCTGAGCACCTAACCTGCAGTATCTTATTGGCTATTCACAACAACATTTTATTTGCAAATACTATTATTGCCACTACCATTTTGCAAATGATGAAAGTGATGATTAGAAAGGTTAAGTAACCATCTTTTTAAAGGCGAAGTGAAAAGCACAATTTCTTGGCATGAAATAACTAAACCAGTCCGCCAGGCTGCCTGGATTCATCTGTACTATGGCATGCAGGCTGGCCTGGCTGGGGAATATAATATTGCACACAAATGTGCATCTCTTGCTCTCATGTGCAAGAGTCAAAGAAAAATACTTGAGTTGCCAAGGTGAAACCCATCACGCCAATAAAGAGCAAAAAGCCTTTCTTCAATCTTTTGATCCGTGAATTCTATACATAAATAAAATAATTATTGCTTTCATAAAATATCTGTTTGCCACTGACAGAAAACAGAACCGGTATGTCCTACAATAGCCTTTAAACAACTAAGGAGAAAGATCAAAATAAAAATAAATCTTGACCAGATTTATAGGTGCACGCTGATTAGTTCTTGTTTTTTCCTTCACATAAACAATACCTGAAAACAATGAGAAGGGAATGTTGAGACTAGGTATCTTGTAACAGATGGGTTTTCTCTGACTTACAGTATGGTATCATGCCGAAAAAATAATGCTGGCCCATCATTCGTGAGGCTTGGCAGAAAGTAGAGCCCAGAAAAAGCGAAGGGGATTTTTCAGGATGCGGAATGGTGCAACCACTTGGATTTGAACAAAGTACCATTTTTTTTAACTGTACTTCTCACAGTTTTATGTTGTTGCATTTTGTTGTTTTCCCCACACAACTGTTTCTTTGCTTCCACTGGTAACAATTTTTTGATTCAAAAATTCTAATATTAAAACCAAACATCGCTCATCTGGATATGATCCTGGTGCTGACTAATGAGAAGCCACGTCTTATAGGAATTTAATAACACACACTGTGATGTAACTGGAGTTGTTTACCCGCTAAGCCACCACTTCCATTTTGTACCTCACATCCTTAGTAGAAATGCCAGTCAGTAAAACCAAGACATTATTTTTAAAAGAGTGAAAGTCTCATCTTTCTATAAACGCCCTTTTTAATGAAAACATCTTCATTTCCCTCAAGCAGCATTTTATCGAAGATGCACATGGCTAGGTGAATAAAAATACCTGTGAAAGGAAAGAAGATTCCCATCAAAGCTGTTGAAATCTGATTTCATTTCAGATTCTGGAACTCATGTTGTTTTCTGTTTAAATAGATTTGGTCTGTCAATTTCCCGACCTGCTGTACCATCAGCCTGTATGGACTGCTGTGGCCGACACGGGGGTTGTAGAGACAAATATTATTACGGACCGGTGATCGAATTGAACAGGTTTACACTGGAATAGATTTACAACATCATGATCTCTGACATACTGCATGGGACTGAAACCCCTCTCCATCCATAAAGATACATTTAAGACAGTATCATTCTCTCCAGGCTGAGAAGGTAAGCCTTGAGCCAAGAAGATGGCCAAACGTAACTGTGCATTTATATGCAGGGTGTAATGCAATATTTCACTGTATTTTTTTAAGGACACAAGAAAAAGAGTATTCCATATTTACTCATAACTATCATCTCCTTTCTATTTGGGGGAAGGGGCTTAGAGATATTTTTCCACCAAAGTGGGCACGAGGAAGTAAAGGAAAATAAATTATTTTTTGAGTATATCAGCAACAGCAGCAATTCCCTTGAAAACAGTCCCTCTAAAGGCTTGATAACAGCAACTGAAGAGGTGTGAATTATAGATAAGCACCCGTCCTATTTACTTTCACCAACAATGTTTAATTAAACGCAGTTCACACCTTTTCAGTCACTCTAACCACCCTTCAAGATTGTTCCTGCTTGAAAACACAATGGGGAAAATTATTTAGGGGAAAATATGTTTTCTACTTCCTCCTTAAACCTGGAAGGGCAAATAGGTGAGTACACTGTAGCAGCAAAATCAAACTGATCAAAACAATCCTATTTCCCTGGACATGGAGGCGTATCTCCATGTATTTTAGTTTTTGACAATAAAATCCAAATCTAGGACACACCCATTCAAAGTGTTAATTGATACATTACTTTTATAACATTTTTAAAACATTGATTTGCTTTTGGAAAATAACGATTCCTCAAGTCCAAACTCTAAATTAAGCCTTTTCGAATGAGTGTTAAGTTTGGTTTGAGTCTCTACAGCTCAACTAAGTGGCAATATAAAGATAATTAAGACCAAAAATATGATTGTCAATCACTTGTTACACTCTGAAATATGTTTTGTTTGCTACTCTGCTATGGGGTTTAAGGCAATTACTAAGGTAATGTTTCCACCACAAGAAAGTCAGCTATCACCACTGTCCTAACTCAGAGGAAAACTCTTTGTCATATGGGTTGGGCAGTTATCATTGGATTATTATTCATATGTTTTCCTTTGTTAAAATTGTTATCCTTTTAGTATCTTCCACATAAGCTTTCTTCTAGCAAGAGGAACCACGTCTGTCGTTTTCACTGCGGCATCACTGGAGCCTAGGATAGTGCTTGGCACGTGAGAGGAACTTAATAAATATTTAGGAAATGGATTATAAATGCAAAACATGTTCACTGTGGAAAAATCCGAACAGTGCCAAAAGCTATAGAGTAAACAAGAAAAGTACTCCCTACCCTGACTTTTTTTCACTAGTGTTAACACTGGTACCAATCATTATCCTTCCTTCTGTTTCTCCATGCATATACCATCCTAATGTGTGTGTATTAATATAAATTATTACAGTACAAATTTGTATAATTTTTTTATTTAATATAAATGCAATATAAGCATATTTTATATAAAATATATTTATATGTAAATTGAATCATCCTACTAGGCAATTTGTTTTCTTTTTTTAATTATTGAATTAAAGTTGATTTACAATGTTGTGTTAGTTTCAGGTGTACAGCAAAGTGATTCAGTTGTATATATATATATACATATATATGTATATATATATGTATATGTATATATATATATATATATACACACACACACATATATATATATCTTTTTTAGATTCTTTTCTATTATAGGCTATTACAAGATATTGAATATAGTTCCCTGTGCTATAGAGTAGGTCCTTGTTGTTTATCTATTTTATATATAGTAGTGTGTATCTGTTAATCTCAAACTCCTAATTTATCCCTCCCCCCTCAATTTCCCCTTTGGTAACCGCAGGTTAGTTTTCTGTGTCTGTGAGTCTGTTTCTGTTTTGTAAATAAGTTCATTTGTGTCATTTTATTAGATTCCACACATAAGTGATATATCATATGATTTTTGTCTTTCTCTCTCTGACTTACTTCACTTAGTATGATAATCTCTAGGTCCATCCATGTTGCTGCAGGCAATCTGTTTTCTATTTTATTTTTATACTTGGCAAAATATCTTGGTCCTCTTTCCATAAGGCTTTAATGATAAAGTTACACGCTTGTTTACAATTATTTTTCAACTTGAGGATGAGAAGACTTTGGGAGAATCTTCTTAGTTCCTAGTCAGTGGAGGAGTTAATTCTTAGTGGACAAGAGAAAAATAGCATGAATTCCACGTACCCAAATATAATCTGATTCATTCATCTTCCTATGACATTGTTCACAGTTAAAATCTTGGAATAAGAACAAGCCAGGGGCTTCCCTGGTGGCGCAGTGGTTGAGAATCTGCCTGCTAATGCAGGGGACACGGGTTCGAGCCCTGGTCTGGGAAGATCCCACATGCCACGGAGCAGCTGGGCCCGTGAGCCACAGCTACTGAGCCTGCGCGTCTGGAGCCTGTGCCCCGCAACGGGAGGGGCCGCGATAGTGAAAGGCCCGCGCACCGCGATGAAGAGCGGTCCCCGCACTGCGATGAAGAGTGGCCCCCACTTGCCGTAACCAGAGAAAGCCCTCGCACGAACCGAAGACCCAGCACAGCCAAAAATAAATAAATAAATAAATAAAGTAGCTATAAAATTTAAAAAAAAAAAAAAAAAAGAACAAGCCAGGAAAAATTATGAGATCTGGTGATGCCATACCTAATTGAAGCTCTGGTTCATTCATGAGGAATAAATACTTGGATCTACTTGGATTCAGAAGTTAAAAAAGAGGTGATCTCGGGACTACCCTGGTGGTGCAGTGGTTAGGAATCCGCCTGCCAGTTCAGGAAACACGGGTTCCAGCCCTGGTCCGGGAAGATCCCACATGCCGTGGAGCAACTAAGCCCGTGCGCCACAACTACTGAAGCCCATGTGCCTAGGGCCTGTGCTCCACAACAAGAGAAGCCACCACAATGAGAGGCCCGCGCACCACGGCGAGGAGTGGCCCCGGCTCCCCGCGACTAGAGAAAACCCACGCACAGCAATGAAGACCCAATGCAGCCAAAAATAAATAAATAAATAAATTTACTAAAAAAAAAAAAAATAGCCTATAAAAAAATAGGTGATCTCCAGTAACAACAAATTATACAAACTCATAAGGCTGACCCCAGGAACAAGGTACAGTCTATGACTCAACAGAAACAGTACATTTAAATATTTAATTTACCTCATATTCTTTCAAACTTCAATGACCATATTTCCATTTTGTTACTGTATAAAATTATCATATTTATTTTAAACTCTGGCAAATTTTCTGAAGAGAAGGAAACAGTAAAACCTAAATGCAGTATATAAAATGCACATCTACAAAGCACATACATATACAGAAATATATTAAAAACAAACCAAAAACTAAACCTAGGCCTCCCACAGAGAAGAACAATTTTTCTCCATCTCCAAGCTAAAATGTTAGTTTCACTAGACATACTGAAATATACAAAGATTTCAGGAACTTTGATTTGGGTGGGAGACTTGAGTGAATTCTAGAATCTATTTGGGTTCAGTTCCTGGCTCTGCCCTCATCTGCTGTGTGAACTTAGGCAACTCGTTTAGCACGGAATACATGCTCATTGTTATTATTTTGTGTCTGTTGTTGTTATCCCCAACTGAAAGCAACAATTTTAATACCATTGTTACAAACTCTTTATAATAGAATTTAAGTCCCAAAGAAAAGACTAGAGAAGAATAAAGAGTGCTTTAAACCTAAGATGAATTTTTAAAAAAGAAAGAAAACGGTACCCATATGAAGTGATGGATGTGTTAATTACCTTGATTGTGGCAATTATTTCACAATATATATTAATGAAATACAGGTCATCTACCTTAAAAATACGCAATTTTTATTTGTCAGTTATACCTCAGTAAAGATGGGGTGATCTCTCTGTAGACCTAGTAGTGTAAAGAAAGCAAAAAGACAATGACAGTAGCCTCTTGGCTACCCTTCATCCTTTGCCTTCTGCAAATTGTAAAGATGAAAAGAACCCGAACTGCCAAGCATACCTGGTGGGTTTAGCTACACATCAGATGTGTCCTACCTTGTCCCTTCCTGTTGATGTCAAGCAGTTAGCCACGAGAGATCAGCAAGTCCGGGTATAAAGGAGGAGTATTCTGCTATCAGATTCAGGATACTTACTGTGACCCCAGAGTTGCCTGGTTTCTCTAATATTTTTGTAATTCCCTGTGCATCCCACACCCCCAGCCTAAAGTACAGGAGCACTAGCACACAGCCTTACCTTCTTTGAGCATGCCCACTTTTAAACACTTCATGAAGCGGCAAGCCTGGCAGGATTTACGTCTGCGCTTTGTGATTTCACATTCATTCGTGGCAGGGCAGCTATATTCTATATTACCTAAAACACAGAGTTTAAGAAAAGAAGCTGTTAGATTTGCAAGACCCAGGCAACCCTAGCATCCCCAAGGCAACACCAACTCTGCTACTCCTGCCGTCCTCCCTCAAAAAAAAGTCAACGGCAGTCATGAGGATGTCACAAATATGAAGCCAGATGCTCGCTATAACCGCTGAAGATGCATCAAATAATGAGAAGATATATGGTGAAGCTCTTCAAAAGATTAAGCTTAAAATCAGCCTTTAAAATTATGCTTCATCCACTCATACAAAGTAGCGGTCTTCCAGAATTTGAGGATCCGAAAGAAATTTCCCAGCGGATTATTTCCATAAAAACACCAACATCAAAACCGTATTACAGTACCATCCATCCTGGACTTCTTTTGGTTACTAATGCCCTGATGCATCAGACTTTTTGTCTCTCTGACACTGAACAGTACAAATCTCAATGTGAAAAATGGTCAGCAGGCTAATTTGGGACTGCGCAGTAAGCTCCTTGAGGGCAGGGACTGAAGTTACATGGTTCTCGCTTCATCACTTACCAGAGCCTTACAATACAATTTTACTCTTGGAAAATGTTTACTGATGATGATCACCATCATCACCACCATCATCACCATCACCACCGTCATCATCACCATCACCACCATCATCACTATCTTCATTACAACCATCATCATCACCATCTTCATTACAACCATCATGACCACCATCATCACCATCATCATCATCATGTTTATTCAATTACTTGCATAATGAATTCCAAACACTCAAGCTGCATGGAAGTGCTATAAATCAAAATAAACTGCTATGAAATTATATTTTTAATATTACAGTCTACATCATTTACGTTAGTAACAACACATTTGAAGTGATAAGGATGTCGCCAGAAGATCCAAACTTTAACTTGCAATTTTTCAATTAGTGCCAAAGACTATGTGTGGGAAGTGCTCTGGGGCTGCCTACAGCTTTGTAGAGAAGCTGCCTTTAAAATAAAGCCTCTCTCCCCTATCAGCTCTGTCACATAGTGCTTGAAGGTCTTTCGTTACTTCCTAACCCTTTCCCCTTGTGATTAAGTGCATTAGTATCTTAATGAAAATGCATTCTGTTTATTGCCCTCTTGGGAAGGGGGAGGTCATCACACCAAATGCATAAATTGTCATCAGAGACGGTCCGAGCATAATTGCAATTTTGCTGCTCCATGTTTGCAATACCCAGGGTCCATCCAAGTCCCCTGAAACATGCACAGATTCTAGTAATTAGCATAGAGTCTGCCTGGGACCACAGCATTGATGAAATATTTCAGAGTTAATCACACTTTGTAAACACTGATTTATATTGACTACCTTTCTCCAGACTGATGTCTCCTCATTAAATATCACATTAGTGGATTGCAGGATTGTACAAAGACTCAACTACTCAGCAACTGCTAATTCAACAGGAAGTAATACCTAACCACTCTTAACTACGGAGAACTGGTTAAGTATGCATGGCTTCAAAAAAAAAAAAAAAAAGCCTGTGCATTATAACTTAAGATAATCCTATCAAAATTGACTAAATTAGCATTCTAATTCAGGGTATTTATAATAATAAAAGCACCTACTTTTTAACATAATAGGTGAAATATTAAGAGTAATATTAATTGCATCAACAGAAGCACACACCATCACCTTCCTCAGAGATATTATTGTGTTACTGTATTATTACACTCACAGAAAACCAAGGATAAGTCAAAGGAACCAAACTGGCTGGGTCACGGCTGAGAATAAAAGGATTTAGAATCTGAACTTTAGATGAATGATTTTTCACTGCGATTTTCACTGAAAATTTATTTTGCATCAAGAGAGTGTTGCTAGTCATTTTCTAGGGGTTAATTAGTATTCGACTACCAGATCCTTCCACTCTACATGGCTCTCCTTATACTTATGTAAAAAGAAACCCAAGCCTCTGCTTTCTCAGGAAGAGTGGAACAATAACTAGTTAGAAAGAGAAAAAAAAAAAATGTTTTCCGAACAGCATTACTTCCCTTTTTTTGTTCCTCAAAAGTCAATACGAAGTCATCATTTGTTCACTTTCTAGTATCAAGGCATGAGCACAAGTTCCCCTGCCCCATCCCTTTTAACCCAGTGCTGGAAACTTCTACTGGGATGACCCAGCATCACACACACACAAAATAATCACCTTCCTTTTCAAACCAGTTCCTCTTCTTCTTTGAACATTATATCCTCATCCTTCGCAACAAGGCCCTTCTGACAGGCCCCTAAATGAGGCCTGTGTGAGCTCACACCTGAACTATGGTAGTTATCGCCTAACTGGGCATTTTGCCTCCGTCCCGTCCCCCTCTAATCCACACTGCATACCACGATCATATTCCTCTTCCTATGACGGCTTTGATCATGTCGTTAAATCAACTTTAAGAAACATCAATAGATTCCTATGGCCTCTGGAATAAACATAAAATATTCACCTAGCCCACAAAATCCCTGCCCCATGTGACTCTCATCCACTTTTCCAGCAACATTACAATGATTACCTTATATGAACTTCCTGATGCACCAATTTGATTTATTCAGTTTTTGCTGTGTCCTTCAGACGTCCCTCTGAGGATGATCTATCTTTGCCCCTCTTTTCTTCTTAAAATTACTTCCAAGGCTCAACGTTCAACTCAAATTCCATTCAAATCTTTCATGAAAACTTCTCAAACCACCCTAGCAGAAAATGATTTCTTGGTTCTCATATCTTTTCGGGTACTCTCATCATATACAGACGTGCCAGATTCTTTTATACCTTTTCACGTGCATATTATCCATGAGATGGTCAGATCCTGGAGGCAAGGATTATTGCTTATGCGGAATAGAAATCCTCCACCCAAAAGTAGTATATAAGTAAAATAATACATTTTAAATTACGTGATATTTTTTGGTGTCTCAAGGTCATTTTTCTGAACATCAATTATGATGCTGTCACATAGTACTGTCCACAAGGTCAGGTGAGCTAGATGGCCCATTAGGAAGCAAAATGAAGAACACAAGGAAAACCAGTCCACAAATCAAATTAAAAAGAAAAAAAAGTAGAAGAAAATCTAGTTAATTTTTCAAAACCTTACAAAAACACCTTTGACAAAAATGGAAATCCATGGCAAAACCAGGAGAGCTTATCAAGGAGAAAATAGAAAAATACAAAGGTTTCTGGGGAGTTAAGTGTGAAAAGAGAAAAAAAACCAAAACAAAACTGTAAGAAGTTTTAAAGGAAATAAAAGTACATCTTGATATAAATAAGAATAAAAGTAATATAAAATATGAAAATACAGATGGGTGGCACTAAAAGAGCTATTTAATGTTTATCTTATCATAACACTTACTATCATTTACAAAATGGGTGCCCTAAGAATTGGAGCCATGTTGCAGAAAACACTCAGGAGTGATTCAATTATAGCAGCTGAATCTATAGACGCCCCTTCTCTGAATGACTGTCTAAAGATTTTTATATTTCTTCAGAAACAGAAGGGAAATTGTCAAATTGCCATATGAGAGTTTTAGATCACATATAAAGAAGGATTCCAGTTTCCTTTCTAACCACTACATTCTATAATTCTTCAATGACAAAGAGATACGTAAAGGCAGAAGAATTTTTAATAGTGACTTAGGATGAGTTCTTGAGGGCAGAGTTCTGTCTCATTTATAGCTGAATCCTCAACGCTTATCAATAAGCCTACCATTTTGTACACGTGCAGGGCTGGGAAAGAAAGAGCAAGTCCCTGCCTCTTAAGGAATCTACAGTTTTACAGAGGAGACAAGACATGTCAACAAATCACAATACAACTGAGTGTGCAGTGCAACGGTTCTGGATTCAAGTCAGCACCAGACACCCGTGTACACGGATGCATCCCCACAGCTGCTGAGAGTGTGCTTTGGAAAGTCAGTGAATTCTTCACACAGGAGCAAATGATTGAACTGTGCTGTAAAAAATGAATAAATGACTACATTGGGGTAAAGGAATCTTCCCCAAGCTATAGAAAAAAACACCACATTCTTATAAAAATTTCGCTGTGAATGGAAAGAAAATACACTGGTCCTGAGTATTTTCATAAATGATAGATTTTCAGCTAAGCATATAGACATGGTTTACGATGAATCTGACATCCTTCTGCCAAATGTTCTGTTTCAATAAATTTGTCTTGACATATATGGAAGATAACCTTGATTTCACTAAGTAACACTGGTTTATACCTTGAAAAACAAATCAACATCATTCTAAAGAACTTCTTGGCTGGAGGAAAACCTCTCTAATTTCCAAACCCTCCCACTGAGTTCCTTAGTTCATTGTTGTTGGCTGTGATCACCCACCCAACAGTCTTTGATTCATGTCAGAGTCTACAAAGATTCTGCCCTTGAAAAACCTTCCCTGGTGCTTTTTCTATTCAATGAAGAGAGCATTTTATCCTAAAAATATGCTGCCCCAAGCACCTAGGCAACACTGTTACATCTATTTTGATAATGGCTCTAAGACACTCTCCCAATAGACCCTATGATCTCGATGGGGCACTTGTTTTCCTTCGATTCACCAAGAGGAAACAGGCAAAAATATTTCCAGTAGCAACTGCCGGCTTCTGGAATGTTAACACTGGACAGTCATTCAGGGGAATGCAGAAGTTATTGTTCACAGCCTAGAATTCTCATTTCAGACACGGAGTTTTCTTGGATTATAGCTCGCTATTTTCTGGGCCACGTTTGTTATAAGGCACCAGGGACTGAATTGGGCAGCCGTGGATGACACGACTGGAATTTTCCTAGTTTTGTCAATAGCTGGGGAAATAAGCTCAGCTTCAGAGGGAACCAGATCCACGTGGAAGCTCTGGGTTTTTTAACCAGGCTGACAATCATGATAGAGCAAGTTATAATATCTCTTGGCGTCTTTTCAGAAGGTCCTGGGCTCTGATGACTGACTGCAGAGTCTTCTGTACAATCAGTTTGAGGGCAATATAATCCTCTCACTTACTGCTTAATAGAATCTTGCAGCTAGCTGGTGGATAGACTAACAGGGTGTATGTAAAACTTCAGCCTGGAGCGCCAGTGGATAATTTGTATATTCCTTTCAGTCACTTAATGGACTTTTACAGTTTAGCAGTGAAAGGGCTGAATGATGTAAATTAGCACGGCATCTCAAAATAAAAATATATGTCAAATCTTTACTTCTGACTCACATCTCTTGCACATAGTAATGAAGCATTGGGCTTTATGTAGTTCCCAAGAGCTGTCCTCTTTTTCATACATACAGACATCATAATTTTAAAGCCAATTTGAAAGCATCTGTCTATTTCCCCCAATTGTTTTAATTTTATTAACAGAACCAAATGGCTTGGGATGACCCAAGGGCACTCCAAGTGGGGTTTATCCAATTGTTTTCCAACATGAAGTGATTTAAAAATAATGGGATTCGCCTCAGTACACAATTACAGAGCATTAAAAACATGAAGGCAGTAATCTGTAGTATTTTTGTTTTAAGTGTCCAAAAGCAGGAAAAAGAAAGAAGGAAAGCCCTCTCTTTACTGTATGGTAGTAAAGGTTTTTCCATACAGTGATACAACTTCCCTTTCTTTCCTTTTCTTCTCTTTTTTGTGTTTAAAGCTCCTTTGTTTCTAGCTCCTTTCTCCTCATTCTACCTGAAATAGAAAATAACAGTATCTATAGCCGGGATTATATAATGTGAGATAATAACTCATTACATACCTGTGGCAAAAAAAAAGTCATAATTCTATCAATGCATATTTAAGTAAAGGATGCTATTTTATTTTCAAAGAACGCACCCAAAGTTAGACTTCAAAATAAGTTACTTAGGGACGCTATATCTCTTCCCAGAAGAATGCTCTGAATACTTTTTGAAACTTCTTTCAAACTGCCACTAGAGTTATTTCAAAGCTATAAAGCAGACAGGGGAAGGAATCAAATGACACTTTGCTCATACTCACCCAAAATATCTGACTGGCCAAATACAAGACACGATGCCGAACGACGGCTGTCTATTACGAAATGTTAAATCTCCCCTCAAAGGTCCAAGAACTGCCATCACTGAAGATATTTCAAGAATCTGCCTCAAGTTCTCAACGAAGATGCCCCAGACTATGACAAGGAATGGCAGCCCCAGGCAACCGAGGGGACCCCACCCACTTGCGAGCTCTAAGACGTGGCAGATGGAGGAGGTGGGGGAAGAGGGCCACGTCCGGTTAACAGGCACACCGGGCTCTCAGCAAAGCAATTTCCTACACAGGGTTATGCCAGAGCCTCACATTCTTTGCCTTTTGGCTGCCCCTCTAACCCTCTACAAAATGAGGTGGGAGACAGGCGGGTCTAGAAAAGGTCACTTGATATTTGGTTCTTTAAGGTTCTACTGGATTAAATTCTGATCATCACAAAAGCAATTTACAAGAG
Source organism: Balaenoptera acutorostrata (assembly GCF_949987535.1). Taxonomy (NCBI): domain Eukaryota; kingdom Metazoa; phylum Chordata; class Mammalia; order Artiodactyla; family Balaenopteridae; genus Balaenoptera; species Balaenoptera acutorostrata. The sequence goes on from NC_080064.1 coordinate 163,513,328, forward strand.
CCCTAAAAGTATGTGGGCACAAATGACTGCCTTTTCACAGTGAAGATCAGGCCTTGCTCCCAAATGCGAGTGGATGATGCTTTGCCTTTAAGGGAAAAAGATCAGGAAAAAACCCACAAGCAGGCAGGTTTATTTATTTTTTATTCTTTTTTATTTTTTGGCCGTACCACACAGCTTGTGGGATCTTAGTTCCCTGACCAGGGATTGAACCCTGGCCCCCCAGCAGTGAAGGCTCAGAGTCCTAACCACTGGACCGCCAGGGAATTCTCCAAGCAGGCAGGTTTATAAATCCTAGTGACTGGAGACTAAACCACAGACTCTGGTTTCATCCTCCAGCCATCTGTGTTGGGAGGGCCATTGAGCCTACAGTGGGTACCAGCATTGACTGCCTCCATGCAAATACATGTATCTAATCACAAGATTACATTTCCCCATTGTATTCAGTGAACAATGATTTAGCAGGAAAACAATGCTGTACAATGGGGAGGAATTATTTAGTCTTAATTTTTTTCCAATTTAAACAAGACATACCCTGCCTCAGTTTCCCCCAAACTTGTAAACATGGCCACTCCTTTATTGCTTTAATTGCACAACTGTTAACACTGAGCACGGTGCATGTTCATCTCAAAGAGAAGTTGGGAAAAAGTTCTTGTGTGCCCATGTATATCCATCCTTAGCATACGGCCTTGCATATGGGTCAGGAAAACGTCTGAGGATGAATAAGTGAGGGAAGAAGGAGAAAGGAAGCGGCAGATCTCAGTTCAAATTCCAGCTCTGCACTTTCTTAGCTGTCAGAACTCAAACCGGTCACTTCACCTTCATACTCCCAGTTTGCTTACGTACAAAAGAGGAATCATCACTCCTGCTTTATAACATTGTAAGCATTACATGGAATATAGGTATTAAAATCATATACAGTTTTGTTCTCCCTTCTGAGAAGAAAGGGAAGAAACACTGTAAGATTTTCATCGACGATGAAACATTATGAAATACTCTGACTCAAAGACCTAAGCGTGGAGTTTGGGAATAGTATAAAAACAGTCTTCTGCAGATTTATGCAAGAGTGTGAGAATGAATATGCCATTCACCCAGAGAACTGGAGAGAGGATTTTGTCTTGCCAACAACTCTCGTGTACACAGCTATAGTTTACAGATACCAGGAGGAGAGGAAGAAGTGTAATAACTCAAGTCATTTTTTAAAGCACCAAATTGTCTACGAAGTGAATTTCCAAGACATCAACCACCTCTCCTCATGAACATTTCCTGTCACTTCCCTGGAGCTTGTTAAACTGCCCATCACTGGGTGTAATCTGATTATAATTGAGGGCAAAGCATTTGCAAAGCTCTTCAAAATCTCACCCCAGCCTTATCTCTTGCCGCAGTTCCAGGTCAATCCCTACCCCTATCCCAAGTCCACCCCCTTGTCTGACACCCACGCTGAATTACTTCCAGTTTCTAGAAAGCAGCATTGTCTTTCCTGCTGGTCCTAGATGTGCTTCTTTTATCATTTCTTCAATGAAGCTCTCCCAGGGCCCACAAGACTGGGGTCCAGGGGTCTGTATGGGTATAACTAGTTCATCTCGCACTTACCTTCAAGCGAACTTTTCTCCTAGCCTTTAAGGCACTTTATTACATGTGTCTAGTGAATTGCCCACCTCTTGTCCCAACTGTACAACTGTCCGTTCCTTGAGGACGGGGACTTACTCCCCTGGAGTCCCCAGCAGAACGTTTCATTACCCGTCCACTTGATTTTTACTGATCCTATTTCTCATTCCTTCATTTTAATGTTTAGCTCCAAAGTACGCATAAAAATAAACTAGGTACAGTCAATTAGACAGAGCATAACTGATAGCAGCCCACCAATAATATACCATTTGTCATAAAGCAACACAGATTTTTAGGCTATTAGACTTAGAACAAATCCCAAATTCCAGTAGGTTCAGGCTCCTGGTTTTATGTAGACCTGAAAGAGGTGGATGGGCACTGACTTATCTATGATCACTCAACCCTCTTTACAAGGATAAGTGCTAGTTAATTGCAGAAAAGAGACTAAAACTCAAATTCCTGACAACCAGCCCAATGCTCTTTCAATGCACCTGTTAAAACTTACATACCAACACCTCTAATAAACACTAAGAGTGTGGAGCACTCTTCTATGTGCTCTACATCTATGAACCCCCATTTTGCAGATGAGAGAATTAAGGCACAGAGAGAAGAGGTAACATGCCCAGAATTACACAGCTTACAAGCGCCAGAGCTAGGATTGAAACCCAGGCACTCTGGATCCAAGTCTCTCCTCTTAACTAAGATGCAATGTCGCCTGACTCTAATCTCCAAAAGAAATTAATTGAGTGCTGTAACTGAGTGTTGTTTAGAACAGAAATGAAAAATGAAATCGTTATCTCCTGAGAGGGTGCTTTGTGTAGCTGTTGTTGTTGCTGCTACTGTTGCTGGTTGCAAAGGAAATTTTGATGCCTGGGAATGTGGTAGGATAGGGTGGATCTTGGCATTGTCATTTGCTGTTGTCAGACTTGTGGTGCAAGACCAGCTGTGGGAGAGGATAGGGTTGCTCTTGGAGAAGGGAATTCCTCAACACCTCAAAAAGAAATCCCTCAACTTGTCTCTGTACCACTATGGTTTGTGACCAGTTTAAGTCCACAGAAACCAAACAAACCGTGTCACCAAAGCAACAGGTGTCAGGTTGTACACATGTATTTTATAGATCCCCAAACACAGCTATTGTTCATGATCGGAAAAAACTCAGAATCCAGAATCGGCAGGGTGTGCTTTGAAATGCATTTAAAAGGGAATAACAGTATACAATCAAAAATGCTTACTGATGAAAATGATGGAGAATACAAATCTCTCTCATCAAGGTATGCAGAAATTTAACGTTTTTAGCTTTGACAATGACATCTTCTTGGAAAGGGCTACTGCTCTTTTGCAGTGTAGAAAACATCCCCTATGTGATGTGTGCAGACACTTCATCTTTGCCTTTAAGCTCCTATGGTATAGGGATCGTGTCACGGTCTTCATAAAAGAGCTCAAAAACGACCACTGCCACCTGAAAGGTGTTATATCTGAGCTAACCGTAACTCCCCAAATTTGCTGTGCTCAGGATCCAACTCCAATTCTTATGTGCTCTTTCTCTACTTAGAAATTTTAAACAGCCTTGATATGAGTCTGCCTGTGTCTCTTTAAACATACAATTAAAAAAAAAAAAGCTCTGTTAACATAATACTCTTGGTGAAAGGAAGAAATGCTAATTAAGTCTAATGCATCCACTCCATTTGGATAGAAAGAGTTTCAATGTGCGCATTTTGCAGTGGCAATTACCGAATGGTACAGTAAGTCCGTATGACAAGTGTGGAGGCATTAGGATCCTACCCTATGTGACAAAAACAAATGACTCAAAGAGGAATTTGACTTCATGCCCATCTTGAGATTTTCCTTCTACCTTAAACAAGTCAAAACAAGCATACCCTTTCCTAATACTGCCCCTAAGTGCTTTGTTCTTGAATGCTACCAGTGTGCCCAGAACTCCTAAGAGACATTGGTATTAGATTCTTCCTTCCGGATCAAGTTCACGTATTCAACAAGTGTCCACCTATGTCCTCCAAAGCTGGTATGGATTTGGGGAAATCCTGCTTGACACAAGTGATGGTAATTGATCTATATTTAAACTGTAGAATGTGATATAACTGTGATTACAAGATGCTAGAGTCAAATGGGTTCAAGTCCCAGTTCTATCATTTTCTGTCTGAGTTGGGGCAAACTTTTAAACCTGGAGTTACTTCCTTTGTAAATGAAGTGGTCATGGGACCTAGCAGTTGATACCTCATGGGGTTGCTGTGTGAAGCAAGTGAGATCGTGTATTGAAGGTACTGAGCAGAGTGCCTCATACAGAGTGAGCCTTGATTATCAACCATCATCACAACAGGGTAACGATACTCAGGAGAGGGATGCAGAAGAAGAGCCAAGAGGGACTTGCGAAGGGCCCGGTGCTGGGCCTCAGCCCAGAAATGAGGAAATGCTGGGCAGAGAATTCCTCCTGGCCGGCACTAGGAAGCCAAAAGGCTAGGAGCGTAGTAGGTCTGTTAAATCAATAGGCACCATTAGGAGAAGCATAAGCCAACGTTCAAAAAGGAGTAATGACTAGTCACCCCAAGAGTCAGGGGACGCCAACAAGGCTGCCAGCTGGATTTAGAGTAAAACAGAGAAGCTCAGAGGAGAACCAGTAAAGCTCGGACCGTGTAGCGTGTGTGCCTGAAGATTCTCCTCTCGGAAAGAAAACCTGGGCACCTAAACTGTCTGCTCTGAAAGGGTGGTCAGCAAAGGACCTGACGTCTCCTCAGGGAGGAAAAGTACAGAGGGAAACTTAGCAGGGGAGAGTGGGGGGCTTCTTCCTGTTGGATGATGATCCAGGGGAGGCAGGGTCAGGATTCCTCTTCCTGGAAACACTTAATTCTTACCCCTTTATAAAACAGCAGGAGTCCACAAGCTTTTTCTTAAAGGCCCAGATAGCCAAGAGTTCAGCTTTGCAGGTCCTTCAGTGTCTGGTACAACTCCTGTAGAAGAAGCAGGAGAGAAGCCACAGACAACGCAAGAATCGGTGCGGCTGTGTTCCAATAGAACTTTCTTTAGCAAAGTGGATTTGGCCCCCAGGGCCTTGGTTTACTGATCTTGGGTCTAAAACATGTGGACAAAAGGCTGCAATGATAAGAAATACTTTACAATCTCTTATCCATCATTTCCTCTTTTTTTTTTTTTTTTCTCACAACCCTGTAAAGTAGCTTCTTATAAGTTAGGTTCAGATATTAAAAAAGAAATCTCGGGGCTTCCCTGGTGGCGCAGTGGTTGAGAGTCTGCCTGCTAATGCAGGGGACACGGGTTCGAGCCCTGGTCTGGGAAGATCCCACATGCCGCGGAGCAACTGGGCCCGTGAGCCACAATTACTGAGCCTGCGCGTCTGGAGCCTGTGCCCCGCAACGGGAGGGGCCGCGGTAGTGAAAGGCCCGCGCACCGCGATGAAGAGCGGTCCCCGCACCGCGATGAAGAGTGGCCCCCACTTGCCGCAACTAGAGAAAGCCCTCGCACGAACCGAAGACCCAACACAGTCAAAAAAAAATAATAAATAAAATAAATAAATAAATAAATAAAGTAGCTATTAAAAAAAAAAAATTGGAGTCATCAAAAAAAAAAAAAAGAAATCTCAGTAAACTGAGACGAACAGGTGGCAGGATGAGTTGGAGGGCTTTTGCTTGAAATATTTGTAAAATTTGAAATTGTTATCCACGTAAAACATAGTCTGAGGACTCTGGGGACAGCGAGGGTGTTCCAGAAGCAAGGAAGCAGTGCAGACGCTTTGGAAGCGAGGGAAAAAAAATACAGGCGCAGTCAAGGACAAAATCTTGGGCTAGATTCGTTCCTTTGAAGATTCTTGTACTTGCCTCTGATCTTCCTCAAATGGAAACTATGTTAATAGTATGCGCTGAAAGAAAATGGGTATCAGAATGCAGATGTAGGGTATGCTTTCAGATTCACGCTAAAGCATTCAGATCTCAAGCTCTAAATTTTAAATTAATCCAGATTTTCTTGTACTAAATTCTCTTGTTTTCTTTCTAGGATGACTCAGTGATGCCCTTCTAAAAAAAAAAAAAACATATAAAAATATGGCTGCTTCTTTAAACTTTTTCAAACCAAAATAAAACAAGAGTTAATTCCAAAGAATATAATTTTTTCCTATAAACATCCAGATGCATTCATATAATCACTTAAAAGAAAAAAAAACTCCTTCTGACTAGTATTCATCATAAGAAAAAAAAAAATTGATTCTGAGCTGCCTTCTATTGTGGTCACAACGTTTAGTAAGTGGACAGGAGAAGAAATAAGCCTCTTCCCTCCTGAAATCAAGAACGAAAGAGTCTGGGAAGTGTTATCAGCGGTGAGTGTACACTTTTAGGACCAACCTAAGACCAGCAACTAAAAATCTAGTAGCAAAATGAGTGTCAGCAGATAAAATCCAAGGGAACTGAGACAGAAAACTGATATGGTGGTACTGAAGGGCTGAACTCTCAAACTTTATATTTAGGGGATTTCAGAAAATGAATGATAAAAAATTAGATATTTTTAAGACTTACTTCTGCTGCCTCCTTTTTACAAACCTTTAATATCATCTAATCATCACTGAAAATATTAATTCTCCTTTTTTATTATATTTTAACAACTTAATGGAAAAATTTGCCCATGAACTAAAATCTCTTAAGAAAAATTCAGTCCAAAATTATTCAATGCTTGAAAAGCTTTTAAAATATACAAGGCAGGGTAATGAGGGGGTTAAGAGAAGAGGCTCTGGGTTCAGACTGAGACCCAACTGTGTCTGGGCAATTTCTTCTCTGTGCCTCTCTGTGAACTTTATAGAAGTTCCACATCTATAAATAATATAGTAATATTATAATGGTAGTATCTGCTTTAACGCAATGGTGGAAGAATTAAATAAGATAATTAATGTAAAGCACTTAGAATAATGTGTGGCACATTTTAAAAACAAATATATTCATTATTATTATGACAAATTAACAAATTCTTCATCTATTACTGGTATAAAGGCATTGTATTCAATTCAAGAGGATGAAACCAACTATTTACATTGTCCACCTATGTAATTACTTATGGATAAGCATTGGCAGGTGAAAGATTAGAACTTCAAATTTGAGAAACATCCAGAACGCCTCAAAAATATTTAAACATTCACATCATACTCATTATTAGAATGGCCATTATTAAAAAAAAAAAAAAAAAGAAAGAAAGAAAATAAGCATTGGAGAGGATACAGAGAAATTAGAACCCTCATTCACTGTTGGTGGGGGTGCAAAATGGTGCAGCCTCTATAGAAAAAAATATGGAAGGTCCTCAAAAAATTAAAAATAGAACTGCCATATGATCCAGTAATCCCACCTCTGGGTATTTTATCCAAAAAATTGAAAGCAGGATCTCGAAGAGATATTTGTACACCCATGCTTATTGCAGCATTAGTCACAATAACCAAGAGGCAGAAACAACCTAATGTCCATTGATGAATGAATGGAAAAAGGAAATGTGATGTATACATCTATACATATAATGGAATATTATTCAGCTGTGAAAAAAAAGGAAATCCTGACATATACTACAACATAGATGAACTGAGGACAGTATGCTAAGTGAAACAGGCCAGTCACAAAGACATAAATACTACATGATTCTGTTTATAGGGGGTTCTAAAGTAGTTAAACTCATAGAAACAGAAAGTAGAATGGTGATTACCAGGGGTTGGAGGAAGGGGAAGATGGGGAGTTGTTATTTAATTGGTATAGAGTTTCATTTCTGCAAGATGAGATAATGTTGAAGATCTGTTGTACAATAATATGCATATAGTTAGCACTAAGGTATTGTACCCTTAAAAATGGTTACGATGGAAAATTTTAACTTATATATTATGTTATGTGCATTTTATGTTATGCTTTTTACCACAATAAAAAATAAAATGAATTGGACTTCCCTGGTGGTCCAGTGGTTAAGACTCCACGCTTCCAATGCTGGGGACGTGGAGGTTCGATCCCTGTTCGGGGAACTAAGATCCCACGTGCCGCATGGTGCGGCCAAAAAAGAAAAAGATGTGAAAAAATAAAATAAATAAAAAATATGCTGGAACATCATTTCTTTTACATATAAACTTATATTAACTTTTCGTATAAACCAGAATACTTTACCAGCATCCATTACCTAATTTTGCTTTCAGGTAAAACTTCTGAAATGGTGTAATAAGAGAACTCCAATGACCAGGCCTGTTGAATCCCAACAACTTAAAGCAACTTCAAAAGAAACTTAATTAATGCCCTGTGTATACTTTATCACTTCTATGATGTTATCTAAATTTATCAAGTAATTATCAGAAAAATGAATCATTGCCTTGGGCTTTACCAGTAAAGAAAAAAAATTCTGACCCATGCCACTGAACGCCACCCTGCCATTCCTCACAACCTGTCTCACAGCTTCCAAAACCTGAATTCTAACAAGTAACAAATCCTCAGGATTCAAATCATATTGAGACATATACTCCTGCAACTGATTACCCAAAAAAGTGACCCACATTCGCACCAATAGGAACTTCAGACAGCAGAACTCTCATCACTCGATTTTTTTGTTTTCTTTCCTACCTTTAGGGTGAACATTTTAGTGTATCCTAACTGGATTCAGCCAGAACCAATTCTGAATTTAGGGGAAGAAGGATTTTATCATGTAATTACTTTAACATACGTTAAAGCATGCACTTTGAAAAATATGAAGTACAATGTATCTTTCCTAGTATTTGCGCTCAAGCATTTAATATGACGCTCTGTAGACGGTAGCCATTCTAACAAGGTAATTTATTGGTTATTCTCTGAACGAAACAGCATTATTTGTCAGGGCTTGGTTCTGAGTGAGGGAGAACCAAGAGGAAAGAATGAAAGCTATTAGAATGTTAAGAGAGGTACTGATACCTTTTCTTGGGAGTTCATCTTGTTATCAAAGGACAGCCTCCAGCCTCTTCATCAAAACAGTCATCAGATAACACTAGGGTGACCTGGGTGCAAGTCCAGCTGTCTGTAGGCAAAGTATCAGCCACACCCTACTACCGAAGAAGTCCCATCACAGATGCAAAAATCCACCTAGCTAACAGACGAGAAAGTAAATGGTTTTTTTAAAGAATTAATTGGAACTGATCCGTGAAGTCCTTCCGACCTGAGCATGTGAACAACACAAACTTTCTTCTCACCAGTGATTTGCTGGAAGAACTGGTGTGGAGTGCTGGGAGAGGTTGTGGATTTGACCAGTGGTAGGCTGGGCCAGGCTAGGAAAAGAGAATTACTCGCCAACAAATTCCCTGGAGGAAATGGCAATGCACGTGCTTCCTTTCCCGTAAGAAAATGACTTTATCCGGAACAGGTAAGTATGGATGGCGCAGGTGGACCAGGACAGTGGAACCACAGAGGGCACCAATTCTCACGCCAGCTCCACCTACAATCAGCACCTGGGAGTCCCTTTCCTTCCTGGCTGCTACTTCTGAGGACACTGGCTCAGGTGAACCATGGGAAATGGATTTTATTTTCTGAGTACAGAGGGTTTTATTTAAGAAAAAAAACTTCACAGAAATTTAAAAAAGAGAGAGAGCATAGCCTCTTAAGTATGCATGTGTAAAGATAATCCAGAATAACATTCGTATTTTTTTTGATTCTATAACGTAGGCCGTATCAGAGTAGAGTCAATGGAGAATATACTAATATTACAGATATATTAGAAATTTAGTTAAAGTGTGAAAATAGAACTAAGTTTAAAAAAATTACTAACAAGCTTGTCCTTTTATTAATTGTAACTATTGCACTTTTAAGAATTAGCGATATTACTACATTTTTTTAATAAATAAAAATAAATGCAATATCATTTACCAGAGGATCATAAAATGCATACTATAATTTCTTCCCAACCACTGTGAAATAACATAGACAGTAGAAGAGAGGGTCACTCGTTTTGCAAATATATTGCTTAGGAAAGTGAATTGTGTCTGCCTAACTTGACTAATTATCCAATCTCACTAATTTGACAGTGAACTACAGTTGGACTTTTTACCATGGCATAAAAAAGTTTCATTGCAAATTCTTTTCCTCCTTGAATGCCACTGGCATATACCCCTTACATGGGATAGGTTCCTATCTACTGTCACCCAACTGGACAACATACCCTTTCAGGAGGTTAAAATATGTTGATTTTAAATGACTTTCAAAATACAGTAACATAATGCAATGTGTTTAATAAACATGCAAATGATACCAGAGATGCTGGTGTTGCAAATGTGAGTTCCTAACATCTGAAGGACAAAAAAATAGTGGGGAACATTACATTTTCTTCTCTTTTCTTTTCCCTGATCAAAGACCAACCATGCAATTTAATCTCTGAAAATTAATCACTCTTATTTTATACAACCAAGATCCAACTTTTTGTCAGTGACTCTAAATGTTACTTTATTTTCACTTACATTGATTCTGTTTTCTGATTAACTGGCTGATACACACATGTGTATGTCATAGTGAACAGTGAAAAGAGGCTAGAAAATTCTAATTCCTGGAAAAAAAATATTCTGAAAACTGAGATAATAGGCTAAAAAATATCATCACGATAGAGACCTTGCTTTCAATTTAAATAAATGATATGCATGCAAAGCTGTCCAGAAAGTCCTCTGATATGAAAATCCTGGCAGTCATTGTTGCCTACAAGGAAGATGAAGTGAGGGTGTTTTAGTCTAGCAGCTACCCAAACTAGGGCCAGCCTTCAAATCTAGCCCTAGGTTTGTTTTGGTATGACCTCAAGCTCAGAGTGGTTTTTATATTCTTAAACAGCTTAAAAAATAAAACAAACCAAAATTGAGTACATGACAGAGAAGGCATGTGACCTACAGATCCTGAGATATTTACTCTCTGTTTTACCCTCTGGTCCTTTACAGAAGAATTTTGCTACCATTAGCTCTTCAACAACCTCAGAAGTGATGACAATTTAGGCCAATTCCTAAAGGTCAGAACAAACCATGAAAAAGGAATCACTACTCATTTATCCTGAGAAGTGGGTCCACTAAGTCAAAACTGAGAGAGATCAAACTGTAAACTGTGCTGTTTCCTAAAATATCAATTCGCATAATACATATTCTTTACCCACAAAGAAAGCCTGCAATACTAAATTTTACTATTAAAATAAACACTGAAGCTAACACCTAAAGTAGCAGGAGAATAATATTTCTCATTGATAACTTGGCAACATTCATGCATTTCAAAAACTCAGACAAAATTGGCATCACATGCAAGGAAAAGTGGACAAGTCAGTTAAACATAACAAAAGCAAGCTCGGAGTTAAAGCAAATGAGGTTTAGACAATATTTCTTTTGAAAATATCACCTCAGTATTTAATTTAACACTGCATCCAAACTGATAATCAATGAGATTTGTTAAGTCAATTTAGACAATTCCATATTATTTTGAATTTTAATTTTAGAACATATTCATTTTGAAGATGCTACATACAAACCGGGATAGTTATTTTCTCTAAATGCTATTTAAGTTGAACAGATAATACCTTATTATTTTCCTTGGTAAGGTTCATATGATGTACAGACACTCCATTTGTAAGTTATTTCCGCCAGTGCTGCAAATATTCTATTCTGAGACTAAAATAGCACATGATGGCAAAGAAAATGCTACATCCAGGAAAGGTCCTCTAGGACTAAGCCGTCTACTTCAGGAAGGAGTCAACAATTCAGGGTGGAAAATAGCAGACACATAGACTGTGCCCATTCACCTTGAGCATATGCCTTCCTCCTCTTAATGCCCTATGATTAAGGTGAGATTTAGGCTCTTATCAGTGTCACCTTTGGACTCAGACTAGGAGGGCCCCCCACCCGAAAGCCCTGGGCTTTAGAAAGTATCATGGTGCAAGCCCTTCCACAGGCTAAGGACACAAGCCCCGTTTGGACCGCATGATCCCCAGTACCCGGGACTCCTGAATTCCCAGGATAAGCCCCTACAAACCCCGTTCCAGGACCTGCGTGGCCCTCTCCCCTGGGTCGCTCCTCTGAAAGATGGCCTGGGCTGGACCGCAGTGCCAGAGGGCACATTACGAGGCCTGTGCGTGGTCAAGGTGCAGCTGTTAGGAAGGGGTGGATGGGCCTTGGACATGGGGGCAGGGGTGTCCACACTACGTACCAGACATGATGGAAGGCAGAGGGGAAGGAAGAGAAATGGGCTGGGCTGCAAGCTAAAAGCTGGCTCTCCTTCTACTGCCTCTTTCTGACACAAAACTCCTAAGAGTCTAAGAATTAAAAACGCCAAGCTAGCCTCCCAGGCCACTGTGAAGGCGTATTTGTCAAATAAGAGAACAGAACATATTTGACTTAGCAGTTTGTTATCTTAATTTACAAACGCTTACATATTTACATACACAATAGGTGGGTGTACACTCTCTCAGGTCCCACGAGCATCCGCAGTGGACTTGGTTCTCATGATGGTCCCTCCTAGATTTCACGCTGCAAAGACATTCTGCTTTTTTATTTCCTGAATCCCATATTCAAAGCTTAATTGGGATATTTTACTCAAGTGATAAGATTCAGGTTCCCTTTCTGATTAACCTAGTTTCCCATCCACAGTCACAGAAAAAAAAATTAATAGATCACCACAAAACTACATAAAACCAGGGGAATTCTCTGGTGGGCCAGTGGTTAGGACTCGGTGCTTTCACTGCCGAGGGCCTGGGTTCAATCCCTGGTCAGGGAATTAGGATCCCACCAGCCGAGCAGCACAGTCAAAAAACAAAACAAAACAAAACCAAAAAAACTATATAAAACCAATCAAATTTCCAATCGGCCCACCTAAATGCCCTCTAATATAAAAGGGCACTATTGTGAAAAATGGCTACAGGGAGAGAAAGTTTACTATCAGAGCAAAAGGGGGGTAGCTGTGAGCTGAGAAGCTCACAGGTCCTTCTAGTTTAGCATCAAAGACATCTATTTGTCCTAGAGTATTTGAACCACCCCGTGCTTGAATAGTCCAGTCATACTGCCAGTATCAACCAGAGTCAATCAATTATTGAGCCCTTACTATGGGCCAGGTGCTTTGATAGTCTCTTCATTTAATCCTTACCACCTGGGGAAGGGAGGCACAGAGAAGTTATGGCCTCTCAGCAGGTAAGTGGCTAAGACTTGGACCTGGTTTTATATGAATCCAAAACCCATGCTAGAAAGAATATCTTAAAAAAAATAATCTCCTATTTTTAAAATATATAATATCCTTTTTAAAAGAGGGGGGAATGCCATATTTCTAGCACAAGAATGAACGGTTGAAATGGTTATATTAATAAATATATACAATTTATTTTCCATATTCTTAAATAGACATAAAAACTTCACGGGGCTAGTGTTTTGTGAATTAAATAATGAAACATATATTGACTTTGGGGGGATATAAAGATATTTTCCTTCTCTTACCTCCTTAATAAGAATCCAGGGAAAACTCTTAATGAGAAGGTACCACAAAAAAAAACCCACAGAAGTTCCCACTCATTTATGAATTAAGGCCAAACTAGAATTAGAAAAAAAAATCAGAATAACGATATCACACACAAAAATTAATAAGCCTAGAAAATGACAATGAAATCATTGCTGCCATTGTAACCCTGTGGGATGATAGAACAGTCAAAATCCTCTAAAAAGTTTTTGGTCAGAAAAAAAAAGAAAAGAAAGAAAAAAGCAAACTAAAACCTTCCAAAACTTTGACTTTTACTTAAGTGTTGACCTAATTCAATAGTTTTCCAATGATAACTTGGAAACAGTCAATAAATAAAATATGCCTTTCTGGTTGACTTTCACTGAAATTTATGATTAATTGCCTTTCGCAACTAGAATACCACATTCAGCTTTGAAAAGAACAATTCTCATTACTTTTCGCAAGAGGCGCTCTGAATATATGTTCTTTTGGCTCTAAATTTAAGAAGTATTTTGTCCAACTATTACAATGTATTGCATATTGGATAACCAATCTTAAATTATTATCACAAGAAATAAAAATTCTAAAGAGGAAATATTCCCATGACTATGGCTTTGAATATATATGTCCCTTAGTCAAGTCAATGAGACCAGAACCAGGCAGCCACACTTACCCCCTTGGCCATAGCGGCTATGAGATGGTGGGAAGACTTGTTCTTAAGGGCAGTTGCATAATCCTTTCTCATTCTGCAGGAGAGCTTTAAGGGAGGGAAGGGAAAGACTACCATCGGTCAAGGAGAGTTTGGCTGCAATGCTGCCTCAAGGCATGAGAATGGATTCTATGGTCCCTTCCACATCAGACTAAGCATCTGTGATGATGCAACAGATTCGGCCACTTTCAACATCTTCCGAGTTGAATCGCTATCACTAGTTGGCCAGAGGAAGGAGGGGCCGTTCCAATCTCCCTTACAATTACCGCCCTAATTATTACATTACACTTTCACAATTTAATCCCTTTATTTGCCTCACTGCTTTTTGGGGGCTAAGTGAGTATCACGGCGTGATGCCCGCTGATGTAGCTAGCAGGGTAGCAGGGCAGCAGGAGTGCCACCCAGCTGCCAGCTACAAGCACAGCCAGGTGGGCAAGCCCAGAGTGCTAATCCGGACAGTGACATGTCTGCTGCTCAAAATCCTTGAAAGTTGCTGTCTCCAATATGGAGTAGAACTGAGCACTATACATCAATGCCAAGAATCACCCTGTGGTTCACCCTGTGAGGCTTTGGGTAGCATTTCAGCATCCTAAGGAAGAATCAGCGATAGAAGTGCAATTGTTCTATTCCAGGGATCGCTCGGTAAGTAACTATTGCACGGCTATTAATAGCTAAGCGATAGGATTTCTTTTTCTTTTTTTTTTTTTTTAAACAACTGTCAGGAAATGTTTTCACATAGTTGTCCTATCTTTGGAAAACATACTGAGGACCACGTTGTTTCAATCCCCCCCCTCCCAAAACAAAAAACTTTGGTATTCCCTCAAAGCAGGAAACATTTATAGGAGGAATTCACTGCAATCCACAAACCTTTGGGAACCAAGCTTTCACACAGTGTTGCTAAGCTGAAACTCAGGCCAGCACAGTGCCAGGCCCACAGTAGGTTTTTAGTCAATATTTGTTGAGTAAATGGGAGTGATTTTCATTTTGAGACCATTTTGCTTATACCAGCGTACACAGTGTTTGTTAATTTATCCCCAAACACTCCCTTATCTTTGTGTAGTTAGACCCCGAGCTGTGTAAACTGAATTAACAAAACCAAATTACTAACAGTTTAAATCTGAGATGTTCTGTAGCATCCATATTCTAATACTGTTGGACAATGGGTGGTAGGAACCCGAAGATTTGAAGTGTGTTTTCATTCTCAAGTTTTGCAATCTAGTAAGTAGGCTGAAGAGATACTTTCAAATGCCCCAAAGTGGGAGGAAGCTTTGCATACAGATCATCATTGTTTATTTACTCACTTTACATGTGATTTTGTATTTCACTTTATCCAGAAGCATTCCTTGAGGTAGGTATTAACGCCTTCAGTTTATAAATGAGAAGAAGGAAAATAAAGATCCAGTGGATGAAGGATTTTTGTAAGAAAATGCGAATAAAATATGGCTATGGTGATCAATTAAATATGAAGATACAGCTATTAAAATATTTAGGTAATTCATACATACGCCACACTAACTTGGCTTGTGTTCTTCCGTTAAAACTATGAAAGGCCGTGAAAAGATTAGGCTGATAGATCCACTCTATTATGTAAGAGTTATGATATCTTGAACAACTGTGCACTTTAACTCTTTAACTGTGTATTCATCAGCCATACATCAAGGAAGTGATTATGTAATAGACAGCACAAAAGCAATGGGAGATGGTACCACCTGTTCCACTCAGGACAATCACTGATCTTCAGTGCTACTGGGTGAAAAGACTTGCCCGCCCACATGCTCGTAAAAGGAAAGGGTAGAAGATTACTCTCTGTGCTCATAAAGGGGTTCAGAATCACCTTTTGTTAAAACATTTAGAAGGATTAGAGTTTAACAAACATCATCTCCTTTGCACTTTAAAAACCAGTAAGCATGTCACACAGTTATTAAACTGATTTCAGTTATGTCCAACAAGGGACCAGTAGACGACAAAGAAGAGTTGTCAGCGGTAAATCAGCAGCAACACGGTAATAGAGCTGTGGTTCTCAAACTCGGGTGAGCATCAGAGTCACCTGGAGGGCTTGGCAAAGCACGAATTGCTGGGCCCTCCCCCAGGGATTCTGACGGAGGTAATCTGGGATGAAGGATGGGAATCTGCATTTCTAACAAATTCCCTGGTGATACTGAGAGCGGCCACACTTTCAAAAGCACTGTCACAGAACACAGCACAGTATAGTGCAGTGGTTCTTAACCTCGGCTTTAGATGAAGCATTAACTAGGAAGCTTTCATAAATCCCCGCTTGCCCTGGCTGCACCCAAGGCCAATTAATTCTGAATTTGGAGGTATGAGCCTAGGCATCAGTATTTTTTTTTATGTCTCCAGGTGACTCCTGTGAGCCTGCAAGGTTGAGAACCACTGACATGAGGGAAAACACACTTGTATCTATAACTGGTTAAGAAGATACATTTTGGGTATTTTTGTTTTGGCCATGCTACGTGCTTTGTGGAATCTCAGTTCCCTGACTAGAGAGTGAACCCGGGCCCTCAGCAGTGAAAGCGTGGAGTCCTAACCATTGGACTGCCAGGACATTCCCAGAAGATACGCTTTGTAAACCACGGAGCAGAGCAGAATACAATCACTGGTGTGCTGGGGATCCTCAATAAACAATGATTCTTTCCTTCCTCTATTTTCTTCAAAAGTGTATCTATCACAAAGGATCTAAACAAGTGAAATGTAATTTTCTGTAAGATATATATCTATAGCTTTGAAAAGGAGCTGAGTTTTGTATTTGTGGATTCCTAGTTTAAAGGGTCACATACAAATTTTAGTCATGTTTTTCTACATTTTTCGGTGGGAAATAATATTGTTATTTATAAATCCGGAGATCTATAAAGGTTTGGGTATGTCTTACATACGTTGGAAGCATATTTTATATTTTGGTACAGTTTGGAAGCTTTTTCATACAAATTTATTAAAAAGGTGGGGAAAGTACATCCAACCACAGGAAAAGAAGGAAGGGCGTAGAAAATTAAATTTGTTTAGAGACGTGATTCTCAAAAGTGTAGTTCCTGGACCAGCATCAGCATCGTCTGAAAACTTGTTAGAAATATAAATTTTCAGACCCCCTACCCAAGACAGATCTAATGAATCAGAAGCTCTGGGAGTGGGTGATCTGCATTTTCACAAGCTCTCCAGGCGAGTTTGATGCACACTCTACTTTGAAAACCACTGGTCTAAAATATTTATCATTTCAGCTATACGAAGAACAGAAGAGGTAAAAGCACTATTTGTCCAGTGCGCATCGGTTCAGTGGCTATCCAGACCCCCACTGCTCTAATAACAGCTGTGCTCTTTCAAACTCCACCCATAGCTTATTATCATTCCATCTTTAGAGCTTGATAGTAAACGCGGAATTGATAGGGAGCATATGCGGGGATGGGGGGGTGGGGGGGTGGGGAGTCTATTCTACAAACCCTCCACTATCTATTTTCATCTATTTCTATTTTGTACTCAAGATAGAATTAAGAATGCACAACTTGACTAACAAGGGCCAGAACCACGGAAACCAACCAACCAACCATCACATGAGGCTGGAGGAGGGTGGGTATCGCCAGGTGCAACCCTCACTCACCTTGAATCGTCCTCTTGAAGAATGCCTTGCAGGCTTCACAGGATGCTACCCCATAGTGGTACCCAGACGCGATGTCACCGCACACTAAACACAGTCTCTTGGGCATCGAGTTGAGCATGTATTCGCACTTGGTCTGGGGGTCTTCAACAATGGTGCTGGAGCAGTCATCGTACAGTTTCCGGACAGGCCCACTACCTCCTAGGATAGGAGCAGAAGGGTAGAGAGGTGGCGAATCAAGTCCGTTCTGATGGCCATTCATGGTTGAACTGTAGCTCCCGCTGGCGTCTGAAGAGCCACCTGGGCTGTGGTGGTTGACGCTGTCCGTCAGGGAGGCCGGGCTGGAGGGTTCCGTCTTGATGAAGGACGAACAGCTGGAATCAATGTGTCGATCTTTGTTTGACATTCTGCAGAGAAGCCTGAGGTTTAGGGAGGTGCAAACAGAGAGAGAAAGAGGAGAGAGTGTCAAACACAGATACCAAAAGAGGTAGAAACAAAGAGAAGGTGAAAAAATAGAGAAAGTGAAAAAAAAGATCGAAAGGAGAAAAAAAAAAAAGAGAGAAGAATTCATACGTTAAAGACATTGCTCTTTGAGAGTGCTGCATAAGAACTAGGGACTACACATCATTCTCTAGTCAATATCTCTTGTTCTACAACAAGGTAATCAGCATAAGGGCGTGACAGGGTTACATCAAAGTGCCCAGACAGGCCATAAACAAAAGCTCTAACAGATCCAGTTCCTTTCGTTTTACCTTTCTCTTCAAGAACCACTGTCAATATCTAAATCAACTCTCTAGATTCTAAATTTAGCCTCAGAAGAGGAGTAATTTGCAAAGTCCATATCACTTCTAAAATTACCCTTATCCTCACTCTACTTTTCTCTTCCATTTTCTGATGTTGCAGTCATTTTATTATGAGCAGAACTAAACTTTTATTGTCAAGACCGAACAGATGATTCCTCAGCTCTGTAATTACTGTTTGTCAGCACGCTTCCATAAGCATAACTGTGTCTTTTATTGATCTAAGACACACAGGGAATATATCCTCAATCACGTTGCCTCTTTAATTAAATTGCTCTATTTCCTAGACATTTAGCGATACAGAAAGACATCAAGGATAAAATGCTAGCCAATATTTAAGGATTATTTCCTAGAGCCCACAAAACAGTGAAATGATCACCAGCATTGATTAATAAATATGTACATGTGTTTACATGTGTCCGTGTCTGCATGTGCGATTTGCCACTGTTGAAGAGAGGAATCACTAAAAGCCATTTGAGCCTTCAGTGTACCTGTGAATCCATAAACCTGATACTTCATATTCAGCAAAGTAAGGATGTATCAAGTTTTGCCCTGAAAAAATGAGATTTGCGATGGTCTCTTTTTCTCCCCTTCCTTTGGTCTTTTAACATCATACCTCCTAAAAGGAAATATGATGAAGCATCTAATCTAACAAACTCTCTCTCTTATCTAGAAGAAACAGACTGCCCCTCTTACTTTGTCAGACCCGTAAGTGATTAAATTTCGGAAGAGGTAATTAGATGAAAAGATATAATTGGTCCTATTTTCTTTCCGGTTCGCCATAGTGCAAAACCCCTTTTAGCAAAGTCTCTAGGAACCTTCTGAGAGCCCACTATAGAAAGAAGAGGTGACAGTTGAGAAACAAACTTAGATAATTGCTTCCCAGTGGAAAGTTGATTTATGGGAATCCCACAGGGTAATGGTCATTCACTCGAATTTGGGGGAGTAGTCACAGGATAACCGAAGGGATGCAATTATCTCTTTCACTATAAATCTAATGATATTTTATCACTGCACAAATTTCATGCTCTCCTCCGGGTGCCCCCTTCCCCCACTGTTCTGTTACTTTCAAAAGAAGAAAAATATGGTTATTTCCTATCAGGGAATGTTCACTGAACGGTTCCGAGAAGGCGGTCTCAAGAGCAAAGCATCCAGAGCAAGAATTTGCCTCTTTCCTAGCAGATTTCCCATTGGAAGTTTTGTGCCTCTTTCTAAAGTAAAGCAAACTCAGGATGTGAAGAAAGCAAACAGGAAGGAGAAATCCACAAAAATATCTTCTTGCTTTCGCCCACCCACTTGTGTTGTCCTTTCATCAAGAACTAGTGAAAGAAAAAATAGCCCCCTCCAGCCTGAACCGGGCGTCCGCTCCCTCCCGCAGCATCTGCTGCCTTGTCCCCGTCACTGTTAATGAGCTCTGTAATTAATAGATCGCTCTCCTTGTCTCCCAGCTTGCACCCTGGGCTAAGCACTTTTCCTCAAGTCAACGTTTGAAAGAAAGCGGGTCGGCACTGACTTACAGCAGCCCTGCAAATTCCTTTTAATTTAAAGCACTTACTCTACCACTTCACTTATTACCTTATAATTACTGGACTGCTCGCACATACATTATGATCTTAGACTACAGTTAGAAGTTGTTAGGGTACTAAACCACGGTCGCTCCCCTTTCCTCTCTCCGGCACTGAATCTCTCACAGCCACGACAATGAACTCTTTCGCCATCTGCCTGCGAGGCACCATTTCTTAATCATTTTTTCTTTTTCCCAAGGAGAGTTGCTTTGAGCTGCTTGATCACAAAACAGACCACGCTTTCCCTGGGCCTTCTTTTCTCTCTCTCTCTTTTCTTGGATTGTCTCTGTTCAATTTTATCCCAATTTTCTTTCCCTCGGGCGTTTTCTCATGGACTTCTAAAATGTGCAGAACTCTTGACTGAGAAACAAGGCCAGGAATCACCCTCCTATTTATGGAAGGGTTATTTGCAAAGTCACCAAATGTTTATGTGTCAAATGCATGTTGTTAAGGTCTTTGAAAAATTGGGTGTCTCCAGCCAGCTGTCTCCTCGAAAATCTCAGCCCCTAACTTTGCAATAATCTGGATGGAAGCAAGAAAATTCAGGAAGTTCAAGTGGTCGGGGAAGCCTTTGGACAGTGGCAATCTCTTCTACACAAGTCTGGCCATTGTAGCTGTAAAGGAAAGTGAACATGCTGGATCGGTGCTGTAGGTTTTCTATGTTTCTTCTCAGACATGAACTGCTTCCTTAATGAATACCTTTTTGCCCAGTGGAAATAATAATAGAGTTGCCATTTATCAAGTGCTTACTACATGTCAGGCATTGACCTGAGTACTTTCCAAATATTACCTCATTTAATCCCCAAGACAACCTTGTGAGGGAGGTATTACTCTTTAGGAAACAGAGCCTCAGACATCAAACAATTTCCTGAAAGTCATACAGTTTGGAAGTGGAAGAGTCGGGATTTCAACTCAGGGCTGACTCCAAAGTCCAGTGCGGAAATGTCCTGAAGCCAACAGAGAGTTTTTCAAGGTGTTCACTGATGATTTTAAATAGCCAAGCACAGAGGGGTAGAGCTGGCACACACAGAGGCTCTATGACATTCACACTCACCCATGAGTGGAAAAGTGGCTGAAGAAGCCACCACGCTGGCTACAAGGCCACCCCGTTGAGTCACCCTCCCCAGGGTTTGGAGTGACACCGAAACAGAATCTGAAAGAACACAGTTGTCTCCTAATTACTACTTAGCTCATTACACTGAACATTTCCTAGACACCATTACATTATACCCTAAAACTACAGTGGGTCTTAATTCTCTCCCTCTCTGTCTCTGAAATTCTACAGCTCTGTTATTCAAGCCTGAGATATTCACAACTATCTATAAATTCAATTGTCAGCTGGTGGGTTTTATTCTAGACTTCACTTCAATCTAAAATTAGAGGCACTAAAATTCACATTAACTCTAAGAGGAATGTAGTGAATAAGACTTTATTTCAAAAGAACACCTTTTTGTCAGAAAGAGCCATTTCCAAGATGATGGCTTTATCTGGAGCCAAAGAGAATAAGCCCAATTCCACATTGTGCTGTTAACGCAGAAATTTTAGGTCACATTGGATTAATAAAAATCTAAATTTCGTTAAGAATTATGAACAGAAATAACATGTGTTGGGAAAATGTGGGAAATATTTATTTTAAAGGCTCTGTAGAGTTGCTTTTATTTTATTATTTTAAGAGAAATGATGGGAGACACAAGGGAAAAAGAGAAGCAACTTTCTAAAAATCTTCTCTGAGTGAACACCCTGAGAATAAACTGGACGGAGAAACAACCATGTCAAGAACAACATTTATGTTCTTTATAAGAAACTAAATTTGAGGGATATAACAGCTTTCCAGAGGCCAGGGACATTGCAGTGCTTTAGAAAGTATTTTCAATACAGTTTGAGATATAGTCTTCTGTATTCTATATATATTCTATATATGTTCTATTATATATATTATACATATATATACATTTATATATAAATTCTGATGATCCTGCTTCAACATAGGAACTTCTCGCCCAGCCTTGCTTAAGGGTTAGCAAGAGTAAAATTTATCTTTGGTGTTAGATACTAATGACCAGGCAGATAAAGCTTCTTGGTTGCTGGACTATTTAAAAATGTAATTTTTGACAGTTGATTAACTGTACGTACAGGTGTTCATGTATAGGGAGAAAGTGACAGACAAAAAGAATAAGAATCAATAAGTTGCTGCTGGAGGGGGAAAACAAGATAATCTGTAAGTTAATATTCCATTTATATTATAATTATCAAGCTTGTTTTCAGAGAGGCTACCTAGATCCAGGTAAATGTAGGACTGTGAGTGAATTGCTGTGAATTTCTGGGCAATGTGTAGGTGGTCCAGAGTGGTCTACATTTCCCAGAAGGGACTTAAGCCTACGTTCCATAGGCTTATATATGATTAAATATTATTAACCCTTTCACCAAACTATTGGGTTGCCCAAAAAGTTCGTTCGGTTAGTGAATACGTTGTTCAACAGTTCTTCGTGAAAGTTAAAAATGTGTCTTTTAGTTTTACCTAAACCCGAACGAACATTTTGGCCAATCCAATAAAAGTTCGTAATAAGCAGCTGCATTTCATCTTTTGAATTTTATACCAAACTTGAGTTCATTTGCTACTTTATTTCCCTCCTAAAAAAAGTGGTGCATCAATGCAACACATGTGTACAGATCTTCTTCTTTGGCCTTCCTGATTTTAACACCAAGGAAAGATTTTTTGAAATTTTATTATACCTATTTCAGTGACAGACACCTAAATAGGCTAAATAAATGACAACTAAACAACTCACTAGTTTATTTTCTTCCTTGTCATCCTTAAGGGCCCGAAAAGGTACCCATCATCATTATAAATTCCAAACACTTTATCAATTTATATCTCAAAGTTTTACATAACAACAATGGAGCCAGCAAACCTGCAAGCTTACAAATATGAGAAGACAGAGAGAGAGAGAGAGAAGACAGAATCCTTAGTTCTCTCACTGAATCAGAGAATTTCAGGGTTGGAAAGGAAGGTTATCGAAAGTCCTATCGCTCATCACTTAACCTATCCAAAGTAGGAATGAAGTTATAAGGATTGGTCGGTTTTCTACCTGTCGAAATCACCAGATTGAATATTTAAGTATTTTTGTTTCAAAAAATAAGAAGCTTTTATTAGCCTATAGGTTTTGGGTTTTGTTTTAATGCTTTAAGAAGAAAACCTCCAAGACTAAGGCAGCAGCTCCCCGAGGCCCAGGCTTCCAAGCTCATGACCCCAGCAGCTCCGCTGGCAGTCTGAGTTACAACTCCAAGCACGCCACTTTACAATGAGCTTTTTTTTTTTTTCTCCTGCTTCAACTAATTGCACTCTCGTAAAGTGGCAAAATGTGAATCACTTAGTAACAAAATGGGCACCAGCTGCTATTGTCAAAGAATGGTGATGCTGAAGAAAGAGAAAGCAACCGAATGAAGTGTCATGTCAGAAATCAACGGTGCAACGTGTGATTTGAGAAAACATGACTACTTTACAGAGACAGGGTGTCATTATGGCATCACAGTAATACGCTGCTTTGACAACTGCTGGGTCTAACATATCATCATTGCATTAAGGTACACTGGCTTAGTTGGGGAAGGAAGAGAGAGGATTTTTTCTTTTAATAAGAAATATCTTCAGGTCTGCCTGGTTAACCTAACAGAAGGAGACCATTAATTGTAAAGAAGGAATTGTAAATCCTGACCCACACGCCAGAAAGATTAAAACACATGCGCACATATGCACACACACTTAGATACTATTTTAGGTCTTCTTTAATAAACGTGGAGGCCCATCTAATGGAACAGAGGTCTGCATAACATGATCACAATGATTTAGTGATGCCGCTTCTTGATTCTTTGAACAAATAACTTGTGCGTTTAGTCTAAAAGACTCTTTGCAACTCACTCTGTCAAGAACCAGAGTAAGCAAACAGCTCCCCACAAAGCTGATGCTTGAGTTGTTGACAAGAGATGTAGCTAAGTTGTGTGGGAACCAGGGGCCAGCTCCTTCAAGTAACAAATCGGAGCCTCTATCTAAGCTGAACGCTTTCCCAATTCTGTCAAGGGCCACGCGTGCTACACTAAGCAAAGAAGTTTAGGACAAATAAAAACAGGAGACTTGGAACTCATTTCTGGCCAGTCGTTGAAAGCACCCCAGGAATATAATTTCATACCTAGGGCTAAACCATGACCAGGAAGGACCTTGCTGAAGCCCTATCTGCTTTTAGGGCTCCAGTGTTCAATTTTGCTCTGAAATTAGGTTGGTCGACTATCCTGATTTAATCACTGAAGTCTCATGTCCTGGGACTTCCTTAGTCCAGACAATCCAGGATGGTTGGCCATCCAATCGGATATAGAGAAAGACCTATAAAACCTTGTGCCTTTCCTCCTGCTGTTGTCCCTAAAACAAAGGAAGGGAAATGGATTCCATTCCTTTTCAGCAAAGAGAAATGCGCTATTCACACTGGGGGTGTTCTAAGTGTATGCGTTAGAAAGTGCCTGCATCCTATCTTACTGTATCATTCCAGCCAGAGGCCACTGCCCAGTGCCTTGTTAAGCTATCCAGACTATTTTAGATGTAGGAAATTGCAATTGCTTCAGTTTGCGTTACCAGGTGATTTCTGATGCTTCCTGGTTGATAAACTTTATTAATGGGAAAAGAAATGGTCCTGTGATATCACAATGTGTTGCTCATTACAGTTGTTGACAGTTTCTGTATTGAAGGATTTGATCTGATGCAGGAGCGCTTACTAGTGTAATTCATCCTTAGCTTGTTTTCTTGGACCTATGTCAATCTGGGGGTGCGCCTCCCTTGTTTATAGCTCTAAATACAGTAAGCGAGCTACTGGCAAATCAATAAGACTGTTAAATGCATAATAATGCTGGGTAATTGCATACATGATGTTTTGCATAATTAACCGTCTGAGCTTTTCTTTAATATAATGGGCTCTCATGTAATATAGAGCAGCTGTAAGTCTATAAAATATACACAGTTTATATGAACCATGATTCTGCTTAAAACTCTGGCTAATCACCTACATTGGCTTTGAAGGGAGAGCTCTCCTCCACTGCCAAGTCCAAATCAATTCTTATGACATTACTTTACAACTAACATGATATTTAACTGATGATGGCTATTAGCTATTATACAGATTGCACTCAAGGACTGTAACAGTAGGGGAAAAAAATACCATTCAGTTTAAACAAACTTCTGCCATGTAATCAATATTACTGAGGCAAATTAAGTGTTTTAACAAGTGTGTATATTTGCCCTAATGCAGCTTAATTAACTATATCCTCACAACTGCCCAAGTCCAGGACACCTATGGATATTAGAAGACAACGTCAAGAACTGTCTAGTCAGCGACTCAGATGCACAAGAGATGCAAAACAAGCATTTTATCTTCAATCCCTAAGGACAGTTCTTTCCTTACACAAGTTACTCCCCTGGGACCAAAAGCCAGAGGCCCGGAAGGGCTTTAGAATCGTGTACTCTACATCTTGATGTAGGAAATGCCCAAGTGTTGACCGGATCACTATCTCCAGGGTAGAGTGAAACAGCCCTGGGCACAAGGTGGGAACCCTGCCAGAAAAAAAAACGGTGAGTATGGGGTAAAAAACTACCTAAGATAAATCATCAAAATGAAGCTTATGATATATGCTGAATGTAACATTTATTCGGTCTTAGAGATTTACTACGCCATGAGCAGACCTCCTCTGCAGTAAGCTTTCTAGAGAAAAAAAAATAGTCTCCTCCTTCTACAAATCTCTGGTCTTTCAAACAGAAATATGGATCAATAAAGTTTGCTTGTGTTCAGACAATTCCGTTTTCAAGCAGTCAAGGAGCACGCCGAAGAGAAAAAGCCGACACGCCAGCGGGGGGACTGACAGCTAAATGAAGACCTTCTAAAGGCATCTCGCTAGAGGAGAAATAAACAGACATTCAACTCATAGAAAGTCTATGCACTGATCTTTACAAATTAAAAATCGAATATAGATGCTTTACACACACACTCCAGTGATGGAGTTCACAAATCAAATCCAGGTCAGTGAAAGCTCAGGCTGCCTGAATCTCCCTTTCCTATTCTCTTTGCTACGCTGGAAGAGGAAATAAGAATGCTACCAGGAGTTGATGTAAGGATATTGAGATCATCGTATTGATGTCACCCTTTACTCATTAAGAAAATGTTTTGCAAAAGCAATTACAATGACCAATAAGCCAGCTGCCTCCATAGATATAGGCCAGTTCCTCTGGAGTGGAACTCTGAAACATTCCCGGAAACTGGGTGAATCACAGTGGTGAGAAAGCTGAGCTGCTGAGGAGGAATCACCGTTGAAATAAAGGTTGCTTCGAGCATATTGGAACATTTCTATGTTAGAGAGGGAGATTCATCGTACCGCCACAGATAATAAACCACATCTTTCCCTGTTGGACAGCGGTTAAACTATATTTATACTTTTAACTTAATAGCTTAGTTTGCAGTAGTTAACATCTGGATGCAAAAGCAGCTGGTCTGGGGGTGATCTATGATAGCAGAGGTTAACATGATATTCTGTTGGTACGAGGTGTTGTTCAGCTGAAGTAGGAGAGTGGGGGGGTGGTGTGGAGGAGGGGAAATCAGCTAATTATTAATCCTAAGACTCCTTCCTCTGTCTTCTTTCTTTAAAAGAAAACATTTCATTGAGCTAGTTGCCTGAAGAGAAGGTGAAGCTTAAACACCCAAGCCACTACTTGCAGGCAATGAAAAATAACATATATATTTAATTCAAGCCATGGAAATGACGAAGGATTTGTTCTGCAGCATTATGGGTTTTGTAAAAGAGATTATTCAGCAGTGGGACACCATCCAGCGAAGACAATGGAAGCCACAGAGAGGCCGGGATTTCAGATCGGAAGGACTCGCTTGTGGTTTGTCATTCAAAGGTCCAAAGATAAACGTGCAGAGAAAAATTTCTGACTCTTGGTCTCAATTCTGAAAAACTGATTAAAAAATGTAGGACACCAGGGTTCCGACACCTTGTCTGTCTTCTCCTCCATTTCTCAGCAAACTGTGTCTTCTTAACAGCGCTAGAGGGAGGAGCAATGTGGTTCTAGCCGGGGACCCAGTGCTGTGTGACCTGAGGCCGGTCTCTACCACAC
This sequence comes from Balaenoptera acutorostrata, assembly GCF_949987535.1. Lineage (NCBI taxonomy): Eukaryota > Metazoa > Chordata > Mammalia > Artiodactyla > Balaenopteridae > Balaenoptera > Balaenoptera acutorostrata. The sequence goes on from NC_080064.1 coordinate 163,540,199, forward strand.
TCTGACCCTCATCCTCCCTGGTCAAATGGCAGGATGCGCCCACGTGCTTTCTAAAATAACTGCTGCCATTAAAAAAAAAAAAAAATTCTACTGGGTTGGCCTAAAAAAAAACCCAAACGAACTTCTTGGCCAACCCAAGATTTTACTCCAATAAAACCCATGCTGGCTTGTGACTCAGATGAGACTGAGAGCAAGGGCTATTGCATGAAAGCACACTTCCCAAACTTCCTTTTGTTTCCTTGGCTGCTACTGCACTTAGCCAAGTTTCACGGTTAGGGCAGTGCACGTGTGTGTGCGTGTGTGTGTGTGCGCGCGTGCGCGCGCATGTACGTGCTTCAGGAGAAAGAAAAAGTACGCAGCCGACAACCTGCTACATAACAACACAACCACAGCAACTACAGTCAACTGAGGAATCCTTCCCAGCGGGTGACCGAAGGCCAAACAGTGCCACGATCATCTGGTGGGATCCAGGAAGCAGGACTCTTGGTTTTTTCCTAGAAATGGTTCTCTTTTTGCTCATTACGTTTTTGGTGGGAGGCGTTGGCAGAAAGGGCAATTCTCTGCAATCAGCGTTTAAGTGAATGTTTGTCCCAGTGTGTGACACCACGCTGTCAGCAAGCAGCGGGGAGCCCTTGAGTTGTTACTACATTTGATTTGACTGCCAGTAGGAAGCTTCATTTCTACCAACTGTTAGTTGCTCGCTCAAAGAATCTTCGTTTCTGGAGTGATTTTTTTTTCCCTCCTCTCTTCTATTTCCTTTTCCTTGACAGGTTGTGCGCCCAAATGCCACGTGGATGTGTCAGAGGCAACTTTAGTTCTTTTCTCCCGAGCTGGTCAGACCTGAGGGCCTGGCTGTAAAGAGTCCACCCAATGTGTTTGGAATTTCTAGTCTCTCATTTAGATTCTCTGAACTTTAATTCACATTTCCTAGATCCTCACCAGGTCAACACAGACGCAAGCTGGTTCGGCCACATTGTGGTCACATGTTTTTACTTGGTGGGGTTTATTTTAGCTGATGGAGCAGACATTTCTGCAGCTCTTATCAGCCAAAAAGAGAGAAAAAAAAAAAAAAGGCTGGTCACTCACCTTTTCGTGCAATTTTGTTGAAATAACTGCTCTTTGGGTGACTGCTTCCGACACCTCTAAAAATTTTTCTGATTTGATAACTTTACTACTTCCCGTGAAAGCTTTTCTCTTTCCAAATAATGATTTTGGTAATTAGGATTCTCAGATAGTGTCTCTGATAAGAACTTCTGACAGTGAAAAGCATCTTTAGAAACAACAAAAGCATATGCATGAGTAAAAACGGTGGGGAAAAAAAGAGAAGGAAAAATCCCTCAGAGATATTATGAAAATTCAGGCTGAATGGAAAATTAATTAACACTAAAGAGCTAAAACTGTAATTAAGAAAAATTTCATTAAGGAGAGGCAGGTGAGTCTGTTTTTCTAAATATGACAAGGTGCTGTGTAAAAATAAAGTAGAAGCAGGTTTTGGGGAGTGGAGCATGAAAGCCATGTCTTTAACCAGATCAAATTCTCGAAATTGGCTGTCAAGACAGGATTGTTGTGATTTATACCCGTCTATCAAGTGCATGAACAGAGAGACTGAGAGAACAGAAACAAGCTGCTGTCGCTTCCATTCGCAAAGAACCTTTAATTTCCACAGCACCATCTGTTACCAAATCTAATTCACATTCCCCCCTAATCTGGTTTAGTTCCATAATACTAATTCTTCCCCAACCCCTAGGAACACAAACCACCAAAAAAAAAAAAAAAAAGGCTGTGGTTCTTGGTGAGTGAGAAATTGAATATTACAGAGTTAAGGTGTAAAGGCTCTGGTGACTTAAGGGAAGCATGCTCTTCTCCATTAAAATGTCTTCCTGTAAAGGGATTTGTTTTCAACCAATGCAGAGATACGAAATTGTTCATATTTGGGGTAAAAAAAAAAAAAGCTGATATAAAAGTAGGCCGGGGACACGAAAGCAGAGGTTGTCATAAAATACAATTGTCAAGTTTAGTCACTTTCAGAACTGGCTATAAAATCACTTTGTCATGGTTTTCACATAGAGAAAGCCTGAAACTGTAATTTTGTTAAGGAAACTGAGAGTGATGTATAAATTCAGAAGAAGTAGAGAAGCCTGGGCGGGGGTGGGGAGGGGAAGCTGGGGGGAAACCTAGGAGGAAATGAGAATGGCAAAAAATCATATTTAATTTAAAATAAAGGGATGTATATGGGTAAACACACATCCATCTCTCCCAGTCCGAGATTCTATTAGCACATAGTTTTGATTCAACATCACTTCTGCTCTTAGCCAATATAATAACTGGCATTCACAATAATGTGGAGCTATAAAATTATAAAGTGCTTTCTGCATCAGAGAAAGATTAAACTACACTCAGTAAAGATTTACTGTTAAGTGTATTTTATTGCTTTCTAACTCTGTGAAAATTTGTTATCTCTAAAGGCAATAGTACACAAAGATCCACAGGCATACATTACAAAATGAGAAAAGCCATTGTTTGAATCCTAGGATGAGAAGTTTTGATTACACGTTTAGTCAACTAGCTTACTACCTAATTCTTCCATGAATATTAGAAGCATTACCCTTTTGATCTCTAACCCAGTCACACAGAACACTAGCTGGGTTACAGGATATCAACCCCTCAATGTCAGTAAATCACTGGAGAGGTTATGATCAAAATATTTATTTTCATGATAGACATGATTATCACCCATAAATACATTTTTTGTAGAAAAGACTTTAACTTGTAAAGTCCATTACCGAACTGGTAGTATCTTTATACCCAATTTTAAAAATCCTAAATCTGTTATATAAAGATGTATATTTTCAGGAAAGAATCTCTCATTTTACTGATATAATCCTCTGATTAACTAGGTACACAGATATTTTCAACTATTAGCAATAATAAGAGCCTGCTTTTTAAGAGACATGGTAGATTATGAAAGAAGATAAATCGTTCAGGACATTGTAATAAACAAGAAAACTGGAGACGAGAATAAATATGCATATACACACACACATGAGCATATATATATATATATATATATATATATATATATATATACACGCATCCTATAGAAACATCAGTGGGTGTCATACACACATATCAGTGATTAGGGATTCTAAAAATGGTAAAATATAAAATAACACTTAATATTTTCAATATTCATTAAGGAATATGCTAATTCTGATATCCCTAAATCATACACAGTAATTTGTACTGTATAATTTTTAGAGTTTCTAATACAATTGCAAATTAAAGAGACATTTTTGTTTTCTTCACACTCATAAAAATGGCTGACATTCCAAGACTGACAACACCAAATGCTGGTGAGGATGTGGGGCAACCAGAACTCGCATACATTGCTGGCAGGGTATAAAATGGTACAACCTTTTTAGAAAAACAGTTTGGAAGTTTCTTATGAAATTAAACGGACACTTACTACGTCACAACAATTCCCTCTTAGATATTTACTAAGAATGAAAACATATGTCCACAAAAAGAACGATACACAAATGTGTATCATCACTTATTCATAATGGCCCTAAGCTGAAAACAAATCAAATATCCATCACTGATGAATAGAAAAACAAATTGTTATTATATATATGTTTGTGTTTATGTGTATATATGTGTGTGTGTATATATATATATCCTGGTCAACAATAAAAAAGAAGCAAACTGTGATCGTCCACATACAATATCAGAGATACCCTGGTGAGCAAAAACTAGGTAGATACAGAAGAGTACTTACTCCAAGATTCTGTTTATGTGAAGATCTAAAACAGGCAAAACTAATCTCTAGGGACAGAAATCACCAGTGGTTGCCTGGAGCAAGGGGTGGGGAATGGCTAGAGCCATTAAGGAAATTTTTCCTCCTAACACTTTTTACTTTGTTTATACTTATGTCTAAACCATATTTTTGTATGTGTTATATGGATTACTTTTGTCAAAACTCATCTAACCATGCATGGAAAATATGTGTTTTGTTATACGTAAATTTTATTGATAAAATTGATCTAAAGAGAAAATTTTGAACAATAAGTTTAAATATAATGGGAATTCCCTGGCGGTCCAGTGATTAGGACTCCGCACTCTCACTGCTGAGGGCCTGGGTTCAATCCCTGGTCAGGGAACTAAGATTCCACAAGCCACTCGATGCGGCCCCCCCCCCAAAAAAAGTTAAACATAATAACTTTATATTACTAGAAGTTTCTATCGATTCCTATGCCTTGTACCAGGTGTTAAATAGCCAGACCTAGAAAATTCTTCATCAACATCTAGCTGTACTTCTGATTTACACACAAGGACCCAGGGGATCAGGGAAGAGAGACAGATGACTTATTCAAGGACACCCAGAATTAGAGGTAGAACTCAGTCCAAATTCCAGCTTTCCATCTCTGAGGCCAGATCTTTTTCTAACCTATTAATGGGGCAAAGGATGAAATCAAGATTAGGCCCATAGTGAATAATAGTCTACTGATCTGAATGATAACCACCCCTCTGTATTCTGTTTTGAAAAACATGAAATATTTGTTACTGTAAACACCAAATAATTCTGTGCATATTTGGGAAGTAAAGAAAGCAAACCTGACTTAATTCTTCATTTTCTTCATCCAAACATGGAACATGATAGAATGGCTTTAGTAAATAGGCAATATGTAAGCAGCAATGTGGTCATGTGTCATTGTAAGTAATTCACAGTGGGCTTTTAAACTTTTTTGGTTTGTTTTGCTTTTGTATTTGGAATAAGGAAGTAGATATTATGGGAGATAGAATATGGAAACAGGATTTAAAACGTGGAAATCAGAAAAAGAGGAGAGTCACCTGATTTTTAAAAATATGGTTTAGATATCAGTATAAACCCAATAAAAATGTGTCAGGGGAAAAGTACAGTATATAAAACCTGAGGTGGTACATATCAAAAGAAATGTATAATTCTAAAGGAACTTCCAGGAAAGAAAACTTGCAGAGTAACTTAAATCAACTTAAAAATTATTTCATCACCAATTTACCAGCTGCTTCTCAAGTAGGAAGACAGGGATGGCATTCCTTAGCAGGAAAGGAAATAAATCACAGAGCACATTTCTTTCCCTTCTTTAACTTTCATACACATGAAGCTTACAGCATTTAGTACTTAGCTAAGGAGAGATGACATGATTATATAGCTAATTCATGTTTTCCTGAAAAGAGGATTCTACAGAATAATAAAACTGTGTACATTCCTGAAGACAAATCTAGCCAAACTTATAATCTCTCTCTTTCAAAGGCTCCACACACTCTACAGGTCGACAACCAAGCCCCTTAGCCAAAGAGTCCAGACCTTGCCCTCACTGGCTGGCCATCCTCTCTGACCCCAAATCTCACTCCTCCCTGCCTTGTACCTCATATATATGCAATGCTTGCCAACTTGTAATTCCTCCTACCAACCAGCTTTCCCTTCTCTCTGGGATGCATCTCGCTTTCCCTGTCCCCCTAACAACTAGCCATCTCCTATTCATTAGTAAAACCTCAACTGAGTTATCACATGTCCAGCGAGTCTTTCCAGACACCTCTTTCCCTAGATATTCCCATAATTCCGTGAGCCTATTTCTACAACCACACTTAACCCACTGTCTTTCCTGTGTATACTTATACTAGCGACCCTCCACTTCAGGAGGACCATGCATTGCTTTCTCTTCCTAAATTTAACCCTGTGCCCGGGCTGGTGAATGAAGGAAGAAACCATGAATTCACATCCACAAAAATCGGTGAACTTTAAACACTGGGGCACAAATTTTCTAAATTAGAGTGTTGTTCACACAATCTTGAGAATCTGTGAGATACAGCATTAAACACGGAAAAGCTATTTTTATATCTCCTTAGGTCAAAGTAAACCTGCTAAGAGATTTGATCTAAACAAAACAGAACAACCTACAGGGTGAACTAGTAAATGATTATAAGAGCTTTAATTAGATGCCCTGGCTTTGAGTCCACCAACATTGTTATTACTTACTTAGTGTCAACTAACTGTGGGCGCTGACATGTTATCTACAAGCCTCAGTTGCTGAATCTGTTAAATGGGAACTGTATCTCATAGTATAGGAAGAGTGAATAAAAATTATCTGCAAAGGTGGCACTGAGTTCAGAAGGATATCAATGAGCAAGAATGAGAAAGGCCATTTTAGGATGAAGGAGGGTGACCCAGAAGTGGGCGCATGCAGGGGAGGCTCGGAGAGTGAAGGAGGGGGTAGCTCTGCGGAGCGCTATAGGGGATCTGGAACTTGCTATGGGTTCAGAGAGTAGGTTGGGGCCACACTGTGGAAGGTTTGAAATACTAGAATATGCAGATTAGATGTTATTTTGTAGGTGATGGGAAGCTACTGAAGATCTCTGAGGAGAACAGACATAACCCGGTTTGTGCCTTCATTAAACACAGCTGTGAGTGCAGCAGCGCCCGTGTACTCACTCATTCACCCCTATTATGTTTCAGGCGTATAACCTGATAAAACAGACCAGACCTCTGAACTCACAGTGTTTAAAGCCCAACTAGGAAGCTATTCTATCCAGCAAGATGAACGATGAGAAAAACCTGCAGTAAGAGGGTAGCAAAGAAAATGAGAAAAAGAGGAGATAGATATTATAAGCATCATCAAAAGAGGTTTGGGGCTTCCCCGGTGGCGCAGGGGTTGAGAATCTGCCTGCCAATGCAGGGGACGCGGGTTCAAGCCCTGGTCTGGGAAGATCCCACATGCCACGGAGCGACTAGGCCCGTGAGCCACAACTACTGAGCCTGTGCGTCTGGAGCCTGTGCTCCGCAACAAGAGAGGCCGCGATAGTGAGAGGCCCACGCACCGCGATGAAGAGTGGCCCCCCACTTGCCGCAACTACAGAAAGCCCTCGCACAGAAACGAAGACCCAACACAGCCATAAATAAATAAATAAAAATTGTATAACTTTATTAAAAAAAAAAAAAAAAAAGAGGTTTTTACACCCCCAGTGATCCCTAAATAATACATGAGAATCGGTCAAGCTAAAATTTCTTTGACGAAGTGTAATTTTTTATAAAGTGTAATATCAAAACAAACGAACACCTTATGATGGAACTGTTCTTGATCTTGACTGCGGTGCTGGACAGAGGAATCTACATAGACAGTAACATAGAACTAAACACACGAACTCACACACACAAGCACAAACGCATGTGCAACTTGTAAGATCTAAGGTCTGTGGACTCTATCAATGTCAATTTTCTGGTTGTGATATTGTATACCATAATTATGCAAGTGGTTACCAGTGAAAGAAACTGGGTGAAGAGTACAGCGTTTCTCTGCATTATTTCATACAACTGCATGTGAGTCTACAATTACGTCAAAAAAGTTTTTTTTTTAATTAACATTTTCCTTGAAGACGTGGGCTACAGCCTATTTGACTTTGTATCCTCAGCACTTTGTACTATGCTGAACTCATATTAGCTACTTGAATTTGTCACTTAACAGACGTTTGTTGAATGAATAAATGACTGAACTGCAAGGCATTATGTCAACTATAGGCATCATTATTCTTTATAAACGTTGTTATAAACCTCATCACAATAATTTTCTATGTCTGACTTACATGTGTCTGACATTACTTGAAATACCAAACCTCTGACACTAGACACCAGTTAGTCAAGGACATGAAGCTGATGGCATAGATGGTCCTCCATTCTGCCGCTTCTCAAAGAATATGGTGAATTCTCAAGATAATGTTCTTAAGAAACATTGATATGACTTCATATATCCCAAGAAGATATCGGGATTTCTTTTCTTTTTCTTTTTAACAGTGAGAAAAGAAGTTAGAGTCACACACTGATTCTCAAGACAGTCTTGTGAGACAAGTGTTTTCTCCATTTTACAGATGAGGAAACAGAACTGTGATAGAACCGGAACTTGAACTTGAATTTTCTATATCTAAATTCTGTCCTCTGGGCTGCAAAATGCTGAACCACAAAGATTTAATAACAATACTTTACAGCAGCCAATTAAATATGCCAACTGTCGTCACACCTATAACTACTATCTTCTAAAGATTTTATTTTTCAATGCTTTAATTTTCTTAAACAACTGTATACTCAGTTAAGTGCTATGCTCTATCTGTGATGACTATTTGAACCCACAATACCAAAGATGGGACCAAGATAATAAAAAGAAAAAAAAAGTAGCTCATTCCCTTAAATGTCTAAGAACAAAGGATAATAATGTTGAAAAGTCAAAATCACTAGCAACTTAGAAAATACTAGATTATTTATATTATTATACCATAGAAGGGATGATTATTATTTAATTGAGACAGGTTTAGAGCCTTCTAATAAGGAGAAACTAACTTATTTCACAGCATGGAAAATTGCAGCTAGATACTAGGTAGAACTTCCTGGCCAATTAGCTTTTGTCATTAATTAACTGTATCAATACATATAATTAATATACATTAATTAATTTGCTATGTCTCAGTTATCTAATAATTAAAATGCAGGTACTAATTAATGCCCACACCATCTAATGCACATGAATGTTGAGACCCAAAAGAGAAAATAAATACGAAAACCTCTGAAAAGCTTAAAGTGTTATGCAAATCCAAAGTGTTACTATAAATCTGTGGGACAAAATATTTTAATTTTTGGAATAAATCTGAACATAAATCTGCATCCAGTTTTGAAATATAAATCCATACTTACCTGGGCTTCCCACAAAAAAATTATTCAACTTTGGGGATTTGTTGTGAGTTACATTTGTTTAAACACTTTGATAATGCATTCTGACTTCTACTGATTTTTCACCAACATTAGCTCACACTATCACCCAAAATGAGCTCCTTAACTTCTCAGTACCTGAGATTAAGAGGTGATGCTAGTTGTTTATAGCAAAGCTTTAAATGAATCAGTTCACAAACTTTAGTGAGTATCTACTATGTGAGCATCTACAAACAAATACCGTATGCTAACACATATATATGGAATGGAATCTAAAAAAAAAAAAAAGGTTCTGAAGAACCCAGGGGCAGGACAGGAATAAAGACGCAGATGTAGAAAATGGACTTGAGGACATGGGGAGGGGGAAGGGTAAGCTGGGATGAAATGAAAGAGTGGCATGGACATATATCCACTACCAAATGTAAAATAGATAGCTAGTGGGAAGCAGACGAATAGCACAGGGAGATCAGCTCGGTGCTTTGTGACCCCCTAGAGGGGTGGGATAGGGAGGGTGGGAGGGAGACGCAAGAGGGAGGAGATATGGGGATATATGTATATGTAGAGCTGATTCACTTTGTTATAAAGCAGAAACTAACACACCAGTGTAAAGCAATTATACTCCAATAAAGATGTTAAAAAAAAAAATGAATCCGTTCACAAACTTTAGTGAGTATCTACTATGTGCCAAGATTGATGTGGGCGCTAAATAATAAAGAAGTTTTTCCAAGGAAAATGTGATGCGTTTCAGAGGTCAACATACCATGCTAAGAATGAAGGCTGCATGGAAGTTACGCAAGAAAATAATGAGGTTCGATCCCCCCCCCCCGATTCCGCCAATCAGATTCCCCATGGATAACAATTAATCTAACACAGGTCTGGGGGAAAATCAAGCTAGAGATAACTTCTGAAACTGCTTAACTACATTGGACCACCTTAGACACTCACCACAAGAACAAGACAAGAGGGTGTAGATAAAGCGATTATGACCACTTCTGGGGAAAAAAAAAAAAAGTGATTCCTATAAATAGAGGCATAGTCTTCACGCAAGAACCATGGGAAACGTCTCTCTGGAGTTACATCAACCACGCACGACATTCATCATAATGGTTCTCAAGTCTCAGCAGCCGCTGGGTCGCACCCTCAGAAACCCAAGTCCCTGCCTCCTCTGTTTGCTGCTAAGGCAAGGCTGTCCTACGACAGCTCATACTTCCATCTTCCAGAAGGCAAACAGACAGGGCAGGATCAGTTCTTGTTCTTATCCGAAGTCCAGGAAGGAATATTGTGGGAAAACAGGAAAAGGGAACAATTAGTGGTGCCCATCTCATAAAACACTCAGTCATTCTTACCTAGTAGCTAACTAGTTAGATGTATAGGATTTCAAGACTCCTTCTGGAGCATCTATGTCTGCATGTGAACCCCACACTCACATCTAGGCCTATTTGTTTACCGGAAAATCATAAAACTCACAGTAACTGATGGTCAGTTATAGGCATGAATTTTACAGACAAGGAAGCTAGGGTCCACAGTGAGAAATAAACTTGAATGGTGGGGAGATCCAAGAAATGGGAAATGGAGTAAGGAGTTTGGTTTCATCACTTCAGAAACCTCTATAGGAGAGATGGAGTGATACCTCTCTTCCATTCCTAAAGAACCAAAGATTCTGGTGACTCAGGGAACTGAGGTTTAGCAAAAATGGATCTCTTGAGAAATGGTCACTCCTGTCCTAGGCTTCCCCCACATGTCCATATTTCTCCCCACTCTCCAAAATTCAGCTGACAGGTTATCAGGCTCTGATAATAACACTGACTGACATTGGAAACTTTATTCATTCATCCATCTTTCTATCCACGGAACCTCACAAAGTTGAAGGCCGCATGCTGAGGTCATAGGTAGCACAGAAATAAGGTGATCTGCGTATCTACCTGCACTGCTGTATCAAATGTGCTGTCAAATTTAAACTAGACGGTCTACTAAAATAGCTGCCGCAAAAAACCCAAATAATGATAGTCAAATGATGGCGTATGATTGGTTAACTATACTGAGTACAGGTGGTTGCTACCCTAGTCGTTTCATTAAGTATGAAAGCCAAAGATTTATGTAATGGGTGATAAGGGCAAGAATGCTGTAAAAGTGAGAAAATACGGCAACAGTATGCTGTACATCAGCAGTGGGATAACTATTTATCTAAAAAGTTGGCATTCTTAGACTTCCAACAGGCAGCGTATGAAATTCATATATTCAAAGGAGACATCGTAATAACCTGCCGGCTGGTGGTGATGGATATGTTTTTAATCCAAATGGCCACAATCTTCAGTCTGCCTGTCATGGAGGGCCAGGAAAAAATGGAATTTTCCTTTCATAACGCTTGATGTTGAAAGAGGAAAAACCTGGAAGCATGATAAGTGGCTCATTCCAATGGACAAATGGACATGGCGCTGAGAGAATGACTGTGAATAAAAGTCATTGTTCCTGAACTAATGCCATTTTCAGTCGTTACACCAAGAAAACGGAGCAAGGGATGATTTCTGCCTCCTTCCCGTCTGGAAAGCACAAGTTCAAACTGCAACAAAAGCTGGAAAATCTTCAACACCGTGTGGATTCATTTACAAATTACCTCTTGCTGGAAAAAGTCAGGGCGAAGGCTGGTATAATATTTGTCTATTAACTAAAACTTATTGTACAAACACAGCAAGAAGAGTTGATGCTGTAATGCTTTATTGACTCGAAAGCCTCGCCTATGGATTTCCTCCTTTGAGGTTTAAAGGAATTCCTATTTCTCATTCACAGTCTATCAGAAAAGGTATATGACCTGTATTTTTTAATTTATATAAATCCACTCAGTCAATCAGCCTGGCCTGAAATTTAATGGATGTATCAGTCATTGTTGGTCCAGGGAGAGAGAACAGGCAGCAGATTCCACCATTCCATCTCTCTTCTTCCATTACCTTCCTCCCCATCCCCCCTTTTTTTTTTTTTAACCTCACCAGCTCCGATGTCTCCCTTAACTTCAAGCAAGGAGTCTTTCAAAGCTGTTGTTTTTAAAGGGAGAAATTCAAGTAAATATAAACTGATGGAAATACAGGAAGACCCTTTGGCTATTTTGGTTTTAAAAAAAAATCTTCATTTTCCCCATCCGTGTTATGGCAATTTTATTACATATTCAGCAAATTTACAGGAACATGATGTTCCCCTGACAAATTAATCACTTTCCAAGCATTTTAACATATAAATAAAATATCACCACAGGAGAGTAAAATCATCAGCTCAACTAGTTGATATAACCCTTCCTTCAGGAAAACTGACCTGAAATAGATTAAAGACCACCTCCCAGACACACACACAGACACACACACACACACACAGACACACACACAGACACACACACACTCTCATAACTATGAGCTAGGCACTCAGACTACTGCTAACAAGGCTTTTAGGGACTTCTAACTTCAGAAGCCAGATTGCAGTGTTTAAAAGATAGGAGAAACGGAAGACAAAAGGACCTCTTCAAATATCTTTAACCTCACAACAATCTGCTAGAATCGATCTTCTCTCCTTCATAGTTTTATTTCTGCATTTCCTCTAATAATAATCATCAAATACTATATTTTTATAGTCCTATTCTTACCCTGCCATTCTAGGCAGGGAAGAAAAAATGCAAGGGGCTAGGTCTCTGTCTTTGCTTTGCGTTCCCCTCTGCTAATTTCAGAAAGTGAATCCAGCAATTATAAGTAGTAGGAGGCTGATAAGGAACCACACGTGCAGGAGAACTAGGTTCAATTCAAGCTTCCCTGACTAATCCTTATTATGACTCATTTCGACTTCAGAATTTGTCGGTTGAGGCAAGAAGCTAATTTGGCTTTGAGAAGTGAAATCTCAGTTTTGTACTTTCCTTCTACTGCTTCTAAGAACCCATTATTAACAGCAAAGTAGGAGGGGGCATGAAGTATTTATGCAGTGCCCACTCTCACCAAGCTTTTTTTTTTTTTTTTGGCATGCTATTTTATTAGATCATTAAACTTGACATACTTTAAGTAAGAGCATTAATTTCTTTGGCTTCCAAACCCAGTCTGTACCATTGTATCTTACATCCGAAAATAAAATGCATTATTTTTAAAACCGATACCCAACATGACTCTCAAACTCTGATCCTGAGATGAACAGTAGGACATTCTGCCAGATCAGGAAATAGGAGCGGAAAGGCCCTGGTAGATTTCTCTGAACTGCTTCATCGCTCTGTATGCACAGATGATGCGTCTTCTGTTTGCACTCATCAGAAGACCTGTTTCCTCTCTCATCACGGGTTCTCTCACATCAAATACAACCAAGGTTTAATCTATATTTTAAGAAAATAAAGAAATCTGGCATCATGCCTGGGCCCGTTGTGACACCCCAAAACAAAAGATAACCAGGCCATGTTGACTGTCTTCAGTGCTTATGTAAATACCATTCTATTTATTAGCTCTGCTTTGGGGAAACCCCAAATGGTCACCTTACCTCCCTACTTATGAGCCTGTAAAAATACTGGTGATTTATTATTACATCCTTCTTCTTCCCTATGAATGGGGTAATGAAGTTTTTTACGGAGGCTATTAAGAAGCAACTGGGATGCTACTATTTGCTACTTATCCCATATAATCCCATATAATAACACCATAACTGCTATCAGAGGGCAACACTTAAAGCAGCTAAGCGTTCCGTAACTATAGCTGATTTGACGAAACTGTCAATAGCAAATTTCAAGGATAACCACTAAAAGGAGATTTACTTTTGAAATACATAATGTGTTACACAAAGCCTTTTATTAACATTTATTTATTTTTTGGTTCTAATTAAATCATTAGACTTACCAATTGACTACATAATTACAAAGTCAGCATTCTTAAAAAGAAAGTAGTAATAACACTAATTAATTTCCTTCTGGGTAGTTCCTTGACAAATTATGAAATTTCTCTTTTAAATTTCCTGACAAATATTTGGGCACATAAGATTTCTTTAACAGTTGATGCTCATGTCTTTAAATAACACCTTCAGTGAAGATGCCAATCAAATAAAAATAAAATTAACATCCAGATTATGGATTTTCTGAGAGAAGATGAAAGAATACATCTGTAAAATGCTAAAAAGAGATGTTTAGAGCAAGTACATGTTCATTTACTAAGCTTCCATTGACATTTTATGGAAATAAGCATACTCTAAACTCTTCCTATCAAAATAAGTATACATTTTTTCATGATCTTAAGAAAAGTAAGTTATTACATATCCCAGGCAAAGCTGACACAGGTACATGATCTGATGAAATCATATGAATGTAAATTACTCAAAGATAATATAAAGCTGGCCCTGTCCAGATTAGATCAGAGATGTTCTAACACCCGAACCTCAGAATACAAAAGGAGATAAAACATGCTCAGGAAGCCTCATGCCTTAAGTCTTAAATAAGAACAAAACTTAACAAACAAACAGGCAGTCAGGGTGAATAAAAGCAATTAAGGTAATATGTAAAAAGCCTGTGTTCTTGTATAGATATTTACATTTTTTTCTAAAACATTTCATTACTTTGTACATTGATGGAGCCTAAAATATCTATAAGCGTTCCCTGAAGTTGCCAATTAAACACTGTGTCAACTCCTGTTCTTGTAGTTAAACCATTGCCATCACCATGTACATGTTATTTCTAATTAATTCATGTCTCTCTTAACTTTGTCCTTCTTTGCCTGTCAAAAGAGTAGGCATTCAATCATCAGCCAACAGTATCTAAGTAACTCCAGGAGCAATAGATTACTTCCAGGAAAAGATAATTTAAAAAGTTACAAATTCTGGGAAAATATAATCTTGGGGCGGGGGCTTTATTTCTATAATGGTATGATGCAAAGCTGGGGGTGAATGTTGTATTGTTCAGTGTGGGGCTGGGGAGAGAGAGAGCTGGGATGTGAGAGGAAGAACTGCGGCGCAGAAGAAGAAAGATTAGGGGAGAGGACAAACCAGGTATGCTCTAACGCTCCTGAATTTTATTTAATGCCTTTAAATTTTATGGAGTTACTTGGCTTACGACAAATAGCTCATTTTATCTGGCCCTGGAAAATGGATTCAAATGCAGATAAAAAGGAATCATCTCAAATACTTTTTGGAAAGTGACTGGTTATAAATACATTTCCTTGAAATAAAAAGTGTTTTATTTGAACAACTATGAATTGGGCTGCTGCTTATATTTTGAATTAGCAGTATGTTTCATTTTCATGCATATTTCCCTCCAAATAGACATTGCTTATTTAAGTGAGGGCTAGAGCTTTACTGGCTCAAAAAAACAGCTCCATTAAATTTACTCTGCAACTGAATTGAGTCAAGTGGGATGGAGTAAAGACACCCTAAAGAATGTAGTCTATTCTAGAACACAAACACCACATGCCTTTCTGGACAGATACAACCAGGGGAATGATTCACAAACACATTGTTTTTTTTCATGGCTCTATCATAAGCTTGTCCATTAAAACATAAAGAGGTTAGATGTAATATGTAACATTATCCATGTATCTGTAAGAATCTATACAGTAAAAATGAGGGGAGTGCATAAAAAAATCATAAATTAATTTAAATGAAGCTCCTACCCCCTACCCCCAAATTATATTACCCCCTAAATGATTCTCAGGAAAGAAAACAGGAACAGTTTGTTTCAGTCTCCATACTACTAATGACATTCATAGTTCTAAACCTTCACTTAGAATTTAGAAATCATTTTCATATAGACTAGCTCTTCCTAGATTTCAATGACAATTTCAGCCTGGTAAATTTATCTTGTTAGATACCAGGAAGTCTTTTAAAACCATTTTGTTAAAACTTTCCTTATTTCAGTATAAATGGTTTGTTTAAGTCCAGTTTACAATTTCTTTAAGTATTTAGTTTTTGCATTCATCAGGTAATTCCTAGAGGACATGCCTGTCCATAAGGTTTATCTAGACCCAAAACACACAGAGTCCTACAAAGATTCCTACGATTGAGGGCTTTCATTGCATATTTAGGATATATTAATGGATATGTTGAATTCCATAACAGGGTTTGGTATACAGCAACTAACCAAAATATTTTTGACTGGCCACCTATACAAATAAAATTAACCTAACATTTTTTTCTACTTGTTTTTATCTAGTAGGAAAATAAAGAACCCAGTATGTATAAATCGCAATTCACTAAAAAGTCAAATGCATTATCCCCGCCTGCCCCCACCCGCCACAAACAAAATCAACAGTTTCAGAAAGGACAGAGTTGTTTTATTTCTGTTAAATCAATGCCTAAAAATATTACATTTCATCAGTTTCACTTATCCTGAAAAGTCCCCAAAGGTTCCCTACCCGAAGCCGGCCATATTTTCAGTGCAAAACAGGCTGCGCACTGCTAATCTAAATCTAGATAAAACTCATGGGTTTGTCATCTGCACGATGATCTATACATCTCTATGTCTATGCAAATCAAATGCTTTTCTGCGTTCCTTTGAGCATTCCAAAGCACCCAGGGCTAAGGGAGCTTGAGGTTCTCGCAGATTCTTCCCCTGCTCCTCCTCTCCTTTCCCTCTGTGGATTTACACTAGCTACCTAAATAATTCACACTGCCTGCTTTTCAGCCCGAATGTTCCTCGGAAGAGGACTACAATGAGCTACTGCAGTCACCAGATGGACCCATGGATGCAGCAGGTGAGGCAGTTGGCAGGACGCCCTGTCTGATGCTGCTTGCTTCGGCACGGGCCGCCTTTCTTTCCAGGTACATTATCATCATCTGAACACTGAGCAGGAGTGCAGTTTGGGGGTGGGGTGGAAGTGGGGCACTGGCAAACCCTCTACAAGCATTCCTAGAGGAACCGTAAATTACCAGCTGCCCTCCTCCTCCCTGCCCCTCCACCTCCAGCAACCCCGGATTCTTTACGCTGTTGCTTTGTTAGTGGGTTTTCGAAGAAGACCATGGTGAAGGTTTCACAGTGCCTTTTGGCCCTATGCATAAAGAAGGACGCATCCGTTTGAAAATTCCACCTCGGCTTAACAGTAAGTGAAGAAAAGAGGATTCAAGGGGATGGATACCGGAAAAGTCAGGACAACTAGGAGGGAGAAATGTAGTCTCATAGACACTTTGCAAAAAACACAAATGAAGGGAAAACACAGGTGAGATGATTCAGCTCATGTCTGCAATGCATTTGTATCAAGGTAAGCTGCCCTTTGCATCTAGTGAGTGGAGAGAAAAACTGTATTTTTCTAGCTTTTCAGTGTTGCAGAAAATATCAGCTGTGCCCAAGTTTGAGACAGTTCTTTGTCTCATATTTCTAGTGCCATTTCCAAAAAGCGCAGCATTTCCCTTCCAAAGTTCGTAATTCTATAGGACTGGAAGACAAAAATTGCCATGCATATCACTTGAAATTGGAAGTTTGCAACCTCATGGTGCCAAGCTATCATGAGACGATCACTCGGTAACACGTCGTATAAATTTTAATTGAGTATAAACACTTGACAAAAATTCTCCTGAGTTATTTCTGGCATATTCAGATTGGTAATGGTACCATGACACCATGATTTTAATCTTTCTATAAACTTAACTGATGCCAGTATAAATCTTATTACCTAACTTCACTAATCATCTAATTATAAACATCCAAAACTGCGACAGAGAATCATTTTAATGACCTGAAGCAAACCAAGCTGTATCTTCCAAAAAATAAATAAATAAAACACTTGAATAAAATGCATTCACTGAAAAGAGGCTGCAAAGACAGAAAACTGCTTTGAATTCCATCATCGAGTCCTCGGGCAAATTGAAATCCCAGGCTTTGGGGAACAGCACTGGGTAGTTTTGCAGGACTGTTGGACAAAGACAGTAGCTGTGAGATTATCTCGAGATTAAGGGCAAGGTTTCCTTAGAAAAATTACCTTTCAATAGTCATTTACTTTGATTAGAATGAATTTACTAATGCACACCTTTCCCTCAAAGTCAAACTACACAAACCTTCTAGAGTTCAGATACATCCCCCTTCCTTTTCCTATGACCTCGGAAATATCTTTTCTTACCTGATCTTTTAAAGCATTTTCCCCCTTTCACTTCCAGTCTAAGAAACAAACCACACACAAGTCATTTAGAGCATTTTAAGATGTAATGGCAACTTTCGGGATCAAATCTTCAAAGGCTTCACAAGGAAGCAGGCAGGACCAGACTTGACTGCTCTAAGACCCCCAATCACACTTTTGCAATATTTAGGATCTAAATGTACCATTTCTAATTGTGTTCTTGGGGGCTAACTTCCTGTCAGCTCTAGAAGGCCCAAATCAGAAAATCAGAAAATCAGAATGGAAGCTCCAACTTGCTTAAGTTTTATGTAAAACCTCTGCTACCTAAATTCCTGAAATCATTTTCTGAAGATTGACCCAAGTATAAATTGAAAACTTAAGTATATAAAGTCCCATTTTAGAGTGTTTTTTTAATGCACTCAAGATCATTTTATATTTTTATCATTTATTTCAGGATCTTCGTGCCCAGGACAGGGCCTGCACATAGTCAAATATTTTGCAATGAATGATCAAGAAAATGCAGTTTAATGCACTAAATATTGATTACTTTAATGATTTAAAAAATTGCAAAGGAATGCATGTAATCATTTTGATGCAACGTGAGAAGTTACTATAAGTAATCAATTGGATGCCAGAGAGTTGGTTATAAAAAATTCACTTCAAAAATCAATTTTAAATTGGTATCTTCTAAACTCGATTTCATTAACTCTCATTAAGCTATTTGCCCACAACCTAATTAATGTACATAACCAAAGGTACTTAATAATACTAAACAGAAGGGACTGGACATTTCTTAGAAACACATGAAAAGGCAAATGGTAATAAACTAACATTTAAAGATAGTAACTGTAAAATTAAATATAATATTTAGCATTTATATATTTTATAATGATGTAGATGTGTGTTCAGATTGCCACAACTGGCAGGCAAGATTACTTCTAAAATAAAAGTAGTAGCAAAGTCTCAGCTAAAAAATAACTGCCATTTAAAAAATTAAAGAAGAGTAAGTATAAGCAAAGGGTGAAGGAATGAGTGGGTAATTACAGTTTAAGCCCTGGATATAAAAGACAATACGGTAATGTATGGTATAAGATGCTGCTGAAAATGAATGATAATTAAAATTTTGATTTCTGACATTGCAAAATTATTCTTTTAGAAAGTCTATATGATATTCTCAAACAGATCCACCTTATATAAATATCTGTATTTGAACATACTTTTGGAGTATCAGAAATGAGTGTCATACTATTATATACATATGCAAAAAACATTTGCTTTTCCTGTGTTTAAAGAAGAGTCAGTACCTGTGTGTGTCTGTATTTGTGTGTATGTGTGTGTGTGTGTGTGTGTAATACAATTTCTGTAACTGATTTAATTGTTATTTCCTTTATTTCAGATGCCTTTCTGGATGTGACTATCTTAAAGTTGCAAAATGCAAGTTAGTCTAAACCTAATAGAGAAAACATAGATATCTAAATTTTAGCCTGATATACAGTATATACTAGAATTAGCATAATTTAAAGAAAAACATATTTATAGGTGACCTTTCTCTTTCCTAAACAAAATATCGACAAAGTGATTCAAATGCCATAAATTCAATGCAATGCCCAACTGGTTAAACTCATGCAGTCCCCTATGTTAACTATGATCTTTTTTTTGCCAGCTTTCTTGCCACTATGTAGGTAGTGCTGACTGAAAAAAAAAAAAAAAAAAATTGGGGGCGTTGTGGTTATGATCTCTAATGAAATTACTTATTTTATTTATTTGTGGTTTACCTACCTAGGTGAAAGTATACATTGAGTCACATAATTAAACACAAAAAATATCTTAGAATAAACCAACCAACAATATTCTTAAGAGGTGGGAAACACAGCACCCTGAATGACTATCGACTTTAAATTTGAAGTCAAGACAGTATGTTTGCAAAATTCACCTGTAATCCTGGTTCAAGATGTCCCCAGACCACTTTTGCTCTGCTCTGAAAGTCTGAGAAGAAGTGTCGACATAAGTTTTGCATTTACAGTTTAAAAACAGAGAGAGAGAGAGAGAGAGAGAGAGAGAATGAGCACAGATCCCTAGCACGCCTCCTGGGCACCTAAACAGAAGTATTTGCATAGCCCTTGAACACTGTTTAGCAAACAAAGAGTGGACAGGACCAGAGTGGCTTCTATCTGCCAGTCCTGCCGTCCTTTTTCAAAGCAAGGCAGGGGTTCTGTTTTTAGTCCACACTCTGGTTCAGCGTTAATCCTGTTTTATGTTGTTCACACCTGCCGCTGACTAGCAGCCTGCTGATGGGTCGGAGCTCACGCTGCTCAGACAAATCCCACTAAACTGAGAAGCCGGACAAAAGCTACTGGACAGAGCTGGAAACAAAGCCTGATCAGAGTCGTGAATACAGGAGAAGCAGACCCCACCAAAATCTCTCCTCTCATTTGCAGACAAGCCTCCGATGTCCCAAATTTCCCACCCAACAGTAAATGCAACCAACTGGTCTTTTTTGAAAGCCTGAACCCCATTGGCTTATTTATATTCCTTGGCTTTTTATGTCTTTTGGTAAAATGAATGCCAATACAGTAAAAAAAAAAAAAAAAAAAAAGAAAGAAAGAAAGAAAAAGGAAAAAGGATTGCTAGAGTCAGATGTACATGCTAGCCACTCTTTGTGTCCTTACCAAAAGAATCTGTATGTGAAACAAACCTCATTATTAATTTAAAATATCCTATAGCTCACCTCTCTAGTCATAGAATTCTACATCCAAAATGAACAGAGATAGAAAATATATATTCTGCCATCAGTGGCCACTGGGTGACCAAGACAGTGACTTGTATGCTAAGACGGCTCTGCTCCCTCCCCATCCTGCACTGCATGTGCCTAATAGCACACATCAAAAGGAATGAATTCTTTTTTGATCTTAGTACCAGCGATACATCAAATTCAGTGACACAGACAGGGGGGGGAAATGCACCACTAAGGGAAAACTCCAAGACTGACAGTGGGACCAGTCGGAGGCATCCGCTCCATCAAGTTCCAGTAAACGATACCCACCCTCCCTCTCTCGGAAACAAGATGTAAGCTGTCATATGCTTACCCAGAGTGAGAAAAGCTTACCCGGTCCTGATGCGACCCTAAGTCAAGATGAACTTTCTGCTGACATTTCCAGCGGTGGCCCCGGAGCCCCTCCCTCCCACCTAAAGAGTCAATTTCCTTCCTTTCTGGGAGCCGGGTTCTTCCCGCTGGTGGGCACCGAGAGCTCCTACTGGCCAGCACAGGGTGGCTCCAAGAGGAGCTGCACATCTGGGGGGGTCAAATGAAGACTCTGGGATCATTTTATTACATCTCCTGAAGCACCTTTCCTGCCTGCACACAGCCAATAAAGCATCAAGGGCTCCACTGCCGACACTCGGGGAGCTGCACATCTGCCTAACCCACAACGGTGCATAAATTTAATGGAGCACAGTTTTAATACTTCTCTGGGGGGGGGGGGGGAAGCACGCAAAGCGCTAACTAGCCAACTAACGTTCTGTTAATGGATGGATGTGGGGATGCCATAGTTGAGGTGTTGGCATCTTCTTCCCAAATCGCTTTCCAACTATTTACCCTGAGCAACGTGCTGTTTTGGAGGGTCAGTCCTCGCGAAGCCTGACTCACTTGCGTGTGCCGTACTCTTCCTCGGCAGGTGAGAAATTTACAGGGCTGCTCAGAAGCAGCTTGGCTACCACAGGTGAGAAGCCACATAAACGCACACTTTTCCAGTGTGTGTAAGACTGTGTTCTTGGGAACTCTCTACTGGCGCTAAAGAAAAGAGTCGTCGTCAAAAAATGATACTGTAATATACTTGCTATGATTGCAGACAGAATTCATGTGTCTTTCACGATCGGACACAGCCCATCCTAAAATTAAAAATATAGTTTTTGCTTTCAATTTGTTTATGGGATATGGACAGTATAGGAATAAATTCAATTATTATGTGGAATCACACAAAATTGCTTATATTTGACCATTCCTTGACCTAGAAAAATGGCCATTTCATGGGGTTCAACCTAATTTAATTAGAATCCTAGTATCTCACTTTCATGCAAAAAAGCCTGAAGTTTTGTCGGGGCATTTCGTAACTCCAAACTTGACTTTCCTCCTCATGTTCCCTCAGAAAGCCACCTCAGATTCATTTGGGGTTTTTTTTAAACCCACTATGAAAATGAGAAAATTTATTGAAGTATATTTCAAGACTTGAGCCTATTAAGATTTGGGGTACACAAGCCCTAGCTGTCAAAATTTCACTGAAAATCAAGTTTTGCACGTTAGACCATCCACTCATTCAATGGAGTGTTCACTCTAAGGCTTGCCTTTTTGAGAAGCAACTTGGTAATCCCATATAACAAAAGAGTAAATGCTTCATCCCACGGACCAAGACTACACACTGATGGAATAGGATGGAAGATCTCATCCTTGAGGTCCTTCGCTAAAGGACTTGAATCATGGATGATCTTTTCTTCCCCCAGCGACTTTGTAAGTTTGCTCAGGACAGAAAGATTTCAGTGTATCAGCAGCAGTAGCAGCTCTCCGATCAGAGGATATTTAATGTTTTGCATGTAGTATTGGCGATGGGATGAATACCCTCCGATAAGACGGGGAAAAAAGGAGCCTCGGCTGTGCAATTGATAAAGGTGTGCTACCTGCCGCGGCCTCCCAGGGCAGCTCCTAAGTTTCCCCACTTCTGAAGAAAGTGAAGACCACCTTAGTTGGAGGATAGTGCTTTCCTCGGGCAGGAATTTTCATTTCAGTTTGAATCTTAAACCATTACATTGCCAGTGATGCATTTTTATGTTGACAATTGACATCTTCGTAAAAGAATGAAACCTTCTGAGCGACGGCTCAAAAGCATGAAGGTTGCCTGCAGTAAGTACTTAAATTATTTTACATCTAAATGGAGCCCAGCTGTTTTGAGTTAAAATTTAATAAACCTTAAATGGATGACCTTTCTTGCACAGAAAGGCCCAGAGTTGCAAAAACGAACTTTCCAATGAAATATAGTTTAAGGAACTAGTGCTGAACAAAGGGCTAGTTAAAGCTGAATGCTTTGTCAATTTATCAGCTTGTGAACATTCTGTTCCTGGATTCCCCACCGCTGCTGGATGTATAGAACGGTGGTGCCTTGCTTAATCGAATACTATTGATTCAAGTGTGTCACAGTGATCTCATGGAGAGTAATCAATAGTAATCCAAAATCAATCAATCTGCTCTTGCACTATCATTTATCAAATCTGAATACACCAAATTATTTGTAGGCATCAAATTACAAAGAAGAGAAAAGGGGAAAGCCAGGGAAAGTTCATGGTTTATACTGAAGCGCAAAACCAGTCACTCTCTTTTTTAAGGGGAGGTGCTTTAAAATGGACAACTATTTGGCCAAATGCATTTATCTTCTCATTAACCTATCCTAAATTTATACTGAATCTCATTCCATTTCTGGGGAAAAAAAAGTAAGATTTCTTGTTTAGGAGTTGGCTGCTTCAGCACAAGTGATAGAAACGTAAAGATGCCCCAACTTACATAGTAGGTCACACCAGCATTTTCCAAGTCTGATAAGCTAAGTTTCAAATGCCTGTCACCCATCTGCTGGTAAACAAGGAGACTCGCTTGGCACAGGACATAACTGCATCTTCGAACATCAGAAATGATGGTTAATGGAATTGGAGTGGAAAAAGAAATACTTAATTTCTCCAGAGAACGTACACATAGATGCACCTGCTTATCAGAGAAGCTGCTGTTGACGCTGAGGGTTCCTTTATCAACAGATTCACCTGTAATTTCGTCCAGGTAATAAATCCTTCTATTCATTATAGCACACTCAAAAGCACCCCTACTATTTAACTTGAAGGAAAAAAGGCACAGAGTGTCTAGAACATTTACTTTCGCTAATGTAAAAGTGTTGGCATTTTACTTCATTCCCGATAAGCTGGTGCTAGTAGAGGTGATTATCCTTTTCTTATTCAAAGCCTATCAGCATTTCGAAAAGCTCTCTCCATCTTATCAGGTGTATGAACAGCACAGTTACTGAAAACAGTTTCTACGGCTCCTCTCTCTTTCTGCCAAGCTATCTGATAAACCCCCAACTAACTAACTGTATTTACACACAATCAAACAGAAGTTGTATCTTCCTCGCGCTGTGGCCAGATTCCAGTTTGCCATAGGTTTTTCTGCTGTGACATTAACTTAACAAAAATGTCAGTAGCAGTACCCCAAACTGACAACAATCAAGAAAACACTATAAAAGCACTCAACTAGAATGCACGACAAACAGAGACGAAAGAAAAACAAATACGAAAAGTTGAAGGCAATCTCTTTGGAATTCGGGGTGGGTTGGGGGAATAAAGCGTACTGTGTATGCAAATCGGCATGAATATCATGCACTTACCTTTCACTAAAGTAAATGGTCCTTTAGCAAAACAGATGAATAGAAAAACAGCAATTTTAAAAGAAAACGCTGCTGGGATGGAGGGGGTTCAGGAAAGTTTTTAAGAACTGAACGGGCACTTCCTCATATTTCAGGTTATTTCAGTGTGGGGCAGAGAGGTTCTATAACGTAAGCAAAGTAAGACAACAGACAGTATCATCGAACTTACCCCATACACTGAAGACAAGACAGAAAGCAAGGCTGTAACATATGGTGACCACATTCTCAGGATAGATTTTCCAATCATTAAAACCCTCATAAATGCTCTAGACATTAAAGTTTTGTTCACTATAAGGAAATTAAAAAATACAAAAATACAATTTGAGTGTTCAACCTCATCATTTTTCTCATTCTTCAGACTTAACCCACTGAACAGTTCCATATAAAGGTATGAAAAAAGAATCACCCTCCAGACTAACATAAGTGGATGATCTGCTCTCCATTTCTATCTGGTACAAAATGCTTACCCTAGTTCATGGTTCATACAAATTGAGAGACATCCCTAATCGTTTCTGGGTAGCTCTTTGGAGCATGAAAGACAACAGTGATATTTCTCGAACATAAGAGAAATATGAACTTTACTTCAACAACTGAATAATAAATTCCTGACCCTAGGAAAGAATCTCTGCTTGGGCTTCTGTGCATAAATTGCACATTTGTTCCTCACCTCCCTTTGCTGAATGGCTAAGAGAGAACAGAAAACGGCAGCCACACGCTCCCACCTGAGCCCAACTCCTGATTCTGTCTAGACTCCAAGAACAGAATGAGCCTTTCCTTAGATGAGGAGGGCAATAAGATGAATTAGCCAAGTGTGCAGCTCAGTACAATTCAGCTGATGGTTGCCTTTCCATCTGTGACACTATGATCCCATGACTGATGAGGCAGGTCTCATTTAAGTCTGTGGATAAAAGGGATGCTTCTGTCATTTCATAGGACCCAGAACCAACTGTATACAATCACTTTCTCATATACATCTTTCCCCTTCTTTGGCCATGAATAGTTGGTTATGGGTATGATATTCTTCCTCAAAATATCTGATCTGTTTTAATAGATTAATGGCTGTGAAGAAAGCATTGTTAGAGTATTCTTTCATTTATGGAAAAATGAATACAATTTAACATGGCCATCTTACGTTTTTGGAGAAGTGAAAGTACTACAATAATTTGGAATTATGGAGGGCAAAGGGCCATTGATTGAACAACCTCACATTTGAATTTTTCTCTTAAGTACCTTAGTCTCTATAATTTTTTATATGACTCACTATTTTTGCTCACTCTGAACATAACTTTAGATATTCTTTTCAAAGCAAAAGAAATTCTTATAAGTATGAACTGTAACAACATTTTAGCTGCCTTGAAAAGGACACCTTTTCAAACATTTTTACTCATATTGTATTAAAAAGAAAGTAAATGTTATTTATTTAACGAGTCCTTTGTTTAAATTCTCAAAAGCATTTTCAATGAGTCAAATCTTCCTAGAGCAGATGAAAAAGGAATTATCACATACAAAGATACCATCCTGATCATGGAAGAGAAAAAAAGAATTCAGTATGCTTCTGCCTATTTTCTGTGCCTAAGTTCTTGATTTACTTTTTTAAATTTCATTTTTTTTTTTTTTTTTTTTTTTGCCTATTGAATAAGCCAGATAAAAAGAAAGAACAAGATTTTTTTTTTTTCTTTCTCAGAAAATGTATGCAAAGTGCAACAAAGAAGAAATGTCCCTTGTTTCCAGCGGACTGGCAAGGCTACTGCTTCAGACTCTCCACTTGTTAAAGTCTTTATATACATCACACATAAGAGCAACCGAGGCTCCCCACTTCAGACTTTTTAAAAAAGTAAATCCCATTATTATCCCATTACTTCCAAGACAGTAAAAAGATGTGAACAAGCTTCAGTTATACTCTTTTTTTTTTTTAACAAAACTCATTATCGTCTACGCTTTCTGTATTCCCACAGTTAGAGTTTTAAAGAGAAGTAAGCAAACACGCTGGTTTTCATTGCACTTCTACTAGCCATCAATCTCTAATACAATATGAGAATTTATTGGGTAGCTTCCCTTTTATTTAGTACCATCTTAAGCAGCTGTTTGCGGAGGTGTACGAGGAAGCAAAGTTAAATTGATATGTCTGTGATATGCCTGACAGCCCTTAGTATGGCTAATATCAATTTGTTTTCTTTGGCTAGGTAACTGCTGCCAAAGCATATTATACATAATGTGTACTTCCAATCAAAATGATGAAAAGTATATATGCAATTTTGTTTCACTCAAAGCAAGAGGAGAAGGCACAGAGGAATGTATATGACAGAGACTGCCTTTGATAATCAAAATATAAATTTGCTTCCAAGTTCATTTTTTACAATGTAATCTGATCTTAGGTAGGCTCTCCATGAGTTGAACACTTTAAACAACTCTTTTAATAGATTTTAAATGCCAAAAGCCAGTGTTTTTATTTATTATATTGTGTGAAAGAATTCCATGTAGCCAGAGGCTGCATTTCTAATGGCTAGTGTTGCATGCTATGTGTTAATATTCAAATGCACATATAGATCTATGCCAGTATATTGAAATGGACTTTAATTGGCCCGTGAGAAGCCAATTTATTTAAAACTGTACTTTTTCTTTTATTGCTTTGCCTTAGTGAGTTATCTTCCAAATATACATGCATTGCCATCAATTAAAATGGCAAAATATTTGAAAAATCAAAACATAAAAAGCAAGTTCCCTCCAAACATTCAAAAAATTTTTTTGAAAATTAAAAGGGGGGATGCAATAGTACACATACACAGCACACACACAATCTAAACCTTCTCAATCTGATGGTTTTGTATAATTGATTAGAAAATACATTTGGAAAATACTGAGAAATAGTGTCCAAATCAGAGAAAAAGAAACATCTGGCACTTCTGTAAAGAAAAACATAGAGAGGAAGGATGTGTTTGTTATGATTGAACGGAAATTATTCTTATTAGCTATGTTTCCCAGACTTCGAAAGTAGAAGTCTAAAATGAACTTGAAACAAGAATAAGATGCCAGGTAAATCCTTCAAAAGGCAGAAGGCTGTCACTTGACACCCTCAGATAATAAAGGAGCTAACTTTCAGCAGACGGATTGGCATAAAGAAACAGCAGGATTTTTTTAAAAACGAGAAACATTAAAATCGCTAAAGTACTCTACAAACAAATAAAGGTAGGAAATGAATCTAGGACTTTAAACAAAATATGAATTAGAACAAGAATTTGAATAGAAAGAGCATTTGGATAAGTGGTTTCTCTCAACACTCATTCAGATTCACTGAGCAAAATCACAGACCTTTAAACTTACCTCTTAGAATAAAATTCAGAAATTCAGAAATCTATGATGTACTTTATATGGATATAATACTTATTAATTTTCTTTATGTGTTTTTAGCAAAAACAAAAAGAAAATGACATTTACGTAGTGAGGATAAGTGAAATTTATATTTTGCATTTATTTAAAAGCTATCATGTTTACATTTAGATATATTTGTCAGGCCCAACTGTATAAGAAAACAGTGTAGCCAAGAGCTAATTCAAAACTGTTTCTTGGA
This sequence comes from Balaenoptera acutorostrata, assembly GCF_949987535.1. Taxonomy (NCBI): domain Eukaryota; kingdom Metazoa; phylum Chordata; class Mammalia; order Artiodactyla; family Balaenopteridae; genus Balaenoptera; species Balaenoptera acutorostrata. Next base: position 163,567,997 of record NC_080064.1, read on the forward strand.
TATGGGCCCAAACCATTAAATTATGTATTTAGTGCTAGTGGCTTATTTCCTATTTTACAAATTATTTATGATTTCTAGATATTGAATTTTAAAATGATAATAATTAACAATTTATAAAATCAGAAACAAATTAATGTATTAGGTGACCTGTTACCTGTCTGTTACATAGTAGTTAAACCAATTTAGTTGAAAATCAGACTTGGTAAATACCTGAAATACTAATTCCAGGTTAAAATTAAGCATGGCAAATTTAACTGGACACTAACTGATTAGAAAAATACTTGAGATCTACTTTATTATATAAATATACATGATCACTCTCGCAGCATACCTATATTCTACACACATCTCTTCCCATGTATATATATGTATTTCACATGCATACTATACATGCACACAAAGGCACACACGTGTGTGTGGTATATTCTGACTGCTTTGGATTTTAAAGTAGCGTATGTGTATCTTTATTTATAATAATGGTATAGACCATGGGCATCCGTATACGCATGGCTATGAAAACAATAATCAACAGCAAAACACACAAAATGCAGTAAGAAAAAATGTCAAGCGGCAGAGATGCTGGATGTCATCCCTGGGCTATCAAATACACACATAAGTATGATTGGAGAAAGAGAACCTAAATATTTCACTGTCAGAGAATGTAGAAAACAGCAATTCATTTCTATCTCATGTGCTTTAGGACAATGACAATTTAATACAAGGCCAGTGGATGTAAAAGAGATAAAAACTGAACAAACTGGGCCAGGGTAATCAAAGATTTTCTCCAGAGAGCTGACTAGGGCCGGAGCTCATATGCACTTATACCAGATCAACACTGTATTGTTTCTTTCTTCCATGAATTTGCTAGGAAGCAAAATTCAGAGCATAGCTTATCTGCTGCAATGACTTAAAAGTTCTAGTGAGATGCTGTCCTCTTATTTCAAAATGCTTGATAGGTGATTCTCAAAAGTTTATTTGATATTAATTGGTGTCATAGAAATCACGGCTATCAATTGCCACTTGTATGACAAAGTATCGACCATAAGCACAGATTTTAATTTATTTTTTGAAATAATATAAGCAAAACATTGAGTGCTGAAGAGCACTTTAGAAGTCAAACAAAGAAATACTTTGTTTAGTCACTAGGCTAAAACAAATGTTGAGGAATTTTTCACAAGTGATACAGACTTGAGGTTCGGCATTATGCCTACCTTCCCAAAGAACGGCCTCTTCTTTGTCTGCAGTTCTTGCAAGAGTGAGGTATTGTGAAAATATTGTTAAACAGACTCATAGAGAAGTTACCTGCCCCCTTTGATGAATAGCACCACGGACCTAAAATTAATTGCAAAAGTATGGCCCCGGCTAATGAGATGGTCCTTATCTTTTTTCAGCACAAGAAGCACAAGTATATTTCTGCTGGCTCGATATTTTACAAAAATGCCTAAAGTATTCTTAACTCAGTAGAAATCTGATTAAAAGACTTCAAAGGCACAAAATAACATAAATTCTAAGATCTGGAAAATTTGAAGTTAAAACTAATTTCCTGCATTATTTTCCTTTTAAACCTTTATTTTCTTTTTTGCTTTGAAAAGAAGAACAGCAAAAAAATCTTTTCTCTGGCTTCTATTAGCATTTTTTTTAAAGCTGAATTACAATACCATTCCTTATAAGGTGGCCAATATACATCCCAGGTCAGATTAAATCAAATAAATATATCAAAGGCCATCAATTTAGAATTTAAAAAAAGAAAAAAGAACAATGATACCGTATTGGGGGGGAAACACTGGAAAAATGATCATCCATGCAAGAGAATTAATGGATATTCACAAGGGCTTTGCTAATAACATGGGTTAATTACCGCTGCAACACACTAGGCTCAGTAAATAAAGCAGCAGTGCCATAAACACATGAAGATGAGAAACCCATCTCTATAAGAACCAGCCAACATCATCACCCTTGCCTCTGACCAGGAAATGGGAAGCTGTTTTCCAGCCCTTTCTGTAAAAGGAGGATTTCTAAACTTACCACCCAATCTGTACAGGGTAATACATAAATACACTGACACAAAGGGCTAGTGAAGCATGGGGGTGCCCAGCACTTACTCACCACTCCCATCCAACATTGATTCCATTAACTCAGAACACTTGTTTTGCTTACTCCAAGGAGAAAAATCATATGTTACATAATGCACACTGTCTGGCTATTTTGACTATATATAGTTTGGGATATGTACAGTAGTTATTTAATTTTTAGAGAAATAGAATTAATCTGTTCACTTTAGTGATGTGATGGGCAAGGTTACGAGACTCTACAGCTTAGGAACACTCACCCCTAAGTGCAGCTGGTTGTCACTTCCAGCAATTCACAAAGAAATCATCTGAAAACCCCTACCTTTAAGGCTGCAGGTGTTTTCAACAGATTTACAGAGAAGAAACAGGAAGGAAAAGTAATATGAGCTCCAAGTCTGGAGTTTAAGGATTCCTTCTTAGAAAAATAAACTTAAAGACTCTGTTCATAGTTCTCAAAGAAAATCACATCTAAAGTGACATAGGCAAGCTCCCATCTTTTTAAAAAAATTGCATCCACTCTGGTTTAGGCTTTTTGTCGTTGTTGTCATTGCATACATTTTTCCTTCCTGCCTATTTTTATCCCATGTATTTTGACATGATAGTATTACTTTTGGATAGTTGTATTTCAATTTACTTTTAGCTTTTAGCAGGGAGAGATGAGGCAGAGAAAAGAAGCAAAACCCTGAAAAAGAAAGAGCAAACCTTACAAAATAAAACTTGCATAGCTCCAAACAGGAATCTTAAAACACAAATCTGTTTAATTTTGGATGTCTGGCTTTCCATGATCAGGCTGAAATTTACTGAACCGTTCCCTCCTCGCCTTGCCTGTTTTGGAGTGTTTCAATTGCCTTTCCTTCTTCCAGCAGCTGTGACAACTGTTAAAACAGTCCGTAAAATTAAGTCCGCTCTATAATCCTGTAGTCAATGTTACATTTTCATCAGAGGTTGAAAGGGAAGCATGTGACGAGCACACTCATTTAGAATGATTAGACTGACACATACGTCAAAATGAGCAGATATACTATTTTCATCTATTTATGCTATCAGTTATTACTGCTATTAAATGTGAAACAAGCTTTCAAGTATTATTCTCTTTAATGTGCTAGCACATTTCCTAAAATAAAAAATACATAGTTATAGGTTAACATTTTAGGCTCTCCTAATGGTGGTCAATAAATGGCACGAATCTTTTTAACAGCTTCCAAAGCAGAAATTGTCCAATATTCTCCTCTGAAACTGCATAACTCTGGTTTCATTTCAATGTATACTCACACGTGATGGGGTTTAACCCAGCACATTTACTATGAATATTAATAGCATGTATAAATTCTGTGGTTTATTAATTGAGACAGAGAGGCAGATGCGTTACTAAGCATGAGATCTTTCTGTCTGTCCGGTGAACCACGTAACCATCAGAACTGCATCCAAACAATAAATCTGTATTTTTTAAAGATGACTTTTAATTGAGCCAAAAAGAAAGCTAGTTTGAATCTTGCGCCAAAGCCAAAAGGACATGTGTCCTGATTTCATTTAAATGCGTCTGCTTTAAGAGGCTTATCTAAACTAATTATTCAAATTAGCTCTAAGAAGTTAAATTCAAGGAAACTACAAAGAAGCCTGGGGGTGGGGGTGGGGGGGTTAAAGTTTGTTTAGTTTATTTATTTATGAGAGAAAGTTTCGAATTGGGTGAGCTTGGATAATGCATTCTTCCTGACATGAAGACATATGAAATTCTCCAGTGGGACAGCCTCCGGCGCGCGCTCACCTTCAAACTTCACTTGAGTGGGCAGTCCTACCTTTGTTTATTTTTCATTTTTATTTCCAAACAATTTAAGGTTGTTTCTTCCTTGGAGTGTTTTCTACTGACGCAAGCACTGCCTTCCAACCTTTCAGTTCTTCCTAAATCCATCCCTCGGCTAATATCCCTTGCGTGAGTGTGTATGTGTGCAAGCATGCACACATACACGCGCACACACACTCACACTCACACGCACGAGGAGCCACTGAGACTGCAAGTCACTTTTCATCTCTTGCTTAGTTACAAACCAAGGCAATATGCAGTCACTAAGGACCGCTAGTGGACATCTACCTATAATGCACGACCTTCTCCTCTGGAGAGTTTTATATTTTCTTCACTGTCTATAGAGAGAAACGTTTGCCAAGAGCACTCTTTTCAGAATTATAACAGTTGGTATTACTGTAATGGGAAAGCAAAGCCATACAACTGACTCAACAGAAAGAGGAACCAGTGACAGCTCCCGTGATAAACTAATATTTCAACAGTGGGTTGAAATTAAGTTTATGACCCACTCATTTACACAAGAATGCCTAATTTACTCCTTTTACCCCCTACTCATATGTCCCCCACCTTGAGCGATCCAAATATGTATATTTCCATGTGCATAAAGATATTCATAAGTACCAATTAAACTGCATCTAAGGACAAAAGTACTTTTCTGCATTTTCTGGACACGATACATGAAACAAATCCACAGTCTCAGCATTGTCTATTCAAGGGGAAATTTAGAAAGTCACTACTGTTTCTTCTTTAGTGTTTTTTTTCCTCCCCTTAAATATTTATAATGTGTGAAAATCTCATGTTACTTAATGGACTGATTTGTCAGTTAAGTGCTGACTTAATGCTAACCATGCAAATAACATTATTCTAGCCCCCAGATGGCACAGGGCTAGTTTTTAAATTGTTCTCTGAAGGAGAATTAGTAAATGTGCAATTCTGCCTCTAACTCTGCGCGGTAAGAAATGACAGGGAGCTGAAAATATCTGTCAAACTGCAAATACATAAGAGGCACTCAATAGTATAAATCAGTTTGAATCCTGTATTTTAAAACATTTTTCCTTGGGAAAATGGGTCCTAGTAAAAGATGCATTTTAACAGTTCACTAAGCATTTGTGCCAAGTGCCTATTCTTAGCACCTGAATAAGAAGTGACTGTCACCCAGCTGTTTTACTGACAGTCACTGAGCTTTGCCTCAAAGGTAACATTGTAGTCAGAGAACAATTCTCGACTTACTGAATTAGGAGATCACCCTCAACACAAAAGGCACAAGACAGACACAAACAAGCGCTCGTGCGCACGACATACCCAGGGCATTACCTGAATCCGTGCGCCAAGATCCATTCCGTTCACCCCACACTCTCACCCCCAGGACGAGTTTTAAAAAGGAAAGAAAAAGGTACCTACTCTTCCTCGTAGTGCAGGGAAAAAGATTCAGGAAGGCAAAGTTCTACCGAATCCATGTGCGACCGGCAACCATTATTTGCGCACCCCCGCTATAAATCAAAGTTTCCTTGACAGAGCAGAGCGCAATTAACACAAATGTTCTCCTGGTGACAAGCCTATAGGCACAGCCAGTTGGGACCAGAGCTCTCACACTCTCCTAATCAAGGACTTAAAGCCCCGATTGGAGCTTATTAATATGAAGTAGAGCTTAACATATGCAGTCCCACCGGCCCAGGCGCGCAGCCGATTGGGGGGTCTCCGCCCAATCAGGACGGAGGCGACTGGAGGCTGCGAGGAGCCGCGGAGCCGGGCAGGTACTGAGGGTGCAGAGACGCGAAGGGGCTGGGAACGGAGCGGGAGAGAAAAAGAGAGCGAGGACCAGAGACCGAAACGCTGCCCGTAGATACTGGGCTCTGCCTTTTCTTTCTTTCTTTTTCTTTTCTTTTTTTTCTTATATTTTTTTCTCCCTCCCTCCCCCCCCCCCCACCCCGCTCCGGGAAGCGAGAAAAGAAACCTAACTAATTTAACCCTCTAGGCACTAGAGGGATGTGTGTTGGGGTTCTCACCTAAGATCTCTTTTGCCTCGCACAGAAGAACTCACGCAGACTCTCAGTTAATTTGGGAAAGGATTCTGCGGAAGGTAGAGAATGAAGTTTGTCCTGCCGTAGTCTTGTGTTTTATTCCACGGGAGGGGGGCTCCTTCTTATTTAGTGCTGTACTTTCTCATGGATCCGTCATCATGTCGTTGCCTGTTTCCCTAATCTCTACTGGGCATTAAAAAAAAAAAAAAAAAATCCAAGACATGCTTTCTAAATTGTTCGGGCATGTGAAGTGGGATCGTCATCTTTGAGGTGGAATGCAGTTTTACACAACTACAGAAGAGGAAAGCGTGCCTCAAGGCAATTTGCGAGAATGGCTATGTAAATTCTATGTGTAAACATTTCTTTACCTGCTTCTATCTCTCTACCTATAGATATACAATGCATAGCTTTTCAAAACAAAGGTAAACAACTGCAGAACAAATTGGCTGCTCCAGTTTCAGGGGTGGGACACTGAGGGCCGTAGGGTAAGTAGTACATTGAAACCATCTCAATGCATTTTGACAAAATAAAGACTGCTTTTTTTTTTTTTTTTTTGTGGGGAGAACATTACTAAGTGGTGCACTAAAAGTGTTCTTAATCATATACTTATTTCAAGGTAAGCTTCCAAACTGGGAGACATATACAAGTATATATGATTTTTACCCAAAACGTCAGCTTTCAAATAAAATGCAGTTTATATAATTATAACATATAACACACGCTGTTACGTATAACACACGCTGAATGCTTTAAAAAATCAACCCAGAAACATTTTGTAAATCATCACACAGTCTGGTCATTATAAGGACTAGTTTCAAACAGAAGTGCTTTTTAAAGAAAAGAGAATATAAGAGAAGGGTCTTTTTTCTCCAACAGTGTATAAGCCTGTTTTTAGTTTCCATATAACAAAGAATTTTCTTAAGTCCTATTTTTAAATACAGGATTTTTTATACTAGCAAATGTACAATGGAATAGCTACCAGCTATTTATAGCAAAGAGATAACTGCTACCTTATGACCCGAAATTTTGATATAATTCAGCTCTACTGCATATTAGTCCTACATGATATAAATAGTATAATCTTTGAGATCAAAATAAATTAGTTGAGATATCCAATCTGTGTTAAATTGACTAGATCAGAACTCAACTCAGTCTTTCAGCCTCTCAAATGTTCTAGGCCTTTAAAAAACAAAACACTAAACTAGAACAGCCACATTAACATTCAGAATATAAAAATGACAGATATGATTTGGTCCCCCCAACAGAAGAAAGCAATTTCCCTGCCATGTATTTAGCCATATCTAAGATATGGGCCTGATGCCTTTTATTTGTGGTCTAAATGCATACAAGTTTCTAGTGGAGAACTCACATAGCAAAAACTGTGCCTAAGAATACTGTACAAAAGCAGGTAGTAAAAGCTTAATTACCAGTAGCATTATGCTGTCTATATTGTTAAATGTGAACTCAGCAATTAAGATGTAAATTTGGTTGTGAGCAGTGAATTAAAAGAGCTTTGAGATGTAGAAAATCCAAGCATTCTGCAGACACCTCGGAAGGAAAAAAGAGATTTGTCTATTCAATTGAAAATGAGACATGTAATCATTCTATAATTTAAAAAAAATAAATAAAAAGGCATTTGAAAAAGAAGCATGATTTTTCTAAAATACAATAAAAGAAGTAGGGAAATATTGCTTCACAAAGACAGAAAAACATCTTTGGTTCAAAGATTCCTACCTTGATTTGTGAATAAACTAAAATTCTCAGGGTAATTAATAAATCCATATACAGCAAATAAAAGTTTCATTCTTATTTTGTCCAGGGACATTAAAAAAAATAAAAATTATTGAATGTACTCAATGGATCTTAATGTACTCAGCACATTCAGATCTTGTACCTGTGCAGAATACTGTACTCTATTCAGTTTCTTTCCATTATCATCCTGTGACAGAACCTGCTTATTACTCCTTTGAAATGGCCTTTTAAAGACAAGATTTGTAGTCAGTTATTTACTGATGGACGTTAAGTCACCACGTTTCATGAGAGTTATCTTTTATTTCCTAGAATTTTCTTATTTCTCATAGGGTACTTATTTGACCCATTATGAACCATTTGACTGTGTTGGTATCTACTTTTAAACATATTTAGACTCATATTCATGTGTAAGTCTTTTTTCTGTGCTCACAGAGATCCATGTACAAACATACACGGTGTGATCCCCACAGATCTTTCGCTAACCGTATTTCATCTATGCAAGGTGCAGTGTCCACTGAACTAGCTGCTTTCTGAATGACCAAAAGTGCACTAGGTTTGTAGAGCTGGTTTATTTTCCCTCGGGATCAATGTGTCACCTCTACAAGTCAAGGACCTAAGATTACACCTACTGTCTTGAATCCAGTTTAACCAATTTAAACTAATATCTACTGCACTAAACTTGTGAGACAGCTTCCAGAATATTTTATAAACACACAGCATAGTCATCTCAAGAATCTTCCCTAGTCACAGAGCTTTTTTCACCTTGAAGGAGGAAAGAGTGGATAATCACAGGAAATAAACACACCATGTGCAATATTGAGCATAAGGCTTTAAGAATCTCAACTACAAAGGATTTGGGGGGGAAAAAAAAAAGCGAAACAAGTGAACAGATAAACAGCCTAGAATAAACACTTTTGCCCACCAGTCTATACACTTCACAATCTTACCACAAGGAGTCTACCCAAAGCAGGACAAATGGAACCAAACAAAAGGATCCCTATGAGTGTTTCACAAAGAATATTAACAAATTAGTTAATATCAGCCTATTAGGCATCAGGCCCAGGGTCCACACGCATAGTTTCAATCTCTTCTCCTTTAAACAATGCAGCTTAATACCCAAACAACTTCATTCTCAGGCCCCAATGAAAGCACAGACACCAAGAAGAAAATATCCTTCATTTCCATTTGAAAGAATGAAATGGCAACAAACAAAACTCAAGTGGAAACAAAAGGTAAATTCCTGTTGTCTATACCAGACATTTTACTGTATTTGAGTCCGGAACCATTTCCTAAAACATTCTAACAGTGAATTCTTATGCTGCTAGAAGGGAATGAGAATGCTTAGTCCTGCTATCACTGCATGCTAATAGCTATTTTTAGTCCCCATCTTCCTTTTCTGAAAATTAACAAGACTCATCTGTATGAAAATGTTTATAGCTGCCACACTATTTCTGCAGCAAATCTTGATTTTATATTGCACATTTGCCATTTGTTAAATATTGCAAACTAAACAAGGCATCACAAATCTAGATTTTCAAATTGCCTTGTAATCTACTTTTGCGTATCTTTTCAAGACCATAAAACCTTTGAAAAGCTATTTAACTTTTGGAACCATCTTCCCTGCTGCCTGTGATATATTGTGTATAGTATAATACTACAAAAAGCAAACCTAGACTTTTACAAACTACTATCTTTAACTCCAAAAGAAAACCCACAAGGAACATCCCTGGAAAAAGAACACTGAAGGACAAGCAGAGGCCTGGACCCCAGGTTCCCCTCTGCCCCCTCATGAGCTGTGTGCCTCTGTGTCACTAGTTTCCTCATCTGTGCTTTGGGATTTTTCTTTTTATGCTATAAACCTGCTTAAGAAGACACCTTCCCACTGGGAACATAAAGACATCTTTCGAAGTCAGTATGACTACTTTATATCACCACCAAACCTCTATCAATTCATCAAACCTCATTTTCTGTTGCCTTTCATTTCTAGGGCACAGGCTTTGATATTTAAATTATTGTCTCGATTGGCAAGAAGCAATCATTTCTACAGAAAGTGATCGCTTCCACAGAAACACTAATAAAAACCTTTCCTTTTGACAAATCTCTTGCCCTATAAATCCATCCCATTCCCAAATTACTGAGTCTATGTAAAAAAAGCCCATTCTCTGGGGAGCGATTACCTCACCTCCATAATACACCAAACTCTTTTCCCAGTGTGTTTGTGAAAGTGAGGTGGGGCGGGGGGGGGGGGGGGGGGGGGGGGGAAGAAGAATCAAAGGAAGACAGAGAAGCTAATAGAGGCAATTCGGTTTCTGTTTAATTAATTCAGGATTACTTCATTTTCATTTTGTCAAGCTAATCATATACATGGTAAAATGTCAGTAAAAATTAAAGTATAAACTACAGTAGCTCCAACGGGAAAACTGACTCTAGTTATGTTGTATTTCCAACGTATTTACCCTGATAAAATACCAACTGCATTTTTTCGTATCCTACAAGCTTTCTATAATCTGCGTGGCATGTATATCCAGAGCAATAGTTAACATTTTGAGATTACACGTTAATAAATGAGTTGCAGTTCTATTCTTTCCTGAATGTTAAGCACCATGAGCTAAATGCAGAAAACATTCAAGGTCAATGTCCCATTTTAGACCTTTTCAGGCAGCTGTAATATTATGATAATCAAGCTTAAAATATTCCTATAGAAAGAGTAAATTAGCCTTTTCACTTGAAAGATGATTATGATAAACAATAAACCTAAGAGAGGACGAAATCCCTATTTTTAAAAGCCATAAATTGTTGACTCAATCATGTGTGTGATCGTGTTGTCCAAAATAAAGGGTAGCTTAACTCTGAGAGGAAGGCAGGGGGAGGGATGGAGAGAGAACAGGAGCAGAAGTGGAACAAATATGACAGATTTCAGAGTAAGCAATACTTGCTTTGATGCTAGTAAAGCGATCAAATTATCCATCTTAATCACTCCATTCAATGCATATTTGAAGCTAAAAAATGGATCTATCCATGACACATCAAAAAAGCACAAAAGTATTTTTTTCCTGATGTATTTGAACAACAACACTGTTTGAAACTTCTCTTTTCATTATTTGCTTCCATGAAACTTTTTGTCCATATTTTCCAAGGACCAGCAATTTTTTTTTTAAAAAGTGAGATATTCAGCATCTGGTGTCCATATAAAGAGGCTTAAAGAGGTGATTATGCTTTTTTTTGGATCTTAGAACTCTCTGACACACTTCTGAGGTTCTTTTTCATAAATGAATACATTTGATAAAAATCTGCTTCCCCCAGCAAATGCGAATGAATTAGGGGTGTGTGTGTTTGTCATGCCTGGCAGAAGTCAGGTGACTGGAAAGCCTCTGGCCAGGTGGTAATGACCTACTCTGGAGTCATGCCTTGGCTTCAGATTCCAACTATGAGGGATAAGGCTTTGGACTTAAGAGTCACATCACCCACCTAAGTCTCAGTTTCTTCAGCTATTGAATGGGAGGAACAATAACAGCACCTTGTAAAATCATTATGGGGATTAAATGAGTTAAACCAATTTAGCACAGTATCCAGTCCTAGTTGGGGGGACCAAATGACTCAGTGGGCCAAGGACATTCTGGCTTGGGCCAGTTTTCCTAGCTTAAAAATTTACAGTACTCACTCCCTACACTTTCAAAAGTGCAGGGAACTCTGCTCAATATTCTGTAACAACCTAAATGGGAAAAGAATTTGAAAAAGAATAGACACATGTATATGTATAACTGAATCACTTTGCTGTATACCTGAAACTAACACAACATTGTTATTCAACTATACTCCAATAAAAAATAAAAATTTATAAAGAAATACCCAGCACCCAGCCAATAAATAAATCAATAAATAAACTTCTATCAAAAAAGAAGTGGCTCAGTTTAGAGTATACATTTTACTGTCATCCTACACACAGTAAGCCCTCCATAAATGTTAACCATATTATTTTTAAATCTCACTAAATGCAAAAAGAGATAGAAGAGACTGACATTGACAATTCATTTGGCCTTCATCTTTGACTAGTTCAAAGTACTTCATAGAGAAAAGAAAATGAAGTGCAAATATTCCTCCAGTGACACTATCAATAACTTTTGCCATAAAATGATATGAACTGCTTGCTATAATACTGCCACATATATATTGTTTCGATGTAATAAGTGGGAAAAATTAAGGTTGCTCCTTAAAGCTACCATCACGTTTTGGTCCTGAATATGAGGAAGACAGACTTGAAAAGTTAAGTCATTCTGCCGACTCGCCAAAGCATTCAGTTGTACATTGTTTACCAGCAAGAAGGGGAGAGAGAAATTGCTCCTACTCCTTTTCTCTTCCTTTAAGACCCTTCTTCCACAACCCTTCTCTCTAGCGGGTCCATCAATAACAGCTGTTGATTTTATTACTATCCCTGGTACAAGCTCATTCACCCAGGAGTTCCTTTGATCAGATACCCCAAGGACTCAATTTCTTCACAAGGCTTTGCTCTTGTTACATTGAATGGCCACTAATCTACAGCGGAACAGAAGGTCTGGGACACAGGGAATTATAGGCAGGGGGGTGGGGAGACCATAGGGATTTCAAGTTTAACCTGGTTACCTTACAGGTGAGGAAAATAAGGCTCAGAGTGGTTAAGAGCCTTAACCCAGGTTACATACCCAGGTAGTAGAAAAGCGCCTATTAGAAAAGATTACATTTTCTCCCCTTTCCAGTGCTAACATAGTAACAAGCTACTAAGGTAACTCTCACAATTGTTGACTATATACCAGTGCATAGAACTCTGGCTGAGAGCAGAGCCCTCTAAGGACAAAGGTCCCAAGTAAGAGCCAAGGGACATCTGATCCCAAGAGACAAATACCCAAGTGTATGTCCAAATTGTCCTCTACTTTCTCCAAAAGCTTAGAAAGATAAAAAAGAGTCACATATTAAAAAAAGAAGTGGGGATGAAATAGTAGAGAGAAATTCTCTTTCTTCTCCCCAGGTAATTAGGTGTCCTTTTAGAGAAAATTTGACTATCATTTCTTTTAGGGATTCAGTTTTTATTAAACGGCCACTCCTTTTCCCACTCTAACCCCTACCTAACTCTCATTAGTGGAACTGTACCAGCTTTGGTGGTGTCCCCAGGGCCAGTAATGGAACTCGGTAAACATTCCTGTCAATGTTATAGGAACACAATGAATATGTTTTGGATGAGCGAATGAATGAATAAACTGATGACAAATGTTATTAGTCAGTTTATTATTATTCAGTTTAAAAGAGGCTGCCAAATGGAAAGATTAGTGGGCAAAAATGCATGCTGAGGAATGCTTTTCTGTATTTCTTGTGTGTCTTAATTCAGTTGGATTATTAGAGTAACGTAGGGAAATTTAAAGAGATAAAGTGATTTTAAAACAGTAAATGGAGAAGAGGAAGGTAGAAAAAGACAAAAGGGAAGAAGGGATGAGAGGTCACAGCCTGCTCTACCAACGTATTCTAGCGTTTCTTCACCACTTATTCTTCGAAGAGTTAAGAAGGGGCAACTTGGAATGATCACTTTCTTTCTCATCTTTCTATTTTTCTGTTTTCCAAATATTCATATCGACTAAGTACTGGACAGCGAAAAACAATATTTATTATCAAAACAAAAGCAAGCAAACAAACAAAGCTGCCATATTAGTACCTGAAACTGTGACCCTTACCAGGGTAACATGAAAACATTTTCTTATTTAACCTGACAGAAATGCATTTAGAAATCATGATATCCCAGATAGGTCCTGAAAACAAATACTTCTTTTATAAAAGCATTCAAAACTGGCCCTTGTATGCAAGATACAATTTTCGATATTAAGGATTCTAGGGTTTCCTTGGTTGGTTAAATGTGGACAAGGATCCCATGAAGGGCCACATATCTTCTATTTCTATGTGGTCTTAGGCCGGAGCAGCGCAGAACACTGAATACTTTCAGCAAGGATTTCTCTTCTTACGGGAGAGGAAGAAGGGAATTAATTCATCAGCAGAAAAAGGCAAAGGTCTTCCCTCTAGGCCACTTTCTACCTCTCTTTGCTGCCCGTAATTCTTTATCCAAGTCCTGTGTGTTCTGTTTGGTGGTTTCATTCCAAGAGGAAGACATAGATGAGAACATACAACTTTGCATCCTATCAGGGAGAGCCAAAAAGAATCTTCTAGAAAACCACACTCTCGATGCAAAAGAGAGTGAGACAAAGAATTCCTTTCTCATCTGCTAGTAGATGATAATAACAGGAATGGTGACAGGGAGGGGGACATGAGGACAATACTCACATTAAAACCCCGGGGGCTCTTATCTCGCCTGTAGTTTGTCCCTAAGTGCACAGCTATTTGTATCACAAGCTTTATCCAATCAAACCTTGTGTTACAGAAAAGCAAGTAACATAATTAAAGACACCATTTTTTTCTGGCGTTCAGTTACCACTTGAATTAGAAAACTAAATAAATCAAAGACGATTTTCATTAGTGAGAAAAGAAACAGATTAATTCGCCCTTCGATAAATTGGAACACCAAATAAAGAAGTAACATTTAACAAAGGAAGAAGGTTTTTCAATCTTCACAGCTTTAAAATACAGCCAGGTAGAAAAGTTTAGCTGTTTAGAAAATTTTCTAATATAATAGGTAGAATAGCTAATATTTTTGCTATAATTTAACATTAACAAAAGCTGTTTCACACAAGCATCTTTTGTTCCTCACAGCAACCCTGTGAAGCAGGGAGAAACTCTATTATTATTATTATCCCCATTTTATAGATGACAAAACTGAGGTCTGAAGAATTTATTTGATTGCCCAAAGACATTTGGTTGTTAGGCTGCAAAGTCAGGACCTGAATTTCTTGTTTTTTAACTTCTACATCTCTTGTGCTCCTAATCTCTGTTTCCCATAAATCTTGATGCATCCTCTTAAAAAAGACACGCAGAAAGTATGGAAAAGCATTCGCTAGTATGCATTTTTGTCCACCAACAAATAGTTTTGTTTTAGGAAAGTGGAATAAACCTGCTTCTACCAATTAGACACCTTATTCTTCCTTTCTCACTGAGGAAACACACCTTTTGGATGCCTGACCTGTACTGCCCTGTGTAAGTTTCCTGGGATAAACACATATAATGCTGGTGAGAAATTAAAGTACAAAAAGGAAAACTGAAGTGTCATTTTCCCTTCTCTGTCAACTGGTTTCACTGAGAAAGCTTTGGTCTACCTCCTCATTGATTAATTTCTCTACCCCAAGTTTCACAGTAACGCAACCATAGTCTAATTCTAGAATATCTAAGCCAGGGAACAGAGACCTAAGAAGGAGCAAAACGATTCTTCATTTAAAAAGAAGCAACAACAATTTGTAAAGATTTAAATGAAGTTTAAAAATCACCTTACTTGCCTGGAATGTTTCCAAGATTTCCTCATTAGTAAAAAAGAACTGTGATCAACCTATATAACGTAATAGCTTTATAAACATCAGCGTTCTTTTCTGAATTATTCTATTTCATCTCTCAAATCTTTCCAGAATGCTGTAGAAGGGGACCGCATTGCATACTGCCAGGTGCTCCTGGGCCTGCGTACATTATTGCTAAGAAGATCTTGGAAGGAAACATGGCCACATTTTGTTTTCTCTATTAGCAAAGATGATGAAATGAGACAATCTTAGCTTTAATGGGCTCTTTCTGTGGTTAGAGCTTTCCAGTTCCGCCCCACCATTGGCCTCATTTCCATCCATTGAGCAGTTAGTCCTATTCAATTATTCAATCCCAATCAATATTTTGAGATGTACAGAATGTAAATATAAACATTCTGTTTATTTTCCACCAGACTTAATTCCTGTACTCTTACTGGGGGAGAAAGTTACATATTTATAAATAAACTCTCTAGTATTGCGAAGAAAGTGTTCCTTTCCTTTAATTCTGGTTCTCATTTGGTCAGCTACGGTGTTTAGCAAAACAATCCACAGGGTAGACAGAACACCCTTCCAGTCCTTTGAGGCTACCTGATATGCCTCGTCCTCTCTAAGCCTCCTTCAGGGGTCCCCAGGCAGAATCAATGGCTCTCTTCTCTGTGTCCCACAGTGCTTTGCACTAACGGGTCTAACTAGCTTGTATCAAGGTAGGTTGTCCTATGTCTCTATGCTTTCCATTTAGTAATCTTCTTGATGGCCTTTAATCATCTGGGCTCTGTCTAGTACTGTAATCCGGACATTTAAGGTCTCAATAAATATTTTCCCAAGAGACAGCTGATTTGGGCAAAAATTGTCACATTCATGCTGATTTTTTTTTTTTGTAAATGAGTTTCAATGTTTCTCTAAAGAAATCCTGCCACTATTTTAATGGGGCTAATATATTTATTCTTCCACAATGAACTACTCATTAAATGAAACTGTATTTTGACTTATGAGGGAAGGAGTATTGTTATTGCTGAATTCTATCCCCCTCACTCCACCCAGTAGATAAAAAGAAAAGGTTGACGGTATTTTTTAGTATTCACTTTTTACTTAAGAAAGGATTGCACAGTGATGGCAAAACCCTGCCTTCTCCTCACCTTTGTCATCCACGAGAAAGCTTCTAGAACAACTGTTTACAAGTTTTGAATCCTTAAAAGCATATTGATAAATAAATCTACAACCTTAGGTGACACTGAGTGGTCTCAGTTAAATGAATTATTTACCTAAGAGCTTGATTCTCTGCGTCACTGTACTCATCTCTTCTTGAGAAAGGCAACAGGAAGAAAAATTCCCAAGGGGCAGTTCCTGGTGTATTAATGAGTCACCTTTCTAGACTGTATAATCCATCCAAAATCTGATGCTTCTAAAGCGCTGAAGAGAATTTTAACACCAATATTTATCCCCTCAAGTTAAAGTCAAGTTGAATTTTAGGGGAGGAGTAAGAAGAAAATCTCTGAAGTTCCCCCATCTTGCCCAGAGATGTGAGATGTTGTGGAAAGAACGCTTGAGGAGCAAGCGTTCTTCTCCATCATCGGTGACCTTGGGGTTGGCCTTTCATCTCATTGGGCTTCCGTGAATAACGGGATTGGACTAGTGCAGTGGTTCCCAAAGTGTGGATCCCAGACCAGCAGAATCTGCATCAACTGCAAGCTGGCTAGAAATGCAAATTCTCAGGCCCCGCCCTGGACCTACTGAATTGGAGATCTGGTGGGGGGGGATTGGACCTGAGAAATCCGTGTTGTAACAAACCCTCAAAGTGATTCTGGTACCTAAACGTGAGGACCACTGGGCTAGAGGATCACTATTGGATGCACTGAGCCTAATGAATAAAGTCACACAAAACAAAAGTCAAAGTAAGCAAATAAATACACTGCTGCTGACTACTAAGGCTAATTCCCAGACATGACCGTGGCTCTTGAGCTTTTAGAATACTCTTAATTCGATTCTTTTTTCAGTTAGTATAGGTAAACTTTTTTTACTCAGCAGTTTACGCTGCAAGATCTGCAGTAAAAACCTTAAAATTGTGAGAGAACAATATGGTGACTCAGAGAGCTACAGACAGTGGTTCATTCCTTGCTTTGGGTCTGGCTTCTGCCATTCTTTAGCTGGAGGACTGGTGGGCTGCTGGATTAAATGCTTCTCTGCCTCAGTTTCCTCAGTTTTAAAATGGTGATGACTCTGACCTCATATTGGTGTTCAGAAGATTCAGTGGAAGGGTCTATATATATCAGTGGTTTGAAAACTCTTGATTCCCCAGGCTACACTTCAGCCAACCAATTTATAACCTCTGGCATCAGGAGTTTTTAAATCTCCTGGTGAATTCAATATGCTGCCAAAGTTGAGACTTGAGAACCACTGGTAAATTGCTTAGCACAGGACCTGGAATCATTATTTTACCATTACTGAACCATATAAAGGAAGTGTAAGTGAAAGCATCCAGTTGCCTATTGGATGGCTTAGGTGCAGTCCTGGTTCTTCAGCTTATGGGCAAGCACCTGAATTATTTCGTCTTAGCGTTACCACCTGCAAGAACAATTAATAAGAGGGGAAAGAAGATAAAAAATACCTGCCCTGCTTACTTCACATGGTTATTGTAAACACAGACGAGATCATGTAAATCCAAGGCCATTGTAAACTACGCACATGTAAGAAAAGATTATTCTGACATATACCCCGTAAACACTATTTCTAACCTACAGACATCTCAGTGGCCTACGTTACATGTCAAGTCACTAAATGCAAGTGACTTCTAGACCTTCAACTGGTCCTGCCAAAGAGGAATCACCTTTTTTGTTGTTGAGGCCACGCTAATATCCCAAAGCCCAAGGGTAATCATAGAATGAGAGAATCTGGATCCACACTAAAATCACCTGGGGGGTTGACAACTACAGAAGCTTGAGTCTCACCCAAATGCCCTGAGTCAGAATCTCTGAGGCCTGCACAGTGCTATTTTGGGGAAGAGGTCCACTGGTGATTCCAAACTGCAAGCAAGATTGAGGAAGAGAGAAAAAAAGAGGTGACATTAGCAATGGGAAAGTGGCTTAGGGTACGCTGAAAAGCATTTGCGGCCCTCGAATTTTGTGTGACGTAATGCTGAGGAGCTAAATTTTCACAGATCCATCCGTTTATGAAATTTAACTAAAATGAGTGCAATACCGCCAAGCATCTAGGAAAAAACAGTGAACCATAAGTTCTGTCACTGAGGTGCTCAGTATAATTTAAAAGTCTACCTTAACACGGTGCTTTAGAGTAAAAACAGATGTGAAACGCTTAAAATATTAACGTGGGATCATAAACAATAAAATTTATTCTTCATTTTCTTCCTTAAATTCGTAGGCATCATTTGAATGGTTTCACAGCAAATGTGGATGATTTTTCTCACAGATGATAACGGTCAAATGGAATTTAATGTGGGAGAAAAAAAGTAGAATGAGTGGGGGGCAGAGCAGTAAACAGAGATACCAGATGCCAGAGCTGAGAGGAAAAAAAACAGCTCCCTTATAAGGAAAAAGTTCTAGAACTTTCAAACTCCTGGCAGATTCCTGAACATACAGCCCCATATCTCACTTCTCTCTGCTTTTCCCCAGTCCTTCTGTTTAGCAAAATCCTACTTATCCTTAATACTTAGTTCTCCCTGGGGAGGTCAGAGGAGGCTTCTTATGGGACAGAGACCCCACCATCTTTCTAGCACCTCCACTAACCAAATGTTATTGACTTTTTCCTTCTAGTTGCCTGATTTTCCCATGACTATAAGCTTCTTGAGAATAAAACTTGTGTCCCGTTCATCTTTATAAATAATCCCAGCTTCTTAGGACAAGTGCACAAAAGGTGATCTCCAAAGACGCATTAAACTGAACTAAAAAGCTGCCTGTCTGTGTGAAACATGAAGGAATTCCTAAAAAGGCAAGAATAAGATGTCATAAAATTATAGCTTTAATTTTTAAAATAATTTTTAATTATTAAATTAAAAATTTTAAAAGATTTTTTTTGATGCGGACCATTTCTAAAGTCTTTATTGAATTTTGTTACAATATTGCTTCTGTTTTATGTTTTTTTGGAGTTTTGGCCATGAGGCATGTGGGATCTTAGCTCCCCGACCAGGGATTGAACCCGCACCCCCTGCATTAGAAGGCGAAGTCTTAACCACTGGACCGCCAGGGAAGTCCCTAAGTTAAATTTTTAATAATTTATTTAGCAAAGAAGCTTCCTGTATATAAACTGCCTTCGGTGATCTTTCGGACTTTCTACTTGAGGTTGAGCAGCAGAGCTGCCCAGGGCCCTTGCCCAGTGGACTTAAATGGTAGGTGCTTTGAGATGCTAATTCTTGATTCTCCAGGGACTGGCATATGTGATCTATACAGGTGGTTCTCAAAGTGAAGCATCCCTGTTACTTGGAAACTGATCATGTCCATTTCAGACCCCCAACTGGAGAAACCCTGAAGGCGGGGCCCAGGAATCTGTCTTATCAAATCTTCCAGGCGATTTTAATGCATGTTCAAGTTTGAGACCCCCTGGTCCAAACGAAAGGATTTAGAAGAGAAATGAAAAAGCAACCTCTTTTCAAAGTCAGTTTCTATCTGGGCCATGGAGTCCCAAACTCAGATGAGCAAGTGTTTCAGAACAGATGAAGACACAGCTACACTTAAAGTTCCCACTTCTGGCCCCTTAGGAGAATGCAAATAACAAACCTGTCTCTTTTCGGCACTCTATCCAGCCAGCTGCCCTCATCCTTCACTATTTTTCCCTGTAGATTGTCTTGTAAATGTGGCCACATCTTAAGTCTTCACTGACTGCTGACCTCGGGAATGTTAGCCCCTTCCCGGCTGAAGAACACCCTTTGGATCACTGACTTGCTATATTATTATTCTATGTTTAATAGGCCTGACCTGTGCAATATTTTTTATCTGGCTATAGTCCTATCTCTAAATTCTCTATTTTGAATGAATACTGATTTTGTGACATGAAGTCTGCTATATAATGAAATGCAAACAATGAAAAGACTAAATCAGTTTACAAAAAATCTATTTGTCAAACAGTGTGGCAATGTTCCCAATTTAGCCCGGGCCGTTCATGCAGCTCTTGATAAGGGAGTTAAAAACGTAGCTGTTCGCCAAATGAAAATAAAAGCATCTGCACCACAGATATATTTTCCTTTCAAAAGTCTTTGTTGTAACTTGTAGCTAATTAAATGCCCTCACATGAGATGTACACACACAGCAAAATCAGAGAATTTTCTTAACAAGGGAGCTTGGGTTAAGAAAGAGAGCAACGCTAGCTTGCTACATACATCCTTATATTACATTTACATTTCTATACAGCTTCATCAGCCTGACAGAAAAAAACAGAAGGGGAGAGCTTTTTTGTTCAATTTTGGACTAGAGAGATTTCTAAGCCCTGCAAAGGAACGTGCTTAACATTTAAAAAAAAAAAAAAAAAGAAGAAGAAGAAAGAAATAGTAACCCTGCCTTAGATTTTTGTAGAAAAATAATGCTTTCCACACACCTTTCTATATACTCAGCTGAGTAACTAAAAAATGACTGAGAACTTAAAGGGTTCAAATTTTTATTTGTAACTATCTTCTTCATTCCTAGAGCTTATTTGCAGGCAGAGGTGTTCCGTATTAAACTTGACATTTATTGGAGTGGTTTTGAACTTACCATGTCACACTTATCAATATGGGATTTAATATAGATTGACATTCTTTAGTTTTTCCACCTTCTGAATGTAACTATTTCATTGGTCAGAATTTAAAGTGTTAATTTTCAGTTGAAAAATATTTGAATCGTATAAAAAATGGATTCTCCAATATAACTGGCACTGAGTTATCACAGTTTCTAGCCTGTGCCTTCTCTCACAATCCTGTCCCCCTATGGGACGGCTTTCCCACATAACAGAATCACATGGAACATGAAAACAGAACATCATCCACACAGACAAGCTGTTCCTAGAGAACTGAATGCTCTTTGGGGTCAGTGTAATATATAATTATTTCTTTATATCTGGTCACCATCTTATGTCACGACACACGTGGATGCCCACAGCCCTGGCCCAACACACCTACACATCTTTTTTCATCTGGAAACTCAGAAAGATCACCTCCTCCCTGGAGGCATCTCTTATTGTGCCATCCTTCTGTGTTTTCATATCTGTTTGTACATAATTGTCTCTCTCCCGTTAAACTGTGAGCTCCTTGAAGGCAGGAACCCTGTCTTAATCATCTCCAAAATGCTTGGAACACAGCTCAGGGCCTGGCAGAGAATAGATGTTCAACAGCTGTCTATGAAATAAATGAATAAACACAAGCATAACAGGGCGCCTGCCCTTTGAGCTTTGAATTGTTACTGTTACGAGAGACAGTAATTTATACAACCCTTTTAGTCATCAAAAAAATACCACGATTTTGCATATGAGTGCTTGGAATAAATTTGTACGTTTGTTAAGACCTATTGGTTCTAACCTTAAATCATCTCTGTGTTCTCAAAGCTTTCTGCCTGAATCTCCTAACTAGTGGTTTAACTGATCTCCCTCCCTCCATTTTTTTACATCTTTCTAATCCAACTCATGCTGTTCCCAAGCATTGCACCCCATGTTATCCATGGCTACAGAACAATACCAAGATTTCTGTAACCTGAAATTCAAGTCTGTTCACAATCTGACCTAAATCCTCTTTCCTAGCATATTTCTCACAATTCTGCTTCTAGAAACCTAGGGATGATAATACCGGATTAACCCGGACATACGGAATGCACTCCTATTTCCAGGAGTTGTTTTTTTTTTCTTTTTTTAAAACTTATTTATTTATTTATTTATTTATGGCTGCATTGGGTCTTCATTGCTGCACGTGGGCTTTCTCCAGTTGCAGCGAGCGAGGGCTACTCTTCGTTGCGGTGCGTGGGCTTCTCATTGCGGTGGCTTCTCTTGTTGTGGAGCACGGGCTCCAGGCACACGTGCTTCAGTAGTTGTGGCCCACGGGCTCAGTAGTTGTGGCACGTGGGCCCAGTAGTTGTAGCGCATGGGCTTAGTTGCTCCGCAGCACGTGGGATCTTCCCAGACCAGGGCACGAACCCGTGTCCCCTGCATTGGCAGGCGGATTCTTAACCACTGCACCACCAGGGAAGTCCTATTTCCAGGAGTTTTGCCCCAGCTCTTCCCACCACCCCTCTGCAATGTTCTTCATAGATGCACTACGTCTTTCCAAAGTAGGTTAGAGCCTTAGGAAAGGACATGGCCAATTCTCCTTGGGAGAGGGGAGAGAAGGTAGCAGGTTTTCTGAGCTAAGCCTTAAAAGATAGTTGGAGGAGGAAGGATTCAGGGTACGTGTCTCTTTAAAGACAGAAGAGAAGCATAGATAGAATCATAGTTCTTCAACAGACTGGAAGCTCCTTGAGGACACGAGATGCCTGGTTCATCTTAATAGCCCCAATAGTACCTATCAGAGTGCCTTGTATGCAGAAGTTGACCAACAAATATTTCTTTAATGAGCCTTTATCCATTCCTGCACTAACTCCCTCCAAACCTTAATATGATATCTTGCATATTGTAGGTACTCAATAAATATCAGTTAAATGAATGAATGACTTTGTAATCTTTCAGTTCTTTGAAAAATGCAAAAGTGGGGAAATGGACAGAGTGAATAAAACTTCAGTCGCTAGAAAAAATTCTTAAGAAATGTTAATGGTTAGGAACACAAAATATGTGTATTTTGTTTACACACCAAAAATAAACCGTATTTAAAAACTAGTTAAAATGTTGTATTCACATCGCCCTCTGGTGTTCGACTCTCCCAGAAAACAAAACAAAACAAAACCTCAAAATTATAGTTTAGGAAGATTTTTCTCTCAAAAAAAAGGGTTCTACCTTTCGTGGTAAATGCAGCACATAGCGTTGAATGAGAAGGGTAGTATCTTTCAACTTTGCTCCGGTTATGAATTCATAACTCCAGCAAGGTATGGAGCCTCCAGTATATTTACTGAATGGAGTGAATTCCTCCTTTTGCCAAAGTCACAAGCTTACCATGAGAGTCATTAGAGACCAATGGAATAAGGCTGCTAGCTGTACTACAGGGCTTTGCAGGAAAGGCGTGCTTTAAAACCCCACCAACCCCTTTCCTGGTGGCACAGTGGTTAAGAATCCGCCTGCCAATGCAGGGGACACAGGTTCGAGCCCTGGTCCGGGAAGATCCCACATGCCGCGGAGCAACTAAGCCCGTGCGCCACAACTACTGAGCCTGCGCTCTAGAGCCCGCGAGCCACAACTACTGAGCCCGCATGCCACAACTACTGAAGCCTGTGTGCCTATAGCCCGTGCTCCGCAACAAGAGAAGCCACCGCAATGAGAAGCCCGCGCACCACAACGAAGAGTAGCCCCCGCTCTCCGCAACTAGAGAAAGCCCGCGCTCAGACAAAAATTAAATAAATAAATAAAAATAAAAATAAAACCCCACCAAGACATGACTTTCCACCAGTAGCATACAATGAAAGTTTATCCCATTGGCAAATTTTGCCAAGTATGAGAAAAGTTGTTGGGCAGAGAACAAAAGTTCCAACACAGGCACAATCTATTCATCTGCTATTAGTTTTAGGAGAGAGTGCCAAGGTGGCTGAAATAAAACAAAACACCATCCTCAGAGTGACTCTTGGTATCACGAAAAGAACCCTGGAATAAATGTCTCAGAAGTATTACAACCATTTTTTTGGCTATGGCATAGAGTTCAGTAAATCCCTCATATTAAAAATATAAAGTTATTGGTCTTCAGGGTAATTTAAGTTGGAGAGCTGGTTTAAGTTTTCCCAAAAGTAAGAGGATATTTGAAAGAAGTCTTAGACCCAGAAACACAAACTAGAAGCAGATCTTAGCATGACTCCTTTTCACTGTTTGCCTAGGAAGCTGATCGCCACAAAGAGCTTTAACCATCCTTATCACCTGCACTGTCACCGCCATCATCATTACTGTGGGTACCGCCATCGTCTCGTCGTCATCATCAAAGTTGCCAAGTATCACAGGTTTATGACGTGCTAGGACCACGCTCAACAACTGACATCATTTAGCTCATCTGAAGCTCACAATAATCTTCATAATATGCCAATTTTACAGAAACTGAGGCTGCATAACTTCCTGCAACTTCTGTATGAGCTAAGTGGCAAAAACAATTCTAACCCTGCTCACGGGACTCTTAACCTGTGCTATTAACCGTTCTATTTACTACCATTAGGTACCAGCCCTGCCTTTACTTGCAATGGCTCTGAATATGGTGCCAAGTGGAGTGTGGTTCTGTTCATTTATTTGCTGCATCCCTCCTTTTATCCGAGGTGCTGATAGGAAGGCTCGAAAGGGTTAAGAGCTTGAAGGGAACAAAGCTAAAGAGATCAATCTTGGGTGGACGAGGAACCATGAGGGAGTAAGAAATGCACTGTCTGCTAGAGTCTCTTTTACTTTGTGTCTGAACAAATGGCAATACAATAAAGAATACCAAACTTCAGGGCATCCAATCAATTTACTTATTTATACTGTACTCGGCAAGCATTTATCACATTGTTGTTAGCACTGCACTAGGCACTAAACAAAACATTTTCACACCAGAGAAATGCAAGCCCACATCCCTTCCTTAGAAAGTAAACATCAACAGTACTATATTCATAGAGTAACTCCTTGGATGTTTGAATCAAATCTTTGATCTCATCTGAGTCTGGTCCTGAACACTTGGGTATGCACACACACACACACACATACCCCTCTCAACATACTCCTGGAAGCAAACAATGCCCAACAATGCCAGGAATCCATAAGTTTTAGTCGAAGACTTTCAAAATACATGCAACAATTTTTAAAAAACCGAGTTTAAGAAATGTACACACATAGGACGTACAGAGGTTATTCCTACCTCTCACAGAGCATCTTTATTCCTGGCAATGCATGCTGTGTTACCTACGAGTAGTCTCTTTTTGGCTACAAATGTGTCCCATCTTCCATCTGTTCTTCTAGCAATGCTGCTGGCCTACTGCCACTGCAGCGACATCAGCCTTCATGATGTCATCTGACTAGGTTTTCTCCGGTACCCGTTTGTTTCACTCTCCAGGTGAGATCAGGCAAGTATAGTTGTCTGTCGTTTTCTGAGCAGGTTTTCATTGGGGTTCCATATTAGCAAAAGTTTCTGCTCTATTTACCAGAGCTTGCAGCCTACTTAGCTAGGGTCAAAAAGAGACTCTAAAGTTCCTCAAGAAATCGTAGGCTGAGCCATCAGAGGACTTGGCACAGGGCCTGAAGTCTCCTTTTATAACCAGATATCGTTTAGAGGTGTGTCTATTAAAGATACACCTCCCTGAATTGTCCCATCTTTTTTTGAATTTTGCTTTCCCTTCTTTCATTTATTTAAGACATATTTATCCAGTACCTGCTCTGTTCCAGACACTGTGTGAGACCCAGGGATCTCTACTCCCCTTGAGTTGAAGGCTGGGTTCCCCTCAACTTTCCCTCTTCAAGGATATCACTGCAAATAGTCGTGCAGGCTGGGTAGCCAATTGGTTAGAAGGTTCCTAAGTTTCCAAGTCAGCTCTGTTCCTTACTAGGGGTTTGTCCTTGGGAAAGTTACTTAACCTCTGTGTAGTTTCCTTACTTATAAAGGACATTTCTATTTCAGTCTTCCCTGTAAGACAGTTACCTGTGTATTAAACTCATTCTGTAAATTATAAAGAAGTATACAAATATAAGGTGGTATTACTATTTAATACAGGGTTTGATATAGGTTTAATGTGGAGTTTATGTTAAAGAAAAATGGAAAACGTTTGTCCAGCACCTACTATGTCTCAAGCACTGTGCTGTGTGCTTCCATATATTATTTTGGTCAACTGCAAAAAAGTTCAGTGAGGTCAAAATAACAACAGCCTTCTTTTATTGTGTGATTACCTAATTTAATATGAATAGTATATATATATGAGCAGATATTATGACGATTCCATTTTACGAAGAAATGAAAAGAAGGAAATGAAGCGCAGACATTAACTTAGCCAAGAAAACCCAGCCAGTGAGTTTCAGAACCAGACTATGACCCCAGGACCTCTGTCTCCAGAGACTATAATTCTTTCTGCTACAAAGCATGCTTATCCTGGATGGGAAAAGAATGTAAGGTAGGCCCAGGCTAGGCTGAATAACAGAAAAATAATACCAAACCGATAAAATGTTAATCTTTACAGGCAAAATGTTCTAATTGGCAAAATATTAATTTCACCTATACGGTGTTTTATACCCCAAAGAGTTTTGTATCCACGTAACTGCAAATTCAAAAATATCAAAGCCAACTTTTAAAATAATTCTTTGCTTAAAGTTCTTAATTTTCATAACATTCTTTCTTGCCTGATAATAGAACAAGAATTGTATTGTTTGAAAATGTAGATAGATTAATTGTAAAGGTATCACTTGGAACATTATATAATTTATTTACATTCTGTAGCTGACAACTGGCCTATGTAAAGACGCCTGTGGTAAACTTCTGATGAAAGAATAAAAATTCCCAGAGTCCTCACCCTCTACTTTGGAGATCTTTCAGAGTTATCAAATGCTAATAAATAAACAAAAATTGGTCCCTAATTCCAAAAACTGTATACTTATCCAAAAAATGAACAACACACACACACACACACACACACACACCCCATTCTGCTTTGTTTCGTGTCATGCCTGTTTATATATAATTCTGAACATTTTCCTTCAAACAGCCTAATTTAACTTAAAATTTTTTCTTCACCATATTCAAAAGGCCTTAGATTATTAGCAATATTTATCAGTATGACTTCGCAAAGGAAACCTCATCTGAGAACCCATAAAAGGAGCTTAATGGAATTGATACATTTAATAGTCCTAACGTTTCATTTCATTCATTTCTAGCACAAACACATCACCTTAAACTTTCCAAAATCCTTGTTCACACATAATCTCATTTAGTCTTTTTCCCTATTTGTGAGATTCACAATGTTAGTTTTCTAAATTCTGCAATAAATATTCTGAGAGGTTATTTAAATTGTCTTGGAACATACCAACCTGTAAGTGGCAGAGATGAACTCCAAGGTAATGACCCCGATCCCATCAGGGTCCCCCTGTCTGCCTCCGCACCCCCTTCACGCTTCCACCCCACTCTGTGGCAAGACCATGTGATAAAAATAAAAATAACGACAATGAAGTATACCTCTTTGTCCCAGTGCTGAGTCCCCACAAGATCATCCACACAGCTCCGTTCCTTTGCAGGGCGCCTTTATATCATCACAACGATGTGATGCAAGGCTGAATCCCTTTCCCCTCCCCCCACCAACCTCACACCTACCGGCACAGTTTCTCTCTGATTTCTCCAGATATGTCTGATACAGGAATGTAGAAGAACTGGACCTTTGGGTGCAACCATTGCACTTCTTTCTAAACTAGATATTATAATTTTGTCAAACAATTTATAAATGCTTAATTAATACCAAAATATCTATGAGTGGCCTCTCTTTAATTCTGGTTCTACTATGAACAATTTGGGTGAGTTTGGGCAAATTATTCAATCTCTTTAAGCCTCCGTTTACTGACTTCACAGTGAGAAAAATGGATCAATTTAGACTAAGAGTCTAAACCCCCAAATATTATTAGTCTTTGAAAGTATATTTGGTATAATTCAAGAAACACCAGTGCTTGGGAGGCCAAAAAACATGATGAATGAGAAGAGTCCAATAAATGTTTACCTTTACTTTGTGTATAATGTTGCTTAATCCATCAACCCCATTTTGCTTCAGTTTCCTGCAACTGAACTAGAAAGGGGATTGTATAAAGATTAATTCTATGATGTCTGTAACGTGCGCTTTGAATAATAAATACTACTAAGATACAGAGTCGTTACTCTTCAAATAAGAAAAACTTAAATCTGTGCATTGGAAGAGGACTATATTGGGGTACAATTATTGATTTATAAATATGGGTTAGAAACGAAGAAGTTTTTTTGAGGCAGAGGGTAAAGCTGAAATTTATCATAAAGAATGAAGCCTCAATTCCCCTGTAAATGTACATCCTTGATCAAGGCCTGCTCAGAACAGGTTACAAGTATCACTTTTTTTAATCCACATTACCCGGATAGGAAAGAAATGGCCATACTGTGATACCAAAATGCCAAACTACTCTAATTTGACTGGGACCTTATTTTTTTTTATCCAGAATTAGCAGAATATGGAAAACAGAGAGAATAGTCAAACGTTTTCCCAACTGCAGAAGTAAACATTTTCCCAGTAATTTCAAAGAATTTAAAATGTGGCCTTGCTTCTCTTGCTCTATTTTTTTTTTTTTTTTTTTTTTTTTTTTTTTTTTACTATCAGTACCAAACCAAGAGTCTGAACATTAATAGAACTATTTATATAGGCTGTTTTCCAGCTTAATGCAGATTTTTTCAAATTTCTTCTGCACTGTGCTCTATCTAAACACACAGGATCCTCTAAGTTTTGCTCCAGTGCTTGCTTAGGGTATGCATGTTAAGTTCATGAACTTTTGGCCAA
The DNA here is from genome assembly GCF_949987535.1 of Balaenoptera acutorostrata. NCBI lineage: Eukaryota > Metazoa > Chordata > Mammalia > Artiodactyla > Balaenopteridae > Balaenoptera > Balaenoptera acutorostrata. Next base: position 163,596,608 of record NC_080064.1, read on the forward strand.
TTCACAATTTCCTCTTCCTGATGGGAAATACAAGTTGTCCCTGGATTAATAAAGTGATAGGATTTGGCCAGATGCTGTAGGATCAACCAACTTTTTCAAACTGACTTTAATCAAGTGTTGTTAACATGGGGAGGGGTGATCCCGAGCTTGGCAAGGAGAGCAAACCCACGAGTAAACAAAGTGGGGCTCGCAAACTAGAAATAATCATGAGATGTACCATGCAAGCATCGTCCGCTGGGGCGAGCCCCGCATTCCTGCAGACGAGGGCAGAACCGGACAGTGACACATCCAATTATGCCTACGCTTATGCGGTGGCAATCTTCAGCTGCCTATTTTCAAAATAGGAAGGCACCTGCTTAAATAAAATCTATCATCCAGCCCTTCTAATTCTGAACGGGTCCACAGTCCTTATTCCAATCTGTTCTGTTTCTAGCATTCTACAGAGCAGGGGGGAGCCGGCGACAGACATCCGACCACAGTCTGTTTGCAGGGGACTTGCGCAGCTAAGGTGTCTAAACATTCTTTTGCACTGTTATGCCATCACTTAAGGATCAGTGAACTGGCCTCTGTGGGGAACTGCTGTTCAGCGACTGATGCCACCCCCTGCACCGGGGCAAAGAGATGCCGCTGCCCAATGGCCTCCATTGTTTGTCGTGTCTCTCAGGTTCCCTAAGACCATACCGATGGCACCTGTTAAAGCTGCTTCTGCTAAGCTGTTCTGCATTTGTCTGGCTGGATTTGGACTTCCTGGATCTCTGGCTGAATACAAAGTGATTAGAAAGCCCAGTGTTTGGCAACAAGCACGACGGGGAGGACACTGTGTATGGGTCTAAAGGAGCAGGATGTGTTTTTCAGAACGTGGGGCGTGGAGCACCCTGCTAGAGCCCTTGCTGGGGGATCACGGTGCTCTCTGTTGCTGTCAGCTGTTTAACAGCAGCTGTTTCATGTAATTCCAAATGATCCGCCTGAATGAAGTTGTCATTCTTGCCTTAATCTTTAATTTAGTAAAACACATAGCTGAGCAACGTTAATTTGAATGTTATTTGAGCTCCCAAAAAAGTTTCCAATGCCTGTATTTTTCCATGTCGACACCAGGTAAAAATCATTACTGAGAAATAGAAATTGTGCAAAGGAGAACCCTGGATAACATCAGTATTTTTCTCTCAAAGTTAGTTAAATGCTGATGTGTAGGGAGTTTGGGATTGACATGTACACACTGCTATATTTAAAATGGATAACCAACAAGGACCTACTGTATAGCACAGGGAGCTCTGCTCAATATTAGGTGACAGCCTAAATGGGAAAGGAATTGGAAAAAGAATAGGCACATGTATATGTATAACTGAATCATTTTGCTGTACCCCTGAAACACAACATTGTTAATCAACGAAATAAAATAAAAACTCAAAAAAAAGTTGATGTGTAAATAGAGGTTTACCAAAACAAACAGACAAAAAGTATAATGAAGTTAATGGAAGAACTTTTTTTCTATTATTAACCTGTCTTCGTCCATTGCTTGATTAAAATTGCACCTTTCTTCTAAGGAGTACTTTCTATGTTAATAAACTCAAATAGCTAGGACAGAAACAACATCTAACGCAGTTCATGTTTTAAACATTAGACAATCGTGAGTGCTCGCATAATACAAAGGTGACCACAGATCAATCAGTGTTTTCCTTTCCTTCCTTCCTCCCTTCCTTCCTTCCTCCTTTCTTACCTTCCTAACTCTACTGCTTTTCATCAATCAAGGTTTTCAGAAAAGTCTGTTTACAAGGCAAAGAAGCCTGGCCGGTTCTCAGACAATTCTGCAATTCTCTTGCGGACAATAGAGGGCGCTGATGCTTCTGATCTGGCAGATGTAGCACCTCAGCGAGAACAAAATCGCACCTCTGCTTGTGGCTTGCCTTCCAGCTTACCTACCTCTCCTCTGCAACCACATGCCATTTGCTGTAGATGTTCCCTCTCTCCCAAGAAAGCTGCCTTTATTCTTTCTCTATTAGTCTATGTTCTACTTCCCCTTTTCAAAGCACTGCTTCAAAAAGCTGTTATTCGGTAATAGCTTGTGATCTTTTTTTAATATCTCTCGGCTTTTCTGATTATGAATAGCATTTCTTCTCAAAGCATTTCTTCTTACCTTACTGCGCTCTTCCTAACCCTATTTAAATGCAGTTCATTCAGAGTTGATGCTACTGCTGGTTTCTTGGATTAAAAAAAATGAAAGCTCCAAAGACAATGATCCTTTAGTATATGTCTCAGCAGCCTACTGTCCGGTGACAGAGTGGTTACCAAATGTCACAAATCGATACACTGATGGGCACCAGGCCCCCCCCCACCCCCTGCAGAAGAACATACTGGAGATGCAGTTCTTTACCAAAGAGAGCTATTTCCTTTTTTTAAAAAAACAAAAACTCAAAGCCGTAACAATTAAAACTGTTTCACTTGGATCAAATGAGATGCATCATCTATTTCCCTGATGTGCTTTCAGTAAAGAGGCAAAGCATTCATAGAAGATATACCTTTGGAGAGTGCTCTGTGTTTAGCCATTTTCTCACCATAAAAGCACAAATCACCTAATCAGAAAACACTCTATCATTTTACGCTGAATGGTTCATAAGAACATAAAACTCCATTTAGCACCACTGCTTGCTCTCATCACCTACCCTTTTAAAATGCTTACCCATCTTTCTCATTGCTATTCAAAGAAACAGATTTATTTCTCACCCTGGAGTTGGGAATTTTGGCATGCCAGATTGAAAATGTACCCAATGCTGAGAAGTGGATGGGTTATTCTTAGTCTCCTGACACGCTTAAGAGAAAATGGGGCAGGGTATGTCTCTAAATCAAGCGAAGTTCTTCGGAAACTATGACTTCAGCTAGAGCTAGATTAGCGAGGCCGTTGTCATATTAGAAAAAGAACTGAGATCGCGAACGATAGGAATTTTAGCTCCAGGAAGAGAGAGGAAGGGGCAAAGTCATACAGATTGAGAGCCGAAGTTGCAGAATTATCACCGTATTCATTGTACATCTGATTTTTTTTTTAAGTTTTGGCTATGGAAATGAAAGGAATTTCTCCAATGTCTTTTTGATGTTTATCATTTATAATGGAAAAGGCGGCAACTGACATTTGCTGGGGGTATTTTGCCTCAGCCCAGCTGTGCAAACCCCTTTCATCGTTTCTCTCCTATTCCTTTCAACCATCCTTTATTCTTTCCCCATTTTTCCCTCCCTACATAAGCATCAAGGCCTGGGAGACACAAGTTACGAGTGTGGCTAAAAGGGTTGCTGCCTCTCCCTTTAGAAAGCCAGGGGGAAAGTTATCCCTGGATAGCCACAGCCTAGCCCGTATCTTCTTTCCTCAAGGTTTCTGAAATAAAAATCAGAATGGTCTTTGTTAATCTTGTGTTTTAGACTATTTATCATACGAAGAAGACGACTGGGTTGATGATATTTTTTTTCTCTTTGGAAGAAGCTGTTTCCATGCTGTGGCAGAGCTCTTTGGCAGCCAACGGAGCCTCTGATTAGAAGGCTACTTCATAAATTACAAACCACCAGAGTGAGAGTCATTATGTAGAATGGGCTCTGCCATCTGGTCGACCACTCTCTACATGAGAAAGGCCATCATCTTTGCTCCGTGGCTTGGTTACTTCAAGGAGCCCTCAGCCACAGCAAAAGACAAGAGATCTATCTTCATTCCAAACTCACTTGGCCTTTTAACCCTAGAATATCCAGGCACCTGGAAAGGCTATAATTCCCATTGAACAGATGGGGAAATTGAGAAATAAGAGTGAAGTGTTTATTTGTAAGTAGCCTTTACAAATCAAGGACAAAGAAAAAGAAGGCAGGATTTGCTCTTTGTTTCAACAGCAAGGGAGCAAAGAGTCCTCTTTTTTTCCTGCTCTCTCTCCATATAAGAAATTTCACATCTATTTCATTTCCATTTTCGGAAAGGTTCTATCAATGGAAGTTACAGTGTATGTGACAGGACAGAACAGATTTCTTATTGAACAGGTAGGCACTCTGCAACAATTCATCCCAGCTGCCTCTAGGGGAAAAAAAATAGAAGTTTTTAGTGAAGTTGATAAAATGCCAGCCAGGAACTACTTCTTTACTTTTATGTATGTTTCTTTCCTGAAGCAAACAGGAGAAACACACCTCTCTTTACCTCTGGCAAGCAGTTCAGAATACACTGCCAGAGGTCCTATTCTCTTCAGCAAGAACTGAAGCATTCAGTTCTTCATTTAGTTTGGGCATTCAAACTAAAACCAGCCAAATCAAAAAAGCGTTTAGCCCAGCATGGATTCAGTATGATGGAAATGACTAATTCAGTCTTTCACCTTTCTTCCTTTACCTATAGCTTTCCTGTATTATAGTATTTTAGAAGCAGTATAGCATCGTGATCAAGAGCACGAATTCTGGAACCAGTGTCTGGGTCCCACCTATGCTTCTTATTAGCTGTCTGGCCTTTGGCAAGTTATTTAAGGTTGCTGTGCTTCAGTTTCTCCCCCCTGTAAAATGGGTTTATAACAGTAATGACCTTCACTGGGTTGTTGGAAGAATTACGAGTGAAATTGCTATGATGCTTAGAACAAAACTGTTTCAATGAGAATATTTTGTGGTCTTTTCACTCCATTGTGTTTTTATCTAAAGATTGAAAAGAAAAGAAAGGCAAGATCAGGAGCTAGAGGTAAGTTTATACCAGGATGATGTCTCACTTTTATTACTGGAAATTATGTATAATATTTGTTTTTGGTCTCAAAACCTATGGGCATTACTTTTTTTTCTTTTTTAAGTAACCTGGAAAAATTTATTTTATTTTTTTAATCTTTATGGGGGTATAGTTGCTGTACAATGTTGTGTTAGTTTCTACTGTACAGCAAAGTGAATCAGCTATACCTACAGGCATTACTAATTAGCATGGGCGAATAACTGAAGGCAAAGGGACACACACACACACACACACACCACAGTATCATTAGAAGTTCCTATGCATAAGCATGTTTCTTGTATGAAGAGTTTAAAACTGTACACTAATGCTTATAGATATACTACTTTGCAAAGATGTTTTCAATTAATGTGCAGATGTTTGCCTGGTCTGTAATATCAGACTTTTCTTATGATCAAAGGAGACTGGTATTTATGAGATATGGCAAAAGAAAGCCATCAAAGGATATTTTAAAAGTCTATATTAACTATTATCGTTGCCTTCCTTCAAAAAAAAAAAAACAGTAAAAGAAAATATCACTAAAGGAATTCAACAAACTAATACTACTGCTTACAGGTTTCCTTTTATCTTAAGTCGAAGTTCTATTTAAAAAAATTAATCTCAGATGGACATTGGGTCTTCTACATATTTTATGATAGTTGTGCAAACACATTAAAGTATATATAATATTCTTATATTCATGTACTGGAGTCCTTTAACAAAGGCTGTAGGTATAGTCTAAATAACCTGAAAGCATACATAATTTGTTAGCTAAAAAACAGAGGCTGGGCTTCCCTGGGGGCATAGTGGTTGAGAATCTGCCTGCTAATGCAGGGGACACGGGTTCGAGCCCTGGTCTGGGAAGATCCCACATGCCGCGGAGCAACTAGGCCCGTGAGCCACAACTACTGAGCCTGCGCGTCTGGAGCCTGTGCTCCGCAACAAGAGAGGCCGCGATAGTGAGAGGCCCGCGCACCGCGATAAAGAGTGGCCCCTGCTTGCTGCAACTAGAGAGAAAGCCCTCGCACAGAAACAAAGATCCAACACAGCCAAAAATAAATAAATAAATAAATTTAAAAAAAAAAAAAAACAGAGGCTGTATGGAGATGTTCAAGATTATGCATTATGACTTCATGTCAGTATGTAAGAAACCCGGCTGCAAATCTCACAGGAAGGTGAGGGTGGGAGTGAGGGTGGGGAGTGGTAGGAAAGAAGGCTAGGTGTGCACGCACTGTCTCCATTTTCTTTAGAGCAGGAATAAAATCAGTCACCAGAGATCCTGTACGCAACATAAAGCTGGGTTCCCTGGGCCTGCACCGCTCAGCCACGACCCTCCTCGGTGTTACCAACTCTGCGTGGCATTTGGGTATCCTACCATTGCCGCTCGTGGGGCTTTAGTCAGAAACCGTGCTGATTTTACTGCCACTTTTTTCTTCCCAAACAGTAAGAGCTTTCAAAAGTAACTTAATGGGAAGCAGCTAGACATTTTAAAAGAGAAGAAAAAAAAAATCCTTCTTCCCAAATCTTCTGAAACACAAGACCAAGAATGAACGTGACCTTCAACAGAGATGTCCCACCCTAGAGGGGCACGTTCATATACACACCACCTGCACTCCCCGCCCCCCAAAAAAGAAGAAAAGAATGAATGTGACCTTGACACAACAGAGTCACTTCCCCAAGGGGTCTAGGCTCTAGGGAATCCCAAGCCTTCCCTCCAGGGCACACATCCACATTCACACACACAGTCCTACCTTGGGATTTACCTTTTTTGAAATATTCACAGAAATAGCTCACATGGTACCATGCCAGCACTGTCCCCCTGCCATAGGTCCAACTAGAGATTATCATATTAAGTGAAGTCAGTCAGAGAAAGACAAATATATGATATCGCTTATATGTGGAATCTAAAAAAATGATACAAATGAACTTATTTACAAAACAGAAATAGGCTCACAGACATAGAAAACAAACTTATGATAACCAAAGGTGGGAGGGACAAAATAGGATTTTGGAATTATCAGATACACACTACTATATGTAAAATAGATAAACAACAAGGACCTACTGTATAGCACAGGGAACTATATTCCATATCTTGTAATAATCTATAATGGGAAATAATCTGAAAAAGAATATATATATGTGTATATGTATAGCTGAATCACTTTGCTGTACACCTGAGACATTGTAAATCAACTATACTTAAATTTTAAAAAGTGCTCATTCAGTCACCTCTCACCCATTCTTCCTCCATTCAAGGTGTATTCTCAGGTACTTGACATGTTTCAGTCATTGTACTAGGTGTGGAGGATACAAAAATATAAAAGACCCAATCTTTGTCTTCAACCAGTTTATAACCTATGGAGAGAGTAGAAAAGTAAATCTGCAATTACAGGGTCATGGGCTAAGTGCTAAGATTGTAAAGCAGATAGGATGGAGTGTGCTGGAAAAGGATCCTGGGGGTGACTTCATATGTTGTATGAGTAGAAGTGTGTGTGTGTGTCTGTGTGTGCGTGCACGCACGCACGTGTGTGTGTATAAAGGGAAGAAAAGGAAGAGAAGGTGCAGTGAGTTTCCAGGCAGAGGGAGCAGCTTGTGTAAAGACCAGGAAGGAGGGGGTGGGGAAAGAGACCAAGTGTAGAATTTAGAAGACAAGTTGGGAGACGCCAAGAAGTAAAAATTCCAAAAAGCACCTGTGCCATACTGAGAAAGGCTTGGAAAGTCATGGAGGGACGTTTGGTTTGTGTCTGAAGAAAAAGAGAGAAGACTGTGGAGGAGTGGAAATAAACTGGAGACAGGAGCCAGGAATGGACTATTCACCATTGGACCAAAGATACATGAAAGGTACTCAACATCACTAATTAATGAGAACATGCCAATGAAAACAACAGACACTGTTTTCCCCTATCAGATGGACTACAAATATAAGTCTGATAACATCAAGTGTTTGGTGATGATGCAGGGAGAAGGGAATTCCCATATTCTGCTGGTAGGAGTGCAAATTGCTATGTATTAACCATGTCTTTTATTTTCTGTATTCTGATGCTTTGACACCTGGGGCATTGTTGACCCTGGAGAGACTGCCCTCCCCAGGGCTAAGCAATTCCTAGAGATAGTAAACTAGAGCCCACACACCCCACTACCTCCTTTATGGTCTCTCACACTTAGAGTCACTATTCCCCTGCCATAATCACCCCAGCGCCAGGTACCAGACAACTACGGACAGCCCCTATGCCTCAGAGCCCACTGAAATTATTCAAACTAGCCTATTATAAACTTGTTTACCCACCTCACCCATTCCTTCCCATGAAAACCACACATTCCCCACTGCACCCCTCACTCCCTCTGCCCCCTGACCGGTTCTGGTGCTTCCCCAAGTGGCCCTGCATGATTTGCCATGCCTCCTGCTTCTAGGGAATTGTGAGTATAAAGAAAAACACCTCTTTCCTGACTGTCATTTCCATATCTACATGTCTTACTGTATCTGATTAAAACAAAGCCTTTGGTGTCCTTAACACATGCTACACTTAGAGGAGGGTAAACTGCCCTGCAAACACACCACTCATTATTACCCCTAAAGAAGCCCTGGCAAGTTCACCTCAAACACTTCACCCACTAAGCAAAGATGATGTCAGTACCTACCTCATACAACTGCTGAGAGGCTTAAATGGGATCTCCTAGAAAGCACCTGAAGAGCACCCAGCACTGAGTAAGTACTCAGGCAAGCATGTCCCAGGATGTTCACTGAAGATATTTATGTAATGGTGGAAAATTGGAGACACCCTGAATAATGGAATGACTAAATGAATTGTGGTACAGTCACACTAAGGAACAGTATGTAGTCATTAGGTATAAACTAGATCTCCATGTAGGACCATGGAGAGCTCTCCAAAACATTGTTGGGTGAAAGAAGCAAATTGTGGGACAGAATGGACAGTAAGACATGATTTATGGAAAAACAATACCATAGATTTTCTATCAACTAATGTGAATAAAAAGGAAAAATGCGGGCTTCCCTGGTGGCGCAGTGGTTGAGAATCTGCCTGCTAATGCAGGGGACACGGGTTCGAGCCCTGGTCTGGGAAGATCCCACATGCCACGGAGCAGCTGGGCCCGTGAGCCACAATTGCTGAGCCTGCGCGTCTGGAGCCTGTGCCCCGTGACGGGAGGGGCCGCGATAGAGAAAGGCCCGCGCACCGCGATGAAGAGCGGTCCCCGCACCGCGATGAAGAGTGGCCCCCGCTTGCCGCAACTAGAGAAAGCCCTCGCACGAACCGAAGACCCAACACAGCCAAAAATAAAAACAAATAAATAAATAAATAAATAAGAAAATCCTTAAAAAAAAAAAAAAAAAAAAGGAAAAATGCCTGAAACCATGCACAGAAGACAGTGGGGTTGCATCTGGGTTGGTGAGAGCAGATGGAATTGTTGGGGAGGATTAATCAAAGAATAGTTTTATTTCTATAATTTATATTTTACTTTCATTATTCATTTATTTGTATATAATTTTGTTGAGAATACTATTATGTAATGCTTAGATAGTTAGAAATTAATTTGCAAGGCAAAGGAAAAGATAGGAGGGGAAAAAGATAAACATAGAAGAGGAAAAGGTCGGAATGAACCTGGGGCCTAAGGACATGAAGTTAACTTTGAGAATACTGTGCACTGATGGTATATTTTTTGAAACTAGAGACAATGGAGATCTATCTACATAAGGCATCTTTTGACTGAAGCATTTCCTTGGACAGGAGTGGAGGGATGTCCAGTAAGGACTAACTGCAAAACTAGTTTGCCATTTTGTAAAAGATCAACGCTGAGCTCCCCTCCTCATAGAGATTATTGAGATACTGGCTTCCCTTGTCTTTCTCTGGAGGCTTCCTCATTTCATACTATATCCCTAGCAATGGGTTGGTTGTTTTCCTATAATAATTATAGTAGGCTAGACTGACATAACCGATAAGCCAAAACAAGTAACAACATAAGAGAAGTTCCTTTCTCTTAGGACAGTGCAGGGCACTGACGGTGGGGCAGGGATGGGAGAGTCAGAGGAAGACATTCAGGACCAGACAGAAGGCAACTTTGCCATCATCAACGTAGTTTCCGAGAATCTGTGATCACTGACATTACAGCTGTTTTATAAGATTTAAAGATGGTGAGACCCAACACAATGACACTTGGATAAATGAAAGGCAAAATTCTTTGATTCTTAGAGCTCTGAACAAGAGAAGGTTGCTAGGCAGGGCCACACAGGGGATTGTACCCAGGAACAGAGTAACAGCAGGCTGGGGCTCTAGGGGGCAGCTGATTTATGGCAAGTGGGGTGGGGTTAGCTAGGTTTCATGGTCTTCCTGTGGATTGGCTAAGTTGAATAATTTGGGGGCAGGGCTCTGGGCATAGGGGTTGTCCCTAGTTGTCCGGTACCTGGCTCTGGGGCAATTAGGGTATATGTTTCGTGGCCCCAGAGTGTTAGGGCCCAACAATGAAGTGGTTTGGGATGTGGACTTAATCGGCTGTTTAAGAAGGGAAACTGACTGACCAGCCTCTTATTCAGGGCTTCAAAACTGGGACAGGACAGTACAATAAAAAAAAAAAAAAAAAGTTATATCAGCCCATAGAAGAAGGAGGGTAAGGCATAAGGTCCAGGCCTAAAAGTGGTCCACATCTTTTCTGCCCACATTCCATTGGCCAGAATGAGGTCACATGGCCAACTAGTCACATAGTCTCACATAGATGCAAAGGGAGCTGGGAAATGTAGTCCCAGGGACAACCATTTCTGAAGAAGGAAAGCTCAGATTTCAATGGCCAACTAGCAGGCTGTGCCAAAAGGCTGTAAATGAATCTGAACTCAAATATTGCTTTACTTCTTCCCTCCCCCCACCCCCCACCCCCCACCCCCCACCCCCCCAGCCCCCGCTTTCTTAATATCTGTTTCACCTGCTTACATGGTAAGCTGCTTCAGGGCAAAGACCATCATGTTCTCTTGCTTTTGATTCTTCCCCAGCAATTATTTCTGCACCCAATGGGCTTCTCAATAAAACAAGTCTCAAGTAATTTCAGTATGCAAATTAGCTGCCACTTAAGAGCCTGGCATAAATATCTGATACTTAGAATATAATTTCAGTTAGTTAAATTTAGATCGCTGGGGGGAAAAAAGAACAGCAGCATAAACATTCTCCGGGCCTTTGGCCTTTTTATTTAATTCTGAATTGGATAAGTCTTCACTAACTTTAAGCTTTGACCTCTATATAGCAATATTTGCTTCTTGGATTAAATCAAACAAGTGTTGCTAATGAGATGGTTTAACAACGTCACATATAGTCAGATTTTCCATTTCAGTTGACTCTTAGGTAAAGGTAAACCAGTGCTTTCAGGAACACTTTCAGTAGTTAATTAAATTAAAAATGTTATTTTCCTGACCTTTTTATCTTGTCTCATCTTCTTTCACCTTGCCTTTTTTCCTTGGTTTCTTAAAGACTCTTACCTTTAAAACCACTGTCAACTTAGCATAAATATTTTCTTTGGAAGGCTAACACTTAATGACACCAGGGAAGGGGTGGGAGAAAACAAACCTCACTATGGAATCACTCGACATTCATCCAGCACTAATTGAGTGCCTAAGGTATGCTGAACACAATGCAAATCCATAAAAATGCAAATGGCTATCATCTCAGCCTTTAAGAAGTTCACAGTTATGAACCTGAACCTACACTTTTTCTACGTAAAAGTTTTTATTCAGTCACCCATTCATTCAACAAATATATCTTGGGTCCTACTCTGAGTAGGTTGCTGATCTAGCTACTGGAAATATAGACTTGAACAAAACAAAGATGCCTGCCCTTCTGGAGCTTACATTCAAGGAGAGGAAGGTAGGCAATAACTTATCCCCACTCCCCACCCTTCCAACCTAGAGGTGATTTCCTTTACCTGTGAAGTCCCCTGATATTTTAGTATCTTCTGGCAATTGCTACTCTCTACCAGAGTTGACAAAGAGCAGGAACTAGGTCTTAACTTTGATATCCACCATGATGCTAGGACAGGGTTAATAAATGCTTATGAGCTCAATAAATGAATAATGAGTGCGTCTTTTCACAAAAGTACAACCTGTGTAGCTAAAGCAGGTGAAGACCCACAGGAAGCTGAAAATGCCTTTTTCATGTCCGAAGGCAACAAAGTAGCTGCAAGCTCAATGGGGTTTGCACCCACACTCTCCCCCTGCCTTCTCCTGACCTGGTTTGGGGACTGGGATGAGAGGGTGCAGACATGAACTACATCTACCATTGCAACTGCACCACAAATAAATTTTGCAATGGGCTTTACAGTATGATTTTTTTTTATTCTCAAAGGAGAATTTTAATTCTCTAGGGGTCATAATAGTATGAGAAAAGATATAGACCACTTCAAGGCATGTTTGGTAAATTATGGATAACGTCTTGTGCCGAGAGAGTATGTGTGTTTAGGGGTGAGTTAGGAGATGGCTATTAATAATAAACGTAGAGGGGCTTCCCTGGTGGCGCAGTGGTTAAGAATCCGCCTGCCAATGCAGGGTACACGGGTTCGAGCCCTGGTCCGGGAAGATCCCACATGCCGCGGAGCAACTAAGTCCATGCACCACAACTACTGAGCCTGCGCTCTAGAGCCTGCGAGCCACAACTACTGAGCCTGCGTGCCACAACTACTGAAGCCCCCCTGCCTAGAGCCCATGCTTTGTAACAAGTGAAGCCACCGCAATGAGAAGCCTGCACACCGCAATGAAGAGTAGCCCCCGCTCGCTGCAAACTAGAGAAAGCCCGAACACAGCAACAAAGACCCAACGCCGCCAAAAATAAACAAATAAATAAAATTTAAAAAAATAAATAAATAAATAAAATAAACGTAGAACATCCTGTTAGGGCCTCACTGTTAGGGAAATTACAGGCCACACCAAGGAGTTTAAACTCTATTCAAAAGACAATGGAGAGGTTGTGGATTGAAGGTTGGAATGGAAGAGGTTGTGGGGAAAGAGGAGAGTGAGAAAACAATGGAGCAGGCATCACAACAGGCCAGGTAAGGGGTAATGACGTGTGAACCAGAGTGGTGGCAGTGGCCATGGGAGAATGGAGGACTGAAGAGGAGGACTGTCAGATCTTCGGATGTGTTGAGGGTAAGGAAAAAGAGGATGCTAGGATGATATCAAGATTTAGAGCCTAGGAGCCTAAGCTATAAATTACTATCAAAAATAGGGAACACAAATGAAAAGGTTTCATGAGGATGGTTATGAATTCAAGGTTGGACATGCTGAGTTTGACTTGCTGGAGGGAAACACACATGCAGATATCAGGCAGGCAGTTGGAAAATAGGGCTTAGGAGCTTTGAAGAGGGCTCGGTGTGGAAGAAGTAGGTCCACGGGTTGCTCCAAGTCTGTCTGTTGAAGCCACAGAATAGATGTACTTGCTTGGGGAGTGCACAATAAAAAGAGAAGAGGCCCTGGACAGAGCTTTTGGGAACTGTACTGTAGGGGAAGGAAGGAATGGAGGGAGGGAAGGAAGAGGGAGGGCAGTCAGTGAAAAAAAGAGCAGTGGTTCTCAAACTCTAGAGGGTCAAAGAATCACCCAGAGACATTCATGAAGATTCCTAGACACCTCCCCAGAAAACCAGATTCAGTAGGAACATACGATCTAAAGAGAATACTCCCTTCGTTATCTATTGATGCATGACAGATAACCCCAAAAATTTACATCTTAACACAGCAACATTTTTGATCTCATGGTTTCTGGATATCAAGAATCTGTGAGCGGCTCAGCTGGGTGGCTCGAGGCCTCTCGCAAGGCTGCAGTCAAGTTGTAAGCCAGAAATCTGAAGACTTATCTGGGCCTGAGGCTCTGATTCCAAGATGAGTGTCCTCATCAAGTGGCAGCCAGCTTCCCCTAGAACAGGTGATCCAAGAGAGCAAGGTGGAGACCACAATATCTTTTATGACCCAGCCTCAGAAGTCACATTTGTCATTTCTGCAAAATCCTATTGGTTACATAGGTGAGTCCTATTTACTGTGAGAGGAGAGTTCACAGAAGTGACAGGAGACAAAATCAGGGTGGAGGGGCAACTTGGAGGCTGACTACCATATGTCCCTACCCTCCTGGAGTTATTTTGATGCAAGTAGCCCTCAAAGAAATACTGGATGGGAAAGAGTAAAGGTCAATAGAGGAAAGAAAATCAAACAGAAGGTGGATCTCAGTGCCAAATAGAACTGAGAAATCAACATAAGGTTGAGAAGAGGCCAGTGGATCTGGCCTCTGGTATATCAGTCTTGACCTTCTCAACTCGGAAGCAGCACTTCTAGAGAAACACAACTCTTTTTATGCAACTCATGGTGAGAAATGTATTTTACTTCATTGCCTGGTACACAATGCACTCGTATATAGAAACAAATGTTTCATGAATTAATACCTATTTCTACTGAATGAGAAGCACTGATATTTCTTATTGTAGTCTGGTCTATTTCTCTAAAAAAATGCTAGTCAAGACCCACTGAACTGATTTTGTTGGTCATTAAAGCATCTGACCTGAAGCTTGAAAAAGCAGTCTCAATAGGATTGGATAACAGTGAAGATGATGGTGATGACAAAAACAAATGCATTTTGAGTATATACACTTTGCACTAAATGTAATACCATGAATTATCTTATTCATAACAACTGTATACTATAGTACCATTAGCATAATTTTAGATGAAAAAGTTTAGTACTTAAGTAGCTTTCTCAAGGCCATATGGTTAGGAGGTGGTACAACTGTAATTTATTTTAACCTAAACAATATGATTTCAGAACTTACACTTTAGAGCTGTGGGATCCAATATGGAGGCCGCTAGCCACATGTGTGTATTTTAATGTTAAATTTAATTAAAACTAAATAAAATTAAAGTTTCATGTCTCAGTCACACTAGCCATATTTCAAGTGCTCAATAGCCACATATGGTAGTAGCTTCCATATGTGACAGCAGAGATACAGAGTATTTCCCCCATTGCAGAAAGTTCCGTTGGACAGCGGTGCTCGAGAGCTAAACCACCAAGGGCCAACGTATTGGGAAGATGGGAGTCACCTGAGCATGGCTGTAAGGTGAGAGGAAGGAGTTGGAAGAAGAGAGAAGAGTCGAGATAGGGCATGCAGGTTGGAGCAGTGGCCTGGGGGAGGATGGAGGGGCAGGATCAGAGTACGGGGAAAGTTGGCTTTGGCAAGGGATGGGGACAATTTCTGCTCTGGGTCACAAAGGAAGAGGAAAATGGGTGAAGGTCCAGAGGAAGGGGAAGGTGACGAAGCTTGCTTTGATAACACTTGATATTGTCTAAAACGTAGGGGCTGAGAACAGGAACAAAGAGTGAGCGGGCCAAGTTTGGGCGTTGAGTCAAGTAAGAAAGATTGGAAATCATCACTGCAGGAGGTGCATATACACAAAGAGAATGATTGATGAGCCCATGGGGGCTCAGCTGTGGTTAGATACTGAATTTTAGGTGCAGCCAACCATTTATTTCATTCATTCAACAAATACTTGCCAAGTGCCTACAACATGCCAGGCACCATGCCAGGCACTGGAGAAACATTAGTGAATGATAGTGACAAAAACAGGCAAGCCCATTCTCTCATGGCACTTACTGGTGGAGGTCTTTGTTAATCACAGAGCTGCCAAGAGTAGCCCTGCAATGGACACATACCACCAAGGAGAGGGGCTGGTGCTCTAAAATGGCTATGAGAGGGCATGGCAGGAGATTTCATCTGGTCAGGAAGGTCAGGGAAGGCGTGCCTCAAACCAAGACTTGAAGAAGGAGCACAAATCCATACAGAAGGGAGAACGGCTCATAACTTTGCCCTGAACTGGGACCATGCAGAGACCCAGGCAGGCAGACAAAGGCACCTTTGTAAGGTTCCTGTGGACAGAAGTGTTTGCTGAGCACCCAGGCAAAGCCACCCATGGTTGTCGAGATTCTACTCCAGCCCTGTGTGTGGGTGGCTTTGAGTGAAAAGACACCATATGATATCCACAGTAGGATAAGCCTGCTGGATGTGGCGGCTGGAATTTTAGTGGGCTGAGGATTCCTACCCTGCTGATAACATCAGTAAAGAAGTCAATGCACAGGACTTCCCTGGTGGCACAGTGGTTAAGAATCCGCCTGCCAATGCAGGGGACATGGGTTCGAGCCCTGGTCTGGGAAGATCCCACATGCCGCGGAGCAAATAAGCCTGTGCGCCACAACTACTGAGCCTGCGTGCCACAACTACTGAAGCCCATGCGCCTAGAGCCTATGCTCCACAACGAGGAAAGATACCACAATGAGAAGCCCGTGCACTGCAACGAAGAGTAGCCCCCGCTCGTTGCAACTAGAGAAAGCCCGTGCACAGCAATGAAGACCCAATGCAGCCAAAAACAAATAAATAAATAATTAATTAATTTTAAAAAAAGAAGTCAATGCACAACATTATTACTGATACGCTACATGCAGAGTCAGCACACACAGCAAACCATCCATCATCAGACTTGTACTGTAGAGCTATCGCCCCTCACTTAGACCTTTCAGAAAAACAAATTTCCTTTGAAGTTAAAAATGCCAGGCTCAATTTTAGCAAAACAGAAAAAGATAAAACTTTAAAAAACCCACACATTTTTTAAAGTTTCAACAAAGCACATTCTTTAAAAAAAATTTAATATAATATCTATATTATGTTGAGGATGAAGAAGAAATTCCAAATTGGGTAAGTTATTAAGTGTGACTATTTTTGCAAATTTCCATTGGAAAAGCCTCTTCCTATGTTTAACTTTACAAATTATTTGTGATAAAATTTCAAAAATAAATAACTTTATGGCGCAGTTTCGTGTTCCTGTGTCACTGCTGAGTGATCCAGTAACTGCATCCCGTTATCACACTGTGGAAGTGAACTCCCTTTCGGCTCTCAAAGTACTTATTTTAAGTCCTTCCTTCCTTCATAACAATTGGTTGATTACCATCTCCTGCTTTTAATTGCATTAAGGTTACAAATGTGAAAAACATCAGAATGCTAAGATGAAGCAAAAATCCTGTCCTGCGCTCTGGTCCACAGGTGTTTCTCTCTGACTATAATTATGTTGCACTTGCTCAGAAGGGCATACAGTGTAGAGGTTAGGGTGAGGGCCAGGGTTCTGATTCTGGCTCCACTGCTAGCTAGCTTCCTGATCTTCTGATTCTCTCTCTGTGCCCCAAGAAAAAACAGTCCTTACTTCACTTCATTGTGGTAGAGTTTACACATAAAGCACTTACAGCAACACTCCAATGCTCCAACTTAATATGGGTCAGCCCTCGTTTCTACACATATCTACTCTCATACACATGGAATATTTGCATGGCGGGTAAATGACTGTTTCCATGGGAACTTAACTTTCATATTTCCAGGTCCTTATCCCACTATCTTCTTCTTTTTTTTTTTTTTTAAAGAAGTTTATAAGCTACAAGTTTCATTCTTAGAACAGCATTAACATAAGTTTTTCATTCACTGCCGTGGGTGTTCCTATAAAAAATTTTTTTTCACTGTTTTGTGGGTCTGGTATTTTTAATGAGTTCATATCTCATAGGCACATGTACAGAGTGGCCTATTCTGTATTCTCAGATACTGTTGCTTTGGGGCATCGTATTCTTGTGCAGTAAGGAAAAAGTGGGGGTGGGGCGTGAAATAACTGAATTCCTGTGAAATTCTACTGCAAAGCTAAAATCTGAAACTTAATAATTTAACCTATCATCCAGCCATTGAAGAAAAAACCTTTTGACCCAATTATTATCTTTTTAGAAAAGGTAATTTCAAAGCAATACATTTTTTAATTATCTAGTGTCAGGTGTACAGCATCATAATTCGAAATCTGTATACACTACAAAGTGATCACATCCGTCACCATAAAATTGACCCCTTTCACCCCTTCTGCCCACCCCCTAACCCCCTTCCCCTCTGGTAACCACTGATCTGTTCTCTGCATCTAAGAGTTTGTTCGTTTGTTTTGTTTTGCTTTGTTTTGGATACCACAGATGAGTGAAATCATATGGTATTTGTCTTTTTCCTTCTGACTTATTTCACTTAGCATGATACTCTCCAGGTCCATCCATGTTGTCACAAATGGCAAGATTTCATTCCTTTTTATGGCTGAGTAATAGTCCATTGGGTATACATACCACATTTCTTTATCCATTCATCCATGGATGGACACTTAGGCTGCTTTCATATCTTGACTATTGTTAATAATGCCGCAATGAACATAGGAGTGCATATATGTTTTTGAATTATTGTTTTCATTTTCTTTGAATAAATCCCCAGAGTGGAATTGCTGGATTGTATGGTAGTTTTCTTAATTTTTTGAAGAATCTCTAAAATGTTTTCGATCGTGGCTGCACCAGTTTACATTCCCATCAACACATCCTCTCCAACACTTGCTATTTCTTGTCTTTTTGATACTAACCATTCTAACTAGTGTGAGGCGATATCTCATGGTGGTTTTGATTTGCATGTCCATAATAATCAGTACTGATGAACATCTTTTCATGTGCTTATTGGCCATCTGTGTATCTTCTTTGGATATGTCTCTATTCAGTGTCTCTGCCCATTTTTTAATTGGATTGTTTCATTGTTGTTGAGTTTTATGAGTTCTTTATATATTTTGGATATTAACCCTTATCAGATACATGATTTGCAAACATTTTCTCCCATTTAGTAGGTTGTCTTTTTGTTTTGATAATTGTTTCCTTCACTGTGCAGAAGCTTTTTAGTTTGATGTAGTCCCATTTGTTTATTTTTACTGTTGTTTCTCTTGCCCTTGGAGTCCAGTCCACAGGAATATTGTTAAGACTGATGACAATGAGGTTACTGCCTATGTTTCCTACTAGGAATTTTACTGTTTTAGGCCTACATTTAAGTCTTTAATTCAATTTGAGTTGATTTTTGTGTTTGGTGTAAGACCGTAGTCTAGTTTCATTCTTTTCCATGTGGCAATCCAGTTTTCTCAACACCACTTATCAAAGAGACTGTCCTTTCTCCATTGTATGTTCTTTGCACCTCTGTCATAAATTAATTGTTCTTATATGTGTGGGTTTACTTCAGGGCTATCAATTCTGTTCCACTCATCAGTGTGTCTGTTTTTGTGCCAGTATCATACTGTTTTGATTACTATAGCTTTGTAGTATAGCTTGAAATCAGGGAGCATGATACCTCCAGCTTTGTTCTTCTTTCTCAAGATTGTTTTGGCCATTCAGGATCTTTTCTGTTTCTGCACAAACTTTAGAATTATTTGTTCTAGTTTTGTGAAATATGCCATTGGAATTTTGATAGGGATTGCATTGAATCTATAGATTGCTTTGGGTAGTATGGACATTTTAACAATATTAATTCTTCCAATCCATGAGCACAGTGTATCTTTCCATTCATTTGTGTCTTCTTAAATTTCTTTCATCAGTGTCTCATAGTTTTCAGTGTACAGGTATTTCACCTCCTTGGTTAAATTTCTTCCTAGGTATTTTATCCTTATTGCTACAATTTTAAATGGGGTTTTCTTAAATTATCTTTCTGATAGAAATGCCACAGATTTCTCTATATTGATTTTGTATCCTGAAACTTAGCTGAATTCATTTATTAGTTCAAAGAGTTTTTTGGTAGAATCTTTAGGGTTTTCTATATATAGCATCATATCATCTGCAAATAATGATAGTTCTGCTTCTTCCTTTCTGATTTGGATGACTTTTATTTATTTTTCTTGCCTAACTGCTGTGGCTAGGACTTTCAACACTATGTTGAATAAAATTGGTAGAGTGGACATCCATCCTTGTCTTGTTCCTGATCTTAGAGGAAAAGCTTTCAGCTTTTTCATCATTGAATATGATGTTATCTCTCGGTTTGTCATATATGGCCTTTGTTTGTTGAGGTACGTTCCCTCCATACACATTTTGTTGAGAGTTTTTATCATAAACAGATGTTATGATTTTATCAAATACTTTTTCTGCATCTATTGAGATGATCGTATAATTTTTATCTCTCATTTTATTAATGTGGTGTATCATGTTGATCGATTTGCAGATGTTGAATCACCCTTGTATCTCTGGAAGAAATCCCACTTGATCATGGGGTGTATGATCCTTTTAATGTATTATTGAATTTGGTTTCCTAATATTTTGTTGAGGATTTTTCCATCTATACTTATCAAGGATATTGGCCTGTAATTTTTGTGTGTGTGTGATGCCCTTATCTGGTTTTGGTATCAAGGTAATGCTGGCCTTATAAAGTGAGTGTGGAAGCATTCCCTCCTCTTTGATTTTTTTTTGGAAGGGTTTGAGAAGGATAGGTATTAAATCTTTGAATGTTTGGAAAAATTCACCAGGGAAGCTGTCTGGTCCCGGAATTTTGTTTGTTGGGAGGTTTTTGACTACTGTAATCAGTCTTCAGGTTTTATATTTCTTCATGATTCAATCTTGGTAGATTGCATGTTTCTAGGAATTGGTCCCTTTTTTTCTATGCTGTCCAATTTTTTGGTGTATAATTGTTCACAGTATTCTCTTATGATCCTTTGTATTTCTGCAGTAGCAACTGCAATTTCTCCTCTTTCATTTCTGATTTTATTTATTTGAGCCCTTTCTCTTTTTTCTTGATTAGTCTAACAAAAGGCTTTTCAATATTTTTTATCTTCTATTTTCTATTTTTTTTAATCTTCTCAAAGAACCAGATCTTAGTTTCACTGATCTCTTGTCTCTTTAGTATTTATTTCATTTATTTCTGCTCTGATCTGCTCCTTCCTTCTACTGACTTTGGGCTTCATTTGTTCTTCCTTTTCCAGTTACTTTAGGTGTAAAGTTAGATTGTTTATTTGAGAGGTTTTTTGTTTGTTTGTTTTTTCTTGAGGTAGGCCTGTAATGCTATGTACTTCTCTCTTCAACTGCTTTTGCTGCATTCCATAGATTTTGGTACATTGTATCTCTGTTTTCATTCGTCTCCAGGTATTTTCAATTTCTCCTTTGATTTCTTCAATGACTCACTGGTTGTTTAAGCTCTACATTTTTGTGGTTTTTCCAGTTTTCTTCTTGTAATTGATTTCTAGTTTCATAGTGGTCATTGTGGTCAGACTAATTATTAACTAATTATTATAATTTTAGTTAATTTGACTACTTTTGTCTTTCAACCTTCATACCTGCTTTATAAGTGGTTGATCTACTATCTTTCTTGTATATTTACCTTTCTAGTGAGATTTTTACTTTTGTATGTTTTCTTATTATTAATTAGTGCCTTTTCTTTCCAGCTTAGAGAATTTCCTTTAACATTTCTTGTAGGGCCAGTTGAGTGGTGTTGAACACCTTTAGCGTTTGCTTATCTGGAAAACTCTTAATCTCTTCTTCAATTCTGAATGATAACCTTGTCAGGTTGAGAATTCTTGGCTGGAAAGTTTTTCTTTTCAGCACCTTGATTATGTCATGCCACTCCCTTCTGGCCCATAAAATTTCTGTTGAAAATTCTACTAACAGCTTTATGGGGTTTCCCTTATACATTCTAAGTTGTTTTTCTCTTGCTGCCTTTAAGATTCTCTCTTTACCTTTAACTTTTACCATTTTAACTATAATGTGTCTTGGTGTGGTTCTCTTTGGGCTCATCTTACTTGGAACTCTCTGGACTTCCTGGACCTGGATATCTATTTCATTCCCTAGATTAGGGAAGTTTTCAACCATTATTTCTTCAAATTATTTTTCTGGCCCTTCCTCTCTGTCTTCTCTTTCTGAGATCACTCTAATGCAAATGTTATTCCACCTGATGTTGGACCCGAGGTACTCAAGTATCTTCACTTTCTAAAATTCTTTTTCATTTTCCTGCTCTGGGTGATTTTCATTGCTTTGTCTTCCAGCTCATTGATTCATCCTTCTACTTCATCTGGTCTGCTGTTGAACCCCTCAAGTATAGTTTTCAGTTCAGTTATAACTTCTGTTTGGTACTTTCTTATATTTTCTATTGCTTTGTTGAAGTTCTTGCTGTGTTCATTCATTATTCTTCCAAGTTTAGTGGGCATTTTTATGATCATTACTTTGAACTATTTATCAGGTAGGTTGCTTATCTTCATTTCATTAATGTCTTTTGCTGGGGATTTGTCTTGTTCTTTGGTTTGGAACGTATTCCTCTGTCTCCTCATTTTGTCTGACTACCTGTGTTTGTGTATATGTATCAGGCAAAACACCTACTTCTCAGTCTTGAAGGAGTGTTCTCGTGTAGGAGATGACCCTTGGGGCCCAGAAGCACAGTCTTCCCTGAACACCAGAGCCAGGTGCTCAAGGGGAGGCCCTCGTGTGGGCTGCATGCACACACCAGCTGTGGTGGGGTCTCAGCAGCTGTGTGGAAAAGGCGGGGCCCTGGGGTGCTCACCTGACTTGGTTGCAGCATGGCCACTGCCTGGGGAAGGCAGGACACAGTGCATTCGCCCAGCCCAGGTGTGGCGCAGCTGCTGCGCAGGGTGGGCAAGGCCCTCACCCAGCTGGGTTGTATTGTGGAGTGGGTGGAGCATGCCCTCCGGTGCTATCAGGCTAGAGGGAGGGTGCCAAAAATGGCATTCACCAGCTCTTCACCAGCAAGTTAGGATGAGATTGTAAAAAAGGTGCCCAATAGCA
Source organism: Balaenoptera acutorostrata (assembly GCF_949987535.1). NCBI lineage: Eukaryota > Metazoa > Chordata > Mammalia > Artiodactyla > Balaenopteridae > Balaenoptera > Balaenoptera acutorostrata. The sequence goes on from NC_080064.1 coordinate 163,618,928, forward strand.
CTTCCATCCCCAAGAAAGTACCAGCAGGTTCCTAGCTCTCTGGCAGCTACTATAAAATCAGTAAGTGGGTCTCCCTCACTTATGGTCTAGGTGTTCTTTGCCATTTTTGCCTTTTCTGCTGCTTTTACCCTGGATCTCACTGCAAATGGGTCTGCATGTAAGCCCTTTAAGAGTGGGTTCACTGTTCCCTATAGTTTTATGGTTCTCCTGGACTTCATCCCCACTGATTTGTGGGGCTTGTCTTTTCAGTGTTGGACCCAAAGGTCAGGGTGCCTCACATGGGGCTCAATCCCTTCACTCCTTGAGGGAAAGTTCTATATCTTTGGGATCCCTCCCAACTGTGGGTCACTGCTTCTGGGGTGGGGACCTGGGTGAGACACTCTGCTTCTCTGTCTCAATGCATCTTTTTTATCTTTTGCTGTCAAGGCACTGTTTATCTAGTTCTCAGGTCCTTTTCAAAGGAAAATCATCCATATGTTGCTGTAAGTTTGTTGTGTCCATGGGAGGAGTTGAGTTCAGGGTCTTCCTATGCCGCCATCTTAAACCCTTCTACTCAAAGCAATAAATTTACATAAAATAAAAATTACCTAGACATTGAAAGCTTTCACTTGCAACATGAATGTTGAGGAACCTCAATTATCTAGAGTAGTGTTGTCCAATAGAAATATACCGTGATATATACTTACATATATATAATTTTAAATTGACTAATAGCCACATTAAAACAAATAACATGTGAAATTAACTTTGATAATATGTTTTATTTAGTCCACTGTGTTTAAAATGCCATCTCAACAAGTGACCAATATTATAAAAAGTGTTGAGATATTTAACTTTTTTTTATAGTAAGTTTTTAAAATCAGTGTGTATTTTATACTTATAACACATGACAATTGGAACTACCCATGTTCAAATGCTCATACCCATGTGTGGCTGCCAGCTGCTATATTGGATGGAGAAACTCTAGTTTATTTCTCCCTTTTGGCCCATCCAAGAACTAGTTGCTTTGTGCCAAGAGATCAAATCTGAAGTCACTACCACTAACAGTCATTCTGAGTAAGGGCCCACTAACAGTCATTCTGAGTAAGGGCCCAAAACACATGTCTATTCCATAAGTCAATTCAGATTGTGAGGTTAGAGCACATTTTGCCATATTTTCCAAGTCTCCAACAAATGCAGAAAAGAGGCCCATGTCCTCATTTGGCAGAAGGTCTAAATTCTGAGGCCTCCAGTGAAATACACTGAGGATTTTTCTGCCAAATAAAAAGGAGGCTGAATGTTCCTAGTATCAAGGGAATGCTTGGCAGCTGAACATTTACAAAACATCTCTTTCATCTGCCTGATGGAAGAACTGACATAGGCTTCCCAGCTAGCCATTCTCCCAGGGATCTTGATCAGATGCTAACAATGCAGGTGAGAGCACCTGTCCTGCTTGGGCAGCTGTGCTCTAAGCAGGAGCCTCGTCACCAGGTCCCTCAAAAGATAAGGTTTCTCTTCCCAGTTTCATCAGCCTCTTCCAGACATTCTGTTTGCTGCTCTGTGCCGTAGTCACTTTTATTACAGCTTCTTTCACCTGATTTCCAAAATCCCTGTTTTCAAGGTCACCTAGACTGAGACCTCTTGTCACTGCCACTCGCCATCTTCCCAGGCTCCTGGGGTAGAAACCCTCTTTCTCCAGATCGAGTCCACCTTCAGGTCATGGTTCCTTGACTTCTGCAGTGTACCTTGAATCCATCCCTCCCTCTCCCCTTGCCAATGTCTGGGTTTACACTCACTTCCTTCTTGCTTGCCCCAATTACTGAACCAATTTCTTAACTGGCCCCCTTTCTCCAATTTCCCTCCCCATACTCCTCATCTCAATTTACCTTCTACCTTGCTGCCAGGGTGAGCTTTCTAAAATAGAAACTAAATCGGGTCACTTTTTGGTTTCAAGACTTTTATTGACTCACTGTTGTCTACATAGTGGATTTTAACCCTTTTTTGTAAGCAGAGGAAGCCCCAACTTTTTTCAATAACGTGTAACCAAGAACCCCAGGATAGAAAACAGATAAAATCTGAGCTGCTCTGAGCTGCTCTGGGTGAAGCAGGGACAGACGCCTCAGAGGCTGCCCTAAAGTCCTCTAGCCCCACCTCCTCTGGGCTCCCGGCAGCTTCAAGGAATCCTGAAGCACTTCTGGACACAGCTGGAACCCTACTGCCCAGTGGGAAGCCTGTGCTCCTTGGCCTAGCATTCAGGGCCCAATGGAATCTGGGTCCAGCCCACCTTTTTGGTGCCATCACCCGTCACTGCACTGCACACATACCCCAAGTCCCCGCTACACAAACCACACATGACCCCACATGCCAGGCATTTCTGAGGCTTCGCACTGTGGCCACACAGTGTCCTCTGCCGGGTGTGTCCTCCTGCTCCTCCCTGTATGGCGAGATCCTAGTTGCCTTCCCAGGTTTAGCACCATCATTCTATGTGAACTCTTCCCTTATGAACAACGTGGATGAACTTCCGTTATAAACTAATCCCTCCCTCCTCTAGGAAGACTGCTGAATTTACTGTCTAACCACTTACCACATCTGTTACCTGGACGTGTTTCTCCTAGCAATATTGTGGGCAAGGGCCTTTGATTATCTTTCTAATCCTGGCCCAGATTTCAATAAATGTTTGTGGCATCATGAAGTTAAGACTGTGTCCCCTCTATCATCAACAGAGGTGAGTGAGCTATTCTCAATTCCATGAGGAATTCTGAGAACCTTCAGGGCAAGAAAGAGGCCAAAGAGCCCTGAATTGGGAATCTGGCTTGCTCCACACTATGTCTTTCTTTCTTTCTTTCTCTCTCTCTCTTTCTTTCTTCCCTTCTTCCTTTCTTCCTTCCTTCCTTTCTTCCTCTCTTTCTTTCTTTCTTTATAATTGAAGTATAGTTGATTTACAATGTTGTGTTAATTTCTGCTGTACAGCAAAGTGATTCAGTTACGTACATATATACATTCTTTTTTCAAAAAATATTCTTTTCCATTATGGCTTATCATAGGATACTGAATATAGTTCTCTGTACTATACAGTAGGACCTTGTTGTTTTTCCATTCCATATGTAATAGCTTACATCTGCCAAACTAGGTCTTTAAATTCAGCCCTACGCTGCTATGGTTTTAATGCTCTTGGAATAATGATACTGATCACTCTAGTGACTAATTTTTATAAGGCAGCAACCACATGCCAAGCACTGCTGTAAGCATTTTTCAGGGATTAACTCATTTTTGTTTTGCAGAATGAAGGCTGCAGGAGTTACTAAATTGAACTCCTCTTTCTAGTTGCACTGGGGACTGAATGAGATCTTACAGATCATCTCCTGCAGCAATGAAGAAACCACCAGAGTCACCAGACAGAGAATAAGATGACCACTTCAGGTGATTCAGCAGGTGGCAGAGCTGCCTGGTGGCAGGTCTCCTGGCTCTTGGGTGGCTCTACTTTCGCCCACACAGCACTGCTTCTCTGTAACAGGAAATGGCCTGATACCAGCCAGAGCCACATGTAGATGTACAAAATGTTTTACAAAGCTTCCGCAAAGGCATATGACATTCAGGTATCAGCACAACTCAGTTCATGCCCAAATATTTCCTCACTTAAATGATTCCATTTCAAATTTGATTTATTTGATGTCAAAGTTGCCTCCTAGTAAAAATTATAATCACTAAATAATTTCTCTAACAATGGTATGAGTTGCACCAATAGAAACCTAGGGTAGAAACAACCTCCTGTTCTCAGCTATAGACGTGCTAATGACTGCATGTGAGATCCCATCCAGGCAGAGTGGGCTCCTGGGGAGGCCTCAGTCACTCTGGTTAAGGCTGCTACCACATGGCTTCAAGGACATGGCTGTCATGACCCTCGGATATATACTGATCATAATTTTTTGTAAAGCATGTCATCTTAGTCAGCTGAGGCTGCTCTAACAAAACACCATAGACTGGGTGGCTTAAACAACAGACATTTATTTCTCACAGTTCTGCAGGCTGGGAAGTGCTAGGTGAAAATGCAAGCACATTCAGTTCTTGGTGACGGCCCGCTTCCGGGCTTACAAACAGCCACCTTCTGTTTGGGATCTCACATGGCAGAGAGCAGAAGTTCTGGTCCCTTCCTCTAATCCCATCATGGAGGCCCCACCTTCATGACCTCATCTAAACCTAATCACCTCCCAAAGGTCCCACCTCCAAATACCATCACACTGGGGTTTAGGGCTTCAACATACGAATTGGGAAGAACACAAACTTTCGGTCCGTAACACATGTCTCAATTCAAAGTACATTTCCTGAAAGGCAGCATGATATGGAAAGACAAGTGAACCTGAAGTCAAAACTTCCACCATTGACCAACTGATCTTTGGGGGAATCAGTTAATATGGCCAAGTCTCAGATTTGTCTTAAGGAAATGTTATCACAACAATCATGGGAGCCAGATGGTCCAAGTATTTCACAAATAATGAAACTGAGGCAGCAAATAGGTTACCATCACTTAGCCAGATGGTGACAATAGCAAGGAAAACTGACTCCAAAGTACTCCAAAGTACTCCTGAAAATGCATCCTTGGGTTTAGATTCTGACATTGAGACTCAGAGTCAGTTAACAGAGGCAGTGTAATAGAACAATTGAGAGCCTCTCCCAGGATTACGCCTCTAAACCTATCAAGTCTCTACAAAACAAGTAGATCCTGTTATCTCTGCCTGGAGAGAATCAGAATCTTCTGACTTTAAGTGTTAAAGGATTCTTCTACATACAGAGACTCTGAATTTGGAAACCAGCTAGATGAGCCACAATGTTGTACAACATCCAGGTTTTAAAGAATCCACGATAAGAATGGATTTTCTTTCTTTCTTAAAAGAACCTCTCTCTTGCTGCTTCACCCAATTCAATCACATATACCTTTTATAAATGCAATCAAACCAAAGAAATAAGGTCTTTTCTGTATTTTGTTACTCGGAGAAAAAAGGCGTCTTGAACACGAGTGACCCTCCTTGTTCGGCTCTGCTCCCTCACTGGTAATTCCAGGACATAAAAGTCACCAATTTCAAACAGAAACAGGAGATAACCAGGTCGAACTGTCATTTCCAGAAAACCTTACTCATCCTCTCTCTTGAAAAGGTCAGTTTATTGGGATAATGATGAAATGATTATTAACCAATCTTACTGGGCTCTGCAAGTCCTCTCACCTCTAAGGATAAAAATCCATTCCTGGAGACCAGGCATTCACTGGACGTGCTCACACTTGTGTACACCCATAGCCCCCTGCCCTCCTGGGGCTGCCTGTGGCTTTACCCCACGGTGAATTAATGCAGGCTCACCCACCACAGTGCTCCCAAGTTTACTGGCATCGCCAGACAATGTCAAGAATTATTTTGTTTTACTTCTCTGATGTTCCCAGTTTACCTTGTTTCAGATTAATAAAGCAATTACAATACTCTCAATTAAGAAGCTATTTTACAATGCACTTTCAATTCCAGTTTGTGAGCAACTCACTTAATTATTTCTATTTGTTTTTCTTCCTGAGTGGATAATTTCTTCTGTCTTAGAATAGTAGAGCAATCTTTTTCTTAAAGAAGAAATACTGGGCCAAATTCTTCCTTAAAACTTAGTGTCTTCAGCTCATACCATCAAACATAAACATCTTCCTGGACAGTAAACAGAGCTCAGATCTCATCAAATATCAAACCTTATTCTTACTTCAAAGCTGTTGAAGGAACTTTTCGTCACCTTCATGATCCTCAGCTATAATTTTTCTTTTTATCTTTTGATATGTACTAATTAGATTATCATCTACATCGTATAACTGAAAAGACAGGTTTAAAGGCTGGCCCCGAACAACAAAGAAAAAAGAGTCTCGACCCATAGGCCTGGCTGCTTATCCGTCTTTGTCTATTTGTGGGACCTTAGGAGATCAACCTCCCAGAGAATGTTTCTTCAAATTAAAAAAAAAAAAAAAAGAGAGAGAGAGAGAAAAATCAAAATCTCTTCATTTCACTGGGTTGTTAAGAAAATTAAAGGTGGTGATACATGTAAAAACACCTTGCAAACCATAACACTCTAAGCACATATTAGCTAAAGTTATTATTAGTGCTTGACAACATGGCATGGAAAAGGACCCCTCCAGGGAAGGTTATCTCATTGGGAACGATAAACAGGAGGGGATGGTGATGGCCTGACAGTCACTAAGGCTATCTCATTGGGGACAATAAACAGGAGGGGATGGTGATGGTCTGACAGTCACTAACGGAAGGCCCCAGAGACCAGCCATTTGTTTTCACACCCTTTGCTCCTCAGGACATGTAAGACTCAGAGCATATCTCATTCATTCTGACCCCCTTCCTCAGACAGTCACAAAGAGACTGGAATTGAAATAAAACACATCCTGATAGGTTCATGAGTTTCTAGCCCCTTCCCTTTCTCCATTTGGAGCTCAAGATTTAGGCACTGTGGCCCTCACTTTTTCTCGAGTTGAGAGATTCTGTTGCTGTTGTTGATTTGCTTATATATTTTCTGCTTCTGAGTCACAACACAAGAGTGCCCCTGGAGATGCAAATCAAAACCACAATGAAAAATCACCGTACACCTGTCAGAATGGCTATCATCAAAAAGATAACAAATATTGGGGCTTCCCTGGTGGCGCAGTGGTTGAGAATCTGCCTGCCAATGCAGGGGACACGGGTTCGGGCCCTGGTCTGGGAGGATCCCACATGCCGCGGAGCAACTGGGCCCGTGAGCCACAGCTACTGAGCCTGCGCGCCTGGAGCCTGTGCTCCGCAACAAGAGAGGCCCGCACACCGCGATGAAGAGTGGCCCCCACTAGCCACAACTAGAGGAAGCCCATGCACAGAAACGAAGACCCAACACAGCCAAAAATAAATAAATAAATAAATAACAAAGATAACAAATATTAATATATTAATAGTATAGCACAGAGAACTCTTCTCAATACTCTGTAATGACCTACATGGGAAAAGAATCTAAAAAAGAGTGGATATGTGTATATGCATAACTGATTCACTTTGCTGTACAGCAGAAATTAATACAACATTTTTAATCAACTATAATCCAATAAACATTTTTTTTTAAAAAGCCAACAAATAATAAGCGTTGGTGAAGATGTAGAGAAAAGGGAACCCTTGCACACTGTTGGTGGGAATGTAGACTGGTGTAGCCACCATGGGAAACAGCACAGAGGTTCCTCAAAAAATTAAAAATAGAATTACCATATGATCCAGCTATTCCACTCCTGGGCATATATCCAAAGAAAATGAAAACACTAATTTGAAAAGATACATGCTCCCCCATGTTTATAGCAGCACTATTTACAATAGCCAAGATATGGAAGCAACCTTAATGTCCGTCAACAGATGAATGGATAAAGAAGATGTGGTATACACATACAACGGACTATTACTCAGCCATAAAAAAGAATGAAATTTTGCCATTTGGAACAACATGGATAAGCCTAGAGGATATTGTGCTTAGTGAAGTAAGTCAGACAGAGAGAGACAAACACTGCATGTTTTCACTTACATGTGGAATTTAAAAAATAAAACAAATGAGTATAACAAAACAGAAACACACACAGATACAGAGAACAAACAAGTGGTTACCAGTGAGGGGAGGGGCACAATAGGGGAAGGGGATTAAGAGGTACAAACTACTGTGTATAAAATAAATAAGAGGGACTTCCCTGGTGGTCCAGTGGTAAAGAATCCCCCTTACAAGGCAGGGGACACAGGTTTGACCCTGTGTCCCTGGTCAGGGAACTATGATCCCACACGCCTCGGGGCAACTAGACCCTTGCACCACAACTACTGAGCTCGCGTGTCTCAACTAGAGAGCCTGTGTGCTGCAAACTACAGAGCCCACGTGCCCTGGAGCCTGGGCACCGCAACTACAGAGAAGCCCGCGCGCCGCAAGGAAAGATCCCGCATGCCTCAACAAAGATCCCGCATGTCGCAACTAAGACCTGACGCAGCCAAAAATAAATAATAAAATAAATAAATAAATAATTTAAAAATAAAATAAAATAAATAAGATACAAGGATGCAATGTACAGCACAGGGAATATAGCCAACATTTTATAATAAACTTAAATGAAGTATAATCTTAAAAACTATCAAATCACTATGTTATACACCTGAAACGAATGTAACATTGTATATCAACTATACTTTAATTGAAAAAAAGAGTTCTCTTATTCCAAGGTGGGGCAGGCCACAGTTCCAAAATATTTGATAACTGTGGCTTAAAGAGAAATATTTGGGTTGAAATACAAAAAGCAAACAAATGCATTTAGAGATTAGCATTGCCATGCCTATGGAGAAAGTTGACAATTAAAAGGATAATATGGGTCACCATGCCTTACTATCGGGGTGACCCTGATCAATAATATTTCCTACTTCGTAGAGCTGTCATGAGGATTAAATGAGTTAATATATGTAAATGTGGAGAAGAGCATTGGCACAGAGGAAGCACTGTCTAAAGGTTTGCCATTAGTATTGTTACAACAATTGCCAAATTTTTATCAATCACTCAGGTGCTGGCCAATTTAAAACTTGTCCCCCCCCCCCAAAAATAAAATAAAATAAATAAAACTTGTCCCATCTTTTTCCAATCTTCCATGGTTAGCAACAGTTGACAGTTTGTTCTTGTGAGAATGGACCAATAAATCAACAAAATGTTGTATCTGATCCACGAGAATATACACCGGATGCATCTGTCCTAAGTGCTGTGGTTGGTTTTGGCGAAATGCAACTGTGTTTATAAACACATTAGAAAACCTATTTTTCCGCCCCTTTCTTTCCCTCAATTCAGAGACAATGATCCCAATGACCTCTTTAGACATATTGTTACTAAGTGTGGTTGTTTCAATTATCAAACACCAAATGAGCTTGCAAAATAAGACAAGGATAAAAGAAGAAGTCTGGAAAAATCACCTTCCTCTTCAGTATCAATAAATAACACTAAATTTTCAATTGAATTAAAAATGTACATGAAGAAAACAGTTTGATGCAACCTTCTGCATTCAAACTTTCGAGAAGAAACCAGCCCTTACTTGTCAGTTTCCTAAGGATCAAGGACTACATTCCCTTATCTTCATATCCCCAGGGCATGCAACAGACACTCTCAAAAGATGGATGCATAGATGGAAAAAACAGAGCTGCCTTTTACCCACATTGTTCAGAACCCATCAAATTCCTATAATCACAGAATTAAAGAATGTTAGTGATGTGGAAGGAATTGAGCTCAGGAGAAGTTACACAACTTGCCCAAAGCCACGTAGCTATTTAACAGCAGAGACTGAACTTGATCTATCACCCCTATAAAGAACGCAGGGCTCTCAAGCTGTACCAGAGCTTCCCAGCTAAGGGCAAGTCTCCGTGGCCTTTTGGAAGCTTTTGAAATATGTCTCTGACACCAGGAAAAGTGTCACATGGGTGCTTTTCTTCACGTATCTAATCAATATTTACTGCAGAGCAATCTTCACCTACACTCTTCGTTACTCTCAGGAATTAAAGAACCACTGACTCTCTCTCCAACTTGCCACTTCAGGCCTCTGAGATGAGAGATTCGCTACTTGTGGTATGAAATCCTTCTCCTGTCTCCCAAAGCTTTCCGATTTCACCTCGGGGATAAATCAAAAGCATTTCCATGCTGTTTATATTAGAGGGGCCTTTTGTTGAAGAAACATGCTTTATAATTTCAGGCGCTGGGACTTTTGTTTACAGACGGAATTAAGTACAGGTTGAAACTGTGGCTTTTAGACATAACACTGCAGGAGAAGCTTACGCTCTACCACGTAAGAAATCTTTCTCAAACTCCAAGAGACTGGCACCTCCAAATCAGTGAGCTGGGCAGACAGCATTTGTTCCTGCCTGCTGGCACACAGCTCAATGCTACGGCCACATGGCCCAAACAAGAGCTCCAGGAGCCTAAGCCAGCGGTACCAGTGCCACACCTCTGATGTGCAGACAGGGCAGCCCAACGGGGAGTGCCCTGGGTCAGAGACTTGGAAGCAGAGAAAGGAAACGGAGCATAGCTCAGATGATATTACGTTCCTGCTCTAAACCCTTCAGTGATTCCCACTGCCTGCTGTGCGACACTCAGAATCCTCACCGGGGCTTACAATTGGGTCCCAATCTATTCCTCCTCCTTACCTCCTGGTTCCCTGCAGGCCTACCATGTTCTAGATGATCCAGACTGTTCTATCTCCCTGAACAGTTCAATGACGTCACCACCTCCACACCTCTGCACAAGGTGCCTCTCCCCTGAGATGCTCCAACCACTCCCTCCCTCAGATCTCATCCTAAGTGCCACCTCTTCTCTAGAACCTTTCCTGAGTTCTCCTCCAACCTCCCAGGCCTCCCCCAAGTGGAAGTGGCCTCAATCGCCATGACACTCTTGCAGTCCTTTTGTAACCGCCCATGGTAATTATTTTCTAAACGGTGTGGCAGCAATTTGGGAATGTTTTTTCTTGCTGTCAGTCAGCATTAGCTGAGCATCTTCCGTGTGTCAGATGCTGTGTTGGGTGCCTGGGACATGAAAATAAATAAAGTCAAGGTTCTTGCCTTCAATGGGCTTATGCTCTAGTGGATGAGATGACACTAGGACAAAGAGTTATACCTAGTGCAGGGGGGAAATGAAATATGAGAGAGATGATGGCATTTTAAGTTGGGTCTGAAAGAGAAATGTGTTCACTGGGCAAACAATAGAGAGGGAGGAAGGGTTCTTCGAGGGAAAAAGAACATGATACACAGCAGTGCTTGTCACAGGTTTTACTGAATGAATAAAACAAAGGCCGGGAAGGTTAGCTCCTTCCTGATTGGTTAGCTCCCTGCTCACTACTGTCTACATTTACTGAGTGTGTTCACGACTCCCATCCCTCACAGCAACCCCGGAAGTTAGGCAGCACCATCCTCATTTTATGGATGAGAAAACTGAGGCTTCCAATGCCCAAAGCCCCAAAGCTGTCAAGTAGCAGAGCGTGGCCGGTGTTCCTGATACTATAAGGTTGTACTAATGAGTTCGCCTTCAAGGACCTAAATATAAAGCAAACTCTTAGCTCTCTTCCTCTGAGCCTGGGTGGACCACTCCGGGCAGCCCTCAAATACCCAAAAACCATCTCAGGGAACACATACTGCGAGGGAAGAAGAGAGAAGCAGCCGAAGCTGTGCTGCGTGCAGATTCTGGCAACAGCGAGGCCCTGTGTCTCCCTATAAACCTGATGTTACTCCTCTCACGGTACATGGTTTTAGTGGCCCCAAATGTGGGCCCTCTGTCCTAAGATATAAACGGCAACCGGGAAAGAGCCATCCAAAAGTCACCTCAGGCCAACTCAGGCTCATTAAAGCTCCCTTAGGGCTCCGAGAATTGAATGGAACCTCTGGCTTTCTAGGAGAAAGCATTTCGTTTTTGACAGAGTTCTTTTCCCCCCTTTTCTTCATCTGATCATTTTCTCAATTTTTCCCTTTCACGTTCAGGCTTTTTCTGTAACTCTTGTATTGGGCACATGCCCTTCTAGTTTTTCCTCCTAGCTGGGACTATTATATCTTGCTATTGTCATGTTCCTTTTCCATTGAAAGCAATCAAAAATGAAAATCCACATTTCAGAACAGTGTCTATTAAATAGGCACCTTTTCATGGTTGGAAAAAAAAAAAAAAAAGAGCACTCTCTGAGGGCTGAGTTTCAGTTCTGTGTGTCACCTAAAGATTAGACACTTGGGTGAGACTTCTGCCTCTTCACAGGCCATTTGTATTTGGGTATTTGGGAGAGATGGTAGAAAGTCTGGAGTCAGAACCAACTTGTTCTAAGGAATTCGTCGTCGAAAGCATTGCTAATCAAAGTGTGGTCCTGGGACCAGTAGCAACTGCATCGCTTGTGAGCTTGTTGGGAACGGAGACTCTCAGGCTCACCCCAGACCAGCTGAACCAGAATCTGCCGTTTTGCAAGATCCCAAGTGATTCGTAAGTACATTAAAATTTTAGAAGCACTGGTCTAGAATTAAAAGGAATTTGCTTTAATGAAACCATCCTGTAGCCTCCACGTGGATTTCTTTCCGAAGAAAGAAATCTCTGTACAGTGAACTCCATAGAGCAACCTCCACCACCCTTTTCCACCCAAATTGTTTATTCATGGAAGAATTCTGAAATGATAAATCATCTTCCAGAAATCACACTCAGCCTGAGGGAGTTCCAGATGACACAAAGCTGATGGCCAGCCTTTCTGCGGCCTGTGGGAACTAAGAAGGGAGAGGTGATAGGCGACCCTCGTCCCGCCTCCTTTAAGGCCCTGGATCTTTTTGTTGATATCTTTGCCTCTCGGAAGAGGGGAGCGAAAGACGTGTTGTACAACCGCACAGGTGACTAATGTGAGACTGAGGGGGCTGTGCTGTGTACTGAGCTCTGATATCCTTGAGTGGGGGGATGCTCTGTAAACACAAATGGCAGAACCAAGGGCCAACCAAGTCCAGGCTGTGCTCAGACCTCACACTTCCAATAACAACAGTCAAGACACACACAGATGAACCCAGACTAACCTGTCATCTACACTGGAGAAAGGAACAGAGAGGATGGAGAATCACGTGCACCTGGTTTAAGGAAATGACAGCTAGAGCTGGAGGCAAGAAAAGAGAAGAGGGGAGGTGATGACCAGGCCCTGCTCGAGGCTGTCCTGCCCACCTGGTCCCACTCACCCTCCAAGTGGAGCTAAAGCTCACGGGCGGACAGAGGCTGTGACCAGAGCCCTGGCAGGCCACACAGGTGCTGGCCTGGCATCCCACTTGACCTTGTCCTCGATGAAGAGGACACCTGCCTCAGAGACATTTCTGGAAAAAAAGGGAGCACCAAAAGAGTTACCCCTTGTTGAAAAACCAAAACCGGGTCCCCCACCCAAAGTGAGTGTTTTCGCACTAATTCCGATAAATATGCACATCACAGGAAGCTCGTTTAGACTCCTGGCATCTCTCAGACCTCTAAGTGCAACACCTGGGTTATTGATTCCTCTGTGTTAAAGCCCAACTTGGTAGTGCCCTCCCCACCTCTACTAATTTTTCACCCATTATTTCCATCTTCACCTTTGAATTCTCTAAAACGGCAATATTTTAAAACACTAAAATGGTTTACTTGTATCAATCAATACCTGCTTTTCCACCAATTATAATTTATTTGTAGATTAACAGTTTTTCAGCTCCAGAAACATGATTCTGTCCTCTTAATATGCCCACATCAGCAAGCTCTCACAGGAAGTCTGGAATGGACAGCAAAGGGCAGTGGTGGCAGAAAGACCCTCAGGCTCTGAAATCCAGACAGGAATGCCATCCATCTTCCTCCACCACAACCAAAAGACAGCCCTCCCCCCCCCCCAGAACCGAATGCATCAGAGATCAGCCGCCCCTGAGGACTGAGGCTCTGAATTTGATTTCAGCTAACTTCCACTTCACAGAAAAGCACTCGACTTTATTCCCCCTGTACCTCAGACCTGGATAAGCCAAGCAGTTCTCCAGAAACACATCTGAAGGAACACCTCTGCATCCCCTCCCCACCGCCAACATGCACGGGCATGCCTGAACACACCACCTCCCAAGGCAAAGAGAAAGTTAACTTTCAAATAAAGCTGTCCTGCAGCCAGTCTGGTCACATTTCCAGACCCTTCACATTCACAAAGGTGGTTCTTGCAACTCTGGCCTAAATCCAGAAGCTGAAAACTGACCTCTGCCTGCTGAGGGCACAGACCAGGGTCAAAGGTCCACAAACACACGTTCGCCACAAATACACCACTTTCTTTCTTTCTCTCTCTCTCTCTCTCTTTTGACCAAAGTGAGAATAATGGGCCAGGCTTATTGTCTTTCCTTCAGAGAAGCCAGGATGGGCGGCTGGTGGGAAGCTCCAGACAGAATGTGGGCGTGTGAATCTATACAGGCTCCACAGAGGAATTTTCTGGGAACTCCAGGGGTTTTGAGGAAGGGTGGTCTCAGGCTGGGACACAGGGGCTCCTCGGATTCTCGGGTACCCCAGAAGTCTGGGGTGTAGGGGGGGCGGAGTGGCAAGGCTATCCTGACAGCCAGGCGCCCCTTCCCTGCCGTCCCAGGCCCTCCCCGCCACGGCGGGGTCACTCACCGCCCGTGAGCTGTGCAGGGCCGAAGCACAGCGCCAGCTGAAACCACAGGATCACGGCCAAGAGTCTCTGGGGGGACTGAGGCTGCTGCTGCTCTAGAAATCCATCTCCATGGCTCGGGTTCATTCCACGATACATCTTTCATCCACAGAGGGCATCCGGCTTGCAAGAGTCTGCAACCAGGAGCGAACACGATGATACCCCAGGCTGCCGGGGCGCCGGGGGCCACGCTCCCCCTCCTCCGCCCTGGGACCGGGACCCCCGGCTTCCCCTGCTCCTTCCCCATTCCTCCCCCGCGCGGCCCCCGCCCCCTTTCCCACAGCGAGCTCCCCCCGCTTCTCCCCAGCGCGGGCTACACTGAGTAACAGCCGCCGCGGGATGCTGCGCGTGCGGGAGCGATGGAGGAGGGGAGGGAGGGCAGGGGTTAGCGCACATTGGCTCCGCGCCGGTCCCCCGGATTCAGCGGCTGTGACCACGACAGGAAAGTCTAAAGCCCTCCAGCCTCTCGGGGCTGAAAAAACACTTTTCCCCGGGCCTATACATTTCACTCTTAGGAATCTCACGAGGTGGCACCGGATCCCCCCAGCTACTTCTCTGGTTTTCCCCAGGATCGGGATGGGTCCTACTGCCCAGTCCCCAGTGAGATTTCTCTGCGCTGTCAAAAAATTCCTCCCTCGGGGAGCAGAGCCAGGCACCAACTCCCCCTCCTCGGCCTGCGAGCGCCTCCCCGGAATGGAAAGCCCCTTCCGGGGCTCTCGGTCTTACCTGTGGGTCTCATGCATGCAGCTTCCTTCCCTCCTCCGCCTCCTCCCCCCGCCAGTCTAACCCGCATCTGTGCGCGACCTCTGCTGCCGCCGCTGCGCGAGCGAGCGAGACGTTAAGCCTCGGCGGCGCCGGCGGCAACGGCGGCGCCGGCGGCGCCCGGCTCCAGCTCCCCGCGCCTGCGCTCTCCCTCCCCAGGCTCCGGAGCGGACGCGTGAGGGAGTTGCGGGGGGAAGGACGACAGTCCGGTCGCGCGCCCCCGAGGAGGTACCCGCGCGCCCGCTACCTGAGCTCCCGAGCGCGCGGCGGCGTCGCGGAGAAAGGGAGGGGGAGGGGGCGGCGGCGGCGGCGGCGGCGGCGCCCGGCTCCAGCTCCCCGCGCCTGCGCTCTCCCTCCCCAGGCTCCGGAGCGGACGCGTGAGGGAGTTGCGGGGGGAAGGACGACAGTCCGGTCGCGCGCCCCCGAGGAGGTACCCGCGCGCCCGCTACCTGAGCTCCCGAGCGCGCGGCGGCGTCGCGGAGAAAGGGAGGGGGAGGGGGCGGCGGCGGCGGCGGCGGCGGCGCCCGGCTCCAGCTCCCCGCGCCCGCGCTCTCCCTCCCCAGGCTCCGGGAGCGGACGCGTGCGGGAGTTGCGGGGGAGGCGGGAGGACGACAGTCCGGCCACAGTCCCCCGAGAAGGCACCCGCGCGCCCGCTACCTGAGCTCCCGAGCGCGCGGCGGCGGCGCGGAGAGAGGGAGGGGGCGGGGGCGGGGCGGAGGCGCGCAGCCCGGACACGCACGAGGCGGGCACGCGCCTCCGCAGAGCCAGCCAGCGCCCCGGCTGGGGAAGGGGCCCCGCGAGCGCGGGGAGGGGGAAGGGACCCTCCGCCGCCGCAACCAATCGGAAGCCCGCGCGCCTGCACGTGTCGGCACAGGCCTAGGGCCGGGTCGCCCCTTTCCTGGCGCAGGACGGCGGTCTCCGCATGCGCTGCGCGCGACTCCGGGTGGCCGCCGCGGCCTCCGCGCGTCCTCCGGTGCCCCCAGAGCGCGGCACGGCGCGGGAGAGGGCTCCGCTTTAGGCTGCTGCCGCGGTGGCGGCTCCAACCGGTGGGACAAGAGTGCACAGGGCGGCCGGTCCCCACCCCAAGACCCTCACCACCGACGGGGTTCACGTGGGCGGGGGGGGGGGACGGCCAATTGCCAAAGTCTTCCTTTCCTGCGTTTAGCTCTCCGCACCTCACCACGTCCCACCAAGGCTCTGCGTGTCCCCTCAGAGCCCGAATGACACTCTTCCCCCTCCCCCGCTCCCTTGATATTTGCCCTTTTGCGAGCCACAGGCGTTGTGCGGGAGGACTCTTAGCCTGTCTGGGAGATGCGCTGGCCCCTCCGAACGTCCGCCCGGCGCGCGCTCTCCTTGCGGGGAGAGGGAGGGTCCTCGGTGCAGCTGCAGAAGGTTGAGTACGGAGGAGGGGGCGGCGGTGGGGTGGGGGGCTTCTGGGGTCGTGGATCGGAACCCAAGGGGGTCGAGGGTGTTTGCCCTCCCAGCCCCCGGTGGAGAGAGTTTGCCTCGTCGGTGTTGTCTCTCTGTGGCTTTTGGTGCCCGAGCCCAGCCCGCAGAAGCGTGCAACTCACTCCCCACTGGTTCTGGCCGCCCGCTGGCCCTGCGCAAGGCTGGCCTTCCTCGGCCTGCCTGGCTCCGAGGGCCTACGTCCCAGCCACGGTAGTTAAGGGGTGTGAGCTAATGAGGTGTTGCAGGCAGGCGGCACTTTAGAACCAGCGGCACCCCATTATTCTGTAGCAATTTGTGGATATGAAAACCACGTTTCGGATGCCGCCACCAAATCATCTTCTGCTTCCATCGGCTGTCCCCAAATCTCACATACTGATGGTAGTCAGGAAATTACAGCTTTTACTGTGTCGACTCTTACTGGGAGTAATTTTAACAAATTCTGTCAGGATAGATTAACTTTTAGTAGATAAATGTAACTCAGCATTTTTTCTCTTTATTTATTTTTGCTTTGTAAAACTGAGATGGCAGCTTTGCATAGAATAAGTTCAAGATTTTTCACTAGCACAAGTTCGTTTCTGCTAAAGCTTGTGCTTTGGGGCTCCAGAATCTTAGTTGGGTACCCACGCTTCCAAGGTCCTATGACTGACCTCTAGAGTTTGAATATTTATGTAATTGTTTTTCTCAGTAAATTTTCTAAAGCTTTCTAATAAGCCGTCAAATCAACAAACTCAAAAACATTTGTTGACCATGTGTATGTCTTTACAATCGTAAGAGATATGTCTAAGCACTATTGAGACCTGTTCTCCAGCTGATAAATACAATCCAGTCGTACAGAGAATAAAAGAATTGAAAGAAACATCCAAGTTTATCTGGTGCAAACACAGGACCTGTGCTTGAGTACCCCCCACCCCGACATTTCTGCTAAGTGGTCATGCAGCCTCATGGAATACTTGAGGAAGCCTGTAATGTTTGCCCTCAGCTCTCTTAGAAAAGCCCTCTTTGTACTGAACTGAAACGTACCTCCCTGAAACTTTTACACACTGGTTCCGGCTCTCCCATCTGGGCCCACACAGCTAAATGGGATTCCTCTTCCTTAAGACAGAGCTTTACTCATTTGGAGATGGCTTTACGTCCCCTTAACTCTTCCTTTCTCCGGGTTAAACTTAGCTACTTCGCACAGTGTGGCAGTGCCTAGACTCCTCACCAGCCTTGTAGCCTTTCTCTGGATGGGACCCAGTTTCCCAATGGCCACCCACCCCCCAGCAAGCAGAGTTCGTTTCCAGAAGGGGATTCCACACTCACTCCGTGGGTTCCGACCAGCACACGGCAGGACTGGCACATCCTGTATGTTAAATAATTTGCTTCTATTAATGCAACGTCAGAAGACAAGCATTTGGAGGGCAGGTACAGCACACCATTCTGTTAGCTTTCCACATTATCTCATGTATTAGTTTCTAGGGCTGTCATAACAAAATATCACACACTAGGTGTCATAAAACCACAAAGATTTATTTTCTCACAGTTCTGGAGGCCAAAAGTCCGAGATTAAGGTATCAGCAGGTTTGGTTTCTTCTAAGGCTGCTCTCCTTGGCTTGCAGATGGCCACCATCTTGCTGTGTGCTCACATGGTCATCCCTCTGCGTGTGCAAGTGTCTGGTGTCTCCCTCTGTGTGTGTGTGTGTGTGTGTCCTAATCTTTTTTATAAGGACACCAGTTATATCGGATTAGAGACCACTCTAACAAGCCCATTTTAACTTTATTCCCTCTTTAAAGGCCCCGTCTTGAAATACAGTCACATTCTGAGGTACTGGAGGTTGGGGGGGGGGGGACACAATTCAGTGTCCGGTGTTACACTCATTTTACAGGCGAGGATGCTAAAGACAAAGGAGTTCAATCCATTTACTCACGACCACCCAGCCAGTGGAGGCATCAGATTAAATCTAAAGCAGTTCAGTTCCATCCTAATGGTTTTCCCAATACATCACAGCTATTGCTATGAACACCTTCCACCTCAAGGATTCTAGGTAAGTTATCCTGAATATAGGATGTAGATTTTTCTCAAGAGGACGAGAATAAGGGTAGATGGAATGCAGGAGAGAGCATGACTTACTTCCTGCTAAATGGGCAAAAACTTAATCTTTCTTCCTCTTTCATATAGAAGTCAATGCCAAAACCAATACCAGTGGGGAGACATGCTGAAGCAAAGCCTCCAGAGTCTCCCTCCCAAACACAGGAGAGCTGAGGGGCTTCTCTGACCTGATTAAAAACTCCACCCCTCCTCGGACTCCATGCTTCTCTCAACCCTCCATGAATGACATTCCTCACTGTTTTCACTCATTTCCCCTCCCCTCTCCCATCCTCTTACTGCCCCCCACCTTGCCCTAGGATTCTTTTTCAAAACTTACTGAAGCTCTGTCTTCATGGCATAGCCTTTGATTTCATTTTCAGTGGACAATAACATTTCATTCCAAATATATTCATTGAGCACCTACTATGAACTGGGCACTGTACTGGGTGCTGGAGATGCAGTAGTGAGCAAAGATGCTAAACCCCCTGCCCTGGAAGAACTCACAGTCTACTTAAGGAATACATGATAAACAAAAGAAGAAAACATTGGGAGTGTTAGATGGTGTGAAGTACTAGGCAGAATAATGAATCAGGGAATTTATAGAGGAGATGTGAAGGTTAGAGCATAGGCAGAGTCGTTATAACCAAGTGATCCAAATATTCAGTAATTTAAATAGAAGTTTATCTCTCCCTTATGTGAATGTCTTACTATTCTAGGTGGATGGGGCATCTCTGCTCCATAGGGTCATTCAGGGACCCAGATTCCTTCTACCTCATTATTCTGCCATCCTCTAAGATACTGTCTTCATGTGTGGGACAGAAGCTGGGTCACTGATCTGTCTGGGGTCCAGTCTGAGGGAAAGTGATAAGAAAAGGGAATCTAAGGCAAACAATTTCCTTTCAGGCAAGGGAGGCAGAAGTTACACAAAAATTAGCTCTCTCACCTATCATTAGTGAGAACCTAGTCACATGACCATATCTAGCTGCAAGGGAAGCTAGGAAATGTAGTCTTTATGGGGCAACCAGGTGACCAGAAGCAAGAAGAGAGTGGACTGAAGGGGTCAGGGGAAACTGGCAGTCTATCACATGTGCTGTGCAAAGATCAAGGCTTAAATTTTTGATAAAGTAGGCAGGGAAGCCCTTACTGGGAAGGTAACATTTAAGTAAAAACCTGAAGGAGAGAGCTATGCAGTTTTCTAAGAGAAAAGCATTTCCAGGCAAAGGGAGAACAGATGCAATGTCCCTGAGGCAGGAGCATGCCTGTTGTGTACAGGAAACAGGAAGGATGTCAATGAGGCTGGAGTGAGTAAGTGATGCAGACAACTAGGGGGGCTGAGGTCAGAGAGGTCTCCTACTGAGGTGGACCTTAGAGGCATTGGCAGGGATCTGGTTTTTACTCAGGGTGAGAAGAGAAGCCATTGGAGGTTTGTGAGCAGAGAAAGGACACGATGGCACTTGAACAGGAAGTGTCTGAAAGAATTTATGTCCAGCATGGCATCAACCACACTCTACCACTCTGCGCTCTGTGGCCCTTTCATCCTTCCTCTTGAGCACCTCTCAGCTCCTGCACCCCTGAACCCCAGAATGCCAGCTTTGAAGGCACACTGCTTCACAGTCCTATCAACCCTCAGCGTCTAAACATTATCTCCACGAAGCACCTCCCACAGTCCACACCTTTTCATTCATCCCAACGTGCTTGCACTTAGCAGACTGGTACCGTGCCTCTGAGTAGATTGTGAGTTCTCTGGGAGCAAGTGTTTCTCTACTTGTTCCACCTATTGCTAAACATAGAGCCTGGAACACAGTAGAGCAATCAAGAATTATTTTCTGAATTAACTGATTAATAGCAGAAGGAAAGGAGACCTTCCCCACCAATCTTGCCCTGGCATTGAAAACCAGACTGAAGTCAGTTGATATTCTTCTCTCTTCTCTCTGGGTTTCCTCAATCCTGCGCATCCAGGAAAACATAGAATCAACCACAACCCATTTAATGAGCTCAGAACATGCTAGAACATAGGTTAGCATTGCACTAGATGCTGGGTTTGAGTACAGATCTAGAATTGTCAAAGCATATGATCCACCCACCACCTCTGCCCTGGATGGATAACACACTCAGTGAGGAGACACACTTCCAAGGCTGGAGTGTGGAACAGGATAAAAGTGCTCATTTGGAAATAGAGTTACTATATGATCCAGCAATCCCACTCCTGGGCATATATCTGGAAAAGACAACAACTCTAATTCCAAAAGGATACATGTACCCCAACGTTCATAGCAGCACTATTTACAATAGGCAAGACATGGAAGCAACCTAAATGTCGATCCACAAATGAATGGATAAAGAAGATGTGTCGTATATATACATATATATATATACACACACATATATATATATACATATATATATGTATATATATATATGTGTATATATATATATATATATGGTGGAATATTACACAGCCATAAAAAAGAATGAAATAATGCCATTTGCAGCAACATGCTGGTACCATGCTGGTACCATGCCAGCACTGTCCCCCTGCCATAGGTCCAACTAGAGATTATCATATTAAGTGAAGTCAGTCAGAGAAAAACAAATATATGATATTGCTTATATGTGGAATCTAAAAAAATGATACAAATGAACTTATTTACAAAACAGAAATAGGCTCACAGACATAGAAAACAAACTTATGATAACCAAAGGTGGGAGGGACAAAATAGGATTTTGGAATTATCAGATACACACTACTATATGTAAAATAGATAAACAACAAGGACCTACTGTATAGCACAGGGAACTATATTCCATATCTTGTAATAATCTATAATGGGAAATAATCTGAAAAAGAATATATATATGTGTATATGTATAGCTGAATCACTTTGCTGTACACCTGAGAGATTGTAAATCAACTATACTTAAATTTTAAAAAGTGCTCATTCAGTCACCTCTCACCCATTCTTCCTCCATTCAAGGTGTATTCTCAGGTACTTGACATGTTTCAGTCATTGTACTAGGTGTGGAGGATACAAAAATATAAAAGACCCAATCTTTGTCTTCAACCAGTTTATAACCTATGGAGAGAGTAGAAAAGTAAATCTGCAATTACAGGGTCATGGGCTAAGTGCTAAGATTGTAAAGCAGATAGGATGGAGTGTGCTGGAAAAGGATCCTGGGGGTGACTTCATATGTTGTATGAGTAGAAGTGTGTGTGTGTGTGTGTGTGTGCGTGCACGCACGCACGTGTGTGTGTATAAAGGGAAGAAAAGGAAGAGAAGGTGCAGTGAGTTTCCAGGCAGAGGGAGCAGCTTCTGTAAAGACCAGGAAGGAGGTGGTGGGGAAAGAGACCAAGTGTAGAATTTAGAAGACAAGTTGGGAAACGCCAAGAAGTAAAAATTCCAAAAAGCACCTGTGCCATACTGAGAAAGGCTTGGAAAGTCATGGAGGGACGTTTGGTTTGTGTCTGAAGAAAAAGAGAGAAGACTGTGGAGGAGTGGAAATAAACTGGAGACACTAGCCAGGAATGGACTATTCACCATTGGACCAAAGATACATGAAAGGTACTCAACATCACTAATTAATGAGAACATGCCAATGAAAACAACAGACACTGTTTTCCCCTATCAGATGGACTACAAATATAAGTCTGATAACATCAAGTGTTTGGTGATGATGCAGGGAGAAGGGAATTCCCATATTCTGCTGGTAGGAGTGCAAATTGCTATGTATTAACCATGTCTTTTATTTTCTGTATTCTGATGCTTTGACACCTGGGGCATTGTTGACCCTGGAGAGACTGCCCTTCCCAGGGCTAAGCAATTCCTAGAGATAGTAAACTAGAGCCCACACACCCCACTACCTCCTTTATGGTCTCTCACACTTAGAGTCACTATTCCCCTGCCATAATCACCCCAGCGCCAGGTACCAGACAACTACGGACAGCCCCTATGCCTCAGAGCCCACTGAAATTATTCAAACTAGCCTATTATAAACTTGTTTACCCACCTCACCCATTCCTTCCCATGAAAACCACACATTCCCCACTGCACCCCTCACTCCCTCTGCCCCCTGACCGGTTCTGGTGCTTCCCCAAGTGGCCCTGCATGATTTGCCATGCCTCCTGCTTCTAGGGAATTGTGAGTATAAAGAAAAACACCTCTTTCCTGACTGTCATTTCCATATCTACATGTCTTACTGTATCTGATTAAAACAAAGCCTTTGGTGTCCTTAACACATGCTACACTTAGAGGAGGGTAAACTGCCCTGCAAACACACCACTCATTATTACCCCTAAAGAAGCCCTGGCAAGTTCACCTCAAACACTTCACCCACTAAGCAAAGATGATGTCAGTACCTACCTCATACAACTGCTGAGAGGCTTAAATGGGATCTCCTGGAAAGCACCTGAAGAGCACCCAGCACTGAGTAAGTACTCAGGCAAGCATGTCCCAGGATGTTCACTGAAGATATTTATGTAATGGTGGAAAATTGGAGACACCCTGAATAATGGAATGACTAAATGAATTGTGGTACAGTCACACTAAGGAACAGTATGTAGTCATTAGGTATAAACTAGATCTCCATGTAGGACCATGGAGAGCTCTCCAAAACATTGTTGGGTGAAAGAAGCAAATTGTGGGACAGAATGGACAGTAAGACATGATTTATGGAAAAACAATACCATAGATTTTCTATCAACTAATGTGAATAAAAAGGGAAAATGCCTGAAACCATGCACAGAAGACAGTGGGGTTGCATCTGGGTTGGTGAGAGCAAATGGAATTGTTGGGGAGGATTAATCAAAGAATAGTTTTATTTCTATAATTTATATTTTACTTTCATTATTCATTTATTTGTATATAATTTTGTTGAGAATACTATTATGTAATGCTTAGATAGTTAGAAATTAATTTGCAAGGCAAAGGAAAAGATAGGAGGGGAAAAAGATAAACATAGAAGAGGAAAAGGTCGGAATGAACCTGGGGCCTAAGGACATGAAGTTAACTTTGAGAATACTGTGCACTGATGGTATATTTTTTGAAACTAGAGATAATGGAGATCTATCTACATAAGGCATCTTTTGACTGAAGCATTTCCTTGGACAGGAGTGGAGGGATGTCCAGTAAGGACTAACTGCAAAACTAGTTTGCCATTTTGTAAAAGATCAACGCTGAGCTCCCCTCCTCATAGAGATTATTGAGATACTGGCTTCCCTTGTCTTTCTCTGGAGGCTTCCTCATTTCATACTATATCCCTAGCAATGGGTTGGTTGTTTTCCTATAATAATTATAGTAGGCTAGACTGACATAACCGATAAGCCAAAACAAGTAACAACATAAGAGAAGTTCCTTTCTCTTAGGACAGTGCAGGGCACTGACGGTGGGGCAGGGATGGGAGAGTTAGAGGAAGACATTCAGGACCAGACAGAAGGCAACTTTGTCATCATCAACATAGTTTCCAAGAATCTGTGATCACTGCCATTTCAGCTGTTTTATAAGATTTAAAGATGGTGAGACCCAACACAATGACACTTGGATAAATGAAAGGCAAAATTCTTTGATTCTTAGAGCTCTGAACAAGAGAAGTTTGCTAGGCAGGGCCACACAGGGGATTGTACCCAGGAACAGAGTAACAGCAGGCTGGGGCTCTAGGGGGCAGCTGATTTATGGCAAGCCGGGTGGGGTTAGCTAGGTTTCATGGTCTTCCTGTGGATTGGCTAAGTTGAATAATTTGGGGGCAGGGCTCTGGGCATAGGGGTTATCCCTAGTTGTCCGGTACCTGGCTCTGGGGCAATTAGGGTATATGTTTCATGGCCCCAGAGTGTTAGGGCCCAACAATGAAGTGGTTTGGGATGTGGACTTAATTGGCTGTTTAAGAAGGGAAACTGACTGACCAGCCTCTTATTCAGGGCTTCAAAACTGGGAAAAGACAGTACAATTAAAAAAAAAAAAAGTTATATCAGCCCATAGAAGAAGGAGGGTAAGGCATAAGGTCCAGGCCTAAAAGTGGTCCACATCTTTTCTGCCCACATTCCATTGGCCAGAATGAGGTCACATGGCCAACTAGTCACATAGTCTCACATAGATGCAAAGGGAGCTGGGAAATGTAGTCCCAGGGACAACATTTCTGAAGAAGGAAAGCTCAGATTTCAATGGCCAACTAGCAGGCTGCGCCAAAAGGCTGTAAATGAATCTGAACTCAAATATTGCTTTACTTCTTCCCTCCCCCCACCCCCCCAGCCCCCGCTTTCTTAATATCTGTTTCTCCTGCTTACATGGTAAGCTGCTTCAGGGCAAAGACCATCATGTTCTCTTGCTTTTGATTCTTCCCCAGCAATTATTTCTGCACCCAATGGGCTTCTCACTAAAACAAGTCTCAAGTAATTTCAGTATGCAAATTAGCTGCCACTTAAGAGCCTGGCATAAATATCTGATACTTAGAATATAATTTCAGTTAGTTAAATTTAGATCACTGGGGGGGAAAAAGAACAGCAGCATAAACATTCTCTGGGCCTTTGGCCTTTTTATTTAATTCTGAATTGGATAAGTCTTCACTAACTTTAAGTTTTGACCTCTATATAGCAATATTTGGTTCTTGGATTAAATCAAAGAAGTGTTACTAATGAAATGGTTTAACAACGTCACATATAGTCAGATTTTCCATTTCAGTTGACTCTTAGGTAAAGGTAAACCAGTGCTTTCAGGAACACTTTCAGTAGTTAATTACATTAAAAATGTTATTTTCCTGACCTTTTTATCTTGTCTCATCTTCTTTCACCTTGCCTTTTTTCCTTGGTTTCTTAAAGACTCTTACCTTTAAAACCACTGTCAACTTAGCATAAATATTTTCTTTGGAAGGCTAACACTTAATGACACCAGGGAAGGGGTGGGAGAAAACAAACCTCACTATGGAATCACTCGACATTCATCCAGCACTAATTGAGTGCCTAAGGTATGCTGAACACAATGCAAATCCATAAAAATGCAAATGGCTATCATCTCAGCCTTTAAGAAGTTCACAGTTATGAACCTGAACCTACACTTTTTCTACGTAAAAGTTTTTATTCAGTCACCCATTCATTCAACAAATATATTTTGGGTCCTACTCTGTGTAGGTTGCTGATCTAGCTACTGGAAATATAGACTTGAACAAAACAAAGATGCCTGCCCTTCTGGAGCTTACATTCAAGGAGAGGAAGGTAGGCAATAACTTATCCCCACTCCCCACCCTTCCAGCCCAGAGGTGATTTCCTTTACCTGTGAAGTCCCCTGATATTTTAGTATCTTCTGGCAATTGCTACTCTCTACCAGAGTTGACAAAGAGCAGGAACTAGGTCTTAACTTTGATATCCACCATGATGCTAGGACAGGGTTAATAAATGCTTATGAGCTCAATAAATGAATAATGAGTGCGTCTTTTCACAAAAGTACAACCTGTGTAGCTAAAGCAGGTGAAGACCCACAGGAAGCTGAAAATGCCTTTTTCATGTCCGAAGGCAACAAAGTAGCTGCAAGCTCAATGGGGTTTGCACCCACACTCTCCCCCTGCCTTCTCCTGACCTGGTTTGGGGACTGGGATGAGAGGGTGCAGACATGAACTACATCTACCATTGCAACTGCACCACAAATAAATTTTGCAATGGGCTTTACAGTATGATTTTTTTTTTATTCTCAAAGGAGAATTTTAATTCTCTAGGGGTCATAATAGTATGAGAAAAGATATAGACCACTTCAAGGCATGTTTGGGAAATTATGGATAACGTCTTGTGCCGAGAGAGTATGTGTGTTTAGGGGTGAGTTAGGAGATGGCTATTAATAATAAACATAGAACATCCTGTTAGGGCCTCACTGTTAGAGACCTTACATGACACACCAAGGAGTTTAAACTTTATTCAAAAGACAATGGAGAGGTTGTGGATTGAAGGTTGGAATGGAAGAGGTTGTGGGGAAAGAGGAGAATGAGAAAGCAATGGAGCAGGCATCACAACAGGCCAGGTAAGGGGTAATGACGTGTGAACCAGAGTGGTGGCAGTGGCCATGGGAGAATGGAGGACTGAAGAGGAGGACTGTCAGATCTTCGGATGTGTTGAGGGTAAGGAAAAAGAGGATGCAAGGATGATATCAAGATTTAGAGCCTAGGAGCCTAAGCTATAAATTACTATCAAAAATAGGGAACACAAATGAAAAGGTTTCATGAGGATGGTTATGAATTCAAGGTTGGACATGCTGAGTTTGACTTGCTGGAGGGAAACACACATGCAGATATCAGGCAGGCAGTTGGAAAATAGGGCTTAGGAGCTTTGAAGAGGGCTCGGTGTGGAAGAAGTAGGTCCACGGGTTGCTCCAAGTCTGTCTGTTGAAGCCACAGAATAGATGTACTTGCTTGGGGAGTGCACAATAAAAAGAGAAGAGGCCCTGGACAGAGCTTTTGGGAACTGTACTGTAGGGGAAGGAAGGAATGGAGGGAGGGAAGGAAGAGGGAGGGCAGTCAGTGAAAAAAAGAGCAGTGGTTCTTAAACTCTAGAGGGTCAAAGAATCACCCAGAGACATTCATGAAGATTCCTAGACACCTCCCCAGAAAACCAGATTCAGTAGGAACATACGATCTAAAGAGAACACTCCCTTCATTATCTATTGATGCATGACAGATAACCCCCAAATTTCACATCTTAACACAGCAACATTTTTGATCTCATGGTTTCTGGATATCAAGAATCTGTGAGCAGCTCAGCTGGGTGGCTCGAGGCCTCTCGCAAGGCTGCAGTCAAGTTGTAAGCCAGAAATCTGAAGACTTCTCTGGGCCTGAGGCTCTGATTCCAAGATGAGTGTCCTCATCAAGTGGCAGTCAGCTTCCCCTAGAGCAGGTGACCCAAGAGAGCAAGGCGGAGACCACAATATCTTTTATGACCCAGCCTCAGAAGTCACGTTTGTCATTTCTGCAAAATCCTATTGGTTACATAGGTGAGTCCTATTTACTGTGAGAGGAGAGTTCACAGAAGTGACAGGAGACAAAATCAGGGTGGAGGGGCAACTTGGAGGCTGACTACCATATGTCCCTACCCTCCTGGAGTTATTTTGATGCAAGTAGCCCTCAAAGAAATACTGGATGGGAAAGAGTAAAGGTCAACAGAGGAAAGAAAATCAAACAGAAGGTGGACCTCAGTGCCAAATAGGACTGAGAAATCCACATAAGGTTGAGAAGAGGCCAGTGGATCTGGCCTCTGGTATATCAGTCTTGACCTTCTCAACTCGGAAGCAGCACTTCTAGAGAAACACAACTCTTTTTATGCAACTCATGGTGAGAAATGTATTTTACTTCATTGCCTGGTACACAATGCACTCGTATATAGAAACAAATGTTTCACGAATTAATACCTATTTCTACTGCATGAGAAGCACTGATATTTCTTATTGTAGTCTGGTCTATTTCTCTAAAAAAATGCTAGTCAAGACCCACTGAACTGATTTTGTTGGTCATTAAAGCATCTGACCTGAAGCTTGAAAAAGCAGTCTCAATAGGATTGGATAACAGTGAAGATGATGGTGATGACAAAAACAAATACATTTTGAGTATATACACTTTGCACTAAATGTAATACCATGAATTATCTTATTCATAACAACTCTATACTATAGTACCATTAGCATAATTTTAGATGAAAAAGTTTAGTACTTAAGTAGCTTTCTCAAGGCCATATGGTTAGGAGGTGGTACAACTGTAATTTATTTTAACCTAAACAATATGATTTTGGAACTTACACTTTAGAGCTGTGGGATCCAATATGGAGGCCGCTAGCCACATGTGTGTATTTTAATGTTAAATTTAATTAAAACTAAATAAAATTAAAGTTTCATGTATCAGTCACACTAGCCATATTTCAAGTGCTCAATAGCCACATGTGGTAGTAGCCTCCATATGTGACAGCAGAGATACAGAGTATTTCCCCCACTGCAGAAAGTTCCCTTGGACAGCGGTGCTCGAGAGCTAAACCACCAAGGGCCAACGTATTGGGAAGATGGGAGTCACCTGAGCATGGCTGTAAGGTGAGAGGAAGGAGTTGGAAAAAGAGAGAAGAGTCGAGATAGGGGATGCAGGTTGGAGCAGTGGCCTGGGGGAGGATGGAGGGGCAGGATCAGGGTACGGGGAAAGTTGGCTTTGGCAAGGGATGGGGACAATTTCTGCTCTGGGTCAGAAAGGAAGAGGAAAATGGGTGAAGGTCCAGAGGAAGGGGAAGGTGACGAAGCTTGCTTTGATAACACTTGATATTGTCTAAAACGTAGGGGCTGAGAACAGGAACAAAGAGTGAGCGGGCCAAGTTTGGGCATTGAGTCAAGTAAGAAAGATTGGAAATCATTGCTGCAGGAGGTGCATATACACATAGAGAATGATTGATGCTCACCCATGGGGGCTCAGCTGTGGTTAGATACTGAATTTTAGGTGCAGCCAAACATTTATTTCATTCATTCAACAAATACTTGCCAAGTGCCTACAACATGCCAGGCACCATGCCAGGCACTGGAGAAACATTAGTGAATGATAGTGACAAAAACAGGCAAGCCCATTCTCTCATGGAACTTACTGGTGGAGGTCTTTGTTAATCACAGAGCTGCCAAGAGTAGCCCTGCAATGGACACATACCACCAAGGAGAGGGGCTGGTGCTCTAAAGTGGCTATGAGAGGGCATGGCAGGGCATTTCATCTGGTCAGGAAGGTCAGGGAAGGCGTGCCTCAAACCAAGACTTGAAGAAGGAGCACCAATCCATACAGAAGGGAGAACGGCTCATAACTTTGCCCTGAACTGGGACCGTGCAGAGACCCAGGCAGGCAGACAAAGGCACCTTTGTAAGGTTCCTGCGGACAGAAGTGTTTGCTGAGCACACAGACAAAGCCACCCATGGTTGTCGAGATTCTACTCCAGCCCTGTGTGTGGGTGGCTTTGAGTGAAAAGACACCATATGATATCCACAGTAGGATAAGCCTGCTGGATGTGGCGGCTGGAATTTTAGTGGGCTGAGGATTCCTACCCTGCTGATAACATCAGTAAAGAAGTCAATGCACAGGACTTCCCTGGTGGCACAGTGGTTAAGAATCTGCCTGCCAATGCAGGGGACACGGGTTCGAGCCCTGGTCTGGGAAGATCCCACATGCCGCGGAGCAACTAAGCCTGTGCACCACAACTACTGAGCCTGCGTGCCACAACTACTGAAGCCCATGCGCCTAGAGCCTGTGCTCCACAATGAGGGAAGATACCACAATGAGAAGCCCGTGCACCGCAACGAAGAGTAGCCCCCACTTGCCGCAACTAGAGAAAGCCCGCGTGCAGCAGTGAAGACCCAACACAGCCAAAAATAAATAAATAAATAATTTTTTAAAATAAGAAGTCAATGCACAACATTATTACTGATACACTACATGCAGAGTCAGCACTCACAGCAAACCATCCATCATCAGACTTGTACTGTAGAGCTATCTCCCCTCACTTAGACCTTTCGGAAAAACAAATTTCCTTTGAAGTTAAAAATGCCAGGCTCAATTTTAGCAAAACAGAAAAAGATAAAACTTTTAAAACCCCACACATTTTTTAAAGTTTCAACAAAGCACATTCTTTAAAAAAATTTTAATATAATATCTATATTATGTTGAGGATGAAGAAGAAATTCCAAATTGGGTAAGTTATTAAGTGTGACTATTTTTGCAAATTTCCATTGGAAAAGCCTCTTCCTATGTTTAACTTTACAAATTATTTGTGATAAAATTTCAAAAATAAATAACGTTATGGCGCAGTTTCGTGTTCCTGTGTCAGTGCTGAGTGATCCAGTAACTGCATCCCGTTATCACACCGTGGAAGTGAACTCCCTTTCGGCTCTCAAAGTACTTATTTTAAGTCCTTCCTTCCTTCATAAGAATTGGTTGATTACCATCTCCTGCTTTTAATTGCATTAAGGTTACAAATGTGAAAAACATCAGAATGCTAAGATGAAGCAAAACTAGAAATGTTTAAAATCCTGTCCTGCTCTCTGGTCCACAGGTGTTTCTCTCTGACTATAATTATGTTGCACTTGCTCAGAAGGGCATACAGTGTAGAGGTTAGGGTGAGGGCCAGGGTTCTGATTCTGGCTCCACTGCTAGCTAGCTTCCTGATCTTCTGATTCTCTCTCTGTGCCCCAAGAAAAAACAGTCCTTACTTCACTTCATTGTGGTAGGGTTTACACATAAAGCACTTACAGCAACACTCCAATGCTCCAACTTAATATGGGTCAGCCCTCGTTTCTACACATATCTACTCTCATACACATGGAATATTTGCATGGCGGGTAAATGATTGTTTCCATGGGAACTTTCATATTTCCAGGTCCTTATCCCACTATCTTCTTCTTTTTTTTTTTTAAAGAAGTTTATAAGCTACAAGTTTCATTCTTAGAACAGCATTAACATAAGTTTTTCATTCACTGCCGTGGGTGTTCCCATAAAAAATTTTTTTTCACTGTTTTGTGGGTCTGGTATTTTTAATGAGTTCATATCTCATAGGCACATGTACAGAGTGGCCTATTCTGTATTCTCAGATACTGTTGCTTTGGGGCATCGTATTCTTGTGCAGTAAGGAAAAAGTGGGGGTGGGGCGTGAAATAACTGAATTCCTGTGAAATTCTACTGCAAAGCTAAAATCTGAAACTTAATAATTTAACCTATCATCCAGCCATTGAAGAAAAAACCTTTTGACCCAATTATTATCTTTTTAGAAAAGGTAATTTCAAAGCAATACATTTTTTAATTATCTAGTGTCAGGTGTACAGCATCATAATTCGAAATCTGTATACACTACAAAGTGATCACATCCGTCACCATAAAATTGACCCCTTTCACCCCTTCTGCCCACCCCCTAACCCCCTTTCCCGCTGGTAACCACTGATCTGTTCTCTGTATCTATGAGTTTGTTCGTTTGTTTTGTTTTGCTTTGTTTTGGATACAACAGATGAGTGAAATCATATGGTATTTGTCTTTTTCCTTCTGACTTATTTCACTTAGCATGATACTCTCCAGGTCCATCCATGTTGTCACAAATGGCAAGATTTCATTCCTTTTCATGGCTGAGTAGTAGTCCATTGGGTATACATACCACATTTCCTTTATCCATTCATCCATGGATGGACACTTAGGCTGCTTTCATATCTTGACTATTGTTAATAATGCCGCAATGAACATAGGAGTGCATATATGTTTTTGAATTATTGTTTTCATTTTCTTTGAATAAATCCCCAGAGTGGAATTGCTGGATTGTATGGTAGTTTTCTTAATTTTTTGAAGAATCTCTAAAATGTTTTCGATCGTGGCTGCACCAGTTTACATTCCCATCAACACATCCTCTCCAACACTTGCTATTTCTTGTCTTTTTGATACTAACCATTCTAACTAGTGTCTAGTGTGAGGCGATATCTCATTGTGGTTTTGATTTGCATGTCCATAATAATCAGTACTGATGAACATCTTTTCATGTGCTTATTGGCCATCTGTATGTTTTCTTTGGATATGTCTCTATTCAGTGTCTCTGCCCATTTTTTAATTGGATTGTTTCATTGTTGTTGAGTTTTATGAGTTCTTTATATATTTTGGATATTAACCCTTATCAGATACATGATTTGCAAACATTTTCTCCCATTTAGTAGGTTGTCTTTTTGTTTTGATAATTGTTTCCTTCACTGTGCAGAAGCTTTTTAGTTTGATGTAGTCCCATTTGTTTATTTTTACTGTTGTTTCTCTTGCCCTTGGAGTCCAGTCCACAGGAATATTGTTAAGACTGATGACAATGAGGTTACTGCCTATGTTTCCTACTAGGAATTTTACTGTTTTAGGCCTACATTTAAGTCTTTAATTCAATTTGAGTTGATTTTTGTGTTTGGTGTAAGACAGTAGTCTAGTTTCATTCTTTTCCATGTGGCAATCCAGTTTTCTCAACACCACTTATCAAAGAGACTGTCCTTTCTCCATTGTATGTTCTTTGCACCTCTGTCATAAATTAATTGTTCTTATATGTGTGGGTTTACTTCAGGGCTATCAATTCTGTTCCACTCATCAGTGTGTCTGTTTTTGTGCCAGTATCATACTGTTTTGATTACTATAGCTTTGTAGTATAGCTTGAAATCAGGGAGCATGATACCTCCAGCTTTGTTCTTCTTTCTCAAGATTGTTTTGGCCATTCAGGATCTTTTCTGTTTCTGCACAAACTTTAGAATTATTTGTTCTAGTTTTGTGAAATATGCCATTGGAATTTTGATAGGGATTGCATTGAATCTATAGATTGCTTTGGGTAGTATGGACATTTTAACAATATTAATTCTTCCAATCCATGAGCACAGTGTATCTTTCCATTCATTTGTGTCTTCTTAAATTTCTTTCATCAGTGTCTCATAGTTTTCAGTGTACAGGTATTTCACCTCCTTGGTTAAATTTCTTCCTAGGTATTTTATCCTTATTGCTACAATTTTAAATGGGGTTTTCTTAAATTATCTTTCTGATAGAAATGCCACAGATTTCTCTATATTGATTTTGTATCCTGAAACTTAGCTGAATTCATTTATTAGTTCAAAGAGTTTTTTGGTAGAATCTTTAGGGTTTTCTATATATAGCATCATATCATCTGCAAATAATGATAGTTCTGCTTCTTCCTTTCTGATTTGGATGACTTTTATTTATTTTTCTTGCCTAACTGCTGTGGCTAGGACTTTCAACACTATGTTGAATAAAATTGGTAGAGTGGACATCCATCCTTGTCTTGTTCCTGATCTTAGAGGAAAAGCTTTCAGCTTTTTCATCATTGAATATGATGTTATCTCTCGGTTTGTCATATATGGCCTTTGTTTGTTGAGGTACGTTCCCTCCATACACATTTTGTTGAGAGTTTTTATCATAAACAGATGTTATGATTTTATCAAATACTTTTTCTGCATCTATTGAGATGATCGTATAATTTTTATCTCTCATTTTATTAATGTGGTGTATCATGTTGATCGATTTGCAGATGTTGAATCACCCTTGTATCTCTGGAAGAAATCCCACTTGATCATGGGGTGTATGATCCTTTTAATGTATTATTGAATTTGGTTTCCTAATATTTTGTTGAGGATTTTTCCATCTATACTTATCAAGGATATTGGCCTGTAATTTTTGTGTGTGTGTGATGCCCTTATCTGGTTTTGGTATCAAGGTAATGCTGGCCTTATAAAGTGAGTGTGGAAGCATTCCCTCCTCTTTGATTTTTTTTTGGAAGGGTTTGAGAAGGATAGGTATTAAATCTTTGAATGTTTGGAAAAATTCACCAGGGAAGCTGTCTGGTCCCGGAATTTTGTTTGTTGGGAGGTTTTTGACTACTGTAATCAGTCTTCAGGTTTTATATTTCTTCATGATTCAATCTTGGTAGATTGCATGTTTCTAGGAATTGGTCCCTTTTTTTCTATGCTGTCCAATTTTTTGGTGTATAATTGTTCACAGTATTCTCTTATGATCCTTTGTATTTCTGCAGTAGCAACTGCAATTTCTCCTCTTTCATTTCTGATTTTATTTATTTGAGCCCTTTCTCTTTTTTCTTGGTTAGTCTAACAAAAGGCTTTTCAATATTTTTTATCTTCTATTTTCTATTTTTTTTAATCTTCTCAAAGAACCAGATCTTAGTTTCACTGATCTCTTGTCTCTTTAGTATTTATTTCATTTATTTCTGCTCTGATCTGCTCCTTCCTTCTACTGACTTTGGGCTTCATTTGTTCTTCCTTTTCCAGTTACTTTAGGTGTAAAGTTAGATTGTTTATTTGAGAGGTTTTTTTGTTTGTTTGTTTGTTTCTTGAGGTAGGCCTGTAATGCTATGTACTTCTCTCTTCAACTGCTTTTGTTGCATTCCATAGATTTTGGTACATTGTATCTCTGTTTTCATTCGTCTCCAGGTATTTTTCAATTTCTCCTTTGATTTCTTCAATGACTCACTGGTTGTTTAATCTCTACATTTTTGTGGTTTTTCCAGTTTTCTTCTTGTAATTGATTTCTAGTTTCATAGTGGTCATTGTGGTCAGACTAATTATTAACTAATTATTATAATTTTAGTTAATTTTACTACTTTTGTCTTTCAACCTTTATACCTGCTTTATAAGTGGTTGATCTACTATCTTTCCTGTATATTTACCTTTCTAGTGAGATTTTTACTTTTGTATGTTTTCTTATTATTAATTAGTGCCTTTTCTTTCCAGCTTAGAGAATTTCCTTTAACATTTCTTGTAGGGCCAGTTTAGTGGTGATGAACACCTTTAGCATTTGCTTATCTGGAAAACTCTTAATCTCTTCTTCAATTCTGAATGATAACCTTGTCAGGTTGAGAATTCTTGGCTGGAAAGCTTTTCTTTTCAGCACCTTGATTATGTCATGCCACTCCCTTCTGGCCCATAAAATTTCTGTTGAAAATTCTACTAACAGCTTTATGGGGTTTCCCTTATACATTCTAAGTTGTTTTTCTCTTGCTGCCTTTAAGATTCTCTCTTTACCTTTAACTTTTACCATTTTAACTATAATGTGTCTTGGTGTGGTTCTCTTTGGGCTCATCTTACTTGGAACTCTCTGGACTTCCTGGACCTGGATATCTATTTCATTCCCTAGATTAGGGAAGGTTTCAACCATTATTTCTTCAAATTATTTTTCTGGCCCTTCCTCTCTGTCTTCTCTTTCTGAGATCACTCTAATGCAAATGTTATTCCACCTGATGTTGGACCCGAGGTACTCAAGTATCTTCACTTTCTAAAATTCTTTTTCATTTTCCTGCTCTGGGTGATTTTCATTGCTTTGTCTTCCAGCTCATTGATTCATCCTTCTACTTCATCTGGTCAGCTGTTGAACCCCTCAAGTATAGTTTTCAGTTCAGTTATAACTTCTGTTTGGTACTTTCTTATATTTTCTATTGCTTTGTTGAAGTTCTTGCTGTGTTTATTCATTATTCTTCCAAGTTTGGTGGGCATTTTTATGATCATTACTTTGAACTATTTATCAGGTAGGTTGCTTATCTTCATTTCATTAATGTCTTTTGCTGGGGATTTGTCTTGTTCTTTGGTTTGGAACGTATTCCTCTGTCTCCTCATTTTGTCTTACTACCTGTGTTTGTCTATATGTATCAGGCAAAACACCTACTTCTCACAGTCTTGAAGGAGTGTTCTTATGTAGGAGATGACCCTTGGGGCCCAGAAGCACAGTCTTCCCTGAACACCAGAGCCAGGTGCTCAAGGGGAGGCCCTCGTGTGGGCTGCATGCACACACCAGCTGTGGTGGGGTCTCAGCTGCTGTGTGGAAAAGGCAGGGCCCTGGGGTGCTCACCTGACTTGGTTGCAGCATGGCCACTGCCTGGGGAAGGCAGGACACAGTGCATTCGCCCAGCCCAGTTGTGGCGCAGCTGCTGCGCAGGGTGGGCAAGGCCCTCACCCAGCTGGGTTGTATTGTGGAGTGGGTGGAGCATGCCCTCCGGTGCTATCAGGCTAGAGGGAGGGTGCCAAAAATGGCATTCACCAGCTCTTCACCAGCAAGTTAGGATGAGATTGTAACAAAGGTGCCCAATAGCACTTCCATCCCCAAGAAAGTACCAGCAGGTTCCTAGCTCTCTGGCAGCTACTGTAAAATCAGTAAGTGGGTCTCCCTCACTTATGGTCTAGGTGCTCTTTGCCATTTTTGCCCTTTCTGCTGCTTTTGCCCTGGATCTCACTGCAAATGGGTCTGCATGTAAGCCCTTTAAGAATGGGTTCACTGTTCCCTATAGTTTTATGGTTCTCCTGGACTTAATCCCCACTGATTTGTGGGGCTCGTCTTTTCAGTGTTGGACCCAAAGGTCAGGGTGCCTCACATGGGGCTCAATCCCTTCACTCCTTGAGGGAAAGTTCTATATCTTTGGGATCCCTCCCAACTGTGGGTCACTGCTTCTGGGGTGGGGACCTGGGTGAGACACTCTGCTTCTCTGTCTCAATGCATCTTTTTTATCTTTTGCTGTCAAGGCACTGTTTATCTAGTTCTCAGGTCCTTTTCAAAGGAAAATCATCCATATGTTGCTGTAAGTTTGTTGTGTCCATGGGAGGAGTTGAGTTCAGGGTCTTCCTATGCCGCCATCTTAAACCCTTCTACTCAAAGCAATAAATTTACATAAAATAAAAATTACCTAGACATTGAAAGCTTTCACTTGCAACATGAATGTTGAGGAACCTCAATTATCTAGAGTAGTGTTGTCCAATAGAAATACACCGTGATATATACTTACATATATATAATTTTAAATTGACTAATAGCCACATTAAAACAAATAACATGTGAAATTAACTTTGATAATATGTTTTATTTAGTCCACTGTGTTTAAAATGCCATCTCAACAAGTGCCCAATATTATAAAAAGTGTTGAGATATTTAACTTTTTTTTATAGTAAGTTTTTAAAATCAGTGTGTATTTTATACTTATAACACATGACAATTGGAACTACCCATGTTCAAATGCTCATACCCATGTGTGGCTGCCAGCTGCTATATTGGATGGAGAAACTCTAGTTTATTTCTCCCCTTTGGCCCATCCAAGAACTAGTTGCTTTGTGCCAAGAGATCAAATCTGAAGTCACTACCACTAACAGTCATTCTGAGTAAGGGCCCACTAACAGTCATTCTGAGTAAGGGCCCAAAACACATGTCTATTCCATAAGTCAATTCAGATTGTGAGGTTAGAGCACATTTTGCCATATTTTCCAAGTCTCCAACAAATGCAGAAAAGAGGCCCATGTCCTCATTTGGCAGAAGGTCTAAATTCTGAGGCCTCCAGTGAAATACACTGAGGATTTTTCTGCCAAATAAAAAGGAGGCTGATTGTTCCTAGTATCAAGGGAATGCTTGGCAGCTGAACATTTACAAAACATCTCTTTCATCTGCCTGATGGAAGAGCTGACATAGGCTTCCCAGCTAGTCATTCTCCTAGGGATCTTGATCAGATGCTAACAATGCAGGTGAGAGCACCTGTCCTGCTTGGGCAGCTGTGCTCTAAGCAGGAGCCTCGTCACCAGGTCCCTCAAAAGATAAGGTTTCTCTTCCCAGTTTCATCAGCCTCTTCCAGACATTCTGTTTGCTGCTCTGTGCCGTAGTCACTTTTATTACAGCTTCTTTCACCTGATTTCCAAAATCACTGTTTTCAAGGTCACCTAGACTGAGACCTCTTGTCACTGCCACTCGCCATCTTCCCAGGCCCCTGGGGTAGAAACCCTCTTTCTCCAGATCGAGTCCACCTTCAGGTCATGGTCCCTTGGCTTCTGCAGTGTACCTTGAATCCATCCCTCCCTCTCCCCTTGCCAATGTCTGGGTTTACACTCACTTCCTTCTTGCTTGCCCCAATTATTGAACCAATTCCTTAACTGGCCCCCTTTCTCCAATTTCCCTCCCCATACTCCTCATCTCAATTTATCCTCTACCTTGCTGCCAGGGTGAGCTTTCTAAAATAGAAACTAAATCGGGTCACTGTTTGGTTTCAAGACTTTTATTGACTCACTGTTGTCTACATAGTGGATTTTAACCCTTTTTTATAAGCAGAGGAAGCCCCAACTTTTTTCAATAACGTGTTACCAAGAACCCCAGGATAGAAAACAGATAAAATCTGAGCTGCTCTGAGCTGCTCTGGGTGAAGCAGGGACAGACGCCTCAGAGGCTGCCCTAAAGTCCTCTAGCCCCACCTCCTCTGGGCTCCCGGCAGCTTCAAGGAATCCTGAAGCACTTCTGGACACAGCTGGAACCCTACTGCCCAGTGGGAAGCCTGTGCTCCTTGGCCTAGCATTCAGGGCCCAGTGGAATCTGGGTCCAGCCCACCTTTTTGGTGCCATCACCCGTCACTGCACTGCACACATACCCCAAGTCCCCGCTACACAAACCACACATGACCCCACATGCCAGGCATTTCTGAGGCTTCACACTGTGGCCACACAGTGTCCTCTGCCGGGTGTGTCCTCCTGCTCATGCCTGTATGGCGAGATCCTAGTTGCCTTCCCAGGTTTAGCACCATCATTCTATGTGAACTCTTCCCTTATGAACAACGTGGATGAACTTCCGTTATAAACTAATCCCTCCCTCCTCTAGGAAGACTGCTGAATTTACTGTCTAACCACTTACCACATCTGTTACCTGGACGTGTTTCTCCTAGCAATATTGTGGGCAAGGGCCTTTGATTATCTTTCTAATCCTGGCCCAGATTTCAATAAATGTTTGTGACATCATGAAGTTAAGACTGTGTCCCCTCTATCATCAACAGAGGTGAGTGAGCTATTCTCAATTCCATGAGGAATTCTGAGAACCTTCAGGGCAAGAAAGAGGCCAAAGAGCCCTGAATTGGGAATCTGGCTTGCTCCACACTATGTCTTTCTTTCTTTCTTTCTCTCTCTCTCTTTCTTTCTTCCTTTCTTCCTTTCTTCCTTCCTTCCTTTCTTTCTTCCTCTCTTTCTTTCTTTCTTTATAATTGAAGTATAGTTGATTTACAATGTTGTGTTAATTTCTGCTGTACAGCAAAGTGATTCAGTTACGTACATATATACATTCTTTTTTCAAAAAATATTCTTTTCCATTATGGTTTATCATAGGATACTGAATATAGTTCTCTGTACTATACAGTAGGACCTTGTTGTTTTTCCATTCCATATGTAATAGCTTACATCTGCCAAACTAGGTCTTTAAATTCAGCCCTACGCTGCTATGGTTTTAATGCTCTTGGAATAATGATACTGATCACTCTAGTGACTAATTTTTATAAGGCAGCAACCACATGCCAAGCACTGCTGTAAGCATTTTTCAGGGATTAACTCATTTTTGTTTTGCAGAATGAAGGCTGCAGGAGTTACTAAATTGAACTCCTCTTTCTAGTTGCACTGGGGACTGAATGAGATCTTACAGATCATCTCCTGCAGCAATGAAGAAACCACCAGAGTCACCAGACAGAGAATAAGATGACCACTTCAGGTGATTCAGCAGGTGGCAGAGCTGCCTGGTGGCAGGTCTCCTGGCTCTTGGGTGGCTCTACTTTCGCCCACACAGCACTGCTTCTCTGTAACAGGAAATGGCCTGATACCAGCCAGAGCCACATGTAGATGTACAAAATGTTTTACAAAGCTTCCGCAAAGGCATATGACATTCAGGTATCAGCACAACTCAGTTCATGCCCAAATATTTCCTCACTTAAATGATTCCATTTCAAATTTGATTTATTTGATGTAAAAGTTGCCTCCTAGTAAAAATTATAATCACTAAATAATTTCTCTAACAATGGTATGAGTTGCACCAATAGAAACCTAGGGTAGAAACAACCTCCTGTTCTCAGCTATAGACGTGCTAATGACTGCATGTGAGATCCCATCCAGGCAGAGTGGGCTCCTGGGGAGGCCTCAGTCACTCTGGTTAAGGCTGCTACCACATGGCTTCAAGGACATGGCTGTCATGACCCTCGGATATATACTGATCATAATTTTTTGTAAAGCATGTCATCTTAGTCAGCTGAGGTTGCTCTAACAAAACACCATAGACTGGGTGGCTTAAACAACAGACATTTATTTCTCACAGTTCTGCAGGCTGGGAAGTGCTAGGTGAAAATGCAAGCACATTCAGTTCTTGGTGACGGCCCGCTTCCGGGCTTACAAACAGCCACCTTCTGTTTGGGATCTCACATGGCAGAGAGCAGAAGTTCTGGTCCCTTCCTCTAATCCCATCATGGAGGCCCCACCTTCATGACGTCATCTAAACCTAATCACCTCCCAAAGGTCCCACCTCCAAATACCATCACACTGGGGTTTAGGGCTTCAACATACGAATTGGGAAGAACACAAACTTTCGGTCCGTAACACATGTCTCAATTCAAAGTACATTTCCTGAAAGGCAGCATGATATGGAAAGACAAGTGAACCTGAAGTCAAAACTTCCACCATTGACCAACTGATCTTTGGGGGAATCAGTTAATATGGCCAAGCCTCAGATTTGTCTTAAAGAAATGTTATCAGTTCTACTGGCCCTGGCTAGCTGGGTCACTGTGAAACTTCAAGGAGATGTGGGTGAAGAAGACTGGGATCAGTAAATACTTAATTTTCTTCTTTAAGGATTGACCATATTTGGAGAATGTTATCCAGAACTGTTTCCTCATTACATCTCAGAGAAAGGAAGTGACTTAGCCATGATCCACAGTCCAGGAAGAACACAACAGAACCGGGGCATCGTCCCTCCCTAGCACTCTATCCTTTACCTAAACTGTTTTAGGATAGCATTAATTCCATTCTTCTTCTCTAGGAATGTGTAGAAACTTTTGTAAACCCATATATTAAACCTTACAATTTGTAATTGAAGGCTAGAAGGACATCAAAATAATGTTTATTGAATGCATTAAGGCACTAAGCTCTTGATACATAGTTTCATCCGACCCTCAGGGCAGCCCAACAGTGCTATTGTCACGGCCCCTCTTCCAGTCCACTGTTCCAGAATTTGAGGGTCAGGAGAGTTAAGTAACTAGCCCAAGACCACACAAGTGGAAAGTGGCAGAGGAGATTCAAACTCAAGTTTGCATGACCAAATTCAGTGCTTTTCCCATTAGCCCTGGGTGCCTCAACAAGAAAAAATAATCTCACAAAACTGGAGAAAAAGGAAAACAACAATAACAATGTGATTTCGGCATGCTGTCCACTGATGTTATTTCAGAAATGTGCACTTAACATTCATATTTTGACAAAAGCAGTAATTGCCATATTAGGAGAAAACAAATTAGTTGTTTATTTTTTCTCTCTCTCTCTCTTCTAAAAGTTTAAAAAGTATACTTTGGGCTTGCTAACTTAAAAGGGCAGAAGGATGGTGCAGTGAATTAACGTGCTTCCATGGCCGCTTCATTTGCATACACTGCAGAGGCGCAGAGAATGGAAGGACCCCTGACTAAAGGACTTGCCCGCCGCATTCCATTCTGGGGGTAATGCCTTCACCTGTCTACTTTTAAAATTCTGCTACTTTAAGGTATACAAATGCGAGTTCAAATTCCTGCCTGAAACACCAGTGGGGGTTCACTACACACCCTCAGCTTTAAGGGTCACGCTGTCTTTCTACAGCACCTCCCCCCTCCCCCTCCCCCTCTCCTCCCCTCCCCCCCTCTCCTCCCCTCCCCCCTCTCCTCCCCCCTTCCCCTCCCCTCCTCCCCCCTCCTCTCACCGCGCGGGGTGCTAGGAAGGCTGGGGTGGGCGAGGGCCGAGGGCCGAGGGCTGCGGCAACCGGGGGGCGGAGGCGCATTGTGAAGTGGCCAGAGCGTCACAGGCGGCCCGGACCCCCGGGATCCGAGGGCGGGGCGGGTCTCCGCAGCGCCCCCCGTGAGGTCCAGGGACCCTGGCTCAGACGCTGGGCGCGCGGGGAGGGAGCATGGAGGGCTTCGGCCGCTTCTCCCCGTGGCCTCACTCGGACCTCTGGGAGGCCCCGCCGCCCCGCAAGGAGCGCGCATCCTCGGCGCGGCTGGGCGGGTCAGGGCCGCAGAGCGAGCAGGACCTGTGCTCCCGGCCCGGGACTCCCCGCGAGCGGAGCGAGGCCTCGGCGCCCTGGCCGCACCTGCGCTGCTCGCCCACCCCGCGGCCCCGCCGGCGCCGGTACCCGGACTTTCCGCCTGAAAGCCGCAGCCTGACCGACGTGGCCCGGAGGCCCCCGGACCACGCCAGGAAGCACCGGCCCCGCAGCCGGCGCCTGGAAGACACCTGGGGGGAGGCGGGTACCAAGCCCCTGGAGCAGGGAGGCAGGCCGCCTAGCCCGGCCTGGCAGCAGCAGCCCCAGCTGCCACCGCAACAGCCTCAGCCCTGCCAGCACTACCCTCCGGCCCGGGGAGATTCGCCCCCACCTTACCCGCAGGGAGCTTACACTCCCCCGAGTGGAACTTTCGGGGTAGAAAAGGTGCAGAGCGGAGACCAGTGGGCAGTGCCGGCCTGCAGAGGTCTCGGTCGCTGGTCCCTTTCCTCGGTTCACACGAAGAAGTGTTCTGTGCCCTCCAGAGAGTTCGGGACGCAGTCAGGTTGCGTGTACCTCCAGAAAAGATACCGTAATGATCCGGTGGAGTCCTTAGCCAGCCAGTACTCCCAGCCCTCGCTCTCCAGCAAGGCGATGCAGAACCAGCACACCCAGATCCTCAAGAACAAGCTGGAAGAGGCAGTAATGTCCTCCAGGGACCGGAAGATTGTGGCCCTGGTGCTGACCTGGCTCAAGAAGGCCCAGAGGATGCGGGAGCTGCAGCAGCAGGCGGCCCTAGCCTGGGAGGAGCTGAAGCGCTCGGACCAGAAGGTCCAGTTGACCCTAGAGACAGAGCGCAAGCTGCTGCTGCAGCAGAGCCAGGAGCAGTGGCAGCAGGAGAAGGAGCAGCGTGTCCGACGGCGGGACCGGCAAGCGACGAACACGAGCCGGCAGGAGCGCAGGTGGAAGGCGCGGCTAGGGGACCAAGAGAACCAGCGCCAGGAGAAGCTGGAGGGGGCCCCCTCTGAGACCGAGGCCAAGCGCGGGACGCAGTACCAGGTGCAGCGCCTGCAGGAGCACGAGAGGATGATGCAGGACCTGCGGGAGCAGAACAGCCTGCAGCTGCAGAAGAGGCTGAAGCAGGTCTGTCTAAAGAGGCATGTGCACACCACCGAGGGCCAGAAGAAGATCCAGGAGACCCGTCTTAGCTCCCTAGTCAATTACCAGGCCCGGAAGGTCCTCAGGGACTGCCAGGCCAAGGCTGAGGAGCTCCTTAGGAAGCTGTCCCTGGAACAGAGTTCCCAGTGGTCCCAAGAGATCCCCCAGGGCCTGATTAAGGAGCATCACCGGGAGCCGAAGGAGAAGGTCAAGAAGGAGGAGGAGCAGTGCCAGCAGGTCAAGGGGTGCGCGGAAGAGTCCGGGGAGCAGAGGAAGGGGCACGAGCGGCTGCCCGTGGAGCTCGCGGACCAGAAGACCCTGCAGACCAGGAGTAACGTCCACAGGAATATCAGCGACAAGGTGCAGCAGATTCGGGAGCTCAACATCCTGCGGGAGAAGAATCATCACATCCTGAAGCTGAAAGCCGAGAAGGAGGAAAAGTGCCACATCGAGCGCATTAAGGAAGCCATTAGGAAAAAGGAGCGGAAGATGGAGCAGATCTCGCGAGAGAAAGATGCACCCTTCGGTGAATTCCAAAAGATCTCCAGGGCCTCCAGGGCAGACAACGTGAGAAAGTTTGCCAACAACTTCTTTGATCCGATAGGGCGGGAGGCCCAGGTTCGAGCTGGGCAGCAGAGAGGAGGCCACTGAGAACCTGACGACAAATAGCTTACAGCCCAGGCGGCTAGAAAGAGATGTGGCAATGTGATTCGTTTTATAATCTGATTATAATTGAGCATTCATTTTTTAAAAGTGTATAAAATAGCTGCAATTTCGTCTGATGAACTAGTTTATTAATTCATTTGGATGGTTGAGAGGGTTGGGGTAGAAATTTGGAAATTTTAAGAAAATTACTTGCCTTTGTACATTTGGATTTAAGTAGAAAATATTCATTTAGTTCTCAAGTAATCTTAGAAGCATATGTCAGACACATCTTTGAGGAACCAAAGAAAAATCTACAGTGGGGAATACAGTTCTGTGTCATGAGGTAAGTCTTTCCCTGTCCAGAACTTACAAAAGTGTGAAGTGTGATGTACCTGTCATAAGAAATCTGCAAGAAAAATCTGCACAAAAAGAGTGTGTGGGGGTAGGGGTGGGAGGAATTTCTGTAAACAAGTATATTTGGGAACACAGCATACTACAGCCCCTCTTGGGATTTCATAATGCATGTGAAATTTTTAAAGGCTCTGAAAAGTCTG
Organism: Balaenoptera acutorostrata; assembly: GCF_949987535.1. NCBI lineage: Eukaryota > Metazoa > Chordata > Mammalia > Artiodactyla > Balaenopteridae > Balaenoptera > Balaenoptera acutorostrata. The sequence continues at coordinate 163,663,215 of NC_080064.1, forward strand.
TCAGTAAAGACACATTTGATTAACCTAGTGTTTTTCACAAACCACGGAACTCTTTTTTTTCTTGGATCTTTCCATGGGATTGATGTTCTGTGAAATATTTTTGGAAACAGCTCTCTGTAGATCCTCCCAGGCTGCACTTCTTTGGCCTTCCCTTCCTGTGTTAATAGGAAATATTTATAATTCCTTTAGCACTACTGATTGACTGCACCACCACAGACATGCTGTCCAAAAGCTCACTGGAATCTTTTGGTCCAATTCTTCCCCCCCCCCCCCCTTTTGGTCAGTCTCATCCAGTCTTTTGGAACGAAATTCTATTAGAATCCTTCTCTTCCCCTCTGTTTCTCCTCTGTCTCTTCTGAAGGAGGTATGTGATGTCATTCTGTCTACCCACATTGTGTCTAATTAAACTAACCAGTCTGAATGAATGGCTAAGCATGATTCAGGAACACGACATTTAAAAAATAAGGAGCCAGAAGCTAAGTAGAATTTAACCCATCACATCTCAAAGTCTCCATTGAAAAATTCTAAAGGTGTTCTTTAAATGTCCCTAATGTAACATTTGTCTTTCAAAAAAAAAAAAAAAAAAAGAGGAGAGAGTAAGCCCCACTGGAAGATTTGTGTCTTCTTAGTGTTTTTGAAGTGACATGAAAGGTGACCTGGCAAGGGGTTTTGTTCAAAGGTCAGTGTGAGATCCATATTCTCATCTTACATAATGGAAACTGGGCCCACTTCCCTGCCGTAGTTCCCCTCTGTCTGCTGTCCCCAAAGAGGCCTACTCAGGCCCTCACTCCTTTGCTCAAAAGTAGAAAGGCCCATACATCTTGGCTCAATTTCTAATCTTATTATTTTCTTCTCTTCACCCAAGCTAATGCTGTTCCAGCCAAATGCTGTGTACATTCCCAGCATTCTAGGAAAGTGCTTAAAATATCTCAGACAGACGTCCCATGAATCTAACTCTTCCTCTTGACATAGGTATGTGACTTTGGGGAAGTTACCTTCCTGGGCCTCAGTTTCCTCATCTGTAAAATAGAATTGTATTTCGTACTTCAAAGGGGTGTTGTGAGGGATGATTAAAATAATCTAAGGTGCCTGGCATAGTGTCCAGAACCTAATACACACACAGTAATTAAATATTGCAGTTGTTATTATATTACTGACTTTCCATTTTTGTCAATTCCATTCTCCCTATCTAATTGCTATCTCACCAGCTGCCTCCTCCCATCATACCCACGTCTGATTTCTCTGAGGTTAGCTCACATCCTGCCTCTTGTATGAAATGTGGGACCTCCGTGGCTGCTCTGTCTCAACATCAGCCTCCTTTGACAAGCTGCTCACTTTATGGCTTAGTGAGCACTTAGAAATTGCTGCTTTGTTGGCATATCCGTTTTGCAATCCCCATCTTGGCTTCCAAGCTGGACTGCATGCTACTTAAGGCTAGGGTCATTATACCCATGCTTAACATGGTGGTCAATATAAAGTCAAAAGCCATTAAGCACAATATTTTGACCCTACCTCCATATCCCATGCCTTTACCCTACTAATGTTCTTTGCTCTTTACTCCAAGAAATAAATACAGACTTTCATTCTTTTATCCAATTCTTTATGAATATTACTGGTAGAAATAATCAATACAGAATAAAACTGACAGAAGATGAAGTACATTTACTTTCCCCTATTTCTCCCTTAAAACAAAAAAATTCTATATATACATATATATCCCCAGTATAAATATATATATTTTTTGACCCCAACCATTACCCATGCCCCCAAAGACCCAGTGGGGAGCCTAGACTTTTACCCTCACCAGGATGTAATAAGGAGCTCCCCACCCTGGCAGAGTCAGTTGAGACCACCTGGGGAGCCTAGCCTTTCAACCACTACTGACACCACCACCACCACCACGATGCAGTAACAGGGCACCCCTCTCTCTCCCTACTGAGTGGTATCAGATAAAGCCTAGTGGAGAGGAGTTTTATCACCCTCCATCAGTAACACCCCTCTGGTGTCAATAGATGTCATGTGGGGAGCAGTAATGAGGCACTCTTAGACCTCCCAGCCAGGGAGGTATCACTGGAGGCCTAGAGGGGAGCCAACATCCCCACCTCCACCCAGCAGTGGTGGAGAGAGCCCCCTCCCCCCCACTCAGGTGGCAATGGAGGCTGAGTGGGGAGCTGGACTTATATCCCTGCCTGGCAATAATAAGGCCTCAACCTTCTTCCCTTTCTAGAACAGTGTGAGAGAATGCCAGATAAAACAGCAGATCCAGTCCTGCAATACTCAAAATGTCCAGGTTTCAATTCAAAATCACACTTCGTGTCAAGAACCAAGAATATCTCGAACTGAATGAAAAAGACAATAGGTGTCAATGTGAGGATGACAAATGTTAGAAATATCTAAAGATCTTAAAGAAGCCATGATAAAAATGCTTCAACAAGCAATTATGAACACACTTGAAACAAGCAAAATATAAAATTGTCTTGGCAAATAGAAAGCCTCAAAAAAAAAAAACGAGATATAAAGAAGAACCAAATGTAAATTTTAGAACTGGAAAACACATTAACAAAAATAAAAAGCTCAGTGGATGAGCTAAACAGCAGAATGGAGGGGACAGAAGAATCAGTGAACTGTAAGACAGAACAATAAAAATTACCAACTCTGAGAAATAGAAAATTACCAAAAAAAAAAAAAAAAAAAAAAATAGCAGAGCCTCATGGACCTGTGGGACTATAACAGAAGTTCTAACAGTCATGGCATGTCCCCAGAGGAGAGAAGTAAGAAGGTAGGGCTGAAAAAGTGCTCAAGGTAATAATGGCTGAAAACTTTTCAAATTTGGTAAAGAGCTAACCCTACATATTCAAGAAGTTGAGTGAACCCCCCCCCCAAAAGAGTAAACCCATAGAAATCCATAAGACATATCATAGTCAAACTTCTAAAACTGAAGAAAAGAAAAAAATTCTTGATCAGAGAATGAGAAAATAAGCCACAGACTGGGAGAAAACATTTGCAAAAGAGTGGCTATATTAATATGAGACAAAGTGCACTTCAGAGCAAAAATTACCATAGACAGGACCATCATAAACTTACAAGAGAGTCAATCCACTGAGAAGACATAGTTCTAAACATCTATGTATAAACAACAGAATTACAAAATATATGAAGCAAAAACCAATAGAACTAGAAAAAGGAATAAAATCACAGTTGCAGCTGGAGACTTGAACACCCTTCTCTCAACAATCGATAGGACTTCTAAAAAGAAAATCAACAAAGATACAGAAAAACTTAACACCATCAACTAACAGGATCTAATCAACAGTTACAGAAAACCCCAGCCAGCAGCAGCAGAACACACATTCTTTTCCAGCACTCATGGAACAAATAGCAAGAGAGATCATATCCTGGTCCAGAAAATAAACTCAGGACATTTAAATTATTGAAATCATACAAAATGTGTTCTCTGACCACAAAAGCATCAAACTAGAAAACAATTACAATGATACCAGGAAAATCTCCAACAGTTAGAAATTAATCAGAACTCTTCTAAACAATCCCTAAGTCAACGTCTCAAAGGAAAATTTTTAAAATACATTGAATTTAATTAAAATAAAATGTCAGATTTGTGGGACACAGCAAAAGCAGTGCTGAGAGGGAAATTTATAGAATTAAGTACATTTAAAAAGGCAAAAATCTCAAATCAGTAATCTAAGCTCTCACCTTAGAATAACCTAGAAATAGAGCAAAATTAAACCCAAAGCAAACAAAGAAAATCGAAGAACAGAAATCAATTCAAATAAAATTGAAAAATTCTCTGAAAAATTCAATAAAATAGACAAACCGCTAACAAGACTGATAAAGAAAAAAGAGAAGACACAAATTACCAATATCATGAATGAAACAGCAATATCACTACAGACCCTGAAGACATCAAAAGGATAATAAGGGAATGCTATGAGCAACTTTACACAAAGTTTGACAACTTAGATAAATGGACCAATTCCTCCAAAAACACAAACTACCACACCTCACCCAATATGAAATAGATCATTTGAATAGCCCATAATCACTAATGAAATTAAATTCATAATTTTAAAACTCTCCCCCCAAAATCTCCTGGCTAAATGGTAACACTCAAGAATTTCACAAATGCTTAGACAAGAAATAACACCAATTCTACACAACCTCTTCCAACAAAATGGAAGAGAAGGGGACGCTTCCCAGTTTATTTCATGAAGTTAGTGTTACCACAATACCAAAACAAAGACAGCGTGAAACAAACAAAACCTGCAGAATAATGTCACTCATGAATATAGATGTAAAAATCCTTAACAAAACGTTAGCAAATTGCATTCAACAGTATATAAAAAGAATTATGCACTACAACAAAGTTGGACTTATTCCAAGACTGCAAGGCTGATTCAGTACTTGAAAATCAATCACCATATTAATAATCCAGCACATTAGCAAATTGAAGAAAAGCACATGAACATATAAATCAATACAGAAACAGCATCTGACAAAATTCAACACCCATTCATGAATAATACTTTCAGAAAAATAAAAATAAAGGGGAACTTCCTCAACTTGATAAAGAGCATCTACAAAAAAATCTACAGCAAGCATTACACCTAAGTGAAAGACTACATGCTTTCTCCCAAGATCGGGAACAAGGCAAGCGTGTCCATTCTCACTGCTCTTATTCAACATCATGCTGGAAAGCAAGAAAAGAAAATAAAAAGCATAAGATTGGAAAAGAAGAAACAAAACGATCCTTATTCATAGATGACATGATGGTTTATATAGAAAATCCAAAGGAATCTATGTAAATCTTCTAATAAGTGAGTTTAGCAAGATCACAGGATACCAGAGCAGCATACAAAAATCAATCAGATTTCTATATATTATCAATGAACACATGGTCACTGAAATTTAAAAATACACTACCATTTACAATAACTCAGAAAAACTTACATATAAATCTAATAAAACATATATATGACTTACTTGCTGAAAACCACAAAAAGCTGATGAAAGAAAGAAGACCTAAATAAATAGACCTACTATCCATGGATTAGAGGACTCAACATAATAAAGATGTCAATTCTCCCCCACTGATAAACAGATTTATTGTAATTCCTCTTAAAGTCTCAGATTTTTAGTAGATATGGACAAGGTTATTCTAAGATGTATACGGAAAGGCAAAGGAACTAGAAGAGCTAAAACAATTTTGAAAAAGAGAAAGTGAGAGGAATCAGTCTGCCCAGTTTCATGACTTATTACATGGCTGCAGTAATTAAGACTATGTGATACTGATGAAGACATAGACACATACATTAATGGAACAGAATAAAGAAACCAGAAAGAGACCCACAGAAATATGTCCAATTATCATTTTCGGCAAAGATGCAAAAGCAATTTGATGGAGAAGGACAGACAGCTCAACATGATACTGCTGGAACAAGTGGATATCTACAGGCAAAAAGTAAGGAAGTAACAGAGAGAGAGAGAGGGAGGGAGGAAAGGAGGGAGGGAGAAGGGGAGGAAGGAAGGAAAGACTTCAACCCAAGTCTCAGATCTTATACAAAAATTAACTCAAAGTGGATCATGGACTTAAATGCAAATTGTAATACAATAAAGTTTTCAGGAAAAAATCTTCAGGATCTAAAGTTAGGCAAAGAGTTCTTAAACTTGACACCAAAAGCACAATCTATAAAAGAAAAAATTGATAAATTGGACTTTATCAAAATTAAAAACTTTTGCTGTGTGAAGGAATCTGTTAAGAGGATAAAATGACAAGTTATGGGATGAGAAAATGCAAGTTTAAACTATAATGAGATATCATTATTCACCTATTGAATGGCTAAAATAAGAAATAGTGACAACACAGAATGCTGGCAAGGATGCAGAGAAACTGGATCACCCAGGCATTGCTGGTGGAAATGCAAAATGGTACAGTCACTCTGGAAAGCAATTTGGCAGTTTCTTCAAAAACTAAAGATGTAACTACCATATGACACAGCAATTGCAGTCCTGGGCATTTATCCCAGAGAAATTGACTTATGTTCGTACAAAAACCTATATATGGATGTTTATAACAGTTTTATTCATAATAACCCAAAACTGAGTTAACCCAGATGTCCTTCAACAGCTAAAAGGTTAAACAAACAGTGGTACATCCGTACCATGAAATACTACTCAGCAATGAAGAGGAAACAACTACTGATACACACGACAACTTAGATGAATCTCCAGAGAATTATGCTGACTGAAAAAAGCCAATCCCAAAAGGTTACATAGTGTGTGATTCTACTTATATAACATTAATGAAATGACAGGATTGCAGAAACGAAAAACAGATTAGTGGCTGTCAAGGATTATAGATGGGATGGAGGTGGAGGAAAGTGTTTATGGTGATAAAAGGGCAACATGAGGGGTCCTTCTGGTGAAGGAAATGTTCTGTATCTTGGCTGTCAATGTCAGTATCCTAGGTGTGATACTGTACTATAGTTTACAAGATGTTATCATCAGGAAAAATTGGGTAAAGGGCACATAAGATCTCTCTGTCCTACTTCTTAAAACTGTATGTGAATCTACAATTATCTCAAAAGATTTCTAAAAATAAAATAAAACTAACATTATTGATTGCTGGAAAAAAAATGCATTTTTGTTGGTGACAATGAGAACGTCAAAACCTGAACCCAGGAAAACTAGATTTAGTAGAAATTTATTAACACAAAGTAAACTCAACAAAGGCTAAAACTGAAAATAGTAACAGTTGTTACTGACTAAAAATTGAAGCACATTTTCTCTATACATTTACCTATGTATAATTTGGCCTGGAAAAATTGAACTTGGTAGAAATAATTCCCACAACAGCAGAAGCTGTAATTGGTCACATTTGATATTGTCAAGAACACTGATAAAATAAATGCAACTGGTCTCAATGCAAAGAAGTTTCGTAAATTGAAAACAAAAATAGAAAAATTTGGAAGCAATGACTGTACCATTTAGAAAACTGATCACAGAATTGAATTGGCTTAAAGGAGTTTGTGTTAGAAAATACTCTCTCAATGAAAATGTAATAGCCTTAGCATTCTGACTTAAATATTTGTATTCAGTACTTAGCAGATCAAAACTATGGGATCAAAACATCCTATCATCTAGCCAAACCTTATGAAATGTTTACTATGTGCCAGGCACTTGACATACACTAGACACTTTTACATTCATTTATATCCTTTTATTTTATCACCTTTATAACATAAATTAGCTACGGTATTTCACAGATGAAGAACTGAGGTTTACAGAGATTGAGCAAGATTTCTGAGATGCTGCTGCTAGTAAGTGGTAGAGCTGGGATTTGAACCCAGTTCTCTCCGACTCCCTATGCTGTTTCCATACATTACCGGCCTTTCAGTGATGAAAAGGAAATATACCATTGTGATTATAACCCAGACTCTGAAACCAGACTATCCATGTTCAAATCTAATCTCCATCATTTAACTAAGAGGGGCATAGGGCAAGGTTCTTTACCCATCCATGCATCAGTTTCTTTATTTACATAAAGGAAATAGAGTGCATAACTCATAGGGTTGTGGTGATTAAATGGATCAGCACACGTAAAGTATTTAGAACAGTGTTGAACACACAACAAAAACTCCATGTTAGCTTTTATTATATAATATTTTCTTGACTCCAATGTTGGACAAAATATTTTTGAAAAAAAAAAAACAGGGCTTCCCTGGTGGCACAGTGGTTGAGGGTCTGCCTGCCGATGCAGGGGACGCGGGTTCGAGCCCTGGTCTGGGAAGATCCCACATGCCGCGGAGCAACTGGGCCCGTGAGCCACAACTACTGAGCCTGCGCGTCTGGAGCCTGTGCTCCGCAACAGGAGGGGCCGCGATAGTGAGAGGCCCGCGCATCGCGATGAGGAGTGGCCCCCACTTGCCGCAACTAGAGAGGGCCCTCGCACGAAACGAAGACCCAACACAGCCAAAATAAATAAATAAAGTGAAAAGAATCAAATTAAAAAAAAAAAAAGTTCCTGTTGCTTTCTTACATATCATGCTACAATACAAAAGCTGAATTAGACAACTCAGAAAGTAGTCAGGTTTAAAAAAAAAAAAAAAAAAACCAAAAAGAAGAAAGGAAGAAGTATTTTTGAAAATCTGATTTGCGAGGACACTCAGAATTTGGGAGGAATGAATGGTAAAATAACCTAAGTTTTGTCAAACATTAACATGTATATGTCTTTTATTGTAGGATTTGAACAAGATAGTGATATTAATTGCATTTGACCGGATATCAGGAGTTTTAAAGAAGTTACCTTTGGCTCTAGGGGATTGAAGTGTTTCTCCCCTGCCTATCTAATTGAATTAATTCCATATTGGACCAGCTTTTATTAATGTTCCTACTCTATGCTGATCCTGTAGTGATTGTGCATTGAGGGGAGAAAATACTGATTCAACTGAGTATTCTCAGGCATTAATCCTTCCTGGGTATGGGATGTCACTGAAATGATCTGGAGCTGTATGCTTCTCCTTTGCGTGTATCTTGTATAATGAAGAGTCAATAATGGACTTTTTTAAAATTATTTTTTGAGACACCAAACACTTGCCAATTTGATTTTGCCTTTTTAAAAATCAGAAAGTTCTGGGTATTTTCCAATTCTATATCTAGTTGCAATCAGACCCATTTCCCTTTCTCATAGCACATGAAACCAGCATCATTCTATTTCCAGTTAATTTTTCTGTGCTTCTAAAGGAGTGACTGTTTCACTTTGATGTTGCAGATGTTGAAACTCACAGGAAGTAGGGGGTCAGATTTACTGGAAAGCTTACATTTTTGAGGTCAAGTAGAGGTGAGCTAATTCTCAAAAGGGGAGGAAGGACCACTTCAAAAGGTTCTGAATCTTATTTTCTCCATTAGCCTAATTGACACTTATACTGGGTGGATGATGGTAATTGCTTAAAGCCATGCCCCTTTCACTGCCTTGAAGGTGGTAAAGGGATAGAAGCCTTAGGTCCCTGTCAGGGCACAGCAAGGGAGTCCTCCTGCAACCATCTGAAAATATGAGCTGCCAGGAACTACTCACCCCCCCTTCTTTATAATCATTTTGTAAATGTCTTCTTTTTTTAACTTTTTATTTTATATTGGAATACAGTTGATTAACAACATTGTGTTAGTTTCAGGTGTACAACAAAGTGATTCAGTTATACGTATACACGTATCTATTCTTTTTCAAGTTCTTTTCTCATTTAGGTTATTACAGAATACTGAGCAGAGTTCCCTGTGCTATACAGTAGGTCTTTGTTGGTTACCTATTTTAAATATAGCAGTGTGTACATGTCAATCCCATCCTCTTAAGCTCAGCTCAGAAACACACCCATGTGTTAATCAAGGCTACAGATTGACTCTCCCTACGTGGCATGGAAGATGGCCAACAACAGCCTTAGTCTTATGTGTTTTTTATTTGCAATCCAAGAAGAGAGACTTCTCTGCCTCCAATATGGAAAATTCTAGGAAAGACTTGGATTGGACCAGTTTGGGACCCAAGCCTTTCCCTTGGACCTGTCTCTGTCTATTATAGCCTTATAGCATGCAGCATTATACTCCATCCAGTCTGCAAGTCAGGCCTCTTGCGGGCATTACAAAATGAGGTGAAGTGGGCAAGGGTGCTCTCAAGATGCTAAATAGAAGAGAGGATATTGGGTAGCCCTTGGCACTCAGGAAGCAAGCTTCATACACATGAGGTAGCCAGGAAGCAAGCTTCATACACATGAGGTAGCCAGAAAGCAATGACAGAATGATGAGATTTAGGAAATTATATGCCACAAACAATAACTAGGATTTACTTAGCGTTGCTTAAATGGCAATGAAATGTTTCCATCTTTCCCTGAACTCTCATACTCCCTGTCTATTTTATTAATGCAAAAACAGGCCCAAATTTCTACGTCTCATAGTGTGGGAGATTAGTGATCTTGAGGGTCCTCCTGTTTCAGAACAGGTATATCTTTCATAAAATACAACTTCTTTGCATTGCTGAGATTATGGAAATAAGGGACACCTCCATGGGGACACACCACACACACACACACACACACAAACACACATAGTCAGAGATCTGAGTAGTTAGTATTGGAAAGTTGCTCTGAGGACATACAGGCAGAGTTGCTCTGAGGACAATTCCAAATAACAGTATGTCAAGAGGGAGAAGCTGACCCTGAGATTCACAGTTTAGTCCAGGGACTATGGAAGGGGATGACATGGGTCCAGGTCAGCAGCGTTCCTGGTCCTGGCAGAAGAAACCACTCTGGAGACAAGCATCCTATTCTGTATTCCACAGACCAAGAACAGCCAAATGTGAGCTCAATAGATCATCACACAAGGACACAAATCATAATGAGTGATTATCAGCAGAAATAAAACAGATTAGGATGCATATGGATTTGAAATATTAGAATTCTCAGAATCAGAATAGAGAATAACCATATATAAAATGTTTAAACAAAAGATGGGATCATAAAGATGAGCAAGCAGAAAGGAATAGCAAATATGATGAAGGAGATTTGAAAAAGACATAGAACTTTTTAAAATGACATATATAGTTTTAGCTATTAAAAAAATTCAGGGAGTGCGGTAATAGCATATTACACATAATTGAGGAGTGAATTGGTGAACCTGAAGATAGATCTGTAGAAATTTTCTAGAAAGTAGCACAAAGAAACAAGATGTAAAGTGCAAGAGAGAAAAAAAGAGACAAGGAAGGTAGAGTAAGAAGTTCCAATATCATATCAGAGTCCAGGAGGAAGGAGTAGAAAAGACAGGTAAGAGGGCTAATTTAAAGGTAATTTCCTAAAACTGAGGTACATGAGTACAAGGACACAGTAATCATGGCAGTTACCCAACAAGACAAAGAAAAAGTAAATCCAAACATGGACATATTGAAGACAACATGCCAAGTACCAAAAACAAACTGAAGATCTTAAAAGCATTAAAAAAGAAAATGTACCACCTTCAAAGGAATGACAGACTGACAGCAATTTTCTCAACAGCAAAAACCAAAGCCAAGAGACAATGGAATAATATCTTCTAAATGCTGAGGGAAAATCACATCACAGTCATCCTAGAATTGTCCACCTAGCAAAAATACCTCCACTCATGAGAGTGAAATAAAAACATTTTTAGAGAAACAGAAACCAAGTCTACTACCAATAGACCTAAGCCAGAAGAACTTTAAAATATGCACTCCAGGAAGAAGGGAAATAATCTTGGAAGAAAAGTCTGAGTTGCAAAAAAGTAAAGAAGTAGGCAAATATTAATATTGTCCATAAAATAATATTAACATCTAATTTCCATAACTTAGAAATAAAAATGTTTAAGAAGACATAATGAAAATACTCAGGATAATAGTATAAAAGTTGAAAGAGGAAATTGTTGTGTGATTTGCTAGGAGGGTTGAGGTACTATTGTTAGTGTTTAGTAGTTTTGCATGGTATAATTTCAAAGGTAACCATCAGAGAACAGAAAGAGAGTACAGCATCACTTCCAAACGAGTAGAAGGAAAAATGGAATGAGAAAGCCAATAAAAATGGAAAGTTTTAATAGTCAAGAAGAGAAAAATAGGCAGAGGGAAAAATAAATAGGAAGCAGAAGGTAACAGCATAGTGGAAAGACAGACAAATATTGCATCATGTTAATGAAACAGGACTAAACTCACCACACAATGGACCGAGATAGTCACACTAGATATTTTAAAACATTCAGCCATGTGCTATTCACAGGGGACACATTCAAACATAAGGACAGGGAAAAGTTGGAAGTGAAAGATTTATGAAGCAAATATTAACCAAAAGAAAGATTTCTACTGTCAGAAAAGGTAGGCTTTAATACAGAAAAGCGTTATATAGATAGGGCCTCTGTGCAATAACAAAATGTTTGATACATCTGAAAGATAAAACAATTCTAAAAAGTCTTATGTTACATGTAATGCAAAATTGATAGAGTACATAGGGAAATTAAACTCATCATCAGAGTGGGCAATGTTCAAGGTACATCTTTTATTTATTGATAGGACAAAAAATTAGTAAAAATATAAAAATGCAATTATCGTTTGATTTATCAAACATATATAGATTCCATATGACAATATTTACAAAGACTAACCATGGAATAGAAGAAGGGTTAAAATTTTCAAATATCCCTTATCATATGGACCAAGTTTTCCAACCACAGTGCAATTAATTTAGACCTCAAAAACATATGCTTAGAACTTTTAAATCTCACTTTTAAATACCTTTTGGATAAAAGACCCCGAGAAATTTAAATATATTTAGAACTAAACAATAATGAAAATACAACATACCAAGGCTTCTGGAATGCAATAAAAAAGATACTATGAGAGAAATGAGAGAAATGTAGAGACTTAAATGCTTATTCGTATAAGAGAGGCAAGGCTGAAAATTAATGAGCTAAGTACCCAACTTAAGAAATTAGAAAAAGAACAACAGAATAAATTTAAAGAAAAATAACTTTAGGTGTCGAAATTAATGAAATAGAAAACAAAGATTTACAAAAACCTAAAGTTGGTTCTTAGAAAACGCGAATAAAATAGGCAAGCCTCTAGGAGAATTGTGCAAGAAAGAGAAATGCACAAATAATATTAACAATAAAAAGGGATATAATGAGAGATCCATCAGAGACTAAGAAGATAAGAGAGTACTATAAAAAACTACATGCCAAAGAATGCATAAAGATGCATTAACTTAGAAGAAATGAGCACATTCTTTGAAAAATAACCAACTCAAATAGAAATAGCTCATAACCATCAAAACAAGTGAATCAATTGTTTAATTTTCCTACAAATAATCACCAGGCACAGATGATTTTACAAGTAAATTCTACCAAGTGTTCATGGAACATATCATTCTAATATTATGCAAATTCTTTGAAGAAAAAAGAAAAAGAATATTCCCTAATTCAGTCTATGAGTCCACTCTACCTTTGATGCTAAAACTGGAAAAATATAATAAAGAAAAATCATAGGGAAACTTCATTTAGGAACATAAAGAGAGTAATCCTACACAAATATTAGCAAAATAAATCCTGCACTTTATGAAAAAAAATAACACATCATGACTCAGCTGAGTTTATTCCAGGAATGTAAGGTTTAACTTCAGAAAATCTGTAATTATCTTTCACACCATTAGCATTACAAGAACAAAACAATATGGTTATTTCAAAAGACAGAGAAAACACATTCGATGAAATTCAAAATATCTATTTATGATTTAAAAAATTAACTAGCTCAGAATCGAAAGGGATTTCCTTAATCTGATAAGGGAAGTCTAACCAAAACCTACACAAAATTATTTTTAATGGTGAAACAGTGAAGGCTTTTAAAATCAGGAAGAAAAAAGAAAAGAAAGAAAACATATAAGGTTTGGAAAGGGGAAAAAAAAACTTAAAATTCTCATTATCCACAGATGATATGTTGTCTATATAGATTCTTTTATCTACAACCTTAAAAGTTTATATATGCATAATACAGCTTTGTGTAATAGCCAAGAAAAAGAAACAATTCAAAGTCCATCAATAATAGAATGGATACATAAACTGAAGCGTAGTCACACAACGGAATTCTGTACGGCCAAGAGCATACCAATGATCAACAGACATACTCAACAACATGGGTGAATCTCACAAACTTGATGTTGAGTGAAAGAAGCCAGACACCAAAGAGCACACACTGCATGATGCCATTTACATAAAGTACAAATACAGAAGGACTCACCTCTGCTGTGGAAGTCAGGAGAGTGGCTCCCCTTGGGCGGGGGGCTAGCGGCTGGAAGGGGCCCAGGGATGCAGTGTGCAGTAAGGAGGGAAAGCGTGGGATGTGGAGCCAAACGGTGTGGGGTTTAAATGCCGGCTCTGCCACTCACCAGCTGACAGACTGTCCACGCGGGACGTAACCACTGTGAGACTCAGTTTCCCCCACTGGAAAATGGGCATAAGGATGGTCCCCACCTCACTGGATTGCTATGAGATGAACAAGATAATGTATGTGAAGTCTGTGGCTCAGGAAGTTCTGGAAAGTGATAGCTATGGTTGTTGTCAGTCTTGTTCTTCTTCCTGGACTCCTCCACTAGGAACCTAGTGATTCCTGGGGGTAAAACACAAAAAACAGAGTTTTCCCTTAGCAGATGGCTTTTGATTTCAAGATGTTTCCTTCAGAGACGCTTTGGGGACCCTCCAGACCCCAGATATGTCCTCTTCAGTCGACACAGGTGTTGCTTTGTCCTTAGAACTCCTGCTGAGGTCACAGGCACCAAATGTCAAATGGTAAATTCTGCAAGGGGAGGGGGTGAGATACTAAATCAACTGCTTACTTAACTGCACTTCTTACAAATCTCAGACCAGCAAAACACATCTCTCATTCTTACCTTTATGGTCAGAGCTGCTTGAGTCTAAGGGCATTTTGGTTTGGAGGCTGTGTTTGGAAAACCTTCTGGTACCACTCTATCTGGGACTAGTCAGGCAGCCTCCCACCCCACCCTCGCCCGGGCATGCACCGCCATTTATCATGAAAAGAATGCAGCACCTGCTTCCCCCGCTAAATTTCCTGCTTTTTGTAAAAGCTTCTAAAATAGATTTTGAATTGTACGGTTTTCATAAATGCTGTTTTTGCAAAGTGTTTCTTGAATAATTATTTGTGCTTAGTGTTTGAAAAATAACTTTGCTCAAAGAGAAGGAAGATAATGTGTCTAGTGACTATAACATTAATGGGAGCACCCCTGAGCCAAGTTGAAGGAGATGGAGATGAGACACGTGGATAATCAACATTTGAGCTCCTGGAAGGGAGCCATAAACAAGTGGCAGACTTCCGTGGAGCTTCATCGATTCGTGTTCACTGAGCCTCATTCATTAGGGCAGTTGGGAAGCAGCAGGTGTACACACGTGTGCACATGTGTGTATTCCAAGGGGTGTAAGGACGAGAGATTGGTCCAAGCATCCTACCAATGTGACTTCTGCTTCATCCCAAGATGAGTCAGAGGCTTTCAAAGTATTGAAGAAAATAGGAAACGCTCCCCTAGTTCATGACGTAAAGCAGGAAGAAGCTTGAAGTGGGGCAGGCTGGGTTCCGGGTGCTGCACAAAAGCCCCAAATAAAAACAGAGCCTTTTCAGCCCAGAAAGAAAGCCACCTTGTCCGCTGCCCAGGCTGGAAAAGACACGGTCCAGAACATTTATTCTGCCATGCTTCAGTCTTTCAGGCAGAAAAAGCCCTGGCAGGAGTTGATTTTGCAAGTTGAACAGAGAAGACTCGTCTTTGGAGTGGAGGGGATCAAATGATACTAGATGTGAAAGCACTTTGGAAAGTTAAAGGGATTATACAAAGGTAAGAGATCATTGTTATTAGTGGTGTGTTTGCTGAGAAGATGCCAGAATATGTCTTCTCCATAGATGATCACGACACCGCAAGGGCCAGTCGTGTCAGAGTGAGGATGGCGTCAAGTCAGGTGCCAGGAGGTGGGCCGTCAAGTGCAGCCCTACCGCTGATGAACCGCTAACTAAAAGCAAGCCCTTCGCCTCTCTGGCCTTGAGTTTCTATATCTGTAAATGGGGCATAATAATAACACCCTGCTCAGCGGGGTGTGGGAGGCCACATAGGTAAACGTGCCCAGCGTGTGAAAGCCCTCAAAAAACCAGCTATTGTTTACTGAGCTCTTATTCTGGGCCAGACACCACGCTGAGTGCTTTTTGTCTAGTCTCCCATTAATCTTTACGAGAAACCCATGCGGTAAGAATGGTTATTCTCCATGTATGATGAGACACGGAGGCTCCTTGTGGATGGAGGCCCTGAAAGGTCCTACTGGGTGCCCGAAACCCATAAGTGACAAGATCAAAACCCAAACACAAAACCCTGTGGTGCCAGCCCCAAGCTCTGTTCACTCTCTCCCATTTTTCCCCAATAAATGTTACTTGAATCTCAACTAGGTTGTCCATCTTTTGAAGGCAGGTCCTGTTTGTACTTCCTGAACTCTCATCCCGGAGCATCTGTTCTGGTATTGACTGCCATTAAATATTTACTGAAATTGAAATGTAATAGCTCTGTGGGAAGGTCCCTGCTGGCCCGGTCAGGCTCTGACAGCTGTTCTGTGACTCCACGTGACTCCCTGATCCAGGAGGGATGACCTCTGCACAGGGGAGCTCAGAGACCATCATACACACAGCTTCCAAGGGCAGGTGATCAGACAACTGTGCCCGTCACCACCCTGAAAAGAGGGACCCAGATCAGGTAGCCTCTGGTGGCCAGGCAGGTGTCTGAGGCCCTGGGGACATCCTCCAGCCCAGCTGTAGGAGTGCAGGTTGGCTTATCTCAAAGCTTCCCAAAAATCACTTCAGAAGTAACATTCGAGCTGTCCCGCATTGTAAATCTTCGAAAAGATTTCTTCGAAAGCCTGACGTAAAGACTGTATTGTAGGAAACACTGCATCACCATCAACTTCCAAGTGAAAACTGCTAAAGTGTACACAGTGGACAATGCACCCAGCATTTCAAATTAAGGCTTTCTAACGTAGCATTTCTTCACTCTCACAGACAGATGCACACGGCCTGATTTGATATGATACCCAAATATAACCAAAGTGTAATTTTAGGAAACTAAATTAAACTAAACCAAAGTGTAATTTATTTTTGAGTCGATGATAATACCACTGTAAATTTTCTTTAGGATAACTCCTTCTCGTGCCAGAGATAATAATGTTCCGGTCTTCAATTAAATGAAAGATTGAGTATTTCCTAGGGAGCTACTTGGTAGATGTGGTGAAGCCGCTTCCCTCGTGCTGCCACGTCTCCTCATTTTCCGTCTTTCTTGGGTGCTCTCCTTTCGTGCATTCGTCCCTCTTTGCGAGTGCCTCGTTCAGAGTTAGTCCCCTCGGGTGTACATAAGTCTGGAGGAGGAGGACCGGTCCTCTGCCATTCAGAACCCAGGGGAGCACCCAGGAATGAGCAGGAGACAACCAAACTGTGCTGACGAGCATGGGCGGCTGGCAGGTGGGGCAGCGCACCAGTTTGGCACTATGCTCTGCATCCAAGCAAGCCCCGCCCCTAGTGCACCGAGTCTCATTTTTCAGGGACTGTTTGCCAGGCTGCAAGTGCTGTGTGGATTGGAATTCCAGTGTCCCATGGCCTCTCCAGCCTCTGACATCGAACTGGCTTTTGTCTTGACCTGCTCATATAAGATCTTGGGCTCCCACAAAGTCGCCTCTGGAAGTACCCAGAGTAGGTGCCCCTCCCCACCGTCATGCCTGTGGGCCATGTTCTGCCTCTGTCCCGCTCCCGTCCTCCTGAAAACCCGCGTGAGAGTCACTGGCACTACCCACGTGAGACCCCAGTGTCCCCATCTTCCTGCACAGCCACTGCTGCCAGGTTGTATGGTCCTACAGCACAGGGTGCCGTGTGCCCAGAATATTAAACTCCCCTGTCCCCCACTGTGAGCCCTGCTTTGTCCTAGGGACACACATGCCTGCCGCTCACATTCTTAGATTCATGGTGTCTCACACAAGACAGTTCCTTCAATCCCTGCCTGCTGCCCTCCACACCCTGCCCCTCATCAGAGGCCAGCACGAATCCCCCACCACACACAGAGCCCCAGTGCAGTTCAGTTCTTGTGTACTGACTCCTTCTGCCAGCCCCCAGCTCACCAGACCGGCCTGGACACGTTTGCTGTCAGTGAGGGCTCAAGGAAGGACACCCACTGTGGGAATACATCGGGGTTTTTTAGTTAACATGCTGTTTTGTTTTCAAAAACTGAGATAGATAGATAGATAGATAGATAGATAGATAGATAGATAGATAGACAGATAGATAGATACGTGAGAAAGTTCTTCCTTACAGTAGAAAACCAACAAATAAATGTGAAAGGAATAATGGATTTAGAAAACCGGCACCTGGCAACCATCATCATAATGATAGATTCAGGCCAGAATCATCAATGGATGCTAAAATTAGTGGGTGAAATTTAGAGGAGTATATAGACCAACTCAAAGTACCTCCCCCCAAGATTCTTATTAATTACAAAGTAACCTTACAGAAGGGAAAATTAAGTCACTTTACCGTGGAAAAATCTGGCCCATCCCCCCTTAACCAAATGATCAAAGCTAACATCACTGGTGATGAAACAAAGAGACAGCAGCACGTGCCTCCTGATACGGTGCCCTGAGAAAAACCCAGCACCACAGCTTTGGTGTTACTGCCCAGAGCATACGACCTGAATGCAATCACAAAGAAACATCAGACAAGCCCGAAGGAAGGGTCATTCTACAACCTAAGTGGCCTGCGCTATGAAAAAATGTCAATATCATGAATGCAAAGAGATACTCAATAACTGTCCAAAATTAAAGCAGACTAAAGTGATGCAACAACTGAATAATATAGTCCTGGGTTTTCTTTTGCTATAAAGGACTTTATAGGAAAATTGATGACAACTGAATAAAGTCTGCAGGTTAGGGAATAGTATTGTATCAGTCTTACCCTGTATCAGTATATGTGGTGAGAGAGAAAATGATAAAACCAATATAGTAGAATGTTAACATTTGGGGTACAGGCAGACTTTGTGTATTGGGCTTTATTGTACTTCACAGATAACTGTGCTTTTTACACATTGAAGGTTTGTGGCAACCCCGTGTCAAGCACGTCTATCGGCGCCATTTTTCCAACAGCATTTGCTCACTTCGTGTCTCTGTGTCACGTTATGGTAATTCTCGCAGTATTTCAAACTTTTTCATCATTATTATATTCGTTACAGTGATTGTGATCAGTGATCTTTCATGTTACTATTGCGAGAAGATTATGAAGGCTCAGGTGATGGTTAGCATTCTTAACAATAAAGTATTTTTTAATTAAGTTATATATGCTCTCTTAGTCATGCTATTGCACACTTAATAGACTATAGTGTAAACATAACTTTGATGTGCACTAGGAAACCACAAAACTTAGAGTGTCTCACTTTCTTTGATATTCTTTTTTCTGGAACCAAACCTGCAATATTTTTGAGGTCTGCCTTATTTGAGTGTAATTCTTTGCCCTAGCCTTGTAACTGCTCTGTAAATTGAAGTTAGGTCATCATTTATTTTTTTTAAATCTGAGTTTTTCTTTGAAATTTCTGAAGGCATGTTTGTATGTTGCCAAACCAGGGTGGTGGGAGAAATAGTTGCTGTTTTCCCAGCAATAGCTAAATCCAGTCTTCTCCTTGGCTTTAAGGGCACAGCTGGTTTCCAGGTCTTTGCAAACAGAGAATCATCACTGTTACCTGAATTTAAACCAGTTCTAAACCTTTTCATGGCTGTTTCAAAATAGCTTAGAAAAAATTGGTGGGGAAATGGGATGGGCGTGGGGTAAGGAGGGCTGCATTTCTAAAAGGACGCATACCCTGTACACCCTGAGCCCCCCGTAGGGTTGTCTGCTTGGCTTCTGAGAGGGAAAAGCTGCAAGGTCAACGCAAGACCCTCCTTCCCCTTCATGCCAGGGGCCAAGAGCTCCACGTCCACAGATTCCTGCAAGCCTGCTCATGACTCAGGTCTCAGAGCTGATTTCTTATAGTCCTAAAAATAATTCAAAACTAGCCCAAAGCTACTCACACATCAGACAACCTGAGGGCACTCTTGCTGGCATCAGGAAACTCAGAGACCTAATTAAACTCTTCTTCCCCTCCCCTCCCTGGGAGCACAGACTAGGGGAGAGCAAATCACAATGGTCAGATCCACGTGGGTGTCCCCTGAGGGGAGGGGGTGACCTCAAATCCCAGCAGAAAAGCAAAGAAGGTGGGAAGACTGTGGGATCCTGGGCTGCCTAAGGCTGGTTTCCAAGAAAGATGTGTCCCTGCTGCTTCTCTCTTTTGTTCAGGGGCCCGCCAGCCCTCTGACAACCGCCCATATGTCCAGCTGGGGCAGTCCCACTAGGAGAAAAGAGACCTAGATATCTGTGCTAGAGACGGGCTTCAGAGCAGTATGTGGGCCGTGGCAACTGGAAAAGACTATTTTCAGTTGAATCTGCACCCATCTACCATTCCCCTCCTATGTGGGAGGGACTGATATAAACCAGGGACGGGACAGTTCTCCCAAGCTTAGTTAGGATGTGACCTCAGGGTTGGGCAGGAGGAAGTTATAGGACTAGAGTCCCCACCTCAACCCCTCCTCCCCACTGTCACGTACCCTGAGTGAACAGGAAGTGTTTATACACCTGGCAGGTATGCAAGAACACTTCTTAGTTTTGAATCAAATAAATAACATCGAGGCGACATTCAGTGTTCATTGTCTACCTTCCTCATTCCAGGCACGATGCTAATCGCTCCAGGAGATGATCTCTTTTCGTCCTCCCAACCGTCTATGTGGTAGGTATTATTAGTCCCATTTGA
Organism: Balaenoptera acutorostrata; assembly: GCF_949987535.1. Taxonomy (NCBI): domain Eukaryota; kingdom Metazoa; phylum Chordata; class Mammalia; order Artiodactyla; family Balaenopteridae; genus Balaenoptera; species Balaenoptera acutorostrata. Next base: position 163,683,623 of record NC_080064.1, read on the forward strand.
GAGTTGAGGAAACTGAAGCTGAGAGAGGCAATTTCCCAAGTCACCTTTGAGAAAGTGGAAGAGCAGTTAAGTTTGCAGTCAAACAGGGAAGCAAAACAACCACATGAAATATTAAACAGCAGTAAAAGAGCTCTTTGGAGAAGGGTTTCACCCTAGACTTTGTCCATGACCTCACCAGTTTCAAGGCTTCAGTCCTCTCCATGCAAAGCCCCCTAAGCCTGTAGCTCCAGGTCCGGCCTCTCTCCTGTGCTACAAAAATTCCCTAAATGCTTGCTGTCTGCTTGCTGTCTCCTCCAGGTTGCCCTCTCTGGAGCTCACACTCAGCCTGGCCAAAACTAAGCTCACCATCACTTCTATGTTCATCCCAGACTAACTCCTCATCCGATGTGTCTATTTCTGGGCAGTGACACCATCTCCTAAAGACAAAGGTTTGAAATCTTGAGCTTTCCATCACTGTTCCGTTATATGCTGTCTGAAATACTTTTTTCTCATTTTCCTTCCTCTCCCATACCTGCAGCTCTTCTTTCACCTATCCTCCCTCACCCATCTAAGGAAATCTGGGCTCTCTTTTAGCAGAAAAATATGATAGAACTCCTTCCTCATCTATCCACCAGTGCCTAAGAATGATTTTTTGAAAGTTGATCAGTCAGAAAAAGGAATGTCAAATCCTGGACGCTCACTTTACCTAGATCCAATTTTAATGATTCACGTACATACCTTTATTATCTAACAAAATGGAACGAGGACACTCAGCGTGAAGAAAAAAACATTTTTTTTTAGACTCTACCAAGCCTTGTGCCAGGTGCTTTCACATACATTATCTAACTTAATTCTTATAACAACTCTGCAAGGTAGATACGATAAAACTCACTTTATAGACAAGTTCAAAATCAAGCTCAAAGGGTGGGAGGGAGGGAGACGCAAGAGGGAAGAGATATGGGGATATATGTATATGCATAGCTGATTCACTTTGTTTTAAAGCAGAAACTAACACACCATTGTAAAGCAATTATACTCCAATAAAGATGTTAAAAATTAATTAATTAATTCAAAAAAAATCAAGCTCAAAGAAGCTGAATAACATGCTCAAATCATACACCTAGTGAGTCTAGAAGCCTTTCTCTTCTCTTTTACAATCTCTCCCTAAGTGATCTCACCCAGATTTAAAATATCATCCATAAGCTGATAATTTCCAGCTTCATGTCTACAACTCTGTGTTCTGGACCTCTTACATCCCCCCTTAAATGGCTAATCCACCTAGATAAATTAACATGTCCAAAACCCAAGTCTTGGATTTTCCCCTCCCCCACTAAAATAGTTTCTCCAAGGCTACTGAAACTTCTGCCTCATCCCTACCACTCTCTCCCTTGCCCTCCAAGCTCCAGTAACACAGGCTGATTTGGTATGACTTAAACATGTTAATCTTATTCTTGCTACAAAGAGTATGTACTTACAAGGAATATCCTTCCCCCAAATCTTCCTTCTAGCTTTTTCCTTCACAACTCAGATCTCTCACTTCCTCAGAGAGTTTCCCTAATCGTCTAGCTCAAGTAACCTGTTGGTCCCACCACTCTCTATCCCATCATTCTATTTTCTCCATAGTACATATCAGTACATATGTGAAATTAATTTTTAAAAATATGTTAGTTGGTTCTCTCCCCAGACCAGATAGTAAGCTCCATGAAGGCAGACACTTTATTTCTTATATCCCAGTTCCTAGTATAATACCTGACACAAAATGGGTGCTCAATAAATATATGTTGAATCAAAGAATGAAAGAGTTTCAGAATAAGAATTGAACACAGCCTTGTGTAAATGCAAACCTCATGCTGGATGAAGGTTGAGTGATGGTTACTTGTCTTGGAAATCACAAGATGAGGCAAGTTCCTAGGTGTGCATCAACTTCATTAAACCCTTTGTAGCCAGTTTGATCCCAAATAAGCTAAGGTCAGTGGTGGGTAAGAAGCAGGGGCCTGGGGGCTTCCATGGTGTTCCATAGTCAGTGCCCCCTTGAATGATCCATGCTTCCATCTCCATGCCAGGATGGCTATTGTGACATGGATTCAAACCTCTAATTTCACCCTGAGGTAGACACTACTAGCTGCCTTCCCAATAGGCATTTCCATCTCCCTAATGCCAAGAGTAATTCATGCACCTACCATTAGCTTGTCATGTGCTTTGGGGAAAGCTGGATACATCCTTAATCCCAAGGGTCTATATGAGTCTAAGCCAGTCATGGTGGTCCCATTCCCCTTGCCTGTGACCGGTTTAGGCATGAACATGGTATGCGGTCCTGGCTAAGGACACATGAGGGGAAATCTGTGTGGGGCTTCTGTGAAAGATTCCTTCACTTGCCCAAGAGAGACACAAGGAAAGATAGTTGCTTTTCTTCCACAAGAGTAATTGTGTTATTGTGTCTGGGTGTGGCACAGTGGAGCTAAGGCAGTCATCATGAGCTCACAACAAAGCTCATGTGTTGAAAAGGGCAGAATAGAAGTATGGACAGAAACTGGGGCCTTGATGCTAGATGAGCCACTGAATTAACCAACCCCTGCAGCACCCTGCCTCGAGATCTCTTTTTATGGGCGATGATAAGGACAATGGTCTTTACTGTCCAAACCATTCTGAGTTGAGGTTTCTGTTTCTTTCAGCCAAAAGCAGGCTCAAGGAGCCATGCCCTGATGAGACTTTGTCGATCTACTTCTTGGCTCTGTTTCAGGCCTACATCAGTCAAAGTCAAATTGTTGCTGCCTTTAGCAACAATTGGTCACATCTGGTCCTCGGTCCTGAACTAGCCTCACTATGTGGAATCCTTCCAGATCGAGAAGAGCCACATGAAATAAATAATATTTTTGACATATTTATTGCACTTTGCATTTTATAGAGGTTTCAGTATTTCCTTCTACATGCTTCAGCATCTAGTATGTGCCAAGCCTGGCACAAGCAGCGTGATACAGCTGTGAAGGCAACAGACAAGATCTGCGTCCTCATGAAGCCTACAAGGAAACAAGTACAATAATTTCAGATTGTGGTGAGTGACGTGCAGGAAATAGATAAGGCAATGAAACAGAGAGTAACCAGCCAACTGCAGTAGGAAGACTTCTTAAGACCTGATGGTCAGGGAAGGCCTCTTTGAAGAGGTGACCTTTTCTCAGTTGTAACTTGCATCTATTTTTTCTATTATTGAAAAATGTACATAACATAAAATTTACCATTTTAACCATTTTTAGTGTATAGTTCAGTAGCATTAAGTACATTCACATTGCTATTCAACTATCATTACCTTCCATCTCCAGAATTTTTCATCATCCCAAACCTAAATTCCATATCCATTGAACACTAACTCCCCACTCCTCTCTCCCCCCAGCCCCAATGACCACCATTATGCTTTCTGCCTATGAATTTGACTACTCTTGGTACCTCACAGAATTAAAATCATACAATATTTGTCATTTGTGGCTGGCTTATTTCACTCAGCATATGTCCTCAAGCTTCATCCATGTTGAAGCATGCATCAGAATCTCCCTCCTTTTTAAGGCCAAATGATATTTCATTGTATGGATACACCATTTTGTTGATCCATTCATCCACTGATGAACGCTTCAGTTCAAGAAGGTGACGTTTGAAATGAGAGCTAAAGAATGAAAAGAACCAGCCATCCAAACCCAAAGAACGTACAACGCTGAGAGTGGACCATAGTGTAAACTGTGGACTTTCAGTGGTTATGATGTGTTCGCATAGGTTCATCATTGTAACAAATGTACCACTCTGGTGGGCGATGTTGATAATGGGGAAAACTGTACATGTGTGGGCACAGGGGGTATATGGGCAATCTTTGTACCACCCCCTCAATTTTGCTATGAACCTAAAACTGCTCTAAAAATATAAAGTCTTAACATAAAAAAAAAAAAGAGCCAGTCACAGGAATTGCCAAGGGACTGGTTTCTCGGCAGATGGGGCAGCAAAGATAAAGGCTGGGAAACTTCTAATCTTTCCTGAAGACTCAACTCCAATGCCAGCCCCTCTGCAGTTTTCTCTCACATCCCTGAGCAGCCGGTCACTCCCTGTCTGTGCTTACAAGGACTTTTACCTGTATTTATCCCATCGCACCGTTGTCTCTCCTACCAGGCTATGGTTCCATCACCCTTCCGAACACACATTTTTTTTTTTTCCAAAAGCTGCAAACAACTGCAAAACGGTGAACTTGAGCTGCCAACAAACTGTGAAAATGATGGATTTGAGTTTCTCTTTACTTTCAGCCCCATAAGGCGGAGGAGATAAGGAACACGATGAAACAGCAAATGCAGGCGGAGGAGGAAAAGAAGCAAAGGACCTGCGTCCTCTCCTAGCTAAGCCTTGAATTTAGAGCCGCAGCTTCCTGGAGCGGGGAGGGATATTGCAGATCCTGTAATACAAGGTGTTTGCTTTGTTGTGGGGTGAAATGTTTTGTGCAAGCTTCCTGGACGGACACGGAGAGGCTGGGAGAACAGCAGGCTCTTAGCAGTCCTGAGAGGTGGTTAAAGCAAGTTTTCAGTGCCCCTCTGTATCCTCCTGGTGTCCCATCGGCTGGAGGACTTCACATTATTCCACGCTTGGTGGGCTTCTGGGGCAAAGGGGTCCTTGCAGGGCCCCCTCAGCTCATACCTGCAAGGGCTGCAAACAGCCCTGGGTGACTTGCTGTGAATCTTTGCTAACAGGAAGGAAAATGGCGGTTACTCCCATTGCCCCAAAGATCCTGGGTCCCAGAGAGAGAGAGAGAGAGACTTGGTCTTACTCCAGAGGATGCCATCCCATCAGCTGGGAGAGGGTCGCTGGTGGTGCAGAGGCCCCAGGTGCACTCTAGCGGTTGGTGGGTGGGCAGACCATCCTGAAACTGGCTGTTCAGAGGTGGCCCCTGTGCTTTGCTCGTCCACATGGCCTTGAACTTGTCAGAGCTGCCACTGCGCTTTGCATGAACTTGCCCTCTACAGCCCAAGCCATCCTTCTCTGACTCTCTGTCACAAAGCTGATTAACATTCTCTCTCGGAATAATTCCCAGGCCCCTCAATCCCTTTCAAAAGCTATTTTCTCCCTTTACATGGAGCACAATTTTGTGGGGACAGAGGATATCGAATAATGCGAATGCTGAATTCTCAGAAAATGGCCAGACGTTAGATTGGTATGTATGCATCCCTCACATAGAAACAGGAAGATGTTCGTCTTTTGTTTATTGACTAGGCAATCAAAAAATTACTCAGAGTCTATTGTGTGCTACGAACTAGGCATTTTGGAAGAGACGGCACAGCCTGACATGGTCCTGGCCATTCACAGAATTATCAACCTGCTGAGAATGACTAGCACATGTGAGAAAATGAGAGAGAAACTGAATGCTATTGTGTGTGGCCCTAACCCTTTGTGCGTAATTACAGGCTGCCATCCATCCCTGGGAAACACACCCTTTCTATAGGATGGGTCTCCCTCGGAGTATTTTTCAAGGTGAACGAGGCACTGTTCTTCCGAATGTGGCATTCCTGCCAAACTCTCTAGCATATTTGTCATCTGAATAAATCTGATCAACAAATGACACTCTATACTCCTTGGAGCAAACACCAAGTACGGATGCTGCATGTGGACCCTGAAGGCAGAGGGTCATCTCAGTGACAGCTCATTATCACATGACCTGGAAAGCCAAGGTTGCCCATGTCCCCGCCCCTCACCAGGCGGGGCCACGTCTCCTTGCCTGCAGGGATTCCCAGGGTGACGGCTCTGTGTCTGCGGCTATGGCCACACCAGGCACGACTGCCGATTGTTTCCCTGGGGCTGACCTCATACACCTCACACTTTTGTCCTCTGGGCTGCTGGGAATGCCCTTTGGGGTTTTCCCATCTGAGCTGCCATCTCTCTGCAGTGGCCCCTGCCCTTCCCCTCTTCCTCTCTTCCTGGGGGAATCACAAGGTTTAGGGAAAAGGTAGAAGCAATTCCTATCTAAAGAATTCCGCATTTGGCTCTTTGTTCCCCCTGTGATGGGGCTCAATCACAGCCACCACCTCTGTCCAGAGTTACAAGTGCAAAGGAACCCAGAGAAGGGAGAAGTCAGTGTGGAAAGAAAAGGGCTGGGAAGGCTGCCTGGAGGAGGCACCTGATTGTGTCTTTGACATATTGGCATGATTAGAAAGAGAGGGGGAGGGGAGACCCCAACAGGGTGAAGAACTGGGGCAGATCTGAGCAGGCTGGGGGTGGGGGCAAGCTGAGGGTGACACCAGGGGGCAGAAGGGCATGGAGGAGCCTGGTGAGTCCAGGGCAGAGGGCCAGGGGAGGAGGTGAATAAGGTCCACTCCCCAGCCAAGAGTGAGCACTTACTATGGGCAGACACTGTGCTAGGTCCTGGGGACAGAGCAAGGGACAAACAGACAAATCTAACTGCCCACCCCATTGGAATGTGACAGAGCTTATATCCTGGTGGGCAGAAGCATTCTAGGAGTAAAATAATAAGTAAATTGTATAGTATTTAGAACCCGATAAAGTGCTATGGAGGAGAATAAAGCAGGGAGAGTGAAAGGGAGAGCTGGAGAGGCTGAGGAGTATCAAAATGTAAATGCGATGGTTAGAGAAGGCCACACAGAGATAAGTGACATTTGAGCAAAACTATGAAGAAGTTGATGGAGTGAACCATGTGAGCAGCTGAAGGAAGAGTAACCCAGGCAGATGGACCAGCAAGTGCAAAGGCCCAGGGGTAGGAGCTAAATCCACATATCCACGGAATAGCAAAGGGACCAACACGGCTAGCGTGAAATGAACAAAGAGAGAATAGGAAATCAAGTTAAATAAGTCATGGGGAGGTGGATTGTGTAGGGCCTTGTAGACCCCTGGATGGGCTTTCTTTGCCTTTTTATTGTTCTCTGAGTGACATAAGGAGAGATTTAGCAGCTCTCTCTGATGGCTTGGTTGGCAAGAGTGGGGGCAAGCAGGGAGGTCAATTAGGAAAGAATGCAACAACCAAGGCAAGCGGTCATGATGGCGAGGACCAGTGTGGTGGCCGTGAAAGTGAGAAATGGTGGAGGCTGGGTGGTGGGTTTTTTTTTCCGGCCACATCGTGGCATGCAGGACCAAACCCATGCCCCCTGCAGTGGAAGCATGGGGTCCTAACCAATGGACCTCCAGGGAATTCCCCTGGGTGTGTTTTTAAAGTGGTCTCAACAAGCTGGCTGTAGCCGATGATATAGCCTGGGGTGTAAGAGAAAGAAAGCACTCCAGGAAGACGCCAAGGTTTTCCACCTGAGTAATTGGAAAGAAGGAGATTCAATTAATGGTGATAGTTACTTGGTTGGGGAGGGGAAAGGACCTGGTGGGAGGGGTGGAGTTTCAACTATAGAGACTCTGAGTTTGCCTTGCAGGCAACAGGAAGGATTTTAGTCTTTGTGATGAAATGAACGTTCCAGAAAGGCAAATCTGGCAGTAATATTTAAGAGGGGCTAGAGCAGAGAAAGACCTAAGATTAGGGACTCTGCTTTAATCTAGACATGAAGTGATATTTATGGGAATGAAAGTAGAAAATCTATGTAGAATGCAAATGTGCAATGGAGTCTTTTTTTGAGACCCACTAAAAACAGGCTGAACCTTCCCATGTCCCACAGTAGGTCCTATGCCCTCCCTGACGTTTCTGTGATTTCAAAACCTTATGTTTGTACAGCCATTTCTCACGCTGTCCTTTGAGCACCGATCTCGCTCTGTCTCACTTCTTGGAGCTGGTACCTTCTCTCTGACTTGGGAGGTGGGACATCCCCTTTTCTTGATTTTTCTCCCAAACTACTCACACAGGAAAGCAGGGGGTAGTCAGCTTTACTGAAGATTTGTAGGGTCATGATGGTGGCATGGGGTGTTGGGAGGTGACATTGTGCTCCTGCCCCCAGGAAGCTTAAGGACACCTTGTTCTTAAAAAGCTGCTCCACTGCATCTGTCTTAACAAGTGTTCTCACTGGTGTGAGTGACAGACCCCAAATGACAGCAGCTCAGACTCAAGATAGAGGCTCATTTCTCTCTCACGTGACAATGCCGAGGTCAGGAATCTGCTGTGCCCCCGGGGCTGGTGTGGCCTCCCGTGGTGCCAGGGCCCAGGATCCTGCTGTCTTCTCGCTCTGCCGTGTGTGGCCTCCATTCCCAAAGCCTTCTGACGGGGACAGCTGGCCTCTGGAAAGAGGAAGGTAAGAGCCCCACTCCTCCCTGGGAGGGAAGTTCCCCCAGGCTGCCCGGACCTCTTCCTCTTACAAACCACTGGGCAGAAGGAGGGTGACAGGTCGTATCTGGTTGCAAAGGGGGTGGGATTTACAGGTGGGATTTATTCTGGGAAGTCATGTACCCACTGAACATTTAGGGATTTTTTTTTTTTTTTTTTTTTTTTAACTAGAAGAATAGAGGAAACTGGAGGCTGTTGATAAGCCTCCTTCCTTGGAGCCAGTCTCACTTCCCGGGACTCCCTTCCCCAGCCCAACCACTCCACACTGACAGCCTTGCTTTCCAGCCAGACACACCCTTTCACTTGAATTCCTAAAACGACACTGTTTTCTCCTGAGAAGGACTTTGTGCCAGCCTCTTCAATTAATGCTTTTTCTCCCAACCCACAAAAGAACAGGCATTTGAAGAAAACAGCGACAGAACTTGGGATGAAGAAGAGAGAAAATTTAGGTCCCTGCCTTTGGAAACAGGAAAAATAGGAGTCACCCTATTGGAAATAAGGTCATGGGGAAGGAAGAGTGTAAATAAAAATAAAAAAACAAACTTACGGTTACCAAAGGGGAAGGGGGAGGGGGATAAATTAGGAGTATGGGGTTAACAGATACACACTACTGTATATAAAATAGATAAACAACAAGGACCTACTGTATAGTACAGGGAACTATATTCAATATCTTTTTTTTTAAATTAATTAATTAATTAATTTATTTTGGCTGTGTTGGGTCTTCGTTTCTGTGTGAGGGCTTTCTCTAGTTGCGGCAAGTGGGGGCCACTCTTCATCGCGGTGCGCGGGCCTCTCACTATCGCGGCGTCTCTTGTTGCGGAGCACAGGCTTCAGACGCACAGGCTCAGTAGTTGTGGCTCACGGGCCCAGTTGCTCCGCGGCATGTGGGATCTTCCCAGACCAGGGCTCGAACCCGTGTCCCCTGCATTGGCAGGCAGACTCTCAACCACTGCGCCACCAGGGAAGCCCTATTCAATATCTTATAATAACCTATAATGAGAAAGAATATGAAAAAGGAGATATATATATATATATATATATATATATATATATATATAACTGAATCACTTTGCTGTACACCAGAAACTAACACAACGTTATAAATCAACTGTACTTCAAAAATATATTTATATATATAGGTGGGGAAGTGGAATGGGGATGGGAAGCGAGTGCATTTCTAGAGGAACTGGTTATACAAGGTTTGGACATGATAAATTAAAGGTAAGGGTGGCATCAAGGTAAAAATATATTCCACATTCTTGAAAATGTAGAAGAAAATATCAGGTAAAAAGTCAAGCTGAAGGATGGATGTAATTTCTATATGCCTCAGTTTTCTCATCTGTAGAGTGGTGGTAATAATAGGACCTCTTAAATGATGTAGAGCGTGTAGCACAGGGCCTGCACACAGCGAGTGTGGGGTACGTATTAGCTGTTACTGCTTTCACTAGATGCAAGTCATCAGCTAGCAGGAGGCAGAATGTGCTCACCTAGAGGGATGTTTGAGAAAGAAAAGAGATGCAAATCTCTCCTTGGGGGTTAACCAAGGGGGAGGGAGGAAGAAAGAACAGAAGAGGGAGGAGAAGAGGCTGGGAAAGTGTGGGGCTGCTGAGGCTTTGAGAGGAGGGAGGGTCAGGAGTGGGTGATCTTTAGGTCAAACGCTGCAGTCAGACCTGGACGAGGGGGACTGAGGCAGAGACCCCGGGTTCAACAGGCAAGGCATCAGTACACTTTGCAAGGGAATTTCCTTGAGATATTAGACACAGCAGCCAAGACCACAGAGGATAAATGAAGAAGTGCTGGTATAAATGAAGGGCAAGGGCAGCGTAGATCTTACATGGCCACCGAGACACGGGAGCCAGGTTGCTGGGAGTCATAGAGAAACAAGGCTGGAAATCTGCCAGGTTGATGGGGGAGATCACTCAACCTGGGTGACACTGCGGGTTCCAGCGTGTCCACCAAACTCTCAGGGCAGCAGGACCCAAGGGATGTGTGGCCAAGGACTCCACAGGGATGGGTAGAAGCCAAGCCGAGCAGCCGGCTCCAGCTCACATTCCAGCCCCCCTGCATCTCTTACCTTCTCGATTCTACACACAGGCAATTCTGAGGGCTGGCCAGCTGGTCTCAGAGAAGCAGGTGCTCCTTTGTGGCAGCTCCTAGGTCCTCTGCATAGCGATGCCACAGGGAAGTGAGTTTGAAATTGACGGGGGTTTTCTGCCAAAACTGGTACCCAACTTGTTCCAGTCAGAATCTACTCATCACGTAGTGATTCAGAAATATGGCAAAGCAACCCAACAGAGACCCATATTCTTTCTTTCCCTCTCTTTGGTATCTTAGAGGTGATGAATAAGAATCTGTCATATTATTTATGATAAAGTGCCACATATATACTCCTTTTGACATTCAAATCTCGACTTAAATAGCATGAAACATGCCTGCCCTCTTTAAAGGATGGCTTCTCTGAAAGCGGATAATTCACCATTATCTCTACATGACCAGGTGTAATTTGCGAGACCAGAAGGTTCATTTTCCTGTTTAAAACAATGAATGGGATTGAGATGCTGATTTGTTTGGTAGCTGCTTTAGGCTGCCAACTCTAGATGTTTTCATCTTTTATCTAGGTTGGTGTCTGTTTCAGAGCAAAAACAGCCAGGAGCAGTCAGTAAGATAAACACATGCCAAGTGAGAACTTTTGCCAAGAGGGAAAATCTTATCTAATCCATGTGGGACAAAGATGTGCTGGTGGACGAGCCCATGTCCAAGAGTAGGCTTGAGGTCCAAGGGGAAGGCTGAAATGGTCTGGAGGTCCATAACCTTGCCTCTGCCCTCACAGCCAACTACACCAGTCAAATTGTTGTACAAAGCCATGTTAGTTCAGGCCTTCTGGGAAACCGATACCAAGATGGCAAGAGATTTTTACTTGGAAAAATGTCAGAAGGACAAAGAAGAGGGAGCAGGAGAAGGAAAGAGAGCCTACAGATGGTGGTACAGGTCTGGCCCCTGTGGAGGGGCCAGAGAGGAGGAAGGATGAGGTGGGAAAGTCTCAGACTTCAGCTCTATTCTAAGAAAGCTTCTGCCAAGCTGATGGGAAGTCTCCGAAGCAAAGTGGCTCATCTAGGGAGTCCCCATCCTGCAGGAATGGGCCTGCCACAGACCTCTGCCTTGCATAGTCATTGACTGGGACCAGCCCTGGGGAAGCCTGGCCTCCATGCCAGGGCCACGTTGGATCCCGCTGGAGCCATCAGTCAACCTTTCTCCCTCCAGTGGAAGATCTGAGCGACACATTTTTATGGCTGCCAGGCAGACAATTCGCGAAAAGCCATGTCTAAAAAAGCCTGGTAGAGACTTCCCTGGTGGCGCAGTGGTTAAGAATCCGCCTGCCAATGCAGGGGACACGGGTTGGAGCCCTGGTCCAGGAAGATCCCACATGCTGCGGAGCAACAAAGCCCGTGCGCCACAACTACTGAGCCTGTGCTCTAGAGCCCACGAGTCACAACTACTGAAGCCCACGCGCCTAGAGCCTGTGCTCCGCAACAAGAGAAGCCACTGCAAGAAGAGAAGCCCCTGCAAGAAGAGAAGCCACTGCAATGAGAAGCACGCGCACTGCCACGAAGAGTAGCCCCCGCTCTCCGCAACTAGAGAAAGCCCGCGTGCAGCAGTGAAGACCCAACGCAGCCAAAAATAAATAAATACAATAAATAAATTTATTTTAAAAATTAAAAAAAAACTAAAAGCCTGGTAATGATCCTTGTGAAAATGTTTGTGACTCAGGTACCAATAGGAATGAATCTTACTCCAAGAGACCACTGCTTATTTGGATGATTTTGAAAGTCAAGGGACAATAGTGGATTCTCCTTACAGGGGTTGGGTAGGGACTGGCTCTGGTTCTAGGTCTCGAGCTCTGTCCCACACACTGTCAGTGCTCCGTAGAGTTTATTACGGTAATAATAGCAATAATGACCACCACAACAATAACAATAGAACAGAACAGAATAGAAAAGAACAGAACTAGGTTCTTATGTTTGCTAAGTGTGATGCTTTCCATAAAAATCCAGGGCTGAGATCACGGCAGAAGTGGGTTTTTTTCCTCTCATATATAACTTCCAAATTATGGTAACTGCTATACTCAAGACACTCTTCAGTTAGAGAAGGACGGGGCAGCTCATGGAAGGAAAGGGAGGCTGGCAGGATATTCCCATATCCCATTTCCCAACCGCTGACACACTGTGCAGAACAGCATGTAATAATCACGAGCACCACTGAATTAGCATCTCCTACCTGGCAGCCTGGGAACTGGATGTTTTTACATATATTTATTATCTGGATTCCTCAACACAGGCTCACAAGATAATTTTTAATTGAGAAAACGAACTCGTCCACAGTCATGCTACAAGTGGCAGAGCCAAAATCTGGTTCTGGGTCTGCCTAACTCCAAACTCCATCTTTTTTCCACATCTTCTGAAAAGATTAGAAGCAGCTTTTGAGTGACACCACACTGCTTTTCCCGTGGCATTAGGACCAAATTCTCTAGCCTGGCATTTGAGAGTCTCCATGACCCGCCCCCATCCTCCTGTCCCCCACGCTCTGGGGGTTCCTTTCTCCAGGACTCCAGCCAGGTCCCCCCTCCCTTCCTTCTCTCCCCACCCCTCCCCCACTGTCCGAACCCACCCTCGCTTTTTTTTTTGAAGGAGCCACTAGTAGGGAGAGGAAAATTTAGAGATTATAGGTTCACGGTGTATTCACAATAGCCTTTTGTGTCTGCCAGGATCTTTTTTTTTTTTTTTTTTTTTAATTAATTAATTAATTTATTTTTGGCTGTGTTGGGTCTTCGTTTCTGTGCGAGGGCTTTCTCTAGTTGCGGCAAGTGGGGGCCACTCTTCATCGTGGTGCGCGGGCCTCTCACTATCGTGGCCTCTCTTGTTGCGGAGCACAGGCTCCAGACGCGCAGGCTCAGTAGTTGTGGCTCACGGGCCTAGTTGCTCCGCGGCATGTGGGATCTTCCCAGACCAGGGCTCGAACCCGTGTCCCCTGCATTGGCAGGCAGACTCTCAACCACTGCGCCACCAGGGAAGCCCTGCCAGGATCTTTTTAAACACTAACTAGTTAATCCTTACCTTCCCTTTGTTCTTTCTCTGTGCTCTGTGCTCTCAACACAGTAGATTCTCAATACACATTTATTGGCCAGTTCGTTAATTCTGTTAATAAATACTTGTCACAAGGGCATTAAGTGCATTTGCAACACACTGACTGCACCACAAAATGTAACACTGGTTTCAGATGACCTTGATGTAGAATGTTTTGATTATTAAAATATTGTCTTCCAACTGGACGAAAGGAACTTAAGGGAAGGAAGAAATGTAGAATGAGCCGCAATTCTCTTTTTCTTTTTTTTATTGAGGCATAGTTGATTTACAATGTTGCGTTAGTTTCTGGTGTAACAAAGTGATTCAGATATATAGATAGATAGATAGATAGATATAGATACATACATATATATATATATATACACACACTTTTTTTTCATTTTCAGATTCTTTTCCATTATGGTTTATCACAGGATATTGAATATAGTTCCCTGTGCTATACAGTAGGATCTTGTTGTTTATTTATCCTATATATACTAATTTGCATCTGCTAATCCCAAACTCCCAAGCCTTCCCTCCCTCACCCCTCTCCCCTTTGGCAACATTTGTCTTCTATGTCTGTGAGTCTGTTTTGCAAATAATTTCATTTGTATCATTTTTCTATTCCATATATAAGTGATATCATATGATATTTGTCTTTCTCTGTCTGACTTCTTTCACTTAGTATAATCATCTCTAGGTCCATCCATGTTCCTGCAAATATGAGCCACAATTCTTTATCTGCAACTCTGGAATCCAAAAAGCTCTGACAGCCATAGTGTTTTTTTCCCAAGGTTTGAGGCAAACTCCCAAGGTGGTACAACTTGACCTGAACCAATGTAAGACTATTGGTTTATCCGCCTACTATGAATATTCATATGTTTCACTGCAGAAATACTAATGTGTTGCTTGCAGAGTGCTGCTCCAGACCCCCTTGTGGTGTTATGTAATGTACAGTTTAGGAACTGGATTACTTATCTAAATCTGAAAAATTCTGAATTAGAAACATGCCTGGGGCTTCCCTGGTGGTGCAGTGGTTGAGAATCTGCCTGCCAATGCAGGGGACACGGTTTTGAGCCCTGGTCTGGGAAGATCCCACATGCCACGGAGCAACTGGGCCCGTGAGCCACAACTACTGAGCCTGTGCGTCTGGAGCCTGTGCTCCGCAACAAGAGAGGCCGCGATAGTGAGAGGCCCACGCACCGCGATGAAGAGTGGCCCCCGCTTACTACAACTAGAGAAAGCCCTCGCCCAGAAACGAAGACCCAACACAGACAAAAATAAATAAATAAATAAACAAAATAAACAAAAACAACACAAGTCTGGGACTTCCCTGGTAGCACAGTGGTTGAGAATCTGCCTGCCAATGCAGGGCACACGGGTTCGAGCCCTGGTCTGGGAAGATCCCACGTGCCGCGGAGCAACTGGGCCCGTGAGCCACAACTACTGAGCCTGCGCGTCTGGAGCCTCTGCTCTGCAACAAGAGAGGCCGCAATAGTGAGAGGCCCACGCACCGTGATGAAGAGTGACCCCTGCTTGCTGCAACTGGAGAAAGCCCTCGCACAGAAACGAAGACCCAATACAGACAAAAATAAATAAATTAATAATTAATTAACATAATAATAATAATAATAATACCAATGATAATAATAATGTCAATGATTGCTGACTCTCACTGAGCACTGAATATGTGTCAGGCATTGTCTAAATGGTAAAAACACATTATCCCATTTAACCCCATAGCAACCCTATGAGGTAGCCCTTTCGAAGATAAGGAAACTATGAAAGAGCTAAGTGATGCAGCAAGTTCACACAGCAACTGAATGAATGAAGGAGAAGATGAATGGACACTAAGAAAGCAGGTGGGATCTTAGTTTCCCGACCAGGAATCGAACCCACGGCCCTTGCATAGGAAGCTTGGAGTCTTAACCACTGGACCACCAGGGAAGTCCCATCACTTTTCTTTAAATAAATAAATAAATAAATAAATAATATAAAATAAAAAGAAAAAAAACCTAACGTAATAAGATAACATATATAAATTGCCCAATTGTCCAAAACAATCTTACTCAAAAAATACTAGCTTCCTTCCCTATCTATAAAATAGAACTAGTCTTGCCTGCTTCTCCCTACCTTACAGGGGTTGGGTGCCAGTGGGACAAGGTATCAAATATGAAGACATTCTGTGACCTATATCTCTATGGGACACAGCTTCCCCCCATCATTCTCCTGGGGAAAGTGCGACGTTGATTTCCCAGCACTCGCTGGCCTCCCGTGGCATGTGTCAATGACTTAGGACCCAGCGTGATGATTTTGCCAGTGGGCTCCAAAGCAGACAGGTCAGTGAGGCCTCTGACATCTTACACTCCCGTCTGCCTGATGGTAAGTGAGCTGCCTCTAGCTCCAAGTAAAGCTCAGGAGAGGGGACGGACCACCTCCGTGCCCTTCGGGGAAGGACTAGGCCCCGGGAAGGCAGCCCAGAAGACCAGATGTCAGAGCGTAGAGTCCATGAACCAGACGGGTGCAGAAGGGAAAGCCTCTCTAAAGACCAGCGCCCCTACCAGAGACGGCTGGAGGCTGAGCTTCCCAGCAGCCCGCGGTGGAAGGGAGGCTCTGAGCAGAGCATGCGTCTCACCCGGTGCTGCGGCCCCTGGGGAAGCTGGGGTCCAGGGACAGGTCCTGGGAGGCTGATGAACACCTAAGATGGCCCAGGTGTGAAGACAGGGCCACGCTTGGGGGCTGTTGAACAGGATGGTGGACGGGGTGGGTGGCTGGATGGGAAGGAGATTGGGCCCAAAGTGCAGAGCAGGAACCAGAAAGCCAGAGGTCGTGAGGCCAGAGGCGGAGCAAGCTCAGAGAACTGCACCCACCTCCTGACCTTCCTGATCCTCTTTCTGACAGCCAGCCCCACAACCAGACAAAGGCACTCACCCTCCCCTCTTAGCCCCATTTCCACATTAGAAAGCCCCCAAAAAACATCAATTATCTGCTTCCGTTTTAGAAAATCTTTAAATAATTAATGATTACGGGATGGCTTTGAACTCCTAAGATAGGAGCTGCTATGGTAATATTATTATTGTTTTGGAAAATAATATGTCTCCAATCACTAGCTTTTGCTAAAGGGTCTGTTATCTTACCCTTGGGGGTAGCTGTTTGCAAGCTGATTAATTAGAACTCCATTTTTCGGACTTTTTAATTTAGATGTTAATAAATTCAATACTTTTATCCATTTGTTGTCCCAAATAAGATCCTTTGGGAATAACTTCTCATTTACGATAGTGACCTGGGCAAGACGGCTCATAAAACTGTATTAAGAATGCCTTCGAGAAACGATGAAAATTTCATTATGAATATACAGTCCTCTTGCAGGCCTCCAAATTACTAGACCCAAGACACAGCCCAAACTCCACCATTAAGTTGAATTAATATTCCTGTAAGAACCGTAATCCTTACACAGTCTGATTTTCTGTTTAATTTCTCAACCCAAGCATACTGACTTTTCCATTTAATTGACTTTGCCTCAATCTTTACCCAAAGGAAAAATAAGATACGGAAGCAGAGGGAAAATGACTTCAATTGCGTCTCTCTGCCCTTCCGCTCAGAGGCTGCCCCACTCCACGCTCTGGGCTGAAAGGCAGCCCACCTGGAAGGAGAGACACGGCCCTCGTCCATCAGGGGACCTGGGGACCTGCACAGGGGGCAGGGAAGAGCCCATGTGACATTGGGCACCCTTTCTCAAGATGAAGGTGCCTGAAGATGGCACCCAGGACAAGGGGTGGTCAGAGATTTAGGGGAAGAGAGGGCTTCTGCCCATCCAGGAGGACCAGCTCCCAGCCCTGATGGGAACGACAACCAGCAGCCTCTCTGGGTCTCGGGGCTCTGTCTTGGGGCTGCACAGCAACACAGAACTGCTCTAGATATTTACCGCAGGGTGTAACCTTTCTCAAAAAGCCCCGCTGAAGAGAACCCCACCCGTCCTCTGGGCATCACGGTCCAGCCCCAAACTCTGCAGGGGGCCACAGCCTGGTCCCTGCACTCCCCGTCTCTCCCACCCTCCCCTCTTCTCTGCCCTGCTCCTCCTTTCTGTCACCTGGCCTCTGCTTCCCTTTCCTCCCTCACCTGCTCCCACTCACCCTGCGGGCTCTCCTCGAAGTCTTGTTTCACACTCCCAGTAGACCGTCATCGCCGAAACAATAGTATAGATTCACCCATCACCCCTCAGTTACTTCAGGGTGATCAGAGGCAGCGGAACGACCCCCAAACCACATCTGGAATGTGGGAGGATGGTTTCATAAGCTGTAGCCCCAGTCGCGCCTCTGTTAGCTGCTCTTCGAATGAACCTCGTTCCGCGACCGCGGTCCCTGGCGTGAGGTGGGCGCTGTGTGGGAATGAGTAGGGTTGCGGTGACACACGCCTGTCCCCCCATGGAGTGCCACAGTGGCGGGCAGGTCTGGAGACGGCTCTGCCCGGCTAAGCCTTTCCTCACGGCTAGCTTCACTGGGGAGGCAAAAATGGCACCAACAGACCCGGGATGGGTGGATGGAAACATTTCCCTTCAAAAGGGAGCAGCCTACTCGGACCGTATGTTGAGAAGAGAGGTGAGAAAAGAAATCCCCCTGGATCCAAACACAGAACAAGCAGTCGGTGTGCGTGGAACAGGCAGCTCTGAACCCCAGTCACGGGGTAGCTTCCCTCCCGCTGTGTGTGCAGGGCCTGCTTCCTCGTGTCTGGGTGAACCGGTAACACCTATGTCCCGCGGCCACCCCCTTACAGCCCCCATCATGTCACACCGGGGGCTCAGCCTCTGTGCTCACCTGCCTCCCGTCTCCCTTCTGTTACCGACCCAGGTCCTTGGACTCTTCAATCACTAGAAATCGGTAAGAGTCCAGACGAGAAATCCAGGTAAGGCGGTACTGGGAGCAAAAACAAGTAACAGGTGCCCTCGCCCGCTCCCTGAGGAGGGTGCCAGCTGGCTCCTTAGACGGAGTTACGACAGATGCAGGTCCCTGGGTTGGGCAGGAGGCGGAGCTTAGGTGGCCTGCCCACCCCCTTGGCGGTGCTGTGTGCAAGGATCATGCACAGTCCCCTGCTTTTGCTCCTGGCACTCAGAAGTGACAGTTGATTTGTGGCCTTTTTGTATCTTATTGCTTATAGTTGCCCCAACTGCGCATACCTGCAGTTATTTTTAGTTTCTTTGTATTTTGTTGCTGGAGGAGACGTTTGTCCAGGTGCGAGCACTCTGGTAAAGAGTCCCAGGTCTCAGGGCCCAGGGCCTGTCTCCCTTCCACTCCCACAACGTTCTCAACTGTATCCACAGAATCTGACCCAGGGTGGGAAGAGTTCATTTATGTTTTTCCCCCCGTCACCAAAGCAGAGAGGAGCCTGGCTGCACCAAGGTGAGAGGAGGTGCAGCAAGGGGTTAAGCCTGAAACCTGGCCCTGCCACCTTCCAGCCATGTGACCATGGGTGAGATACCTCCTCTATACCTCAGTGTTCCCCTCTATAAAATGGGGCTAAAAACAATGGATTGCGTTTGTATAGATTAAATGGCTTAATATGTATAAATTGCTTAGAACATTGTCTGCACACAGCAAGTTCCATGTAGGTGTTTGCAATTATTGTTAATAAGATGTTTAACCCCTTGAGGGTAGGGACTGTACTACTTTATCCCCAGATGTACTGCATCCCCAGATCTCCATCCAGTTTGTGGAACATAACAGCAAACTCATCCGGCGGAAAGGCATGGGAGAGAAACGAAGTTAGACTCAAGTCCCAGCTGTGTGATCTTGGATGAGTTATACGTTACAATGACATTCATTTTCATGAAAAGCTTGCAAGTCTGATACGAGGATTGGAATGATGTTCGTAAAACCCTTATTAGCATAGTGCCTGGTGCTTCAGGACACTGGATAAATTAGTGGCCGTAATCTTTGATATTATTGCTGAATAAATGAGCACAGAGTGAGCTGCAGTCCCTCCAAGGATGGAATTACATCAGTAAATCTTCAGGAAACCTGCATCCCCATGGGCAGGTCCAGCTATATAAATTGCGGGGTCCAGTGCAGAATGTAAAGGTAGGGCGCCTTGTCCAAAAATGATTCAGTATTTCAAGATGGCGACAGCAGAGCATTGCACCAAATATGGACCCTCCTTAGGGCACAGGAGTCATGCCCATGGGACCTGACCAGGACTAGTTTCAGCCGAAGGGACCAAGGCCCTCTTGTTTTGTAATCAAGAGTCTCGGCCCAGAGAATTCGGGGGCCTCATGTCACTTCTCTTTTGGATCACTCAGCAGGGCGAGGCCGACAGCTCAGAGCTCCCAAGGCCAGGCCAACTGTCCTCAATGACTATCAGTTCCCAGCAGGGGCCCGAGCACTCCCTCTTGCAGCTGAGACCTCAGATCGCAAAAAGTGAATGACTCAAGGCCATCCTTTATCTTTGATTAAGTGTGGACAAAAAAATATACATGGTACCTGCGGCCAATTGAATTACTGGCCCTAATCTCTCACCGCCCCTGCCTGCCCTCCCCGCCTCCCCCCCCCCCCGCCAGCGTATTGACCTCCACAGTAAGCTGGGTGCACCTCACTGCCCCTTGACTTTCGGCACGTCCATGTTACTTACTATGGTCAATGGGAACAGCTGGGCTTGCCCTCTGGCACACCTGCCTGTCACCATGGGAAGAACACAGTCTGCGTGGCCCCTGTCTCAAGGAAGAGGAGAGACACGTAAAGCAGACCTGGACCCACCTCGCAGTCTGCAGTCAAGCCCAGCTAAACGCACCCGAGACCAGCTGAACCCATCCAACCTGTAGACCCATAAGCGAGAAATATATACTCCTTGTTTTGGGCCAGTAAGCTTGGGGTATTTTGTTAAGCAGAGTCACTGTGGCAATAGCTGGTTGATATAGTACCTTGCAACCCAAAGAAACTGTCACTCATCCCCCAGACACTTATTGAATGGCTATAATGTACCAGGCACAACTTCTGGGGGTTTGAAAATGAAACACACACGCACACACACACACACACACACCCTCCACCCACAGTCAAGTAACCATTTAGAGGAGAGAGCAAATCTGTGTAACCATTACATGGAGTGAGCAACTCTATTTTTATCTCCCAGTTTTTTGCAAGCGTATTCCTGGAAGCCCATTTTCCCATGGCAGGCCCCATGGCTCTCCTGGTCACTCCTGCATAATACAAGAGTTCTCCAGTCCTCATAATCACAAGTCTTGGTTTAATAATTAAAATTCCAGCCCAGAGGAATAGTCAAGACTCCACTCTTGATCCAAGCTGGAGACCCCTCCCTCCACTCCCGGATTTCACGCCTTGGAGGCAGCGAGGCTGGCTGGGTGGATGTGGTCACGGTCTTCTCTAGCCCCCCAACCATGGGCTTCTACTCCTCCTGTCCAGCTTTAGACCCACTGGAACTGGACTGAGGTGGGGGAAAGAGAAACAAGGAGCGGAGAGCAGAAAGTTCTCCCGTGACTGGCACTGCTGGGTGATCTAGCACCAACTTCCTCTTACGTGCGGGAAGATTCTTGTCTCATGTGCGTTTATGAGGGCACATCTGGAGACACCCTCAAAACTGGGGCTCTCTGGCCATCAGTTCCCTTGACCTGTGTCAAAGTACCTCTATTCATGCTGGTTCCTTACTCTTTCCTCAGCCTCTAAGCTATCAGTGATCCCTCCAGCTCCTTTCAGCTGTATCTCTCTGACCCTCCAGGTGACCCTCTAGGACAGGTCCTAAGATGGCCCACACTAACCCTCTCTCACACATGGTCCAAAGTGGTCCATGGGCATCACCCTGCACCCTTTGACCTGACAGATGCCAGGAGAGCAGGCCAATCCCAGTGTGGCAGGAACTTCTGCCTTGCTCCTCCCCTCACAAAGCTGCTGGTGAGCCTGTCTCTCGCCTTCTAGATTTTTCAGGGGGACTCAGACCGTGGACCGCTGTGTCCCCCAAACTAAAGGAGATCCATATTGACCTTTCTGGGTGATGTATTTAAAACTCTTCCATCTTGACTTGAGGTGAAGGAGGGTATACTTTCCATGCCCTCTGCTGGTCATGGTTTTCAGATAAGAAAATAGAAACCACTTGTTATTTTAGTGAAAAAAGGGTGAAAGAGTGAAACTTCCCTTGTCGGCAATACTCTGTGTGTGTTGTCACACATGCCAGGAGAGTAATGCATCCTGACTCCATGGGGAGAAGAAAATGAAGAGTCCACACTTGGAAATTTCCTGGGTTCTGCAGCATGCCTCTCTTCCCTTGGATGATTTTAATCTATACCCTTTTCCTGTAATAAACCACATTTGTGAATAAAACAGTGTAAGTGAGTTTCTGTGAGTACTTCTAGTGAATTATCAAAATTGAGGGTGGTTTTGGAACCTCCTGAACTTAGAATTGGTGTCAGAAGTGGGAGCAGTCTGATAGACTGTCCTCTCTAACTTCCCAGTTGGCTAACTTTTGCAGAAATCAGGTGCTGGTCAAATTCTTGGAAGGGCCAGAGGAGAGAGATTCAGGAGTGCCTCTCTAGCCCACCATAGAATTTCAGATTTATCACCATGGCAGTGATCCCAAAGCTCAGGAAGTTGTTGTGCTACCTGCAGTCTGAAAACTATGGAAACCACTGCTGCTTTTCACAGCGTCCCAATAGCCCTGAGGCAGGAGACTGGCTGGCAAACAGAGAATCCACTGGGAAAACTCATGTTGGCCAGAGCACACGCACCTGCCGCCATGCTGGAGGAGAAAGAAGGGTTCTGACTGCTACTCTGGCCTCCAAATCTAGCTACAGGGCATCTCACTGGCAGAATTAAACCACTCTGCAAACAAGCAAGTTTGGGAACCAGCCTCTAGACTCCTAAAGAGAAGAGAGCTAGAGTCGGGTGAACGACTCCCCGCCTTGAGCCCCGCCTTGGGCTCAGCAGGAGTTCTCACTTGGAATCCACTTCCTAATTTTCCATCACCAATCTTTGATGCCCTCACTAAGAATGAGGGGTTTGAGACTCATGTGACTGGATTTTGGAGAGCTCCACGGCAAATCCTGCAAACAGTCTCACCACTCCTTTGAATGATGCATGTATGGTCCACGAGCTTCAACCACAAGCACCCTTTTAACGTTTCATTACACATGTAATGATTAGGATACAATAAACACTTGGAATAATGAAGGTATGAACATCATTCCATGTTTTACCCCAGTCTTCTGTTTGGGAATAATAGATGTGATCATACAGCCTGATATTCAGGTGAGACCCTTCTCTTCAGGACCCTTAGTTCCAAAATCTGCAATTAAAGGAGATAAATTAAAGAATTAATACTCATTTGGTAAAGGATAACTTGTTTATAAAACACTTCACCTGAATAATAGGGATTTCCAGATATTTACCACTTGTCAAAACAGAGGAAAGAAACTCTACAGTATTAAGAGCTATTGTGAGTTAAATACCAATTAGTAATTAGGTGAAGTATCTCAGAAGCAGTTATGAAATCACTGGAGAATTACAATTGGTGTAACACATTGTTTTTATGAATGCATCTTTTTTATAAAAAAAGACCCAGCTATGCATTATGGGTATGGCATGGGTTGGTAAGTGCTTTCCAGAGGCCTCATGGGTGCATTTCCCATCTCCCTTGGATGCTAATCTCCTAAAGGGAAAGATTCTGTTGTCCGTGTTTATCGGTTAGAATGCTTTCAGCTGCAAAAACAGAATATCCCAGTCAAAATAACTGAAACAATAAGGACATTGATTATTTCACACATCAAGAAGTCTGGGAATATTCCCAGGTCTAGGGTTGGTTAATTCAGTGTAATGAAGTCATCAAGGACTTACTGCCTTCCACCTTTCCACTCTGCCATCCTCAGTGCCTGCCTGGTCCCCTCAAGGTGGCAATATGGCTGCCAGCCACCCACCCTAATGCAATCACATCAGAAAGAAGGAGGACAACCTCTCTTCCCATTTCTCTTTTTGTCAGAGGGACAATCTTTCCCTAGAAGACTTTTCTTGCTGGCTCCGTAATCAAGGCTGCGTCTCATGTGTGGTATGCTTGACCAGAAAGGAAGGAGGAGGCTGGGAAATGTTATTGGTTCAGCAACCAGTAACCAACTCTGCTCTTTCCTGAAGCCATAGCTCAATGCTCTGCACATAGTAGGTGCTCAGTAGACACAAGCTAAGAAATAAAATATCCAAGAGCCAGCTGGGACCAGTGCTCACTCAATCAATCTCAATGTCCAGGCTCAGTAGCCTCCCGCACAGGCACCAAGAACCAGCCCCATTTTCCTTCCTCCTGTCCTGGAAGCGGCTGGTAAGGAAACAAGTAAAGGAACATTCTGTGTTTTGTCACTGTTGTGTTCTCCCATCTCCTGCAAGAGACTATGCGCCCAGACAGTGGAAGCCCAGAGACCCCACAGGAGAAGAGCTGCTGACAGGTGCATAATTGTCCCTGAGAAGATGAGAGAGCCAGTCCCGGGCTTGACCTCAGGAGGCCTGCCTTCAGATCAGGAAATAGAAGGGCTTTGTTCACATTCCCGGGGAAATTGAGGACAGCACTCTTGAGTTAAAACAAATGTGTCACGCAGGGCTCCCTTAGAGGAGCTAAAACCAAATGGCTTTCAAGAGAAGAGAACCGTAGTTCAGAGGCGAAAGGTGTCAGACTGCAGAGGTCCCCATCCCCAGCGGGGACCTGTGGGCTGGACACTCCCTCTTTCCTCAAGATGCAAATGGGGACCAACTAAAATGTCACAGACTCTTCCACTTGCCACAGTGACAAAATCGCATTGATCTCAGTAGCTCTGTGGCCTCTTACCGGCGTTCTCTCTGTGTCCACTCAGCTTCCTCCAGGAAACCAGAGGAAAGTGAGACTTCACCAAAGATCATGGCAAGTGAGGAGCTTGGACACGGATTTAGCCCCAGCTGACCCTGTGGCGAGAGCCGGAGCAGCCCAGAGGGAGCAGACCATTGAGGCAGAAGGAGGGAAAGGCATGCATCTTATACCTAAGGAAACAGAAGCCCCGGAGAGAGACACACAGGCACTTTGGCTCATTGGAGAAGCTAATGAGCCCACTCTCCACTCCTAATTAATTGTACAATCTTGAACAAGCCGCATAACCACTTTGAATATTGGTTTCTTCATCTGTAAAATGGAGTTAATTATGTCGACTGCACAGAGCTGCCGCGAGCATCAAGTGAGATGAGCTGGGTGGGGGGCGGATCTTCCTGGACCAGGACATCTCCGTGACCGTCCCCCTTCCTACCCCTCTCCCCACTCCGCCTCGGGGCTCCTGGGGGCAGCAGGAGGCTATACATCATCACAGCACGGATGTTCTTCTCTCCCCAACACAGCTCTGAGCCTGCCAGTTGAGGGGGGATGAGGCAGGCAGGGGACCCCACCCATGAGTCCCCCCACTCGGAGCATCAGCCAAAGTCTGGACGGTTCCTTGGAGGAATCACAGACGCAGCCCTGCTCACCCCACTGCCTGGGAGCCATCTCTTCTTTACCCCCACAAAACTGCTGCTGTGAGGTCCTGGCTCCTTCCTCCTGCCCCTTCCTTCCAAACCACCCTCCCCGGGCCTGCCCTCATGGGGGCTGCTGTCCCCACCCCCAGCTTCAACCACCTGGCGGGAGCAGCTTTGTCCTTCAGAGACTAAGGACACCAGCCCCGCCTCCCTCCCACCTCGCCCTGGGCGTACCTGGACAGGACCCGCCCATGTCCCAGTTATGCTGCAGTCAGTGATGATCTAAGTGAGAACAAGAGCCCACGTGGACCAATCTGGAAGAGTGTCCTCAGGGAAGTCACTGTCTATAGAGATGAACTCTTCTGCTCCAAAGCTCCTGGTTCCTGGATGAGTGTCCTTGGCTATCCTGAGCATCACGCCCTGGCCAAACACCAGTTACCCTGCTTTCACGGTCCTTCTCATTCCCACAAGTCTCCCATTTGAATTGGAACTATCTCCTTCAGAGGAAACTTCCAGCACAAATAGAGATACCCAGAGCCCCCGGGCAGCCCTGGGGTGGCAGCCAGGGTTTCTGCTTGTGACTTCTTATAGGACTCAAGCAAGAAGCATTAAGCCTCCGGATCCTCTAAAGCTTGATGTGTAGACATGATCTCCATCACAAGGGAGTTGTAAGGAATAACTGAATAGCAATTGTATTTTTAAAGCACTTTGCAAAGTGTCACATAAATAACTCGTCCTGTAAGTGACTGTCATATATATAAAATGCTAGAGACGGTGGGGAAAAAATTACCGCCAGAGGCAGAGACACACACATTCATGTCAGGAAAGCAGGTCTCTGGGAGTAAGTCACTTGCAGTGTGCTGATAATTAAATGTCAGCAGGGACCCTGTCCCTGGTCTTCATTTCTCGGTTGCCACAAGCAGTCAGCAGGAGACGTGTGTATGTGTTTTAAAAATCACCAGCACTAAAATCCACTTAAAATATTAAAACAGCCCTGATGTGGGAAACTTACAGTGGCATTGATTCTACCTATGATTGCTTTTAATTCTCTGCAAAGAGTGAGATGATCAAACATAACCATTATTTTGACATCCTATCTGTGGTCGCTAATTCTTTATTCTCTGAGCGCCGTGGAGCCTGTGAAAGGGAGTTTTCTTTCCCCCAGTAGCATGGCATTTAGCATTACTTAGATGTCACATACAAGTACAGCTCAAGGCCAAACTTCCCCAGCCCCACATATTCCCTCCATGATTAATTGGACAGTGTTGAGTCAGCTTCATTCTCAGTGTGAAAAAATTCTCAGAAATAGAATACGATTACGTAAAAGTCAGCACACAATCCTTTAGTGGGACAACTTTGGCATCCTAGCTCTGAGCTTGAAACAAACAAAAAGAGTCCCATCCTGGTGATAAGCCAAGCCTGATCTAAAATGGGACAAACAGGGAGCATGGAAAGGCCAACACTTTGAAACACCAAGAAAATAGACAAGACTCAAACGAGACTTGATCAAGGAGAGAGAGAATACAAGTAACATACAACAGGAATGAAACAGGTTATAACTACAAATACCTTAAACATTGTAAGAAAATGCATGAACAGTTTTGTGCCAATAAAGTTTAAAACTTGGATGAAATGAACGATTCCCTCAACTTACCGACTTCAAAGCAAAGAGAAGGCACGCTTCTGGGTAAAGACAGTGGATTGAACACATGCCTTTAACATTTTTCCCTCCCTTAAACCCCACTAAAACCACAGGAAAGGATTTTTTTTAATTTGCCACCGTTCGGGTTTAATCCCTTTTCTGCCCTGTTGTGTGGTCTGCCGTTCATTTCCACTGAGCTCTTCTGTTGTGTGTGTGTGTTTTTTTAAGACAATCTCTGAGAGCAGTTTTCAATTCGCAGCAGAATTGAGGGAAAGGTACAAAGATTTCCCATACAGCCCCTGCTCCCCAAAGGATTTTTTTAGGAAAAAGACTTAAAATCCAGAAGCTGCAAATCAGAGGGACAAGTAGTAGGTAACTCAGCAGTCTTGAGAAGGTGGCGTGTCACACAGCACCACTGGCCCACGCCTCCTCCTGTTCGATGACCACTGCCCAAAAGACACCGGAGAGCAGCTTCTCCCTGGGCCATGGCTCAGCTGTGCCGGGTGCCTCTGTAGAGAAAGCTGGGGTGTCCACCTCGTGCTCTCCCGGGCTCCTCCCAAAGCCAAGAACACTCAGGGGCAGAAATAACACCATGGTTCTCCTCCCTTCTCTCCGAGCCGTCCCCTGGTGGGGGAAGGCCCTCCACTCCCTGTCCCCAAAAGGGCAGCACTTCTGCTCCCGACACGGGGTGGGGGAGGGGACCAGAGTGTGCGGGCTACACCGTCTTTTCTTCCCAACACCAGCATCACACCTGACACCCCTTTCCTCCGCGTGTGCTCTTCCCCCATGCGAAATAACTAACGCTGGAAAAAGGCTGTTGTGAAGCATCACCCCGCTCCCCCACCAAACCACAGCGCACGCCCAGACCCACTCCGCCCCTCCACTGGGCACTACAGCCCAGACGTGAGACCCTGCTATTCATACAGGGTGGATTTTCCAAATCTCCTATAGGCGTGAGGAAATAGAAAAACAGATTGTGTCTAACTTGTTTGCATTTAAACTAATTATAGGGCTTCCCTGGTGGTGTAGTGGTTGGGAATCCGCCTGCCAGTGCAGGGGACATGGGTTTGATCCCTGGCTGGGGAAGATCCCACACGCCGCGGAGCAACTAAGCCCGTGCGCCACAACTACTGAGCCTGCGCGCTAGAGCCAGTGAGCCACAACTACTGAGCCCGCGTGCCACCACTAATGAAGCCCCTGCGCCTAGAGCCCAGGCTCTGCAACAGGAGAAGCCACGGCAATGAGAAGCCCGCGCACCGCAAGGAAGAGGAGCCCCCGCTCGCCGCCACTAGAGAAAAGCCTGTGCACAGCAATGAAGACCCCAACGCAGTCAGAAACAATAAATAAATAAAATAATAAAATAAATTTATTTTTAAAAATAATAATTATATTTGGTAAATTAGAGGTAAATGACTCCCCAGTCACACAAGATTTTTAAATGTAATAGAATTTACTTCAAAATGTTTTAAATTTTCATTTCAAATGGAACTCTCAGAAACTGAATTCTTCAGCAATCTGGCCTCTCTTAGCTTTTGGCAGGTTGTAAGAAATGAGCGAAAGGAGAGTGGAAGTCGTGAACATTACCATACAAAGGAAGGTACTGTATTTTCTACACTAAGTGCCTTCCGATGTCAAGAAGGTAGAGGAAGAAAGTGTATTTTTAAAGGATAAAAATATTTCCAAATTTTCTGAATGGGATTTTTGCTTTTAATAATGAGAAGTGGTAACATTGATGGAGTGTCTGATCGGGGCCCACCCCTGAACCCAGAGCTGAACATACATTAACCCGTCCAACCCTCACAGCAACCCAGGCCAGTCGGAGCCACTATGGCCCCATTTTACAGATGAAGAAACTGAGGCTTGGTGAGGTTAAGTAATGAGGACTAAAATAATGCCTGCCATATCAAGTAAACAAAGGATGTTGCAGCCATCAAGCCATTACATTACAGTTGCCCAGACGGTGAGCCTTGAGGGAACTCAGGATGAGAAAACACAGGATCCTGGCCCCAGATAGCTGAGGTGCATATCAAAGGAATAAATTCAGTGAGCCCAGACTGCCGCATCTTCCCATAGATAGAAAAGCACTAAATTCCTTAATGGGAGATATCTGGTTTTCTTTAATTAACAATAACCTTTTCACATTCCGACTACCTGCCCTTTGTTGCAAAAACTCCTATACACCCCGGCTCCTCACCTCACCTCCTCGGAGCAGTCTCTCAGAGTTATTTGAGATGCTGTCTCCTGGGCTTGAAGTCCTAAAAACGTTCATCGAATAAAACATACTCTCAACTTTTAGGTTACGCATTTATTTTTTTTCAGTCGACAGTAACTCATCCAGGGTCACACGGCTAGGAAATGGGGATTCTGAGTTTATCTGACTCAGAGCCTGAGTTTTGAGTCAACACATATCCTGACTTTTTTCTGCAATCTTCTCTAAACCTTCTCTATTTCTACTGCTTCTAATACTTAATTTTTGTCAGGCTTAAGAAAACTAAACTTCTGCCCAGAGAAAGAATGTTCTATCCATTTAGATGCTCACTTATTTCTTGGTCCACAGGGCAAATTCCAGAAGACAGTTTCTCTGCCAAGGTGAGTCAGAGCCCAGCGTGCTGAAGCTGCTGGACCGTTTGAGATCGAAGGCCTGGTGGCACCCAGCCCTCCAGGCATGCTTCCCTGAGATGCCTACTCTAACAGTTTTGTTTGTCCATTGGGGCTGTTGAGAAGAGCTCGCTGCACCTCGATTAGGCTGGTCCCCTAGACTTTGCCCACTGGCCTACAGCACTTGCACTGTCCCTCTGGGGTCAATCAGTCCCCCCTCCCCCGCCCCCAGAATACCCCTCTCTCATCCCTCCTGGACACACAGAACCCTCCCAGATTATCTGTGCCCCATAGTTACCAAATGGGCTCCCAACTGGCTCCCCTACTCTGACTCCTTTAAAGCACCCTACCCACCCCATAAACACCTGCCGCCATTGTAACTACCTCAGCTCAAGAACCCACGCCACCCACTTTGACCCTCCTCGTCAGCAGCAACCCCTAAACTCACCGGTTCCTCATTTCATTCCCTGGCTCGGCCTTTTGCATCTGACTCTGTGGTGACCTAGTTCTGGACCATCCATTCAGCTCAGACCTTGGCCCCCTCAGACTCTGCTTCCAGTGTTGGCTCCTTGGCTCTCCCTGCCCACACCCTACCACCCCTCGGGGTCCATGTCCCCCCACACCTACCCTGCCCCAGTGAGAAGCAGACAACAGGATCCCATTAGGGAGAGAGGGAGGGAAAGACGTAAAGTGCTAGACGCTTTGCAATTGTCACTTAATCCTCATTCCTTTGCCGCTACTTGTAATTTATCCTCCACTTTACTCCAGAAATGGGTTAAGAAGCCTTATGAGACTACATAAAAGGCCAACTAGCATGAATTAACAGCAGAAGCAAAAGAAGAAAGAGAAGTAACAGGGCACATAAACCAAGATTAAAGAGCCAAGTGTGTCCATAAAGTCTGTGCTGGGCGTGGGCCATAGCTTTGCCTTGAATATCCCCTGCAGCCAATAAGAGGAGGACCTGAGCAGTGGCTGAGGCAGGTATTGCCATTTCCCATTGACAGGTGAGGAAACTGACCGAAAGGTTAAGTGACTCAGCCAAGGTCACATGGCCGGCTGGTCGAAAGGCGGCGATGAGATTTAAATCTAGGCCTGCCCGAACAGAAGATGCTTCCTAAGTCTCTAAGACCCCCGGACTTCCTCCTGAACAAGAAGCATCCGTCAGCCTCTCTCAGCCACAGTGGTATCACCTGGATGATTAGAGAGAAGGCCACCTGGCTGCAGTGGGCTTGTCCCTAGGGGCCATGGCACTGAGGGAAGTGGCCTCCTACCGCTGCTCTGTAGGAGAAGCAGAAGCAATCAAGCTGCAGCCCTGCAGGACGGCCTCTACTTCTGTGTGACAGCCCTGCTTCCCTGCTTCACCCCGAAGCAGCATACAGCTAATAGGCTCGTCATCTGGGGAGATAACATTAGCCTCGTCATTACCATTTCACTAAATAAGTCATTTTAAAGTAATTACATTGCACCCTAGAAAGAATTAGCTCTGGTTGACTTTTCCATTCCTGCTGATTATGGCATTGGCAGAATTCATTAGTCCTGTAGATAAACCAGAGTGTTTGTGGGTGCACTGGGTAGAGACAAGCTCACATGGGCTGGTGCCAGGAGCCTGGGTGCATTAGGAAAGCTCAAGTCTGTGGCTGGCAACATGGCTTTGGGTCTGCCCGTGACCGCTCCTGGGCCGCAGCCATTAGCCCTGAGAGCTGCATGAGGCTGGGAAAGGCCTCCTCACTGGTTGCTTTGCCCTTTGCCTCTCCGTTTGGTTCCAGGAGAAAATCTGTGAATTGACTTGTTAACCACTTTCCTCTCAATTTGAGAGTCTCAAAGAGCAGCTGGAGACAGTGCCCTGAGGGAAGGGGAGCCTGGACCCTGTGCTGAGGAGCAAGCTGGGGAGGACCAGTCCAGGAACACCGGGTGCTGTGCAGTGGACGCATGTGGACAGTCACGGGCTGGAGTTCCTCCTTGGCCACTGCAATGGATGGATGTTCATGTCCCCCCAACATTCATGTGAAACCTCATCCTCAATGTGATGGTGTTTGGAGGTGGGGCCTCTGGAGATAATTAGGTCATGAGGGTGCAGCCCTCATGAATGGGATTAGTGCCCTTAGAGAAGGGACCCCCAGAGAGCTCCCTCACCCTCTTTCCATCACATGAAGACACAACAAGAAGATGGCAGTCTGCAACCTGGAAGAGGGACCTCCCCAGCACTGCCCATGCTGACACTCTGGTCTCAGACTCCCAGCCTCCAAAACTGTAAGATGTAAATGTTTGTTGTTTCACCCAGTCTATGGTACTTTGTTACAGCAGCTCAAATGGACCAAGACTGCCACCTACCCTTAGCCTCTTTAAGCCTCAATTTCCTCAGCAGTCAGCGGGAATAACAGTACCCTCTGGTAGGAGTGTTGGGAAGGCTGTCATTTGTAGTGTTAATAGCTAGATTTTAATGCAGTATTTACCACATGCTGGATACTGTTCTGAACACATAGACAAATCCATTTAACCATGATCAAACCTTATGAGGTAGGTACCATAATTATTCCCACTGTCAGATGAGAAAATTAGGATCAGAAAGGTAAATAATAACCAGGTGGCCCAAGGCCACACAGACAACGAGTGGCAGAGCTGGGCTCTGGAGCTAGATGGTCACCTCCACGCCCCTTGCTCTTAGCCACTATGCCTTGTCAATTAAATGAGATAAGGCATAAAACATTTCATAGAAATTCTGGCATATAGAAAAACTCAACTACTGTTAGCTGTTATTGCTGTTAACTTTGCACATTAGTGGGATGGAGAGGAAAGGCCAAACGGGAAATTCCACTGGAAGGGGCCCTATGACCCTGGGTTCCTAGCTTCCCACTGTAGCCCACCTCCCAGCAGACAGGAGTCCATTTCAGAAGCTGTTCCCTCCGTAGACACTGTAGTAATTTTTCCAAACACAGAATGTTGGGTTTGGGGAGCTGGGAAGGAACTGAGTGACCCTCTAGCCCAGCTCCCCCACATTACAGATGAGGAAACTGAGGCCTGGAAAAGTCACAGAGTGGAGGCGGCAGGGGCCTGGGTCCCCTGACAGTTCCTCTACCGCAGGCTTGATGTCCTATGCTCTTATTTGCATATTGTTTTCCATAAATTTGCATATTGGGCTCCAGAGATTCAGCATGTGAAACAAAATAAAAGGATTTATGGATACTGAATTCAAACGTAATAATCAACTCGACATACTTGACATGCAGCACAGAGCCCAGGCTGCCAGGGAGGTGCTGAGGGCGTGGTGAGGGAGGACGAGCGTGCGGGAGGCAGCCTCGCTCTGAGCACCGTCAGGAGCATCACCGAGTGCCCAGGACAACCCAGGAGCTGCTCCAAGGAGCCCTGAGACATCTCCATGACAGCCCACCACAACTGGGACACAGATCCAGGACACAAGTCTCTCCATACAGCCTTCATGAGGCCCCGAGAGGCGAGGCAACTTCCCCAAGATCACTGGACAGCTTATGACAGAGCCAAGACAAGGACTCCAAGCCCCATAATGACGTCCACCTTCCGGGTGAAGCTGCCAGGAGGCCTTTCTGAAGTGCAATCTCTTCCTCCTCTGGCTGAGGAGGGGGAGCCTCTAATCCCCTGTTGGCGCAGAGCTGTCCCCCTAAGGAATTGTCCCCTTGGAAAAATCCAGAGGCCACGAGCAGATGAGCCCAAGGACGAGTAAGCGCTGGGCTGTACGGACACGCCCTGGGTCGTCCCGGGGGCACAGCCCTGGAGCAGGCAGGCCCCAGGGCTGGTCTGCTTGGCCTGAGGGTGTGGTCGGGAGGGAGAGAAATAAAAACACCCACCAGAGCCCACGTGGGAAAAAAGAGAAGCCAAGGAAGCAGTCACCACCCTGCTGGAAAAGAACAAGCAGGACTGACCCAGGAATGCCCAGCTCTCTCCTCTAGAGCCCAGGGGTGAGACATTAGCATGAGGCTGGGTGGAGGGCAGCTCCAGATGCTGGAAGGGACTCAGGAAGGGGGTCCTGAGAGATCCAGTTAAAGAGAGACTGTACTGAGGACCCTGGGGCGCCAGGAGCTCAGTGAGAGTAAAAGGCCAGAGACAGCCCAGAAGACACCCCTTCAGTCTGCAGTGGTTTTCCTTGCAGTCACTTGGCTAAATACAGGGAATTTGCTGATTAATTCATGCAAGGGCTTGCCGATCACAGATTGCAGGGAAGCACCTTCTTCTCCAGAGACGGTGAGAGACAGCGTGGAAAACCATCTTCTGGACTGGACTGAAATTGTGCCTGGGGTGGGCAGATGGGCCTTCAGGGGCTCAAGTTCAGGGTCCTGCAGACCCTTCCTCTCTGGTCCACGGCCCCGGACTTCTCTCTCTGCCTGGCTGGGAGGCTCGAACTGAATGGGCTATAATTTGAGTTTGGGCATGTTGGAAAAAAGTAAAGAAACTGTCCTCTTCTTCACCTTCATGGGGGGTGGAAGGAAGTGGCAGGGTGGGTGGGGCATTTGTAGGCCGGGGAGGGACAAAAGGAAAGCACGGGTGGAAGGAAGAGCCCCAGCAAAGGTAGCATGCTTGGTGATTGTAGTTAATATCGAGCCATCCTGCATGATTAAAACACAGTGATGACACTGGGGTGGAGTCTGGAAAGATGGCTTGGGACCCATCCAAGGAGGCTCTTGGACACCGTGCTAAGAGTTTGACTATCATTCTGCTGGCAACAGGACACCACTGAGAGCTCTGAGAAGGAGCCAGAGTGATGCACTGATGCTTTAGGAAGCAATTCCCGATGCAGGGGACAGAGAGGTAAGAGCTTGAAAGGAGAAGAATTAATTAGGAGGCCTCTGCACCGGGACAGGCCAGGCGAGAAAGGGAATAGCCTGAATTCAAGCAGTGGGAAGGAAAGGGGGAAACAAGGAGGGAGTGAAAAGAGAACTGACAGGAATCAGTGATGGATCAGCTATGAGGATGAGTGAGAGGAAGGCGTCAAAGATGACTGAGCTTGGGACTTCCCTGGTGGCGCAGTGGTTAAGAATCTGCCTGCCAATGCAGGGAACACAGGTTCAACCCCTGGTCCTGGAAGATCCCACATGCCACGGAGCAACTAAGCCCGTGCGCCACAACTACTGAGCCTGAGCTCTAGAGCCTGTGAGCCACAACTACTGAGCCTGAGTGCCACAACTACTGAAGCCCGGACAACTAGAGCCCATGCTCTGCAACAAGAGAAGCCACCGCAATGCGAAGCCCGTGCGCAACGAAGAGTAGCCCCCACTCGCCACAACTAGAGAAAAACGCACACGCAGCAACGAAGACCCAACGCAGCCAAAAATAAATATATTAAGTAAATAAATTAAAATTAAAAAAATGACTGAGCTGGGAGCCAGAACGGCTAGACGATGACATTAGGTGACATCAAGGATTTGGGAGGGGCGGGTGCGAATTAGGTATAAAGGGAGAAGAATGAGTTCATTTGGCAACATGGAGAACCTCAGGTGTCTTCAGGACAACCTTGTGGAGATCCCCAGAAGGCAGTTGGAAACTCAAGACCAAGTCAGAGGTAGTTGGGCTGGAGAAAGGATGGGGATCTGGGGGTTGACTTCATTAAAGGAGCCAGAGAAGGAGACTGAGAAGGAAAACAGGAGACATTGAGAAGGAAACCCTGAAGAATTCTGAGCAGATAAAGGTGAGGACAGACAAATCCTCAGTAGCTAGCAATGGCGGTGGGGGGGGGGGAGTGGGGGGGACCTATGGGTAGGTAGCAGGAGTCAAAAAGGCAAAAACAAAAAAACTCTAGAAGATTTTTTGTGAGAAAGCAAAGTCCCAGAGTGTACAAGGCCACTTCCACTCCCAGGACCTGTCTGGGAAAATAATAATTTCATAAGAGTAGTGAACAGGAAACATGCAAATATCCTGGATTATTCAAAATGGTTTATACATCTCAGGTTATTAAGACTGCATTCTTCAGATTAATTTACTCAGTGAATTCAAACGGAATCTCTTCATAACTTTATAATCATCGATGGCGTAAATATTTTCAAAAACCCGCAGTTACCGTCAGCTCCATCCTTCAGCGGCTCAAGCCAAAAATATTGTAATCATTCTCGACTCTTCCCTCCCAGTCATACCCCATACCTAACCCGACAGCAGATCCTATAAACTTTCCTCACCACCTCCATGTCTGCAAGGCTGGTCCAAGCCACAAAATGCCTGATATTTTGCGGGTACTCAAAAATCGAAGCTGAATGAACGAACCTCCAGCTTATGGGATCACCCTCCCCACCTTCTGAATCTCTGTCCACTGGCTCTATATTCAGCTCTGCCAACAGGGGGCGCCAGCTGTGCAGGTGAACCCGCTCCGCAATTATTCCTACAATTGTAAAACCTGCCCCCTTGTGGTACAGCCTCCCCTTCCAGAGACACCAGCTTCTCAGAGGTCTGAGTTTCAGTTTGATGGGGTCTCTCTAAATTTCTGTGTTTTAATAATTCCAACCTCTTCCCTTTGTTCACTCAGCCCGACGCAGTAGCTTCCCACAGCTGTTACCTCCACGGTACCTTTAAGTACTCTTTTTATCCATTCAATTACTAGTTATAACTTTTTACCTAGATAACAATTTGCTGCGTTTCATTCTTTCTGTTCAAATAAACGTTATGGTTTCTGTCCCCCGATGGACCGTGGCAGATACAACTCACCCCTCAGGAGAACCACCCATAGCCTACAGCCTTCATACCTGGCCTTCGACCTGTAAATCAGGTGCTGAGAGTTGGGAAGGGCTCCAGCCCTCATGATCTAGGAAAGAGTGGAGGAAAAGTCCTTGTTCACACTCTCTTCTGTTCCACAGACTTGCCTGAACTCCAAGATGCAGCTAGTGCCCTCATGGTTCCCTGTGCCTGTCTCCACCACATGCTGAAGCCACTTGTTTTTAACACACGTCTCTCTCCTCAGACTATAGAGACTTACCCACAGGAGGGATCCTACCTTATTCATGTAGCCCATTGGCCAGCATACCTCCCTGCACACAGTAGGAGCTCAATAAGTTTGATGAGCCTAATAAACATCGGTAATCCGATATTCCAACATGATATGAAAGCCACTTACTTGTTTTAATGTGCTATCCAATCTACTATAAATACACACACACACACAAAATTCTATGTGGCAGTAAAAACAAAATAGAAAAGAGAGAGAGAAAAAAATTAGTCTGCTTTAATCACCACAATGCAAAATGGGACTTACAGACAGGAAAACATGACCAGTCCCCAGTGAGTCTCTCTCCTCATAATGTTCGGCTATAATTATGTTTGCATCATGTCTGCATGTTATTATTTACATTTCCGTGTTGGTTGGTGTTTGTACAGTTGGCAGGGTTCCCGAGGAAGCTTTCCTTCTGAGGCCAGAGACGGCTGCATGTCTCCTGGAAGGGTTGCTGAGGTCCCCAAACAGCTGAGCTCCTCCAGACGACACCAGCCTCTAAGACCAGGAGAACCTGCCAGCCAGGCTTTCCTTCTGTCTCAATCGATCCAAAATCTCCCTCTCTCTCTCCTTCCTCCTCCCCCCCCCACCCCACCCCTCCGTCCTTCTCATTTCTGGGAGAGCATCTATTAGAATCACTTGTGAAATAGATAACGACCCCTTTATAGCTGCTAGTGCTTCCCCTGTGTAATTAGGAAGTGCATTGTTGTGTAATTCAGAAATTAATTAGTAGTAAATGTTTCAAGAACGCAGGTGGAAGCGGGAGGCCAGCTGCACTTCCTCGGCCAATCATCTGGATTGCTTTCAGCTCCAGGGGAATGTTTCTGGCCTCTCCCAGGGGCTTTCCGCGAGTTGGCCTTTTCTTCTTCGCCCTGGGTGGTGGGGACACAGCTGCAGAAGCTACAGCTGGCTGCACATCAAGGTGCTTTGACCCAGTGCCGGGCAGCAGCCACAGAACGTGGCTCTCAGCTGCCCAAAGAGCTCTGGGGGCGCTTCCAGCCCAGGGAGTGGAGGAAGTGGACGTTACCCAGCAACCTGAACCTCAGGACGCCAAGGATACTGCCCTCTCTGGGGAATAGCCTGAAATTCTTTCCCTCTGATATAGAAAGGCAAAGCACCCCAGGCAGGATCCTGGCACAGAAGACAGGAAGAAGCAAGGAAGGCAGTTGGCTGCTTCCTGGTCCAGCAGGTCCTGGGGGGATGCAGCGACGGCCTCAAAGTCACAGCCCAGGCTTTTCCAAACAGGCTCTGTCTTTTCCTATGCTCTTCCCTCCTCTCATGCTCTTCCCTCCATCTGGAACAGCTTTCCCTCTCATTTACTGGTGCCCGCACAATCCCTAGAATATAGCTGATGCATAATTAATATTTACCAAATGACTGAATGAAGTCCCAGCTGCCCAATCCCTACCCATCTTGCAGGAAACCTGCTCCCTTTCCTGAGACAGCATTAACCTTTCTCTCTTCTTGTGGCCTGTCTTTTCTGTACCTCTCTTCCAGCACTGATGTTACACTGTTTCAAATTGTGTCACTTGTGTAGGAGTCTGTCTCCCCCATTCGCCTGGAAGGTTCTGGGAGGCAGAGACCTCTGTTATTCATCCCTGCGCCACCCACCATCCCACCATCCCACCTCACCCCCCCCCCCTACACCTCCCAGGGCGAGCCCTGAGCCTGACTTGTAGTTGGTGCTTAAGACGTTTCCTGATCGAATTACTGAGTAGAATTGAAGAGCATGGCTCCACGCCCTGAGAACCCACCCCACTGCCCTCAGGAGGCTGAGGGCATTCCACTCCAGGTCTCCAGGAGTAGCCTAGGGGCCAAACAGAAGCCCCTCGTGCCCACTGGGTAAGCCCACTGTGCAAATCCACACGTGAGTGTCTGTGAGGTTCTGGAACGGGCTCCCTGCCAATCCCTCCCAGAGCATAAGTAGAATAACTGTGACTACAGGAACATTTGGGCTTGAATTCCATCACCAGATAATGTCTCTCATCTCCTAATCTTCTCTTCCTTGCTGAATTCAATTCGATTCAACAAGCCGAAATTGAAGGCTTACACTATGCACAGAACCACAATACCTTCTAAATCCCAGAGAATTCCCATGTGCTTTCCTGTGTTTTTACTAACTGAGCCGTTCCCCTCTGTGAATATTCAGAGGCAGATCGCTGGTCTGCAGGCCTCCCCGGGGGGCCTGGCGTCCTCAGGGCCAGGATGAGTACTGCCCCACCCCACTGGCTGAAAGGAGCCATGAACCTCAGGGTCAGAGAACAAGGTGACCTGAACAAAAACCAGGTGTGGCCCAGAAGGGGAGGCTCCAGCTCAGATGGTTCTGGAGCCAACGGGCCACCAGCAGGCGATGCCACCGGCAAGGACGGGCGGGCTTGGATGGCAACCACAGTGGAGGGAAAACTAGACGCCCTTTTCCCAGATTCCCGTCCCTACAGACCATCCTGCCTGGTCCTGGGGAGAGGGAGGAAACCGGAGGGGATGGGCGCTCTGCATGAGATTTCATTAGACTGAGAAGCAGATAGAGCAGATTCATATCACCAATATTCTTTCTTAAAGCTGCAATTATGCATCAATCATTCAATACCCCCCAAAAATGGAAGAAGGCTGTAGATTAAAACCGGAAAAATGAGGACCCTGGTTGAATCCTCACTCAAATAAACCAACTGTAAAAGTATATTTTAAAGTCAATCAAAGAGATTTGAATATAGACCGGTTATTAGATGTGATTAAAGAATTATTGCTAATTTTGTTAAGTTGGATAATAGTATTGTGGCTGTGTAATAAAATGTCCTTTGCTGGAGATGCACAGTATAGGGTAAAATGTCATGATATCTGCAATGTACTTTCACAAAAACTTCTTCAGCAAAATTCTTCAGCAAAAATGATAAAACAGATATGGTAAAATATTAAAAATCATTCACTGTAATGGATAATACATGGGACTTCAGTATACAGTCCTTTTATTTATATGTTGTTGATATTTATTGATATATATATTGATTTTATATATTATTATTATATATTATTATTATATATCTTGATATTTATAGATCGATAATGTATAAATATGTAAATGTGTACATAAACATATAAATGTATAACAATAAATAAATAACAATACATAAAATTATTTTAATAGAAATAAATTTATAAAATATAAGAATGTAAATATAACAAATATTAAAAAAGAAAAAGCAAGTTTCAGCAGATGGCACTAAATTGCTGGGTCTCCACATGCCTGCACCCCTGGCTCTGCTCCAGAGTACAGCAGGGAGCTGGGAGAAGGACCATCAGCCTTCACAAGACCTTCATAACTCAGTGGCTGGGACAATGTCCCCTGCCTCATTTCCATTCCCCCATGAAGCCCTATGTTTAATCAACGGGTGAAGCAGACACAGGCCTCCCAAAACTGTAAGGAGTCAACATGTGTATTTACAGCTTGCAAACTCCAAATCATCACCCTCTCCCCCACTAGAAGATGGGCCCTCCTTCTCCACACAGCTGCCACTAGTATGTGACTACTGCTATCCTTCCCAAAGACTGCAGCTCAGATATGACAGGTACGCGTCAGATAGGATCGAAGGCAGGTGGGATTCAGGACGCTTCTCTCCATCCTTGTCTGTATCACACAGATGGGCTCCACAGTCACCCTGTCTCTAACATGGAGCTGAGGAGCAGGGCAAAGGTGGCAGGTAGGTGTCCCCGCACTAGGTCCTTCCTGACACTGTCTGTTCTGAAGTGCAGAGAGAGGTTGTCGGGGGGTGGGGGTGTGTCTTGGTTGTCCCCTGTCCAATTACGTGAACTCTCGAGGTCAACCCAGCCCGTCTATCAAAGGGAAGGGTTCATGTATGAAGGGAGGTGTCGACCGGAGGCTGGGATCCCCCGTGGAAGAAGAGCAGAGAAGCGTGGGCTGGGGGGTGGGGTTTGGCCGTGTCCTGGAACCACAGAGGAAGCAATGACAGGATCAGGGCCTGCGGGAAACTGGAGCATCGAAAGCTGAAAAGATGCTGGGCATCTGAGAGGCTGCGCAGCGTGAGGCTTGGAGTGAGAAGCAAGAAGTCAGCCTAGGTGGCAGAGCGAGAACAGCTGATGCAGGACTTTGTTCCGTGCCCCGCTGCCCCAGCCCGGAGGAGCGGCTGGCTTCAGGGAGGCGGTGAGGAATGGAGGGGAGTCCCGAGCAGGGCGGGGACCTCCGCCAGCTGCGCCCCGGGCAGGACGCACAGGATGCCCTGCGACCCGGTGGAACAGACCTTCTTGAAGAATGACTGGGTCACGGTCTTCCTGGAGCCATGAAAATGCAAATACCACTGGGAACAATGAGTGAGCGACTACAAGGTCACCCTCAAATCTAAGTTAAAGTCTCTAGGCAAGTTTGAGAAGAATGATTCGGATATCAAGGAACTATCTGTAGAAAAATGAATCGACGCTTAACAGTTCTTTGTGGCTCACGAATTAAACTGTGGACCATGCAGACCTCATAGAAGGACACAGGGCTGGAGAGTCCCAGCATCTGAAACTCTGGGACCACAAGGATAGCACCTGCTCTCCGTGGCTGACACCCCCAGCAGAGGGCAGCGCATGCATGCTGGCTAACCAGGACCCCTCTGCATGACTACCGTGTAAGTACAGTTCATTCCTCCCGCCCCAAAGGTCATCAGATCTTATCACGGAAGAAGCCCTCAGAACTGAGAAGCACCCTCCTAGGCTCCAGTTTTCAAAGAAATCACCTTCACCAGCAGCACCATGGAGTACGATAACCTGGGCCAAGTTTCAAGTAAGTGACGTTCCACACTTCCCCACTCTGCGCTTCATTTAAACTGTTCCTTCCACCTAGGATGCCCTAACCTTCCCCATTCCTCCCCAAGTC
Organism: Balaenoptera acutorostrata; assembly: GCF_949987535.1. Taxonomy (NCBI): domain Eukaryota; kingdom Metazoa; phylum Chordata; class Mammalia; order Artiodactyla; family Balaenopteridae; genus Balaenoptera; species Balaenoptera acutorostrata. The sequence goes on from NC_080064.1 coordinate 163,724,467, forward strand.
TCTTACTCATTCTTCAATACACAGCGAGGGTTAAACTGGGTCAGAGTGACAAACAGGTTTTATCCTGTGTGATATTTCTCAGCTACTGGTGGTGGCCGTGTCAATACTGGGAGACAAAGACAGATGGGGATAGAAAGAGCCGGGGAGAGGGAGGAGGGAGAAGCCTCGTGGGAGGAATACTGTGATGAACAGGAGGAGGGTCACAAATGCCACATAGCTGCGGTCTTTGAATGAAAGGATTTTAAACAAGTCACGTCAACACGGCACACCTCAGTTTCTTCACCTGTAAAACAGATCATCTCAAGCTTACTGAGGAGCAAAAATGAGATGACATTTTTCTTTACAGCTCAAGCAAGTACCTGCCATATGCTCAGAAAATGCTGGTTCCCTTCTCCCTCTTTCCCTTGCCTCCATCTCACTGGGAAAGGTGGAGGAGTCATGAAAATCAGGATCAGAGTAAAAATAATGTGACATTTAAAGGATACATCCATCAGGCTGATCATCTCCCTGCAAGTGTTGATGTTGAATCCATCGAATTTGACGTCTGTTCCTAAATATTTAAATAGAAAAGAGGGGAGGGAATCAGGATCATTTGAAGGCAGGGGAAATAATCTCCCTGGTAGGAAGCCACCAAGGACGCCAGCCAGAGTACGGAGCCAAATGTGAGCGCCACAAAAAGGAGAGAGCATGCCAGCGGGCTCCTGGGCAGGGCCCCCTGTGGGTGGTACAGGTGGGCACCAGCATCGGGGTTCAGTGTCTGAACCCCAGCTTTGCTACTCACAAGCCACCGGGACTTCAGCAAACTAATATCTCTGAGCTTTGGTTTCTTTCTCCGTCAATAAGAACAGTACTTGCCCCCAAAGCTAATTGGGGATAAAATGAGATAATGTAAGTGAACTTCCTAGCACAGGGCTTGGTATATGGCAAGTTCTTAATAAACCAGCTAACTTTTTATTGGCTAGGTGTTGTTCTAAGCACTGTACTTCTACTCCTCAAAATAACCCCATGTGGTAGATACTTTCATCCCTATTTTATAGATAAGGAAACTGAGGCTCAGAGAGGTTAAATAATTTGCTCAAGATTACACGACCCAGGCAGAGCTGGGATTTAAACGCAGGCCACCCGTCTCCATAGCCCAAGCTTTCAACCATGACAGCCTGTCAAACACAGCCTCTCAAACGGCAGCTGTTATCCTTACTGCTAAATTGCAGGTATCTCCTGGGAGCTACAGCCATCCCTGGCTCCGTACTCACCTCGCCCTCACCTGAGCGCCAAGGCAGGAAGGAGCCAAAGACCCTGCAAATCCTCTCCTCTTCCCTGGGCTCTTTCTCTGCAAAGCAGGAGGGAGAGCAGGAGTGGGGCGGGGTGTCTCTGAGCCTGGGCCTGGGCTCTGAGCCCTGGGGAGCTGCTCAGCCCCAGGTGAGCTCACCCCCGGCCTTGCCCCTGCATCTTACATGCTCACCCCCTGTCCTGCTGCCATGGGTGAACGTGCCCATCTCTCAACCAGGCGGAAGCCTGAACCTGGCCCATCCCTGGGCCCAGCAAGAAGCCAGCTCCGTGCCAGCTCACATGGGGCTGCGGTTCAGAGGGAAGGAGCAACCCTTTCCTCAGCCTGGGTGCAGTTTGATCCTCTGACAGCCCCCGGGGCTTGCTAAAGTCTGAGGATGGAGAACTGTCACGATCTAGGACAGTCAGAATCCTCCACTCCACACACTTTCCCCAGGGATGCACTACAGAACAAGATCTTCAAGCTGCGCGGTTTCCCACAGTATCAAAGTTATTAATTTGGGGGGGAAATTTCACTTACTCTCAGCCCAACTTCTTTCCTCCCAGGACTCAGGACTCCTTCCTGCAGGGCCGCTTGGCCCCAGCACCAGCCCCGCCTTCATCCTGCCCAGCACCTCTCCGCTCCAGCCTCTCCCACCTGCTGGACGCTCTACCAGCCCAGAGGGAACCAGGGCCCCGGGTCAGAGGCCAAAGGCCCCTTATCCCCATCTGCAGTGCCCCTGGCCCAGTGTCTGCACCCATCCTTACCCCCCACCCCCAGCATCTCTCTTACGCTCCCAGACTTCCTGAAAAGCACCAAGGAAGAATTTACATTTGGAAAACACCTCATTAAGAGCCGTCTTGAGTTCATTGACACTGATCTCAGAATCCTAGAAAGAGGAACCCAAATGCAAATCACATCTGGCCCTGACAAGCGTTTCAAGACATTAAATTCATGTAGAGTCAGACACCAGGTCCACTGACTCTATGATTTTAAAAGGCTGCGACATCTTTAAAAAACTCCAATTCACAGTTTCTCTGGGGCCCCCAGAGCCGGGTGGGAAGTGCGTATTAATGGCGTGAGCGGGGCACACCTTCTCAGAAGGCTGCACACGGTGCCTGCTGCCTTTCTCCGGGCCTGCCTAACCCAAGACCAAGACAGGGCAAGAAGCAATAACAGGAGCCAGTGCTGACGGGCCACATGCCTGATGTGGAACATCCTCGAACCCTCACAACAGCTCTGCACCCATGTTAGAGTTAAGCAAACTGCGATTGCTAAACACCATATACATTCACCACGTAATTGTCACTTCCATGTGATGTAACTGCTGGGGGTTCCCAGCCACCGGTGGCAGAAACCTAAGACTGTCTCACCCCAAAGTGTCCGCTTTCCCCACTGCACCTATGGGAGTTGTTACTTCACGCATAGCCCATCTCAAACTGGAAGTAGAGATTTAGGGGAGTAGGATTTCCCACGTGCATTTGGGATAAACACTGAGCCAGCAGGACGATTCGTCCCTTAACTCTGAGCTGGAGGGCAGACCTCGGGCAGGATGATGAATGAGGTTCAGAGAAGGGACGCTGGACTGAGGTCTGGGTTCCAGTCGTGACTCCATCCCTTACTCTCCATGTGACCTTAGCCAAGTCACTTCCTCTGGTGAGGTGTGGTCTTATCACTTGTCCCCATGGGGCCCCACTTCTCCCCGCCTCCACCAGCCAGGCCCAGGCTATTCTACTGGAAACCAGGGAGGTGGGAGCTGCACAGGGCAGCCTTGCCTGTGAGCACAGCTGGCCTCATTCAGGCACGGCACGGTCAGTCCCAATAGTAAGACCTGGGGACCCTCTGAAAAGCCTCCAGGCCAAGAATGGGATGTTGAGATCTTGGCCTGTCCCTCACCGGGCCTTGTGTCCCAGCGAACTCCTTAACTCTCTGTGCCTGACCCTTCACACGCAGAGCAGGGATAGTGACCGATACTGCCCCACCAGGCAGGAGAGAAAAGATAGGGTACATGAAGAACTATACAAATAGGAACTTTTACTTTGTTATCAGTCTTGATGTTGTAAATAAAATATGGTCCCTTGGCAGCTAAGGCAACAAGGTTTTGTTAGCGAAAACACTGGTCTGAGCGCCCATCTAAAACACAGATTGGGGCTTCCCTGGTGGCGCAGTGGTTGAGAATCTGCCTGCCAATGCGGGGGACACGGGTTCGAGCCCTGGTCTGGGAAGATCCCACATGCCGCGGAGCAACTGGGCCCGTGAGCCACAATTACTGAGCCTGCGCGTCTGGAGCCTGTGCTCCGCAACAAGAGAGGCCGCGACAGTGAGAGGCCTGCGCACTGCGATGAAGAGTGGCCCCCGCTCGCCGCAACTACAGAAAGCCCTCGCACAGAAACGAAGACCCAACACAGCCATAAATAAAATAAAATAAAACACAGATTGACTCATTTTTGCAAAGCTTTCTTTAATGGCTATCTAAAGGAATTTTGTTCCCAGGTTTTATTTTCTGCAAGGATTCTGACGTATTTTCTTCTACTCTATCCTTAAGTCTAGAAAGTGGCTCTGAGCTTCCCTGCAGGGTGGAGAGCATTGTTTTCCCCTTCTGGTATGGACTGAATGTTTGTGTCCCCCAAAATTCATATGTTGAAATCCAATCCCCAATGTCATAGTATTAGGAGGAGAGACTTTGGGGAGGTGATTAGGTCATGAGGGTGAAGCCCTTTTGAGTGGGATTGATGCCTTATAAAAGAGACCCCAGACAGACCCCTCACCCTCTTTCCACCTTGTGAGGACACAGTGAGACGTCAACAGTCTGCAAGCTAGAGGAAGGCCCTCCCCAGAATCCAACCATGCCTGATCTCAGACTTCCAGCCTCCAGAACTGTGAGAAATAAATTTCTGTTTATTCTGTTTCATATGCTTCCCAGTCTGCAGTACATTGTTATGGCAGCCCAAGATGACGGATGCCTTCCAAGGCCCTTTGGTAAAACCTTATTATCCTTCAAAGAGCCGTGCATTCACTGTTATCTATGGGGCCAGTTGTGCCACTTGCAGCCCTGAGTCTGCTCTGACTTATGGCCTCACATAAGTGAGGAATCACAATGAGCTAAGTCAGCAGGACAGGGAGGGAAGGAGCAGGGGCCACACCAGCATCTTCCCCTGGCTCCATGGGCCCCTGAGCGGTGCCGGCGCCTGGGCCAACTTGAATTCCGCAGCCCAAGCTCCGCTGGTGCCCCTGAGGGCAGGCAGGGCGGCGGACCGGTGAACACTAATGCCAGGCCAGGTTAACTGAGCCGCCTGCCACCTGGGCTGAGCGATTCCTCTCATCTCTGAAGGATATTGATATAGGGAAGTTTTGCCTCCCCGCTTTTTATAAAGTCAGGGCTCTGATCCGCAGGGCCAATTTACACACAGAAAGGCTTTTGGCAGGACCTGGAGATTCGGATTTTCTGTTTTCTCAAAAAGCAGTCAACGCAGCAAGAAAAGTGGCCTTGGTCCCAAGATTCCTCTCCCCAGCTGTGCAGGAAAGGCCTCAGGTTTAAGACAGGAAGTGGCAACAGACAGAGTTGGGGGACCGGAGACCTGCGGCCTCATCGTTTATACTCACGGAGATGCGAGGGGAAACACTCAGGTGAGCTGAGCTTTCCAGATCACTCTCCTGCCCGTCCGGGAGCTTGTCTATGCCCTCTACTCACCTTCCCTGCAAGCTTCTCAAACAGGCTCCTGAGCTGGCCGTCTTCTTGATGCACCTCACTGGGGTGCGGCTAAAAGGCAGGGCAATTGCAGAGTTGAGATGGGACTCGTTGAGGAGAATGAAAGACGAAGATTTAAAATTCATTCGCTTGTCATTCACTACATCTGTCGCATATCTGTCGTGTGTCAGACACCGGCTGGATGGGGGCACGTGGCAGTAAACAGGAGAGGTCCAAGGTCCTGGCCCCAGGAGCTCTCCATCCAGCAAGGTCCAGGGGTCTAGGGGCTTCCTCTCTCAGCGATGTGAGGAAGTGATCCCCACCAGCCCTGAATTTCTGATTTCAACCCTGAATCGCTTTCAGAGATCGGTGGCAACACTGAAAAGCAGAGAATCTCAGTCTCGGTCTGTGGGCTCCTAAGAGATTCACTGATGACCTTCAAGGGGTCTGTGAACTTCCGATATTTCATGAAAATTGGGAGTAACGTTAACATGTGTTTTCTTAGCTTTCACCAGATTCTGAAATAGCAACATGATTAAAAAGGAGTTAAAATCACAGCCTAGTGGAAACAGCAGAACTGGAAGCCAGAAGACAGGAGTTCAAACACCATACTGACCAATTACGAAACTCCATCACAGGGCTCTGACATCCATTTCCTCAAGTCCAGTATTAAATTAACTAGGCTTGTTACATGGGGTCATTTGAGAATCAAATGAGAACTAATGTGTCAAAGTCCTTCGAAAATTGCTAATCATTATATGAATGACTGTCCAGAGACTTTCTGATATGACCATGGGCTCTTTCCAAAATGGAATGAAACGCCTCAACTGTCACCACCAGACAGAAAAGGAAAAGTCACACGTTTCCCAGATGTCTTGAAGAGTTTCAGAAAACCAAGTCAATTTCTTCCAAAACCATCACTCAGAAAAGTACAAAAGGCCTGATCTGGCCCAATGATACTGTACTACTAAGAGTAGCAGCAGTAGTAACAGTACTTACCTTTGTTGAGCACTTACTACCTGTCAGGTACTATACATAGTCTGGTTCATTTAATACTCATGAGCACTCTATGAGATTGGTCTCATTGCTATCCACATTTCACAGATGGAGAAACTGAGGTTTAAAAGTGTTAAGTAACAGGCCAAGATCACACAGCTGGTACATGGTAGAGGCAGGATTCAAAGTCAAGCTCGTGCGCTGTTTCACCACCCACCAGTCTGACCCACAGAACAGCTGCTCTCAGCATCCTACTGCAACTCAACCTCTCCAGGGCTCTGCTTCCTCGTCGATAACACGGGGGTTTTAATGCCTATCATACTGTTTACATTTATGAAGAGTAAATCCAAAGATACATCTAAAGTTTTTAGAAGAAATGATAAATACTTCTCATCACACATGTATGATTTTAAAGTGGTTTTGTGGAAGCTTTATATTGTCCATGTAATAAAATATAAAAGCTTTATATTGTCCATGTAATAAAATATACGATAATCTGAATCTAGTGTGAAATCTACAAATTCTGAACCTAGAGTAATATTCTATTATTCTGGGGGAAAATAAGTATGAACTGGAAAGAAAGGAAGAAAGGAAGGAAGGAAGGAAGGGAAGGAGGGAGGGAGGGGGGGAAGAAAGAGAGAGAAAGAGGGACTTCCCTGGCAGTCTAGTGATTAAGGCTTCACCTTCCAATGCAGGGGGTGGAGGTTTGATCCCTGGTCACGGAGCTAAGATCCCACATGCCTCGTGGCCAAAAAACCGAAACATAAAACAGAAGTAGTATTGTAACAAATTCAATAAAGACTTTAAAAATGGTCCACATCAAAAAAAAAAATCTCTCAAAAAGGAAGAAATAGACTAGAGCCATACATTTCAGTAAAGATAAATCTCAGGGCTGCGGATTGATCTGGCTGCTCAGACCCACCTTCTCCAGCTCTACACCACCCGCATTAATATTCCTGCCTTCCAGGTCTAGTGTTCTTCCTCAGGGACTGGGAGGGTCCTGGCTATAGAAGTCAACTGCAGTAATAGCGAGGATTCTATTAAAGCAACTTTATGGCCTTCTTACCTAGGAATCATGCAGATATTAAAATACTGTATTTATAAAAATTACACAAGTTATACATGAAAACATGCACTATCAAAGCATAGTAAAAGTACAAGCCCCCCTTGGAAGGTGGGGGCGGGATGAATTGGGAGATTGCTATTGACATTTGTACACTACTATGTATAAAATAGATAATGAATGAGAACATACTGCATAGCACAGGGAACTCTACTCAGTGCTCTGTGGTGACCTAAATGGGAAGGAAATCCAAAAAAGAGGGGTTATATGTATATGTATTGTTAATTCTCTTTGCTGTACAGCAGAAACTAACACAACATTGTAAAGCAACTATACTCCAATAAAAGTTTATTTTTAAAAAGTGAAAGAAAAAATGGACACGGGCACAAACGGGTACATAGCAGGTACTTCACCACTAGGGGAGGTCATTGCACACAGGGGAGCTTTTGGATACCAGGGAGAAAGATGCTTTTAAATAATGGCATACATGGTATGGCAAACGGTACTTCAGTTCTTTCACTCCTTCAAAAAAATATTTACTGGACACCTGGCACATGTTGGGAACTGTTCTGTATCTGTGTCTGAGATGTAGTGGTGAACAAGACATGGTCCTTGCTCTCAAGGACCTTAACGTAGTGGAATTATCTGTTGCCCTGAGAAAATATACATGAAAACGCTTTGGAAATGGTAAGGCAACCTGGCAAAAACAGGTGTTATTTTACTGTTGTCATATTACATGTTGACAGCATCTTTGCAACCCTTCTCTAGTGTGTTTGTTCAATTGCTTTTTTTTTTTCCCTCCCCGATTCCAAGCAGGCCCTTTAAATGTCCAGCTGTCCAAGTCTTGGAGATTTCTGGAGGGAGGAAGACAGAAGTTCTTGAAGGCAAGGGCAATGGCTCTTCCTGTCTCCTATAAAGTCTTAAGTCCCCTGAAGATATTATCCCTGTGGCGTGTGTGTGTGTGTGCATGTGTGTGTGTGTGTGTGTGTGTGTGTGTGTGTGTGTAAGGGAAGAGGCGGTGCTCTCATCTAGATCCTCCTCTATGCGTTGCCCATCCCTGCTGCAAGGAAAACGCTCTAACCGGGCTGTTACTGGTGCCCTTTCTCTCTAGCCTTGACCTTTTTTAAGGAAAACTCCCCCATGTCCTACAGACCAACGTGTAGGGGCAGGAGCGGGACACCTAGTGAAGCACCCTTGAGATCTATGGTGTTCTACAAATTTCTCCTGGGAGCCGGGGGTGGGTCCCGCACAGCGACAGGGCCTGCACCTGCGGGGAGCCAGGTCCCTCTGTCACCCCCGCCACCCCGGAGGGAAAGGACACGCCCAGGGCCTTGGCCTTCTTCTCCGAGAACACCCTCAGGCAGAAGTCGCCGTCCTTGAAGGGCCCGAAGGTGGACGGCACCACCGCGCACTCCCCGGGGGGCAGCTGCACACGTGCCGAGACCTCGCGCAGGTTGACGTAGGTGCTGGAGCGGGCGGAGGGCTGGCGGCTCAGGAAGAAGTCCCGGCCCAGGTGCTCATCCGTGTGGCTCTCCAGCTGTGCAAAGCAACAGTCAGGGTCAATGTCTTGTGAAATCCTGGAAGATGAAGGCCCCAGAGTTGGGTTTTATCGCACTAATTTAGGGACAGTTGATTTTTAACCCTGGGCTGAGAATCAGGAAGCCTTGGATTCTGTCGGTCGTGAACTCACCGTGTGTCCATCATCAAGTGTATTCAGAGCACCTTCTGGGGGCCCGGCCCAGGTTGAGGCACTGACCTTGACTACACCACTGACCTTGGCCAGACCCCTTGCCCTCTTCCCGCTTAAATGAAGGATTGGACAGCAGGTGTGCTCAGTGTGTATGCTCAGCTTCTCTCTGGATATTTGTCCTCATGAATCATCCCTCATTGAATCCAACAGACCCTCACTCTGCAGCTGTACCTGGGGGTGGGGGGTGGCGCTGAGCTCCCCAGTACAGGCCTGTGGCTTAAATCCTGGTTCCCAAGCAACAGCAGCCAGAAGGGCCTGCTAACCTTGGCCTGGCTTGGAAAATTGCTCTGCAAGGTAACCGGGGTGATCAGATTTGGGGGAGGGGGGCGGGGCAGGGAGGCGGACAGAGGGGGTGGCCACCCCGAGGGAGGCCTGGCTCTCCTGGGAGGGGGAAGATGCTCCCCAAGACCCATCTGTTCGTTGGAGGGAGAGGGAGGTTGTGGTCGTATACCACGGGCTACTTAGTGCCTATAGAGTGCTTTGAAAACACTGTTGCCGGTGTTATTATTGCTGTAATTAAGCCTTCCCATTGCACTGTATCTTCATGACCAGTCTTCATCAAGATGCCTGTGACAGAGCGCAGGTGCTGGTAAGCTGCAAGGGCTGTGACTTCTGTGTGACCCAGAGCTGGACTGCCCACCCCAGGGTAGATGGTGTCTATTCATGGTCACCCGACCCTCTTTGGATCACAGGTCTGCTAAGCAGGGGAGGAAGGCAGGGCCACCTGCGTCCACCGCCCTGGTCAGGACTGCACGGGACCCCCCAGCCTGCCCCTGCTGACCTGGGCACTAGAGCAGCCACAGCCTTGGGACCCCCCCACCAGAAGTTTTCTACTCTGGGCAGAATGCTGGGGGCGTGGCCAGCAAGGCCTTGGCTGAGTCCAAGTGTTAAGGGGCTAAATGTCATTCTTGCCCTCCCTGATGATTGGAGGGGAGGAAACAGGCGACCAGCAGGGGAGAAGGAGAAGTGTGGGGTGGGAGGTGGGGAGGGAACGGGGCAAACTGAGTTCTGGCAGGAACCCAGGGGTGGGACAGATTACAGAAGCCTCACCTGGAAGGCCAGAGTGAGAGGTGGAGAGCACAGAGGCAGGAGCTGGGGCCCCTCTGTCCTACTGGGGGCTCCACACAGGCGTGTGCCACCAGGGCCCTGGCCCTCGCACCTCCCCGTGGCCTGGCCCAGCCACGAGTGTGTGGGCCCAGGGTCAGCGTGAGCACCCCTGGGGGGCTTGTTGAAAGTGCAAGTCCTCGGGCCCCAAGCCAGACCTGCGGAATCAGAGACTCTGGGGCTGGGGCCTAGCAGCCTGTGCTTTCACAAGCCCCCAGGCCTTGGAACCGCTGACCAAAGACCCACCGGCACTTGCAGAGCACAGGCTCCACAGCGACGCGCGGAGAGCACCGGGAGATGCTCCTGCAGGCTCCACTGTGTGTGCAGAGGACCTCGCTCGCATAAATGGGCCGCTTCTGATGGGATCCACCATCCATCAGACTGAATGCACGTTTGAATTTAATTACTTTTGGGTAGTGAAGAGGGGCATGCTCTAAATCATCCCTGCCCTCTTGTCTGTTGCCTCCATAACCAATGATATGCATTTGGGAGCCATCAGGCAGGGTAGACCAGTGATCGGCAGCCTCGGAAGAAGGCATAGGCTGGAACCTGTGAACTTGGGCCTCATTGGCATGTGCTACCAGGTGGCCAAGGTTGAGAACCCGGGGGAGCAGGGATTAGCACAGCAGGGCAAACGTACCCCTACATAATTAGAGTAATAGACTCCGGCTGGGGTAGCCCCAGACAGAACAAGTGGTTCCTAACCTTGGCTGCACACTGGAATCACCCCAGAGATGCTGCCATAATTGGCCTGGGCATGGAGACGTCTAAGACCTCCCAGGTGTCCCTAGCGTGCAGCCGAGGAGAGGCATTTCTGAAACTGGAAAGTTGCTGGTGAATTTTCAAGGCCATCTGTAGACTACTGAGCCCTAGAAATCCAAAAGGAAAAAAAAGGTTCTACTTTATTTTCATATTGTATAATCTACCAGGATCCCAAATGTTTGAGGAGTACTAACCTTGGGGTTTAAATGAGAACTAACATCTTACAGACCTGCAGACCTGGCCTCCAGATCAAGGGCTTGGCCAGAAAGGGGTCTCACTCAACTCGAGACATAATTTAATCACCACTGGCTACAGGGATTGGTCCAGGAATAGGCACGTGACCCAAGCTGAGTCCATCACAGATTTCTCTAGGATTTTCGAATTGGAACTAAGGGAAGGGGCCCCCATGTTTTATGTGGGTGATATTAGAGAGACTGTGCAGAAAGCCAGACCAGGAAGATGGCATTGACACCAGAGGGGAGATGTGAAGAGAAAGGGTCCTGAGAGCAGGCACGTCCCGTCCTAAGCATACCTGTCCTTCCCTGGGTTTGGTGACAGGAGCTGGTGAATTCCTTTTTCACTAGTCTAGGTAGAGTTAGGTCCTATTATTTGCAAATGGAAATGGTGATGCCCACAGGAGATACCAGATGCAGAGTGGGAGTCTTCCCATGCCAGAGAAGACTCCGAAGAGGGTTCAATGCCCACTTCTCCTTTTCCCACATTTGCCCCCTCCCAAGCAGGCTCTTTTGACCAGAAGAGCAGGAAGGGCATTGTTTGTGGCTCAGGTCTGTGGGCAACTGCCAACTCAGGGAAAAAAATTAGGGAAAATTTGGATCAGCTGGCATCCTCACTCTGGCACCCCCGTTTATAATTGGCAGCAGAGGTAGAAAAGTCTGCATTCACTGTCACTCCTCTACGTTTGCATCTAAAGCTAAAATCCCCCATGCAGAAGCCCCGGCTGTCTGGGAGAGCAGAGATCCCCGGGGGATCTGCCTCCCAACTGCCTTCACCCCCTCCGCAGGGACTCTCAACCACCTCGGCTGTCTTTGCATTCACCCCGCCCACCGCTGCAGGCAATATGCTCTGAATCCACTGCCAAGAGTCCCCAGGCTGGAACTGAGCCAGCAAGCCAGGCCTCAGGTGGCACAAGTCCCCAGCCGCAGCATCCAGGCCGGAGAGCCCGCCAGCCTCGCCCACTGACGGATGGAAAGGGACAGTCACCTTTGAAATGCAAGATCCTGAATGCAAATGACAGGCCTGCGTGGCAGGAGCCTGTTGTCACAGCAGGAAGATAACAGGGGAGAGAGAGGAGGCCAGACAAGGAGGGCTTTTTAGCCTTTGGGGGTTTCTGGCTGTTCCTCAATCAGTGTCAGTTTTCCCACCTCAAACCAGACTCCAGTTTGCAGACAGTTAAAGTCAGAAGAGGCAGTCCCAGGGGTCAGAGAATGGTACCCCCTGCAATCCCTACATGCCCTCTCTCCAACACCAGGTACTTTCTACAAGCCCAGGCACTGCCTCTACCCTCAGACACTCCCTACAGGGCTGTACACCTTCCTCACCCTAACGTTAAAGTGGCTGTGTTCACAGATGTCATGCTCTAATTTATATGCCTCTGGCTATAAGAAGAAGGTCCACGGATCACATCCATGGGGTTATTTTACAAGCAGCTGTAAACTAATGTCTGAAAAATTGACATGCCGTATATATTATTTACGAGAGCAAACGCCATGCCCACAAAGCTATTTCCGTGTGTTAGCTCATGTCCCTTTGAAAGAATGCTTTGTTGATCCGGTTATAGAAGGTAGAGCTGGTGGATGAAGAGCTGGTGGCCACAGTCCCCATTCAGCCCACCCTTTGGCCATGCCCGCCTCCTGCCTGCTCTCCCAAACTGTCACTTCCTCTCCAGCTGTCAAGAAGCACAGGGTGTCCCCTATGGCTGGAATGTTCTCCCTCGTCCACCTTTGAAATCCAGCTCATTTTTTGATGCCCTGATCAAATTCTCCTCCTCCACGAAGCTATCCCTCTCTGAGGAGACCTCAGCTCACCGTGCTGGTCCCTGTCATAGCAGATCTGACCTGCCCTGTAGTTAGTGAAGTGTGTGTGTGTGGTTTTCCCCTCTAGATTGTGAGCACCCTGAGGGCGATAACCTTGTGCTATTCCTCTGAATCTCAGCTTTCAGCAGGGCACCTGGCACGTGGCAGATACGCCCTAAAGAAGTGTTGAATTGATATGCATAGGGTAAGCGCTTTCTTGGTTTTTTATCCCTATAAGCAAAAAATCTGTTTTGGTGCTACTTACATTCTAGGTGGGGATGAAAGGGATAAGCTGGAGTAGAATTGGAGCTTATTTATTTGAAATACTTTTCTCCAGCCATCAAGCAGCAATTATTTTCCAACTCCCATTTCTCCAACACAAAATACACACACACTAAACTCTAAAGCTCTAAGTTCCAAAATAAGAGAAAGAAAGGGGCTGGAGGTCACATGAGCTTCACAATTGCACTTTTCCTTACTGGTTTCTTATTACACTACTTCTTTTTCATTTCACTTATGGATACTGAGATGTTGGGCTTCCAGCCAGCTCTTGGTTTTTCTGATTAGAATTGTATTTTTCCCAAGAAATTCACTTTTAACAAAATTCTATAAAAGCAACCACCATGAATCCCTCCGGAATTCGTTATAAAAAGTCTTTGCCTATGTAAAATAAGTGGATTCCAGTTTGATCCTGGCTAGGCTTGTCAAGACCCAGAGGTCTTGCTTTAACCTACTTGTTAGGCTGTGAAATCTATAGAGGGGTGGTTACAGGGCAAACTGGGGTATTGAGCCACGCACTGCAGCCTGAGCCCAGAACCAGCTGTGACCTTCATTCCAGAGACACCAGAACTGAAAATGACCTGGGGCTCCTTTCACCCCAGCCCATGCCTTGTGTGTCCCAACAAGTGTTTCAAGGTTGCCCAGGGAGAAAGAGGGTTTGTCTTTGGCTCCCTTCCCCCACTCTGTGATGTCCTCATACTGCTTGTGTCACCTTCTTGGCTCCTGTCCCCTGAGAAGCCTATACCTGAAGAGAGTCTAATAAGTGTAGTTACACTGAACCCTCAATGACAGACAAAGCTTAATGAATTACATGTCTCAGTGTTAACAGTGGAGGTTTAAGCCAGAGGAATGAATCTCTAATTGTGGAATTCAGGCCTCAGTAAGGCCACTGGGGGAGGCATTTTGGGGAACAAGGAAAATGCTTGATTAGGAACATCCAAACAATAAGAAAGATTCGCTTCAATTGCTGGCCAGAATATTCTGACCAAAGACATCAGGCGTGCCGTGACGGCTGACCCCAGCTCCAGAGTACCTTGTTGACAGCATAGCTGATGCTGAGCATGCCCTGTCCCATCCTCTTCTGTCGCCTGCGATTCTTCTGCATCAGCCCCAGCAGCACCGTGCAGCAGGGTTCACCGGTGCTCTCCTCCTGGTGGTCGTCCACCTCGTCCAAACAGATTTTGAACTGGGGATTGGTCCAGTAAGTGGCTAGAAGTCACCCAGGAGATGGTGGTTGCCCCCCAAGGGGGGTGAGGAGATCGGGAAGAATAGAATGAAAGGGAGGAATTTTGATCATCCCAAGGAAAGCATAACTCTGGCCAAACTGTGCCGGGTAAGCAGGCCTTGGCAAGTTTGCTTTACAAGGTGGTCAGCATTTCCTCCTATCTCCCTACCCCACCCACACACCAGCACACACACCCCACAGCATGTGGAAACTTTACACTTGTCCATTTGATCAACCAGGGCCCAGATATACTTGACGGGATATTCAAGGTCCCGTGATCCCAGGGCTACACTGGGTCCCCCTGGAAGGAAACTCCAAGTCTTCTGCGGAAATGATTAACATCTCCTTGTTCTCAGCCTGTGAAGAACTGGCCTGTGAAGACGAACCCATCTCCTGGAGGAAGGAGGTCTCTGGGGGAAAAAGCAGGTCCCTGAAACAGATGAGGACAAAGTCCAGCAAAGACTAGCTACCAAGGAGGCCTCTCCTGACAGACTATAAAAAGAGGACCACTCTTGCCCCCCGGGAAGCCTGTCTGACGGGCCCCTGCTTCAGATCACAGCCCGAGACAGCCATGATTGCTGATCCTCTGTCCATTGATCCAGGAGCGCCACTAGATGGCGCAGCGTTGCAGCCAGTGATGAGACACACTCCCTCAAGAGTACGTCATTTAATAATGCCCGAGGAATAATAATTGGCGATTAAGAAGCATGCCTGCCATACCACCTATGGATATTTTAAAACACTGCTTCATTTCAAATATGACCTTAAAGAAAAAAAATCTCTCCAAATAGTGACTGTACAAGCCAAAGCACAGAGAGGGCAAATGGGTCATCCAGGGGCGCACAGCAATTCTATGACAGACTCACGTGGCAGAGTATGATTGAGGAAGATAGGCTTGACAGCCATCTCCATGCCAGGGCCTCAATAATTTCAATAACGATGTGCCCTGGGGGAAGAAAGGGGTGAGGGAAGGAGGGAGTGCTTAGGTCCTCTAGATAAGGGTCCAAGCTGATACAATAACAAGGCATTCACAGGTGACCAAGAGCCACTGGTTATTATATTTTCTTAACAATAAAATTACTTACTCAATTCCACCTTCCCAGAACTTCCACTTCCAGATTTTTTTTTAATCTAAGGCACAAGTGTGTAGATTTTAAAACAAATATCTGTCGATTCCAGAGGAGCCAGAGACCATTCTGTAATCTTCTATACTTACATCATTACCAAAGGGCAGGAACAGTCCATCTCTTCCCGACAGCTAGCTGACGGCACAGATGGGGTAGCGATTTCGTGCAGACAGATACCTTAGGCACGCCCTACAATTCTGAGCTCCCGAAATGATCCATGCAAATTTCCTACACATTTTCTAAGAGCTTGCTAATGGTGAGCATATTTTAATTTCTCCCAAATGCAACATTACTGCAATCCCTACATTTTTTGTTTACTCCTTAACAGAGCTAGAAGAAGAAAATGGGTCATAAAAATAACACATCCCATTTGTATAACACTACACCATTTACAAAGCGCTTCTGAAGGTGGATATTATCCCTCCACCTTAACGACTGGGAAATTGAAGCTCAGAACAGGGAAACGACCCTCCCAGGGTCCCAGAGCTGTTGGACCGGGCATCTGAGTGACAGTGGCAGGAAAGGACCACCCTCCTTCCATCTCTGCCGTCAGAAATGGGAGCTCGGGTTGGATGGGGATAATGAACAAGAGACCCGGTCAGGACCCAGGACTGCACCCACATGGGATTTTATTCTAATGCTGCTTCCATGCCCTGAGCACAGGCCTGCGATGAGCTCTGTGGTGAGAACAAGGCCCAGTGCTTACAAGTCGAAGTCAGTTAACAATGTTAACATCAGACCAGGAGGGACGTGGGACCTGGGGAGGTGGGAAGTGGAGAGGGTGGGTTTTGCTTTCTTTCATTTCTCCTTAGAGATGTGGGGTTGTTTTTCGGAGTTTCTTCCTCTGCTGCTGCCTCAGCTGATTCAACCTAGGAGGAGCCTATATGTGTAGGTATTAGTGGTCTCCCGCGAACAGGGAAGGCTTCCCACCTTTAATAAGATGAGGACCCGGGTTAGTGCAGAGGCAGCGGTTTGCACCAGACTATCCCCACCAGGGAGGGAGTTCTGATGACGACCAGGGGAGCAGACAGTGGCCATTCACACATCCTGTGTGTGGCCACCCCTGACCCAGGCTGTCTGACTCAGGTGCAAACAAAGCAGAATGGCCGCTCGGATGGATGCGGTCTACTGATACAGTGATGCCAAACCCGTGTCCCTCTAGCGCACCATTAGCCACTGTCCCAGGGCGCAGTGGGCCGGTTGCCAGCCAGCCGGGCCACATGGGGATGGAGGAAGCCCCAGAGAAAAACAAGAGGCCTTGGTGGAGGGTGACAAGAGCATGGTTAGTACGAAGAAGAACAGCCTTGGGGGGCAGGGGGCAGGTGGGCGAAGCAGAGACAGTCTGAACACACAGACGCTGAAGAATGATGTTACCTGAGATCAGGCCCCGGGGGAATGGCTGCAGAGGCACCACCCGCCACTGCTGCCCTGGCCTCCAAGCCCCAGAAAGAAGCTGGGCCACCAAGGGGTGCCAGGAGCCAGAGAACAGAGTGCAAAGGCACTGTCCCCAGATTAACATATAAGGATGCCCAGCCCTGGGAGGACAAGCCAGAAGAAGGTGAGCACGGCAGCTCCCGCCTCACCTGGGTAGTTCTGGCAGCCGCCGGCAGTGGAGCCCCGTATCCGGCACCCGTTGAACAGAATCAGGTTCCACTTGTGTACCTCTTCGCTGCTCAGGGAGTCCAGGGACAGGTGGCAGATCTCTAGCCCAGAGAACTGCCTCAAGAAGTCCGAAAAAGACATCCTGGGGGCAGAGGGACCAGTGGGCTCTCAGTCGAGAGAGCTGGGCTGGAAAAGTGATGGAAGGCGTGCCCCCTGGGCACGGGACGGAGCAAAGGCCGTGGGCTAACTCGCGTCTTTCCTGCAGCCCACTGTACAAATATGCAGGGGTCACTGACCACATTCCTCACCATTGTTAGGGTCTCTATTTTTCTTAGAGAACCCCCTCTCATATCTAACCAACCAGGCAAAGAGACTAAACCGTAAACTGGAGAGACCCTGGCAGGTAAATTGAACCAATCCACCACCTCCAAGTTCCCTCCTGTTTAAATCTAACTGGTGTTAAAGTGGGAGCCTAGAGATGGCCCCTAAACCACGTCATATTTTTAGCAGTGTCCCTATTATCTTCCTTAGCCCATGGGTGAAGGAAATTATCTTATTTTGATGCTATGCTAAATCTTGGACTTAAAGAGATAGGAACAGTGCTCCTATTTCACTGGAAAGATATGGAAACTGAGGAAGACAAGCTGCTAGGTAATCCATGTTGAGGCCCACATATCTTGGTTTCAATGCTTTAGATGTACTGGTACGGAGGTAGAGCTACTCTGGGGTAAAAGGGGGAAGAGAAAGAAGCCCTCCTGGCTGGGAACCATGTTGAATTCCTGGAACACCCAGAGAGAGCTGCTCACCTGTGAACCAGGAATGGACCCACAATTAAGGGGACAGCACTCCCTCAGATGACTCTTACCAGAACTCTCCATTGTCAGCTTTCTTGTCCAGCTTTTCTTTCTGCCTGGGATCTATGTAATTCCACTCCGGTGCACTGGGAAAGAAAGAATAAAATTTAAAGTTTTTTTTAAAGGAAGCAGAGGTGATCATTCCTGAAGGGTTTGCTGCAGTGCAAGCTGTTTACTGCAGCTCAACTTCCCCCAGAGAAATGGGGAATACCGAAACTATAGCCGGGGGTGGGAGTGGGGTGTAGCCTGGGGAAAGGATGGGACTCCACGGGCACTAGCAGGGTGACCCCAGACATGCAGCAGGAACACTGCGCCATGGCTTTGCTCTAAGTTCACTCTCCAGGCAAGTTTTACATTCATGTGTGATTCGGCCCCCCAGGCCCTGATCACAGGCCTGGGCAAGTCCAAGGCAGGAGCTGTGAGAATGGCCGTCACAGGCCACTCCACCCCTTCTCAATTGGTGAGACGTCCTTCTGGCTTATCTATCAGTCTGAAGTGAAGATACTGTGAGAGGGTCTGAGCATCTCTGGGCACATGAACATGGTCCCCTTCCCGAGCCTGCAAAATGACAATCAGGCCCAGTTTTGTGACAATTTCTATGAAGTAATGTCACCCTGTGAGGCCTCCTGCTGGCGGCCTTTCCATGGCAATACCCACATAATTTGTTGAAATGCCATTTCCAGCTACCTGACCTTTAAGAAGTTAGGTTTTCCTGAAATATGTATGTAACGCTCAATAACTGAGCAGTATCCAGATCCTTCTTTAAAAAATCCCTTCCCTCATTGCTTTCAGCACAACATGAAGACCTCCCCGTCGCTGCATAAAACCTGGGGCATAGCCAAGCCCAGCCTCTTCCTCCAGGGGGGCTCTCAGGACCCCTAGCAATCAGGGAGGGGAGCACCCAGGGCCTATTTAGTTCATGGAAATAGTCATTGGATCAGACAAAACCTCAGGGGCTTCCCTGGTGGCACAGTGGTTGAGAATCCACCTGCCAATGCAGGGGACACGGGTTCGATCCCTGGTCTGGGAAGATCCCACATGCTGCGGAGCAACTAAGCCCGTGTGCCACAACTACTGAGCCTGTGCTCTAGAGCCCGCGAGCCACAACTTACTGAGCCCACGTGCCACAACTACTGAGCGCACGTGCCACAACTACTGAAGCCCGTGCTCCTAGAGCCCATGCTCCACAACAAGAGAAGCCACCGCAATGAGAAGCCTGCGCACCGCAACAAAGAGTAGCCCCCGCTCGCCTCAACTAGAGAAAGCCCGCGCGCAGCAACGAAGACCCAACACAGCCAAAAATAAATAAATAAAATAAATAAATTTATTTAAAAAAATAAAAAGAGCCAAACCTCAGAATGTGCTTGTTACAAACAAAGATTAGGGGACTAGCTGGAGAATATGAGATCTGACCTAAATCTCCCAGTTAGTTTCTTGAAACTTAAAAAAAAAAAAAAAAGTTTTAATTTAAAGACATTGGGCTGAGACTAGGGATGTTACCCCAGAGAAGCAGTGCCCTCCTCCCCCAGCAGCCATGTACAAATACCCCCGGCTGTGTCTCCAGATGGAGACTGCGGGGCTTGCCTGTGGTCCCCTCACACCCCTGGACCTGTCCCAGCCTGTTAGGGACTGAGCAGCATCGGGGAAAGGAGATAAAGTCATATAAGCCCCGTAAGCAGCTTGGGAAGCAGCTGCTGCTTAAAATGGCCGAAACCGGGGTTTCAATTTCATTCAGCCATGACATCCTTTTGGGGCAGTTGGCAGAACTAAGGTTTGGGGCTTTGCTCCATCATAGGCAGGAGGATGAAAAATCTTTAATATAAGAGGCGATCCGTGGCCCCGGGGACATGTGTTTCTTCATGAGACAAACCTGAAGGGAAGTACCAGTTACGAGCACTAATGATGTGTGATTAGTTCATAAACGTAATAAAGTTCCCTTCCAAAGCCCTGGTGGCATCATGCAGTGTGGGCAGCACGTATGAGGTACATACGAGGCTTAAGGATGTGCTGGCGGGGGGGGTGAGTTGTTATTATGACCATTCCCACTTCTGGTGTCTCTTCATCAGTGACACTGGCCAATTCTCCATCCTTCCCCAGCGTCGACCTGCCTCCCCCGTGCCAGCAGTGCTAACTAGGATGGAAACTGGGCCGTGCTCTCTCCATCCTCCTGTACCACGGTGGCATCGATTCCAGGGCACAGCTGTCCAAGGACACCACAGGAGGCCTCTGTGTCCAGGCCCCATCTCTGACTGGCTGCCACTCTCCACCGTGAGAGGTCTGGGCCCCTCCGTTCATTAATGGCTTTGTCGGGAGAGATCAACACCCGCCCGTAGCGAGCTCTGGGGGTGCGGGCGCCACTCCCATTCATCCTCACTGCCTCTGGCGGCCCAGGCTCCTAGGATCCACTTCCTCTTTCTAGGCACGTTTCTTCTTGATGCTGAGGGGTTTGGCCTTTGTCAGAGTGACCAGGCTTTGTGGAGTGGAAAGAATCCGATCGAGAGTGATGGGTCTCACCTTTGGATGACCGCGGTGGTAGGTAGAAAACAAGCCAGCCCTCTGGCACTCAGCAAAATTCCACTGAGCTGCCAAACTTGCAAGTGCCAAAGCAGAGCAAGGAATCGAAGACTACAGCTGAGTGGATTTTGTTTGGCTTTTCCCCACCTGGAACCATCTAACACTCTTTTCTGAACAGGCCGTGTGGTTTGTGGACGGAAAGTGCTGCCCAGCGTACTCCACTGTGGGTCTCACGATCGCTGCGTGTTTTGCATGATGCGTTCCCGCAGAGGGAGGTGAGCACGGGCGGAGGGAGGAAAGTACCTACTCATCGCTCCAGGCCCCCATCCATTCCACTTCACCCCACGGGTTCCGGAGTCTGATCAGCTTCTCTGCATGACCCCGGAAATCCACCTGCAAGGGCCACAGACAAAGGCAGCTGAATCACCGCGCATACCCCTGGCTGCCCTGCGTTCATGTCCTCGCCTGAGCGGACCTGCATTCAATTCCTCAAATGCCCCTAAACAACCACTTCTATTTTCTTTTAACACATGTTTTCAAGCCTTAGCTAACTATTTTCCACAATCTGGTTGAATAAATAGTAAGTCCAGCATAAAAACAAGTGTTTATCTGCTTTAACTTGGATTAAAATTTGATAGTTGACTAACACTGACTCAGTTCTTAATATATGAGACCTATTCATAATCAATGCCCTCCAACAAATACTAAGAGCAGAGCAGTTAGCATTTTTTGAGCAAGTAGTATGAACTAGGCATGGAGCTGGGCAGTTCAGAGGCATTATCACCTCATTTAAACCTCACCACAGTCCTATAAACTGGGTGCTGTTATTACCTTCATTTTCATCTCTCTCAAAACTCTGAGACCCAGAGAGAGTAGATATATGTATATGTATAACTGATTCACTTTGGTGTACACCTGAATGTAACACAACATTGTAAATCAACTATACTCCAATAAAAATTTAAAAAAACAAACAAGCAAACAAAAAAACCTCTGAGACCCAGCCAGAGGGGTTGAGTTATCCAAGGTTACCTGGTTAGTAAGTAGTAGATGGAGGACAAGCACCCAAGCAGTCTGTCTCAAAGCCCATAGTGGGAAATCCATACATCCACCTTCCCCTATCGTCTACGGAACACTCACCAGGAGCCCCCATGTGTGCCTTTGCATACACGTGCAAACACGATGGACCGTTCTGTCTTCAGGGTCTGACCTTCCTTTGTACCCTCCGTCATGCCCTCGCCCAGTGTTTACATATACGTGCTCAATTCATATTTGGGAATTGACTTCATTAAAGAGTGTATTTGTGAAACACAAACACACATAATGAACATTCATACTTTTTTAATAAATAACAAAAACTGAGACAATCACTGCATTTCCTTTTTTGCCTTGGCCATCAGGAAACCCAAAACCAAATTAATTTCTCAACTGGAGCACTGTCTTTAGCCTAGATTGTCTGGTGTATTTTACCTTTGTTGTATGGTTTTATTGTGTCTATGCTTTTCATTGTAAACCACTGCACATCCTTTTTGGAGGTAGGCAGACTATAGTAAATAGAAATAATGAAAAGTTCAGCGCATGCTTTCTCCTTGGGTTGGAATGTAAGGAATACTTACGTTCCTTCCCACTATCACACCCCAGCTTGAAAGTTGGGGCAGGTTTTACTGTCGTTTCCTCTTTGGAGATCCTATGGGTTTCCACTGCTTTACCTGTACAAACATACTTTTTTTTTTTTTTTTTTTTGCCATATAACATACAGTAAGATATATTTTTTTAATGCTTTTCTTTTTTTTCAATTTATTTAATTTATTTATTTATTTTTGGCTGCATCAGGTCTTTGAAGCTGTGAGCGGGCTTTCTCTAGTTGTGGTGAGTGGGGGCTACTCTTTGTTGCTGTGCGCGGGCTTCTCATTGTGGTGGCTTCTCTTTTAGCGGAGCACGGGCTCTAGAGCTCAGGCTCAGTAGTTGTGGCACATGGGCTCAGTAGTTGTGGCACATGGGCTCAGTAGTTGTGGCTCACGGGCTCTAGAGCGCAGGCTCAGTAGTTGTGGCGCATGGGCTTAGTTGCTCCGCGGCATGTGGGATCTTCCCGGAACAGGGCTCGAACCCGTGTCCCCTGCATTGGCAGGCGGATTCTTAACCACTGCGCCACCAGGGAAGGGCAAACACCCATCTTAGAATGAGTGTAGATCTAACTGACAATTTCTACAACTTTCCTCCAAAACTTCGTCCCTCTTCCTGGTCACATCGCAGAGGATAGCCTGCATTTAGTTAGAACCCATAGAGCTGAAGCTCAAAGAGGTTACGTTATCCATCTCTGAGTGGGTAAGAGGTAGGAGAGCCCTTGTAATAAGCAAGAGCTGAGTGTGGGTCGGTGCCAGGGGCTCTGTGCCACCAGAGATGCTGCACCTCAGCTGGGCAGGGAAGGGCCAGGTGGTGATTCCCTCTCTTTCTCTCAAGGATGCCAGGGATTTATGGTAGTATCATTACGCATTGCTCTTCCATCTCCCCATGCCCAGTTTTACCTCTTCGACTCCAGTGACAGAGTATGCGTGACTCTTAACCAGCTTCAGGCTGGTGATGGCTTCTGCTGCAGCTGCACTGGAGACCTGAGTTGAGAGTAAAGTCCACTCAGAGTGGCTGAACCTGACCTTGTTGGGGCCAGTCCCACAATGCTTTCCAAGGACATGCTACACAGCCACAGGGCCCCAGTGCAGGGCTGCGGGGGCGGGGGGCAGGCGCAGCAATTAACCTCAGGTAAATAGAGCTCTCTCCATCCAAACCCTCTTTGATCAGGCCTGCCTGCCAGTCCTGGAATATGACTTACCAGCCTTTGAAATGACACAGGAAGCGGGAAGCCATTTATTCTTCAGGAAGGACCCCATGCTGCCTGCAGAAGACTAATTATCCGTGACAGTTGTCTGGACTGGCCCTGGTTCACCAGTGGCGGTGGATGTCCCCAGGGTCCCTCCTCAACAGCCCCGCCCCCTCCCCAGACCCCACGTCACTTCTCCACCAAAAATACACATATCCTGCTGGGGTTTTTATAGAGAGGAGAAAGGGGGATTGCTCTTGCTTTGTCATTCACGTGTGTGAGATCACCAGGTAAGGGTTGAGAGAAGGAGAAAGAGCAGGTGGAGGGGCAGGTGACAGCAGACCACGTGGCTGGTGGCCTCCAGGCTCTGGTCTACACACTACCTTGGAACCGCATGCAGCCAACCCCCAGACAGGGTACCACCCCTGGTTCAGAACCTCTTCCCTTTTCTTCAGTGATCTCAAAGCCCATCACGTATTGTCAATCACCCTATTTGTTCTCCAAAATCCCAAGATTACTTAGCAAAAGGGGGTAGCAAAGGTA
The DNA here is from genome assembly GCF_949987535.1 of Balaenoptera acutorostrata. Classification (NCBI taxonomy): domain Eukaryota; kingdom Metazoa; phylum Chordata; class Mammalia; order Artiodactyla; family Balaenopteridae; genus Balaenoptera; species Balaenoptera acutorostrata. Next base: position 163,748,089 of record NC_080064.1, read on the forward strand.
AGGCCCAGGATCCAGGGATCAAGTCTGCGTTCTTAGGGCAATTCCTGCAGTACTAACGGGGCTTAACACTTAGAACTCCTATGGTTTCTGAGTTTATGAGACCAACTCCAGTTCCTACCCATTAATTAGGTCTTCCCACCGGCTCCCATGTGCTAGGGACAAATATGTCACAGGACTTGCCCTGTAAGTCCTAGACTCTGCTCTGGCCCAAAGCCTTCCCAGCCTCTAGCCTCTGTCCAGTTCCTTCCCTACCACATGTGGGGAGGGGCAGCAAAGAGAAGCCGTCCCGGCTCACATCACTGGAGCAGGCCAGCAGAGACCCTGCTCGGAGGGCCTTCCAGATGATGTGAAACAGACTGGCTGGTGGCTTCTTCAGCTCATAAAACTCAGAGCTGCCACCTGTGAAATCCTCAAACCCCTCCACTGTGGACCCTCCAGCAAGAGCCTCATAAGAACTGTTGAGCCTGTTGGAAAGAAAAAAGAATACGTGCATCATCCAGAGCCATTAGCAACCCCAGCGAGGGGACCACATGGGATGGGGTAGGGGCAGTGCTAGGACATAGTGTGGTCTGGAAGGTACAGGAGGGCCTCTGCCAATTTTGTCTGTGTGCCAGGGAGGGGCTTAGGCACAGTTTCACGTGGCCAGCTCAGCACTTTGCCAGGAGAAAATCTCAGATCACCTCTCACCAAGCCATGTGCTCTTATAAAAACCAAAGTGCAATCTTTCCAGAGCTGACCTTGAATTCTTGGGTTTCTGGGGGTTGGGGGCATGGGTAGGGATGAGGGGGACCCTCCCTCAAAGCTGAGAGGCATCCCTTGGGGTTTGCTTTGGGAATAGGGCTGGGAAGGAACAGGGGTTGCACAAAAGGGTACCAGTCAACGAAACTAATTCAAAGAACCCCAAAGAAGACTTTGAACATTGAATGCCAGTGAGAAGGAGAATGACTCCCAAGCAAAGGGTAGAGACTTTGATGAGTTTGGGATCTAAGTACATTTGCTTTATTCTTCTTCTTTGTCATTCTTTTAAAAATTCACATTGACCTAAGAACTGACTCGGGGGGTTTGAAAGAGGACAAAGCTGAGACACCAAGAAGCTAAGTGGTGGTCCCAGTTCACTCATTCATGTGGGACAGAGCTAAGCGTTTAACTCGTAGCCCAAATTTCTGTTTCTCTTAGTTACGGAGGGGTACTTTGCATGGGGTGCAGGGGCTGGGAACGATGGGCATGGCACCCAGAGGCTGGGGAGGGGCAGGTAAAATCCTCCAAGGAGACTGCGGAGCCTCCCAGGTCCTCCCTGCCCCACTTCCTTGGCATAGGCCTTCTCCAGCAGCGCGCTCCAGAACTCACTGCCTTCCTCAGAGTGCAGGAAGAGCAGCTCCCCATCCTTGGTGGGCAGCCTGTCGTCCACCATCACCTCCACCCACTCGCCGTACTGCCAGAACTGCGGAAGGGAAACACAGCGCCTGTCCACAGGGCTGAGCTGAGAGGCAGAGCCGGCGTCCTCAGTGGGCCTCAGAAGCAGCGTCTGTGCTGATCAGTGTTCCAGCCTTGGACCTTTAATGGACTCCTTAAGAGCAGGATCTGTGCCTTACTTACCCATGCCCATAGGAGACGCTGGCAAAAGCAGGAAACATCGAGTCCAGTGGCTGAGTTTGTGGATGAGAAAACTTGCATCACGCAGTGGCAACAGTGGTGCCGAGTGACGCCACTCGGGCTCCCGTCTCCTGACCCTCACTCCAAGGTGCCTTCCTCAAGGCCACATGGCCTGGGGGAGACAGGAGGGGATGGACGTGTGGATGACTGGATGGACATGTTAAAGCAAAGTTTCTGAAACTCAAGCACGCATCAGAATCCCCTGGAGGGATTATTAAAACCTAGGCTACTGGGCCCCAGACCCAGATTTCTGATTCTCGGCATGGGTCCCAAGACTATGGAAAGTAGTGTCAAGGGCCGTGAGCAAGGCAGGATACCGGAAAGTGAAAGATCACCCCGTAGTTATCCTGGAAGCTCTGGTCCCTGCGGACCCCGCGGTAAAGCAGCTCTTCATTCAAGGTGAGGGAGGCAATGGCCGCCAGCAGCCAGCAGTCACCTGCACCATGTCATGGGGGACACACACAGGTCAGGCCAGGCCTGCAGGGTCCCTGCTTCCTCTGACCCTCACTGGCCCATTCAATCCAGAGTCACACGACTCCCTTCTGGGTCAGATAGTCTGGGACTCCTTTCCTCCAGTGTCTGAAGGTCCTGCTGCCTCTTTGGAAGTTCTCAGCTCCTCCCTTCCCCCCACCTGCCACATGCTGACCATTCCACATGTCCTAAGCTCTCAGTGGAGTAGAAAGTGCAAAGAAAGAAAGGAAGAAGCAAAAATCATCCTCTTTGATTCCTTAATAACAACTTTAAGAAAACATTTGGTTGGAGGAAACACTGAAGCTATTTGGCCAGCTCAGGATGCATGTGTGTGTGTGTGTGTTCCTTGCTCTGCTTGACCTTGGATAGCGGAGAGTTGCCTCTTCGTGTCTGTTGGAGGACTGCCCTTTTATGTTTCAGAGCTCACCATGACAGCTTATAACACTCCTGAGATATTGATTAGCATGAAAAGATCATACTTTTAGTCAGAAGAAATCAAAATCAAGAGAGGTTAAAAATGTTAGGGCTCAGTGTTGGTCACTTTGGAGATCCAAGTAAATGCAGAAGAAAACAGAAAACTGCTTTCTGTGCAAGTCGGACCCCCCCAGACCCGTGCCCCTGAGCGGTACCTCCATGGAAGGCACCATTATCCCCCGTGGTGTCGACTTCAAACCCTTTACTGACCTTAGCATCCTGTGGTGGATCTATCAGCCTGGAATTGATGTAAATTTGTCTCACATCTCATCTATAGGCTTCTTCTACAACAGTCTCTGAGATCTCAACGTCCTTACGTGTGCTGCTCATCGTGTGAAGGAATATTTCATCTTACTGGCCCGACGGCTGCCTCTTCCCAGTTTCACTCCAGAGCCCTACCTCTAGGAGTTTAGGGTTTGGAGACAAGTTTCTCCCATTCCTATCCCAATCAAATGGCTCCAAAATCCAGCCTGTGTGTCTCAGCCTTGTCCACAAAAAAAAAATCTGAATCTCTTCACTATATCTTCAGATAAAAGCCCCTTCAACCATTCAGAGACCCTCTTATGTTCATAACAACTCCAAGAAGTAGCAACTGTTTTATGCTACTGCGATGTAAGTAGCTGCTACTAGATGAGGTAGGTCAGAAGGTGAACCTTCTATAGCACAGGTAGGGCAAGATATTCTATATCTTGTAATAAATCATAATAGAAAAGAATATGAGAAAGAATATATATATATATAAAACTGAATCACTTTGCTGTACACAAATATTGTAAATCAACTATATTTTAATAAAAAATGAAAAAGACTTAAAAAAATATTTATTTATTTTTTCATCATCTTTTTAAAAAATTATTCATTTATTTATTTATTTTTGGCTGCGCTGGGTCTTCATTGCTGCGCACGGGCTTCTCATTGCAGTGGCTTCTCGTTGCGTAGCACGGGCTCTAGGCGCACGGGCTTCAGTAGTCATGGCTCGCGGGCTCTAGAGCGCAGGCTCAGTAGTTGTGGCTCGCAGGCTTAGTTGCTCCACGGCATGTGGAATCTTCCCCCGGACCAGGGCTCGAACCTGTGTTCCCTGCATTGGCAGGTGGATTCTTAACCACTGCGCCACCAGGGAAGTCCCTTAAAATTTTTTTTAGGTAAATATGTGACCAAATGAATCAATGACTCATATTTTGTTCTTGTGCAAATCCCCAACAGGACCTACATGTTTGCACCTGAATCTCCCTGGTGTCTGGAGAGGTGGAGCCCAATGAGGACATGTGTTGAACCTGACAGGGTCCACCTAAGCCAGCACCAGGGGCCCCTGCCTCTAGAGCTCGGGGGTAGAGGGAGATAAGGGAAGACGAGGGCAGAGGCGCAGGCCTCTGGGGAGGGGCAGATGACCGGGCTGCAACCCTCCCTGCGACAGGTGGCCTCTCACAGAGATCAGAGCAACACCTGCCCTCATGACAAGGTGCAGTCCTGGTTTTCTTCTGATACTGGCATTCTTGCTCCCACACAGCTGCTTCCAACAGCCCACCTGGAATATCCCTTAGACATTACAATTCACGGCACGGACACAAAGTGTACCTCGGTTGCTGACATCAAAAGGGGCTGCCCAGCTGGAAGAGAGTTTAACTTTCTCTTCATCTGCCTCACTGTTGCCATTTCCCGGGATCCACCTGGCTCTCAGGGCCAACCCAGAGCTGCAAGGAGATGCAGTGCATACACGGGCTTTGGGATGCCTGCCAGGGACTCCGTGAGGTGTGCACACACTGTCATCACAAAGATGCTTTCTCTAAGGCACAGATCCAATGAGCGTGTTCCTCTCCTGAGAGCTCTCTTGGGAAGACAGACATTTATGCCGTCGCTCAAAACATTTCAGAAACGTGTTTGGGGATCTCTCTGGATGCTTGTACACATTCATCACGTTCTCCTCCGTGGACACACGGCTTGGACCTTGAGCATAAGTTTAATTTCCAGAGGCAACTGAGAGGCTTTTGGATCTAAGGTTGGTGGTGAATAAGGTGGACAGAAAAAGCTGGGAAAGAGTCTTGATGGGCAATGCCCTCCTCTCCAGCCACCTTCCAGCAAGGGCGGGTCCTGGTTAGAGCGTTGGCTAACCAGGGAGCTGGAGGGGGAGGGTTTTGCGTCACTGACCTTACCGGGGGTCTGCTGAGCTTTGTTCTTCCTACTCCTTCTTCAGGTTATATATGTAATGGGTTTAACATTTATTCAAGTCATAAACTGATTTATTTTTTTTTACTCCACTGAAATAACGGTCCCCCCGATCTCCCCACCCACCGCATCGGCAGGCTTCAGGGCTTCTAGTAAACAGCAGGCAGACCCCAGCCACGACAATGAAGCCTTTTAGGACCAAGCTTTAAAAATATACGTACACAGACAGGGTCCCTGTGTGTTCTCCACACCAAGCCATCATTACAGCCACGGAGCAGCTCACGCGTGACCCTTGCCAGGATAAACAGGCACTGGCGTCCACAGGCGTGCCGCGCGGAGACCTGCCCTCCTCCCTGCCAGCTGCCCCGAGGCCTCCAGGGAAGGGAGGTGGCTGGGCTGGGCGTGGAGCTGCTTCTCTGGAAAGGTGCCTCCGAGGCTCTAGGAGGGCTCCCTGCAGCCCTCACCCCGCTGACCAGAAGGGCCGGACTTAGTCTTGGGGAAAAGTGCCTCCTGAAGGGACTCAGAAACGTCCCCTGCGGCAGCTAATAGAGCTGCACACTCCTGCTGGGTCTGGGTGGGGGAGGGTCCGTGGGCTCTGGGGCGAGGACCCCCCAGGGTCCGGATCAGGGGGCCGGTAGCCTGCGGGGTCAGAGCTCTGGGGTTTTCTCCGTTGCTTTGCTGTCATCTCCGTGGGTCTGTGACTGTCCCACGGGTTGTGCCTTTGAGGGACGCAATGGGGCATCTGCCTGCATTCAGTGACTGTGGGTCCCAGGTCCCGGATAAGCCGTGGAGCAGGATGGACTCTGGTGTCTGCTGCATCGAGGCTCCCTGGATGGATCGGTGGAGGGAAGGGGAAAGTCCCTGAGTCTTTTCATGCTCGGCACCCTCAGGCTTTCGGATGCTTCCGCCCTGGGAAGGCGATGGGGCACATTTCTGTCTGCCGTGGTGGAGTCTCCTCTGTCCAGGCTAAAGTCCTGCCTGGAAACCAAGGCGGGGTTCCATGACCCAGATCGTGCGGGGTCTGCAGTGGGGCTGCACCCACACACCCTCACCTGGGCTCACACCGCTGGCCTGGGGTCTGGATGCCCTGTACTCAGCCCGTGCCCCGGAAGATGGCAGCTCACTGCCCCCGCCCGCCGGCGTTTCGGGGGCTCTGGACAAACTGTCCCCTGGACCCCAGCGGCAGACGCTCCCAGCCTGGGGCTGGCTCACACCAGCTCCCAGAGCCAACCCTCAGCCCCTCCCCCTGACTCTGGGGTCAGCGACATCACGTTGGCAGCCTCACAGCGGGGCATTTATACCCCGGAAACTGGCCAGCACTACCCATTTGGGCATCCCCACCTCCGAGAGCCAGTTGTTAAACATTTACCAACACATCTCCAGAGACGGGGTTTCAGGCAGACCTTCCGGCTGACCCTGACCGTGGGGGCCTGGGCCGGGGCCTCTGCTGGGAGAAGCGGGGCCCCCCAAAGTGACGCCAGGCTGGGGTGGTCTCGCGGGGCTCTGGGAGGGCACTGAAGGCCGGTGCCTGCAGCCCCCGTCCAGGGCCGGGATGTCAGGACTCCAGGGCATGTCCAGGGCCCTTAGGAAGGCCTGAGAGGCAGACCCTCGTGCCCCCGGGACCGGTCCCCTGGGGATATGGTCACCTGCCACCTCCTGGCCCAGCAGTGAGTCCTCTACACTCATCCAGCTTCTCTTCTCCCCACTCTAGATCCGGAGTCCCAGAGAAAGAGGACGGTGCAGAATGTCCTGGATCTACGACAGAACCTGGAGGAGACCATGTCCAGCCTGCGAGGGTCCCAGGTGACACACAGGTGAGAGCCAGCTGCCCCCTTTCTCCCATCGTTGGGGGCAGGGCCTGCGACCTTGGCTCGAGCGTGCGAGGTCGGTGGGCGTCCGAGCAGTGCGCGCTCAGCCCCCGGGGCCACGTCCATGTGTCCACAGGAGGAGCGTGGCCTTGCCGGGTGTCTGCTTCTGCTGGAGACTTAGGTTTCGTTTCATTAAGTTGGAGCATCACTGGAAGGGGGATGGGAAGCAGGAGCCACCACGAGGCTCAGGCTGTGATGGACATGTGACATCCATGTCCCTGCTGGCTGCCCGTCTCCTCGTGGTCACAGGGGTTATTAACTACCCTTCTCTTCCTGTTCTGAAGCTTCCATGTGCCCTTCCCGACACCCAGCATCCTTCCTGCCCTTCAGCCGGTGGCCAGCACGGTGGCCCAGGTTCCATACCATGCAGACCCCCTCCACCTGCCCCCCGCGAGCCTCACAGCCCCCACCAGGACCCCTCCCGCAGCATCTCCCTGCCCGGTGTCCTGGCCTCAGGCTCTGCCATGACTCAGAATTTCCCGCGCTGGCTCCTTGGGCTGCCTGGATGAGCTCATGCTGTCAGCTCCAAGGGGGACAGAGGGCCGGGCTACACCCTGGGGGGTAGAGAGCAAACAGCCAGGATTGAGAAATCCTGGGGGGTGTGGAGCAGGAAGGTGGAGAAGGGGCCTGGAAGCCAGTTCCTCCCCATCTCCTGGGGTTGGAAAATGAGAGCAAAGTTGGGATCTAGGGGCAGTGCGAAAAGGGCCTTTCTTAGCCCAAGTGTGTGGCCAAGTTATATGAAGACCAACTTTACATACCTCCAGTGACAGAGAACTCATTACCTCTCAGCCATCCCTTCCTTGTGGGGTTGCTGTGACTATGAAGTGGAGCTGAAGTCTGGCCTCAGTGGCTCCCACCCATCGGCTCCCGTTCCCCTGCTGAGACGCCCTTCTCCTTCCTTCCCACACTCTTTCCCCAGCCCCAGCCCATCTGGACACGCAGCCCTTTGCTCCCAGACATCTAAAATATTTTACATGATGAAGCAAAGCCTCTTCTCTCTGGGGTTACCTCTGCTCGGGCCAGCAGGACCCCGACTAGTGATGAAAGGGATGTGATCAGGGAGGGCTGAGAAAAAAAGTGGGTTGTGGGGCTCCGGGAGGCCCTGGGACTCAGGTCCCTCTACAACTGCGTCCAGCCTCCAGCCCTCCCAGCCCTGAGCAGAACCCAAGTGGGACAGGGGTCTGGCTTGGCTTGGCTCACCATTTTAAGGACCCAGTGGATGAAATGTTGAACGTCCTCCTTCCCCCCAGACAGGGAAGTTGTTGGAACAGTGCTCAGCACCAAATCACCCACCAGCCCCAACCCAAAGAAGGCAGCAAGAGCTCCGTTCCTGAGAGGGTCACACCCCAGATGACTCAGCCACAGGGAAAGGGCAGCCGCCGCAGCCCCGGCCCCCTGTTCCCCTGCCTCTGAGCCCCCAGCCCCCCAGCCTCCTGGTGCCCCGACCTCTGAGCCCCCAGCCCCCCAAGTTAAGGCACCTTGACCCCAGGCAGGCTCTGCTGCTTTCTGCTTGGGGACAGAGTGGGAAGAGGAAGGCCAGAAGCCTTTTGCATAAAGTTGACTGGTGTGTGGGCAGCGCCTCGGGCCTCTGGCTTCTCTCTCCCTTTATGGGAAAAGAACCAAGAGCCCTGAAGCTGGTTTTTCTGTTTACTGTGGACCCAGAGCCACTTCCTGTCTTAGGCTTTGGTTTATATTATTCCTGGTTCACACTTTGATAGCCAAAACAATGATTCCCTGAATTTTTACGGCTCTTTTACTTATTAAAGTGCTTTCCATCAATCAGCCCTTCCCTCGGCCCTGGGAGTGGACGGGATGTGTACACACGCCCTGAGTTAGAGAAGGTGCAGCGGGAGGCTCCGGAGAAGGGGTCACGTGCCAGAGTCGCACGAGCCGATCAGGGTGGCTTTTGCGTCCAGCGAGCAGAGAGCCCGGCCAGCTGAGTGCAGGACAAACACAGGCTCTGTCCTGGAGGAGCTTACAGTCCAATGAGTGTGTCCAGCAAGGTTATTTTCACCCTGCAGCTCACAGGCTGCCTCTAGATTCAGTTCCTTTTCAGAAACCTGTCTTCCTATCCTACTTCCTCTATTTCCCTGGCTTGTTCCCCCGCAAGGAGAGAGTCTGGGTCGGAGGGCTGTGGCCGGAGAGGAAGTGAAACTCCGCCCTCAACCCGCTCCAGGCCCACCATGCCCTCCACCCCAAAAAAAGTCCTCCCCAGAGAGAAGCAAGACTGAAGGGCGGGATCCAGGACTGGAAATCAAGGACCCAAGTCTGAGCTAGAATTTCCGCCACTGCCTCAGAGGTGTATGGAGGTGTGTTTGGGGATAGAGGGGAGCAGTGAGGTCGAGGCCGCGAGCCGGGAACAGAACCGAGGGACCTGGCGCTCGGCACACCCACACGCGATGCTAGTTTTGCTACAAAACGGGCTCCCCTGAAGCTCTCCATCGTCCCATCACCAGGGCCGTCATTGTCCTCTTCCTTCTGCTTCTCGTCTCCTTGTCACGGTCAGCTCGTTTTTACTAAGCCCCTACTTGCTGCACAAGGCCCGGTACTGGGTCTCACTTCAAGAACTCGCCTGCACGTCCGTCCTGGGCTCACCCCCGCCCATGCGGTCTTGAGTGCCAAGCACCCGCCAGGGCGTGCAGAGGGCAACCCGCCGCGGTGAGCAAGGCAGGCCACACACAAACCACCGCCCCCCCCCCCGCCCGCCCAGGACCACAAGCACCCAGGGAACTGCCATTCTCCCTGAGGTCCGAGTCACTAGAAAGGGAAAGTACCCAGGGTACCACACACAGGACAGACAGGAAGCCCCAAGGGGAGAAGCTGGGTGTGGACCAGGCCAGGAAGCCTGGTCACTGATTTCCCTGCCCATCCTGGTCCCCTGCTCACCCACAGGACTTCTGCAGGGACCACCATCAGGGTCAAGGCCCATACAGCTCCCTCCAGTTTTTGATCAAAAAATAAAACCCTGTTTTCTCAGAATTGACAGAGACAATTTTGGAGGATTTTGTTATTTTCAAGGAACTTTACAAAAACAAGAACAGAAAAATCAGTGTCTCACTCCATCTGACCCCCTAGAGTGACTAAGAAATGGATGTGTTTGCAGATTAAAGATTCCTGAGCTCTGTAACTCAGCGTTCCTTTGCCGCCCAGCTTTCTTGGCCCACAGATCCCATCTCATTTATTCAACCCTGTCTGGCTCTGCTTAGGCCAAGCCACTGAGACCCCAACTGTGGGTGATTTGGGCTGGCACCGCTGCTAGGCGGGGGGGATGTGGGTCTCTGCCTGTCCAAGCGGCCACCTTGGCCCCTGATGGAGAGAGGCGTCTCCTTCCCCAGCTCCAGACCCCCTGGGCTCAGGCCATCTAGCACTGACCTGCTTCCCTGGCCTGGCCGAGCAGGGCCTGCGGCTTCACCCGCTTCGTCCATTTTCCCACGTTCTCCCCTCTGTCCAGCTAAGGCCGCTCTGTCCTCTGGTGAGGTTCTGCTGCTTCTCCCGATGCCCATGCCTTGGCTGGGGCTAGTCTTCCGGGGACCTGCTGCACATCTCAGCTTCCCAGAGGTTTTCCTACACGCTCCACACCCCACTCCTGACTTTGCTGTCTCTGGTTTGGGAAGCAACTAGCCCTGAGTTCACTAACAGAAAAGAGGTGCTAGACTCCCCGCACAAAATGAATGATCGAGGCCTTCCACTCTCAGGTGACTCCCCCAGGTCTCGTGGGCCCCTTCCCGTTCATTGCACACCTTCTGTATACCAGGCACTGTGTTAGGTCTTTACAACTCTATATGTGATAAAGTAGCTATTATAGTTTTATCCCCATTTGACAGATGAGGAGATGGAGGCTTGGCAAGGTTGATGACTTGCCCCGGCCCCCTGACTAATAAATAGTAGAAAAGGATTCAAACCCAGGTCATATTATAAAATCTGTGCCCTTACCGTGTACGGGATTCCCTCCCTAGCGCTCACCGGCCTCTTCCTTTGACAACCGGAGCTGACACACCTCAGGGCAACATACACCCTAAGAGGCCTCCCGGAGGCCCAGGAGCTCGGGCAGGGGGGCAGAGACGGGAGGGCGGGAGAGTGGAGGGAGGCATTACAGCCGCCCGAGGACGGGCCTCAGAGCGCTGGACTGGAGAGTAACCAATGCCCTTCCGCCCGCCCAGCTCCCTGGAGATGACCTGCTACGACAGCGACGACGCCAACCCCCGCAGCGTGTCCAGCCTGTCCAACCGCTCGTCGCCCCTGTCCTGGCGCTACGGCCAGTCCAGCCCGCGGCTGCAGGCCGGGGACGCGCCGTCGGTGGGCGGCAGCTGCCGCTCGGAGGGGCCACCCTCCTGGTACATGCACGGAGAGCGCGTGCACTACGCGCACACCATGCCCATGCGCTCCCCCAGCAAGCTGGGCCACATCTCGCGCCTGGAGCTGGTCGAGTCGCTGGACTCGGACGACGTGGACCTCAAGTCTGGCTACATGAGCGACAGCGACCTCATGGGCAAGACGATGACGGAGGACGACGACATCACCACCGGGTAGGAGCGGCCCGTGGGCAGCTGGGGGGAGGACAGTCCAGCGCGCGGACGCCAGAAGGGCGGATGGACCCCAGGGAGGGCGAGGGGACCACGGACAGCGCAGCGCGTGGCTCCCATAAGGGTGGATGTACTTCGCCCTGGGGAAGGAAGCTGTGCTGTGACAAGGAGCCAGTGGGGGGCCTCGTGTGGGCGGTAGCGAGGCTGCTGAGGTTGAGCGGGGTGGGAGGGGGCGACGTCTGAGGAGCTGATTGGTCAGCGAAGGTGCCCCCTCATTGGCCCCTGCGGCTGTCATTCTGTGGCAGCCCCCGCCCTCCACCTGGTCTCCGCCCCTGACCCGCTGGTGGTCTCGGCCGTGGAGGATCCTTGTGCTGCACACGTGCACGTGGGACGGCCTGACCTCCCTATTTGAGAGTCAGGGTGACAGGGCCGCTTTCTCTCGAGGGACCACTGGGAAGAGAGGCCAAGGGCGTGTGTTGGGAGCGCTGGAGAGCGGAGCGCAGGACTAGCTCTGCTTCCAAAGCCGGGTCCCGACCCCTGTCCCCACCCCACCCTGGCCCCCTTTCTCCTCCTCTGGTTTCTTCCTTTGCAAACCTCTGCCAGCGCTGCAACTTCCGAGTCTGACCCAGACTCGGAACCCTTCCGTCAAATCCTTCTTTCCCATCTTCCTCTTCTCATCTTTTTCTGCCCCATAGACAGGGTTGGGTTTTTGGAGCAGCTTGCAGGGGGTTGGGTTTGGGGAGCAGCTTGCGGGGGTGGAGCAGCTTGCGGGGGGTGGGCAGTCTGGGACATGAGGGGAGAGGACAGGAAGAAAGAATTGCTAGGGACTTCAGGGTCCAAGAGCTGAGACCAGAGCACTGCACAGCTTCTGGAAGCTCTCAGGCGTCTCCGGCTGGCTCTACCTCCACTCGCCCTTCTTGGTTTGCTGGGCCCTCCCAGGGACCACACGGGTAGCCACAGTGCCCCTCCCCCCCCCCCCCCCTCGGAACTACCTCACCCCAGTAAACAGCTCGAACTGGAAGGGAGTGGAAGGTAGCTGAGCTCCAGGCTGTCCACTTCTCCCCACCCCAGGGATGTACTGGGAGGACTGGACCTGGCAGGGCCTGTCCCGATGACAGGCTGCTTTGGAGCAAAACAACTGACTCATGAATGGGGTTGTTTACTTTTTGTAAGCCCCAGGGGCCGTCCCACCTCTTGCTCAGATCCACCAGCATGGGGCTGGGGCCGGAGACAGTTGTCCAGTTCCTCGTGGGTGCAGAGGCTGTGCTTGGTGGAGGAGAGCCTGGCGTCTGGTGCTGCTCTGCACAGCCTCTGCCCCAGGAAGCCCTTCTCCTCCTCTGAGGAAGTGTTGGGTCCCTGCCCTCTGACATCGCCCAGCTGGACAGGGCAGAGAGCTCCCACGTCCAGGACTCTGCCTTTGGAGAGACCCCAGTCTGAAGCAGGTGGTGGGACCTCTGGCACCTAACCGGCTGTGAGCTTGGGCAAGTCACTTAAGCTCTCTAGGCTTCGGTTTGTCTATCTGCCCAGTGCAGATAACAGTAGAACTTATCTCAGGGTGATGATAAGGGTTAAATGCATTAATTACGTAAAGTGCTTGGGATAATTCCTGGCTCTTTGTAAATGCTCAATCCTTGTTAGTTTATTTTTATTGCTATTATTACTGTTACTATTGTTAAAATCACCCTCTAAAGGAGGGGGGGGGACTCCTGCCCTCTGAGGGTCCCAGGCTTGCCCTCAGGGACTGGGCAGTGCAGCAGAGCCCCATCAGAATCGGCAGCAAGGACAGATGTAGCAGCAGCTGGCCAATCCTGGGGACATAGATTCAGGGGTGTGTGGGTATGGAGTGCTGGGCGGGGGAGCCAGGAAAGACGCCCTTTACCCAGCCTCTAGCACCTTTTCTTTGTCCTCTTCCCTCTGGACAGTGTGTGTGCTCCTGAATCAGTGCAAAAGCAGAGTTCACTAGACTGGCATGGATGGGACCTTCCTCCCCTGTGCACTCATGCCTGTCAGCCCTGGGGAAGTGTGGGGTTCGCAGGGAAAACAGAACAGAGTGGCGATACCCACAAAGTGGACCTCACTGCAAACTGCAGTGCTGGTGCCAAGATAATTTCACGTGAGTTTTTACGGTCAGTCTGCAATTAGCAGCAACTCTCAACGAGCCAGTTCTAAGGGGGCTCCGGCGTTAACATCCCCGCCAGGACTGTCAGCCCACCCATCCTTCAATGCTCTTAAGCAATCAGAGTTGAGGGGAATACATTTATAATCCCCAGTAATTTTAATATAACCAATCACTCCTCATTTATGTGTTTTCACAGTTAAGTGTCATGTTTTTTCACTTAAAAAGACCTAGGGCATCCTAGGTTCCAGCAAACCTGAGCCACACTTGCCCAGCCCCTTTCTGGTCCTCCCTCTCCCACTGTGGTTTCCATCCAGGTTTTGTAACTTAGAAAACGTCCTGCTCCTAAGAAAATTGCTTTTCCTACTCATAAAACAGGCAGGGCTATTCCCTTCTCACCTACCAGTGACACCCCATCCTTCCCCGTTGGCCACTGCCCATGACCATTCACTTCCCAACTCTCAGAAGTCTCAGCACTGGGTGAGCAGGACAGGTGAGGTTCACCGCTGGGCTTTCGCTCCCTCCCTCCCCCCGACCCCAGCCGACACAGTCACAGGCCATCCAGGTGAGACGTGGAGGATGGCAGTGACCCCGAGGCTTTCTCGGTGCCCTCCGTCCATCCCCTGCTGGGGGATCGTCCACCTGGGGCTCTTCCCAAGCCCGTGTTCAGTCCGGAATCAGCCCTCCCCGCTCCATCCAAACGCCTGGCCGTTTCCCGGGTTGCCCATCTGGGTGAGCTCAGGGAGGGCAGATTCTTCAAACTGAAGCTCAACAAACCAGGACGAGGAAGGGAATGCAGCTGCTAAAACCATCATATACTTGAAGTTATATATTTAAACAATTGTGGTAAAATATGGTTTTATATGTGGCTAATAGCTTAACTGCTTTTAAGTTTAAGAGTTCAGTGGCGGTAATTACATTGTCACCATCACTGACGTTCATCTCCAGAACTTTTTAATCTTCCCAAACTGAAACTCTGCACCCGTTAAACACTGACTCCCCAGCCCCCTCTCCAGCCCCCCACCCCACCCTTCCTCTTTCTGTCTCTATGAGCTTGACTATTCTAGGGACCTCCCAGAACTGGAAATCACACAGTATTTGTCTATTTCTGACTGGCTTATTTCACTCAGCATCATGTCCTCAAGATTCATCCATGTGATAGCAGTCGGAATTTCCTTCCCTTTTAGGGTCAAATAATATTCCATTGTATATGTAGACCACAGTTTGTCTATCCATTTACCCATCGATATACATTTGGGGTGCTTGCTGTGAACATGGGTGTACAAATATCTCCTCAGGAAGCTGCTTTCAATTCTTTTGGGTGTATTCTCAGCAGTGGAATTGCTGGATCATATGGTGGTTCTATTTTTAATTTTTTCGAGGAACCACATACGGTTTTCCAGAGTGGCCACACCATTTTCCATCCCCACCTGCAGTGCATGAGGGCTGCCTTTTCTCCACATTCTCGTCAACACTTGTTACTTTCCATATGTTTGTTTTTTTAATAACAGCCATCATGATGGGTATGAAGTGGTTTTAATCTGCATTTCCCTAATGACTAGAGATGTTGAACATCTTTTCATGTGTTTATTAGCCATTCATATGTCTTCTTTGGAGAAATATCTATTCAAGTCCTTTGTCCATTTTTTAATCAGGTTGTTTGGTTGTTGTGGTTAAGTTGTGGGAGTTCTTTTTTTTTTTTAAAGCGAGAGTAGGAACTCTCTTTTTTTTTTAATTTTATTTATTTTATTTATTTATGGCTGTGTTGGGTCTTCGTTTCTGTGCGAGGGCTTTCTCTAGTTGTGGCAAGCGGGGACCGCTCTTCATCGCGGTGCGCGGGCCTCTCGCTGTCGCGGCCTCTCTTGTTGCGGAGCACAGGCTCCAGACGCGCAGGCTCAGTAATTGTGGCTCACGGGCCCAGTAGCTCTGTGGCATGTGGGATCTTCCCAGACCAGGGCTCGAACCCGTGTCCCCTGTATTGGCAGGCAGATTCTCAACCACTGCGCCACCAGGGAAGCCCGGGAGTTCTTTATATATTCTGGGTATTAATCCCTTATCAGACATATGATTTGCACATATTTTCTCCCATTCTGTGGGTTGCCTTTTCATTCTGTTGATGGTGCCCTTTAATGCGCAAAAGTTTTTCATTTCAATCAAGTCTAGTCTAGTTTATCTCCTGTTTCTTTTGTTGCCTACACTGTAGGTGTCATAGCCAAGAAATGATTGCCAAATCCAATGTCATAAACCTTTTCCCCAATGTTTTTCTGCAAGAGTTTTATAGCTGCTGAGGCTTTTTTTTTTTCAGTTTTTTAAAAAAATTTATTTAATTAATTAATTAATTAATTTTTGGCTGCGTTGGGTCTTTGTTGCTGTGCGCAGGCTTTCTCTAGTTGCGGCGAGCGGGGGCTACTCTTCATTGCGGTGTGTGGGCTTCTCATTGTGGTGGCTTCTTTTATTGTGGAGCACGGGCTCTAGGTGCACGGGCCTCAGTAGTTGTGGCACACGGGCTTCAGTAGCTGTGGCTCGCGGGCTCTAAAGCCCATGCTCAGTAGTTGTGGTGCATGGGCTTAGTTGCTCCGCGGCATGTGGGATCTTCCCAGACCAGGGCCAGAACCCGTGTCCCCTGCATTGGGAGGCGGATTCTTAACCACTGCGCCACCAGGGAAGCCCGCTGCTGGGGCTTTTTAAAAATACAAGTTCCAAGTCTCATGCCTGGCCTACCTCTTCTACCTCAGGAAGCCGTATTTTTCTGACGCTTCTCAGTGTTTTGGGGGCTAGTCTGTCTTCCCATAAAGTTAACAAATCTTCTTCATAGTAACCCCGACAGCATCTTTCAGCTTTGATTTGGGTGGGCACAGTACCAGGGGGGCTTATTCCACTCCAAATAGCATAAGATTACAAGAAAGCGTTTAAGTATTCATCTGAAATCTGCTTCACTTCTGCCTATTGATTCAAATGTTGTCATCTGAGAAAAACAGACTAGGTGGAAGTCTTCATCCAAACATTTCAACATGTTCTTAATGATGATTCAGACAGTCTCTTCTCTACAAAAGAAAGAGTCCCCAACTCATTTCAGTACTTCCTGAAATGACCCAGTTTTCCAGATCCCACCTGTCCTCGTTACCCTCCTCTGGAAGCTCTCAGGTTGTCAACGATCCTCTTAAAATTTGGCACCTGGACTGATCTGCCCGGTCCTGGCAGGGTGACATCCAGAGCCCGACCCTGTGGCCAGCATCGGCTTGGCTGCCGGCTGTCCTAGGTGGCAGCTCAGGACATTTTTACCTCCTGAAAAGAGAAAAGGAATTTGTTTTTTCTAAAAATAGGAAGGTCTGGAATTTAATCTAAAGAAGGAGATGAGTTCCACAGCCATCTGCACACGCCTAGCCCCCAGTGTTGGGGTGGGAGGTGGGGAGGCTGCACCTACAGAGGTGAGTGTGGGCTCCGGCGGGTGGGCGTGCATACAGGGCTGCGTGTGCCCTCCAGCCCCTCCCTCCTTTGACTTGGACGTGCCTCTCACTGCCTCCACTTCCGCCTGTGTAAGTGGTGGTCTGGGTGGGCAGGAACCCCAGCCGCGTCCCCAGCGGTGCTGCTGTCACACCCTCCCGGGGGCGTCCTTCACCTGGTGCAGAGTAGTCTCTGCAGCCCTGGCAGGACCGCTGTCGGGCGACCTCGACCAAGGGCCGCAGGGCTTTAGACAGAGCCCTGCGGGTGTGCCGGGGGACAGCGGGTCTCCATCGTCGGGTGGTCCCTGCTCCGCGTGGCGGCTGGCTGCTCCTGTCCTGTCCCTCTTCGTCCCCTCCTTCCCCAGCCTGTCCTCTTAAACCGTGCTCAGGAGCTCGGGAACAGATGGGATTCGTTTCCTCCTTGGTGCTGAAGTGTCCTGACGTTGAAAAATGTCAAATAAAATAAACTGTAGGCCCCGGTCTCCTCCCAGGCTGGCTTTTTGCTCCCAGAGGCAGGAGCCCAAGCCTTAAAGAAACCCTCCCGCCTTGCTGAGTGGCCTGGGCCTGGGCAGCCCCCTCCTGAGAAGGAACGTCACTCACTGGGCTCCAGGTGGCTGATCCCAAGATGCCAAACCCCACCCCATTTAGGGACAGAATCCTCCTGCGAGGAGCACTGGGTTTGTAGGGTTTGTACAGAGAGAGGAGGACTCTGGAATGTGAGTGGGCAGGGAAAGAGTCTTCCTCCCCTGCCCCTGTCTCCTCTGTTTCCTGGCAGGCATTCCACCCCGTGGGCGGCTGGACCAGGCCGGGCTTTTGCCCGTGGAACACAAGGATTGGGGCAGAGGGGTAGGGGGCCATCCTGGGGAGGACCCGGCATTCAAGTTCAGGAAGGAATCGGTTCCTGCCCTTGAAGGGCTTCACATCTAAAAGGGAGGAGGATGCCTGCTGTATCCATAGCAGCAGCAGAAGTGAGGTGTAGTTGATGCAGACAGTGGCTGTTGCCTCTTTGGGGGTAACATCTAACGATGACCTGCAGCTTCATGCACGTGGCCTCGGCTGCCCTTCTCTGGGTGCAGGGGAAGGAGCATCTGAGCATCCGGGGCTCCCTCCTGAGCCCCCCTCTAGCTCGCTGTGTGGCACTAAGCAAGTCCCCAGCCCCTCTGAGTCTCAGTTTGCTCATTTGTAAAAAGGTCATCATTTGTGCCTTGGGAGGATCAAGTGGAAAAGAGTAAGAGTGCTCTAAAAAGTATGAGGAACTGTCGGTTTGAAATATTTATTCTGGTTTCAACTTACGGTTCTGTTCATTTAACTGATGGCCTCTGTCTTAATTAGGGGCTGTTAGAGTATCCACATAAGATTTCTTCAACTTGACAGATGAGTTCACAGAGTTTGGGCTTTGACTCTGTTGAGGGGGGTGATCTTGTTTTGCTTTTTTACAGCGTCTTGATGTTCTTTCTGTCCTGTGGTGCAGAGTTAAATGAACCGGCCTTTGCGCACAGGCTTGCCAACATGGCATGCCAGGACTGGCGGGGTTGCAGAGTGGTGTGGAGTACAGCTCACGGCTAGACAGAGCCCTGGCTCTTCACCTGAGCTCTGTGTGTCACTGTGGGTGCCTGCTCTCCCTCTGCCTGAGTTCCCTTGTCTAGAAAAAGCAGAGAGTGGTGGTACCCTAGTCTGTAAGGCTGGTGCGAGCACCGAATTAGTGAACATGTTTACTTTGTATATAAGAAGTGTTAGATGTTAGCCCTTTGGTGACTGACGGTAGCAAGCTGGTGGCCCTAAGCTGTCACACGCACCTTCTGAAAGATAAGACAGTATTTGGAAAAGTGTGTGTTAACCTTCATGCTTGAACGTGATGTTTCTGAGCCTCACTGGGAGGGTGACAAACTAAGTGGTTTACCAAGCAGGATGGCGGCGTCCTGACCCACTTCTGCCTGTTCATGCAGTGCTATCGTGTGGCAAAGGGTGCCCCTGTGTGGCTTGGAGACCCCCGGCCACGGGTCCAGCATGTGGCTGTGCAGTGTAGCCAAACTAATTGCACACAGGACCGCACAAGTGACCATGGTTCCTTTCCCGCCGTGACTAACGGGGCTGCCTGTACCTCACTCACACACGTGTGTTGTACATGAAGTGTGTCCTGGGATGGAGTCCCCAGAAGCAGACCTCGAGACGAGGATTTGTGTGCAAGTGGTTTATTTGGGAGGTGATTCCAGAAAGCACTGATGGGGGTGGGGAAGTGGGTCGGGGAGAGAAGGAAGCCAGTGCAGGATGCGTTCCGTGCGGGTCACTGTTGAGGTCAGCTGGGCTTGGGGGTTCTGGGGGATTATATGCCCACCCAGAGGGCCAGGAAGCCTGGATATTTATCTTTCGACTCCCAGTCGTTATTGGCTGAGGGCGGCTCCCAGGGGCATTGCATCCTGGTGTTTTCTCCTGCTCCACACAGGCTGGGAGTCACAGGTGCCTGCAGAGCGGCTGTGTCTGTGTTTACGGAAACAGTAACTGCAGAGGGGACATAGGTGGGATACAAGGGGCATCAATTATAAAGAGGGAAGATGGGAAGGGAGGAGGCCGTGGAGTCAGATTCCTGGTCTGTTGGGAGGGAGGGGTGGCTTCGGAGAGCCAATGGCTGTCGAAAAACCCTTAACTCCTAAAACAGAATAGTGAAAGCATTGCTGAGAGTGTGTGGGGTTAATCGGGATCACAGGGTCTGTTCAAACCCAACAGGGTCACTGGAAGGTTGGAGTAAGCCAGGTATTCCAGAGGCGCAGCTGGATGTGTGCTGGTTGCCAAGGCAACGGATGCAGGCAGAGGAGGGGCCCCTCTGGTGTGTCCTAGTAACCTACAATTGAGCTGCCGGGTTTTCCCCGAGTTTGATGATATACAAGCTGGTTGACAGTCAAGACGGATAAGGGCTGCGGAAGCCGTTGAGACGGGTCTGGCACTTCCCCACCAGTCCTGCCCGCCCGCCTGCCTGTCCACTTGTCTCTTCTCCGTCATCATCGGCCTTCTCCTTTCCCTGCACACCTTATGTTCTGGGATGAGCCAGCTGGGCTCGTGGAGTGCTGGAAATTCCATGCAATCTGATATTACAGGAAGAGCCCAAGTTTGGAGTGGGCTCAGATCCCAGCTCTGAGGCTTTGGGGAGGCTGTGTGTCCATTCTGGCGAGGCTGGTCAAACGGGAATAGGGTCGTCGTGAGGATGTTATGGAGTATATTGTAATAACGTGCTAGGTATACAGCAGGTGCTTAGCAAATGTTACCTCCCTCCCTTTTCTCGGTCGGCGCCTAGAAAACCAATGCTCTGAAGGTCTGAAGGCCGTCTGCAGAGGGGGACTTTCCCAGCTGGGGGGTTGGGGGGTGATACCTAGTCGCTCACTTGTCCGTGCCCGGTTCCTCCCGCCACCCCTGCTGGAAGTCTCCCCAAATTCACCCCATTGCAGTGTGACTGCTACCGGACTCGGGGTCGTCCTGGAACTTGTGTGTATAATTTGTGCTGTAGTAACTTGTGCTTTTATAATTCTCTAACAATTGCACGGCACATGTGGTTTACAAAACACTTATGTGGCACTGTCTTATTTAATCTTAACAGGTCTGTGAATCAGGTATTCTTTTCCCCAGTTTACAAGCGAGGAGAGTGGAACTCGGCTTCACTGGCTGGCCGGGAGCTCATAACTTAAAAGCGGCAGCACGGGAGCAGAGCCAGGCGTCTCCGACACCTGCCCTCCCCACGCCCTCCCCATCCCGTGCTCACTCCAGCTCGCTCGCTGCCTCCATTTGTGTGTAGCATGTGTGCCCCTATGCTTGGGGGCGGGGGTCACAGGCCTTACTGCCGCTGCAGAAGGAGCTCCCCTCAGCACCCAGCAGGCCATGCTGTTGGAGGCCCGCTCTCCGAAGGCCCCTAAGTGACTGTTCCGTCCTCAAGGATAGGGTCCTGCTTTGCAGCCCACAGAGCAGCCACAGCCGGGAGCTCGGGGCAAGGGCAGGAGGAGCAACGCGCGCCCCATGAATACAGGCTCTGTTGACTGTGGCTCAAAGGCTGAGCTGTCCCAGGATGCTCGCGAGGGCCAGCTCTGGCCTCTGGGCTATCACGTGTCTCTGGCCAGGCAGCAAAGGACCATTCACTGTGGCTGAAGAAAGGCCAGCAGGCCAGGCTGGGCACCCACCCGCTGAGCTGTGCACGGGCTGCCCCAGAGAGGCTGCGGGACTGAGTTGCTATTGCCCGTACGCTGGGGCCGTGATGGAGCTAGCACAGGCAGATGCATTAAGGTCTGGCTTTGGAAAGCAGGCAGAGCGAGTCAGGCCCTGAGAGGCTGCAGGCAGGCGCTATGGTAGAGGCAGACCAGGGCTCACGGATCCGCAGGTCAGGGTCACGGAGAGACGGGTGGACAAGCCGATGCCGGGGCTGGTGCGGGCGGTAAACAGAGCCAGTGCGCGGGACGTGCTGCCAAGGGGGGGGGCGGGGAGAGCCACCCAGACACATGTGTGACGGGCGGGATACAAAGAGGCTGTGTGCACACCGGCTTCCCTGGCAGAGGGCAGGGCGTGCGCCAGCCAGCCAGGCCGGAGAGCGTCCGAGAGGCGGAGGGACCAGTGTCTCACCAGCCCGCCTGCTCTGCCCGCCTCGGCCGGCTCGTATTAGGAGGGGTCCAGGGAGTTCCCTGGTGGTCCAGTGGGGAAGATTCTGCGCTCCCAGTGCAGGAGGCACGGGTTCGATCCCTGGTCGGGGAACTAGACCCCCCCATGCATTCCGCAGCTAAGAGTCAGCATGCCACAACTAAGACCCGGCGCAGCCAAATAAGTAAATAAATATTAGGAGGGGTCTGCCCTGTGCCCTGTCCCTTCCCCTTCCCTCTTGTGGGGCGTCTCCAGCCAGACCCGGGGACACATCTCCACCGTGGCTGCTGCCCTCTGCTCCTGACCGCTCAGCCCCGTCCAGCCCCTTTCCTGTCCCCTCTTCTCACTGGCCACCCCTCTCAGTCTCTCAGCCTCCTCTTCCTCGTCTGGCTTCTGTCTCGGCCCCTGTGGGTCTGATGACAAGGGGCAGTTCAGGAGCGATGCCGTCTCCGTGGACAGAGCCCGGCGGTGGCACTTCCGGCAGCAGGGGCTCCCAGGACGCAGCTTTCTGCCACATATCATTAGAGGAGGAGGCAGAGCTATCACCTGCCCATCACCGTCGCCCTCTAAGCGGCAAGCCCCTGCAGCTGCCCTATGCCTGTGCTCACCTTTCCTCGCACGGTCCCCGTGTGAGGTCCTGCCCTTCCCAGCTCCGAGCGCTCGCCCCTGGGGTCTGGGTGGCAGCAGCCGTCCCGTCCCTTGTGGCTCCTCAAGTCCGTGTGCTTAGTTTCCTGTTCTTGAGAGACAGGCCGGCACCATCGATGGGGCACTCCAGAGTCCAACTGCCCCGGATTTATCCTCGGTTTGCCGCTATTGCCTGCATGACCCTGGATAAGTGACTTAGCCTCACCGTGTGAAAGGAAAGGGGATGACAGTGCCCACGCCATGCTGCTTATTCACATGGTCAGTAAGTACTTCTAGACACCTGCTGTACAGACACTTGGGGGTCCAGCAGGAGAAAAAGTCATCATTCTTAAACTCATATACAAAAGAGAGAAGGCAGACAAGTCAACAGGTAAATACGTGGTAGATCAGGTGGTGCTGTGCTCCATAAAGGAAGATGAAGCAGGCTGAGGGACAGAGTGGTGGGCGGGGGCTGTTGGGGAGCGTGGTCAGGGAACACTCTCCAGTAATTGATGCCCAGAAGAGCATGTGCAAAGACCCTGGGGCAAGAATGGGCACGTGTTCAGGGAAATGCAGGGAGGTCCGTGTGGCTGAAGCAGAATAAACAAGACAGATGGTGATCAGAAATGAGGTCAGGG
The DNA here is from genome assembly GCF_949987535.1 of Balaenoptera acutorostrata. Taxonomy (NCBI): domain Eukaryota; kingdom Metazoa; phylum Chordata; class Mammalia; order Artiodactyla; family Balaenopteridae; genus Balaenoptera; species Balaenoptera acutorostrata. The sequence continues at coordinate 163,770,676 of NC_080064.1, forward strand.
TGTAGCCAGGGGCCAGGTAGTACAGGTGAGGGGCAGCTACAGGCAGCTTCCAGGCAGAGGAGCAATGAGATCTGACGCGTGTTGCAAAGGGTGTGCCTGGCTGCTGTGAGGGGGCAGCGAAAGGAAGCTGCTGGGATCGTCTGGGCGTCTGGGTGGGGCGGGGTGGGGCGGGAGGCAGAGATTGGAGCTCCAGCTCAGGAACAGGGAACCTGGGTCAGCGGGCGCTTCGGCCAACCTGAAATCACTGCGCTGCCCTCGGGGGTCTCACACTCATACACACACTCACACACACACTCGCGTCTGCCCAGGGGCAGCTAAGGGTCCAGCAGGCCCTGTGGAGGGCGGGCAGCCTCCTGCTGTCTCCATTCCCACCGCCCCATCTGTCCTGCGCTCTCAGAACCACACAGAGACGCTGAGGTTTGGGAGGATGTGAAACAGTTGCCCACTGTGTGCGATCTGGCGGGACGCCGCCTCTCCCAGCTGCGGGGTGGCAGGGAAGGCAGGCCTCCTCAGAGGTTGTGTAAATATTTGGGAAGCAGGCGCACAGCTGGGAGTGGGACCCCCTCCTCCAGCTGGCTCGTTTGCTGCCCCAGGGACATCTCAGCAGGACCTGGGGCTGGGCTTTGGGACACCCCACCACGCATGCATCTGCCCTCCAGGCCCGACCCACACTCTCCCACCCACCCTCCACCTTTCCCTCTCTCCCACCCACCCCCCACCTTTCCCTCAGAGCCCAGGCTGCCCTGGGGAGGGAGTTGGAAAGAAGTGGCAGCACCGCCCTGGAGTCAGGCGGCCTGGGTCTGCAGAAGGGCTGCCCTTCCTCAGCCCACCTTCCCTCCCCATGAACACCTGGGCGCCGAGCCAGAGGAGCTCTAAGGCTGTTTTGGCTCTGACATTCCAGATCTCCAGCCATGAGAAGTGCGTCTGTGCGGGGCTCAGGCACAGCCCTGATGGGTCCAGAGCGGAGAGAGCTCGCCAGGGTCACGCACAGGGAGCCCTTGAAGGCCCGGGCCTCCCTGAGAGGCCAAGAAGTCCACCGGGGATCCGACAGCCCCTGGCCTGGGACCCACGTCGTCACGGCTCCCATGCCTGTGGCCAGAATACCTAAGGCCACGCTCTCAGCCTTCCTGAGCCTGAATGTCCTAAAGCAAGTGGAGAGTGGACCAACACCTGCCTCACCCTAGATCACTAGGTTGTCTGAGAATGAAATCCTATTTTATGATGTGAACGTGCTACCCAGAGGCCGGGAATGATTTTTATAGGTTTCTTCTATCAAGGTCACAACAGATGATCCCCCAGAATTCAGTGGGGTCATCGGGGGACCCGGGGGTAGGTTTGTAAAAGCTGGGATTAGAGATGTGGTGAGGTCATTCCCCACGGACAGTGTGAGGCCCCACCAGTGTGGACACCGGCCAACTCACCGCCCCCTGCCCCCCCCGCATTCTGGTCTGATTCTCTCTCATCACCCCTCTCTGTGTGGTGAAATGCTCTTTGTTCTGTCTGCCCAGATGCTACCAGCTCGGTGCATGCGGCCAGGACACTCAGGAGTCTCCGGGCCCAGCTTCCCCCGTGGGCCGAGGGGGCTCGTCTGCTGGCCGAGACTTGTGCAGGGGCAGAGGCTTTCCTACCTAAGGGAGGGAACAGCCTCGTAACTGAGGGGAAAGAGGGGAGTAGGCATCGGTCCAGAGACAGAGCCTGCCCTGGTACCTAGTCTTCCGAGGGGTCTCACTTCCCCGGCTCAGCAGGAATCAGGGGTGCGGTCAGGCCCCAGACAGGTGAAACGGGAACTCAGACCACATGGCACTTCCTGGCAAGTCTTTCTCTTCCTTTCTTGCCTCTAATCAGCCTCGTCTGCCTTGAGACTGTTGTTAGGGAGACGACCAGGGCCTCCCACAGTCTCCTCAGATGTCTCTGTTGGAAACGGAACACTGGTCCAGAGCCCTGGGGACTGAGATCCAAGGTGTGTGTGGCGAGGGGTAGGGGAGGGAATCAGGCTGAGAGATGCATGCGTGTTACTCTGGGCCCCACCCTGTGCTTTGGACATTTCCTGGCCTCCCTGTGCCTCAGTTTCCCCCTTGTAAAGAGCCACTCTGCTGGGCCTGGCACAGGGGACACACACGATCTTGGCTCCCGAGGGCTCTGTGAAGAGGAGCACAGAGGAGGCTGTCTGAGATGGCCGGGCCTTTTTCCTCTCTGGCTGGGTTTTCTTTCTGGAAAAGAGCCTACCTCTCAGCTCCCTCTCAGCAGGTGTCTCCCCCTTCACCCTGCCGCAGGCTACAACTCTGCAGCCTGGGACCCAGAAAGTAGAGCTCAGTCACCCCTGTGTGCCCCTCCCTGTGGTCAAAACAGCTGGGCCACCGCCCCCCATACTTGGCCACACCCCCGTGATGGGCGAGGTCGGGGCTGCTGACCCGAGAGGCTGAGGTTTCCTGTCTTCACAGAAGCTCCCACACGGCCCTGCTGTCCAGTTACCCACACGTGCCTTGACCTGGTGGCTGAGAAGAGCAGGTGCTAATTTGCATGCTATTTATTTAAGGAGCAGAGTCTCCAGCGACCCTGTCCTTACCCTGTGGAAGCCTCTACCAAGCAGGAGAGTGGGTCCCAAGGTGGAGGAAGGTAGGGTCTCCGTGCAGCCCAGCTTCCTCCTTGAGAAGGAAAGAGGAACTTACGGAGGGAAACCTCAGACTCTTTTGGGTTCTGACAGGAACCAGTTCCAAGGAGGAGGGGGTTTACAGATCCTCCAGCCCAGAATCCTCTCAGCAGGGGACTCAGAAATCTGGGACCCCTCCCCTGGGCTGCGCTGCTGGCTGACTTGCTCTCTTTCTGGCCAGGTCCCCCATCGCTGTTGGGGGTGAAATGCAGGGAGGGGAGGGCTGCAGGGAGGGTGGGCGGCGGCTGGGTGTGACGCGGGGGGGGGGGGGGGGGGGAGGTGCACAGCTCAGCAGGGCTGTGAAGGCGCGTCATGGTGTGTGTGTGTGGCTGGCGGGGGGGAGGGGGGAGCGGACGTCTCAGTTCCCTGCACAAAAGTCTCTAGTCCTCCGAGTAAACCCCTGTGCCTTACCCCCTTCAGGCCTCCCCTCCCTCCCTCCAGGCTCTGCCCAGAAAGCCACAAAGGAGGAAACCTGATGGAAAGCGCACAGCTAGATCTAGAGAAAAACATCCCCTGCTGGTGACATTCCTCTGGCTGAGACAAAGTCATTTTACCCGGGATTCCATGCTGGCTGAGGCTAAAGAGAATCCCTCACGGTGCACGTCCCATGTAAGCTGTTCCCCAGATGACCCAGGCGGGCCCCAGCACAGAGAATCCATCCCGCTCACCCTCCATTTAGGCTGGTGGTGAGGATGGGGTGCAGGGAAGTTACAGAAGAGCCCGGGTGGGGCCTGGCCGGGGCCGTGAGGTGGGAGGTGCTGCTGCAGAGCCTGCCTCGCTCGGATTCCCCCCAGAGCTGCTCAGCCTGGACCCCGGTGCACCTTTCCTGAATCTCACCACCCAAACCACTCAGAGAGAGGAAAGGGAATGGAAATCGATTCCCCCCCATGCTAGGGGGTCGCCTGACGGCTCGGTGCTGGGATCACTGCAGCTCTTTACTCCCCTTTGGGCTGAAAGCATATCTGGAAAACTTGGCCGCAGTATATGCACCCCCAGAAACAGACCTCTCCCCAATTCAGACTGTTCAGGGATCCGGGACAGAGCGCCCTCTGAGAGGTCTCCCACCCTCCAGAGCGGCGGTTCACCCCTTAGAGCTGCAGCCCCAGGTCGGTGGCCCTGGGCACTCAGAGGACTAGAGCCAGGCGGGCTCTTAGGGAGAAGGGCCATCCTCGGGACTCAGAGCAGCGTCCACACCTCCCTGAAGGCGGGGAGTGCGGAGGGGCTCTGCAGAAGTGTGACTCTCCTCTGCCTTAACAAGCGGGCCGCCGAAGTTCGGAGATGAGAGGCCTAGGGGAACACGCTGGTCTGGGTCTCCGCGTGGGGCTGTCACACCCGCTGCCCAAGCCCAGAGATACTGCTGCTCTGTGGTTCAACATCATCGCAGCTCAGGCCTTTGGGCCTTTAAAAAAATACCATCGCTGGCGTTGTTTCTGTTGCTTTAAGAAATTGCGGATGTAATCTGTCCATATCTAAGACACAGTCTTTCCCCTTTGCCCGGGTCACTTTGGGGTTGGGAGCGACCTTACACACTCAGCCCCTCCCAGGAGCAGGGATGGTCTGGAAGAAGGTGGGGGCAGCAGTGCAGCCCCCGTGCAGCCCCTTCCTCCGCAACAGGGAGGTTAAGTTACCAGGAATTCCCTGAGGGGAGAGGCGCTCTGTGGGAGAGCCCTCCCACTGATCCCACTTTTTTTCTTACTCTGCACTAAAATCTTTACATCTTGGGATCCTTTTCTTCCTGATCAGTCAACTGAAAATGCCTCCTAGATGCAGGCACAGACCTTTGCGTGGTGTGACCTGTTCTTTCTCCCCACAATCAGCCCCAACGTGCACGCCTCCCTGCCCACCCCCCCGCTGGAGGAAGGTTAGCCCCGCCCCCGTCAGTGGTCAGCACTTTTCAGGAGGTCGCCCACCCTGTAAGGAGGACAGCTCCTGAGCAGCCTCTGGCTCTTGCACCCCGTCTGCCCTTCACCCCTCGGCACCCCCCGCCGACCTTGTTGCAGGCGCTGTACTGCTCCCGGGCTCTTGGTCTGATTTAAAAGCCTGGAAAGGGTCCAGGAGGGAGCTGGGAGGAAGCCCTCCGGGGAGGGTCCAGCTTCCCCGACCCGTGCCCACCAGCGCACGCGGGCCCCCTGTCCCCAGAGACCTGGGATGCCCACACGCGTCTGCCCGCGTAGCCCGAGGAAGAGCCCGGGTCGACCCGCGGCGGGGGGTGGGGGGGTGGTGGCCCGCAGCCGGCGTCGGGTTGGGGGCGGGGGGGGGATGTGGCCCGCAGCCGGCGCCCTGGGGGGGTTAACCCGCAGCCGGCGTCGGGGAGGGGGGGAGGGGGATGTGACCCGCAGCCTGCGTCCGGGTCTAGACCCGCAGCCGCCCGGCGGAGACCGAGGCCCCGGCCGCCGCGCACCTCCCGGCCCCCGGGCCCCGGAACGGCCGCGCCGCGGCGGCTCTTTGTCTACCTGCTCCGGGCGTTAAAGGGCCCGCTCGCAGTCGGGGCTCGGGACCCGAGGCGGCGACGGGAAGTGGGGCTCTGTCGCTTTAAGTGCAGCTGGAGCGGTGAGTCAGGCGGGCGGGGGGAGGAGGGAGCGAGGGGCGAGGGCTGGTCCCGGGTCTCCGGCCGTCCGCGTGGCCGCGCTCAGACCTCCGCGGGTCGGCCGGGCGGGCGCGGCGTCGGCGCGGGGTTCCCGGCGGCCGAGGGCCGCTGCGCCGGGAGGATGTTGCATCTGCCCCTGCCCAGGGCGGGAAGGACGAGTTTCTCCCGCAGGTAAGCGTCCCGCCGCGCGCCGGCCCTTCGCTGCCGCAGCCTTGCGGGGGTGGGGTGGCGTCCGCACGCAGGAGGGTCTTGGCCGCCCTAGAGTCGCGGACCTAGAGGACGGCAGCGCCACCTGAGCCTCTGACTCCCGAGCGTTTGGCCTGTTGGCCTTGGGGTTGGAGGTCGGGGTGCGGAGGGGTCTCGGGAGGGGGAGGAAAGCAGGGCGCGTGCGGTCCCCGGGGACCGGGACGGACCTGGGACAATAGCACGACTGGACAGAACTTCCCTGGTTCCCTGCAGTGCGGTGGGGCCGGGGGTCTTGGGGACCTGGGGAGTGGAAGGCGAGAGGGCTTCGACCCCAGCCGGGTTCCTCCAGCCCCGGAAGCTCTGGGGGTCTTTTGGGGTGAAGGGAGGTGGTGGAGGTGTAGGCTGAGACCTGAGTGGGCGCCGGGCTGAATTTATGACGCCGCAGCCGACTGGATCCCTCAGAGAAGAGTGAAGCCCGGGACCCTGCTCTGGGAGGGGATGAGAGCCGGCTGATGGGGGAACAGACAGCGGCCCTGTAAGGTGAGGGTCGGGCACTCAGGCTCCCCACTAAGGGGCAGTGACTATGACCGTGGCCAGCCCTGGGACCCCGCCAGCCGACTTAGGAACCACGCTTCCAGGAGAGGATTAGGGAATTCCAGCCACCTGAGGAAGAGGGCTGCTGCTGTCTGGCGTTTCTGGGAGCTTCCCACCCCGGTGTGCACCCTCCCTCCCCTCAGCCTCCCTTCTGACCTGTGGGGCTGAGGAAGCTGGGGACTGGGGAGTTGAATGGGAGGCCGGATGCCCCTTGCCGTGACCGCTCCACCCCCCAGCCCCTAGACCCCTGACTCGCACCGTTTGCTCCTCCTCCCCCGAGGTTCCTCGGAGGGAACTCATTGC